>NW_028277088.1:45247500-47647500 GCF_059951505.1 Python bivittatus
GGGAGAGAGCCAAGAGAGCATCCACAGACATCACTTCTGATTCCTCTGTTGGGCATCCTGAGGAGCCCATATACTTTGTGGATGACAACAAAACTTTGAGTATTTGTGGAGGGAAGAATGCTATGGCCTTTTTTCCAGAAAGAAGAAATATTTATTTTGTCGAAGGTACCCATGCCGGAATTGGCCATTGGTTAGCTTGGATCATATTCAGCAATATGTGGAGTTCAGATGCTTTCTCTGTTGTCTCTGTTTTCCCACTGAATGTTTAACCTTCCAGCTTATGTAACAAGCAGATGGGCCAAAATGTCTGCAGGGAACGTGTATGATATTTACTGCCAGATTAGCTAGAGTTCAAGAACAACTCAATCCATATGAGATCAGCTGTGGACACCAGCAGATATTTTATTAACCACAGAAATTAGAAGTGGAAAACTACTGATGCATTGTTAGCTTCTATGAGGAAAAGCACCTTGTATAGCAAAACAGATGATTTATGATATTGTGTTTGTTTACTACAGACTTGACTATAGTACTGTAAAGGATTATGTAGTGGAACTGGCTACTCCTGGGCCTTTACTATTCTAGTATTCAGAGATGACATACAAGCAAGGCTCCTCACCAAATACGCTAGGAACTTAGACTTTGTGAATGAGAATTTCAGGAGATCACAGTGAGGATCACTTTACAAATAGCTTGGAAAGAAGTGAAAACAGCCTAGAAAAGAGTGGTGTGGTGGTGATGGTGAAGCCTTTCAGTAATTTTGGAGAGATTCTTATTTCAGTACATACACTGTCGTTCAATTCAAACATTAGCGAACACCAATTCGCCAGTAGCTGTTAAATTGACCACTACAGTATTCATTTATTTCTTGTAGAATCACAATTTCTACCATCTATAATACTGACAACTTAACAAATATTCAAGGACCATAAAATAGCACAAAGAGCTAACACAAGATGAGAACAACATTTCAGAGGTGGTACAGAGATGACAATAATTTATTTATTTCATTTATACCCCAACAGATTTTTCTCAGGGGCACTTTCAGTAATATGTGGATCTCTCCTAGCTTTGTGGATGATGTCAATGTAAGAAACATTATTTTCCTGCATAGATACCTAGTATCTTCCAAATTGTGAATGCCATTCACACTAACATCTGCCTTTCACTAAGACACAACACTTCTGTAGCCAGGTATCTTATCTCTAATAATTGCCAAAACCAGAAGACATGTTTGAGAAATAAGACTATTTGAGATGGCATTTCTTTCCCTAGCTATGGGAAGATCCTGAGATGAAGACAAATGAATTGAGCTATGGTCAATTCTCTGTAATTATTTTTTTTTCATATACCATTTTGAATCAGACTGTTCAAGGTAATTTCATTTGTTTCATTTATTTTCTATTGTCATCTGTTGAAACATAGAATTATAAAATCAGAACAGATAATCAAAGAGTTTTCATTGACTATGTATGGGTGGATTGCTGTTCACCTAAGCCTACCACAAATCAAAATTCATACCATAGTATGTCCCAATCAGATACAGAAGAACTGAACTGTAGTCTAACTTCTGAAAAAAATAGTATATCCCATGCCTGTCAAAATCAGGATGAGAAATAGGAACATTGTTTATTCAGTGTACCATATCTCACAAAAATTATTTCTTTGTACTCCGCTCCCCTTCCCAACACACCCATTCTGTCTGTCAAATCTTAAAGGAATTTAAACAATAGAGCAAGACATCTGCAGCTGGGACTGAAGCAGCGTTTCTCCCTATGCTCAAACCAACGCTCAAAATAATGAGTGAGAACTCCTGTTCACAGCAAATAGCAAGTTGTGGAATCCTTGGTGCTCTCTGAGCTTGGTTGTTTGCTTGTGGATGTTTCATTACCCAATTAGGTAACATCATCTGTGCAAATGAGTGTGGGGTTTGCTCCCTGTTTATATATAGTAGCTTGCCCTGCCAGTGTTGGTGGGGATGTGGTCTTCTCCTTGGTAGCAAATTATATTGCATTGTTTAAAAAAACCCTGAAAAAGAAGTTCCCTGCTGTTCTGCCTATTGGTGGGTTCTGGGGGTTGGCCAAAGGGCTTCCCAGCCCTTTGGAGGCTTTCAAATTCTTTGGACTTTCTGCATTTGTTACAATATGATCCTTATGAATCCCACCATGGGACACTGAGTCACAGGTGTCTTTCCTTTTCTTGATGCCTTTATAACCACCACCACTCTTCAAAATACAAATAACAGTTGCCCTGTAGTTTTCATTGGATTACTGTTTAGGAATAATAAGCTGGTTTTGAAGATAAAAATCCGTTCTGCATCAGAAAAACTCTGGTGTGGAATAATAAGCACCTTCTGAAAATTCAGAATACATACTTCTTTTCAACCAGACAACGCCTAGATTGGAGCAGTAAAAGTATCTTTGCAAATAAAACTTTTGTTGCATATCAGAAAACCACTGGACTGAAATAATAAGCAATTTTAAAATAAAATACTCTCTGACTTCATTGCTCTGCTTTTCCCATTTCCACCACAACTTGAACTGCATCACACTTTCTGACATTTCATGGTCAGCTCCCTATTGGGAGCTCTTATAACCCACCTTCTGGGCATTTAATTCTACCAAGGCAAGACATCAGGGAGGCAGATCTAGGTAGGGGCAGGATGGTAAATGTGTTATGAACCAATTCTGATTTAAGAACTGGAAACTGCAATAGGGAAATGCCCCTCCAGCTCCTGGTAACACCACCACAGCAGAATGGTGAGCAACAACATGCCTGGGATTGTACTATGACCATCCCTAGCCAGCCTTCCACAGCCTGGTTATCTTTCAAAGAGATGATATCAACTGCAGAATTGCCACAAATGCCCAGGCTGGCTAAAAAAATTCTAGGATTGAAGCTCACATAGTTTGAAACCACCGAACCTACAGAAGTCTGTTTTAAGCAATATATCATAGGCAAAGCCAAACTAGATAATAAAGCAGAAAGCCGACACCACCACCACGACCATGCTCGGGGCAAACTATTTAATTCACTTTTACTCTCAAGACATTAAACGTGTCTGGTTTGGGCAACAGGTAGACACTTTTTAAAATATGATTTGACAAGAACTTTTATTTAGTGTAAAAATATTACCTTTTTCATAAACATTATTGGTTAGTTTATATACTGTATAGTTCACAATTACAAGTGCACAGAGATGTTTCCTGTAGTCTGAAATAATCCAAAATGTTTTAGGGTACATTGACAATCTAACTCAATCATTACAGCATGAGGAGTAAAACAAGGATGTATCCTTGCTCCATTACATTTTAACTTTTAGATAAACTCAGTGACACAATAGCTCAATGAAAGCAACTTTCACCTTCCAAAACTAGCTGATAGGCACTTTTAAGTTCTCCTGAATACCGACGACATGATTATTCTGTCACTGTCTGTGGTAGGGATGCAAAAAGCCTTTAGATCCCTGCTCAATACTGTGAAAAAGAAAAATTGATCATAAATGACCAGAAAACAAAAATTCTAATCTTTAACAAAAGATGTAAACTTGTAATTGATATATTTTTTAAATTAATGTTTATTGAATAAATTTTTACAGAATAAAAACATTTAAGGGAGAAAGAAAATGAAAGTAAAAGAAAAGTGGTGAGAAAAGAATAAAGAAATGAAAGAGAAGAGAGAAAACTAAATCTTTCCTTAGTTGTTCTTTTGACTTCATTATAATTGGCATATTAATGGCAACACAGGTAGTCCTTGCTTAATGACCATTCATTTAACGACAATTCAAAGTTATGATGGCCTTGGAAAAAGTGCTTTATGACCTATACTCACACGTATGACCCTTGCAAACCATTGCACCATCCCCTGCGGTCACATAACTGGAGCCAATTTACGACAATTTTTATGACAGCCCTTAAGCTAATCACCATGGTTAAGTGAATCACGTGGTTGCTAAGTGAATTCTGGCAAAAAAAAAAAAAAAAAAAAGTCCATGGGGGAAGCTGGATTCCTTCCGAGGACGACTTTGCCCCTGTGACTCCCATGTCATAGAGGATGTGCAACATGTCCTGTTCTGCTGCAATTTCTGTTTGAACTTGTGTGATGCACTAATTCAGCCCTCATAAAGGAACTCCCAGGGTGAGATGACCATTGGTACATCTTCTATCTTCTAGCAGATCATAAGAAAACTATTAATGTAGCCAAATTTATGTACACATGCTCATCAAAGTCCACAATAAAGTTTACCTAGGAATCAAAAAGTTTCACGTGGGGCTTCCAAACCAACATAGCCTTGATATGCAAAGTAAAGGAACAGATCTGAGTCCCCCATTTTTCTTCTTCCATCATTTTCATTGCCAATGTGAATTCAGGATGACTGATGGGGGGCAACAGACAGAATTCTATATTTTTGTAGAATTGTGAGCAAGTATTTTGAACTGAAAGCATAGCACACTTTATTTCAGTTGTTTTGCAAAATGCTTTACTCTAAACCCCATTAAAATGGCATGAGTAGGAATGGGTGAGAATTTCATTTGAGGTTTTTTCTTTAATCAAATAGACCCCATTTTACAAATGGCTTTACCAATGGAAGGAACAGTTTTAAAGTTGGTGAAATGTGAGAGGGTGACTCATCTTTTGGCCCTTATACTTGCGCACTATCTTCAAGGGTTATAAGGATTCTGATAGTCATCCACAGTTCATCTTGTTACATCACTGAACCTGATTTCATTTCTTTTCTCTTATTAGCCCAGAATGAATTGGAATGGAATGGAGACTGTGCTATCTTGCCTTTGATTTAGGTGCAAAGTATCTTGGGCTAGCCCTAAAGATAAAGCAAATTATCCAAGCAGATAGCTGAGTTCTTAACTCTTAAAAGTCTCAGTTTGAATAGCTGGAGCAGAACTAGGGTGAAGGCACCAGAGAAAATGGGTACAGTCTGTTCCTCCTGGTCCTCTATCTACTGAATCAATGTAATGGACTAAGAACTTGCTTTAGTTCATTTCTATTTATAAAGAGTATTTATAAATATTTCAGATTTCTCCTTTAAAAAGACAGAATGAAGTAGACCCAGTTCGATACAGGTAGCCCCCAGTTTAAGAATGAGTTCCGTTCCCAAGATCTGTCCTTCAGTGGAATTTGTACGTAAGTCAGAATAGTCTTATTGTATAAGTAGTATTGTGTAATGAACTTGAAGCATTGTGTATTTAACTTGAATTTTGCTACAATAGGCTCCGTTCTTAACTATGGGTCATCTTTAAATTGGGCATTCTTAACCTGGGGACTCATGTAATGTGCGTATAAATGATACAGCTCATCAGTCCCAACTGAAAGCAGACCTTGGTGATTTTTTTACACCTTTTGCTATGAAACAGAGTTGATGCTGCCACCTCATGGTTGCAGTGAGCTCTGAGAATAAGACAGCAAACAAGAGTAAGAATGAAAAATGGGAATGAAAACTCATTCTCTGCTTATGTGAAACTTTTCTGAGTGTAATGAAATGGAAGATTTTCTCAGAAATTGTAGATTAGATCTCTAGTCTTTTGTTATATACATCTCTCCATCTTCTCTAGCATTTGAACTGTTACAGAGCCACAACATAGTAAAATGTAGTGCTGCTTAATGTCTGAGGACATTAGTGGTGCATTGAAAGAGCAGAATTAACTTGTTTCTCTTCTTGCCCAGAGAAAGTACTTTTTGGGTAATGGGAAGAAAGACAGGGACTAGGGGAAGACTATGTTCAAATCTCATTAAAGACCCTTAGATCTTCTTTATACATATCTGTCTTTCCTTCATGGAGCTAAAAGCAGTGAACTGTCTCTGCCCCTGCCTATTTTAACCTACACAAACTGAGTTGCTCAGGGGCCTTTTCCATCTTTTGGAGCTCATGGGCAGTTCTGGAATTTGGGGGGCATGATTTAGCATTCTCTCTGCAGGGTATGGCCAATCACAAAATTCCTATTCACCAGAAAACACAGCAGCAAGGTTGCCACCCCAATACTCTATCCCCTAAGATGATGCTCTACAACTCCAGCTTTCCTAAATATTTTGAGGAGATCAGAGAGGTCCAAAAATATCCCTAAGTTGTGTATCATGATTTTCTGAAGACATCTTTGGAGCCTTATGTGGGGCCTGAATATATTGTTTGTTGGTTTATTCATTCAGTTTAGAGGCCACTCAACCCCAAATCACTTTGGGCGGCTTACAACATTAAAGCAAGGAAACAACAATGGACATAAAAATCACGTGTGTCCAAAAAAAACCCCCAACACTTAATTGCATCAAATTCTACAGTGGCTTGATAACCCTAACCCAAAGTCTGAGGGAGCAGCCAAAGTTTTCAGTGCCTTTTTGAACATCAGGATGGGTGTCATATGGATATACAGAAGAATCAGGAGGCTGGTACTTTGCTTTGCATCATATTCCCTTCTGATTTTTTTTTTTTTTAATTTAAACTGTGAAGTCAGATGTGGGAGGGAGCTTGGAGGGCCCAACAGAAATTTCTGTGGTCAAGGCATAAGTCATTCAGTGACTTTTATGGCTGTTTGGAGCCCTGAATCTAGATTTCATCTGCTATTCCAGCAAACTTATCAGACAACCCTAACCTTAGGGTTGGGTTTCTGAAAGCGACTAGGACAATATGATGAAGCCAAAGATGTTCTCTTCTTTGCAACTTCTTTGCAACCTGACAGTCATTGCCCTTTAAGTAACAACCTGCTTGGTTTACCACAACATATTACCAACAGAGCCACTCTTGAAGATAAATAAGGTATATTTAACTTCTAATTATTAGTAAATAAACTATCAGAATGTGGATATAGCCAGATTTAGAAATAATTTCATTGGCTACCTATTTGCTTTTGAGCTCAGCTGCTCTTTCTTGACCCTGAAGAACCTAAATAGAACAAGAAAACCTGAGGGAGCCTGTTTTCCCATATCAATCTGGCTATGCATTAAGTTTTTTTCTCTTGAAACCCTTCTTCAGGTGCCCTTCTTGGAGTTACAATATGCAGGGGGCAGGGACTCTGGATCATACTCTGTAAAGAAGCTTGTCTGGCACCACACTGCCAGGCTAAACCTTTTCAAATATCATGGCTTTATGTGTTCCTGTGTGGGTTACAATCCCGGGCTGTGCCTAGTCCCCATAGCTCAAGCAGAATGGAGAATAGCGTAAAAGTGTTTGAAGTAAAGAGTTAATCTGTGCCTGCCATTCCCATTTCGGATAAATATTAACAAGTCGCTGTATGCATTGTATGATTACTACTCCCATGAAGCCCAGCCAAGAAGAGTACAACAGTATGGAAGCTGGAGCGTTACAGTATTTGGAGGCAGCCTGAAGTCCAAGGGCTGGAAGAAGAGGGCTCTGGCTTGCATTAAAGACTTGCTTCCTGTAATGCAGTGTTTCTTAAACTTTTTTCTCTCAGGATCCCTTCCCACTTTTAAAAATTATGGAGGACTCCAAAAGAACTTTAGTCTGTACAGGCTATATTTATTGATAAAAATTGAAGCATTCACTGCTGCTACCACTTCTCACGATTGTTTGATGGGATTTTAATGTTGTATCATTTTTCAGCATACACTGGCAAATAATTTTGATTTTGTGGAGCCCTGAGTGGGTCTTGTGGGACTCCCTGCTGTAGTGTATAGGATCATGATAGTCGATTGATTAAGCATGCTTGTGATCTACTTCTGTTATTTAGTTACCTCAAACTGCCTGACTATGCCATAAATCTTGCAGCTTCACTGTAGTTGCTTCTTCTAGAGCATTGGTTCTCAACGGGGGTGGTGGGAGGATGCTGAGGGGTGGTGGGCATGTTTTGGGCGGTAGAGGGGCGATGAGCATGTTTTGGCATTCGAACTTAATTTTAAAACTCCCCCCCAAAATTATTAAATCGATTATCCGGTTTACACCATTTGTACCAGCAATAAAACAAACTTACGCGATGGCTGCCCTCACACACTTCTAAGAATGGTGAGACGGATTTGTATTCTAGGTAGGCTGACCTTGAAGAACTCGACACTACGATTCTTCTCTGATCCCAACCAGCACAGCGCATGCATCAGCTGTCTTCCCGCGCGATTAATCGCAGTGCATGCGTTGAGCGTCCTTTCAATATGAATGTTTGATTTGACCCATGTTTCTTGAGTTGCTTTTCGTTTGCTTCATTTCTGTTTTTTCCCCTCAGTTTCGATTTATCGTGGTCGTGAATTATTAATTTTGAGAAAGAGCATTTAAGCATTTTTTTTGCATTAGTCGTTTTAATTTTAATAAAAGGAATGCAATTACCTTCCAGGGCAAAAGTATCGAGTTAAATCGAACAAATTTGGTGTGTAAGACTACTGAAAAAAATTACTTAAAATTTTTGCCTTTTATAATTCAGTAACTCCCCCTCCCCCATACCCTAAATTACAGGATTTTCACAAAGGGTGGTGTTGAAAAATTTTCTGCTCCTTAGGGGGGCGGCAGCTTCAAAAAGGTTGAGAATCACTGCTGTAGAGGTTTCAGTTAAGCAAGCAGCTGAAAAACCTATTCTTAGTTCTAATGCCTTTGCTTGATTGGTAGAAAGGACACACTTTAAATTTTAAGACATACGCCATCTAGTGACACTCAAATAAACCGGCTGCACAAATACAGTCATTTCACCTTCAGAGGTTCCCCAGCTCTTTTTCTGACAAACCCTGGAGCTTCCAAGTGATGCTACTGACATTGAGGAGTGCATTTGGAGAGATGGTGTTAATTTAAATCAGAAGCTTCTGTTAGGCTTAACATGCATTTTCTTAAATCAACTAAAAAGCCAAGAATGTCACCTTCTCCACATGCGATATTACATCACCACTATTATGTCACTATGGACCTTAGAAGCTGATTTAAAAAAAAAAAAAAAATCAAGTGTAGCCTCCAGTCACAGAAATGCCCAATCTTATAGCATAGAAGATAGGCACCCTCATCTTTAACTCTGCCTCCGCACATTACAGCTAGGCAGATAGTGTATCTAAGAAAACCTGGTCCTCAGCATAAACAGTTCCCCAGCCCTGATTTAAAGTATGGTGGACATTTAAACTTTGCAAAATATATTGAAAATTAATTCCTGGAATTAATATAACTTGTTCTATAATAGGTTGGTTAAATAGCCACTTCTGGCAGCAAGGAAGTGGCTGCCTGTTCTGTTCCCTCCCCTCCTTCCTTTGCTTAATTTGTTGAATTGGACTGTATTGTGAGTGAGTTATCTCTTTTCTTTCTCTTAAAATCATTATACACACTTCGATCTTGACATTCTTAGAGAGAAGAAAGTCCAGATTTAATTATGCCTAGCAACAGAAGATAAAGTCTCATCTTCTCTGATGGATGAGGACATTCCAAGTCCCTCCTTCATAGAAGATTTAGTGTTGATGGTGATATCTTAGATGAAGCTGTCTCTGCAGCTGAGATTCTTGATACTCCACTGGAAAAGTCTTCTGTGACTTCTGATATAATACAAGCTAAGGTTCTAAGAAGCAGCCTGTTCTGCTTATGACCAAGTTGCAATCAATGTGTGATCTTATGGAGTCTAATCATGGCAAATTATATTCTGAGATGGAATTGAATCATGGCAAACTATGTATGAGATTGGCTATATTTGAGGGAGATGGCAACTAACTATAAAGATATATACACTGAACTAGAATATAGCTACTTTGGAGAATAACGAGAAATCTATATGATGAAATGAAAATTTGCTAAGGTGCAGTTTGCTAAGATTTATCAAGAACTGGATAATATAAAAACAGTAATTGCATGAACACATGAACCAAAATTGAAGACAGTGGGATCTACAATTCCAACACATGTAAAAGTCATAGATCTTCATAAAAAACCTTTGATGAAAATACAGTGACCTGACTTGTGGGCATTTGAAAATATTTGGTTTACTTCTTGATATTGAAGAGTTAAATTTTATAATATCTACAGGATATACTTTTACTACTTCTGGTCTTGATTTGCAAATTGACAATGCATATAGATTATGCTCTAGAACAAGTGTCCAAGAAGTGCCACTCCTATTATCGTAAAATTTACCAGAATGGCAGCTTGAGACATGATTTTAAGAAAAGCGGGTAAGATCTCTGCTCTGAAATATAAAGATCACCTGCTCCAAATAATTTCAGGCATTTCACCTGCTGTGCCCTCCTTGAGAAAGCAGTTTGCTCTTGCTCAAGCTCTAGAAAAGAAAACACAATTAAATATTCATTCTTGCTCCCAGCAAGTTTTTTTGCCTTTCCATTTCTGACCAGATTAAATGTTTTTCTGCTTCTGATGAAACTCTGGCATTTTTATTCTCACCATTTTGCTTCCTCCAGTGACATTTTGTCTATGTCTGCGAATAAGAGTTTTGATACTTGGCTAGACAAAACCGACCTGCCATCTTTATTGATTTATATTTCTTCCCTGTGTCTTGTTTTTTGGTCATACAGCCTCTGCTGGGCTTTGCTAGTTTTTCTTTCCTTATGCATTATATTTACTTTTTCCAATTCTATTTTTTTTTTCTAATTTGGGTTGGTGGAGGGGAAGGTGGCTGGTTAACTTGCTTCCCTCAGAAACATCTACAGTATTTTTATCTAAATGTTTTAAATGGATGATTATGGATGATCTCTGGCGGGAGCGGGATGGTGGTAGTGCGACCATCCTTGCTCTCCTTGATCTCTCAGCGGTGTTCGATACCGTCGACCACGGTATCCTATTGGGACGGCTCAGGGATATGGGGGTGGGTGGCACAGTTTTGTGCTGGTTCACCTCCTTTCTCCAGGGCCGATCCCAGTCGGTGGTGATAGGGAGCGAGAGGTCCCATCCTTGGCCCCTTCTTTGTGGGGTGCCGCAGGGTTCGGTTCTCTCTCTGCTCCTTTTCAACGTCTATATGACACCGCTGGGTGAGATCATCCGTCATCATGGGATGAGGTATCATCAGTATGCTGATGATACTCAACTATACATCTCCATCCCTGGTGAGGTAAGTGATGCTGTGACTGCCCTCTCACAGTGCCTGGAGGCTGTGAGGGTCTGGATGGGGAACAACAGGCTCCAGCTGAACCCTGGCAAGACGGAGTGGCTGTGGGTTACTGGCTCCTCTGTATCCGGGACGTTGTCATCGTTGGTCTTGGATGGGGTAGCACTGCCCCAGACAAACCCAGTGCGTAATTTGGGGGTCCTCTTGGACTCACGGCTCCTGCTCGAAGAGCAGGTGGCAGCTATGGCCAGGAGGGCTTTTGCACAGCTTCAGGTTGTGCACCAGTTACGCCCTTTCCTGGATCGGGATGCCTTGCGAACAGTCACTCATGCCCTTGTTATCTCCCAGATAGACTACTGCAATGCGCTCTACATGGGGCTACCCTTGAAGAATATCCGGAAGCTTCAGCTGGTCCAGAATGCAGCCGCGTGAGCAATTTTTGGGGCCCGAAGGACCCATATAACACCTCTGCTCCGTGAGCTGCATTGGGTACCAGTTTGCTTCCGGGTCCAATTCAAGGTGTTGGTTATCACCTTTAAAGCCCTACATGGCATGGGGCCAGGTTACCTGAAGGACTGCCTCGCCCCCACGATCTCAACCCATCCCACCTGATCTCACAGAGAGGGCATGCTCCGGATCCCCGCGGTAAAAGAACTTCGACTAGCGGGGTCCAGAAGGCGGGCCTTCTCTGCTGTGGCCCCCGCCCTTTGGAACATCTTGCCCCCGGAGGTGAGACAGGCCCCCTCACTCCAGGCCTTTCGGAGGGATTTGAAGACCTGGCTCTGCCATCTGGCCTGTGGCGGGGAGGGAGGATATCAGAAATGGGGTTGGCTGACCCCTTAGCGGCCTGGTGTGGCCCATATCAGCCTCTTGGATTTTTTAGCTTTTTTCTTTTTGTAATGTTTGGTTTTTATAACTTTTAATTGTATTTCTGATTTTAGTTTGTTGTAAGCCGCCCAGAGTCCCCCGTTGTGGGGAGATGGGCAGGGACAAGTCAAATAAATAATAAATAATAATAATAAATGGTATAAATGCATTTATTTTAAACTTGGTTTTGCTAGATGGTAAAACTTAGGAGACCCAGTTGGTGTAGTGGTTAAGGCACCAGGCTAGAAACCAGAAGACCATGAGTTCTAGTCCTGCCTTAGAGACAAAGTCAGCCAGGTGACCTTGGGTCAGTCATTCTCTCTCAGCCCTAGGAAGGAGGCAATGGCAAACCACTTCTGAAATCTTGCCAAAAAAGCTGCACGGACAGGATGGATTATCTGTCAGCAATGTAAAAAAATTGAGGAGTCATTAAGTTATATGATTTGGTCCTATGAATCATTGACATCTTTTTGGAGTAATATTTTAATGTACATAAATAGATTTATGGGAAAATTCTTTAGTGTTAAAGATGTTAATGTTATATTATGCCCCCAAACTTTGGAATGTTACTATTTTTGAGCAATTATGATTGTATCAGGCCTGGAGTGTTGCTAAGATAATTATTTTGAGAAATGGGAAAAGTAGTAATATTTCTGATATTAAGGATTGGATTCAAGAGGATGTAGACTTACCTGTTTTTGAAGAGGCAATTTCATCTACTAATCAAAAAATGACTCAGTATGTTTCCCTGTGGCATAGATTTTTAAAAATATTTTGCAATGTTAGAGAATCATTATTTTTCCTTCCAAGGTACAGTAGATTTAAAAATCTGTTTGACATTGATTAGTATATAGGTTCTCCATTGGGGGCGGGGGGAGGATTGTTATTTTATTTTTGTGGGTTTTTCTGTGTATTTTCTGTGTATTTTGCAGTTTTTCTATTTCTGTTTGTAAAACTTAAGATAACATATATCATCATCATCATCATCATCATCATCATCATCATCATCATCATCATCCTCATCTAATAGCCAGGACCTCATAGCAGATGACAGCCCTAAACTAGATTTCCCATGCATAGCATGGATTTCTATTACATCTGGAACTGTTGATGAAGAGCAAGACTCTTGGATGTAATTGATATGGTTCTTGAGACTTAAACCTGTTCATGGTAGCCAGATGGTTTCTAACCTTCTCTTTGTTTACCTTGAATTGCCAACTCCTCCTTTTGTCAATTGTTATACTTTAAATAGTCCATTTGAACATAATTCTCCTTTAAGACCAAACCAGGAGTTGAGGAGCTCTGCCTTCTTTGTATCACCTGTTACTATCCTACCAACTTCTATGTAGTGGATCCTCTTTCCTTTTACTACTCATATACCCAAAATAGCCTTTGTAAAAATGCCCTGAGGTTTCTTGACGAGTCTAAGTTCTTTTTGTGTTTTAGCCTTTCTAAATTACTCTTTGAAGGTATTGACTACTTACTGATGTATCTCCTTGATGATTACACCCTTATCCCATTTCCTATACATGATGTAGTGATGTCATTAGCAAAATGATGCAAATTGTGAAATTAGATCCCTCCCATGCAATGTCCATAATATCAAAATTCCTAAATTGTGGGGAGATTACATGGGTATGTCATCATCACATTGAATGCCATGATTTACGCATTTCTCTTAGACATGGGTATGCAATCATGGCATTTGTGTTACGTCATTACATACCCAGTTATTTTGATATCACTGCTGTCGCTATGAATACCACTGTCTGAAGGGAAGAATTCTACTTTCATTTACTTGAGCGCAATGGGGATTTACATGAACCTTCATTGTTCAAGTATCACCAATCTTAACTTCAGATAAGGAGAAATTTACACTATTTCATAAATGTAAGATCTCTCCATTTGCATTGGATTGATTCGCATTGGATTGATTAAACAGAGGCATTATTTATATCTCTGTATCAAACAGACAAGAAGACAGTCCTGCCACACAAAAATGTACTTTATTGGGCATCAACTTTTTATTTGCTAAGAGATCAAGCAAAGATTTTAACTTGAAATTTTTTTTGTTACACTTCCTGCAGTGGATTCAAACAGAATACCTTACGTCTTTCTGAAAGTAGTCCTAGCCATCTAATCATATCAGTAATCCTTAGAGACTATACTTAATCACCACTCAGCTTTGTATCAAAATAGGATGATGCAATTATCTTTCTATTTTTTTTTTAAAGAGGGGCTTGTTAGTGTTTTCTGACGTCCAATTTGTTAACATGTATGCTTTAAAAGAGGCTCCCATTCACACTACATGTACAAGCAAACCAGGCTATTTTAGGGAACTCAGAGTTCTAGAACTATTCCTGGAGAATGTAGTACAATCAAACCAGATGTATGAGGACAATTTCAGTATATAGTTTATTTAGTTAATTTGGAAGTCAATTACCCATGAAAAAAACCATCTAAACTCACTTTTTCTATGTATATATTCATTTAGATGTTTTGACAACATATTTACATAGAACTACATGCAGGTTTTGGACAGACTTGGAGCAATGAATGCACTAACTAGGCTACTACTAGTTTCACCACAAATTAGCTCTTAAAATCTGTTCTTCTGAAATCAAATCTTCTTTCAGATTCTTAATGTAAGGATCCATATTTTTTTTAAAAAAGTAAGCTTCTTCATTCCATTGATGATCATTAACAGCCTATCCTTTGTCATTTTTTTTTAAGCAACCAGGGTTTGCTTCACAAGGATTTACATACAAGGCTTATATAGGAAAGGCAATTTCTTTGAGTCAAACAATTGACTTAGTTTAATATAACAGACTTCTTTCTTCCAGCTTAAATTCTTGTTCTCAAACGATGTTACTTTCCTGCAGTTTTCCTTTTCCATTCTTCTGAAACCTTAGTGAGGAATAAGAACCTCCTCAGCCACGAATAGCAACAGCACTGTCATAGAAGTTTCTTGAAATCTAGATAAGTACTTGGCTAGGCTGTGAGTTTACATGATCAGAATAGGATAAATTGGGACATAAGGCAGCACACAAATCCCTAAAACAAGTTTTTGTGTAAACAGGCCAATATCAATGCACATTTGAAAGATCAGCTATTGCTGCTTTCTAGTATGAATTTTGTGTAAATGTTCAGATAGATTAATAAAAATGACTAAAACGTCACTTAAATCTGAATGCATTAAGTGGCAAACACGATTCACTGCTTTAAATATTTTCCAGATATAAACCAAGTTCTGATCAGGAACTAGGAGTGTTAAAATGATAATTTTCTATAGCCAGTTTTGATGTAATACAAACAGGAATTACATCAAAAACTCAGTAATATACTTTGCAGAAATTGTTTTGCAAAATTCTTCTGTGCCTTTGCTTATATAGAGTGCATGTCAGGTAAATTATACAAATGTTTTTTAATCCATCTAAGACATTGGCATCTGCCAACACTAAGAACACTGAAGATTTCTGAACTTCTACTTTCGTAGATGTAATAGATGGTAATTCATTATACAGGTCCTTGGCTAATGACTACTTGTTCTGTAACTGTTCAAACTTACAACGGCACTGAATGAGTGGTACTAATGACCAGTTCTTAAAGTTCAGGCCATCGAGGCACCCCCACGGTCACGTGATCATGATCTGGCTCACATTTCCAACCATTGCAGCATCCTGTGGTTATGTGATTGTGATTTGTGACCTTCCCCTGCTGGATTCCCACAAGCCAAGTCAATGGGGAAACTGGAAGTTGTGGTCATGTGAGGTCATTACTTAACAACCCGTGGTGATTCGCTTAACAACGGTAACCTGGGACTGCTGGAACTGTCACTAAGTGCACAATCATGTTACATCTTGCTTTACAATCGCATCGCTTAGTGATGGAACTTCTGGTCCCAATTACCACTATTAAGCGAGGAGTACCTATATTCACAAACCAACTTCTTGTGCCTGATTTATATTTTCAAAATGGGGATGGAGACAGTACAGCATAACTTTTAAAATCAAGCTATTAGCACATATAATTATAAGAATATATTTCTAAAAATGCTCAGTCTTATAAATACAAAAATGGACAAATAAAAGGCCTGAAGAGCCACCAGCAGGTTAATTTCCCAGAGGCTGATGGAATATGGTCTAGCAGACCAAGAATTTAACTTGGAATATAGTTTTTCCTTTTGACTTTGGAATCATCAGACACCTTTTCAATTGGGTTATTCATCCTTTGGTATTCAAGAATGCAGGCCTTCCTCTTCAAGCAGCAATATCTTCTATATGAGATCATTCTATCACATTTCTTAAGAATAGGACTAACAGTGCAAAGAAGTTTATTGATACGCTATCAGTAGCATAAGTAGTAGAGAAGTTTTGTTAGAAATACAATATACTGTAGTGATCTGGAATAGGGTTGTGCAAAACCATCATAGTAGCTTTAATGCAAACCATTCTGAGTGTAAGACTTCATGTAACTCCATGTATAGAATGCAGAACTGCAGTTCTGTACTTATAATGGGAAATTTTATGAAGCCTCACATCAAAATGGTTTGAGTTCTTGCAAACACTATCTAGGAATGAGTCTCATATCAAGCCCCAGCAATGGCAGCATTTCTTGGATATTAGCTGGACTTTATCCAATATATTTCTCATAAATGCAAGAACTAGATAGTAGTTTCTATTTCACTGAATCTCTGGCTGGTAAGTAACATTCTTGAAAACTTTAAGTCAATTTAGCTGTACTACTGTATTAGCTTTTGAAGTTTGACCTGATCAGCTATGTAGTTAAAAAGCTGCTTATAAGCTTAAACTGGCTGAAGTATATAATGCATTCTACAGTCAAATGGTTAAGATAAGAGACAGTTTATTTAAGCTGCAACACACATGGTTTTAATACAACATTTAAATCAGATGAAAAATAATACACTGAACTATCAGCAGTAGAACATTTCCATTGGAAATGCGTTAAAATTCTTAAGCACCTCTTGTTACCATCTTACTGCAGTTTTCTTATGTGTTTCTAGTCTACACCCCATATCTTTTCTGTAATCATGCAAAAGCAAATCAGATTTTGAATGGGAAGTCCATTTACTACAAAGAATCATATTTCACAGAATAGCCAACTTGGTAGAACAAAACCTGTAGAGTTCTTCAGGTAAGTACACACATTTCAGAAGCCATGAACTTTCAGTTGCTCCTCCTTAACAATGCCAACCTGCAGAAAATAAACATCAGTAAGATCTTGGCAGTTAGGACTGGAAATGCCAACCCCAAAATAAATCCACATATTACCGTATTTTTCCGACTATAAGACGATACTTTTTTCTAAAATCCTTATGCTAAAAATTGAAGGGCGTCTTATTCAAGGAAGTAAGCTGAGGAGAGAACCGTGTAGTTGCAAAACTGCCCATACTTTGTCTCTGCAAACAGGCTTCCTCCTATTGCTAGCCTCCAATCACGAGTGAAATAGCTTGACTCTGCAAACAGGCTTCCTCCAGTCACAAGCCTCCAATCACGAGTGAAACTGCCCATACTGTCTCTGCAAACAGACTTCCTCCAATCACAAGCCTTATGTAACTGACATCAGCTGATGCTGAACAAACCAGTTAGAGGAAGTCTGTTTGCAGAGACAAGCTATCGTAGTTTCACTTGTGATTGAATGTAATCAGTTATGCAAAAGAGCCTGGAAATAGAGCTGCAGAGAGACAGTTTGGACCTCCTCCCACCAAGTGTATCAGGCAAATGTTACCTAATTACTAAATAAAAATGTGTTCTGCACTATCTTTAAAATATTGATTTCTTAATTTTGGGTTGGAAAAGTGGGGGTCATCTTGTACATGGGGGCGTCTTACTGACAGAAAAATACGGTAATCAAAGGCAACACAATGGCTGGGCAGGGATATAATGCCAGCCGAGATTGGTACAAAATTACATGTAGCAGCAGTTTTCAGCTTACAAGTCAAGCTAGAGAACCCTCAAATGCTTCCTTAAAACTTCCTGCAATAAAATCTCAGCTGTTCAAATATGTAGTATCAATTGTGATACTAAGAAAACAAAACTGTTGGAGTCAAGTTGGTTACACTCTTCCACTCAGCCCATGATTCAACTCTTTATCCATTTAGAGAAGACAGAAATAGAGCTCAGAGTTGGCAGAGTGACTCGTTAAATTCTGTTTTGTTATCATGTTCAGGCCCAAAAACATACTAACAGTTTCCAAGCTTTTCTTTAACTTAAATGAACTGTTATGTGCATTTTAATATTTGAGTCAGCTGTCTAAATTGCTAGACTTGTAGACACTCACCTCTAAGAGGAACTGGCAAATATTCTTCCTCTGGTCACCCTGCAATTGGATCACTTCCCCGTATTCAGGATGCTCAATCACAGTACCATTACAGGCAAATTTCTGCAGAGAAACATTGTTATATTAATGGCAACAAACTGTTTTTCAGGTTCTTGAAACTTGATTCACCAATCATGAAAACTCTGGGCTCACGACTTGCGAGGAGTCCTGCACAAGGTCGCTGCCTCAGCTTCACTGCAGTAGCAAAGATTGCTTGGTGCTGCTGTGGCGTGGCATAAGCAGGAGCACCATGTGACAGAAGCTCCTTCTCAGTCTGCTCCACAGCAGCCTCAAGTGCCCCGGCCTGCTGCAATTAAGCCAAGGCAGTGAACTTGTGCCTTTTCCCCAGATGGCAAGCAGCGAGCTTGCACCGGGAGCCGACCTGCTCCAGACCTCAGAACCCCCAGCACACAAAGGAGAACCTCTCTCCAAAACAAGTTAAATTAATTTCTCTCCTCCCTTCAAAAAAGGTTGAATTAATATCTGTTGAGTTCCAGGCTGCACAACCTCCACGATCATTGTTAACTTTATAAAAATTTCAATTTTTAAATTAATAGTAATTAATGTTTAAATTCAGAATACATCCAGAGTAGAAGGAAAGAATGTGGAAAAAGTGTAAAGAGGAGGTGATTCAAATGCTGTTTGTATAATGCTTTTCTTTTTTTCCTTTCATTACAGTATCAAATTCTGAAAGAGAAACAGATAGACAGACGCTTACAAAATATTGATTGCAGTTATCAGTGACTAGTGAGTTTATATTATTATATTCTGTAAGCACTGTTTGGTGCAGTGGTTAAGGTTAAGGTGTCAGATTAGAAACCAGGAGATGGTGAGTTCTGGTCATGTCTTGGGCAAGAAGCCAGCTGGGTGATCTTGGGGCAATCACTTTTCTCCCCCCAGGAAGAAAGAACTGCCAAGTCACTTCTGAAAAATGCTGCCAAGGAAAGTGCAGGGGGCAGTTACCAAGAGTCCAAAATGACTTGAAGGCACAACTTTCAAGCATGTATGTGACATACTACTATATTTACTATACTTTAACTAAGAAATACATACATATTTTAACATGTCACCATTACACGTATTTGCAGCTTACTTGTATTCTTGTATTGTGGTGCACAAATTTTTACATGGCTTGGGAAAAGCTGCACAAAACTTTTTTTTCCACACATGGGATGTCAGAAATTAGAGGGAAAATTGCAGGATGGTGATAAGTAGAAGTAGGAGGTGTGAAACTGGTTTGTGCGATAATTTGGCAATAGGCCAGGAGGACGATCAGAGTGGGGTGGAGGTGAGGAAATATATATGTATACTGTATAGACACAAATAAAACATAAAATATTTATATAAAAATATATAAAAATATCCACAAATATTGAAAACAAATAATCAAATTCGTAATAATAGTATTTTTTATGTTTTAGTTACAGTTGCAAGAAAAAGTATGTGAACCTTTTGGAATTTCATGGTGTTCTGCATTAATTTGTCATAAAATGTGATCTGACCATCATCTAAGTCAAGAGTATTGACAAATATAATGTGCCTAAAATAATAACACAAAAACAATTCTGATCCTTCATGTCTTTATTGAACACACTCATTCAATATGCAAAATGCTAGTGGAAAAAGTAAGTGAACCCGTGGAATCAATAACTGGTTGACCCCCGCTTGGCAGCAATAGCCTCAACCAGACGCTTCCTGTAGCTGTGGATCAGACCTGCACATCGTTCAGGAGGGATTTTAGCCCATTCTTCCTGACAGAACTGCTTTAGCTCTGTCATATTCTTTGGATGTCTCATGTGTATGGCTCTCTTCAAGTCATTCCATAGCATCTCTATTTTTCTGAAGCCATTCTGTTGTGGATTTGCTCCGGTGTTTTGGGTCATTGTCCTGTTGCATCACCCAATTTCTACAGAGTTTCAGCTGACGTACAGACATTCTCACATTATCCTGAAGAATTTTTTGATACACTTGGGAATTCATCTTCCCCTCAATGACTGCAAGCTGGCCAGGCCCTGATGCAGCAAAGCAGGCCCAAATCAAGTTTCCTCCACCATACTTTACGCTTGGGATGTTGTTTTCATGACGATATGCAATGCCCTTTTTATGCCAGATGTAGTGCTGCGTGCTCTTTCCAAATAGTTCAATCTTTGTTTCATCAGTCCACAAAACATTTTGCCAATACCGTTGTGGAGTGTCAATGTGCTCTTTCGCAAACTTCAGGTGTGCAGCAATGTTCTTTGTAGTAAGCAGCAGCTTCCTTTGTGGTGTCCTGCCATAAACACCTTGCTTGTTCAATGTTTTACGTACTGTAGACTCATGAACACAGATGTTAGCCACTTCCAATGATGCCTTCAAACCTTTGGCTGTCACTCAGGGTTGTTTCTTTACCTCATTGATGAGTCTTTGTTGTGCTCTTGGGGTCATTTTGACTGGGCGCCCACTTCTTGGTAGAGTAGCCACAGTCCCAAAGTGTCTCCATTTGTAGATCGTTTGCCTAACTGTAGACTGGTGAATTTCTAATGTCTTTGAAATCACTTTGTAGCCCTTTCCAGCTTTATGTAAATCAACAATACTTGATCGTAGATCCTCTGAAAGCTCTTTTTGGCGAGGCATGGCTCACATAAGCGTATTCTTCTTTTGCGGAGGAAACTCAAAACGTTTGAGTGGTTTTTATCAGTCAACGTAGCTCTAGTCCACACCTCCAAACTCATTTTCTTACTAAGACTCCAGGTATGCTAACACCTGACTCCAATTAGCTTTTTTGAGGTGAACTCAAGGGTTCACATACTTTTTCCACTAGCACTATGAGGTTTTTATGGTTGTTCTCAATAAAGACATGAAGGATCAGAATTGTTTTTGTGTTATTATTTTAGGCACATTATATTTGTCAATACTCTTGACTTAGATGACGGTCAGATCACATTTTATGACCAATTAATGTAGAACACCATGAAATTCCAAAAGGTTCACATACTTTTTCTTGCAACTGTATATCTAGTTCCTAGTTGATTGTTGTGTTGATGCATTCATAAAAGAAGAAATATATAACTGTGTTGTTTTCAAAGTCAATATGTGGCCCACAGGGATCCTTATGTATGGTTTAGTGGCCCCCCATTTGCAGTATTCCATATAATTTTGATTATAAGGCATAGCTCTAAACTTTCAACTGAATTTTGCTAATGAAGATCTTGCCAAGGGACCAGTATATTTAAGACAATTGTTCTGAACTAAGCTACCCGCCCCAAATAACTTGTTATCGTTTTCCAGTAACTAGCATTTTATAGTTCTACATTTGATTACCACTAATTAGCTATGTGCAGTACTCTTTGTTCTACTTCTTTCTATTTCATATAGTTTGGGCATCTTCCAAGCAGCCTTCACATTACATCTTTTTACCTTCCACTTCAGTTCATTCATATATTTGATTACTCATTATCTTGAAAGAAAGGCAGGACTGAATATTAAACATTTGTTTTTAATCTACATTTTCCTGAAATAACTGTTACTAGCAAAAAAGCAGATTAGCACATTGAGGAATATTCCAGGAACAATTGATATTAAATTCTGATTATCTCTTGCAATATTTCTACCTGTAAGGGTTAGATTCATTTTAAAGGATCTTAATCTTTTCCTAAATGTGGCAGTTTTAGGAGACGCCATGATATCAACTTTATCACCATGACTGCACAAAAGAGTTTTAAAAAATCAATTGGGAGTCAGTTGTTTCTTTGAAAACATTTAATATCTGTCTTTGCTGTCTGAGACAAACATTATTATATTGGCATAACACAATTTCAGGACATCATAGTACTTTAAAAAAATCTACGTAATAAATGTATGCATATAAATGTATGTATATTCAGTTTGGACATTTCTAGCTCAAACATTTCAAAATCCAAGAAACACCAACTTTACCTTTTTGAATGCTTTCACAAGCTTCTTTTTGTCATAGTCATCAGCAATCCCCTGAACAGTCGTTAATGTCTTTCTGCCGTTTCGTTGCTGGATCCTTATATGGATGTAGTCTTCAGTCCCTGCCGGGAGTAAGTCGTCGCCCTTAGTTGCATCAGCAAAGGGGTCTGAAAAAGGGGAAACCCATGTAATGAAAATGATTGAGTTTTTACATAGCATGAATTTTCTAAGTAAAGAGATACAGGCTATTGGTACCCTAAAATGCATTGAGTAATAGCAACTCTTTACCTTCCATCTAAATGAAGGTCTAATCGTAACTTTACTGTCACTTATGCTTGCATTTTGATGGTGTTTGTTCATATGGATTCCTTAGAAGAGAAGCAGCCCAGATTTGGAGTACATACTTAGTAGTTGGGTTCTCTACGGTTCAATACTGAGGTACTAATTAGGTTTTTTGCAGATGTTTTGCCCACATCCCAGCAATCCTTCCTATGTGCAGAAGTGGGGATTGCCTTGCAGTATTTATAGTCTGTGTAAGATTTGAACTCGGGGGGGATCAATTGATGACTGGAGATTTCCTGGGATGTAACAATTAATTGGTTGTTGGGAATGGTGTTTTCTCTATTTTGATTGGTTGGTCTTGTCAGCTTGTGGCCTGGATCAGGTGCCTGCCTGTTCAAGAAGTCAGAGCCCAGATACAGTTTTTTATGGTTTATCATAGGCCAGTACACACTTTCTCTCATTTTAAGATTTACTCAAACGCTAATCAAGAATACCCAAGGCAGGCTATTAATGTTGATGAGAAAACCTACCAGAAGTAATATGTAAGCTACAATTTCATCAGATACTTTGACAGTAATAGGATTTCTTTAAAAACTGCACTGCCCATTCTTACTCTCAAATCCACCAACTTTTATATAAATGTAAACATTTCACTGCCTACTTAATATAGCTGTTTTCCATCAATGTTCTGTTTGATGCTCAACCTGAGAAAAATTAACATACAGCATTCCTGATATTAGACTAACCAGCATCCAGCTAGAAGGTATCCTACCTTCGAAGAATTTTTAATGTACAATTTCTGCATACTATCCAAGGAAGATTCTGGTATCATTTTCATGATATACTATTGGTTCACAAAGGCACCAAAGAGGCTTCCTGCACTTATTCAAATATTACAGATACTCCTTAGCAGTTGCATAATGTTTCTAGATAGGCCAGTGGGAGTTGTGTCTGGACACCTATAGGTTCCCTGCCACTTCTGTAGAAACTGAGCCAAAGCAACCCTTCAGTCTTCACAATGTTCTCCCCTAATAAAATACTTCCATCCCTGCCATTTGGTAAGTTATAATGTACAAATCACTAGCTAAAACAGTTACTCCCCAAACACTGACTTTCAAGAGACTTGGGTGCTGAAACTGCATAAGAAATTGAGTACAAAATTGAAGGATCTGTATTCAACTGCCAGCTGTAACACAGACTGCAGAACATCCTTTTTCTAAAACAAGGGCTGAGTATATCAAGGCAAGAAGAAACATAAGAACTCTTGCTAAACATCTTAGATACCAGGAAAAAGAACCCTGAAATGGCAAGAAAAATGTACTCTTCTAAAGCAATGAAAATCATATGCTATTCTGTTCCATTCTAGAAAAATCTTCTAAACCAGAGATCAGAAATCTTCTAAACCAGAAAATCTTTATTTTCTACCAGTAAGTTATGATGGCATAATTCAAGAGGGACTAGATCTGAACAGACTGCTACCTTAGAAGAAATCAAACCAAGTTCCTCAAATTTTTTCAGGTAGAAAATGGTTTACCAGTTAAGTTGTAAAAATTATATGGAATAACGCACAGTAGAGTTTAAATCAAAATGTGTCTGTCTTACAATGGAAAGAAGAATGGTATGCAATGGTGTGGGTGTGATACTATCTGGTGGGCTAGCTTTTATACTGAAAAAAGACTGCAGATATTTTACCAACAGATTTGTTCCAGATAGTATTAACTCACTGACAACCAAGTCTTAGTAAGTCAAACAGTTTTGAATAAGGTTAAGACTAAAAAATCTAGATATCAGATCAGCCATGTATACAATTACTGGTTCAGTTAATAGAGTGTAATTTGTCAGGGAAAACATACGCATTTAAGAAAGAAAAAAAAGTAGGTGGCATTCATTTTGGTCTATTTTGATGTCTCATATGTCACTAAAACTTAAGACCCTAAGAAAGCACAAAAGGGCTGATTAAGTTCTTAATTAACTTTTTAAGTAACAGATATTTCAGTCACCTAGCATGTCATAAGAGGAACCAGGGAGTCTGGCATCCTCCTCCTAAGGGTGCTGGGCAGTGGAAAGAAAGATGTCTTGCTTCATCAGTGGCAACCCTAACTCCTTGCCATGGGGAGGAGAAGGCAGGCGGGCTTTCAGGCCAGTGATCATTACAGCTCCCTATTTCTCAACCAAGACATGTTGGAGACTAGACGTCTACGCCCATATTACACCCGCAGGGGTTGCAGAAGCGTGATCCCTCCATGGTCAACCCCGCGGCCAAGCCAAGGCATTCGTCCCGATGAGGCTCAAGGCCAGCGGTGACAGGTCTGGGAAAGGACGAAGAGGAAGAGAGGTGTCTAATAGCAGCCCACTGGTTAGAGCAGGCTGGAAACCGAGAAAAGAGCCGATGACGGCACCGTCCCTAACAAAGGGCTGGAAAGTGTAAATAGGAATTGGGGAAGCAGAAACGCGAGGAAGCCCAAGCCGTGAATAATTCCCCCCGAAGGAAAGCCGCAGCCGGTGCCGATGCGGCCTCTGGCACCAAGATGAGGGACAAAGGGGGCCCCGTTTCTTACCGAAGGATTGGAGGTTCTGGATAGTGGACATGCGCTTCTGTGGCTGGGCGCTGCTTGGGGGGAAAAGGCCGCGGCTGGGTTCGCCCGGGATTCTCTCAGGTTCAGCAGTGGGGAGAAAGGGAAAAATGCAAACAACCGGCGAAACCTGGAGGGCAGAGAAGACCCGGCTGGGGGGGGGATGGGGGATGCGGCGGCGGCTACAACAGCAACAGCGACGCTCGCTCACAAAATGGCCGACGCCTCCTATTTCGGCTCTAGTTTCCCCAAGATTGGGCACGTGACGGTAATAGGCTTCCCACGGAATCCTGGGAAATCGAGTCCTTCTGGTGGAGAAACTCAAAGCCAACTTTTGACGAAGAACTACAGCTTCCGAAAGGCATCGCAGAACAGATTTTTTTTTTCTCCTGCTGCCCTCCAGTTTTACCCTAATTTTCGTCTCTTTCTATCCCTGAATATATCTGGTGATCGGGGTCAGGCGGTGGAGCGACCAAGGCTATGTTAGTGTCATCTCCTCCCGAAGTTAGGGGAGGAAGTACAGTCGCTGGGTTTACACATTGCTCTGAACCATATTATGGCTTGCTTAATTTAGGCTTAACATGTTGTTTGAACATTATTTATGGGTTTGCACGTTGAATTAGCAATGGTGGCTGATTCATTCATGGGTAAAACAAAATTACCTTTGTCAGATGCAGAAATGCAACCAAAGCCTGCACAAAATGGATGTCAAGGGGGAGCAGGGATGTCTGCAGGTTATGGTCAAAAAATCAATGTACATAAAAACCAGAACATGCCTAGATTGCACCGTCACAGCTGCCATCTTAACCTTTTCACCCCATGCTGCAGATACTCTGGGTAGGAGAAATGTAAAAGGCCACAAACCAGTTTTGACAATGTGTTGTATTTGGGTCTTCTAAACTTGTAGGATGACAGACCAGGCAAAACCTCCCTGCCCCAGTATGGATTCTCCACAATATGATTGAGCTCTTTGCCTAAAAAGCTTGGATGCTGCTCCATCAGTACAATCTCCTTTCTGCTAATCCCAGACCTTAAAAACATGGGGTTGGTCTGTGATGATCAAAGTATATTTTCCATTATGGTCACAGGCACTAGTCAACATTTTTCCAACTTTCATCCTTTCACAGAACACAATTACAGTGATTCCCATTTTGGTAGTAGTAATCTAACAATACTATAATTTTCATCATTTGTGATGTGAGCAACTTGTCTATTAGACATTTTCTATAAATCTGACAATGTCTAGGGGTTCCATCTAGCAAGCTGGTTTATGAATTGCTTCCAGAAAGAAAGAAGGAGGGAGGGGGTAGAGAAAATTATGTTATTTCAAAGATGCATAAGGGCAACTTGATCAAAAGTCAGGAGCTGTGGCAGAAAGGCTGAGAACATGCAACTTTTAACTTTACTAGTTACAGCAACTTGTCAATGACTTATCTTTCTCATTTTTGCAGGAAAAAAATGACATCAAATAGTGCTTCAGGCTGGCCATTTTGTCCATTCTGGTCGACAGTGATGAGTATGCAGTGTTAGCATTCAAGTCACGAACAGAGTTCGATCCCTGTCTCAGTTCAGATCTTAAATTTCTTTTAACAATGATTTGTGCACCTCAATCCAGCATAGTATGTCAAGGAAGAGAAGTGGCTGTCTTTCTTTGTTCTTCTCTGAGCATTTTTGTATCTGTTTAATAAAATGAAATGTTAGCATCTATGCCATATCCTTTCAGTCTGAAACCTCCCATATGTATTTGCACGGACCCACAAATAGCAAGAGAGTAGAGTCTGAAAATTGATTCATGTAAATGTTTTTCCTTTTGATTTCTGAAGTACAAAGGATAATGTTCTAAACGTGGGGAAGAGAAAAGACATGACGCATATGTGATATTGACTAATTCATATTCAGAAAACAGGATTGTAAGCTTTGAAGGGGGTTGATGTTTCATGAGTGAACCAATTAGACAAATGTCAGGAACAAAGACCAGGAACAAAGGAGCTTGTGGCTATGATTTCCTTCAATCGTGTATTCCACAAAGTAAGAAAAATCCTTAAGGCAGAGAAGTTAAAGATGGCAATCCTCCCCAAGTTGGCACTTTTCTGATGTGTAAAGATTCAAGCATCATCACCCATACGTGAATATGAATTCAGATTGCACACATATTCAGGTTGGAGAAAAGTTGCTGTAAGAGGTGGTCAAAAGTAATCCAGAAATCAAGAGCCAGGATATGAGAAAAGACTATTGGAGGCAGGAGGAAATAATCTCAGCAATAATAAGGAGTAATCCAGAATAATTCAATGGCAGCTGGATAAACAAGGCCACTACAGGGTTTATTTCACTGCTACAAAGATGTCCCTTGTTATAGTTCTAACAATCTATAACTGCGCACAATTCTATCTGGATCTGGATAGCTTCAACAATTCTAGGAGGTTTGAATAGACTTACATTGGATCAAACTGCATCAAAATCATTTTAATTTTTTAATTTTGTTTTCTAGGGTAAAATAACTGAAATAACCTGTCAGAGTTCCTCGCCCTCCCCCATTTCATGAGAAATTAACATTTTAAAATGTATTCTATAAAACATGAAACAATAAATAATACATTGCTGTTAAGCTGTACTGTATGCTCTTACCTATTTTTACATCCTGTTTCACAGAAGACAATCCAAGCCATCTCATTTTGCCTGGCTGGCATAAAGAGAGTGGGCATGATAATGCACTCATGGGAAGGGGAATGGTCTCCAATGTGCTAGAAGGAAATTTCTTAGAGGGACCTGGGGGCACCTGGGATAGGGATGGTCAATCAGGGTGCAGGCTTGAAAGCAATCTCCCTGCCCATAAAAGCCAGGGAAAATTCCTGTGATGTCCTCTTTTTAATGTTTGGTGTAGAATATATGCAATAGAGAAATAGGAAGATGATGTCTGTATTCTGGAAGGAGCTGCTTCATCCTCCTGATCGTCTGGGCCAGCCATTGGATCACTGCTACTATCAGCACCATCACCAGCCATGTGAAAGGTAAAGAGACTGGTAATGGTTATGAAAACATTTGCCCAGTGCAAGCTGGCTCACATTCCCAGAAGCAACCAGATGCATCTCCTTCCACTGTGAATAATATATATGTGTTAAGTATGTGTGCTTGTGATCTTTGAAAACAAAGGAATTGGCCTGAATTCTTATGCTGTCGCTTTAGCCTTTCCTTTTTACATTTAAGGAGAACTCAGACTTCTTTACTTGGTTGCTCCTTTCCAGTTTGGTTTCTTGCTACAGAGTTTTGATCACCAGGTTGTGAAGGTTGCTGTTGCTTCTGCCAGAGAGGTGAATCAGAGCTGCTGTATGGGCTGCTGCCAGCAGATCAAATCTGTAACAATGCTGGGCTCAGTAATGGGGTGGGCTCAGAGCAGCAACCAGAGTTAGGAGCAGCTGGCCTCCCCACCATAAAATGGGAGCACTAGAGCAGGTTTGGTTCAAGAGCTGAAGGAATACAAAGGTGCCCACTAGGCACCAGTCTCTTCAGGTAAGAAAGATCCTGGGAGGGCCATCAAATGGGAGGGTTAGGAACCAGACAGTTCTCTGTGTGGAAGGTTCCACCCACTTCCCATTGTCCACCCCACAAAGGTAGCAACCCATCATTGCAGATGGGAAGGAGGTTGGCCCCAGGTTAGAGATATCTCTGGACTGATCTGGAGCCAATCACATGTTAAAAAAAGACATAGGGCCTAGAGCTCAGCAGGAGGTATCACATGCACTCCTTGTTCTGGTTTGGAGGTGATTTGTTCTCAACTTTACCCAAGAGGATACTGGCTCCCTGTAGTGAGAGGACAGCTGGGTCCAGAAGCCCCAACGTCTCAGGTCACAGTGCTAAAGCCCAGACACCCATCACCATCATCAGTATGGTGAAGAGGCATGGTAGCTGCAGGAGAGGATGCATGGGCTGGAAACACTTCTTCCTGTTTTGGGGCATGATGTATAGGAGACAGCATATTGTACTGCCGAAGGTATGCGACTTCGATGGGGAGACCCAGATTCAGGTCTCCACTTTTCCCTGGAGCTCACTGGCTGACTTTGGACTGGTCAGTCTTTCTTAATCCAAGCTATCTTACAGGCCATTGCTGTTTTTTTTTTTAAAAGGGAAAAAATGCGGTTGGGGCAGCTCCATGTAAATCACCCTGAATGCGGAAAATATACTTTGTTGTCAATACTTCAGCAGCCTAAGATATTGCCCACAAGGATATTGCTACACAAGTATGTAGACAGATCATCATCTGCCAGGCACACTTGCAAACGCTCAATTCACTATAGGACTTTATCATAGCCTGGAAAATAAGATTCACATCAAATAGCTCATTAGGAAGGGCATAGACTTCCTGGTTCTTCAGCTGTATGAATAACCTAGATAAGAGCTAAGACTAAGCATCAGTTTTATGACAGTGGACACACAAAGGAAACTGCAGAATACATTTGCGGAAATGCATACTGTATTTTATGTTTAGTCCTGTTAGAATGAAGTACCTGGAATGCATTGGAGATCCCAAAAGACTCTATAAGGCATGGAAAAAGCTCAACAAAACTGTGACTCATCATTCACTGACCAGTGTGGGAAGATCATCACTCATCTTGGTATATTGAGATGAACAGAGTCCAACAGGACAGGATTTGTGGCTGCAGGACAACCAAGGGGCACTGGTAAAATTGGTTGTGGCAATCTTAGGTTTTGTGGGAGCTGAGTCACTCTTGTGGCTGCTTTAGTGGTATTTGCGGCATTGGACTGCATCCCTGGTTATGAAAAGCCTTCAGCTTTGTTAGGGGAGGCCTCTGGCAAGATACAAAGGTGGGAAAAGCCTGAAGGGCCAGTATAGAAGGGTGTCTCCCACCCTTGGATGGCACTTGATCTACTCATGCTGTGGGGACAGCAGTGCTGAAAACTATCCACAAAGGGATAATTTCCCCAGCCCAGCCACCTGCATTCGGGAGGAGTTATGTAGTCCGGGGGAAGACTGGGCTTGTGTGGATTTTGGATCCAGACCTTGTGCTGCACCAAACCTCATGTTAGCTGTAAGAAATGAATCTGTGCCCCGTGTTTCCCAGATTTTGGAAGCAAGTTGTCAAAGTCCTTTTGTTTTAGTAGCTCTTTTCCACCTCAGGCCAGTATACCTCATTTAACACGACCAGTCTCCTGTTTTTATAATGTACCCATTATGACCCTCTTACAGTACCCCAAAGCAGTGGTGAGAAAAGTGTGTGTGAACTGTCATTTGCACTGTATTCTTTTTCAATCTTCCTTTCTAATCCCGTAGCAGAGGGGACTGCAAAAGGGCTACTGGAGCAATGGTACCAGGACAAATGTTTCATTCATTCCTTGAATAAATCAGACTAGTCCTTGAGGCTCCATGGCCAACAGATCTTTAGCCTTTTTGGGTCACTAGAAATCTAGTTTGAAGCTGAATTGACATGGGAAGGAACAGTGTGAAGATTATACAGGTTAACAACATGGCCAAGCAAAAATAACTAGTTAATTCCCTCCTTAATGTCTAAGATGCCAATGGTAAACCTGTTTTGTTTTGGAAGCTTACAGTATATAACAATTGAATAATCATGCTAACAAAACATCCTGTATTTCTAGTTCAGTGATTTTCCCTGCTCCCCACCATCAAGAGTTGGAAACTTTGGGGGCTCTTGTGTGTGTGTGTGCGTGCGTGTGCATGTGTGTGCCTTCAAGTCATTGTTGACTCCTAGTGGCTGCGTGGACAAATCCTTGCACTTTTCTTGGCAAGATTTCAGAAGTGATTTGCCACTGCCTCCTTCCCAGGGCTGAGAGAGTGTGACTGGCCCAAGGTCATCCAGTCGAATTCATGCGTAAGATGACTAGAACTCACAGTCTCCCGGTTTCTAGCCTGGTGTCTTAACCACTACACCAGACCGGCTCTCATTGGAAGTGTACTTTGGACATTTAGAAACCAAGAATAGCTGAACCAGAAGGAATCCATCTTTGAATGGAAGTAATCTCTTGCCCAACAAATGACATTTTCTAGTGATCATGATGGATTTTGAGCTTAATTAACTATATGATGAATGCTTAATCTGATGAAGTACCTACAGCCCATGGGAATGCATAGGTGCATGGAAGTGCAAAAGCATGTTAGGGTGGATTTGTCCAAGAACAGCTGTAACCCTCCCTAAACCGTCTTCTGAATTGTAACAATATTCTATGACAAAAGTGATGAAAACCAGTGGTCAGAGTCTAACGCTGTTAGGTTATAAAATAGGATGCCAGAGGAGGTCTGTGAGAAGTGTATGAAGTGTGTAAGAGAGAGAGTGTGTGTGTGTGTGTGTATGAGTTTCTCCATTCTATAGCTTGCTATTTTCCTGTTACTTCCCCTCCCTATCTTTTCCACATAAGGAACTATTCATGGAATCAAGGCATTGCAAGAAAACTTTGGCTATCTAATCACTAATTTAGACAATGTCTCCACAGTACTTATATTAGTTTGGAAAATTGAATTGATTGGCGATGTGTATATCTAGTTAGTTGAGCTGAAATGGAGAAATGTATTAAAGGGGCAGCTATATTCAGGTTTTGATTCAGTAAACATATGCAATTGTTGTACTATGTACTGTTGCTTTCAGTGGTGACAAAGATCCTGAGAGAGACGGAAATAAGTTCCTCGTGCCAAGGGCATCCACGGGGGTGTGGGTGTAAAAGAGTCAGGATGGCAGCCATGGCCCTGAGATTGAAGCCCCACATCTTTTTTACATGCGATGCAACGCATGTAAAAAAAGCAGGACTTGGTTTGCACAGTTGCAGCCACCATCTTGACTTTTTTGACTCCTTTTGTGGACACCACTCTGGTAGTAGGAGGGGGGAGACCCCAAAATGGGCAGTACTACCTTCTCTCTCTTTCTCTAATATCTTTTTATGTCTGTCTCTCTTACTTTGCTACATGGTGAACTGCCAGAGAAGGACAGAAAACTGTGACCGAGGGCTGCATCAAACTATGTTGTTAACATTTAGTGGCCATAATGGAAGCTACCATTCCTTATGCTGATCCTACCTAGCACTATGGCCCTTTTCTGCCAGATTCAGATGAAGCTGTGAGAAATCATCTGCAATATTGCAATGCAATCTCTCTCTCCCTCCCTTTCATTTATTTCAGTCACTGACCAACAACATATACATTCAGTACTAAAATTAAAGCCATCCCATTGTGCCAATAGTCTAATGTACATACTATAAGGATAACTAAAATTGAAGGTGCTAGCACAAATATAAAAACATGGTATCAATACCATTAAGATTATAAATATAATTAGGATTACAAAATCAACTATGATGCAGTGTTCTATAAATCTGTGTAACTGGTATGCGTTATATAAAACTATAATGCTTAAAATCACTAAACAATCATAGGTACAAATGGCTAACACAGAATATAAAATCACTAAATCATTAAAATCTACAGGTATTTCAAAACTGAATATTAATGGTGTGACTATAAAACTATGGTGCAAACATTTAGGTAGAACATAGAAAAGCTGACAAGAAATCTAAAGACTAAAACCATATCTATCTATCTATCTATCTATCTATCTATCTATCTATCTATCTATCTATCTATCTATCCATCCATCCATCCATCCATCCATCCATCCCACCAACCTTCAACAATTTATGGCCATTGCCTTAATTGTTCTAAGGGCTCCAATGCCTAAGAGTATGAATTATGGTGAAGAGGTATAAAAATTATATAAAATAAAATAAGCACCTAATTACATCAATGACTGTTATTGACCATTTGCAGCAAAGTTTACACATAATATAACACAAGTTTGCTACTTTTAAGGAGGTAAAAATCATCTAATAAATAGTGTAAATAAAAGTTATCACAACACCCCGGAAATTTAGATAAAAGAGGGGTAATCTGTAAAACTGACAATAAAGAAGAACTCGGGCAAAGGTTTCTATCACACCCATGCCACAGGGACAATATTGTGCTTCAAAAGGATTTTTTCTGTATTTCCCTTCCAAAACAGCTGTGGGGATATATTAAACTAGACTAGAGTTAAAGCTCTCCTGAATTTAGTGAAAATTTGGTATATATAAAGCTGGCTTGGGAACTAAAATTTGATTATTTATAAATATATCCCATGGAAGGGACAGCAAATTGTGTCTGATCTTCTGTGTCTAAAAACCTTTGCCTTAAGATTAATTTAGTTTGATCTGGCTCTAATGGTAGAATAGCATCACTGTCATAATAGCTCAGTCTCCTTTGGAGTGCTTTTTCCCAGGAAGATTTGAAATGATCTGCCAGTATTATGTGGACCAGTCCAACAGGGTGTAAAAATATTTAGCCAAAGATTGGATTCAGGTTTACTCATTCTTGCTTCCTGCTGAAGTATCTCATTTGGGACAAAGTGGGTGATCTGGGAGATGTTTCTTAAAAATTTAGTCTGGACTCTCTCTAGGGTAGCCATTTATTATGTGGTCCTACCTTGAGAAAAATAATACACTTGGATGGCTAATGCTGAGTTCTGTGCATTTTGGGATATATATAAACCAGATGAGCATTCTGGCTTCTAGAAGCTTGAAAAACTACCCCTAAATATTGAAAGGTCCTGGCCTGCTCAATAGTGTGTCCACCTATCTTCAAGATTCTCTGTTTCAGGTATACAAAGAAAGAAAGGATCTTGGTCTTGGCAAAGTTTATTTTTAGTTCCTCCTCACTGCAGTAACTGATGAGAGATCCCAAGGCTCTTTCAAGACCAATAGAGGTCAAGGAAGAATTACTGCATCATCAGCATACTGATGGACTAGTTTGGGAGGATGGAAGGCAGAATTACTTAAATAGGGCACCACTGAATTTGTATAATAATTAAATAAAACTGGAGCCAGTACACATCTTTGTCTAACTCCCCTCCTTCTTTGTATTTACGTTGTGACATGTCCTTGGTTACTACACATGACCTTCTATCTCAAACTCTCATGAATTTTAATAAGCAAAAGCAGCAGACATGTATCTATTGTAAAGTATTTAAGTTTATACTACTGTTTCGATCTAGATACCATGTCAAAAGCAAATCTAAAATCAATAAAGGCTGCATAAAGGGATGAAGCAGTTCTATGGGTATACTTTTCTGCTAAATGTTGTGATACCATAGGATGGTTTAGTGTTGGTCGACCTACTCTGAACCCAGCCTGTTCATCCATCAAAATGTCTTTGGATTCAACCCAGTAAAGAATTTTAGTTTGTAAGTGTTTAGCATACAGTATATTCTGCTAATTTGACTTTACAAGCTAATTGGGCAGACATTAGCAGGATTGTCTCTTTTGTCTTTCTTGTATATTGGTATTATAATAGCCAAGCCCAAGTCCATAGCAATCTTGGCAGAGTGACCTAATACAATGTCTATGCCTTTCAAAATTGCTTGGAAACTGCTGGTGCAAAAGATAGGTGAGAAAATGGTGAGAAAAGGTGAGAAAATGGTTAAGGAGCTGGTAGAATATAAATATTGCCCTGGTTTTACAATAGGCACATCAGCTCTTGATCTTGTTTCTAAGCATGGTTCAAAGTATTAGATATAGTCTATAAAGCTCCAAATGATCAGATCCATTTCTCTAATGGATCATCTCTTCCCATGTAAGCTTGCCTAGACATTAAGATCCAAGTGTGGAATCCTTTTCCAAGTCCCCTTGCCATCAGAAATAATATGGATTGTCAATGAAGATAGAGCTTATTTATTTGTTGTTCTTCATCTTTCCAGTTTCTTTTTCAGGGAGTCATGACAGGAGGTGTACCTGTAAAAACCTTTTATTTGTCCAAGCGTCTTGGTCTGTTAGTTTTATAATTATAGGCAGGAATATCATTGCTGCTCTATTTTATTATTTCAGATTGTCCACTTTTTATTGTTATTAGCTGCTCCAAGAAAAACAACTATAAAATGCTTACATGCATAAGGATTTAATTATTTAACACAAAACTTCATCTACTAAATGTTAGATGGGAGCAGAATGCAGCCTGAGATATGACTTTCAGTCCAGCTATGAATAAATCAATGAAGAATACTTAGATCCTCCACTGTTGTTGAGTCTTCCTTCCTGGGATGGGAGGACTTAGGATGGGGTTTGCATCATGTTCAGGGCTAACAAGAAGACTCCAGCATATACTTTGCCAACAGCTTTCCTGTTGATCAGCTTGTAAAATGGTACTCCTGGAAAAAATGTGCCTTTACAGTATTTCATTGTGGCTCATCAATGCAGGTGACGTGTCCTCAGCCGTTCCCTCTTTCCCTCCCTCTTGTCAGAGTTATAAAGAGCTTAGCTGTGGTTGTGAGGAAGCATTGGTCACCTGTACAGAGCCCCCCAGAGGAAACAGGTAAGGGTGGCTTGGAGGAAAATGGAGGACTTTTGCTTTGTTAGTGCCTCTCCTGAGGAGTGGAATAAATATAAGCTAATGAAGGAAAGGGTTCACTACCATACAATGAATAGAAAGGAATAGAAAAAAGGATAAAAATTGGTCAGCTAGCTAAGTGTACATTTTGATGGTGGTGGTGTTATCATTCTTACCCATTTATTTTTCTTGCAGCTCCTCACCTCTTTAGTGAAACAAAGATTTGCTTCCTAATCTCTGTGTGTGCGTATGTGTATTCCAGCTAAATGGCCCAAAGACTTGTGCTAGTGTGTAAAAAGAATTGTTTGACTTCATTTTATTATGTATAATGTTGTTTTTCTGCCCTTAATAGAGTCTGAAGTAATGTAATTTAATGCCATTTAATTTTTTGAACATATTTCTGAAGGATTCAAACTTTATTCTGTTAATTAATAATCTAATATTATTTTTGCCTGTGTTTGCTTTATCAGTCACCTTCCTGTGGCATTTGTAACTGTATCTTGGTAAGATGTGTGTGTGTGTGTGTGTGTAGGTGTATGTGTATGTAGGGGTGTGTGTGTGTGTGTGTGTGTGTGTTTTCTTGGAAGTCAGCATTTTTAGTTAATGTCCAGTATCTACAATAAGATTGCTCTTATTCTCTCAGCACTTCTAAAACCTCGTCTGTCAATAACACTCACTGCTAGCAAACTAAAAAGCATAGTTGAGTCTCCTGAAAAGAGTCAGCTCTGGATAATATGGTTCTGTGCTATCCTTTGATCCTTGTAAGCCAGAATTAATGCACCACTTTGAATAAACAGAAGTAGTAAAGAAATGACTTATAGACATTCCAGTGGCTAGTAATCAATGAGCTGTCTTGCTAGTATCCTTCAGCAGCAAAGGCTAAAATCTTATCACCATGTATGAAGAAATTAGCACTATTGCGCATACTAGGATTAAGTAACTATACATAGGAGTGAGGAGATTGAAACAAAGTGACTACAGTACTATATATCTACTCTGTCAAAAAAAATGGAGGTAAGGAGAGAGGGTTCAGAAGAAGGTATGGGATTTTAGTCTTCTCCAGGACAGTCCAAAGGGGATGGAAAAGTTTATTCTGTCTTCCCCTGCCCCTCTATTGTCATGTATAGGAGGCTCAGCTTCCAGTAGAATCTCTTTTCAACATTGATAACATAATGATACATTTTTCAGCACTAGAGAACAGCAAGCTAGCTTCTGAAATGCAGAACAGATGGTCCTCCATCAACTAGTTGACACTGCTCACTGACTACTCAAACAAATCATACAAGCACAGCAACGCCTGAATATTTGCAAAGCCTTCTGGAGAGCGGATGACCGGACTGCCTGCTTCTTGGGCAGGGTCCTTTTGCAACAGCCCTGTGCAATATATTGGAAGTAGGCAAGACAGACAGACAGCTTAATTTCTGAAGGAAGCAAGACATTAATTGTCTATCAGTTATTCAATGGCCTGAAGAATTCAACTTTCTTTCTAAATTAGAACATGCACTTTACTACTGAGATTATCATTTAGAACACTGTTTAGAATTTTGGACTGCATATATTATTCTACATATTGAATGTCTCCTTCCCATTGCTACATGAACTGATTTAAATACTAAAGGTAGTATTTATGTATATATAGGGCTAGTTCTTTGTTTAGTACATCAGAGATGCATGCTTTTGGGCTTATTTTTACTTATTTTTACTTTCTTGGCATCAGTATGGAATGGCCAAACATCAACTTAATTTGTATTATTTTTTGCTTAATGCTTTTAGAGTTGATTCATCATGTGGACTCCTCCACCTGGGTTTCATCCATATCCTCGACCCAAGTCTTCAAAGCTGATCACAGTCTATATTTTAATGTTAATTCTATCAGTCAGCTTTACTTCATGTCAAAGAAGGTCCTTTAAACATCAGGTTGACAGCAGAAGTGAGTAGCAACTTCCTGGCTTTTCTATGGAAAGTTTTGATTTGCTGCAGACTCTACCCTTGACTTTTCTTCTCTACACTATAGCATCAAGTGTTGTGAAGAAAGGGCATTTTAGTCATGTGGAATTTAAGAGGTTTCAAGCTGAACTTAACTCCAAGGAGCTTCAAGGACATATCCATGCTGTTTTCTTGGCATCAGTATGGAAGTAGTGGCCATTGCCTTCTTCCAGGATGTTTTTTTTTCCCCTTCCCAATCCAGCCTAAAATCCTGATAATTAAAGTATTATATAGGCCTAACCCTGTTTAACTTCTCAGCCCAGACAAGGCTGGACAAGCTTGAAATGCCATCAAGCTGCCGAGACCCTGTTAGACAAGAACATTTCTATAATATGCTGATAAGTGTCAGATTTGATCTGGAAATATTAGGTTAACTCCGCTTTCCTAAATGTGATATCCTTTAACTATGCTAATTGCAACTCTCATCATTTTTCAGTCAGTGGGGCCACTGACTGGGCTATCCCAGCCAGAGAATGATAAAATTATTGCCCAACACATGAAGGGAGATGAGGTGGGGATAATTAATTTTGTCCCTCAATATAATGCTTCAACATATCCAGTTCAGGACTGTGACCCTTCTAAAATAGGAGACTTCTAGTGCTTTTCAAACTTGTTGGGCAGGGATGAACAGCCTAATTCAGCCTGTGTTTTCTATTTGTGTCCTACCTGGGGACAGCAATGGTTGTGCCATCACCAGAATATGCAGGGCTGAACTTTTGGAAACCATTTTTTTGGTATGGATTTATGGAGGGGGGAGTAATGGGGTAAAATGGGGACCTGAATCCTATTTTGCCCCCAATAGTAAAAATTGGTGCTTTTTAGGGAGATTTTAACCCCTAAATGGCTTAGGCCTACCTACCTGAGTGTATAACGTTCCTGTTTGTTGTGAACCAGGTTTTATTCTCTTTTAATGGTTTATTGAGGGTATTACCCTGGAAGGAGTCTGCCTGGATACTACTGGAACTGGAGCCTTCTTGGTGTCAGCACCAGTTTTATGGATCTCCGTTTCCTCTGAGGTTTGGACAGGGGCTCTTTCCTTGGCATAGTTAAGAGCCAACAACTTATTTTTATACTAAAACCTTTCACTACTAAGAATCTGTGATTTTATTATTACTTGCTAGGATTTTTTTAAAATTATGAATTCTATTGCTATGTTTTCACATTGTTTATTAATGTTTCAGGATATTTTATTATGTTTTATGTTTTATTGAACATTATTTTTGTTGTTGCCTGGATTTACATTGTAAACCACCGAGGCTGACTTCACCAGGAGTGAGTACAGTGGTACCTTGGGATACGAATACCTCTACTAACGAACTTTTTGGGTTACGACCAGCTCCGGCCACAAAAATTTATCTCAATGTGCAAACTCCGCCTTGGGGTACGGCCATTTTTCCGCCCTGACACGTGGTCTGCGGCCATTTTTCCGCCCGACACGTGGTCCACGGCCACTTTTCCGCCCCTGACACGTGGTCCGCGGCCGTTTTCGCGCCGCGCCGCGCCGTGCCCGGCCGTTTTCACGCCGTGCCCGGCCATTTTCGTGCCGCACCGCGCCGCGCCCGGCCGTTGCCGTGCTGCGCCCAGCCGTTTTCGCACCGCACCGCGCTGCACCCAGCCGTTTTCCCACCCCTGACGCATGGTCCGCGGATGCCAGAACGGATTAATGGTAATTACATTGAACCTTATGGGAAAATTTGCTTCGGGGTGCAACCAAATTTGGAGGGCAGAACGGATTAACCGGATTTACATTGAACCCTATGGGGAAATTTCCTTCGGGTTACGACCAACTCGGGATACGCCCAGAGTCACGGAATGGATTAAGTTCGTATCCCGAGGTACCACTGTACATGAGAAGTAAATACCTAAAGAAGTGTATGAAGCTGGTTGGTCACCATCCTCTCGAACATCTTATCTGAAAAGGGAATAAATGTGTGATAGAGTAGTAGTTCTCAAATAACTGTAAGTCTAGGGATGTCCTCTGTAGCACATCTGCTGCCTCTTGAAAGGCAGGTGTTGGGGTATACTTCCAGAAATGGTCAGGCATTTACTACACTCTGAATCAACTCTGTTAATATCATTCTACTTAGTCTTCATAGCAAAGATGGGGAAGGGTTTAACTGAGATATGGTGGGCCTGGATGATACAAGCATCTTGTCCATACCCTCAGATGTCAGAAACTGATCTAAAAAAAGATGATTAGACAAGCGCTTTGGACATCCTCAAATACTGTTTTAATTATGGTATAATGTTCTACACAAGTGCAATTTTCTCCTTGAAATATTTAACTAATTTTTCATAAAAAGGGTTTAAGAACTCTCACTACCATATTATAGGTACAGGATCATGCTTTTATACATGCCGGTTGTATTTGCTTTTAGACTTGTGCTACTGGTGTTCTAGCCATCTTATGGCTGATTTCATCCCCTGAAGAAGCTCTGACAATCAGATAGAATTCAGGCTCCATATCACCAGAGGGTCTTTAGCAGTGATCATGTTGTTAACTGTTTCCATCTCTCCATATGATTATAGGTCATGGTCCTTGATTTTGGAAAAGTCCTTTTGCTGGAATAACTTCCTTAGTATCTCTTTTTAAATAATATATAAAATCTGCACATTATCTAATCTTTACTGGGACTGTGTGAACCCAAGACTATTCAATGTGGTTATACTGCGCAAGTAAAAAATTAATTCAGGTGGAAACCTGGGAGTGTTGCAGAGGATCCATGCTTCCTGCAGAATGCCAGACTGCAGACCCTAAAATATTACTCTATAGCAATTGCTTGTGTTGCTCATGCAGTTGTGGTTGTTTTGATTCTATGTCTTCACAATAAATTACTCTGTTAGCTGATTTACAGTTGGTATTTATCTGACTCTTAAGTGAGTTGAAGCGCATGTGGTACCAACTCTAAGTACTGGCTGAACCAATATCAGACTTTCATGTTGCACTAAAGTGACATCGTCAATATGAGTTTAGAACAATATGGACATTTTTGAAAATATTAAGGTTCATATGAATATAACGATACCTTGTCATATGCCACCCAGAGTTGCTTGGAAAAAGTGAGATGGGCAGCTAATAAATTGTGTAAATAAAAAATAAATAATAATAAATGGTTTTACACTTTCCAACCTTTGGATCAATACCGAATAGGAGATAGGAGTAGCTCTTAGCTATAGTTAAGAAGCACTGTAGTCTTATAAGTTTATTGTTATGAGTTTCTATATAGCTGGATTTCTAAATATGTCAGTAATGTCAAGATAATTCCATATTACTAAAGACTAATCAGGTTCTGAAGCATATCAGTTAATTGAACAATTATTTTGCAAGCAAATAATTAACCCAATAAACCTCAGTTAATTTCGGAGTTAGAAAAATTTCTTTCCCAATATTCTTAAATGAAAATACACTGTTCTGTAGACCAAACTATAGTATCCAATGCCCCTGATAAGCACATATGATGGTCACTCCAAATGGACTAGGGAAGGGAGCTAATTTAATTGGGATACTGATCTTTTCTGGACAATTAACAATAATTACAGATGGGGCTTTCATTATGAACTATGTGGTAATCAGTTTTAAGACCTAATAACATTGTTTCTGAAGCCTTTTATCCTATGCAGTATTAGCAAGAAGACTGAAAGTGTATATTTTCCTTTGTTCCATTTTATATATTGAATGTTCTCTTAAAAACAAAAGTTGTCACCACTGAATGCAACACCGTTTTCACAGTGACTGTTAACTGCTTGAAGCATTAGCATAATCATCTTCATTAACTGTTTTGAATTCCAGATCCTGAGATCAATCCTTTTTGGTATGTGGGTCGTGGAGTTCGACCAATTGGTCGATTTGGGAAGAGGCAACTCAAGTTTGGTCAAAAGAGGTTGAGACCTGTGTGTTGCAGCTCAGATCTGATACTTACTGCTCTACAGGAACAAGAAGCAACACAGCATGATGGATGGTGACTTTGAGTCTTCTTAGTGGAAAAAAAATACAGTTGCTTTTCTCTATTGAAACACCATCTCCTTTCTTCTGGTTCTGTAGTTGCAAGCTATTTCATATGCAAATGATAAGCGTTTAAGTCCAAAAGTTTGCAGTTGAAGCTAAAACAGTATTCTATTTCTAAATTGTATGTGGCTAATTGGGGTGGGAGGAGAGAGAGAAAAGGCATTTTTGCTTCTTGAAGATGTGGGTCCCATTTCAAAGAATCTTGTGAACCATATTTGTCTGTGCATTAGCAATGGCAGATGCATACTGTCAAAAGATGGGTTGCGTACTGTACTAACTTGTGAAGGAAAAGGAGCATGGATTCAGTCCCTGCTATTTAATCTCCTACTGCCTCAAGCTGGTGATTGACTATGATTGCCATGTGATATGGACTGTGAATCCAGCATATGTAGGAATGAGCACATAACTAGATATTAGATTAATAAGATTTAACTTCAGAGAACCCATTTGTTTGAATAAGACCACAGTTATAACTCATGTTGAACTGGGAAAATCTCCAGTGATTATAGCTCAGCTAGAAAATGATTGAAAAAAGTTATAGCCAATATATGCTACACTTTATTTTGTAATACTTCAGTGTGTCATTAAAAATGGAAATAACATAAATAAACCTAATGTAATAGCCACTGATGTGATGTTATTCTTGATTAGTTTTAGGCTTGTTACCAGTATTGACGTATAAAGCAGGATAACCTCTCAGGCAACAGAGCTTAGTACAGCAGACTGTTTTATTCAATCTGTGTACAAACCTTAGGGAAATGAAGCCTATGCAATAGTTTCATTAGATTATTTCTCATGCTTAAGTAGTGGGAAGGGAATGCCATTTTTACACTGTTTTCTGGAAAGCTTAAATTTACAGTTCCTGGATTTAATAATGGAATCACTGGGAATGAACAACATGACATGCTTGAAAAGTATATTGTGCATATTGTGTAATTTTTCCCAACATGGCAATTGAGGAGTAGTAGTGCAGGAGCAGCTTCATGGTTCTGGCAAAGTAGGAATAGAGTTCCTCTTATATACAAGAACCCAAGTGCCAAATACCACTGGCAGGAAAATTCATACCAGATGGCCTAGGTTACAAGGCCATCCTTCCAAACTCTGATGTAAGAACCAGAAGCCTTGTTAGCTCAATATGAGAGTAAAGAGCCTGGCAAATCAGCTAATCTTCTTGAGCATGCAGATACGTTCTGTGACTGGGGTGTTCTACCTTCTGAGGGACAAGCTGGTCACATTGGGGAAGTTCCTGAGAAAAACCATGGATTACCAATAATCAGTCTGGGAGCTTCAGTTTGCTTGAACACCTTAACTTACATGCAGCATCTTTCACACTCTTCAAACAGGTTGCTGAGTTTCTTATTTGTAATGTCTTCATTGTGTGTTGCATTTAACAGTGCTGGAAAAAATACATGGTAAAATCAAGTTTTCAGTGCATCAATCTGCAGCCTAGATCTGATTGATATGATTTTGTGCCTTTGTTGGTGAAAACTACCAGGGTTATAGAAGGGACAATGTTGGGTAAAAATGCTCTGGTGTATATCTGAAAATGTTCCTATGATAATATGGTCATCGAACAGATGAAGGAATATGTACATAGAGCAGATACACAGGATACTGGACTTAAATCCTCATATGAGTCTTTAGTAAATTATTCATATTTCTAAACACTGAGCATTGAATCAGAAAATATGTGAATATCATGGTCTCCAAAACCTGTTTTTCATAAATCATTTGTTTTACTCTTTTATCATTTCTGTTGACAATAAATCCTGACAAGAATGCAGATAACAACAACAAGGCAAGCATTAACTTTAACTCAGACTGAATCATATTGTCTTCATTTGTTCTGACATTAAAATATTTTTCTGTATAAAAAAAATAATCTAAATATAAATATTAACACTAAGGATTGAAATCAGTTGATGACAAAATAATTATTTTGTGCTATAACATATACATTTTATGATTTCTTTATAAGAGTAAATTAAATCTTTGCACATTTGGCACAAGTCAAGTTTTATAAAAACTGAAATGGTATACAGTGGGGAAAGGATTTCTTTCTTTTTTTTTGCAGTGCCCAAACAGGAAACATTTTTCTCAAAGAAGACTGAATAGTTTAAAATTTAAACACAGTAGTTACTTTTCATGCCTCTTATGGAAAACATTCTATTCCATACTCAGTTTTGTTTTATATCACATCAACAGAAAAAAGCCAATATGTTATCTATTAAAATTAGTCATGTTGGATTCAATATTACATACACAGTATTAGCTAATAGTGTAATTGAACAAATATGTAAACCACCTGTCATTTCATTTCATTAACACAGATCTGTAGAAACGGGGAATGAATCTTGCACAAATACTGAAAAAATGTGAATTGAAAGTGAATAATTTACAATTGTGTATAAGCCTAATTTTGCTGAGAAGCATTTACTAGATTATACACTATATGGACATCTCTATATTGTAGACAAAATCCTGCCATCAGATTAGTTGTCCCATAAAAGACAAATAAGAGTTACATGCATGTATATGACAACATTTTGTCTGCAAAACAAAGAAAAAACTCAATAACCAAATGTCAATAGAAATTTTAGACAAGCGCCAAGGAATGCACAATAAAATTAATGAAACTATCATTGGTGCAGTTCTATAGTTGTGTAGTAATGTTCTAGGCTTATAATAGTCAGAAGTAGCTCCCATTAAAATGAGCGGGGCTAATTTCTAGAAATTGTATTTAGTACTGCAGTCCTAATCTCTTTTTAAAGACCTTTCAAGGGTGGTGAAAGTTTGGGTTTTTCCTAGCTAATTCATGCTTACTGGGTGAAATGAACATTTTAAAGTGTTACTTGGTATGCTAGTTATATAAGTACTAATGAAAACAGGGCACAAGGGTGCAATCATGTACACATCATGACTGATTCTTGCCAAAAGTTAGAATCTCTTAACTTCCAGCTAAAACCCTAGAGAATGAACATGAAGTAATATGTTGAAGCCATAAATGGAAGCTATTTATTTGTATGCATTCAGGCAAAATGTGAACTTAAATTATTATTTGTTGTTTTGAAACTTTCAATATGCTCAGTACTGTTGTCTAGATTTTTGCTCATGCAACTGATAAGTTATAAATGATTTTGGATTGTGGCCAGTTTCAGTAGTACCAGCTAGTCAGGGGAATTAACGAAGTATCTCACTTGTCTATGTTTTGGGGACTGAAGAAACTTAACCCAATCCATTTCTTGAAATTATTTCTGGGGAGGCTGAGCTTCCAAATCTCTCTTTCATAAGCTTAGGTATAAACAAAAGAGCCAAGATTATATATCCACTAAAGGGCACTATCACAATCTGGACTTTAAACACGTGATTATACACTTTTAGAAACATTAATGTTTATAGAATGATCACCTATACTTTATAACTGAAGTATTTTCTATCACTGGAGTTGGAGATAATGCATATTAATTTGAAACCTGCCTTTTGGAATAGATTTTTAAATGCTAGACTTTGACTTCTAACAATGGTAAGACTAGAACTTAACTGGGAATACAGCTGGGTCTGCAACTGGCCTTACTATTTCTTGAGGATGGACGAGATTTCAGATCAATCTAGATGAAAGTCTATTTAATCAGCAAATGTAGTCTCCTACTTATATGATCTTACAACATTCGTATGATGCCTAGCAGAATATGTTATAGTGGAATGCAGGTAGAATTACAAATGGAAAATGCTTTCCTTCCTACACTAGAACTATTCAACCTCCTTCCTGGCCATCCTGCTCCACAGTTTATTTCAGGATTACCAGTTATTTCTGGAATTCTTATTGCTCTGATAGTCATACATGACTATGACCATATGAACAGTAAGATCCCAGAAAATATGTATCACAGAATAGATTATTTAAGTTTTCTTTGACCTTCAAATGAGACAATGACTGACATTAATCGAAGAACTGAGAATACAAAAAAACCAGACTGTAACTAAAGATAACATACTTTAGTACAATTGACAGTGTGAATAAAAGTGCATCTTAAAACATGAAGCCTTGAAACTTAGTGTCCTTCCTGGAGTCTCATTAGAACTTTAAGGCAGAGTTTCGACCAGTAGACCACAATACTGAAGACTTGAACATCTTTCTCAGTGAGGTATCCAAACAAAGCCCTATTACTGAGGCATTGTGGGTTCTTGAGAATCCTTTAATTTTTTTTAAACTGGATGTATATAATGGCTGTTATATAAAGGCACTCTAGTGTGCAGCCTTAGGCAGTGTGTCATTGGCAGTAGAATTTTGTAATTCTAGTACATTACAGAAGACCCTATAGTTGGTTCCTAAAATAGAAAAGATATGAAGAAATGTTTAAATAAAATAATGTAAATGTTGAAAATCTTTTAAAAGACAGTTGCAGATAAGATTGGCTATCCTTCTGGGAATTCTCTTTGTTTTTCTATTATTCATAAGGTATCATGCCCTTCTGGAGGATTCTTCTCCAATGAGGATTTAGAACGTCTCAGGTTTGGAGATTCTGGGAGAAAATCTCTGAAGACAAATAGGAAACACCCTAACAGAACACCTTAACTGGCCAGCCCAGGAGTTGTCCTAGAAGGATTCTATTCCACCTACAGTGGTCTATTTTCCTTTTGACTCAGAAGGAGTTGTAGGGTCACTCCGAGCCCCACACGACACTACCACTAGAAGGTCCAGGCATAGGCAGCTATCTAGCAAATGAAATGCTAAGAACATATAATAATAGAACTACTTGAGAGTAAGGCTCTCTTTTTGAATAAGAGATTTGAAAACACTACTCATTTGCAGCTCAATCTTGGGCAGAGTTTCTGGGAGCCCAGCATTTACATATCCTCAGTAAATGTAAGGTGGCTGCTTGGACAATGTCTGTTTTAGTCTGATGGTTTAGGAACGATTTATATTGGAGTTATTGTCTAATTAAAATCTGAGTCCCATTGCTGGGACTACCTGACTGGATTCTGCTCACTGCCAAACTATATTACTGTTTTTAAGTTTGGTATCATTCATAACACTGCTCCTTGGATTGCTTTGGTTTCATCTGGTATATTCTGTGCTTTGACTTTGATCCATAGAGTAGTTCAGTCTATGCAAAGAATGGGGTTTGATCAGTTCTAAACAGGACTATGATTAAAGTTAAAAACAAAAACATACTGAAATCCACAAAGACGAAATAGTTATTCATCAACTACATCTTTTTCTCCCTAGAAGTGAACCAAAATGTCACTTAGATCTACAATTTACTGATTTCATGATGCCCTACTATTTGAATGTGTCCCAAAATGTCTTATATAAAACAATGTTTTTTTAATGAATTTTGCAGTTTAATTCAGCATGCTTCATTGATAGATGAATTTTAAAATTCAAAATTGGCACCAAAGTATCTGGTTTGAATAATATGACATTCAAGAACCGTATTTTCTCTGACTACTTTTATTGCTTAGTTATTCAATTTCTGCATTGAATGCAGTTGTGAGCTTTTCTAGAACATCATAACAGAATGGGATCTGTCATTATTCTAGTAATAAAGTAGGGGATGACAGATGATTATGGGACTTGAGATGATTGAATATTATATAAAAGATATTTGGTACATTCCTTCTCACTTATCTCTTTCCTCCTAAGATCTGGGAATGAGATGCCAAACTTTTATTTAATTCTTACCATCAAATCCTTGGCAGTGATCTTTTTTTCTTTTTTTGTTCTTTGTGTCAGAGATCCTTGGAGTATGAAATTCTTGTTAAATGTTCTAACAGGGGTAACTGGAGATGCATCCATGTTTTCATCTGAAAAACATTTGCCGGCTTCCTTCACAATTATATTTTGCATTCAAACATATTGATGGTGGAGGCAAAATGTGTAACTACTAGAAATGCCAATAAAATTATAGGCATCTTAGAGTATAAAAAATTAAAATGGTTGATAAATTGGATTTTTTTCCTAGTTTTTCTGAAGCCCTCCAAAGCATTAGTGAGAAACAACTTACATAGGACTCCCACTCTCTGTTTTCTCTTTACAGTAAAACTTCTCATAGAATTGATTTGATCAAAGGAATAGACATCTACAAATTTGCAAATTTCCTTTGTTGTTTTCCAACCCTATGCAAGCCGTACATATATTATTTTGTATTTTGGAAGATTTCCAGACAACAGCTAAGTCTATATACTAATCTGTCTAAGTTGGAGTTGCTATAAAACACTAACATATGCCTTTGAGAAGTCTTAAAATCAATATATTCTGGGAAGAAGTCATTACATGTATTAATTTAACTTTGAGACAGGTTTTAATATTTTGAAGTGTCCATATTATTTTAAACTAAATATTTACTCCCTGGAAATCAATAGTTGGCAATGGAAGTTGATTCTCCATGCCTTTTTTATTGGTAAGAGATTAGTCCTTCAACACTAGAAAGATACAGGTATGGGCCAGTTACTTAATTGCCTGATGCTACTTTCAGCTTACAAATAAGCTGGTTACAGATGTAGTGTATGTATGGACAAGTATAATAAAAGCTTGTTATCCATTATTGAAATTTCTAGGTAAAAAATTATGTATGTATGTGTATATGCACACACACATGAGAGAGATGGTCTTATAATTTTTCTTTTTTCTTTCTCTTTTTATGTTACGTTAATAAAGGCAAAACCCACAAAGAATATGCCACTTAATATACAGAAATAGTAATGGTCATCCTCACATTTCACCTTAAGATACTCCTGTATAAAAGACACTGAATCTTCTCAAAATTAATTACAAAAATATTGAATTATTTAAAATTAAACTTTTCATTCTTGGGTAAAACATCTGTTAAAATTGTTGTTCTGAAATTATTTTTGTTCAGATGTTTCTCATAATGCATTTATAGATAGACAGTTGCACAAATAGAAGCCTCTACTATAAATAGATTTGGGGGGCAGGGGGATTAGTAATAAAAAGTAGCTTTTAAAAAAAGTTTTTCTAATCATGCAATAGTTCTATCTAAAATGGAAAGATAAATGTGTATATGTTTTTAACATAGGACAAATGTTTTAGATATCTTTTTGAACCATATTACACACCTATTCCATGTATGTCCTTTAGTAAGTACTTTTCTCCCTTGCTTCAAACCTAAAAAGTATTTTCCTTCCTCTGATGCTGTTATGCTAAAATATTGGTATCGTTGCCCCTTCTCTTTACCAGTGAACATCCATTAATAATTTTCTCTCTCCAACTGGAAAACGATATAAGCAATTTATTTTTAAGAAGGAAATGTCTTGTCTGATCAGTTTAATGAATGTATAGAAGGGCAAAGTTTATCATGGTTGAAGAAATTTTAAATGCCTGTATCAGGTAGGTGGATTAATAAAAAAAACAGTACTTACAGTTCAGTTTGACAATATCTACTAAAAATAAGCTTTTTGTTGTTGTTGTTACCTTTCATTGGTGGAGCTGGAAGTTTTCGTCTCTGCTGTCTGGATGTGTCTATTGTATATTTCTATAGGAAGAAAAATGCCTTTATTAATGATTATAGTTTATCCAGAACATTTATCCCAAAATATTTAGTTAGTGCATTTAGTTAAAATGCAATAATAAGGTAAGAGCTGTTGCTAAGACCAAAGAGCCTTCAAATTAACTGCTATGGTAATTTTAATATATTTTGGTTTTAATATATGCATCTTAAAGCTGCATTTATATTGTTCATTTTGCTCAGCTTTCTATTATTTTATTGCCAAACTGCTTTATTTTGTTTTTCTTCTGTGTATTATTCTGTGCATCCCCAGGAAAAAGAGTGGTGGACTGTAGAGTAAATAAGCAGAGCAACTAGTAGCCCGAAGTAGAAACATACTTTCCATTCTACATTGATGTACAGTTTAATGGGGACTCACGTACATTCAATTGCACCAGGATTGCCAGGCACATGGGAGCCTGCTTTAGCACACAAGTCTTCCTTACTAGATTGGTGGCTGATGCTTTTCCTCACCTGGTTTGTCTGGTGATCATGTCTTCTTGTCAAGTGAACACATGGAGCCACATTCAAGCCCGCTACTGAAAGGGCTGAAATTCTGCTCTCAATATCTGAAATCTTGAAAAACAACAACATACATTTATAAAAGAGAAACCGGTTAAGTGAAGAAAAAGTGCAGGTTATTGATCCGTACATCTTTAACTGCAGTCACATCTACTGTATTTGAACCAAATTGTTTAAACTCCAGCTTCTTTTTCTTTCTGGACTCCTATTATTCCTCAGTAACATTTACCTACATAAAGCATATATTCTTCTTCTACATATACATGTAAACAATGCTTTATATCTTGAGTTTAAGTATCAAGGATATGCAAATTATCATGAAGGCCATGCAGTAAGTGGCTTGTTGTCCATCTTACCTGAAGCTCTGCATGATGAACTTGTGCTGCAGCTGTTGCCACTTGGTCCTCTAGATCAGCCAGCTCAGCTTCTGCAGTAATGCTGTTAATTTTCCGAGCTGCATCCTCAAGCTCATTTAGCTGACTCTCCAAGCCATACACACTGCCAGCTGCCAGGTAGACCTAAATAGACCATGTACCACTATCTAGTTAAGTAGGCCTTTAGATTTGTGAAGTCTTATAAAGCATTACAGTTTTAGGTTCCAACTCAAAAAATGCATTTATGTGTTACTTCATTACATTTAATGAGGTGCTGTATACAAGAGGGCCATCCTAACAAAGTCTCCACCTATATGTTGACAGTTTTAAATACTGGAACACAAGAGCAACATATTATGAAGAAAGGGGACAAAGCAAAGTAAATGGCTTCTAGAAAGATAACAGAGAGAAAGCAGAGGTCTAATGGGAAATGATTCCAAAGGAAAACAGCATAAAGGAAGAGGATTAATGGATAAAAGCTATAGAGGAACCAAGAAACTAATAAACCTGATATATAATTCCTGAGGGACTTTCAATTTGCAAACATGGAAACAAAAAGAAGAAAAATTGCCTGCCTTATCTTTAAAGCTGATGTAGGATGTAAAGTGGGGAGGGGGATAGATTAGCATCATTGTGATAGGATACTGTACGGTTCCCTTGTCCTTTTTTTTTTGAGCAAATATTTTAGAAGAGACAAAGATTAAAGAGAATCATGATGTGGCCAAAGCTATTAGATAATTCTTTTAAAAGCAGGTTATATTCTTTGTCAAGACACTCTTTCATAAATCCCCTTTCCCACAAGATATAAGCCACTACTCTTCATCATCATCCCAACTTACTCCAACATCATTCTAGTTGAGGATAAACACAGATAAAAAATTCAAGACACCACAAGAAAACAAAGCATGATCTTGAGCTAAGTATCACTTATTAGAACTTTGGAACAGAAGAGAGAAAGGAAAAACATATTTGACAGAAAACCACTATGTTGCTAAAGATATAAATAAGGTTTGAGAGAGAACAACAGTGAAAAAGAGACCATGTTTGCATAGAAGAAAGTAGAAAAATACCACAAGCAATGCAACATAAGAAAACTTGAGAATAGAGTATTTGGCTATTGGAAGAAATATACCGAAACTGGATGTGAAGACAAATACGTAAGAGAAATGTTTGTGTTTTTCCAATGCCTAGTTAGGACCAAAGGCAGGCATTGCTGTCATGTGGTAGCGGTGGAGCACCTCTTTATTTTTGTCCTCATACGAACATAAATTTGTGATATGGAAGAGATTCAGATAGGTTGAAATCATGATTTGCCTTTTGTATTCTAATTTCATTATTCAAAATTTGTTTTAATCTATGTAATTAGATTTGTGAATCAAAGTGAATAATGGAAATCTTGAAAGCATCTTTAAAATGAAAAGTTAATCTTGCTCAAAGACCACCGAAATGAGGTTTTCTAACAAAATGCTAAATTGCCCCTTCAAACGATTTCATTTTAAATTAACAACCAACATGCTAGAATAGATTTTGGAATATTAATGAAGATTGGTGAACATTCATAGATACTGATGTCACACAGCATTTAGTCATCTATGGTCTGTTTGCAATTTTCATTGCAAATCTGTTTTTTTTAATTAATTAGATTCCTGGATGAGTTCTTTCTGCTTGCAGAAAGTGCTTTAACATTTTATCTAATTATTGGCTTTGACTTTGCTACTAGTGATCAGATTTGAGCTTCCCAGCTCCATTTTAAAGTAATTTTCATTGATATTCCAAATGAAATGCTCCCATTTTTCATAAATTTTATCACTCTAATATTTTCAACATGTTCAAAGACATGAATAGTTATGTACATACAGTTACTTATCTGCCACTCTTACATTTTCTTCCAGCGTTGTGAGCTGCCCATCAAGTTGGATAGGATCTGTCCCTAATGGAAATTCCCGATTCCCACTTTCACAAGCTTCTGCTGGGAAATCACATGGTCTTGCAGATTCTGCAATGAGTTCCTCTGTTGCATTGATTACTTTTAGGACTTCAGTAGATATGTTGCAGAGAGAGGCTGCAGAGCATTTCTGTTTTAAAGATAAAGAATTCATACTAGAAAGAAAATGCTAGTTTAGTAAAACTACATTGTTTTCTACTGGATGTGTGGATGGATGGATGGATGGATGGATGGATGGATGGATGGAGAGAAAGAAAGAAAGAAAGAAAGAAAGAAAGAAAGAAAGAAAGAAAGAGAGAAAGAAAGAAAGAGAGAGAGAGAGAGAGAAAGAAAGAAAGAAAGAAAGAAAGAAAGAAAGAAAGAAAGAAAGAAAGAAAGAAAGAAAGAAAGAAAGAAAGAAAGAAAGAAAGAAAGAAAGAAAGAAAAGACAGAGAGGCAGGGAGAATAAGCATAGAGGAAGCCATTATCTTTACAGGCCATCTTGCCTACCATTATAGTCTTTTGGGATCTCATTTTATATATATCATCTTCTACAGAATGATCCTATCAAACACCCTGGGCCTGAGAGGAAGGGTTCTATAAGAGATAATTGATGTAGTCATAAAAATGTTAAATTAGAAGTCCTTTGACCAAGTCTACTCTCCACCATGGAAGCTTATTTGATTTGGGACAGAATCACTCAGTCTCAGCCTAACTTCCCTCACAGGGTTGTTGCGGGAGAGAAAAGGGGAATGAGAGCTATGAGTTCTTGAGAAAAGGTGGGGGAATACATACATACATATACATATATACATACAGGTTAACATTTTATATAAAGGGAGACTATGGTCTTTTTTAAGTATTACTAAACAGTTGTTGACATAAAGGAAATAATTAGAAAAGAAACAGCATGATTTAACAATATCTGTACGAGAAAACTGATAACCGCTGAATTCAGAGAAATATACAGTATTTGACAATCAAATTAATACATTTTTTGGGTCCTGCATGCTTAAAATATTTGATTTATTCTTTTTTCAAATACATTTGCCATAAATATGGACCATAGTAGGGCCTTCTGACAATGATAGTGCACACTAAAAACAAAACAATCCAAATATTTAAAATAATAATGCAAATTGTAAAATGCTCTTCAACATCATTAGTTTCCCATTACCTGCTTTCCAGGAAACTGTACTCTGGAATCCCTTAAATCTCTCATTACATAGAAGTGAGGTACACATGCATAGCAATATGCTGTCTGCCTAAAATGGATTGTTTCATCCTAGACAAAGAGATTTAGGAAGAATGATGCATAAAAATTACAGTCTTTCAGAGAGCCAGTTTGATCTAATGGTTAAGACACCAGGCTAGAAACCAGGAGACTGTGACTTCTAGTCTTGCCTTAGGCATGAAAGCTGGCTGGGCAACCTTGGGCCAGTCACTCTCTCTCAGCCCAACTCACTTCGCAGGGTTGTTGTTGTGAAGAAAATAGGAGGAGGAAAGAGTATTAGGTATGTTCTCCACCTTGAGTTATTTATAAAAATAATAAAGGCGGTATAAAAAATCTAAAAAAAAAAATGGCACAAACTGTGGGGATAGAAGATAGGGATATAGCTGGCTGTAAAACCCAAAAACAATTAAAATAAAACAAAATTAATGCAGTTTTGAACATTAAAAAAGTAATGTTTTTCACTGTGAACCCCCCCCCAACCCCAAATGCAGCACCTAGATATTTGGCTGGGTTCATGAATATTGGTCCATGGAGGAGGATGTCATATATTTTCAAATAACGTTCATCTTAGAAAAAGTATACTCTATTTAGATTCAGAGTAATTTACAATACTAAGTGGCAGCACTTGGGTGAACTTATCTGGGCTCAAAAGCACAGTTAAAATAATAATCCTGATTAGGACTACTAGAGCTAAAGGCTAGACTGGAACACCACACAAATCTCTGGGAAGGTGGCAATAGCGAATCACCTCCATACTGCTGGTATCAAAACTGCATGGATGCAACAGTGATGCCACAAGGAGTTAAGCTCGACTTAAAGGAGACTTAATTTTATTGGATGACAATAAGGTCTCAAGCAAATATATTATATGTGCCTAAATTCCTGTTAATAAGCATATTGTCACAAGGGCATCCATGGGTGGGTAGGGGGGTCATTTCAAAAAGTCAAGAAGCTGGCCACAGCTGCATGGTCAAAGCTACCATCCTGGCTTTTTTGACCCCCACCTGCAGAGGTCTTTGCACTATTATGTTTTTAATAAGCATATTGTCTTATTTTTAAAGTTGCTTTAAAAGTAGCCCTCTGTTATATGGCTTAATGGAAGAAAATGGGTTACTGTGGTTAAGGAGAATAAAAGTAGAAGTAGCAGGTTAGACATAATAAGAACTATCACATTTTAGGCAAGCATTACAGTGATAATTAAACTAAGTAGACAACTTTTCTCTTTAAAGGTTGGGAGACACAGTGCTCGAATCACAATATATTTCTGTACCTCTCATGATTTTTCCATGTTTTGCATTTACTTTTATGAATGCCATTTAGTATGAAAAAGATCAATAATATTAAAGGAAAAAATCAATTCTGCTGTATAGGAGGCTGGGGAGGGGGGTTGCCTTCACATTTACTGAGTTAATTAAAAGCCCCCCAAAGCTGCTTCAAAGTATTCCCATATTGACAATTTTGTCAGTCTTTAAAGAAATATGCCAAGACCTGCATTTTCACTTTTTAAGGTGAGCTGGCTCTTGAAGACCATATTTTAAGACTTAGATCTTTATGGCTTACTACAGTAAGAGATGAAAAATAGATCCGAAATTTGTAGAGCTCATACATATACAACCAGATATTATTACTTATGAGAAATGGCAGTTGGTTTGACATTGTTTATTGTGTGGGTAAACACTTTCAGAGAAGCTGTTCCGGGTAACAAGTTACTAGCACTGACAGCCCACAAATGCTTTTCATCATCAGCTTACTACAGAGGGTCAGTCTCCACCCAACAGTATTGTATTTGTATATTTGGGTGTAGAAATGTTTGTCATCTAGAGTATATCCTCTTAGAAGTGTTCATCTAGGTTGCAGAGAGAATTAGAAGTACTATATCATTATGGGTTGGGGGCTTTGATCAAGATACCCTGCAAATATTAACTCTGAGTTTTCTGTGAGAGCTTTCTATGACATGAGGCAATATCTTGTATAAATTGACAAAAGGCAGCAGATAATCAATAACATTCTGGGTTATGGTTGCTCAGTGGGAGCTAGGATGATCTAAGAAACATAGTGCTAGGTGGAAATGACTAATCAAGAGGAAGAAGAAAAAGTGAAATTTGTATGTATAGCAGGAAGTTAGTCTATCCTGGACTTGGATCTGTAAAAGAGACAGAATTACTATACTTTCTGCAGAAGTAGTACAACATTATTGATTTCACTAGAAATATTAGTTCCAGAAACTTTTGGAGTGTTATTACTTATACGAAATTTCATTTTATGCTAACTAAATTCCAAGTACAAGATGGAATCTCCTACCTTTCTCACTTTCAATTCTGAAGTGAGATGTACATGCATAACAATGTGCTGTCTGCAGAAACGGATCATTTGGCCTAATTAAAGAGATTCTGGAAGAATGATTTAAAAAAAAAAAAGTTACAGGATCCCTTCAGCAGCAGTAGCACAAAGTGTGGGAATGGAAGATAGGGATAGGAGATGGCTAGAAAGCCAAACTGTTGTAACATTCACGCAGTTACAGCGGGCCTCTCACGAGCGAGGGGAAAGAAGACACCAAACTGATTCTCCTTTGAGGGGGATGAGAGCGCCCAGACCGGAGTCTGGAAACCTCTTTTATTGAGTACATCAGAGGGCTGGGTTAAGCATATATACGTCACACTACCTAATACAAGCTCATGACTATATATGGTAATACATGAAGCGCAAGGGATCATGTGCTTTGATTGAGCACGTGACAAGCTGCGGGGGCTTGCCTCCTGAAATTTGAGGCTTTTCCCCAGGTTGTTGCTGGTACTTTTCCATGCTAGCTTCCTTGTTAGCGTACAACTGATTTTACTAGTCTGCACTAACAGAAATGCCTAGCATGTGATGGGGTGTTATAATGCAACAAACTGTGGTCTGCATGCAGCCTCCCAGTAACCACTTTGTGGTTTCCCAGCAATTTCACATTACATTGTTGAAATTTGGCAGCAACACAGCTGAATATTGGCTTTGGAACACTGGGCCATATTTTGGTTGTTTGAAGTTTGAAGGACTTATGGGTGGGGAAGAGAGCAGCTTGTCTTTCAAAGGCCTCTTGTTCCCACACTTACTATAATTTCTCAATGAATAAGAAAGAAAAGGGCCCACCCTTCTGATATAATACTGCAGAAGGGTGTTCTCCAGGTTTCCAAAAGGTTAGGAGGCTGTGTTGAAGCCCCCAGCTCCTCAAACATTGCAAGGTTTTAATGAAATAATTTGACAGGCAAGGTAGTAAAGGGGTATGAGAACCAAAAAACCCAATTTCTCCAAATATAAAACATTTTTATGAATTTATCATCACATTGAGTTTCTGAACTGCTGTATTAAAACACAACTTTAGTTCCTGCTTTCCTATTCTATTGTTTCAGTCACCAGGAGAAGTGAAATAAGGATGTTCTGAAATTATGTATGAATCAGGAGAAAGCCGATATATTATTTCTTAGGGTAGAATTAGCTTTATATACAATTGTGAAATGTATTGGGCACAATATGAACTGATGAATATTCATAAGCATGCTCAGAGAAAGGTCAGTTTAGTAAGTGAATGCCTGGTACATATAACATTTTTCATTCACTGCCATTTATCCTGTCTAATATATATATATATTTTACCGCAGAAGGAAAGCTCATCCTTAATTCACCTACAGGTGATTATAAAAGACAACTGTCACATTTATTTAACTACCAGAGTAATGACTGACATTTAAGCCCCATTCAGGAATTTGCCTGAAAACATGGTGAGCAAAATGTGGGAAGAGATTTGACCATTCAGTCTGCCCCAACCTCTCTCCAGCCTTCATACATTCAGAGAGGAAGTCTGAAGGGGATCTGTACTTCTATTTAATTGAACACAAGAACATCTGTGTTCTCTGCAACCCAATACTGTAGGGTCCTGGGTCATACTGACAGCCATATTTACTTCCCTTTAGACCTCCTGTCTAGACAGAAAGGTGTTGGCCGAACAGTATGTACAGCCCTATTTTATCCCCACTTTGAATGTTATATATAAAAGAATATCTTTATTATTTTATTATGTTTATGTTTATAATATAGTAATAAACTGTAATCTTCAAGGTGCCACAAAACTCTGTTGTTTTGTGTATGAAACACCACCCTAGATTTGGCCCAAGGTTCTCCAATTCCTGCCCTCCATCACTGCTTCACAATTCTTAGGTCACATCCTGTTACTGGTCCAGAACCACAGACTAATATGAATTGTGTAGCACATTTCATGTCTGGATTCCTTTAATCCCAAAATGCTTTCTTTCTATTCATCAGGGAATAGAACTGTTCTGATTCCCTTCCACCTAAAAGGCTGATTTGGAATGTTTTAGTGCTGAAATTCTGTAGAATAGTTCCACTGAAACTAAGTGGTTTCCATGAAGCAGTGGAGGGCAATCTGCAGATTTAGTATACACTGGGACAATACCTTTTCTGAAGCAATGTATTAGGCAAAAAGATGCAGTTTATGGGAAAAAAATAGCATGTTTGCTGAAATTGAACAGCATGATTTGTCACTGAAATCAGAGCTGAGTGAGCTGACTTCTATGAATATTTCCACAATTCCACAAAATACCTTGTCAGCAATATCTTGTTAGGGGAATGATTTGACAGAAGAAAATACCCTGGAAGGATGCTACTGAGCCTCCATTATGATCTAGTCACATCACAATTGTGATATGCATTTCAACTGAAATACTATAATATGAACGATTATCATCTATATTTAAATATGCATTTCAACACATATCTACAGCATAGAAACAGCAACAACAATAACAATAATCCAAATTAAAATGACAAACAATTGATTCTATTTACCCTATGATATATCATTACTTATTCAACCCATTATTTTCAATAAAATAATTAAACTTTTGCTTATGGTTGTCTCATTTAAATAAATTTTAGTCGAATTTTAATTTGACTAGCCCATTATTTTTAAAGTTTGGAATGTGGCTTACTGACAGTAGAATCTTTGAACCTGACTTCAACTATGATTAGTGTCTTATGCCATCTCTGAGGAAATGTCAAATCAGCATTAGACATTCACAAGGTAGACATTCTGTATCTTTAATTGACCATATCCTTAAATCACCATGCAAACATTACAAGCTCCTTTTTTAAGGCACTTTGTCATGCTCATTGTGGTGTGGCTACTTATCTATCAATATTTGTTGCATTCATCTAAGGATTAGTGTTAGAGTTGCACAGTTTACTTCATTTGCTCACACAATGCCATCCATAGTCATTCTCTGAATCCACACTGTTTTGGTCTTATAGAAAAAGTATAACATCTCATAAACTAATAGAAAATACAATTGCTGAATGTAAATCTTTTTGTAGACAAAATAGCACCATCCATACAAAACACAGTGATAGTCAGCAGATGTGGAGGAACTTCAAAATCTGCAGAGTTTTTTTTAAAAATAAGAATAAATATTTATCTTAGCCCTCAACTGTATGTCCAGACGGCATGAAATCCTGACAAATGAATAGTAATGACATAAACTATGGAAAAGAAATGAACTAATGTGTGTCCTGGGAAAGGGGAAAGTTTGTTGACATGAATTCTACACAGGAACACTCCACCGTGCAACTTCTTGTCACAGGTTCTGTTTTTTCATACTGTTCGCAATATAAATGTGGATTTGGCAGGAATTATGTTCTCTTCCACATATAAATTATTCTTTTTTTTCCTTATCTACACCAATAACATTACCTTATCTTTAATGTTTAATTACCTTATCTTTTCTCAATGGTGGCATTTTTTAGAAGATTCTGAAGCAAAAGACTAGTTTCCATTAGGTTTGAGAACAAAAATTACAATGTATTACTAAGGGGCCATCTTATATGCTTCCTTGGCATGTCAAGTTCTAAAATTCTCTTCATAAATACACTGAAATGCTTTAAAAAATTAAACAAATGCAAGATCAATTAGTATTCTTACAAGTACAGATTATATAGGGTAGACAAGGAGTGTGCAACCTGTTTTGGGCCAAGGGATTCACTTTGATTTTGAATGATGTGGTTGAAGCCATATTCCAAAAAGTAATGAATGGGGCCAGTGTAAAACTATATATGTGACTCACTTAAAAAAAGTTTATAGATTATTAAAAAAGTAATTTGTTTAAAAGTTAGATAATGTGAGTTTGGAAATTACTGTATTTTTCCGATTATAAGACGATACTTTTTTCTAAAATCCTTACGCTAAAAATTGAAGGGCGTCTTATGCAAGGAAGTAAGCTGAGGAGAGAACCATGCGGTTGCAAAACTGCCCATACTTTGACTCTGCAAACAGGCTTCCTCCTATTGCTAGCCTCCAATCACGAGTGAAATAGCTTGTCTCTGCAAACAGACTTCCTCCAATCACGAGCCTTATGTAACTGACGTCAGCTGATACTGAACAAACCAATTGGAGGAAGTCTGTTTGCAGAGACAAGCTATCGGCAGTTTCACTCGTGATTGAATGTAATCAGTTATGCAAAAGAGCATGGAAATAGAGCTGCAGAGAGACAGTTTGGACCTCCTCCCACCAAGTGTATCAGGTCAATGTTACCTAATTACTAAATAAAAATGTGTTCTGCACTATCTTTAAAATATTGATTTCTTAATTTTGGGTTGGAAAAGTGGGGGTTGTCTTGTACATGGGGCGTCTTAATGATGGAAAAATATGGTATTCTCCAAAACTGTTAGATCTGTATTTAAAAATAAACAACTCAATTTTTTATTGCTAATATAATTGACAAAAAATCAGATCCCATTAACCAAGCTAAAAGACATACAGAAGTCATTTATAGAACATTATCTATTATTGATATATGCAATAATTCTGAGGATATTTGGTAAACTCACAACTTTAAAGTCTAAACTCACCAAATTACTAAATAAATGTAAAGATCAGGAAGTATGTACTGTTATAGCAAACTTTCTAAATGTAAGTACAATATGGTACAATATGGATGATTTGGGACTTGAATTTGAAAGTTAAAAAATGAACTAATGCTACATCTATGATAATTGTATAAAATATATTCCCAAATCAAATCAGGTGGCAGTACATTACCTGATTTCCAAAAAGTAAAAAGAAAAAAGCAAGGTTAGATCTTGCTAGTACTTGGGCAAGAGATCACCAGGAAACCCTGGTGGTACGCTAGAGTAGGAAGTTGAAAAAATGCCTCCAAAATCACATGAATGTGATCAGGAATTAAGAATTATTTTCAGAAAACTGCCAGCCCCCCCCCAGAATAGCATAGACTAGAAATCACCAACAATGTTCTAGAACATTCTAGATCCAAAATGGAGCCTTTTGCACATCCCTATTATACTAGGAAATGTACCCAAAATGCCTAATTTTCATACAAACTTGGAAAAAGATACTCAGGATTACCTAGAGATAAGAAAAATAAGAAACCAAAAATTGGTTAGACTTACCCATTACTACTATGAGCTTTCAAGCTTAGACATAAGCATTACTTTGGAGAATTGTAATTTGGGAACTGGCTCTTAGATGTTATTTGCTAACTATACAGTCAAGAATTATTACCCACCTTCTTTAACTCTTCCTGGATGCACTTGCTATTGCTTTCTGAAGCTAAGCCTGATTTCTGGTTCTCATTTGCTGTTCTTGACTCTGATATCTCCTCCTCTGAAGAAGTTTCTCTACTATTTTCCATTTTTGTGGATAGTTCAGATAACCTTGCCTTCCTCTTTTCTTCCATAGGGTGCGTCTTAGTCTGCTGATTTTGGTCATCACAGCTGATGTCAGTTTTTGAGAAATCATCAAATACCTTAAGTAATTAAAAACAAAAAGTAAAGGGTTAAATCAATATATCTCAAAAAGAAAACAGTCAGAGAAAGAGGGGGGGAAAGTGGCACATAAAAGAGCTATTTATATAACAAGAGAGCAATACAGGTAACATTCTGATAATTGCAGCATAATAAATTTATAAGGAAAAAAATGGCTTTCAATTTTAAACAGCATGCATTCAATTTTCTAAACAATAAATATTCTCAGTCCCATGTTTGGTTTTTCAACTTAGCCTTTAAGCTCTTTATGATATCTTTCATATCCAATTCACCAGGACAGAATATGAACATTTTGTTGCTAGATACTGTAGAAGAAGAATTTTTATTATGATCATTGACCAGAATTGCAAACATAAACACATTAAAAATAAAAATAAAAACAAAACAAGATAAAATATTACAATTGTTGGTGGGTTCATCAGTGGACAATCAAAGTCTACTTAATTTTACAGGCAGTATAACAAAATTTAGCTACATTCAAGGAGACTGAATCATACTGATCTGATAACAACTGAACATAAAAAAAGATCAGAATTTCCTGGTGTTTTTCCAGGTAAAGAGTTATAAGGAGGGTCCTTAAATCCTTATAGAGGGTAGAGTATATTTCAGGCATACTGAAAGCATTGAAATAATATATAACCATCAAAGTTCAGAATGGGAAACAATAGTCCTTTACTGCCCTTAATGGCTAAGGCACCTTAGCAAATGTACACCAACATATATTGGGATTAACTAACACCCTGGCCCAATACTTGGGGAAAAAGCCAGGTCTTCATAGCTTTCTGGAAGGGCAGCAGGTTTAGGGCTCTCTGAATCTCAGAGAGGAGGGTGTTCCACAGGGCAGGTTCTGTGACAGAGATGGCACATCTCCCAGGTTCCACCAGTTGACTTTCTTTAATAGAGAGTACCTGGAGTGTGTCTGCCTTGTCAGTTCTGGTTGGATGAACAGAAACCTGCAGGGAGAGGCAGTCCAACAAGTAATCTGACCTGTGCCATGCAGAGCTTTAAAGGTGATAACCAGCATCTTGAATCACACCTGGAACCATATGGGGAGCCTGCAGAGTTTGTGCAACAGTGGTATAACATGGGTGAAACTTGGTGCACCCAGAACTGCAAGCGCTCCTGCATACTGGACCAGCTGAAACTTCTGAGTGTTTTTCAAGGGCAGCCCATCTGGAACACACTGAGTAGTCCAAATGGAAGTGACCAACACATGAGTGACTATGGGCAGAGCTTCCCAGTCCAGTAATACGTGCAATTGGCATACAAGATAGATTTGTATAAAGGCCATGGCTGCCAACTGGTCTTTGAGCAGGAGCTGTGAGCCCAGGTGGATTCCCAAGTTGTGCATCAACTTTGCCCTGGGGAATGCTACCTCATCAAGGGTTAAAGATTGGGCTCTGGATCCAAGGACCCCCCAAACCCAAAGCCACTCCATCTTCCTAGGGCTGTTCTTCCCTATCCAGACCCTCACAGCCTCCAGGTATTGGGTAAGCACCCTGAAAGCATCACTTGTCTGCCCAGGGGTGGAGCTGCATAAAGTACTATCAGCATCCTGATGCTCTTTCATCCCTTGCCAATGAATGACCTCTCCTGGTGGTTTCATGTAGATGTTGGAGTGAGGAGAGAACTGAAGCACCCCACATAAAAGGGGCCTAGGACCAGACCTCCCCCCATACCAACACTGACTAGAACCAAATTTGGAAGAAGAGAGCCACTGCAAAACAGTGCCCTCCACTTCTGATCCTCTAACCCAGTCCAAAAGGACTCCATGATCAATGTCATTCAAAGCCACTGAGAGACAGAGCAAGTCTCAGCAAGGATGGATGCACCACTCCCATTCCAAGCCCTCCAGAGGTCATCCACAAATCTGACCAATATTGTCTTGGCACTATAGCCCATCTTGAATCCTGACTGAAAGGGATCTAGATAATCTGCTTCCTCCAGGGCCCTTTAAAGCTGAGTGCTTACCTTCTCAATAACCTTCCCTAAAAAGGGAAGGTTGGAGATTAGAGAAAAGTTATTCAACACAGCTGGATCAAAGTGAAAAAGGAAGGTATAAACACATCAGCTTCTATCTGTAACATGCACATACACGACCCTAAGCCCATCAAGAAAAGCCAAACACATTGATTCCACTTTCAATGAGGGCACCTTATTACTAGACATGTTCCTTGTAGTCCCCAAGCTGATTAAAAAAAAAAGTGTACAACCTCAGGCTGAAAAAGGTAGTGTCTGTCTGTCCGTCTCCCCCTGCTCCTCTGCATTCTCTTGTTTCCACTGCAGACTTTATGCTCACAAATATGCAGGGGGCAATAGTGGGTTTGTTGCACTATTGAAACAATTATTCTTTTCCTGCACGCTGTGGAACTTTGCTTAGAACAGAAAGATGTGTATCTTTGATATCAGTGCAGGGAGTATCCCAAGCACACTATATTACCCTTTAGGCATAAGAGATACAGTACCTAGGGCCCACAAAACTTTTGGGTCCTATGAAAATGTTTAAAATTAAAAGTAAAATGAAAATGTGTACACCCTAATTTAAATATATTTAAGATACTGTTATTACTTTAATATGCAACCTATTCCCTGTGACTTATTGAAGAATATAGGTCCAGGAAATAGCTTTATAATCCTAAGCATCTCAGGTATTACTGCAATGAGGCCCTATGAAGATAAAATGTGCCTAGGGCATACAAACATTAGTGTTAGCCCTGATGTCCAATTCTAATTTGTGGCATTTTCAATTCTTTGCTAACTCCAAAATGCTTTCCTTTTTGATCTTTGCTTTTTCTTCAGTGATGATGCTATACCTTGCACCTCTCCCATGATATGAACATTTCAAAAACAACAATATAAAAATGACAATGAAAATTTTATATGTACATCTTGCAGATATGTGTATAGAGTTACTGAAACCAGATACAACTTATGCTATAATGCAGAAACAGCAAGAATTAATTTCACATAAGGAACACAATGTAAAGCCTTAAAATGCTTCATATTAAGTATAAATATGAAGAAAGAAGAGAGGAATCAGCCTGTCTCAAATGCCTGTTAATCTAGGAAAAAAATGTATGAATTGGATAATAAAATGCACAAATATCTAATCAAGTCATCCAATTATTATCTGTGGATATATCTCTTAACTTACTATGTAAAATTAGTCGTGCCTTTTATTAACACTTTAAAAAGCTAAGTCATTGTCTAGAATGAACTCAAGTTACGTTAATAAAAATCTATTTTTTTTAAATCTGTTTCCCATATAAGAATAAATCTAAACGTTTTGTCTAAGAATATACTTGCATTATTAGATGAGCCCTGCATTTGTTTACAGCTTAATACCCCTGCCCAGTAAATGAATGACACTACAAGGTCCACCTAGCAGAAATAGGGAGATAAAATTGTAGCCCTTTTGTTCCTTGATTCCACAACACATTTACCTGGGTTAGGGTCATATCAAGCTACACACACAATCTTCTGTTTCCTGGACTATTAACTACATAAGAACTACATATTAACTACATAAGAATTAAATCAGAATAGTAGATACATAGCTATACAGTAATGTATGTTACATGTATGGTTTCCAGATTTTAAAAATGCTGATAGGGAAGATTTCTAATTCTCACTGCTGAGAAGTAAGATAAGTACGAGGTAAACTGAACAGGAAATTAATATTTTTTTTCTGTTGTCCAAAGGTAGGGAATAAATTAAAGAAAAATAAATAATGCTCAAGACAGACAAAAAATTGAAACAGGCCTTGGCAAGGAAAAATTAATCTGTACGCATAAGCCTTTTGTTTTCTTCGCATAACTGGCAATTTTTAGAGAAAAACCTCTGACTTATTGATAGAGCTGGATACAAATGGCCTTTTGAAATTTACCACCAAATATGTAGTCCAAGAAATTGATGGCAATCTGCTGTGCTACCTCATAGTGGTGGTGCTGGTGGAGTTTCTGGGAAGGATCAGTGAAGAATGTTGGGAGTATATGCCAAGAGTATGTATTACCAGCAGCGCCACCCAACGTATGAGGGTTATCCCAGCTGCCCAGCTAAAGCAAGCAGGGACCTATATTGGGGAGCAGTGATATAGGAAGATGCTGGAGATGGACGATCACTTTAGTGACAATGGTAAAGGTGTCAATTAATACTGTGTGGGGGAAGACAAAGGTAAACCGCATTGATTCTCCCTCGGTGGTGACCCAACTGAAAAAGTCTGTGGAGGGGATTTCCCTAATGATATTTTGCCTTGAATTTAATTGAAACATGAGAAGCAATATGATAGACTAAAATGTGGCTGATTATTTTCTATATGTTGTGGAAACACAGACATAGTCATGTACTATATGCTACATATTCAGCTATGTAAGTGGCCTTTTTTACTTCCATGGGATTTTGGCTATCAAACTCCAGAAAAGTATTCTTTTCCCAAAGTTGGTTTCACAATCAAGCAGTGGAATCTGGGTGTGTGAATGCAGGGCAGGACCACAACAAATAATTTCAGCAGAAAAAAAATTGATCTGGAATGAGAAAAATCATGAGCATAAACACTATCCTTGAAGCTTGTATAAAACATAGTACCAAGCCCTGTTCAGTGGGAAAGTGTCAGGTTAGCTCAGTTTATTCAATGTACAGTTGTCCTTATCAAAATACTTCTGTTAATACAACTGATGGACCACTGATGATTAGTAGAGCTTTCCATTGCTGGCTATGCTTAGGTCACAGCAAAGATTTTACCCTTTTTTGGCAGGGGGGCAGGGGAGAGGAACAGGCAATACACTGTGATCACCAAACTTTGATTACCTGACATGTACCCAAATTCTTCTTGGGTGATTTTGTGCAGTTTTTCCTTTTGCATAAATCTTCAGAGAGAATCTTGCCTTTTTTCCATTTCTTTGATCTCTTTTCAAAGTCATGATAGGATTCTTCATTTTCACTGCTATCTGAATAATTTAAGCTGGTAGCCTGTGGATTAAAATTCACATCCAATTCTTCATGTAACTGTGCTTTTTCCTCTCTGTATTTATTGTTGCAAGTTCCTTTCTGTATTCCTAAGAGACTAGATGTTTTAGCCTCCCTTGAAGAATTGACTGGTGATGTTTCTGAATCAGAGTACACTGTCTCATTGGTAAACACCCTAGGTGATAGGGAAGTCACAGACTGGTATAATTCATTGCCATAACTCCATTCGGCATTGTGCTGAGATTCAACATAATTTGAAAGCTGCTGAGGCCTCTGCTGTAGCTTGTTCAAAGCCACATTCCAGTCACAGTTATCTTCGCTATCTGAGCCCATCTCATCATAAGCAGATATAACACTGGATTCTTTCTCCAAAGCTTTGAACACCTGGCTCTTTGGTTTGGCAAGAATTCGAGGACAAGGCAAAATGACATTTTGCAAGGCTACCCAGTTTCCATCTGTACTTTGTAAAACAGGAGGAAAATCTAAGGAAACACAAGAAGAAAATCCAATATCATTATTATTGAATTTTATTAATATAAATGCACTCTTAACTATATTTTGGGCTGTGTTTTTCAATTACTATAAAAAGGAAAGTTTTGGTTATTTTATATCTCATATATTGCAAGGGAATAATAAAGTTCATATGAATTTGTATCACATATATTATGATAATGTACTGTGAAGATGATTAATCACAATTTGATGAGTTTGAAAAGGAGCTGGAGTTTTAATAAATATTTTAAAGGTTTATAAAATAATGGAAATTTTGTTTTGTAATCCACCTGGAGTATTGGATAGATAAAAAGCATAATAATAAATAAATAAATAAATAAATAAATAGTATAATAATAAATACATATTATTAATATAATTAAGATTTTTTTTTAAAAATCTAAAAGTGGTTGTAATGTGTATTTTAAGGATTATATACTGTGCATTAGAAATCTATGGAAACCTGTAATGGGATATATGTTTCTCTACATGTTAGAGCTGGTAGTGCTGACCATGATAAAGTCTAACAATCTGGCACCGCATGGGTATCCAATGCAACAGTGGGAACACCCTCCTGTTTCTTATTAATCTAGACAGATTAACAGCCAAAGATTACTTCTAGGAAAGGGCTATATTTGTTGGATTGGGTAAAAGTCTTGCTATTGATCTACTTATTATCATATCATCTAGTGTCCTTTCATTAGTAGCATTAACAGTTTGGAACTTCACAAATACTGTAGAGGAATGTTGCTGATTTGAATATAAACTTAGTCGTACATAGAGAAGATCAGCTGAAATCAATAAGTCATCCTTGACCAACTGTTCCATTTATCACAGTTGGTTTATATTATGAATAATTAAATCAAGATATAACCAAGAATTTTAGGGAGCTAAAGACCAAGAATGCAAAATTTAAAAGATCTTGAAAATTAAAGCTATAATGTTTATACATGAAATCTTAGTAGGCTTTTATGCATATTTAGTTACATATAGCTATTTTATTTTTGGATCAGTGAAAGCACTGATTCCCAACTGTTTAATATGTTCCTGGAACTCAAAATAATGAACAGTGCTTACACATTTTTAAACAGCATAGAACTATGGATAAAATACAGTAATACCTCGGTTCACGAACGCTTCTGTTCACGAACAATTCGGTTCGCAAACAGCAGCGTTCGCAAAACTTTGCTTCCGTTCGCAAACTCCGCATCGGGTGATGAACACGACCCGCGGCCATCTTCCCTGCTCTGACACATGGTTGTGGCTTCCTCTAGGCGAGATCACGGTCACAGACAGACACTTGCTGTGAAGCTTTTTGGTGTCATCTCAAGCAAGGTTAGTGTTCTCTCTCTTCATACTGTACTGTACTGTACTTTGTTTCATATTTTTATGGTTAAAAAAAAATACATATGGTTCAGAACAGATTAAACTTATTTACATTGAACCTTATGGGGAAATTTGATTCGGTTCGCAACCAATTCGGCTCGCGACCAGAATTGTGGAACGAATTACGTTCGTGAACCGAGGTACCACCGTATATGTAACTACAACAGCCTTTTTTGAAAGCATTTCTTCTAGAGTATAAACAATCAAATGCCATTAAATGGGAATAAAAAATCTGTTGGGATCTCAGTTTGGGTAATACATTAATAAAACAGCCAGAGTCTATTTATCCTCAAGAATAGCTGCTTAATTCAATGGCATTGTAAAATGCTTCAGGAGCCAATTGTTCATGCTGAACTTCTGAAATGTTTTTCCAAGACAAAATCTTTATAAAAGATTACAGCTTGATTAGTTAAATTCACATAAGCATCAACTGCTGCTGCCAGTTCCATCTATCTCTCACAAAAGAGAGGCATAAATTACTTTCTCAGGCTTCAAGCGTAAAAAGCACAGAAACAGTAGCTTAACAATGAAAACAAAACAGATACAACTGCCTCCATGCAGCCAAGGACTAACTCCCTTGGAAGCAGCCTTTGGTATCCATATCTACAGAAGGAAGGAGGGCATATTTATGCAAATGATGCTGCAATTGAACTAGTTACTGAGGTCTAGTCATGAGCACTGGTAAACAGTTTAATCTTGGGACATGTAAGGCTTAACTCTGGTAACAATTATACCTTTTGGTGAAAAAATGATCACTATATTACTATCAGGCTTTTTCTTGTTTGCATATTTAATGATAGGTTATACATAATATAAACTATTGGTTGCAGTTATGACAGAACACATATTCCAATTACTGGTTCAGCATAGAGGTTCTGAACATTTAAAATTTATATTCTTAGAATATTTTATGGAAATGCTGTCCATTGTTTCTCAAAACCTAGTAGCTATTTTAAAAAGAAAATTACAAGGCAGTGACCATTCTTAGTCTGTGGATCACTGCTTTGCCTTATTCATTCATCTTGCTTCCATTCTAAAAGACTATGAAAGTAGCTATTTCATACAGTGCAAAGAAATATCATGCAGATATTATAGGCCTTTACTTGGTTCATTTAATTGGTCCACACTCTTCCAGCTAGGCAATGTAGATAGTTTGTGTTCTTGTTTCTTGATTGGGCCTTTTGGTTCCCTCAAGACAGATTCAAACATGGTAGGTGTGAGAACTGGGTCTCTGGCTGATGTATCTTCATTAGTCAGTGAAAACGCAGATTGGGATCTCTGTTAAAGAAAAATATATATAACTTTATAAAAAGCAAGCCTGGACAGGAACCATTTCTTTAAACTGATTATGTGTTAAGCCATTCTGAAAGCCTTTCTGCCTGTAGAATTAGATTTTTAAAAACTATTTAAATAAAGATTGGGAATATTAACAGAATAACATTCTAACATTAATTTAATGCACTTATTTATTAAATGTATATATTGTTGTAATCTACTAAGGACTCCTGTCATGCACAGCCACAACAGTGCAATAATAAAATATCCATAATATAAATGTGAAACATCCCCAGTAAGTTTACAATAATCAATTAAAAGAAAAAAAAATACTTAAAACATTATAACAGAACCATAAAAAAGAAAATCGTACAACATAAATCACAGAGAGCATCCACCACTGATCTCCAAAGACACTCCAGAAAAGTGCCATCTTCATGAGCTTTCAGAATGCCATCATAGTAAAGTGCAGGCTGTTGTACAAAGCTGAAGCTGCTACAAAGAAACAGGGTCTTCTGGCCTCAGTTTCTTCTTATCAGATTTTTCAGTGTTTATTATAAACTCAGAGTCATTGGATTATCCTTTTATTTTAAAGTATGTTGTCATAATTGTCATCTTTTTGTTCTTGAACTTTGAACTCAACCTGGAAACTACCTATATAATTACTCTAAAAAATATTTAAATGCAACATCCTTCCTCTGGCTTCTTTTTATTCTTTTCTGCATCTTGGCTGTTGGTTAAAAGCTTGACAATAATGGATTCTATCACCAACTAGGAGCTGATCTAATCTCCAGATCATGGGAAATAATGATTTCACTCTACTCCACCTTGGTCAAATCCAATTTGGAGTACTGTGTCCAGTTCAAAAGGACAATGACATAGGAGGACTATCAGGATGATGAAGGGTCTGGAAGCCAAACCCCATGATAAATAGTTAAAGGATCTGGATGGGTTTAGCCAACAGAAAAGATGACTAAGGGAAGGTATATGAGTAGTTTTCAAATATCTGAAGGACTGTCACACAGAAAAGGGAGTGGACTTATTCTCTAATGCCCAAGAGATCAGGACCAGAATCAATGAAAGGAGATTCAGTCAGAGTAACTTTCTGTCTGTACAAGCTGTCAGCCAGTAGAGCAGGTTGTCATATGATGTGAAAACGTCTCTTTCACTAGAGGTCTTCAAGCAAAAGCTATATGGTAATCTGTCAGAGGTGCTCTCGTGGATCCTGTAGTAAGCAGGAGGGTGGACAAGGTGACCTCTATGATCTTTTCCAACTCTACAATACTATATTTAGAAAAATCCCAGTATGTAATTCTCCTGGGATATTCTTTCAGAGAATAGATAATACAGCTGCGCAGTGCTTCATATTCAGCGCATGAGGGACTGATCACACAGCACCTCTCTGTAGCTCCTTACAGCAGCTGCAACTTGCCTGGGATTAGACAGCTATCCTCCAGAACTGCAGCTCAATTCCAGCAAAATATATGTTTACTGTAAGGAGTTGCAGACAAGTGTTATGTGCATGAGCACACACACTCCAAGCACCTTTTTGCCCTCAATTTTAAAGCACTGCCCATGCTAATAGATAACCGAAGACGTAGCAGTTTAAAAATCCGTTTAAAAAAACAACAACTTATATCTGAGAGAAGCCAAGAGTATAAAGTGTAATGAAGGTTTTCTAACATGAGGAAGAGGACAAGATACAGTCTTGAACTAACAAAGCAGAAACTGAATCCTGTGATTCTTCTAAAGCTACAGCTTTGGTTCTTACTCTGTCTACTCCTCTTCCTTGGGCAGAGGGTTCTAGTAGCAGGTTCTACAAATTTTTTTGTTGCTGCTTTCAAAAGGAAAAGAGTTATATTAGCATGCAAAGAATGCTGATATCAGAAGGTAAGAGTAAAGAGATGGTCAGAAGCAGCTTAATGTTACTTTATGGGCTTAATTAAAATGAGATTAAAATGAGATGGTTGTGAGTGTATCCTCAAAAAAAATCTTAGGAAGCTTTTTTTTTTTCCAGCTAATGTCAGCTTTTGCTTCAGGTTGTAAAGCCAATTAATAAGATTATGCTTTATTCTGATAACTCAGAGGGTACCTGAAATTGTTAAAAGTCGGACTCATGGTACAAGTACAGTGGTACCTCGGTTCACGAACTTAATTTGTTCCACGACTCTGGTCGCGAACCGAATTGGTCATGAACCGAATCAAATTTTCCCATAAGGTTCAATGTAAATACGGTTAATCCGTTCTGACCCCTCCGAATTTGGTCGTGACCTGATTTTTGATCGCGTCCCGAATCAAATTTCCCCATAAGGTTCAATGTAATTACGGTTAATCCGTTCTGAACCATATGTTTGTTTTTTTTTAACCGCAAAAATATGACACAAAATACAGTACGAAGAGAGAGAAAGCTAACCTTGCTCGATGCAACTTCTGGCGTGGAGGACAGGAAGGCAGGTTGGGAGGCAGTTACTGCTTGGAGGGAGAGTCCCCCTCCCTACAGGAACCATGACCACATGTCACGGGAGGGAAAATGGCCGCGGATCCTGTTCGTCACCCAATCTGGCATTCGCGAACGGAGGCAAAATTTTGCAAACGGAGCTGTTCGTGAACCAAATTGTTCGTGAACAGAAGCATTTGTGAACCGAGGTACCACTGTATTAGTAAGCCTGAATTTTTTTTTTTTTTAAAAGTAATGTCCAGTATGAGAACAAAAGAGAAAGGAAGGCTAAATTTGCTGGAGAGGCATTTTAGCACAAATCACTCATTTAGCATTTAGCTGTTTTAAAAGGCTAGTATTTAGTTACACTGATTTTGAAAGTGTGCTCTTGTTATCGACTCTAGAGAACTGCAGTTTCCAGGAAAATTTGGGGGAAGCTGAAACTAAGATATTCCCAACTAGGATAATTGTAAATCAAAGCCATGTAAATACAAAGACTCTAAAACCAACAACATTGTACTTTAGAGCAATGTACATTTCTGTAAATGATCAAGATGGTATCAATTTCAAGATTATGTCATTCTAGTTTAATTAGAAATAAAATGTTTAAAATACAAAGCATATATAAAAATAACTAAAAGTAAAAATTTGTATATCCATGCATACATTATAAAAAGACCTACATATATACAATAGCCATTACAACAATAACCCAGTTTTCAAACAACAAAACTTGTCTGTATAGAATCATATTGATCAGTCTATTTCATTTATAATAGGTCAATTCAAAGGCTGAAAATAAGCATATATCTTCAGTTTAAAAATTTAAACTCTAGAATAGTAGTTTCTACTATAACACACAATCCTATTTTTAGTTATGCACCAAGCTTGATATATCCAAAGTCTTTCATAATGCAATAAATTCCAAGTATTTCATATATAACTCAACTTTATGCTAACAACCTTAAATTTTATTTGTGTTCACAAAGTCATATTAACAATACATTGAATATCAGCCCCCCAAAAGGACTACTACACAGTAATTCTAAATCATGTGTCAAATTCCCTCTGAAAATGAGGGGGCACTTTAAGATCCATGCATGTAGGCACGATATGGTCCAAAGCTGCTGCTGTCCCCTTATTCCCATCAGTGACCTAGGGCTCAACTAAACTGTGCATCCAAGCTGCGGGAACCCTAAGTTCCTTCTGAAATCCAAGAGGGTCCATTAGCACCTGGCATGGACTGAGTGAATAGGTCCTTCCTCCTGTGGTGGTGGGCAGCTTTAAAACTCCAAGGTCAACAGGGAAGGATCTCACCATTACAAGATACTGATGGTAAGATCCCCTAAATTCAAATCATGTCACTACTATCCTGAGACAAAAAACAGATCTATTGTATCACACACACATGTGAGTTGGGTTCTCAGTTATCTGGGTCAGATCCATGGTTGCCATGGCTGCAATGAACCCCTGAGCTGCCTCTGAATCTGCACTAGAGAAGGCAAATTGAAGTTCCTCAATAACATACATTTGGGAAACTCACTGCTATCAGCCACAGTATCAAGCATCTCAGATAGGGAGGCTGCTAAGCAGCAGAGAAGCTGGTACTAGCAGCAATCCCATCAGATCCCTAGAGCCAACTTTATGAACAGAGTCTTGCATCTGGTTAACTGCAGAGCAGTGCCCTGTCCTGGAACCACAGTTCACAAAACCCTGATGACCACATTTCCAAAAAGGCAACATCTCCATAAACATTTTTATTACTTGAAACAATTATTATTATTATTATTATTATTATTATTATTATTTGATTTTTAGATTTGTTATAGCCACCCCACTCCAAAAGCCTCTGAATGAAAGACAATCAATGAATAGCCTACATAATGTAATAATAATCTAAATTTCAGCAAAAACAAGTTGATTGATAGCCTAAACCACAGCTTATTTGGAGAATGTTTTTACCAAGAACTGGTAAAACTATAAGCATGTGGACTACTGCCACAGCTGCATTTGTAGCACATTTGACTTAAAGGAAATAAATTGATTGTTACATTTTCAGCACACATTTTTAGATCTGCCATCTTACACAGAAAACTACCATTTTATTTATCTATAAATACTTCTGTAGGAACCTTCACCCATGTTTTTTTCTTTGAACTGTTGGTGCCAATGAGAAACTAAATCAGCAGGTGGCAGCAGAAACAAAGTTATGATTCCTACTCATTTGTATGCTACCTATAATCTCTGGGCCAAGCATGGCACAGTGAATTTAAAAATAAGAATAAGAGAAAAAATAAGATGGTTTGGCAGATAGCAAACCAAATAAAGCAAACACAAAACTCTAAAGTCAGCATTCTGCGCAGCCCATTAAGGGAGGCAGAGCTAAAGAAGATCAGGAATTTGGAGTGTTGTTCTAAAAACTTTGTACTCAAGCCATCATCTGTATCCAAACTTCTGATAGATTTCCTGTATCCCCTAGGACTTGTGTGGTTGTGAAGGCGGAATCCACACAGCTGCAAAGGTTTCTAAGAAGTAGGACTGTAAAAATAATTTGAAAGAGGTACTTTATAAGGCATCCCTCTTTGAACTGTTAAAGCAGCTACATCTTTTAGAAGGCTCACATAATTCCTTCAAAGCCTGTCCCTGGTAGTCTGCATATGCATGCACAGACAATGTTTCTGCTGGAACTATGCATGTCCATATATGCACAGATCATTGAGCCATCTTGCTTTGAATAAACTCCCTGAGAACATTGTCCCTGAATCTATATTTTCAATAATTTCATGGCAAAGGAAACATTAACCTCCCCAAGAAATGAACTTCCCTGTTGAGAAACTATGGTTTTGAGCAATAGTGCATGTCCACCTTCTTAGTTAGCCACGTGAATGAGGCTGCTTTCTGATTTACTGACCCACAACCCAAATGATGTTTTGTAGAGCTATGCATGCATCAAAAAGTGATGCATAAATGCAGTTGCATCATTCTTCAGGCTCTCACTGAGCACTCAGACACAACGGCTTTAAAGAATCACATTAAGGACAGGGTTGCTAATTAACTGACACCTTAAAGAAGCCACAGCTTTATTCATACTCACTCAAGAGTGTGTCCCTGAGCACCTCTCCTATGTCATTTTCAAAGCATACAGAGCCCTAAAATTTGGATAACTATTCAAAGGTTTGGAATTTTTCTTCCTGCCAAAGAAATTGTTCAAAAGGCTTTAAAATGGAAATATTCTTAAAGATAGTAAATCTGCACAAGAACATTTGATGACAAGACTTCTAGCCAGAAATATACCTGTCGTGCAGCATATTATTTTTGCTATATGTTGGAAAACCTTTGGCTTGGGCCCCTGCTGATTTGTATGGGGGGGGGGTGTCTCTCATATCTTTTCCCACAACCATCTTGCACCCTCCCTGCAACTCCTGGTAGCTGCTACGAGTCACTCTATTCCAAGGACATTCTCTCTGCCACTGATTTACTATTGCCTTTAGCCTGACATCACAGGGAGGTCTGTGCTAAAGCCGTGATTCCTTTCCCAAAATGAGTATTTTTAGTTTATTAAAAATGTATATCTTCATTGTATATAAAAATGTCAGCACCTAGAAGAAAATTAGGAAAGAAAAAGACAAGGAAGAAGCAATGAATGAATACCTTCTGAAGCGGTTGATCGAAGTCACTATCAACTCAGGGACTAGATGCTCCTTCAGCCCCAGGATCTTTCATAAACACATACACACAGAGAGACAGAACAAGTTCACACAACACAGATCTCAATCCATTAAATAAAACAGCATCTGTAGTGCAACTAATTTCACAGAATCAAAGTGGTGGTCCAAATTCACTAGACCCAACCCTGTTGCTGATGGATTGAGTGGGTTTTTCCCCCTCACCGCCTTTCAGTGAGCCTCAGAGAAAACAAAAACCCCAGATACAAGGGCAAAATGGAGGCTGCCCTCTTTATTTTTTTTAAAACTCCTCTAAAGAAAAACCCATGCTTCTGACTGATTCCTCAGCATTTGATTTTCCCAAGCTCTTTTTGTCCCCAGATGGTACCTGAATGGGCAGTTCAAATCTGTTTATTTATTTAACCAACTTATATGGCCATCCATTTACTAGAATGAATTCTGGGTGGTGAACAACAGTAAAAAATGCAATGTAATGAGAACAAATAATTAGAACATTATTAGAACAATATAATTAGAACAATTTACCTTTAACCTTTTCAGTGCCTGAATGTCCTGAAGTGGAATTTCCCCCCTTTACCATTTTGTAGTATTGTGTTGCATTTGATCTTATACCTCTTAAAATCTCATTTGATAAAATAACTGTGCTTTAATTATGTGCACATAAAGTGGACAAATTGCTCTCCATTTGCAAATGTTAACAGTAAGTTCTGAGGTTTTTTGAATTTGAACTTTGCTCTTCATATAGTTTTGTTTTTGTTCCACAGTCATTGTCGTTAAAAAATATATTAATGCCAATGAAATTGTTGTGCAACAGAATTTATTACACTAATAAATTTATGTGTCCGGTGTCAGGGTTATTAGAAATACCGAACTCTATATGCAAAGTGCAAATAACAAATATAGAATGAGTTTTTGTGAGTATATTTGCAGATAAAAATTATTAACAGAAAAAATAAGTTGCTACTAATGGAAAATAAATGGAATAAATACTGTTTATACACAAGCCTCAGCCCTTGAGGTCTGGCTTTTATAATTAGCATCTTTCAATGAAATTGATCACCAGTTCTTTCGTAGAAGATTCTGTAACTTCTGCATTACAACTATTTATTTGCTTAATTTAAAATACACACCAATCAAACAGATATTCTAATGTATCAATCAATCTGCAATAAACAAAACTGATTTTAAAGACTGTGTCTCTGTAGATGTTAGTTTTAAAACCAAACATTTTGGCTGAGTTTTGTGGTGATAAGACAGTAACTTTCACTTCTGAAGAGCATTAATTCACACTTTCACTGGGAAAGAATTTTAAAAAGTGCCAGCTTCCTGGTAAGCATAGCATTTTGTTTTAGTATTCATAACTCCTTTCAACTGAAGGCCATTAAGTGCTTCTTAATGGTGATTAGTTATGCCTTGCAAAGCACTGAATAAATGTGGTATTGCAATTATTTTGCAGTGGGTAAAATGGGAATTAAGACTTGGAGCACACATTAGGTAATGCACCTGAATTAATCTCTTAGTTAATAGGTCAAATACAGCATGGAAGTCAGACACTGAGATAACCTGACAACAGTCTCAGTATCTTCTATCAAACTGACCACCAATGTCCCCTTCTTATCAGTACACTAATTTATGCTGTTTAAGAATTTAGCCTTTATAAACTAAACAAAACTAGACTTAATGCAGCAATGAAATTCACAAATCATTACAAATGATGCTACACATCTTTCATCTCATCACCTCCCTCACCAACAGTATTAGCTCTGCTTTTATTCTCCCCTTCTGTCCTCTGTGCTGATTTTAAGAGGCCCTTCAGTTTCCATCCTTTTCTCTTCTTGATATGTGATCAGAATGTGATCACACATCAGAATATGTGATCAATTGCTAATCACAGCTTACTCCACTCAAACACCTTTTTGACAGGGAAAGCCTAGAAGATTCATTTGTATGTGCTTTATGTGCATACACACAATTAAAAATAACTTGCTAAATAACTCAATGAAGTTTTCTATTATAACATATTTTCAATTACTCCTTTAGAATTTCACGGTATCACAGAATACAGTTTCTTAGAAATCAGACTAATAAATACTTGATGAAATTGAATATGAGAAATTGACAAAAGTTTGGCTTCTTTTCGCCAATGAAAAATAAGAATTTTTCTCTTATTTTTCTACTGTCATTCTACAATATTCTGAAATTTAATTACTGCTTGAGTCTAATTTCATTTTGCATGTATATAATATTATTTACCATATTAAAATCAATAGATTTTCTTCTTTATGCATACAAAGAGTCCAGTCATGAATAGGACATATGTATGTATCCTTTTAAATGCCAGTTACAAGGTTGATACTGAAATTCCATACATGCTGTACATTTTTACACAGCAATTCGGTGTCTCATTATGTTGAGCTGTAAGTTGATTTTGAACATTTGCAAACATCTTCTCTAAGTTGGCTGCCTTCTAGATATCTGGATTTCAATTCTCAGAATTCTAAGTAATGACAGTGCTGGCTAGGGAATTTTGGGAATTGGACTACTTTTCTGGAAGGCACCAAGTTTGGGGAAGGCTATCTATCTTATACTACAGTCAGCTTTTGAGAGAATGCTTGGTTCCAAAATGTTTTACCAGAGATACAAAAAACTATTATTCAAAAACAATAATAATTCCTCTTGTATAGTTTTTGGATACTGACCAATATCTATGGAAATCAATTTGCTAAATGTAAATGGAGAAAATAAAATAACTGTGCCAATAGATGTGCACTGACAGTGCCATCCAATCCTTACACTACTTCAGTATTAAGATTGCTTGATAAATAATACACACACACACACACACTTTAAGTTTCTCGGCTATTAAAAGTATTGCAGCAGAATAAAACATATATATTTCTATAAATTTCACCTAATTAAGTGTTAAATTTCTGTTTTTCTAGGGGATTTATCTATGTTAAAAGAAAAGATTTTTCTCCTCTTAGCTTGTCTTAAACCAAAACTAAAGCAGCTAGAGATTTCTGTTTTCATCAATATCCCATTAATGGAAAGATAAGGACCAGTAATATCAAACTTAACCAAACCATGCTTTCAACCATATTTCACAATATGGAATAAAAGAGTATGAATGTATTCCAACTGATAATTTCACTTAAATGAATTCATGAGAAACATTTGCTCATCCTCGCCCATCCTGATAGTCAATTATTTCAGAATTCAGAATAAATACATAGTCATTTGTGCCAAACCCATGTGCATGAGATAAGAACCCTGAAGACTAAAATCAAAATGTCATGGTCCCACTGAATGACAGTTCTGAGAAGGAAGGGGAAGAGCCGGAACAAAGTTTAATCCACTAAGCAGAGTCTACTACTGCGGTCTTAGCAGAACTATCTTTCACCACCTCCAATTTTCCACTCCGGATTATTATTGCTAGTAGACACATGGCCTCCAAGCTCACAAGAACATCAATACTACAATTCTGAAAGCAAAAGGGCTAGACTACTAGAAAGAGTACCTAATGAGTAGTGATCTGGAGATAATTCTGTATTCAGGTAGAAGTCAGAAACTTCCATGTAAATCTCTGCCTGAGATATCAAATGCTGAAATATTTGATTGCCTGACCTTGGTCTTTGATTCTAAGTACTGTACAGTTTTCAGGAAACCCTGACTTTTGTCTGGACAAGTACTTTGTTACTTATATAAAATCTTGTTGACTTGAACTCTGGACTGGATTTTGTTTGCTGTAAATACCCTCTGCTGTTTGACTAAATCTCTTGTTCTGTTGGATCCTGAAGTAAAAGCCAAATACATCACTTAACATAATTGAGCTTGAAATTTTTATAGGAAAATGGAGTACAGCAGGATATTGGCTGCTCCTGTATTGTCTCCCAATTTATCTTGGTGATAAAGATAAATCAGAAAATCATTGCATAAACATTTTATATGAATAAAAAGTTATTCCTATATTTATCTTAATATACATAAGACTCTGAAATGCACATATAATAAAATAAAAATTATTCAGAATTTTACAACATGATTGTTTTAAAAATATCATAAAATGTGCATATTAAAGAAATATAAATTGCAATTTATATCAAAATTTCAATTTACACAGAAAATTACATTTAAATGCTAAACATAATCAGGAGATATTTGCGCAAATATGTATGGGACTATTAGTATATACTTTTTCTGCCAAATTTGTAATTAGCAGGATCAAACTGAATATGTCTGTCATAATGGCCTGATTATTTGAGGGACTACCTATCCCAAATAGTATCTGTGTGGCCAATTTGAATGCTTTGGGTTCCTTTGATTAAACAATGCCATCTATTGAGACACCGGAAGCATGCCTTCTTAGCTATAGTGGTTGCTGTCTAGGATGAGGTTTCCCCCAAGATCTGGATGACTCACACACTGCTGGTATTTCAGAGGCCCTTGAAGACTTGGCTCTTTGTCCAGGTCTCTGGCAAGGGTGACTGAAGTACTTCTTGGTAGCGTGGGTTTGCTTTTGGTTGTTGCCCATTTTTCGCGATCTTTTGTTTCTTGTTTTTATTATTTTTTAAAATCATTTATTATGTTTTTATTTGTGAACCATCCAGGCCTGCTGGGAGTCAGAGGATAAAAAAATCCAGTAAGTAAATAAATTGATAAGGATAATGAAAAACAGATTTGCCCATCCCTAGTGACTTCTCACTGAATTGAAGGTATTGCTACTGGTTGCCATGTTGGTAAATGAAAAACCAATAGTCAGATAGGACAATGTAGAATCTGGATGAATATTTGAACCTGGCTTGCATCATGGAAATCTAGTAGGATAAAACTGTACAGGTTCCACACAGGATGTACATAAACACAGAATGTAACTGAATTTCTCACAGCTTGGTCCACTTTGATTCTCTGTGCAGTAGCAGGAAAGATCTGGGGATAGGAAATGCTATTACAGTGGGATACCATGATTCTCTTTATCCCAATACTTGTACTCATTCAGTTTTAATGTGTGCCCCATTATGGTGGGTATTTGGGAAGTTTTCTTCTTTCTTTCTGTGTTAACAAGGAGATAACCTGCTTCCTCTGAGAGAGATTGCTTTGTGTTTGATGCCACTAATATCATGATGACCCCCAATTCTATCTCTTATTTCTAAAAAGGTTGCTTTCAAACATGGAGGGACACTCATCTGACAACTGGGCAACTCCTTATTCTTTTCCAGGATTGTAGAGCTGCTGTACAATCTTGGGAAAAGACATGTTTGGCTTAAGGAGCGCTCCAAACAAAGTCCAAAGTCCATGTATTAGGGAGCCTGGGAAGACATGGCTATTTGAAAGGCTGCATTCTACCAGATGAATCTGCTCAAACTCAATGGAAGAAAAATCCTTCTGTAATATCAGCTGCAAATATAGTGTGAACATGAGAGTGATCTTCCTCAGGGTTACCTCCAAGTTCAAAAACTGAGAGCCAGCGTGCTGTAGTTGTTAAGAGTAATGTTGGAGCAGGACCAGAGAGAGCCAGGTTCAAATCTACCCTCATCCACAGAACCCCACTGTTGATTTTAGCCCAGTCACTTTCTCATAGCTCCGCTTATTTCATAGAATTGCTGTTGTGGGGAAAAACTGGAGGAAAGAGTACTATGTATGCTGTTTTTGAGTTCCTGAAGGAAAGGTGGGATATATTTCTAATAAATAATAAAAATAAAATAATCTACTCACCAGGAGAAGCTTGCCTAATTCCATATCTATTTTTTTTTTTTACTGGCAAACAAATATATTTTGATTCAGAAAGTCTCCTGATATCTAAGCTTGACTTCACAGAATCACAGAATAGAAGAATTGGTGTTAGAACCATTTCTCAGACATATAAAGGAATGGGCAATTATCAAAACTATGAATAGATGCAGTTTGCCTCTCTTTCAGAGAAGCACCAAACCTCCCCCCCGCACCAAGTCCTTTGCATTGCAAGAGCACTACAAAACAGAAAAGGATCTTGCCATCAGAACAGAGTACTGTATATAAAGAGCCTTCATTTTTAAAATAAACCAGCCACTAGAATCCTTGTCCTTTTCTCTAATAGAACTCACTAAACCAAGCCTGTAGGTATGTTTCTTAAACTGCTGGGATTTAGAAGAGGAAACTCTGACATTTGGAAAGGGCAATTTAGGCCATCAAAACCAACCCCTGCTCACTGAGAGAATCCAAATTAAAGCACCATGCAGATGATTCTTCAAACTCCAGTGAAGGGAAACCCACCATCTTCCTCAGTAATTGATTCCACTGTCAAAAGTGTTCTTACCATTACTGTAGAATGTTCTTCCTAGGAATCTGCCTTCTTGTAACTTAAGAATTATTATATGCCCTGCACTCTGGGATGGTGGAGAATGGATCTTCAACATCTTCTATGTCATATCCCTTCAGGCACATGAAAAATGTTATCATATATCCTCACAGTCATCTTTTTTTAAAAGGTTAAATATACTCAGTTCCTTCACTCTTTTCTCACATGATTTAGTTTTCAGTCCCCTGATGATCTTAGTGATTTTCTCTGTATCCGTTCCAATTTCTCAGAATTTCTTAAAATATACTGCCCAGAATTGGACACAGTACTTAAGATGGAGTCTATCAATGGAAAACATTGAAGAATTATTACTTTTGGCTGATGTGGGTCTTCCGGGCTGTGTGGCCGTGTTCTGGAAGTTTTGGTTCCTAACATTTCGCCAGCATCTGTGACCGGCATCTTCAGAGGACAGGAGCACAGACCGGAGCAGGGGGCACAGAGAGAACTGCTCCTGTCTGTGCTCCTGTCCTCTGAAGATGCCAGTCACAGATGCTGGCGAAACGTTAGGAACCAAAACTTCCAGAACATGGCCACACAGCCCGGAAGACCCACATCAGCCATTGTATTCTGGCCATGAAAGCCTTCAACAATACAATTATTACTTTTCTTGATTTGGAAACTAAACTTCTATTGATGCAGCCTAAAATTGCTTTTACCTTTTAGAGGTCATGCTATACAGCTGACACATATTTCACACATAACAATACCAATACAATTATTTCCCAGTCCTATACCTGTGTGTTTCATTCTTTTTTAATAAATGAAAATAGTTGCATTTGATCTGTTAAATATTATTTTGTTACTTTTCCCTCCACTTCCCTGACCGTTCAAAGTCATTTTGAAATTTGTTTCTATTTTCTAAAATGTTAACTATCCTACCTACCTTCGTGTCACTTATAAATGTGTTGAACGCTCCCTCCACCCATTTAATCAAATTTATCTAGCATTGTGTCATCTGCAAATCCGCCAAGCATTTCCTCCACCTCTTCATCCAAGTAATTGATGAAAATATTAAAGAATAAAGGGCTTAGGACCCAACTTAATATCTTTCTCCAATCTGATGAGCAACCACTAATAAAAACCCTTTGGGTATGATTTTGAGCCAGCTATGCACCCACTTAATAGACATGCCAACTAGTCCACATAACTAGCTTGCTAATCAGAATGTCAAATGTTCTAGTTATTCAGTCAAAACATATGATAAGTTTAGTCCAGCAAAATTTGTTCTTGACAAATCCATGCTGACATCTGGTAATTTCCACATAGTTTTCAAAGATCTGACATGATCTGCTCTAGAATTTTCCCATGTATCAGTGTCAGACTGGTTGGTCTATTTTCCTTTTTCTCTTGTTTTGAAGATAGGAAAAACATTTGTTCTTCTCCTGATTCTTTTCTAGCACTTCCAAAATTTCTTAAATATAATACAAGATTATCTATTTCCTTCAGTACCAAAGCATGTAAATTAATCTGGTTTTGGAGATTTAAACTCATTAAAAATAAAGAGGTGGTTCCTGATCATTTTTCTATAGTTCTCAAGCTTCAACTCAGCCCCTTCATCCTGCTTGTCAGAGTTTTCTGATGGAGCATATTCTTTTTTGTTAGAAAAGATTGAACCAAAATAGGAGTCTTTTCTTTGTTAACTATTAGCACTTTGGCATCTTCACTGAGCAAATGATATACTGATGCTTTTCTTTTTCTTTTATTTTGAACATATCTAACCATGTCCTTTTTGCAATGTTTACATCTTTTGCTAACCTCAGCTTATTCTAAGATAACATTTTCCTGACACAGCTCTACAGTTTTAGGTTATCTGTCTGTCCTTTTCCTTTGTGACTTGGTCCTCTTTCAATTTTCCATCAGTTTCCTTTTTTATTTTCAAATCCTCATTAAACACTTTATATAGTCACTTTGGCTTCTTCTGCTGTTCCCCATTTTTTTCTCTTCACAGGAATTGTGTGCTACTTATAACTGCTGTGATTTTAATAAAAATATACTTTTTGGAAGTCCAAGAAACCTGTTTCACTATGCTCAGTTTTAGTTCTCCTTAAAATCAAGAACATCTACATTATGTGGTCATGTTCATGCAGTGTTTCTCGCTATGTCCATTTCCTCACCTACCATTTTGATTAGTTTTAAGTCAAAGAAAGTTGATCTTTAATTCAATATTAATAAAATTTAATTCATTGGATGTAATGGGAAGTAGGAATAATCTTGAGGAACAGGAGGAAGAGCTGCAACCAAGACATTGGTCAGATAAAAGAAATTTGAGTCTGAGGCAGAAATGTAATTTGAGAAACTATCTCAGACTTGACCTTCCCTAGTTCTCAAAAAGATAATGGGAGGGAGGGAGGAAACATATTCAGACTTGTAAGATTCTATTATTGTAACTTTATAATAAAAGCAGTATTACCATTCATAACTTTGGTTTCGTAGTCTGGTTTAATTTGAAGGGGTGACATTGGCATAAAAGAGATCATTGAAAAAAAAGTCTCTCTTTAATCCTTACCTGCAGTTGCTGTGGGGGAAGTTAGATATTAATGATCATATAATTATATACTAAATGTAATAGTAGCAATGGCCAACTGATTGGATAAGACAAAACTAATAGTTTTTTTTTCAGATTCTTTTTGTTTTATTGTTATCTTGACAGTCTTCATTTATAGAGACTGATTTGCATGGATTCAATATATAACTTTTGGGCCTCTTAGGACTCTTGAAAGAAGATCCCATTACATTTTGCAACAGAAGCCATAAAACACATTTTTTTCTGTCTTTCTATAATTTTTCAGGTATAGTTTCTGGAGGCAAAAAAACAGTAAGAGGTTTGGCCAGAAGATAAATACTTATTAAAACAGGCTCCACCCTTGATAAAATTTCCAATTGCTCATCCTTTGGTAATGAACAAAAACAGTTAAACAGACTGACTTCATTATCACCCAGGGTTTATTTCTGAGAAAGAGAATATTTACATATGATGCCTTGTCAAGGAGTCATAAAGCACCGAAGGATCCAGAATATTGTCTTTTGGTATTATAGCTTTACATTTCAAGTTATAAACTTACATATTTTTTTTTGGAATTCTGTAATTAATAGAGGCAATCCTTTCATCACATTATGCACACATTCATAAAATACATGAAAGACATAAAAAATACCTTTAATATCATTAGTGGAATTGTAGTATGATTAAATATTAATTCTCTTTTCCGATCAAGCTGGGCAGCCACTTGGTCAATGTGCTGATAATGGCACCAGAGGAGTTGGTTCAGTAAATATATAATTATTTTTCTAGAAGACCAATCCTATCTATTAATTCTATTGTGTATAATCTTGGAGTGAACAAATAAGCTTTGACTTGTCTGTTCCTTTTATATAATGATTGTTTGTTGAAAGCCTAGCCAAGATCTGTTTATGTTAGCTTACTAGAAGGCTAGCCACAGTCAGCTAAATATTCTACATTTCTACAGAAATCTGTCTGAATATGTCTTAACAATGGAATCAAGGGTGCATCTTAATGAATAAATTTTTCTCTAACTGCTGCAACTTGACTGAAGATAACAATTACTGCCTATGAGATTAGAAGACATACCTAACAAGTAAGTATGCTAAATCCAATTCTCAAGCAACTTCTTCTACTTGTTCCTTGGAGACAGAGGGTCTTCCAAAAGTATATCAGCTACTTCAGTTGGGAATGCTGAAAGAATTTCTGACTGAGAATAATTCCCCAGCTCTAGAACCTCATACAGTGGTACCTCGGTTCACGAACTTAATTCGTTCTGTGACTCTGGTCGTGACCCGAATTGGTCGCGACCCGAATCAAATTTTCCCATAAGGTTCAATGTAAATACGGTTAATCCATTCTGACCCCTCCGAATTTGGTCGCGACCCGATTTTGGTCGCGTCCCGAATCAAATTTTCCCATAAGGTTCAGTCTAATTACGGTTAATCCGTTCTGAACCATATGTATTTTTTTTTTAAACCGCAAAAATATGAAACAAAATACAGTACGAAGAGAGAGAATGCTAACCTTGCTTGACGTGACTTCTGGCGTGGAGGACAGGAAGGCGGGTGGGGAGGCGGTTATTGCTTGGAGGGAGAGTCCCCCTCCCTACAGGAAGCCACAACCATGTGTCATGGGAAGGAAAATGGCCACGGATCCTGTTCGTCACCTGATCTGGCGTTCGCGAACGGAAGCAAAATTTTGCGAACGGAGCTGTTCGTGACCCGAATTGGTCGTGAACAAAAGCGTTCGTGACCCGAGGTACCACTGTACATATGAATTCACAAGCTTCCAATACTATTCAACTTTTCATGGCATAAAATGCTGTCCTATGTTACCATTTACAGTGGCTTAACTTTTGTTTTGCAAATTGAAGATATAGCTTATATCCCTTTGTATAAGTTAGCAATTGAGTTCTACTGTACTTTAATGCTTCTTTTCTATATTTATATCATTCAACATTACAATGTCCATGTTTCCACACATTTCTACATGTCAGTGTTTATTAAGCAAAAATACATACAAGCCAAATGTAGTAGCTCACCCATAATGCGTATGTTCCCCTGTGGCTCCTCGGAAAAGTCAGCATGTTCTGTTCTGGGAGAACAGCAGATGTCAGACTTCTGTTGTTCATGAACTGTGGCCTTTCAAAGCCAGTTTCCACTTGCTCAGTTTTGACTGTTTGCTTTCTTATAATCTATAGAAAGTTGAAAATGAAACTAAATAAATTTCATAGTAAATCATTACCAGTGATTTAGAGTGGTTTCATTAAGATATGAAACATATACCTTAAAATTGTCTTTTAGTTCTTGCTCTAGCTCTTGAAAGCTTTTGACCACTTCACCACTATCTAAAACCACATCCAAAAGTAAATTATAATGAATAGGATAGCTAAATATTACTGCCGTTTACTGCATATCATTCTTAGACTCTGTCTCATGTACTCAGACACATGAAATATAAAAAAAAGAGCTAAAGCATCAACGGTTCCTGATAAGCAGCAATTATCAAATATTATTCATTAAAACAGATATGATGGTATTTTATATAAGACATAAATGTACTGGTATTTCCTGAAGGACATAAATAAGGACATACTGTATCAAATCAAATCTTTATTACAGTCATAGACCACCATAAAATAAGGGCATAAGTAAGAAAGGGCGGCTTGCCCTGGTTGAGCCAAATTCTTAATTCTTAGATTATTCTGTCTGGCCCAGAAGCCATACCACATTTTAATCAGAATATGACAAACATTTTGCTCAAATTTTCATTTGTTAAAAAAATATTCCAGCTTATAATGTTATAGGTTTCTTTGAGTTTTCTAATGCCTTGTTAAGCCCTATAAAGAGTTTGGATAATGATTCTAAACTAATCTCTGCAGAAAAAGCAGGCAGGCACACTTAATTCTGATAGAAACAAGAAAGAAAAAGGTGATTTGCTATCAGAGCAAATTAGCTGTCAACAATGAATAGTTACATAAGTTATACCAAAAACAGAGGAAATCACTTCTTTGTCTCTCAGTTTTGTATAAAATTTAGAATAGTCATCAGAGAAGAAAGAGAGCACACATGCAGTTTGAAGATGCTGCTTCAAATCAAGAAGCAACATAATTTATAATTAAACTACAGAGTAAGGCTATGACTTCATTAGAGTAAGAGTATGAACTGAAAGCTGAAAATCCTTGCCTCAATTATCAATTCATTCTATTGTATAATAAAGTTCCTTACTGGGAACTGTGATTAAAAATACTGATCTATCTTAAAGACTTGTAATAAATTATGTGAAAATCTACATAAATACAAATTAATATTAAAATTCTATATATTATTATTCCTATTGATAAATTCACCTAACAATGCAACTCTTGGGTTATACCTTCTGGAGAATGGTGGAAGCAAGCTCTTCTATCAGCTCTTCTTTATGGTCTTGCAAGTAACAAGCTTCATGCTGTTTGTCCTCAAAAAGATATATGCAGATAAGTATTCATTATAAACATACAGAAATTCAAAATTTAAAATGTGCAGAATGGCTTAACAGTTAGACAAACACCGATAAACCAAGTCCCATTTTGCTTTATTAAATCCATTACCCTCATAAACACCATGGATGGCCGTATGGCTAGAAAGGCTAATTTTATAGTTTCCAGGTGGAATATGGCTGCCTGCAGCACAGGTCTGATTCTAGATATTATTCTGGTGGTGGGTTTCCCAGAAATATATGGCCAGCTGAAGTAATAAAGAGGAGGACAAATCAAATTGATCTTTGGTTGGACCTATCAGGACACCATTGCAATGCCAAAAGTCTCAGAAAACAATAAGGAAATATTAGCAATAGCATATGTATCAGCATTGTCTAAAATTCAAGCATGCCCAGGATTTGCCCAACTGTCCATGGCCACATTGGAGGGAGATAGGGTGTGTGTGCATACACATTTGTGTACATACAGAGCACAATAGAACATGACAATCTGTTGATTTGTTTTTAGAGAATACATCATTTGGAGAGGCCTTGCTTATGGTTCTATTAGAGGGTGTGATTTACATACAGCCCAGGCCTAGGATCCCCAGGTGGTAGCATACTAATTATGGAACACTCTCCCAAGGAAAGTCCAGCTGGTCTTTCTGCTGTCTTGTTTTTAATGGCAACTGAATACACATCTGTTCAACCAAGCAATTTCAGGAATATTAATTACTGTAAGATCAATTTTTAAAAATAAAATTTAGTTTTGATTTTTGTATGTTTCTTGTCTTGTAGAATGGGTAATATATTGCTTGTTTTTACTTGTGGCTACTTGGAGAAAGAATGGTAGAAAATTAAATATTGCTGCTTTGATGATGATGATTGAGGAGGAGGAAGAGGAAGAGGAGGAAGACGGTATAATAGTGAATAATTAATATGATAAAATGATAAAATAATTTAAAAATGAAAAATAATGGAATAAAATAACGGAATAGAATAAACTGTAATGATATTGGCTACAGTGTACTGCTGTTACTAAGTGAGCAGGAAATATACAGTATTAGAAGGAATACTTTTTAAAATTAAATGGAAAATAAAAACTTTCTTACCAAACTGTCATTGTATGTCTCTGCCTTGGAAATAGCTTCTTCTATTACTTCTTCTGCAACACGCAAGGCTACAGCAAGTGTATCTAACATACTATGTCCTAGGCAAGGAAGGTAAAAAATACTCATAACAATTATAAAAGGGAGGAGATAATTGAGATGGAAAGGAAACCCACAACTGTTTGCCCAAAAAAAGGGATCCTCCCATCAGCAATCCACTGCTGCAAACCAGGTGAAGATTTCACCTTTTAGTATTATACAATATTTCTTCTAGCTAGTGTTCATGCCCAAAGAAAATCTTTTTATTTTTAACATAAGTAAATGTGGATATCCCTTCAATTATTTTAATTTTAATAATTTAATAATAATTTAATAATGTAATAATAATGTAATAATTTAAATATTTTAAATTATTTATAGTTTTTAGCCATCTTGGAGAGAATTGTATTTCTTCTTTTTTATTGTGAGCCGCCCAGAGTCACCCGTGGGGGAGATGGGCGGCATACAAGCCGAATAAATAAATAAATAAATAAATAATTAGATGGCTATTTGGGAAAGAAAGTTTGCTTTTAGCAGGTTAAATGCTTTTATATGCAGCTTCCCTGGATGAATCTCTCTCTCTCTCTCTCTCTCTCTCTCTCTCTCTCTCTCGGCAAATGGGAAAGAAGGTATTGGTGAACATCCCTATCATGCCTAATTAGATTGCCATAGAGTGTGTGAGTATGTCACCATTAAAAAACAATTCTATCAGAAGCTCACTAAAGCAAATTTCATCCATCAAAAATGTTTTGAATGTTTATTAAAAAATGTTGAATACTATAAATAGCACTTGCAACATAAGTCACTCATCCTAGAGGGCATAAAAATCTATTCTTATTCAGTATACAAAAATTACTGTTTTCTTAGGAAAAAAAGTAAGATATGGTGAAAAAAAAAAAAAGAAGAACATAAACATGTCTTAAGTTATTGCAACTAATGACATATATTTATTCCAGGTTATTTCACTGCAATTCAAATAAGTTTTTATTTATGGTTGAAAACAACAGTACATTTCAAACATCATTACCTTCTGTCTGTTTGTAGAAAATAGAATCACTGCCACATTTGCTTCCTTCATTTTCTGAGGTTCCTTCACAAAAATGTCCTGCTTTTGGATGGAAAAAAAAAATTACTTTCCAAAGTCATCATACATAACATCTAGATAAAAGGGTTTTCTTTAGAATGGGCAGTAATTTCCAAACCATGATTCCAGATGTGTTACACTTCACCTCCTATAATTCCCAGCTAGTATGATTATCTGGCAATTCTGGAAACTGAATGCTAATACACCTGGAAAATGTCTAGTTGGGAAAGGCTGCTGTAATTGCAGTACTAGCTTAAGGGATGGCATTAAAGCATCTTCAAGAAAATGGTATAAATCACTATTATTTTCTTCAAAAATATACTGTAGCTATGAATAATCTCAACACTGGATCCATCACGATTCAAACATAGTTGACTAAAGTAAAAGACAGACCATGAAGAAAAAGGGATTGCACAAAAATGCTCAACATAGTGAATTTTAAAGGGCATCATTTCATGTAAAAACAGATGTTTAAGCACTCTTCTTCTGTGCCAAATGGAACAGGAAAACTATATTATTATTATCTTATTCTGGGAAGAATTAAAAAAGGAATCAGGTCAGGAGTTGGCACTAATAAAAAGAGAAGAGTTATATATGTAAAACAAGCTTTCTCACACAAGTCAGAAAACTAAATGGTGCCTTATCTGCATGGATAAAAAAGCCATGTTTCATGGGCACATCAGCTAAATTACTCAAAATGTCTCCAACATATTTGATGAGAAAGGGAAGTACATATTGCAACCAAAATACAATCTTGCTTAGCTCTTGGTTCATTTTTCCTTCTTCCTTCCCATGTTTCTTAAAATGGCCAATGAGACCTTTTCTAGCTTGCAGCTTTTTACCCAAAACATTGTTGCAGACAGTGTCTGAATTGCAACCATTTGTGAAGTCTGCCAACACAAATTACCTCACCTTTGAGTTTCATGAATGGAAAAAAGCCCATAAAAAAGGCCAAAAGCAAGCATTACTGGTGATAAATCCTGAGAACCGATTAGAATAGCAATTATTTAAAAAAATAATACATTTTCTATTCTGTAGAGCCATTAATTTACGTCAATGAGTACAACAGTGCATATATGTCCACATACACTATGTATATCTGTTTGTGTATGTATGTGACAACAGAATTCTATTCTGTACCATAACTAAAATACTTTAAAATTAGAACTTTAAACTGTTAGGACATGTTTAAGAACAAGGCATCTCTAAGAACTGAACACAAATTTCTATATTTATTGTATCTTGCACTTCCAGATGAATGATATTTGCATGATGCCACAAAATGCCAAGCTATTCATGGCTGACGTACAAGTCATCTGCATATCTCCCATCTCTCCTCTTCCTGAGATGCAGTAATAATACTTTGATCACTTGCACCGTATGTAACACTTAAGCAACTTTTGTCCCACATCTGTATGAGTATTCTTGGTACAGAAATGCTTATCTCTGTTATTTTTCTCTCTACCTAGTATGTCAGAGCATGTTCCAGTTTCCAGGCGATGTTTTCTATATAAATTCTTCAGAACTTTAGCACTTCCAAAACGCTTGAAGCGACTTTTCACATTATTGTAATACCATTCCAGGGATTGAGCTCTTAGAAGTCTGGAGGAAAAAAGAACGAAATTTCAGAAACCTTAGAAATACTAAAATAAATGTACCAGGGTAGCAATTCTTTTAAAACAATTTGTATTTTTGAATATTTTCAGGAAGGCTCTATTTGGTTGAAAGTAAATAGGGGAAAAGACACAACATCTAATTTTGTGGTTTGCTTCCCTGTAGTTCTCCTAATTTTCAGGCTGAATATATTTTGGTGGTTATATAGACAACATTATAGTTTTAACACACAAGCAATTAATTGTCATTACTGAAGTTCTAGGAAATCATTTAGAACAGAACAGATGTTAAAATTCTTATATCCTTACATGAAATTACATGGGACAAGATGGAAAAACTGCAGCCTGGGAATGCAAATGCTATTTGGAGGGGGAAAACAGTAAATACAATTTACTATCTCATAAATTTGTGTAGAAAGACTTTAAAGAGTAATGGTGAAACTGCTGGCTCACCCTCCTCCTTTTGCAGTGAATAGTAAGAACAGAAGTCCCTTCACTAACTGTAGAGATGATATTTACAGGTTTTTAAAATTTATGGTGGTATCTTGCATGGAATTGGGTGCAAAGGGTACAAAGACCAGAGGTGAAATTGACATGCCTAAATTAATAAGAGCTCTTCATCTTAATGATGGAATTGATAAGAGATCTTCTGATCCTTTCTTAATTACACCACAAGTATGATGGCCTACTCATATCTATTTCAGTTCTGTTTTGAACTTGTGTACAAGGATCTTCTCCAGCCTGGTGCTTGCAGATGCATTGGGACTAGAACGCCCAGAATTCTCAGGCAATGAATGGTATCTAGGAATTCTCAGCATTTCAATATCTCTATAGGGCATCATCACACTAGAGAAGACTAGACTAGATTGAATTGTCCACTGAACAATTATTGAATGGGGGGTGGGAGTGGGGGGTGGGGGAAATCTAACGGGAATGAAGATAGTTTTATGTGATAAGGGAAAACCATGGGCAGATATGTATACACATAATCTGTAGTCATTCAATAAAAGGGGCAAGATTTGTACATCTTTAGATCTAGTTCAAATACGATCAATTTATTAACAGTACCTGCCACTAGGGAAATATGATGGAGGTTCACTCATTGCTTGTTCCTGGTGTAAAGAAAATGTCTGCTTTAGAATATTTAACAGCAATGCAAATTTCTTCCTTCCTTTATCAACAGATCCATGGATCTGAGAGCAAGACATATATCAGCCTCCTGATACAGCAATTCATGGCATAAAGTAGCAATCATATTATTCAAATGATACAAAACATGTTTTTTCCCCAAGATTATTTTTTTATATAGGAAAAAATAGCTTATGAAATAGACAGTGGAAAAGAATTATCTTCATCTAACAAAAAGTTGCCTAAAGCAATAACTTTCATATTCTGATACATGACATCTCAACCATAGATTATGAATACATCTTTGCATCAAAACCATATTTTATGTAATTATATCAAAAATCCCAAATTATGGCAGATGATGAGGAAATTGATAAAATAATCTTGCATGGGATAGGACAGCTGGGCTCTTCCAAAGGAAAAATATCACCATATATCCTTAGATATATATTTAGACATTAAATCCTGCATCTTCATTTTTGTATTAACTCCACTTTCACCATGATGGATACTGTGGCCTCAGTGAACATCCTAATATAATTTCTGGACAAAACAAGATCTGTGAGGAACAACAAGCTCTTAGAATAAAGACATACATAAGTAACAGGTTTGCTCCAGAATAGCATTAACTGTATTCAATCCAAACAGAATGGTACCTTTCATCCTACCAAAATTTTAGGATTTATATTTTAATACAGGATGGTATGCAATCACATGACACCAAAACTCCATCTGCCTGAATTATAGAACTCTCTAGGCTACAACTGTTCTACAATAAGGTTTATGTAGTTTACATAGTTTGTAACTATAGGTTAAACCATATATGCAGAATATGATCAAGAAATTAAATGATTTTTAAAATATATATGAATTTTACATATAGGAAACTCCTCTAGCCCCAAGGACAGTAAGTGAATGCATAGTCAAGAACAAAACAACACACAAAGCAGACTGTTCAAGAAAGTGAAGAACACAGACCTTTATTTTCTCTTATATTCATGAACACACACAAACATACATATGCATACACATTCATAAAAAACTTTCATTTTTTCCTTATCTTGTATATTATTACTTTCAGCTTACTTCTCAGTTTTAAGTTGGCTAACTAACTGCAGTGCATTCTACATAGGCCCTTGTTCTGATACATATTTTCAGATACATTTCATTATGTTTCTGGTAAATGTTCAAACCAATCAGATATTTTGCCTATATGTTAATTTATAGAATTCTCTATTCTCCATGCATTCCTGAACTTTCTCCTTGCATTTTGCATGGACAATTCTATTCTCCATGCATTCCTGAATTATAATGACTCTTCTAAAGCTATTCAGCCTGTTATCACTCTGAGAAGTCACAATGTTCTTCTTGCATAAGAGATATGAAGGGAAGGAAGAACACCTATCCCTATTGCAGATATTGCAATAAATCATCCATTCAAAAAGGAAAGGACACAATCTAGTTATTGCAGAATCTTTAATGTTGATCTACAGTTCCAAAACCATAGATAATATATTCTGCAAATGCAATCTCTTTCTGTATTTTGATTTTTAAAAAACCCTTCCATTTCAAAAACTCTATGTGGAAGTGCTTCTTTTCATTTAATAATATCACAGTCTGTGGTAATTCTTTCTATAAAGTACAGTACCAACTCTCATTTAACCATACTCATTTTAAAAGGAAAGAAATGGCAACAGCTTTTTGTCTTCTTCTGATACAAAGACATCAATATTAATTGTTCAAAGCCCTAAATTCCAAAATAGATTGTTTTACATAAAATTACCTTTTCAGTTAAATTCAATTACTAAATGGTTTTTAAAATAAATATTTTGATTGTTTATAGGGATTATGTGTGATGCAATGTGTCAGTATGTGGGCACTACAAAAATGGATAGTATATTGAAAAGATTTCATTAATGAAGCACGGGCAAAAAGATAAGCAGAAATAATGCGATCATACAGAGAAATTGAGACAAAACAGTATGTTACTAACCTTAATTTCTAGATGGCTCCTAAAAAGAGTGGCTAAAAAGGTAAGATGTGGTTCAGAAATTTAGAGTTGCTTCCACAAAATCTTTTACTTTTAAATTTCTATTGGTTTTATCTATACTTTATTTAACCTCATTATATTTATTCAATTTATTATAGCTACCCCAAAAGACTCTGGGTGGCTATGACATCATTGTTAGCTCACTGCATTCTAGTGTTTTCTGCCTTCTAGATCTGATGTGGGAGGTTCAGAGAAAATGTCATTGCAACATCACTCATTAAAGTATTTGAGCTTTAAAGGACTTCTGAATCCTTACTTAAATATTCACTATTTAAGCTTTATTATCGCCTTTTGTTACCAACTGGAATGGAATGGAATCTCAAACATAAAGAGACACATCCCCAAATTTAAGAGATATTTTGACATCTAGCTTCAAACGTTGTCTCAAGTTTGAGAAAACATGGACAGCAAAGACCAAAAACCTGCCATGCTAGAAGAGGTATCAAGAAGCCACTGGATAAAACAGTTGTATCCCAACATGCTTATCTACTGCTAAGGGAAAGAAAATACACACACAAACATAAGAAATGTAAATATGACTTGTCAGAGATCTAAGATGAGGAGGCAATTATATTCTATTGGCAGTTGTCTTCTTCCATGCTTCCCCAGAAGTAGAGAGACATACTTTGTATGGACAGTACAAACAACACACATTTAAACCAATCCACTTCAACTTAAGTAGCAATGAGTGCAAGATTTCTAACATTTTTAAGTCACATTTATTAAAGTACACTGTGATGGGCCTCTTTTGGAAATGGTACAGAGTACCAACAAGAAGAGTATGGTTATCTCCCCTGCATTTTCAGAGAGGCTTTTATTATATAAAACATGGGACAAACTTATTAACTTCTAACTTAATGCTACTAAATACTATGCTTGTACCAATGTCTGTGCCTTATGTGTGTATCTAACTCCTAAAAAGCCCTATAAACAGTTCTTTTGTCCTTTTTCACCTGAGCTATAACAAAGTCTTTAGCCACAATTTTGCCGTCTTGAAGTTAGTTGGCTTCTGTTGCTGCCAGCTACTGTACACTGGACCACCTGGAGTCACTGTGTGCAAGTTGGGTGGCCATATAAATTTGTTAAATACATACATACATACATACATACTGTTCTTCTGCTGAAGCACTGGCTTTGAGTCTTTTAGTCCATGCTGAGGTAGAGAGTAGGAAGATGCTTCACCAGCTGCTGGCTGCCTATAAGCTGTCAACAGCTCTACTGGAGTGGAGAAGCTGCCAGACTTCACTTCCCCTTTCAGTTCTTCTGCTGATGGCTTGCTGAAATCCACTCCTTCTTCATCGACAGGAACCCACTATATTGCTCTTTATCCTGACAGCTGCTCTAGTCTCTCACTTGCAACTTCCTTCTCTTCTGCTCTCCCACATGAGAGAATCTCCTTCCAACACTCATCCAGATTCATATGCTACTGCATTTCCCTTTTTGTAATTGCAGACCAGGTGTGGTCCACTACTGCTCAGGCTATCTTAAAGTCCCAGGGGTAGGGGGAAATAAACTGAAGGAAATGCTCATACGGACCCCTGCAAGGCTGTCCTTCCATATGCAGAAATTTCATTTCAGTTTCCATATACAGGGGAGTCTATTATTTCACTATTAGACTATTTAGGTGTAAACCATTGGAATAATTTGTTTTTATTTTATTAAATATTGTATGCATTAAGAAATATCTTTATCATATATTTTCTTAGTGACACTACAGATATTTGTTATCTGAGAATCAATTTTTGTGCTACTTTTTTGACTGCACTGTAAAAATGCATACAAAAAGCTGTGCTGCATCAGATTAATGATTCCCCTTAGTCTATCACCTTGTTTCTCACAGTAATTGTCAGAGTTTACACCAGGCATACAACAATAAATTCTCCAGAATTCTTAGTTCTCCAGAAACTAAGGTTCAAATTCATATCTAGCTAATAGCATACATTTCAGATACTTCACACAGCTAGATAAATTGCTTTATTGCAGACAAGAAAGAAGTGAAATATACACAGAAAACTGGTCTCCTACAGAATGAACACACACTCGCACACACACATACACACAAACTCATGTAAAAAAGTGAGTAAACTCCATTAAATTTTTTGACTTGTTCAACATATTTCAACATACAGATATTTGATTTTCATTTCAACAATACTGATAAGATACACAATAGGCTGCTACTAGTCAGGCTGAGCCTCAAGAAAGGAACAGAGAAAAAGCCTGCCACTCCCTCAAAGTTCCAGAGTGCATTTATAACTGTCACACTTTAATGAGATCCTTCAGTTAAGACAATCAGCAGTCAGGAAAAGATCTTGTTTCTTCTTAGATGGAGCACCATTTGAGCAGCTTTCAAAGCTCCAGAAAGAGAATCACCGAAGTCACCTTTCATAGCTAGTCCTTTTGAGATGTGTTGGGACAGCATTTCTAATGAGCATGGCTGGCATATTTTCTGGAAGTTTTGGAAACTGTAGTTCCAGTACATCTGGAGAACACCACTGCTGACCCTTGTGATAAGGGGTTGCTTTCTTCTCTCCTGATTCACACCAAGAAGAAGGTAGAGAAAAGGGCTCCCCCATCCCGCCACTTCACCCTACGGTTGACACATTTAAAATTATTTGCCAAATCTAATCAGACAATTTGAAATGAGAACATAGTTTCTGTTTTATTTGAATCATTAAATTCTGAAAAATAGGGATGAATTAAACATCACAAGTCTCCAGGTTTTCACATTCCTTACTCTGGAAAAAATCCTTATGCATTGAGTAAGTGTCAGCCCTTTGGGGTAAACCAGATCAGGAAACAGACTAGAGCTATACTTTATTGAGCTATAACAACAGAATCTCACAGCCTGATTGTGCTTTACCTCCCTTCTCTCTTATATCTCAGTGAATCAGGGAGGAGCCTGCCTGAGTCTCTTCTGATTACTATCTTGTTTCCCAGGATTCCCATGAAACCTAAGAAAACATAGCCACACTTACTTTGCTTCATTATCCTGCCTAATGTAGTCTATTTCAGCCCTCATCCCCTCCCCAAGTCCAGCTTGTGGGCACTCAAAATTTCCAACCCATAACCTATTGGGATGATGTGGACCCCCAAGAGTCATACTTAGATATAAAAATGATCAGAGAAGCTATTACTTTGCCAAAAATGAAGTCAGAGCTGGGAGACTGGTTTGCATCTAAAGTGATCTCTATTGACATACTGTTGCCCATGGATGTCATGGTGCTTACCCTCTGTACAATCACCTTGTTTCCCTTTTACTTAATTTATACCATGTCAATTCACTCTGTTGTCCCTAATATTTGGTCTCATCCTCACCACAATTAAAATACAAACTGTGCTCTGAGGCTTCTTTAAAATTTTTACTGATTACCCCCTTTTTTCTTGCTGTACACATCTGAAGATGTTCTCCTGTTGTTCATTTAAGCCTGTTCCCGAGGGGTGGGGAGCACTTTAGAAATACTTCTTTCTTAATTGCTTCCTTTCTCTATTATTAATTTTACACATATCCGTATATTTATTTTCTTCATGGTATTAGAGGCTGGCATTTGTGTCCCTTTAAGAATTAGTCTTTATATAGATGCTAAATGCTCTTTTATTTTGGCTTACTAGAAACTAGAATGAAAACAGTGTTAAATTCATTTCTCTTTAAAGTGCCATCCATTACCAGCCTTTTTTAGTCAGGGTCTCTCTTTCATCATATACACACATTATTTTCAATATAATGTGCTGGGGCTACCTGATTTAATGCTGTTTAATAAGAATTAATAATAGGGCAGCAGAGATCCGAGGGTCCTCTGCAGAGAGAGGGGACTGTGAATGCTCTCTCAAAAGGAAAAGGATTCTAACCGAGTGAGGGAGCTACCACCTTTAAAGGTTGCAGTGGACTACTTTGTAAATACTTGGAAGTTCACCTTGTCTACTATGTAACCTTCACCTAGGCAAAAATCCATCCAAAAGGTGAAGTTTGCTTGCAAAATGAAGACAGGTAAGGCATTTGATTAAGGATCAGATTCCTGCATTAGTAGGACAAATCAAATATACATACATAAATCCAGATGAGTTAGGGTAGAATACTGTAGTGGTTATAAACAAACTAAAGAAGGTTGTCAGGAGCTGGGCCTAGCAGCATGCTAAGTATATGGGGCAGGGCTTCCACGAAATGTTTTTATAAGCAGTAGAAGAGTTCCAAATACGGACATCTCCCATGTATGAGAATTGTAGAGACTCCAATGAAAACTGGATACTTCCCTAAAATGGATGACTTCTGACATAGACATTAAAAAAGAAAAGTAATTTTAGCACTCTGTCCTCTTCTTCCATTCTTCCTTCTACCTTCCACCCTTTGGCAGCATAATTTTACCTTGGAACTCCTAAAGGATGGGGTTTACAAATTTGAGGTGATGGAAAATGGGAGATTACGAATTTTAAGAAATATCGGCAGGATGGAGCACAAAATGAATATTTTCATATGGTAGACATTTTTTGCTTAGTTAGGCATTTCTCAGAAAAATAAGCAAAAAGTAGTATATTTGCTTCTCCATAGAATGTGATTTAGACAATTCTGGAATCTGTTTAAGTGTTAAAGTTAGTTATGGTGTCAAAAAAATTATTGCCAGTTGGAAGCCCCTTTTGGACTTTTTGCAGGAGACAGAAAAAAATGAAGTCATGATTTATGGATTTGATGATTAGTTAAAATAATAGGTGATACAAAATATATATGTTAAGATGTAGTTTAAGAGTAAGAGGTCATTATATGATTCATTTATATCTGCTGTATAAGAAGTCAGAAGTAATTCCTTTTGCAATTTTTCTTTTTTTCCTTTCTCTTTAATTTTCATCACTTCTATATTTCTTCTTTATCTTTATCTCTTTTGTTCTCTATTTTTCTTTTTGATTATTAGTTCTTGTTTGCTTTTACCTGTATGCTTTTTATAACTTAATAAAGTTCTTATAAAAAAATAATAAAAAGATGTCACTGCCAAACTGAATATTCTTTAATTTTTATTTAATGTATTTAAACTATGTTGCTCTTAAGGAGGAAAAATAGTTTCTAAAGTGGCTCGCAATGTCAAAAGGATTTTAAAATATAAAATGCATGCAACAAATGATAATTATCAGATTTTATAATTTTTGTGTCCCAATTAAGATTAGTATTTTTTTCAAAACTTTGAAATTAAGCAATAATACTTTGGAAAGTATTATTTAATGTAACACAATTAATGTAGCATTCTTTACCATATTTACCAGGAATAATAAAAATATCTAAAATGCCCCTTGCAAACAGTTCAGTTATGTTGTAGGATTGATCTGGTGCAGATCAGATCACAAATGTTATATTGTGTTCCAGCTTCAGATTTCAATATTGCTATAAACATAAAATAAACGGTTGAAGTTTTATTTTTATCTTGGTTACAGAATGAAAATATTTAAAATAGTATATAAAATTTAAAAACTATAAATACACCCTTTTTCTCATATATATATATATATGAGAAAAAGGGTGTATTTACAGTTATGCAAATTATGATATATATATATATATATATATATATATATATATATGAGAAAAGGGTGTATTTATAGTTATGCAAATTATGAAATATATATATATATATATATTTCATAATTTGCACAAGGCAGATATGAACAAATCAAAAGATGGAACCTTAGCTATTTAAAATTATCTAAGATGTTTTTCTTTCTATAAGCTTTGTATCTCAAGGATTCTTAAACAATAGCTAACCAGTTCCTAAAGAATAAACATATTGGCAAAGAAAAAAGATTAAAGTTATCTCCATTTAAAAACTAATAATTAATCCAGTTTATGGTATACAAATTAATTTTGTAACCTGATTCAAAAATAGGCCAAGCTACAAAAATATGACAAAATGATATTCTGACCAGAAATACCGTATATTCCTCACTTTGGGTGTGCTAACAAACAGCTGGAAAATCTCAGCTAAGAAAAGGAAGATCTCACCACTATTAATAACAAAGGGCAATTAAAATTCATCTCAAGATTTCTTAACAAATGAAGCTCCTTTTCCCCATCTGAATATCTTATGTTGCATCTGTTCAGATTCAACTTTCATCTCCAAATTGTTTCAAGCTTTTTGCAAAAATAGAGATGTGAAGTCTATAGGAAAACTTGTATATAATATTCTATCCTCCCACGCTTAGGGGCTATGGATATTTGGAAATATGCCAACAGTCAGCAGAAGTGTCTGAGAATAGGGAAGAAGTATTTGTTAAACCACAACTCAACAATATCAAGCTCAGCCCTGAGCTTCTTTTGCTTTTAAAAAATTCAGAAAAATACCTTTACCTTTGAGTTCCATAATTAAGTATGATGCTATTATGTCCCAGGAAACCCTGCGTCACTGAGTAATTATGAATATCTGCCCAGCTGATTCAATCTGGCAGAATTGGCGCATTCCAGATTCCTTCAATGAAACAATTGGGGCCCCAGAAGCACATCTTATCTGCTGCAGTGCCTGCCCTCTGAAATGAGGTTCCCTCCAAGATCTGGATGGCCACCATCCTGCTTGAAGAGCTGACTCTTCACCTAGGCCTTTAGTGAGTGTGACTGAAGCCCTCTTCTGGGCAGTGTTTGCATCTTCTGTTCCTTGTTTTTATCATTGTATCATTTTACTGTTCTGTATGTTTTTATCTGTGAACTGCCCAGAGTCACTGGGAGTCAGGCAGTGTAAAAATATAATAAAGGAAGGAAGGAAGGAAGGAAGGAAGGAAGGAAGGAAGGAAGGAAGGAAGGAAGGAAGGAAGGAAGGAAGGAAGGAAGGAAGGAAGGAAGGAAGGAAGGAAGGAAGGAAGGAAGGAAGGAAGGAAGATGAAAAGATCTATTGATTGATTGATTGATTGATTGACTGAATTTATATTCTGCTTTTGTTCATGAACTTCAGGTGGCATAGATAGCATTCTGTCCTATTATTCACCACCACCACCACCACCACCCTGTGAGATAGGATGAGCTGGGAGAGAATGACTGGCCCTAATTCACCCAATGAGCTTCCATGGATGAGAGTAGAATAGAACCTGGTCTCCCTACTCCTAGTCCAACACCTTAACCACTACAGCACACTGGGTCCCTTGAATCAATAAATCAGGTGCTACTGAATATAGCGTACATAGCCTCCTACTCAGTTTCTCTATGTATTTTTATGCAAATAAAAGTTAAACATACTGTATTAGCACAATAATTTCAATTTTACACTCCCCCAAAACAGCATTAATGCTTTATGTAGCTTGCAAGCACAATCTTATTGACAGTGGGGAATGGCTATTTCTTTCTGTTTACTTCTCCTCATAACTCACTAATTTGAAAAGTGATGGTTTTAAATACGCAATTTTCTCCAGCAGTGCTGTATATTCACTACATGTTCAACCAGGAATCAGATACTAAAAATGTTGATTTTGTATTTAAAAGGCAGGGCCTTCTCTGTTTGCATCTAGCCAGAGCAGAAATAATCCCTGGCTACATTTTTTCCCCATTATAATTCCACGTTTCTTCTTGCCCTAGCTCATGAGTCAGGTAGGCTTAAATCATCTTTAGCTACACTGGTATCAAAGCAGAATTTTCCTTATTATTCTGACACTGTTGAAGTTATATAAAAACTGCTGGTTTTGTTACACTTAACATTGGACTTTGACTAAAGTTGACTACAGTGACTTCAAACACAGGCAATAATAGCAGGATAGGGATCCACAGTTAGACAGCAAATTTCATACATGTATAGTTTTCTACTGACTCAAGGATGGGTGGGGAGCACTGAGGAACAGTTCACTGTTTAAAAAGTACATATTATACCAAATGATGCTTTATCTGGCTGAAAGGAGATAGAAGGATAAAAACATACACATAGATTGTGGAAACTCATGTTCAGTTATTCGATCAATTTAACAGTTTGGAAAAATAAACTTACTTGTATTACCACTTACAATCCATTTCTTGGCTCTTTTGACAACACAGCTAACCCAGCAGAGTCAACTACTAATTAGCCAGTCCTTGAAAATATGGAGCAAACATTTGACTGCAAATATTATATAATAGCATTTGTACGTTATCAGAATGTAGCCTGTACTTATTTTACATAAGATGAGAAGCATTTCAGGAGTACTGTTGAATGTCAATAAGAGTCAGCTTAAAATATTTAAAGTGGATCAGGAAATGTTCCAATATACTTAACCAGATGCATAGTATGTAATACAGGTAAAGCAATTTTTGAGTGAAGAGGAAGAAACAAAAATGCGAAATTGGTCATGCTTTTGGATGATCTCTTGCAGGAGCAGGATGGGAGTAGTGTGTCCATCCTGGCTCTTCTTGACCTCTCGGTGGCTTTCAATACCATCGACCTTCTGGATCAGCTCCATGGGTTGGAAGTGAGCAGCATTGTATTGTGCTGGCTTTCTTCCTTCCTTTGGGACCAATACCAGTCAGTGTTGGTTGGGAGTGAGAGGCCCCGCCATCGGCCTCTACTGTGTTGGGTGCCACAAGGTTCAGTGCTCTTTCCATACCTGTTTAACATCTACATGAAACCGTTGGGAGAGATCATCCGTAGCCACGGGGTGAGTTATCATCAATATGCTGATGATACTCAACTCTACCTCCCTGTTGCTGGCGAACTAAGTGATGCTGTTAATGTCCTGTCCTGGTGCCTGGAGGCTGTAGGGGTCTGAATAGGGGACAACAGGCTTCAAGTGAACCCTGGCAAGACTGAGTGGCTTTGGGTTTTAGGGCCTCCCAAATCTTTGGTACTGGATGGGGTAGCACTGCCCTGTACAGACCTGGCGCACAACTTGGGGGTCCTTCTGGACTCACAACTCCTGCCCAAGGAGCATGTGGCAGTCATGGCCAGGAGGGCCTTTGCACAACTTCATGTTGTGTACCAGTTGCGCCCATTCCTGGATCACGAGACTGCGCATAGTTATTCATGTCCTGTCATCTCCCAAATGGACTACTGTAATGCGTTCTACATGGAGCTGCCCTTGAAGAGTATTCAGAACTTTAAACTGCTACAAAGTACAGTGGCACAGGCAGTTATGTGTGCCTCTAGAAGGATACATGTTAAACATCTGCTCCACAAGCTACACTGGTTACCAGTTTGCTTCTGGGTCCAATTCAAGGTGCTGGTTTTGACCTTTAAAACCCTACATGGCATGGGGCCAGGTTATCTGAGGGACCGCCTCTCCCCAGTTACATCTGCCCATCCCATCAGGTCTGCCAGGAGAGGCATGCTGCAGGTCCTGTCCATCTGACAGGAGCTAGGAGACAAGTCTTTTCTGCTGCAGCACCCACCCTTTGGAACATCATCCTCCCTGAGGTGAGGTTAGCCCCAACCCTTATGGCCTTCTGGAAAGCTCTCAAAACATGTTTTTTTTCATCTGGCCTGGGGATCCCTTAGCAGCAGGGACCCCGCACAGTGGCTACATCATGTGTAACATTCTGATTTTAACTCTCGCACAATTTTGGTTTTAATAATTAAATTGTTTTAATTGCTTTTACAATATCTGTAATCATTGGTTTTACTGTACACCGCCCAAAGTCACCTTGTGTGAAATGGACAGCCATATAAATTTGATGAAATAAATAAAATAATAAATAAAATTGATATTAGCTCTTTGAGGTAGGCCAGATCAGGAAACTGATTCCACAAGAATGCTGTACTTCATTGGTGTAGGCTATAATAGCAGAATCTTGAAAGCCTGACTGTGTTCCTTTCCCTCCCTCTTAAATCCAGTGAATTAAGGTAGAGCTAATCTGAGCTTTTTTCTCATGCTTTCTCTGTTTGCTGGGCTTAAAGCCTGCTTTTGTTTTTGTAACAATTTCTGCATAGTTTCTCTAAGGTCATTCCATGGCCTTCTAACCTGAGAGGGCTCCTCAGCATTTGATTTTCCCAAGCTACGGTTGTTTGTGCCCATTACCTGCATGGACAGGACAGCCAATTTACCTTTAACCCTTTCACTGTCTGGACCACTTGAAGTAGAATTTTCCCATGTTCACTATGCTAATGCAGTGACAAGTACAGAATATGAGGCCTGGTGTGTGTAGTACAGAATGAGTTTCTCAGCCAACATAACTTCCTGGCAGGTACTTCAGGTCAGAACTAAAATGACTCATCTAAGCTATAGGAGAACTAGCTGCAATCCTGTTCAGCATCTCTTTTATGTGTGTGATGCATCCATTTGCTTACAGAAGAGAATCTATTTTGTTCTGTTTTGCTTATGCATTTAACAAAAACAATTATGACACAGACTAATGCATTTAAATGACAGGTCAGCAATTAGTATCATTAAAGTGCTCCTTACAAGGGTCTTATTTTAAATTCTAAACATTAAAAAAACAAGTTTTTCTTTAAAACTGTAGTGTTTTATATCTCATCTTCTTGAGATGAGAATACTGTACATTACAATATAATGAGCTCATTGGATTTCACATTTATTTGATATTAATGTTCCTTCTACAATAATGAGGCAATAGAGTTATTGTGGGCTAGCTAAGCAGGATTTTTTTTTTAAAGGTGTTGTCTTAAGGTAATTTCAATTCTGTTTGAAAATGACAGGCTATTACCTCGCCTTCCAGGAAGAACATAATGGCAAGGGAAAATTTGGCCATAGTTCCTGACTCACTTGTCAGAACTGTAATACAGCCCATCCAGTGGTGTCCCACAGTAAGATCATCCATAACAGACAATAAAGTCCACTGGCAGCATAACATTTTGTTTTCTCTATAGCATCTGGTAGCTTTCTGAGAGTTGTGGCTGTTTCTCTCACTTCCTCTCCAAACATTGCCTTCTGGAGTTTACTGTTTCCTTCTGGAGTTTACTGTTGCCTTCCCCAATTTAATGAATCAGACACAACTACAGATACTAACCTGGCCTAGTGTTTTCAGCCGAAAGTCTGGGGAAAGGGAATTGTTATGGTATCTACCATTCAAAATTGCATTTGTTTCATTTCAGCTCTTATTTAGTCATAGGTGATTGAAAAGGCCTACATAAGCAGGGCTAGGATGAGGAAGATAAAAAGGTCTGGAAAGTGTCACTGAGAAAAAGTCCAATGCTAGTGCAGGGACTGGTGTTATTCTATCCAAATAAGATGACTTCCAGCATCTAATGTGCTTGCAAATTCTGAGAAGGCTTTGTTGATCTTGTGTAAGATTTCATAAAATCATAACAATTTTGCAAGTTCTCATAAGATATCTAAATTTATAGATCTATCCTCACACACATGCAAAAACACATAATTCTGAATGTCTTTTTAAAAATGTCTAGATTTTCAATATGGACTGTAGGACCAAAGTATGTTCAGAATTAGCTATAACCAAGAAACTGACAAATCAAATCAAATCAAATCAAATCTTTATTACGGTCAAAGATCAACATAAAGAAGCTATCAGAAAAATATATTTGCAATTCTATAGTTCTTAAAATAGTTTAGAGTATAGGATCCAAGGAATCTGCAGAAAAGGAAGCCATAGACCATGCAGATCAAGCAGAAATATATTTATATTTCAACTTAAAAAAATAATATTTCTATTGAAATTTCTATTCATATGTGAAATAAACTCTTAGACAAATAAATTAAAATTGCTGCAGTAGGAAAAATACAAGTGATTGTGTTTGGTATAATAGCTAATATTTTGTCAGTAAACTTTAAGCTCCGTTAGCATTCACTCAAGATTATAAAGCACTAATACATAAAAGGAATTAAGAAAAACATCAGCAAATTGCTTAAGTAGAGTTTATTCCTATAAATACTGTCAGTAAAAACAGAACAACAGACTCATAAAATAGCACTTCCAACAATACTGAGGGCTGGAATGAGGAAGAGAGATTGACAGGATTTTCAGTGTTTCATATATGATGACAGTCCCATTAATCCATCAAGTAATAGATCTTATCCCCCAGCATAACAAACTTGCAGATATCCACAATCTTGAAATATGCATTTATAATTATTGTATAAATCAGCATCTCTGTAACAGATCACCTTAACAAACAGATGAAAATACCTAAGTCTTATGTGATCTATTTTACTGCAGTGCTTTTTAATGGTGTTAATTGTTTTGTGTTATAGTTTTATTGTGTGCTATCTTGAGCATAGTTTTTGATGAAAATGCAGGATAGTATATAAAACATTAATAAAACATTACCAACTGTACTAAAAAAAAATGTGCAACCCTACAGGGGATGGACAACTGTAGACAGACTATGCCTCAGCTATGCCTGACAGTTTTTGTGATTTTGTTCACAAATCCTGCTGTTACATAAGGCATATGTAACTTAGACCAGGGCTGGAAAAAGTTCCAATCTTGATCTAAAGAGGAAAAACTAAACTAAACTAAGCTAAGCTAAGCTAAGCTAAGCTAAGCTAAGCTAAGCTAAGCTAAGCTAAACTAAACGCCTATATTCAAGGGAAAATACTTTATATTATATATTATAAATGAAACACTATAAATAATAGAGTTGTGATGCTATCTTATAAAGCTGAGGTGACTCAGTTTCTAGACTTCCAGATTTATTGAATATCTGGAATGATACTGTAACTGTATCTAAAAAAAGATAGCAGATGAAGCTTATTCCTGCTTCTTTTCAGTTGTCCAAAACAAAGGCAATGGCACAGAAACAGAGTGTAGATGCTATTGCTAGAAGGTACTCAGATAACTTTTATGGTTTCTCTTGTTAGACAAGGCAAGTGGGCAGTTCAGATTAGCTGGAAAGAGCTTCAAACTGTTCCTTCCAATTCTTTATGTGGGATAAGTGGGTATATATATGTTTGCATAGTGAATATGAGTCAGTGTACACTGATGCTACTGCTGAAATGTACTTGGAACATTTCCTGCCACTAGAGGCACCTTTGTTGGTTCTTCTCTTTGGGATGTGCAGGAAGGAGCTCCCTTGATAAAATTAAGCAGTCCCTGCTTAAACAACAAAGATATTTAACAAACATATGACTTAGTTCTTTTAAATAACATTATTTAAAATAATAGTTATTTAAAACTATTGTTAAAGGAAATTTTCTACAAAACTTTGTTCTAAATGATGAGGACAATGCATGCTAAGAAACACAAATACAACTTTTAATCTCCATTTCCATACCCAGTACTGGATTAAACTCTGATATTTTAAATAATAATTGGGGGTACTACTTCCTAGTAAAAATGAATAACAAAATTATAATACTTCTAGCATATATTATCCACTCCACACACATAACCCCTTGGCCACTTTTGCAGCACAGTCTCAATATGTCAAGTGTGACCCTTGAACCAAAAGAAGTTTTGTATCCTATTGTTTTGTTCAACCATGTTTCACATAAATTTTAAATACAGCCAAGAAATAATTCCCTGCAGTTCATCCTGTTCCTCAGGATTACTACTCAGATTATTTGTGGAAATAACAAAAGAAACAAACATTTAATGAACTAAAAAATGGGGGGAGGGAAGAAGGCATTGCTGGAATAACATTCTTCGCCTGCTCTTATTAGTCAGTTGGAAATATCAGTGATGGTTACCTCAAGACATTAGGCAACTCCAAAGTACTTCTGAAAGACTGAGGAGTGGGAACATTACCAGTGTGAGACTGCCCACATATCTGAGCAGAATTATGTATGTTTCCTAACAAGAGCCAAATAAAGTGATTTACTATCAGGTAAGGGAAAAGCACTGTAATCTTAATTATAGTTCCATCATTATTGAACTGATTAATTAAAGTATTACTCTGCCAACTCGCATGGGGTGTGAGGAGGGGTAACCAACCCTGGGGGTGGATGGCATCTTGAAGACACTCCCGCAGGTTAACAACTATCACTTAATTACCTTGGAAGATATTATTTATTAAGTGAACATTGGTTTATTGTATTTTAATCAGTATTTTAACCAGTATTTAGTTTTTTACTGTAAACTGCCCAGAGTCAGTCATTGAGTGAGATGGGTGGTGACTAAATTTGAAAAATAAATAAATAAATAAATAAATAAATAAATAAATAAATAAGCTTTATTTATTGTATATTCTCCTTCTCTATCTCTGCATATTAAAATTGTGTTTGAAAGAAATAAAAGCAAGTAGGAAAGTACTCTAAAATCTTATTATTTATTTCAGTTTGTATTGTTCATTAAATGTTTGCCTCATCTTATTTATTAATGAATCAATATTTTGTTCAACACAATCTTAAAGGAATTAAATTTCTAGGTATTTAATCTCTCTTTTTTTCAATTTTGCATTTCTCAATTCTTCTGGTTCCATACTTATGCCTAATAGCTAAGATTTAATTTGATATTTGTAACCTAAGAAGTTACTAAAGTTCTATAATACATTCACTGAAAAACTGGGATTTAAAAAAAAAAAAAAAACGTTGGCAGCATATTGTATTACTTAACACCAACTTTTCAATATAGGTAGTCTCCAGTTTAAGAACGAGTTCTGTTCCCAAGGTCTGTCTTTAAGTCAAATCTGTATGTAAGCCGGAACAGTATAAGTAATATTGTGTAATTAATTTGAACTATTGTGTATTTAACTCGAACCACTGTGTATTTAACTCAAATTTTGCTACAATAGGCTCTGTCCTTAACTATGGGTTGTCCTTAAACCAGGTGTTCTTAACCCAGGGACTACCTGTAATTTCATTATTCTGATATATATATCATAATGTACAATACTGAAATACTATAGTTCTATGGCCAAAGTCACAATCTGAATCGTGAAAAAGATACTCTTCACTTGTCCTTCATATAAGAAAAAACTTGATAATATTCCATTTTCATTGTGACAGTGGCAACTGTTCCACAGACAATTTTGCTTCAATCAGACTTACATCTGACTATGAAACTCTGTCTGTAGAAAATTAGAACCAAGTTGCATGTTGGGAAGAATTTGTTAAGGTTAAATAAATACATGTTCTTTCCATTATTTCCCATCATCAGAACTGCTTTCATTGAATGAATTTGCAGGTTTGAATAGGTGCATAATTGGATGAGTGACTACCTGCTAATAAAAATCAATGCATGTCAAATCAATGCATGTCAAATCAATGATCACCCTTACATCTATTGCTATGAAAGCTGCCTTAAGAAAGCACTTCATATTTGTGAAAGAAAAATGAAGAGGTAGATATATATGAAAGGATTTTTGTTGTCATTACTAATTTTTAGTTTTACTTTTGATAGGAAGAATTCTTAGCATTTTTCCCTATTTCAATTAATACAGCTTGCCCTTTAGCTGCTTACAATAATAATAATAATAAAAAAGCCAGCATGCTAAATACTTACAGTTCAGTGCTGTATTTGTCTAATGAAAAATATGTCATCCTAACTTCAATTTTATTTAGTCCTACAAATTACTGTATAAAACTATATTCTCAGACATTATTGTATATGAACTCTAGAAGATCTTGTTTAAAAGGAAAAGAGGGGGGACCAAACTAGGCAACACTGAATCTGTACCAACTGAGGAATTCGTGGCTTCCATGGCATCCATGGATCTGCCTCAGTGACTGAAGACCAGATACATACTGGTGGCTGCACTTTGGATCTGGTTTTTGACTCAAGACAGTTGTGATGTGATTTGATATTGGAGGACATTACCAACAGTCTGTTGCCATGGACAGATCACTCTTTGATTGCCTTTCAGCTCATTGGTGTTATCTGTCTCTGCGGGGAAATAGGGTGTATTAGATCAACCCACCCTATTCTAGAGAGAGAGATTCTAGAGAGAGTTTGGGGTTCACCCTATGGACCTCATGTGCAGTTCAGCCTTGGCCTTCCAGGTTGCAGCCTGGAATGGGCATGTGGTGAAAGCCTTGGACTGTATGGTCCCTATTTGGCCTCTTCCTGCACAGTGCATCTTTGTTCTCTCTGGAGCTCTCAGAGATGAAGCACTAAAAGAGACGCCTAGAGCATCATTGTAGGAAGACAAAGATTTAACATGGATAAGAGCCTATATGTGGGACTACATCATGGCAATAAGGTTGGCAAAGTGTCACTATTTCTCTACCTTTATTGTGTCCCCTGATAGACATCCAGTGGCCCTGTTTACAGTGACCCAATCCTTGCTGGGTAGTAATGGGCCATAGGAACCTCTGCAGGACCTCTGAGAACAATTTTCATGCTACTTAGTGGATAAAGTCACTTGGATCAGCTCAGAGTTGGCTTTCAATTGGGTAAGTCCAGTGCAAGTGCCCAGGGCATGACCTTCTAGAGTAATTTGGAGTGAGTTTGAACCTGTGACTCCCAATGATGTGGACAAAGTTCTGCAAACTATGAGTTTGACCACCTGTTCATTTGATCCCACTCCCTCCTGAGTTGTTTAGCTAGCCAGAGAGATAACTAGTAGTTGAGTTCATGCGGTGAGGTCTGCTTCCTTGAGAGAGGAGATGGTCCCTTCTGCCTTTGAGGAGGCAGTGGTATGCCCTGTTGTCAAAGAGGAGTCTCCAATTATCATCCAGTCTCTGACCTTCCCTTTCTGGGTAAAGTTATTGAGAAAGTGGTCAACAACAAACAACTGCAGAGCATCTTGGAGGAAACGGATTATCTGGACCCAATTTAATTGGGTTTCAGACCAGGATCCAGTATGGACACAGCACTGATTCCACTTGGTGATGACCTATGATGGAGCTGGGATTAGGGTGGTGTATCTATCTTTCTGTTCCTTCATCTCTGTGTGGTTTCGATACCATCGACCATAGTATCTTTCTGGACTGGATGCAGGGTTTGGGTGTGGGAGACACCATTTTACAGTAGTTCTCCTTTTGCTATGGTCAGTTCCAGATGGTGTTAACAGGGGGAAGGTTGTGTCCATGGCTGCTCATCTGTGGAGTACCTCATGGTTCAATGCTTTCCCCCGTCCTGTTTTACCTCTATATGAAACCACTGGGTAAAGTCACTCTGACTACAGCTTCATTAGCATGCAGATGGTGCCCAATTATACATCTTGACTGCAAGCCATCCAGGTGATGCTATAAACGTTCTGGCCCAGTGACTGGAGGCTGTTCAGTCTGGATGGGGAGAAACAGACTCAGACTCAATATTAACTTGACTGAGTGGCTGTGGCTATTTGGCCCCTACTAGATCAAGGAACTTTTCATCTTTAGTCTTTGATGGGGTGGCACTTCCTCATTTGAGACTGGTTTACAATCTAGAGGTCATCCTGGACTCACAGATCCTGCTCAAGGAGCAGGTGGAAGTGGTGTCCAGGATGGCCTGTACGCAGATCCATCTGGTGTACCAGATGTGCCTGTTCTTATATCAGGATGCCCTCCACAAGCTGCAAGGTCATCAGTTTGCTTCTGGGTGCAATTCAGAGTGCTGGTTATGACCTATAAAGTTCTTCATGGCATAGGGCCTGGCTATTAGGGGATCACTCCAGGTATAGAGTGGGAGCACTCCAGGCACTCCAGGTACTTTGAATTAAGCAATGCCATCTAGAGAGACCTAGGAAGTGTGCTCTCTCTGTCATGACTCCTGTCCACTGGAACACCATTCCCACAGAGATCCATATGGCTCCTAACTTGATGACATTCTGAAATGCTGAGGACTTAGCTATTCTTCCAGGCTTGGGGCTAGGGTGCATGTTGACCCTGTTGACCCTGTGACCTCACCCCCATGTTATATTGCATGTTTACTGAAAGTACATGGTTCTTTTTTCCTTGGTTTTATATTTTAATTTTTTAAAAATTTTAATTGTAAGCTGCCCAGACTCATCTGGATTTGGGCAGCTTCTAAATATGAATGAATGAATGAATGAATGAATGAATGAATGAATGAATGAATGAATGAATGAACTAAAGTAAAGTAAAGTAAAGTAAAGTAAAGTAAAGTAAAGTAAAGTAAAGTAAAGTAAAGTAAAGTAAAGTAAAGTAAAGTAAAGTAAAGTAAAGTAAACTAAACTAAACTAAACTAAACTAAACTAAACTAAACTAAACTAAACTAGAGTATAGGAAGGACAAAAAATTGCATTCCACAAAAAATCCGCTTAAAACTAGCCATTTATATAAGTTTTCACTCCCCAAGAAAAATTCAAAGTCTGCTGAGGTAAAGGAATATACTTTCAGTGAAGCATAAATTACTATATTAAAGAATTCCACAAAAAATGCTACAAGAAAGCTACTGCTGGGTTGGATAAATAAGCTGTCCTAATACAGACTGACTGAAATTATGTGAGTGCCTTTGGTCAGAATAGAAATTAGTAGTGTTTCTTTTAATATCTTTTTTTCCTTAAAGTTGGTAATACACAAAGCTATATTTGTATAGTGTTGGAATAATAATATACAGTGGTGCTAAAAGGTTTGTGGAGCCTTTTTAATTTTCAGTATTTCTGCATAAATATGACCTAAAACGTGATCTGTCTCCATACAAGTCCTAAAACTAGATGAAGAAAACCCAACTAAACAAATGAGTCAAAAACATTATACTTGTTCATTTATTTATTGAGGAAAATAATTCAAAGCCTCATATTTGTGTGTGACAAAGCATGTGAAACTTTCCTTTCAGTAACTGGTGTGCCCCCCTTGGGCAGCAACAACTGCAAATAAACATTTCCATTAACTGCTGATTAGTCCTGTACATTGGCTTGGAGGAATTTTAGCTCATTCCTCCTTACAGAACAGCTTCAAGTCAGGAATGTTGGTGGGCTTCCTCACATAACTGCCTGCTTCAGGCCCTTCCACAATATTTCTATAGGATTAAGATCAGGACTTTGACTTGGCCATTGCAAAACATTAACTTTCTTTTGCTTTAACCGTCCTTTGGACATATGACTTGTGTGTTTTCGGTCACTGCCTAGCTGCAAGCCCCAATTTCTCTTGAGGTTCAGTTCATGGACAGATACCTTGACATTTTCCTGTAGAATTTGCTGGTACAATTCAGAATTCATAGTTCCATCAATGATGACAAGCCATCCTGGTCCAGAGGCAGCAAAGCAGGCCCAAACCATGACACTGCCAGATCCATCGTTCACAGATGAGATAAGGTTCTTATGCTGAAATGCAGTGTTTGCCTTTTGCCAAACATAACACTTTTCATTGAAGCCAAAACATTCTATTTTGGTTTCATCCATCCAGGAAAATATCCTTCCAATAGTCTTCTGGCTTATCCATGTGGTCTTTTGCAAACTGTAGACGGACAACAGTGTTCTTTTTGGAGAGTAGTGGCTTTCTCCTTGCAACCCTGCCATGCACACCATTGTTGTTCACCTGATGGTGGTTCACGAACATTGACATTTGCCAATGCAAGACAGGCCTTCAGTTCCTTCAATGTTACCCTGGAATTCTTTGAGATCTCTCAGAGTGTTACACATCTTGCTCTTGGTGTAATCATGAAGATGAATTGCTTCCATTTGTACACAATCTGCCTGACAGTGGACAACTCTTTGAAAATAATTTTGTAACCTTTTCAGCCTGGTGAGCATCAACAACTGTTTTTTGGAGATCGTCAGAAATCTCCTTTTTTTGAGCCATGACACACTTCCACATATCTGTGTTGTGAAGATCAGACTTTGATAGTGAATACCCAGAATTCTCTTCTTTAAATAAGGCAGGCAGGATCTCCTACACTCAAATCTGATTATCATTCCACTGATTAAAACACCTGACTCTAATTTCACCTTTAAATGAACTGATAAATCCAAGAGGTTCACACAGTTTTGCCACACACAAATATGTAGCTTTGGATCATTTTCTACAATAAATCAATGAACAAGTAGAGTATAATGTTTTTGACTCATTTGTTTAACTGGGTTTTCTTTAACTAGTTTTAGGACTTGTGTGGAGAACAGATCACATTTTAGGTCATATTTTTGTAGAAATATTGAAAATTTAAAAGGGTTCACAAACTAAGTACCACTTAGTTTCTCTCTCCCCTTATCTCTGAACTGCTGAGGTTCCAGAATGCATCTAAATAGCCATGGAGTTACTGCAGGTGTCACACAAGGATGTGAAGATATTTAAGGAAGTCTGAGGGTGAAATATTAGCTGTGGTGGGAACTCTCTTATCCCAAAATTGTTGAGGATTGCTCAGCAGTTCTGAACAGAGGTACTTCTTCCCCTGTCAATCTATAGGAAACATCCAGCAGTATCAGAAGTTTCGAGGTATGAAGGATATGGAACACAATTGATAGAAGCGAGTGCAACAGTGCATACCTATTCATAACCCTCTATTTCCATATCTATCCGTGCAACCCTTCTTGTTTCTACCATATTTGTAAACTGTCTTTTCTTCTTTAAATGTCTCACCTCTCTCTTTTTGAAGTTCTGATCAACTCTACTGAAGCACAACTTCCTGGGTATTTTTCTTTTTTCTCAACTCATTCCTCTTCATCATATATTTGTTTCATGTTTTGACTCTTATTCATTCTTTCTGTATGACCCAACCATCTCAATATGCTTCTTTTGTACTGGTCATCCTTTTTGTATTCAAACTTACTTCCTTCCTTCCTTCCTTCCTTCCTTCCTTCCTTCCTTCCTTCCTTCCTTCCTTCCTTCCTTCCTTCCTTCCTTCCTTCCTTCCCTCCCTATTTGCCTGACATATCTAACTCTCACTTTGTCCACAAAGTGGACAAAGATTTGCTTCTTTTAATAAATGTTAACTCTTCACAACAAACCACATATATCCACCATCTTTCTACCACCATTTATACATCTTACAATTATTCCACTGACTTCCCCATCTTTAGTAAACATTGTACCAGGTTACACAAATGCATCCACATACCTTAATTTTTATATATGTTAACTTTCAGATCCATAATCTCATTGGATTACAATTATAATCTGTCTAACATTTACTGCATATTATTGGTTCTCAACCAAACATATTCATGGTCTTCTTTGCAAGCAGAACCTGTAATCTAAAGGCGACCTTGCAAGCAATATACTGTTATTTTCATTGCACCATCTAGGAGGTATATCAACTCAGAATACAAGTGCAAGAGAGAAAGCACAAAAAATATGTCCTTCTGCAATCCATTTTAGATAGTACTCCTAAAACTGGATTTAACTGAATTGCACAGTTACAAACAACTTCTTTTTAAAATGGAAAAAGAACCTTGTAAAGGAATTAGAGGAATAAGTGTCATTTGCTATTGCTATTTATTTTTTATTTCATATGATTTAGAGTCAAAGACCAAAAGAAAAGAAAAGAAAATGCAATATTAACACTTAGCCAAATTTTGATATACCTCCTAGATGGTGCAATGAAAACAACAGTATATTGCTTGCAAGGTCGCCTTTAGATTACACGTTCTGCTTGCAAAGAAGAATGTATTCTAAAAATACATTCTATCTATCTATCTATCTATCTATCTATCTATCTATCTATCTATCTATCTACAGTATCTATCTATCTATCTCTGTAAATAAGGTTATCGAAGTAACTGAATTCAATTTGGTGACCCTTCTAGAAACTTCAGGTCCCCGTTAACTAAGAGAAGGAGAGTACTGTCTTTCTTTGACCACAGCAGTTCTCTAAGTTGTATAAAAAGAGCAGGACATATAGAAGAATATGGAGATAATCTGGAGGGATTTCAGCATTCATTATGTAAACATCAACCTAGTCTGAAAGGGAGGAATAAAAAAACCTCAAGAATGCCCTGCCCTGATTCTCTTTGGCATAAGAGGAAGGATAGAGAATCTGTCAGGCTTTCAAAATTCTGTTATTATACCTATAACAATACAGTTCTACTGGTTCCTGTGATATCTGTTTCTTGACCTGGTCTACCTCAAAGGGATGATAAATTTAGCACTATCCTGTTGAGACTGGTGAGATGCCTGCCAAACCCTTCCTTCCCACTTTTTGTAAAATGCAACTCATCTCTTCCCAGGAATCCATTGTGAAAGTAGCATAATCCACTGTTGCAGAATGTAAACCTTTCCAGTGACACCATTTATGTAGCCAATTGCTGATTCCAGGATCCTGTTTTCTTTTCTTGTGCCATGACCCATAACTGGAAGAACTGATGCAAAAACTACTTATTCCCTTCACCTTCTTGCCTAAGGCCTCATAATCTCCTGGAAATTCTTTCAATGTCTCTTCTGGGTTTATCATTCATTCCCACATAAATCAAGAGGAAAGTGCAGTTGTTGGTAAATTTGAATAGTCTCAGTATTACATTCTGGATACAGGCATCTGAAAGATAGCACACTTCCCACAATGTCATAACAGGTCTGCACACAGTTGCCTTGGTTCCTCTCAGCAGGAAACTCACCCCCATGACATGCTGCTTATTTTTCAAGGTGGCTCTTGGGTTACTTCAGTCCATGAGGTCTCAAATTCTTTCACAGTATGTTCCTGGCACAATTTCTGAAATAGCTGTGGATAATTTTTTCAGTGGGAAACCCTGATACTGGTTCCTGAGCTTCACTGGGACCAAGTACTCTGTGATCCTCTTGCTTCTTTGGGTCACATGCTGCCATATGTTTCCATTCTGCCAAACAGAGTTCTTTCTGTTCTCTTCACTTGTTTGCTTTACTTATGTAGAAAGCTTCAAGAATCTCACATCTTTCCTGCTATGTTGCAGTACTGAAACTCCTCTCTCCTCAGACCCCTTCATTTTCTCTTTCAACAAGGAAACAAGTCTGCATTATAACAAGTGTAGTTTAGGTCTTCTGCAGGCAGGGAGACAAACTTGCAAACCTTGTGATGATGCCAGATGAATTGTCATCTCATCCCTTGCTCTCCATGTTACTTGGAACCTACCCCATCAACTCCCCAAGGCAAGCTCCCAGGCAGAACATCCTTGTTTGTTCTTGCCTGCTTGCTCTGGTTGCAAGCTCCCAGAAACTGCCTTTCTCGGTAAGGACCAGCCTAGAAGAAGAAGAATGGGAGTAAAAGAAAAAGAAGGTCCTCCCCCGCTAAAACTCTCTGGAAACTAGGTTCTTTAAATACACCTTTAAGAGCCTCAAGTAGGTCAACAAGAACAATGCTCCAATCACATAAAGTGAACAATCACTTAGGAAACTATCAGGAGTCAGCAACATTAGAACATTGCCAATAGCATTTAGAAGTCAATCTGCAGCAGCAAACAGTCAGCAGTCTCTCCCCTCCTTGGCTCTTCCTCTTTCTTCTCCCTCTTCCAACTCCCTTGCAAACTCCCTTTACTCAGCCAGATTGCTTGATCAGATACTTCTAGAATTCACATGTAGTTGCAACGAAGTTCCACAAAATCTTTTAATGTATCAAAGAATACATTATTTTATGTTCATGCCAATGTTATCTTTCAAAATTAGGTCCTTTTTTCAATAAAATAGGAAGAAATGCTTTTTTTCAGCTAAATGGACAAAGATAGGGGCTTGGATGGGCCAGAATCTAACAATATTCAGTCCATTGTTCAATGTTATAGCTCAACCACTCTTTCTAAAGAAAGGAGAAACAGACTAACTCCTTCCCTACTTCTAACATTTTTTCATTAGTGATGAAAATTAATTAGAAGAACCAATATTAATATGCAGAGTGAAACAATTATCTGTATTCTCTCCTAGTTCTATTTTGATTAGGTAAGATCCTGCTCTTCAACCCATAATATTAAGAGTTCTTAGAATGATAATAGGCATATAGAATACTGAACATAGCAATAGAATCATTCGAACGTAGCTGCCCCCATTCACAGCACTGAAATAGGATATATACCACCTGTCCCTTAATATGTACAAGACTGTAGGTAAAGCTAGTGATGTTTTAGTATGGCACTGGTACACTATAGAAATGACGTTGAATACTTCATTTCTCCCCTGCTTTTCTCTCTATTCTTTACTGAAAGAATTCCATGTATGTTTCTTTCCCTCTGTCCCCAAACACACACATACAGTCAGTGGTGTAATGTGAAATGTTTAAGAACTGGTTCTGCCAGCTCTGTGGCTCCCATCATGCTACACCATTAGCCGTGGAACAGCTGAGTGGCATGCTAGGCAGAGAGGCTCAATTCTGCTGTCAATTAGCTCACAAAATTCCAGAAAAGTTAAGAATCAGCTTTTGTGAAATGGGGTGAGCCAGCCCCAGTACACCACTGCATACAACTGCACTGTAATTCAAACAACATACAGCAGAGAATTCTGGCAGTCTATTTTTTTTCTTCCCTATCTTCTTTTATTTATCTTTTTGTGCTTGATCATTGTTGCCAACTCCTCCTACCTTATGGAGTAGAGAGGTGTTTAATTTTGACTTCCTAAAACCATGACATTGAGATATCAGTTCATCAAAGTATCTTGAATACAAGGCACAATTACAGAAGAAAGCAAGCCATTTGCTTCATGAAGAAAACAAAATCTTCTGAAGAATTAATATGATTTTCCAGAGAGGCAATGGATTAACAGCACCACAGGAAGATACCATACTCATGGAATACTGAATGTGTCTTTTCATGTGACATTAGTGTTAATGACTTGTAATAATGGGGGGGGGGGAGAAGTCAGGCATCAGCTTAGTCATGTACTTGTATCACAATATGCACTCACCTAGCTTGCTGACACATGTTGCAGAGCCAAGCTTTCTCCTTCCTCTGATAAGAGCTGCAGTTCTTGCAGATGTTATATTTGCAGTCTTGGCACTGTCGTTTAGTATTGATGAGAAAAGTAAAAGGGGAGCAGCAACGCATGCAACAATGTTCATTAAACCTCTGCTGCTTAGAAAGGATGTTGCACTTGTTACCCTCTTCATCAAGCTTCTGCTTCATTTCACTGGAATCCCAAAAGAAAGGAAGGAAATGAAAACATAATTAAAATAATACTGTATTTAGAGGGAAGTAACACTCAGTTCTCTATTGCCTGGACAAACTCCTCCCTCCAACAAAATAAGCTGACTTTCCCTCCACTAACATTTTCCAGGATAGGCCTATGCCTACGTCTCACCACCTATTAGAAATGAAAAAACAGCATTTTTTCTCATTTTCTTTCCTGTTGTCCTCCTTCTTTTCTTATGCTTTCTCATCACTTAAACTATAACCTCACTACCTTACACTTCTCTTCAATTTTTTGTACCTCTCCATCTTTATTTTTCTTCCATTCTGGAGTGGACATTGAGGAAGAAAATGCACATTTGACATTTCAGTGCACTGAATTGTTTGTTTTTTTGCAATATTTATTACAGGATGTTTTGAAGGATTCAGAAATAAAACACTTCTTTACATATTTAATTTCTTGGGAACTGATTAAATGTTTTTCCAAACAAAATGTTAGGAAAGAAAGTGTAATTTATCAATTTTGTTAATTTTATAGCAGCATGACCACACAGAATACTATGCTACTTGTTGAACTAAGTATTTAATAGGTATATCTTGCCTAAGTATTTATTCCTATTATAGAGAGTTTTCAATTTAATGTTATGAACTTTCATTCTTCCTGCATTCTGAGGTATAAAATCAAATTATATCATTTTCCCCTACTCTAAGTAATATACCACCATTCCAGTTCAGTCAAAAGACTGAAAATGTAAGGAAGAAATATATGTAAAATTTAAAATATCCCCAATATACCAATGAATTTTTGCTAAATAACAAATTATTAAAAATCAACCTGTACTTTTGAACCCTGTCTTTCAATCCTCTGCTTTCTTTCATTACATTCAGCAAACCATTTTAATAGATATTCCTTGGCTGAATTAATGAAAAAAAATCTAACATTGAATATATTAATTTACTACATAAAGAAACACACATCTAAGACCATCTAATATATGTCACTTATTTGGAATTACTCTATGAATTGAGTAATTCATTCTCTATAGATGAGGCCAATGAAATATCCAGTCTGGCCACTTGTCTCCCACAGAGACAAAGCAGATACTTCTCAGAAGCCCACAATCATGACACAGGTGTAATAGTACCCTTCCTGTATTTTCAAATTCAAATTGTTTAGAAATGTTGAAATTAAATAGCTATTTGGTCCATATTTGGTCCATATACTCTAGGATTCATACTTTCTACTCCTTTTTTTTTTTTTTGGTTAATCCTAAATACCAGATTTTATGCCCAAGATTTGGAGGACTTTTTAGAGGAGAGACTAGACATTGTACCTACTAGTATGGGGCCAAAATGTATGAAGACAGTTCTGAAAGAAAAACGGTACATTATCAGAGCAAGGTATGTGTGTATGTGTGTGTGTAATGAAGCTCCTCTCCTCCAATATTGAAATCTGTTTCGCAATATAACCTTTTCATTAACTGGGCAAATGAGTGAAGAGATATACACATGTGGGAAAATGCTGTAGGGAGATGAGGTTAGATGCCTCATTCAATGTGCCGTAAAGATTTAATTTTTGTTCTGCTTTATTGCAGCAGATTCTTCATTTATGGAAACACCTCTGTCACTGTCATATCTAATTTTAGTCTTATCCATAAAACCTAGAGCTTTAAAGCCTGAAATTTCAAAATTCACAATGCATTATGACCTTGCATCAGTAGCAGTCACTTCTATTAACAACACTGAAGTTTGTTCATTGACAGAAGTTACTAACAAAGCAGTCAAAAATCCCCACCTTCAAATCTTTATACTTCCTATCAAATGTTATAAAGCCAGTAGAAGAAAGGAAATATTTGAAGCATTCACTGCTAAGACAATTATATGACTGATGCTTATTGTGAATGTCAGCATGCCAAACTTGCACAGCTTTCTTAAAAATGCATGACAAACAATTGTTCAGAGAAAAAATAAATTTAGCTGTCACCAATATCAGAAGTAAGCATATATATTCAACATCAATTCCATGTTAATTGAACTGTATCTCCTGTAATCTCATTAACAACTGACTTTCATTTCTAGGTGAAGTAATTTTGTTACATGAATACTTCATGTTATTTCTCTAGAGGAACTCACTGTTAGAAGAACAAGATTCTTATAGAAAAAAAGACATTCAGTAAAACTATCATATTCACAATTAAGTGAAAAATATTTGTCTTGACAAAAAGAAAACTAATTAATCCGTCAATATAATATTATACCACATTGATAAGTTTAAATTCTCCTTTTCCTGCTAAATTTGTAAAACTTTAAGAAGTAGTTTAGTTATCTCATTTTCAAATATCACTGTGGATTTTACAGAATTCACATTAGCTATCATAGCAAACATCCACTAATAGGCTAACTTACATGATTTAATGGAACCCTGTATTGAATAAAACCTACCCTTTAGTTTTATATTGATGAATGAATTTTTGACAGTAATAAAAGTATACATAAAATATTGCATACCAAAAAGCAGTCATATTGAAATCTACTTCATGTAAACAGAAAAATTGCTAATGGTGCATCCTTTTAACAACATTTCACACAAAAAATAAGATATTGCATGGATGGATACTTTCCTGGGAAAAAATAGCCCCAGCACATAGAAGACTAGCAGATTAATGTAAATCCTATGAATGTTTTCTCTGAAGTAATTCTGAGTCCAATGAGATATACAGGTAGTCCTCGCTTACTGACCATTTGTTCAGCAACCATTCAAAGTTACAATGGTGCTGAAAAAAACTTTATAGCCAATTTATGACCATTTATGACCTTCACAGAGTCCCTCAGTCACATGATCATCATTACAGTCAGTATGCATTGTCCTGTGCCTGGCCTGTGTTTTTTAATTTTTCCCCCCTTGCAGAGCAGAGAGATTGGAGAGGAAGGGATTGCAAGAGAGTAAGTCATTTGATCTTCTACACATCAAAAGCAATATGATTGTGCCAGCAGCCTAGGGCTGCAAACTGCGGGTGCACTACACAAACAGCATATAGCACTCTCTTGAAATCTCTTTCTCTCTAATCTCTCTACTCTGAAATGGGGGGGGGGGGAGAAAAGCAAGTGATTTTGGTAGGCAATCTCTCCTTTCCCTGATGCCCCCCCACAACAGAGCAGAGAGATTGGAGAGGAAGGGATTGCAAGAGAGTAAGATGTTTGCTCTTCTACACATCAAAAGCAATGCAGTTGCACCAGCAGCCCAGGGTTGGGAGCTATGGACATGCTAAGCAAACTGCTTATAGTACTCTCTTGAAATCCGTTCCTCTCCAATCTCTCCATTCTGTAAGTGGGGGGGGGGGGGGGGAAAAAAGAAAGCGATTTCTGTAGGCAATCTCTCCTTGGCCTGACCCTTCCCCCCACCCCCCACAGAGCAGAGAGATTGGAGAGGAAGGGATGTCAAGAGAGTAAGCTGTTTGTATAGTGTGCCCATGGCTCCCAGCCCCAGGCTGCTGGCACAATCACATTGCTTTCAATGTTTACAAGACAGTAAGCAGGCCCTTGAATATTCTTAAGGGCAGGGGAGTGGCTAGGAGGCAAATAAAAGCTGAAGGTGTGAAACTGAGTAGTCTTGTCTCTTTCCAGCCAGAAAGCACAGTCGTGATCACAAGATTTCCCACTTAGCAACCACTTCACTTAGTGTCAGAGTTGCTGGTCCCAATTAGGGTCATTAAGTGAGCACTACCTGTATTGTCTTATTAAAAATGCTTACACTAACAAAAGCATTATATACTATAGCTTTAAAGAATACAAAAGAGCAGTTTTACTATCTCATTTACACTTTGTGTGAATTCAGCCTTAGAAGTGGGTATTATAAAGGACATAGTTAATTTCTGAGAATATTTATGACTGAAAAAAGAAACTGAATTAAAAAAAAATATTAGAAACTTACACAATACATTATTGCTTTCTTTTCATAGTAATGTAAGTAGTTGAATATTTAACTTAAATACAAGTTCACTCAACTGGTTTTAAGTTTAAGTTTCTTTTGTGGACAGGACAGCACAAGAAATTGTCTGTCCTATTCCTATTCTTTTACACTTCTGTAGTCAAACACAATAAAAATCTCAGGGGAAAGACAGAAGTAATGAGAAGAGTATAATGTAAAAGAAACAATTACCATTCATTCTTGTTAACCAATCCTGGTTATGATTCTTCCAGGCTTCTGCAAGCATTTAATTACTTACTAAAACATTTTCTGAACTGTAGAACCAATAGTGGGCTTCAAGCTCTTTGTATAAGCAGATCTTTCTCTACCATGATCCCTTCTTTTATCTGCCATTTATCATCTCTCATGATGGTTCCTGGCCAGCTGCCTCAAAAGTAATCACTTGCTTTGCTCATCTGGCCATCTATCTATTATTGTATATAAGGGCATAGTAATAATATTACTATATCTCTGCCTTTATATTTTTTGAATCTGCTATTTCAAGCAGTTCCTTACATGTATTGCGAGTGGATGTGGTTCCTCAACCCTGCATGGGATCAGACAGACATTTTGACTCAGGACTCCATACTGTTGCTCCACGATAAGGATAATATGGAATCCTTCCATGGTTCTCATCTAAGATATGTCCAAGATGCCATCACATATACAATACAGTGGCAACAACATATCTACTACTAGGTGACCAGGTGTAACACAGCAGGCTTCCATATCAATCCAGATACATCTTGTAAGGATAAACCTTAAAGATGTTTTGCCTGCATTTGCCACTGCTGGACAAGCAGTTACAATTAGAAACTGCTCAAAATTTGAATTCCTTTTTGGCGGTGTTAGAGTATATGAAGATAGCATTTAATGATAACCATAATGGTCCTCATTAAATGCTATCTTCACATACTGTAACACTAATTAGACCCATATAAGACCCAAATAAGATTAGACCCATTCTAATTTTATTTCAAGCTTGATTTAGAATACAAACAGCTTTGACCAGTCTAATGGAACACTTATGCCAGGAAATGGATGGGGAAAATATGACCCTGTTGATTCTTGTGTACCAATCAATAAGTTTTTTCTTCCTTCTCATTTATCTGAATTTAGAGAACATAACTGTTACTGTAATGGTGGAGTGGAAGGTGATAACAAATAACAAAAGAGTTTTGGAAACAGTGTTTGAATGCAATTTGAGGATAAATGGGGAAACAAACTGGGACCAAATTTAGACAAAAAAGAGGTCCTTCAGGAAAGGAAAATAAACAATATGGACAGAGAGTTATAAATAGTCTTAAATAAAGTTACATTTTATTACAGATGGACCTCATTATCTGTGAATTTGTTATTTGCAGATCTAGATAATTGTCGTTGATAAATATACCAGGGCCAACGGTTTCACATACGAGCAGTTTCTGGCACAGTCTTCCATTTTGAAAATGCATAAATGTATGAAATCTGGCATACAATCCCCCAAACTGCAGCATTTTAACTTTATATGTCCTTCCAGTGAGCGAGCACATGGTAAAAAGCTCTGCCTCTGCTCCACTCAATTTCCTAGCAATTCAGGTGATCTGCAGGTGATCTTACCTTATGGTCCTCTTCTTTCTGCATATTACAGTATGTCTTCCTCAGTAATGGAATGAGCAAACAGTTATTGGAATAGCTTGGCTGATAGAGCTGGCAAATGTGCACAAAACTGTTGTCCTTGAGCAAAAAGGTGAAGCTGCTGATCAGGTTGGCCCATGGTGACAATGTGACATGTGTTACACATTACTATGGCTCCACACCATAAAGAAAAGCCGAGCCAGTATCCATATAAGTGCGTGTTTGGCATATCCAAGAGTCTGAGAGTGATGTTCCATCGCCATGATCCCCACCTAGAACAGATGAAAAAGGCTCTCATCCTGTGAACAGATGAGCAAGCCTGGAAAAATGTGCCACTGAGTGGACTACAAAAAATCCATTAAGCAGCATTGCCACTTTAGATGTGGTCTGTGAAAGAAGCTGCTGAATGAGGTTTCTAGGCAAGCAGAAGTTGGTTTGAAAGAAATAGTGCTACAGCCTCCAGCTGGCAGGGGAAGTTGTATCAGTGGACCATGAGGTAGCATAAAGATATCCAGCAGAGTTCCAGCAGCTGATTGATTTCAAAATGTATAAACCAGAACAAGTCTTAAGTGCTGTTGATACTCACCTGTCCTGGAAACAGATGCCATCCCACTTCCTTATCAGCAAGCAAGAAGCACGGTAGCCAAGGATTACCTCATTCTTCTGGGGTGCATCAGTCTGCAGAAGATTGTGTGATCAAGCCATACTCCTACCCTGGTGATTATTTTGGTCATTTTCCAGTGCTTCAGAACCTAATCTCTCAATTCTTAGAGGTTTAAAAATTTGTTATCTGCATTTTTGTTATCCATGACTGACCACTGGAATGTAACCCCCATAAACAATGAGGTCCACTTGTATTTCTGTGAAGAATACATGGATATAGACTGGTCTTTCTATGTCAGTTATTTGAGAATGATTAGGAAAAGTTAAGCAAGAATAAGACTACACAATGTTGATTTTCCTCCCTTTTTTCTTCCTCCTCTCTCTTTTTTTCTTTTCTTCAAGATTAGTATGAAGGATTGATTATCCTTCCCTTCCCATTGTTTTCATTTTTGTTTGTCAGGTGCACAGAAGATTGTCCATTAATGACTGTTTCTGTCAGGGACTGATTGCAAGCTATACAGCAAAATGCTTTAAAAGATTTTATTTTTTGATACTATGAATTTCCACAAGCAGCAAAAGATAAACATAAAATTTCAGCATTACCTTTTTGAAATATATGCCTTTTAAATGAAGCCTTTTTTAAAAAGGAAAAACAGGCCAGGAGGATAGAAGGAAAAAAAAGATAAAGCCTAACTGTGGAAATAGAAACCCTGCAATTCATTATGTTTTCCTGTAGCCAAGGTCATAAATATATAAAAAGAAAATGCTTAATTAGGAACTAGAAATTAAAAACAAAGTTTAAAACCCTGGATACAACGGATAGGCATAACATTTGTAATCCTCCAAAATAATTTTACCAGAAATTTAATGAAGATATTTCTCAAGTTCCACAGGATTATAAAATGATCTGTGAATGTTCTTTAATAATTTCAAAGCAAGGATGGCTGGAAAGCTGACAAAATATTACACTTTCTTCTCTCGAGAAGTATTTTTGCTGTATCAAACATCTTTCTGCACTGGAAAAACATAATATGAGACTTGCTCTCTCTCCAATCAATCACTTCGATGGTTCAGGCCTTCTGTAAAATTTCATTCTTTGCAGCAGATCTGAGGAACTTTACAATAAATGGTTGACTCTTATTGACAGTATCAAAAGAAAAAGTGGAATATGGAACCTCTTTTCAATATCTGCTAATAATCTTCTGGCTAAGCTTTGCTTTACTTTACACTTTACTGTTTAGTGCTTTCATGGAGACTTTTCTTTGCTTCTTTGTGGAGACACAGAGATGACACACAGAAAACAAAGAAAACATTAGAAGGGAATTTAGCTGACTCTGCTCTGACTCCCTGGGTTATAAGAAGTAGGGAAGGGAAAACACACTTAAGTTATCAAGATTTTGTTACTATAGACAATACCAATAAAGTAGAGTTCCAATAAAACTTGTCAAGTCTGTTTCTTGACTTGGACTATCTCAGAAGGCTGACATTCTTCTGGAATTCTAATCATACTTATATTGTCCAAGTGGGAATAATATTCCCAGAATGTTACTTTGTATCAATGATTTTATCAAATTTCAGTAAAGAAACAGACCTATCCATGGACTTCCCATGTTATTCCAGCAGCATTATATCTCTGAATCCATTTGCTCCTCAGTTAAAACATTACAGTACTATATCCATTCTAAATGGACTATCAATTTCTAATATACATGCCATACATATACTGTAGTTTATTGATAGTTAATCAGGTGAAGGTTGGTTGACTGAGACTTACTCCTTTTTAAAGATACACATTGTGATAGATAAACCTCAGTCCTCAGGGATCTGAAAGGAGAAGTCTATAGAGTTCCAAAGCAAGGGCCCACAAATCAATATTAGTTTGTAATAGTTCAGTGGGAATCATCTCTCTCCAGTAGTCTTTCTATTTTAACTTAGATATCTTGTAAGGGAATATTAGCGGCCAGTCAGGAATGTATTCTTAACTCAGGTTAAAGGTTAATAGTTGAGTCATTCCCACAAGTAGTTTAATATTGTTTCTCCCAGGTGTTGGTAGGATTTTTTGTATTAAGTAAAGCTCTTTAAGAGGACTCAGTTAGAAATTAGTAAGGGGCCATAAAGATTCTTTTCACTAACAGCAGTTACACATGACTAAAATCCCATGAAATTTATCCAATTATTCTGTTATGACAAACATTATTCATGCTTGTGGCAGTCTCCAATAATTCAATGATATTAAAATGAGTTATACAATGGAATTTGTATAACTCATTTTAATATCACACAAGAATTTTACATCTTTTTTTTTCTTTAGATAATAAGAGGTACAGCACTGCAGCAGTAATTTAGTAAATTTTACTAGAGCACTTATCTCTATTTATTTATTTATTTCATCATAATATGAGTTATGAATAAACCTCCTTTCAAGATCCTAAATAAAGTAGGAGATAAAATGCAGTATGAGAACAATTGCTGTCAAATTTCGGGGTTTGGCTCTTTTCTTACAAATAGAAACTGAGGTTTTTAAAACTATCCTGATAGCATGAGTGCGATATACAGTACAGTACCAGCAAAATGGGTGGACAGATGCCAAATATTAGAGACTCCAAATGGCTCAAATACTGAAGAGATTCATTTTAATGCAGCTTCCAAAAAATATACACTACTGTGCAAAAGTTTTAGGCAGGTGTGAAAAAATGCTGTAAAGTAAGAATGCTTTCAAAAATATATATTGTAATTGATTATGTTTATCGATTTACAAAATGCAAAGTGAGCAAACAGAAGAAAAACCCAAATCAAATCAATATTTGGTGTGACCACCCTTTGCCTTCAAAACAGCAGCAATTCTTCTAGGTACACTTGCACACAGTTTTTGAAGGAACTCAGCAGGTAGGTTGTTCCAAACATCTTGGAGAACTAATCAGAGATCTCCTGTGGATACAGGCTGCCTCAAATCCTTCTGTCTCTTCATGTAATCCCAGACAGACTCGATGATGTTGAGATCAGGGCTCTGGGGGGGCCAAACCGTCACTTCCAGGACTCCTTGTTCTTCTTTACGCTGAAGATGGTTCTTCACAACATTGGCTGTATGTTTGGGGTTGTTGTCCTGCTGCAGAATAAATTTGGGGGCAATCAGACACCTCCCTGATGATATGGCATGATGTATAAGTATCTGCCTGTATTTCTCAGCATTGAGGACACCATTGATCCTGACCAAATCTCCAACTTGAAATGCAGCCCCAAACTTGCAGGGAACCTCCATCATGCTTCACTGTTGCCTGCAGACACTCCAGCCCTTTGGTGAACAAACTGCCTCCTGCTACAGCCAAATAGTTCAAATTTTGACTCATCAGTCCAGAGCACCTGCTGCCGTTTTTCTGCACCCCAGTTCCTATGTTTTCGTGCATAGTTACTTAGCCTTGTTTCCATGTCAGAGGTATGGCTTTTTGGCTGCAATTCTTCCATGAAGACCACTTCTGGCCAGACTTCTCCAGACAGTAGATGGGTGTACCTGGGTCCCACTGGTTTCCGCCAGTTCTGTGCTGATGGCACTGCTGGACATCTTCTGATGTCAAAGGGAAATAAGCATGACGTGTCTTCCATCTGCTTCATTCAGTTTCCTTGGCCGACCACTGCGCCTATGGTCCTCAGTGTTGCCCATTTCTTTGTGCTTCTTCAAAAGAGCTTGAACAGCACATCTTGAAACCCCAGTCTGCTTTGAAAGTTTTGCCTGGGAGAGACCTTGCTGATGCAGTTTAACTACCTTGTGTCTTGTTGCTGTGCTCAGTCTTGCCATGGTGTATGACCCGTGACATAAAACTATCTTCCACAACCTCACCTTAGTAGCAGAGTTTGGCTGTTCCTCACCCAGTTTTAAGCCTCCTACACAGCTGTTTCTGTTTCAGTTACTGTGTTTCAACCTACATATGAAATTATCATTAGCACCTGCTTGGTATAATTGGTTAATCATACACCTGACTCTAATCCTACAAGATCCCTGACTTTGTGCAAGTGTGCAAAGTGTGCAAGTGTGCAAAGTGTGCAAGTGTAAGAATTGATGCTGGTTTGAAGCCATAGGGTAGTCACACCAAATATTGATTTGGTTTAGATTTCTCTTCTGTTCGCTCACTTTGCATTTTGTAAATTGATAAACATAAACAATTACAATATATATTTTTGAAAGCATTCTTAGTTTACAGCATTTTTTCACACCTGCCTAAAACTTTTGCACAGTACTGTATATATAAGAAAAAGAGAAACAAATGGTAGAGGGGAATATAACTATGATGGAACTAACAGAAGCTTTAAAAAAGCAGAATGTTGGGAAAGCTCCAGGTCCAGATGGGCTGCCAGTGGAATTCTACAAAACCTTCCAGGACATATTGAGCCTCCAACTATTGGAAGTTATAAATGAAGTTATGACAAAGAAGAGGATACCTAAAACATGGACTGAAGCATACATTACACTTATACCGAAGGAGGACACTGACCCGCAACAGGTTAAAAATTATAGACCTATATCTCTATTAAATTCAGATTATAAAATTTTTGCTTCAATTTTGGCAGAGAGACTGAAAAGATATTTAAATAATTTTATTCATGCCGATCAAAACGGATTTCTGCCAAAGAGACAAATTAAAGACAATATGAGAGTAATTCTGGACACTTTGGAATATTATGAGGCACATCCTGAAAAGCAAATGGCCTTGATATTTTTAGATGCACAAAAAGCCTTTGACAACGTGAGTTGGCGATTTATGTTATTGTAATTGGCACAAATGGGCTTTGGCAAAAATTTTACTCAAGCCATTGAAACAATATACCATAAGCAGACTGCAAAGGTCATGATAAACGGAGATTTAACAGAACAGATAGACATAACAAAAGGGACGAGACAAGGCTGTCCACTATCGCCCCTGTTGTTTGTTTTAACATTAGAAGTGCTGAATAGGAATATAAGAGAAGAGAAAGAAATAAAAGGAATGAAAATCAAAAAGGAAGAGCACAAATTGCAAGCTTTTGCGGATGACCTAGTATTTATACTAGAGGATCCATTGGAAACAGCATCCAAATTAATTGAAAAGATAGAAGAATATGGAAAAGTAGCAGGTTTAAAAATAAATAAAGATTAAACAAAGATATTAACAAAGAATATGTTAGCAAGGCGAAAGAAAGAACTGGAAGAAGTCCTAGAAATACAGGTCACAAACAGGGTTAAATACCTAGGGAAATATATTACACCAAGATGTAGTACATTGAAGGAGGATAATTATGTTAAACTCAAACGACAGATCACAACAGATTTGACAAAATGGGAGAACCTACAATTATCAATGATTGGGAGAATATCCACCATTAAGATGAATATATTGCCTAGGATATTATATTTATTCCAGACAATTCCTATTCGTCTAGGGAAAGAGTTCTTTGATGACTTAAATAAAATTGTATTGAAATACATTTGGCAGGGTAAAAAAGCAAGAATAAAGCTTAAATTATTACAAGATGCAAGAATAAGAGGTGGGTTTGCCTTGCCTAACTGGGAATTATATTACCAGGCGACAAATTTGATGTGGGTAAAGGATTGGATAACTTTAAGAAATAATAGATTATTGACGTTAGAGGGACATGACTTGTTGTTGGGCTGGCATGCTTTCCTATGGTATAAGGGAACGAAAACACAGGGCTATTTTAGAAGGCATTATATTCAAGAGGCATTGTTTTTAAACTGGGAGAAGACAAGAAGACAATATTATTTAAAAGTTCCATGATGGATATCCACTATTGAAGCCTTCTCTTATCCAATAACATATAAAAAGGAACAAACAGATATACTGAGATATTGAATGAAAAGGGTGAACTTAAAACTATGCAAGCGTTGGAAGAACAAGGTATAAAAATGAATTGGTTTTCATATTTGCAAATACAATCTAGATTTGATAAAGATTTTAAAGCAGAAGGTATTTATGATAAGCTGACTGTTCTAGATAAATTTTTGATGGGTACTGATGAAAAGGTGATTAAAAAACTTTATGGACATTTACTAGAATTTAAAATGGAGGAAGAACAGGTCAAAGAAACAATGATTGCATGGGGGAAAAAATTTGGATATGGAATTGATTTAGAGAAGTGGCAAAAACTATGGTCTCAAAACTATAAAATGACAATGTCAACTGCATATAAAGAAAATTTGTATAAGATGTTTTACAGGTGGCATTTACCCCCAGCGAGGATCGCGAGAATGTGTAAGAATAAGTCCGATAAATGTTGGAAGTGTCATCAAATACCCAGCTCATATTACAATATGTGGTGGACATGTTCAGAAGCCAAAAGATATTGGATTAAAATCCACACATGGTTGGAAAAAATGACAAAACAACACATAGACTTTAAACCAGAGACATTTTTACTGGGAATTATACCGGAAACATACAGTAAAGAATTGAAATATCTGATTGTAAATGTTTTGACAGCGGCTAGAATTGTATTTGCTAAGAATTGGAAGAATGAAAAAGTACCTATGCAGGAGGAAGTTATTAAGAAAATTATGGAATGTGCTGAGATGAGTAAATTGACATTTGAAATTAGAGAGCAAGAAGACAAACAATTTTATATGATATGGGATTTGTTTTATCAATGGTTGGACGAAAAGATACAGTAATGTAATAGATTAGGAAATTATATAATAGAAACTCGATAAACTGATATAAATTAATATATATATATATATATATATATATATATATATATAATCAATGGACAAAAATGATACAAATCTTATAATGAAAGCTGGTGTTATAGATAGACTAGTCACAAATGATTAATAATTGATAACTGATAAATATATAAATATACGTTGGATAGATAACATGAGAATCTATATAAATGGTGAGTGAAGACTATGAAAGGATGGCACAAGTGATTGGTAACTGGCTGACACACGGTTTAAGATGGAAGATGGTTTTTATGTTTTTTATGTTCTTGTTTATGTATGTTTGGGTTTGTTGTAAAAAATAAAAAACTTAAAAAAAAACATGCGAAAGCTTAATACAATGAAAGGTGAAATGAATTGATTATACATCTTAAGTTTCAGCTAACTGAAATGGACTGAAATTGGACACTTTCAGTCAGAGGATCATACTGTTTACTTAGGACTTGAAAAACAAAGACGGAATAGTGTTGCTTTCATAGTCAGAATGCAATCAATTACCAAATAGTATCAATAAGACTTCATGGGCTACCCTTTAATATGAGGATGATTACGTTTATACTCCAACCATGGATGCAGAAGAAGAAATTGATGAACTTTATGGTCAAGTTCAATATGAAATAAACAACATGCAAGCAAGATGTGCTGCTTGTGGTTGAAGACAAATGCCAAATTTGGAGATATTGAGGAGAAAAATGTAGACTTTTAGACTGTACGGCCTAGAAAATTGAAATGAAACAGAGAACAACTTATCAGTTTCTACCAATCCAATGATTTCTTCATTACTAATGCTTCCAGTCTTCTAACCAAAAATGACACCTATATACATGGACATCACCATATGGACTACACAGAAATCAGAAATCAGATTGACTATATTATTGGTACAAGGAGGTAATTACATGAATTGATGGAATAACTACTGTACATCACTGGCCTGAATTACAAAATGTAATTGCGTTTGTTGGTTCAAACAATATGTCAATAACGTTCCAGCTTTCTCTCCTAATTCCCAGTATTTCTGATTAATACATTTTAGAAAGTGTTCTGAATATAGTAACCCCAATTTAAGTTTTGCCACTCTAAATGCTTGGTATGATTTGTTCGAGATTTCTAGCATACGGCAAAAGTGAATCCTTAACCTTCTTTTGCAGCTGTATAAATTTAAAGACTCTTTTGCTGAGGTGAAAATACTAATGGATCTCCAGATGAGTGCATTAAATGTATCCCATTTCAATTTTATTTCAAAATAGAAATAATACCTTTTTAATATATTCCATAAAAAGAGAATGTCTTAGGTGAGAAATATTCAGATACCATCTAGAATTGCTGATTTTTAAAATTAAATTTCACAGTTAGAGTCACTGGAGCATGGTCTGAGATTGCAGTTGGGCCTGCTGAAGAGTCCATAACTTAATCCACCAAAGTAGAAGAATATTTTTAAAAATCTAATCTGAAACAATTTTGATGTGCATGTAATATATATATATATATATATATATATATATATATATATTCTTTACCTTTTAGATTTTTTTTAAAAAAGCTAAATATCTATTAACTTGAATTCCAATATATATGCTTATAATATCTTCCAGTTTTGAGAAAAAGTAAATGCTTTTTTGAAGCATTTCTAACTGAAAATCTTGAATTAAGTTAAAATCTCCAGCACAAATTATATGTTATTTGCAGAATATAGTTTAGAGAAACAGGTATGAAATATTTCAGGAGTGTCCCTAATGGGGCCATAAAAATTAATCAGATCTATAGTGACAGTAGCTCATTTTCTTTTTTCTTTTTTTAGTGTTCTTCACTATTGTAGAAGAATACATTCCACAATCTTTATTTGAATATCCATTAACATAAGTTTATACTATCCAAATCCTAGGCCTCAAAAAAACTGTTTATTAGATAAAATTATTTGTTTTCCTGATTGTAATCTGGTTACAATTTATATGGCTTGTTGCAAATTTGTCCCTTTTTTATCTAGACTGTTTACACTCCTACTGACTACTTATTTATACTTCCTTGTAGACAAAATATATCTCAAGCTCAAATGGGTGGAAAATTAATCTTTTCAAACCAGAAATTTACACAGTGAAAAACCTCAAATAATGCCTCTGCCAAATAAAGTTATTTGTAATAGCATTTTAGTTTATTTGAAATAATGTAAAGGTTTGTAAATAGGACTCTTAAAACATAAATTAGGACCAATTTCAACTTATATTTATCTTACTGTCTAAAATCTGAAGGATAATAATATTCCATTATTGTCACATTTTAGACTGAAATCTACAAGATTGTCCACATTACTTTAAATTACTTGGTAAGTCAAAGATGCATATATTCTTTTTCTCTGTGTCTCTGGTATTTGGAATCTATCAAGCCATCAACATATGTAAACCTTATATATATATGGGGGATAGCCAAAAGAATTCTAAAAGAATTAGAGAAGAATGAATGAATAAATCTATGCTTGATTTGCAGCAATGCATTTACTGAAGAGGACTTTCAAGTAGTTTGGTCAAACATTTGCAGTTGCTTCATTTACAGTGTGATCCCTCTCTCTCTCTCTCTCTCTCTCTCTCCCCCCCCCCGGTATAAATTTTATTAAAAGTTTTACAGAGAAAATAAAAATTAACAGAAACGAATACAGAATAAAGAAAACAAAGAAAGAAAAAAAGAGAGAAAAGGAAAAAGACAAAAGTTCCAGAAGTCTGAAACCTCTGGAACAGCTCTGAATCTCAAACAGAATTCTTTCTCTCTCAATTCCAATAAAGCCAGACCATCCAGTTCTCTTTCCAATTTATTAGATCCGGCAGGGGAGGTTCTATCGGCCAGGGACTTGCATTTGGTGGGTTCCAGGAGGCAGGCCTTCTCTGCATGGCTCCCTCCTTGTGGAACATTCTCCCTCCTGAAGTCAGGCTCGCTCCTTCTTTGCTATCATTTTGGAAATCCCTCAAGACCTGGTTATGTCAATGGGGTCTTTGGGAACTGGAGACATTCTCAAATGGCTCCACTTTGACTGATATTCTGCTCTCTCCATGGGGTTTGTATATTTTAGAATTTTTGATAATATTTTTTATTTTAATAATTACTTTTTATCCTTTTATAATAATTGTTTTTATCTATTTGCTGTTTTATTTAATTGTTGTATGCCACCCAGAGTCACACTGTGTGAGATGGGTGGCCATATAAATGTGAGTAATAAATAAATAAAAATAAATTCTCTGCCTTGAATTTCTGTCTTACTCTCTAAAATTTCCACTCTATCCATTTGTTTTACCTCTCCAGATACTTGCTTTATTTAACTGTCCATCTTTTTAATATCTTCTTTCATCTCTTTCATCTCCTCTCTCAATTTTACAAATCTTTCATCAATTCTTTTTTCAAAAGTGTCCCATTTATTTCCCATCTGTTCAAATAATTTCTGAATCATATCTAGTGTGACTAGTTTTTCTGCAGGTTGCTCTAACGAGCCCCTCCTACCCTGTCTTGCCATTTTTCTAGTAGCCATTTTCTAATAGTAATCCAAAAGTGAAGGTGTCTCAAACAAGCAAAAAAGGGGAAAAAAGACAAGCCTCTCCCTTTTTCCCCCTTATTATCTTTCTGCAGTTCTGACACTTTCATTTTACTAACTCTCCATAGCTTCAGTCACAACACACATCACATCTCCACGGCAACTAAACGTCACAGTCTGATTCTTTACCTTATCCTTTGTTATGTAGAGTCTGCCAATTAAATGCACTCTTTAAGAATAAACAGCAAGCATTCTCACACAGAACTGGTCTCTTTAACTGGCTGAGTGCAAATTTATACCAACCTTTTCAGTTGCTTCATTTACAGTGTGATTTCTCATGACTTTCCCCACTTTTCTGCTGTAATTTTAAAGTTATATCACACTGTTAACTGTTATATGCATATAAATTCTGTTTTCTTTCCCCTGTTATTTAATTTGATGTATTAATTACATGAGAATACCATGGACAGCCAAGAAAACAAATGGATGGATCATCGAATGAATAAAACCAGAGTTCTCACTCGAGGCATAAATGACCAGGCTCAAACTATCCTACTTTGGACACATTATGCGAAGACCCAACTCTCTGGAAAAGGCTCTAATGCTGGGAAAGGCGGAAGGAAAGAGAAGAGGAGGACCGGCAGGAAAGGAGATGGACCTAGTTACAGTGACGATGAGTGCACCCTTTGGAGACTTGAAAGAACAGTTTAGGCATAGATTGTCATGGAGAATATGTATTTATGTGGTTGCTAGGAGTTGAAAATGACTTGATGGCACATAATCAATCATTAATTACATCAAGACTTGGATGATTAGTCTTGTTTTTCTAGCTGTAGAATTTTCCCTGTTTTTTGCCTAAATTGTTTTGCAATCAAGATACTTGTCTTCATTTGATAGCTTTTCATTCATTCACATTAACTGCATTTAAATTAGCTGCATTACCCATAAAATAGGAACTATTTAGCACAGAAATGGAGAATAAAAAGTTGTAAGAACCAGTATCTACACAATATGCATTGCTTGATTCCTGTAAATAAGTGTCCTTTCTGTTATAATTATAAAACATGCTTCACTAATTCTTTTAATATAAATGCACTTGTAAAAAAAAATACAGAAAAAAATACAAAAACAAATTAAAAGAAAAATAGTAATATCCAACAAATTAATTCGTTATGAAATTCTAATACTCAAACAAGCAGAAATAAAAATAAAAAGTAACAAAATGAAAAAATCTAAAAAATAATATACTAAATTGATATAAATGACCTAAATATATCACATATTCATTTAATTATGTATAAAATTATGCACAAAAATTGTCTACTCTTGTAAAATATTATAAAATCTCTGCCAAAGGGAATTATATCGTGTCATCTTTGATTAGCAGAAAAAATAGCATTTTACACATTTCTTGAATCCTATCTTTGATATCTAAGGTAATAGTACTTTTGTAATCTTCAATATAAGTCTCTTTGCTATTCTGTTATAACCAATATTCCTCAAAAATGGATGCACGTTTGGAGCATAATTCAAAATAATATTGGTATCTTTAATTTGAAAACATTTATCATACATCTACTTATATAAGTTATATTGTACTTCCAAAAAGAAACTAAACCAGATATGACCATCACATGAGTTACTTTACTTTCAAATTTCTTACATCCCCAATACAGAAAATCTACACCCATCCTTTCTGATACATTCTTTAAGGAGTCTTATAGACTCAGCATAAAATCTTTTGATGGATTAATTTCAAATTCAAGTCCAAAGAAGCAAACTTAACATTTTTAAAAACTTGGATCCATTGCTGTTCCATTATGGAATACTCCAACTCTATTTCATAATTCATAAATATCAGTAATTCCAATTTTAAAGATATTTTTCAGAAATAAAACCAACTTCTATCTATAGTTATTGAAAATTCTTAAAATAATTAATACAAAGTAATTGACTTTTCAAAACTCTGCCCTTACTTTCCAATAGAACATCTTGCAACCTATTTTTAAAGAAGAGTAGGAATTATTGCTGAGAAGACTTCTTTATTATTGCTGTGACTATATATTGACTCGAGGGAGTTGGCTTCATTTTAAGGACAATGGCTGATATTTTGCATAGAAGCATTTCAATGTAGACAATTCATTAAGGAAACAAAATCTACTTTTCTGCATGGAAAATACAGCAACTTTGGTTAAAAGTTTGAATGCATTTAAAAAAATAAGTTTTGAGGTACAGCAAATGTAGACTGTGGAATCAGCACAATTTGTATTGATAAAGTTTCCTCCATATTCCTCAAAGACATGGTGAAAGCACAATAACGTGTCTGTGAGGAAGAACCCATAGAGGATATTCATCCATCAAAGACAACTTGATTTATAAATTCCTAAATAAACAATAAAATATCTCTATACTATTCACTTTGTAACATGCAATCAAGGGGTTCTTAGTGTTGCTAATAAATTTCTTCACTTACAGAGGTTACTATAATAGAAAGCCTTGTAGCATATGCTAGTATTTTTAAAATCTACAGAATAATGCACAAAAGCATTAATATCCTTCGGCTTGCTCAAAGCTGTTAGCATCTTGAGATCATAAAACAGAAATGGATTGGAAATATAAACACTAAAATATAATTGATCTCACATCAACTTAATAACATGTAAATGTTTCCCAGCTGTATTTGCTTTCCATTACTTTGTAACTAATTCTAGTTGTAGAATAGTTCAGTGGACTAAACACTCAAAATAGACAGGTGGTTAAAGAAAAAACTAGCATAAATAAGGATTTCCAATATATAAAACTAGAAACAACTATTTTGTTTTAATATTTCAGAGCTTTGGAAAATACCATGAAAATAATTGGATTGTTTTAAAAAAAAATTATATATTGATATTGTTTATGAAATTTATAAAAGTGCTTCATTCTTAAAAAGATTCTCCCATCTCTCTGCCAAGTTGTTTTTCTCACTTTAAGTGGTTTTGTCACATAAAATGTGTGAAAAAAAGTGACTACAAATTAGTTAGCCAAACTTAACTTCCCATTGCGCATTCATTATGCTACTATATTTGGGCAAACATATAAAAACTGAAATGATCCTCAGTGATTAGGGTTACCAGACATCCAGCATGTCCTGTTGTCCTCAGTCCAGCAGGCATAGCCTGAAAATCAAATATTTTCCAGCTTTTTGAGTGCCTTTAAAAAAAAAATGGTCTGTTTTCACAATAGTAGTCATTCAAACTTTCATATATTGTGACCTTGCAAATTGTCTGCTTCTTTCTTTCCCTCTTCTGTCCACAGACTCAACAGCCTAGATTTATGTTATTTATTTCCTGATTCCAGCAATCAGCTTCAATCCAGCTATTTCAAATCTGTGATCACTGTAGTCTGTAGATCCCATGACTTGTCATACATTTCTATGGTGAAATTTGAAAAGTGCATCATCGTTGATTCCATATTATCACTAGCATATGTTCTTAAACATAAAGATTTGGAAAAATTGTTGTTGTTCAGTCGTTAAGTCGGGTCCGACTCTTCGTGACCCCATGAACCATATTGCACCAGGCCTTCCGGTCCTTCACTGCCTCCCTGAGTTTGCTCAGTTTCATGCTCATTGCTTCAGTGATGCTATCTAACCATCTCATCCTCTGCCGTCCTCTTCTCCTTTTGCCTTCAATCTTTCCCAGCATCAGGGTCTTTTCCAAAGACTCCTCTCTTCGCATTAGGTGACCAAAGTAACTGAGCTTGAGCTTCATTATCAGTCCTTCCAATGAACAATCAGGGTTGATTTCCTTTAAGATTGACTGGTTTGACCTCCTAGCAGTCCAGGGGACTCTCAAGAGTCTTCTCCAGCACCACAGTTCAAAGGCATCAATTCTTCGGCGCTCAGCCTTCTTTATGGTCCAGCTCTCACAGCCATACATTACTACTGGAAAAACCATAGCTTTGACTATGCAGATCTTTGTTGGCAAGGTGACGTCTCTGCTTTTTAATATGCTATCTAGGTTTGCCATAGCTTTCCTCCCAAGGAGCAAGCGTCTTTTAATTTCATGGCTGCAGTCTCCGTCTGTGGTGATCTTGGAGCCCAAATAAATGAAGTCTGTTACTGCTTCCATTTCTACTCCTTCTATTTGCCAGGAATTGATGGGTCCAGATGCCATGATCTTAGTTTTTTTAATGTTGAGTTTCAAGCCAGCTTTCGCACTCTCCTCTTTCACCCTCATCAAGAGGCTCTTTAATTCTTCTTCACTTTCTGCCATTAGGGTGGTATCGTCTGCATATCTTAGGTTATTGATGATTCTCCCTGCAATCTTAATTCCGGCTTGTGATTCTTCCAGCCTGGCATTTCTCATGATGTACTCTGCATATAGGTTAAATAAGCAGGGTGACAGTATACAGCCTTGTCGTACTCCTTTCCCTATTTTGAACCAATCGGTTGTTCCGTGACTGGTTCTAACTGTTGCTTCTTGGCCCGCATACAGATTTCTCAGGAGACAGGTAAGATGGTCTGGTACCCCCATTTCTTTAAGAATTTGCCACAGTTTGTTGTGATCCACACAATCAAAGGCTTTTGCATAGTCAATGAAGCAGAAGTAGATGTTTTTCTGGAACTCTCGTGCTTTCTCCATGATCCAGCGAATGTTGGCAATTTGATCTCTAGTTCCTCTGCCTCTTCAAAACCCAGCTTGTACATCCGGTAGTTCTCGGTTCATGTACTGCTGAAGCCTAGCTTGTAGGATTTTGAGCATAACCTTGCTAGCATGTGAAATGAGTACAACTGTGCGATAGTTTGAGCATTCTTTGGCATTGCCCTTCTTTGGAATTGGAACGTAAACTGACCTTTTCCAATCCCGTGGCCACTGTTGCGTTTTCCAAACTTGCTGGCATATTGAGTGCAGCACTTTAACAGCATCATCTTTTAGTATTTTAAATAACTCAGCTGGAATACTGTCATCTCCACTAGCTTTGTTGTTAGCAATGCTTCCTAAGGCCCACTTGACTTCACTCTCTAGGATGTCTGGCTCAAGGTCAGTGACCACACCAGCATGGACATCAGGGACATTAAGATCTTTCTTGTATAGTTCTTCTGTGTATTCTTGCCACCTCTTCTTAATCTCTTCTGCTTCTGTTAGGTCCCTGCCTTTTTTGTCCTTTATCATGCCCATCTTTGCACTAAACGTTCCTTTCATATCTCCAATTTTCTTGAAGAGGTCTCTAGTCTTCCCCATTCTATTGTTTTCCTCAATTTCTTTGCATTGTTCATTTAAGAAGGCCTTCTTATCTCTCCTTGCTATTCTCTGGAAATCTGCATTCAGTTGCTTATATCTTTCCCTTTCACCCTTGCTTTTCACATTCCTTCTTTCCACAGCTATTTGTAATGCCTCGTCAGACAGCCATTTTGCTTTCTTGCATTTCTTTTTCCTTGGGATGGTTTTAGTTGCTGCCTCCTGTACAATGTTACAGACCTCCGTCCATAGTTCTTCAGGCACTCTGTCTACCAAATCTAATCCTCTAAATCTATTCATCACCTTCACTGTGTACTCACAAGGAATATGATCTAAGTCATACCTGAGTGGTCTAGTGGTTTTCCCTACATTCTTCAATTTAAGCCTAAATTTTGCAGTAAGAAGCTCATGATCTGAGCCACAGTCAGCTCCTGGTCTTGTTTTTGCTGTCTGTATAGAGCTTCTCCATCTTTGGCTGCAAAGTATGTAATCAATCTGGTTTCGGTATTGACCATCTGGTGATGTCCATGTGTAGAGTCGTCTCTTGTGTTGTTGGAAAAGAGTGTTTGCTATGACTAGCTTGTTCTCTTCACAGAATTCTATTAGCCTTTGCCCTGCTTCATTTTGTGCTCCAAGGCCAAACTTGCCTGTTATTCCGATTACTCCTTGACTTCCTACTTTAGCATTCCAATCCCCTATGATGAAAAGGACATCTTTATTTGGTGCTAGTTCTAGAAGGTGTTGTAGGTCTTCATAGAACCGGTCAACTTCAGCTTCTTCGGCATCAGTGGTTGGGGCATAGACTTGGATTACTGTGATGTTGAATGGTTTGCCTTGGATACACACTGAGATCATTCTGTCGTTTTTGAGGTTGTACCCCATTACTGCCTTTCCCACTCTCTTATTGACTATGAGTGCAACTCCATTTCTTCTAAGGATTTCTTGGCCACAGTAGTAGATATAATGGTCACCTGAATTAAATTCACCCATTCCCGTCCATTTCAATTCGCTGATTCCCAAGATGTCGACGTTCAATCTTGTCATCTCATGTTGGACCACATCCAGCTTGCCTTGGTTCATAGATCTTACATTCCAGGTACCTATACAATATTGTTCTTTACAGCATCGGACCTTCTTTTCGCTTCCAGATACATCCACAGCTGAACGTCCTTTCGGCTTTGGCCCAGCCACTTCACTCTTTCTGGAGCTACTTGGAAATGCCCTCCGCTCTTCCCCAGTAGCATATTGGACACCTTCTGACCTGAGGGGCTCATCTTCCGGCGTCATATCTTTTAGCCTTTTAACATTGTCCATGGGGTTTTCTTGGCAAGGATACTGGAGTGGGTTGCCATTTCCTTCTCCAGTGGACCACATTTTGTCAGAACTCTCTGTCATGACCTGTCCATCTTGGGTGGCCCTGCACGGTATAGCTCATGGCTTCACTGAGTTACGCAAGCCCCTTCACCACGACAAGGCAGTGATCCATGAAAGGATCACTGGAAAAAGGATCATTGGAAAAATACCGCAATTGAAAAACCAGCCTTTCTGACAGGGATGGCTCAAGGGTATATGGCACCCCTAGGTCACATTGACTAATGCCACCATCTCTGAGAAATTTGCCTATAATTCACAAATTTATATATTATATTACAAAAATTACCCAAGTTATTTACATACATACCAACTTTTAAAAATGCAGGTAATTATTGTAGTGTACAATAGTTATTGTGATCACCAGATATGAGAATTCATAGTTTTTTTTACAAATCGAAATATCTGGAGAGAGAAAGCCATCCACTTCCCTAGCCCTCTGATTGTGTACTACATTGGTTCTCAACGGGGGCGGTACCGCCCCCCGGGGGGGCGGTGGGAGGATGCTGAGGGGCGGTGAACTTGTTTTGGGTGGTAGGGGGGCGGTGGGCATGTTTTGGGCGGTAGAGGGGCGATGAGCATGTTTTGGCATTCGAACTTAATTTTAAAACTCCCCAAAAAATTTATTAAATCGATTATCTGGTTTACACCATTTGTACCAGCAATAAAACGAACTTACGCGACAGCTGCCCTCACGCACTTCTAAGAATGGTGAGACCAATTTGCATTCTAGGTAGGCTGACCTTGAAGAACTCGACACTACGATTCTTCTCCGATCCCAACCAGCACAGCGCATGTGTCAGCTGTTTTCCCGCGCGATTAATCGCAGCGCGTGTGTCAGCTGTCTTCCCGCGCAATTAATCGCAGTGCGTGCGTTGAGCGTCCTTTCAATATGAATGTTTGATTTGACCCGTGTTTCTTGAGTTGCTTTTCGTTCACTTCATTTCTGTTTTTTCCCCTCAGTTTCGATTTACTTTCATTGTTTATTTGGCCAGTTGGCTAGGTAAGTGCACTTATTAGTTCTTTATCATGGTCGTGGATTATTAATTTTGAGAAAGAGCATTTAAGCATTTTTTTTGCATTAGTCATTTTAATTTTAATAAAAGGAATGCAATTACCTTCCAGGGCAAAAGTATTGAGTTAAATCAAACAAATTTGATGTGTAAGTCTACTGAAAAAAATTACTTAAAATGTTTGCCTTTTATAATTCAGTAACTCCCCCCCCCCATACCCTAAATTACAGGATTTTCACAAAGGGTGGCATTGAAAAATTTTCCACTCCTTAGGGGGGCGGCAGCTTCAAAAAGGTTGAGAATCACTGGTGTACTATAACAGGAGCAGCAGGGGCCAAGTAGAGTGGAAACTGATGCATGCACAGACAAGTGTTTTTGAAATCGCATTATAGCACCCCTCAAGTCACAGCACCCTTAGGCTGGTGCCTACTCAGCTTTAGCCTAGAACCAGCTCTGCTTTCTGATGCTGGAAAAAGTAACTTCATGTATGTCTAAGTACATTTTTTTGCAGCTTTTCACTGTAATTTTTGTCATGGATGCCAAAAAAGTTAAACATTTAATGTGTCCTCCTTTTCTCCCCATTTGTCTTTCTTTCCAGTTGTCCATGTCCTCCTTTACCTGCTCATATAGCTGGTAATCCTATCAGTGATACAAAAACAACATTACAAAGTCTTTGAAACCAACATCAACTACTCAAGTTAAGCCATATGCTACTATAATATAAACTCACATCAGATTTATATCTATTTAAAGAATAAAACTTCTTCAAAAACCTACAAATAGAATTACAGGGCTTTAGAAATGCAGTTAAGACCTGGCTCTTTCCCAAAAGTTAAACATTTAATGTGTCCTCCTTTTCTCCCCATTTGTCCTTCTTTCCAGTTGTCCATGTCCTCCTTTACCTGCTCATATAGCTGGTAATCCTATCAGTGATACAAAAACAATATTACAGTCTTTGAAACCAACATCAACTACTCAAGTTAAGCCATACTGCTACTATAATATAAACTCACATCAGATTTATATCTATTTAAAGAATAAAACTTCTTCAAAAACCTACAAATAGAATTACAGGGCTTTAGAAATGCAGTTAAGACCTGGCTCTTTCCCAATGTGTTTGGATCAGGATGAATACAGCTCCCAACTGGTTGTCATTTTATTGTTTCAGTTTGCTTTAAGTGGCATGTGTAATTTTTCTTTTGTATATTTGTTTAATGATTTTATACTCCACCCAGAGTCACATTGTTTGACTTGTGCAGCCATATAAATGTTCTAAATGATAATATAAATACAAAAATTGCACTGCAATAGGGATGTCATTAATTATTTTAGATTTTCTTATCTCATTTCACAGAAAGAACTACAATTCCTTTAGCTTCTTATCCCCTTAAATTCTTAGGGTACAATGCACTGGAAAAAACTTTTTTTTTTCTGAAAAATGAATTTGGACTTTATTCAATGACGATACAACAACACTAACTATAACTGATGAAAGAGTATTTAAAACTTGTTTTTCAAGTTTCTATAACAGCTAGTCAGAAGAAGCTGAAACACATTATGATACTTCTTAATTAAAAATATAATATTTCTAGAAGCTGTTTATAATGGATAATCTCTTGCATAGAAGGGGATTATAATATAGTAATGCTGGATATCAAACAAAGAGACAAAAAGGAGGAGGAACAGACAAAGGGGTGGGGAATTCTCTGTATACTAACCCCTTAGCAAAAGATGACTATCCAGATTTCCTGTCAACCAGATTTTCCCAGTCTCAGTACCCTCCCTTTTAGTTTTTTAACTTCCTCTCTCAGAACTGCCTAACAAACATGGTAATTGCAGTAAATTCTGGGAGTTGGGATACACATATTTGGAGGGTGTCTAGGTTGGGAAGGCTGCTTTAGAAGAACCCCTAGCGCCAACCCAGTTTAAAAAATCCTACCTAGGAGCTCCATATGGATTGTAAATAAATGAGGTACAAATGTGCTCTGTAAGTGGCACTGTTTTAAAAATGCCAAGCAGCTTCAGACCTGATTGGGGAGATCATTGGCAAAATTCCACATTTCTGTAGAAACTTAATTCAGATTTAGATCTCATTCAAAATCTGTTTTTGCCAATGCATTTAGACAGGTGAATGCTCAACAATACTTATCTGCTAACATAAAGCCACATTTCAGTGAAAATTCTGTTAACATCTATGGTTTTGTTTTGTTTTTTTAAAGAAAGCAGCAGGCCCTTCTCAGTCTTAAGAATAACTATATTCAGACAACAGAGTAAGACTGAATTTGGCTTGCCAACAAATGAGCAGTATGCACTAGCACACTGCAAAATTTGCTCCATCTGGCTCCTCCTAGGTGGAGTTACATTTTAATAAGCTCTGGACACAACAAGAAGCTTAAAACAAAAGATAGAATATCTTTTTTTTTCCCATTAAAAAAAGGCTATCAAGCCTGAAAAAGAGATATCCAAGTTTTGCTAATTACACCCAATCCTTAGAGGAGCCAATGACAATGACTGAGGGTCACCTCAGTTGCCGCACTATGAAACCTTGAGATATTCTCATGCAGTTTTATTGACAAGAGTATAAAAAGTAGTTCCCTCTTTCAGAATATTGTTTGACTTTCCAGTCTAGCTTGTAGCCCTAATATTTCTTAGGAAGCACTAAGCAAGGCTGATCCTGCCTAGCTTCTGGGCTCAGATATGGTCAACCAGATGCCACTGGCAACCAAATACAAAGCAATCCCTGCACACATCCCCATTTCCTGATAGCTGATATTTGATTCATTAACAGGTTCCAGCTTAGTTAATTAAGAGGAAATGTCAATGAAATGTAATGTTGTATAACTCTAGTCTCTACCTAAGTCTCTGTTGTACACCACCCAAAGTCACATTTTTGTGAGATGGGCGGCTATGTAAATATGCTAAATAAATAAATAAAAATAAATAAATTACCTACCAGAATGAAAAGAGAAAATTATATGTAGGATATCACAGTCTACTTGAAAATACAAATGGTTTTTTAAGGAAAAAGAAAATGATGCAACAGTGTGGGCCACAATGCAGCTTATGCCCTCTATAAATTTACCACTATGGATTACATCAACTGCAAATTTACCATACAGCTAGTACGTAGCATCATTTACTATCTGGAACCTCCATACCATGTCTTACTTTCCTGGTGGTAGTTTATGAGTATTAGAAAGACTGTGGACTCTTATGCAATTATGCCCCTGTATTACCAAATATATATTTCATTTGACAGGTTTAAGGATTTAAATGCCCTCGGGGCAGGAGGAAATGCAAATAGCTGAAGCAACTTAGCGGTTATGACATCAATGATGTTTCATTACTGTCTACCCTAAGAAGAATTCTTCACATATCTTGAAAATGTTCTCATGATAGACAAGATGTTCACTTACTTGTAGAGAGATAACTGTTTCAACAAAACCCAGTCTGGTTCTTATTAATAATGTATGGCAAATTTCCTATAATCATGTAGCACTTTGTTTTCACTACAGCAAAAAGCAAAACAAAACAAAACAAAAGATTCCTACAAAACAGTCCTAAATTGTGAACTAATTTCTTGTGAACTTATAGCAACAAATTTAATGGCAAATATGTTTGTCTACTGCTGTCAACACACTCAGACAAACAGGCTCATTTTATCAAACTGCCTTTCACCATAAACACTACAATCTGCTATCCAGGTTGCTGTTAATCTCTGTGTCCTACAAAGCTTTATTTGCTGTTCTGTGTTTGTGTCATGCACAGTCCAACTGTTGAATTGTTTATTGAGATTCTGGGGTTTTCAAAGAATTTTACAGTGATTAACCAATGTCAGTTGTAGAAAACATACTAACAGAGATGGAAAGAGGTTTGAGCAATAAAGTTCCATAAGGAATGGAAAATCTAGATTGGAATCAGATTTTGACCCTTATATACTGTACGCCTTGACAATTTTTCAACTTATCTTTATTTTGATGAAGCTAGCCTGGGAGAGACAGAGTGGTTTAGCACCAGGCTAGAAACAGGAAGACTGTGAGTTCCAGTCCCAATAAGCATAAACCTGTAGGGTTTAATCCAGGTAGTCGGCAGGAGTCAACACTGACTTAAAGGCACCATCCCCCCCTCAAAAAAGCATGGGAGAAGTAAGATGTATCTGCCTAGATGTTTGTACAGGTAATCCTCAGCTTACATCCATTCATTTAACTATCATTCAAAGTTATGGTGGCACTGAAAAAATAGACATATGACCTGTCCTCAAAGTTCCGGCCATCGCAGCACCCCCATGGTCACATGATCACCATTTGCGACCTTCCCTGCCAGCTTCCCACAAGCAAAGTCAATGGGGAAGCTGGCAGGAAAGGTCTCAAGTTGTTTCGGTAAGTCACTCCTGCTGCTTTTTGTCCCACCTGCAGCACCTGCCTCCATGCAGCCTCCCTCGGCCCTCTCAAGGCCTCCCCAGACCCAAGTGCGGCCTCCGCCGGCCCAAGGCCTCCCCCACCCCCTGTGGCACCCCCATGCTCCTTACCTGGGACTCCCACCTCTTCCCACTTAACAACCTGCACATCCTGGGGTTATGACAGCAACTGGGGCTGCCAGGATTGTCACTAAGCAATGCAGTCATGTGATGTCACACTTTATAACCATATCACTTATGGTTATAAGTGATTAGTAGTGGCAAACCTGGTCCCAACTGCTTTTGTAACCTAAGGGCTATCTGTATTTCATTCTCCATTCTTGTATCTGCAACAGTTTGATAAAAATTTGTTACAGCAGGTACTCGCTCTACTCATTCATTCAAAGTATCTTCCTTTAGTCCTATCTTGACCACTGACTTAAATTGCTCATGAAGGAGAAGGCAGTTTTAGCATCAATCCGAGATGAGCCTATAAAAAGAAAGACTACAGAAAACTGTAAGAGGGGAGAAGACTGAAAAATCATAAGAGAAGAATCTGCTGCTATGAATACACATATTAGAAAATTATATAAACAATTTAAATATGTAGTCTTGCATACTTTTTGTCCTGGTTACCTTTTCTTAGAAACAATGAAAGTGTCATGTTTCCTTCACAGTTGCAAGGCAGGAAGAAGTTATTATGACACTGACAGAAAATGTGCCAAGTCAGAAAAGCAGAAAACAGAACAACTTCATCTCTTAAAATAAATTGTTTTTGTGCAGAAGCCTTTCTTTTTACATATACATTGTGGAGAATAGGGCTGAAATCAATGTATTTTAAAGCTAGTTTATCTTAAAAGAAAAAACAGGCTGCAGGTTTATAAGAAATTCTGTAAATTCCAAGGAAATATTTAAACCCATGACAATCAGGGTTTGGCTCTGGACCCAGAGATTTACAAGGGGTAAGATAAAACAGAGCTCTGAGGTTGAGCCACTACAGTGTCTGGCTACTGCTAACAGTCAAAGAGGTTGCAAGTGCTGTCAAACTAAAACTGTTTTCCTCCACTTTTACAGAAATATGCTTCTTCTAATTTCCTAAATGTGTAAACAACTACAGCAGAGAGCCCTCTAGCAGTCTCTTACATGGAAACCTATAAAACAGTATTTTTTGTCCTAGAACAACATGAAATTAAAAGTAATTAATGTAATTTTGAGCTTGATTACAGTTAATGTTCAGTGGCCAAGCAACTTTACAAATTGTTTTCTGTGACTAAATTGTTTCCAGGTGCCTAACAATGTAAATAAAGAATACCTGTAGCTATTATTTCTATTTGCCGCAAACTCTACATTCATAGACTTTTAAAGGCCTTTGTTCATGAAAGCATTTAGAGCCTCCATAAATTTATTTATTAAATTTATACCTAGCCAGTCCATCAAAAACTGGACATTGGAAGGCATAAATCAATAATTTTATTTTAAGTTTTCTTTGTAATATAGAATTGATACCTTGGCTTTATTTAAAAAAAAACCCTCAGGGACATTTTAGAGAAACAACAAATGCTAACAGACAGTTTGTCACTTGTCAAGCTATTTTTAAAGTTAGCACTATCTATTTATGGTACTTTCAGACAGGCTGGTACAATATTATTTTACTTGTAGGAAGAAAGCTGAAAAATTGCCTGGAAATTCTACATTGTTTTTGGGAGTGTTGAACATTTAATAATAATTTAGGACAAACTGTACCTAGATATTGAAAATAATAAGTAAGATGTGTGTGTCAGAAGGCTTATGCATAAATACAGCTATTCTAGAGAAAGCACTCCTAATACAATAAAATGTAATGATCATATTTAACTGTAACCATTTAAATAGGCCAGTTTCACTAGTAGAGGAATGAAGAAGCAGGTAGAAGAAACAGTAGCAGCTACAGAGAACTAGATAATGGCTATTATTAAAATGCTATTCAAGTCCCCACTTCACATTGCCCACTGATATCATAATAAGAAGTATCCTATGACTAAAGGTTTGTCCTGCCTAAATCGGATTTAAAGAGAAAGAATTCAGAATTTTGGTCAAAGAAACCATTCTTATATAATATCTTAGGTTATCCAGTATGAAAATGAGTACTGTAATGCACCTGCTGAAGGCTAGCAAGATCAAGTTCTAAATATACAAGATAACCATAATTAAATATTGATTTTATATTATAGCTATTTATTATCCACAAGTATGCTACATCCTATTAGCTAAATAGTGATTCTTAATTTATCTACTGGATAGGTGGATGATTTTAAATGAAAAAGAGATTTGATTCTAAAAAATAAATTTTGAACAGCTGCATACATAAAATTCCTAGGGCTATGTAGTTGGCAAAGATTCTTCACAGTACATCTGATTGCAAAAAATACTATCTGTCTGCAACTCTTTAAACCAGCTGTGTTTTTTCTCAGGATCATGCAGTTGCCCTCTGCAGCCGCCACATCAACCCTGGAAAAGGTGCAGCTGCTTTAAAGAATGGCAGATAGGGGCTATGTTTGCTCCCTGAAACTCCAAAGCACCTTTTTGAAATCAGAATTGAACCACTGCATAATCCTATTAGTTTCTAAAATTTAATGTTTGGTTTTTAATTCAAAGTTGAGTTTTCAAAAGAGATAGTTTTTACAGAAGCTGCACTATATTTATTCTGAATGTGTAATGCTTCAAATATCTGAACCACTGGAATATTTCCTTTCTTTACTCTAACTTCATATCTTTCTTCTCTAGTTCATTGCCTGGTGTTCACTATTGAATTCTAAGTCCCTTCAGTTAGGAATTCATGGAGAAATAATAATTCTATATGGTTGCTAAGAGTCGACAATTTGTTGGCACATAATCAGACAGTTAGGAATATAGCAATTGTAGACATATCTACTGGATAGGTTGATGATTTTAAATGAAAAAGAGATTTGATTAGATATAAAAACTATTCAAAACTATATGTAAATAATAAATATAAATCTATCACATTACGCCTAGAATACTACAGTTCTATTACAGAAAGTAAAAATAAAATTAATATTTTAGTAATTGATTCAATATTTAATACAAACTATACAACTTATTAATATAAATTTATTTGGTAATAAAATAATTAATGTAAACTTCAAAGAGTCAAATTATTTCATCTGAAGTCTCCCAAAACATTAAGTATTGCTTACAGTATAATATTTCATTAGGACTTCCTTTTAATACACATTTTCTACATACTAGAACATTTATGCATATATTTAGAAAAATAAATCAAACAGATGAGTGCCAACCTGCAATCTGAAATAAGGAAATCTAGCCCACAAGAGTACCTCATCTGTATTAAGTTATTTCCTGGCAAAATGAAGGGGTTGTGTATCCACCTGTATGCAGAGATGCCTGAAAGCAACTTCAGAGCAGCTGCACAAGCCTTGCAAAAGACACAGTGGCTTTAATGACTTATAGAAAAATGCTTTCTCTGTGCTTTCGTATGTTTCAAAGCACCTTGAAATTGAAATAAGATTTTTGAATTAGCTCATATAAGATCACACTGTAAAGAGAGTAATAGCACATTAAGTTCTGCCAATTCAACTACTATATTTTGAAACTTGAGAACTAGTGTGACACAGGCTCCAGTCTACCTCCAGCCATGGAAACTCATTGGGTAACTTTGGACTAGGGACTCTTAGCTCAGCTTACCTTACATGGTTACTGTGTAGATAAAATGAAGAGAAATCTCCATGTAATCCACCATCAACTTCTAGAGCATTGGTTCTCAACGGGGGCGGTACCGCCCCCCAGGGGGCGGTGGGAGGATGCTGAGGGACGGTGAACTTGTTTTGGGCGGTAGGGGGGCGGTGGGCATGTTTTGGGCGGTAGAGGGGCGATGAGCATGTTTTGGCATTCGAACTTAATTTTAAAACTCCCCAAAAAATTTATTAAATCGATTATCCGGTTTACACCATTTGTACCAGCAATAAAACGAACTTACACAACGGCTGCCCTCACACACTTCTAAGAATGGTGAGACCAATTTGCATTCTAGGTAGGCTGACCTTGAAGAACTCGACACTACGATTCTTCTCCGATCCCAACCAGCACAGTGCATGTGTCAGCTGTTTTCCCGCGCGATTAATCGCAGCGCGTGCGTCAGCTGTCTTCCCACGTGATTAATCACAGTGCATGCGTTGAGCGTCCTTTCAATATGAATGTTTGATTTGACCCGTGTTTCTTGAGTTGCTTTTCGTTCACTTCATTTCTGTTTTTTCCCCTCAGTTTCGATTTACTTTCATTGTTTATTTAGCCGGTCGGCTAGGTAAGTGCGCTTATTAGTTCTTTATCGTGGTCATGAATTATTAATTTTGAGAAAGAGCATTTAAGCTTTTTTTTTTTGCATTAGTCATTTTAATTTTAATAAAAGGAATGCAATTACCTTACAGGGCAAAAGTATCGAGTTAAATCGAACAAATTTGATGTGTGAGTCTACTGAAAAAAATTACTTAAAATGTTTGCCTTTTATAATTCAGTAACTCCCCCCCCCCCATACCCTAAATTACAGGATTTTCACAAAGGGTGGCGTTGAAAAATTTTCCGCTCCTTAGGGGGGCGGCAGCTTCAAAAAGGTTGAGAATCACTGTTCTAGAGGAAAGGTAGAATACACAAGTAGCACATAATTTTAAAAGGTATTAATAAACCCATTGGCTACAAGAAAAGAGTAAACTGAAATCTGTCTGCTATGAAATAAAGTCAAGTTTTTAGTTTTTTTTTTTCTATGAGCAAATCCTTATGCATCATTTAATTGTTAGGAATAAATTTAGGAATCAAGAGAGCAACTAATAGCAGAAGGATATAGTTGTCAATGGTTTTCCCATTTACAGTTATCAGAAAGATTCAAAATGTATAAAAAGGCTTATGGTATGGAGCAAAGTAAGACAGAATTTGAAGTACAATTGTGCACCAGTGATGAACACGTAATTGTTAAAATGTATAAACTTTTGTTGAAATTTAAAACAGAGAAAGAACAGGTTAAATAGTGTATGATAAAGTGGGCTAAGAATTTTGGTTATAATATACAGATCGAACAATGGGAAAATATGTGGTTAAGAGGGTTGAAATTTACATTATGTTATGATCTTAAACAGAATTTTTATAAAATGATGTATCATTGGTATATGACACCAGAGGAATTATCTAGAATGTATAAAGGCATTTCAAATCTATATTGGAAATATGAACAACTTGAAGGGACATTTTATCATGCTTGGTGGACATGTAAAAAAGCGAAAAAATATTGGATTCAAATACATACATTGATACAGAGGATTTTAATATTAATATTCAATTGAAGCCAGAACTTTTCCTTTTAGGATTGATGGATAAACAGAAAAAAGCCATGGAAGATTATTTCAATATATGATTATATGCACAAATATGGAAAGATCTGGCACTACCCACCGTGGAGGAATGGTTGGTGAAGCTGACAGAACTTGTTGAGACGGACAAAGTGATTTCTTTGGTTAGAGAAAGGACAATATCTACATTTATTGGTGACTGGAAACCCCTTATGGACTTTTTGCATAAAAATGAAAAAAATGAACTTGTGATTTATGGTTTTGATGATTAGATAGGATAGATTATAGAAAGAAGAGAGTCATAATGTAACTTTAGAGAGGTTAAAATACAACTGTACTTATAACTGCTGTGAAGAATATTGGAAGTTACTTCTTTATACCTTTATATCTTTTTTTATATCTTTCTCTTTTTTTCCTCTTTTCTTATTGCACTTTTAGCCTTTTCTGTTATTTCTCTCTTTCTTTTTCATGTTCTGTGTTCTAATTTAGTTTGTATTAGTTATTATTGCTCTTAAAACTTTCAATAAAAATTATATTTAAAAAAATTAGGAATCAAATTATGTTGAAAATTGCAATTATACTCAATTACAATCACCAACCAATTGTCCTAGACTGTGAAGTGGAACTATAAACCAAATCTTTTATTTTTTTAGCCTTTTTAAGCATGTTGAATTCACCCATTTATGAATAGTTTGGATATCAGAATGAGTCTACAGCTATATTCTCATCCTTTTCCAGCATAAATGCTTGAAGTAAACATTCCTAGTAAATTTTTTCTTATAAGTGAATGTGTTGAAAAGTATTATATAGGGGTATGGGTGCAACTTACATTATCAGTAATATTAATTTATTTGAAGCCTGCAATTAAAATAAATTTAACAATGCATATTTTAAAACTACTGATTTCCTCATATCTTTCCACATTTGGCCTACAATTTACTGAAAAACAGGCAATACTACACATATTTTCATTATGCAACACAATTGCATAACATAGCACAGTAATAGTGACATGACGAAAATAACGTTTTAAACTGAGATGGTATGATAGCAATGCTTTTGTATCTAAAAAAGGAGTTCTGCTCCTGAATCTTAAAAAGAATTCTGACTAGTTAAATATTATTTAATTTTCAATTAAATTCAATGTCAATCTAGGCAATGTTCAGAAATCATGAAAATTATTGGCTGTTTTGAAAAAGTGCTAAGAGACACTAAGAGGGAAGGTATCTTAAGCTAGACATAAACATATAGACTTCTCTGTCATTCTTCAGAGTAACATTTTATTGATGATGCAAACTACAATTGGATCCATGCTGCTTTGTAGCATGATTTTTTTCCCATGGCAATTAAATAATCAGACCGTGGGCTTTTCTACATTGCAGCCTTCAGCTGGTTGTCCTCTGTGTGTAAACTGACTCAAAATGAAGCCAGCTTAAGAAATCCCTTTCTGGATTTCAACCCTTTCCCCCATTTTGGCCACAGCGATGGCCAGATGTTCTGTCTGGACTGTAATTAAGAGGGCCCTAATTGGTGGATTTCCCTGCTTCTTGTCTCCTCCCACTGATGCCAGGAAAGGAAACACCACATGCATATTTACATGATCAGAGGTAAGAAAAAAAGAGCATGGAACACAGACATTTTACAAAAATTACTTGGAATTTTTTATTATCAGAATATCACCATACCTGCAAACCATTGTGTCTCTCCAAGAATTCAGCATCTATTAATTTAATATTACTGGATAAAGAAATGACTAAGTCAGCTACTTAGAAAAGTCTGGTGGAAATCTGCAATATCTTCCTTTGGTCTGCATATGCTGCATGAGTATGGCCATAATGGGTTGATTAAGGCAATGTACAAATGTGATGGTATTTAACCAATAAATCTATATTTCAACACCTAATCAAAAATAGCATTAAACAAAGCATGGGGTAAGGGTCAGAATCAAATACTTGTGTTATTGAAAGATAACAAATGAACACTGTTATTCCATGTGAGTTACATAAAGAAAAAGCAACATAAAGGAACTAAATTTACTGTATATCTTTTCTTTTTAAAATGTGTTTACATGCATAGCCAATTTCTGAAAACCCTAAAAAGCTAATGATGTAACCTTGACATAATGTCACAAAAATTGTCTTTATCTTCAAACCTATAGATAAACTTAAATGCTCCTTAGAATCAATACAGATTCCATTTTAAGCATATACAAACAGTATAGTAATAGATAATGCTTGCTACAGTTATGCTTACAATTATGCTATATATCTTTCTAATTTAAGATAGACAGCAACATTTGTTGTTTCTGTGGAGTCCTGCATTTTTATTCCCATGATCTTTTATAACCATTAACATGCCACTTGGGTGCAGCAGCACTAAAGACAATATCAAACATATAGCAACCTACACAAGTTTGCTACTAGGTGTATATCTGAAGAGGAATTACCGTACAACTTATCCCCAACTGCTGATAAATGTACATATATAAGGACATTTGTTTATTTGCTATATTTTGTCTCTAAGACAGAGGGAAGGGGAGAGAGAGAGAGAAATCTTAGATATAATGTAGTGGATAAATAAGTCCTAATAACTTAAGGAGTACCTTAGGGAGAACAGGGTGCAATGATTTAGCCCTCTAAGAAATTATTACTGTACTGTATGCATGTCAGGTTCCAAGAACATAGAGGCATAAGGAATCATACTGGTGGTAGCAGCAACTTTCTGATCCAGCTTGAATGATTAGCCTCTTTGAAACTCTTGATGCAATAATATGAACTGCTAGGACATGTTCCTCTGAGCGAAAACAAAATATTTGTGCAGAAAGGAAGAGTTAACCTGTTTATTGGATGCCAATTTAATAGTACAAACCTTAGAATCTGGTTGCAGTTTACTGGGTTGTTTTTGTAAGTGTCTGAAAAGAACTTAATTTGTAATGCAGTATGTTCAGAGTACAAAGACATGGAATGCATAACAATGAATAAACAGTTTTCTCATTTATATATTTGTCTTAATACTTACTTCAGTCGATCTTCTTCTTTTTTGCGGAGGCTAAAGTCTCGTTGGACCACCTGAAGAACATGTTCAGCTTCATCATCAGTTAAGCCAGACAAATCTAGCTTTCTCCTCATATTTAGTTACTTTCAATGAGATCTGTTAACAAAAGTACCTGAAACCCCTAAAACAAATAAAGAGAAGGATAGAAGACAGAAAATACTGCAATTACTGTATTGTTCTCCTAAAATATATATTTAAAAACACTGGCAATCATTTAATTTCATACTGTTCAGGAATGAAGACAATAACTAAATAACATTCACAAATTAGTGAACTGTGCTTAGAATCATTTTAATTTCAGACTTGCATCAACTAAGATGCTAGTTATATGGTTAGCTGTATTAATATGTTTTGCAGAGATTTAAATACATATTGCTTTCACAAAGAAAACTGTGAAATAGATTTTAAAATCTGCATAGCAGGTACAAATGGGTGTTCATTTCCTTCTCTTGCTGCACAATGGTTTTCTTACAAATTTTCTCTTCATTTCAACGCAAAAAGTAGCTCAAAATGGGGTTGGAGGAGAATAGAACAGAAAGAGAAGACTGGGAAGGAAAAATTGACAAGAAAAAGACCAAAATCTGATTTTTAAAAAATCCTCTTTTGCTGTCACTGTGACATTTCAAGCTGACTGAATGCTTCTCCAACTCATAATAAAAAGCATTCCTTGAACACAAATAATGAATCAGTAAAAGAATCAGGAATTAGATTTGGAGTCATATATCCCTAATATTCAGTTCTCAATATGGTAGGACATTATTATTATTATTAAGAAGCACATTCAGTTATGTAATCTTCTTCCTATACATATAATGTTAAATTCATACACAAATTTAGAGCTGAAGACATTCTTTGTTTTATACTGAAGCAGCAGCTAAGAGAGATTTTCAGAATACTGGTGCATTACCCAAACTCTCTTTTCATAGTATATTTTGATAACGGGAGCTGCACTTTGGAATTCTCATTCCGAATTCCAGCCAGCTTCCCAACTATATGTCACTCTGTTTCTCAATGTTGTGTTTCCCAACCATCAGCATTTATTTTCATTACACATGTTAAGTCTTCAAAAAGATGTTTGGATGTGGTATGTTCCAATACAGGTTTGGTTGCATAACAATTCCCACTTGGAGAATAAATTTATTATTAGCATATAGACTATGGTATAATTGCAAAATTACCCTTAGATTCCAAGGATCTATACAAATTATCACATGTACAACTGACCAAGCTGATCAGCCATAGTGATACAGACACAGGAACAAAATCTTGTGACAGAGGAAGATACCAACTGTCAGTCCTTCAAAGTAGACCAAGTCAGGAAACAGACCCCACAACACTGCCTTCTCTGTGTTTTTGTTTTTTCAACCATTACCTTGCTTCTCCAACGTCATCCCCTTGGCTCTCCACACTAACACTCTGCTCATACTACTATCAAAACTATTACAAGACTCAACAATTTCCCATGACTTTATAGAAGCATACTTTTTTGCTCATCCTCCACTCTGGTAGATGCCATCATCTGTCAGTAACATGCACATTGTTAATCTATCCAATGTCTACATAAAAGACTAATGAACCCAAATCTAACACAGAAATAGAAACGTGAAACATTTTAACTCCCAAGGAAATTCTATCTCTCACATTAAAGAAGCCACAAAGCCCAACTAGATCAAGAAAGCAGAACTGAAATTTGTCAGAAGATTCAACACTATATCTTGTGGATTAATGATAGACTATGGTTTTTCTCAAAGACTAGGGAATCTCAGCAAACCTTTCCTTAAGAACTTGTGAGGGAAATATGTTCTTGTCCAAGCAAAAGCAATATAGTAAGTAATTATATAAAGGTTACTAAGCAGCTGGCTGAAAAGCTTTCTCAAATAAAATGCCAAAATGGCTTGGTGAACAGAATGAGTGAGCATAAACAGAGAGGTTTTGAAAGGGAAATCTCAAAGTCATTGGTTTATTAATGCAACTGCAGAATTATACCTCCAATCTGACAGAGAAAACCAGGTGATAGCCCAATATAATGAACTCTCTGGATTACCAGAGTCATTCAGCAGCAATTGTACCCATCTGGAGGAAGATACAATAACCCTGAAGCTGTTTCAAAGAATATGTACACATTCAGCCAGAGCTTATGGGCAAGCAGCTGTGCCTTCTATAGGACAGTCCTGTCTCCCATAGAATGTCTATGTAGGGAATATATGGGACATGTAAGAAACTAACCTGTGTATGATTTAGATTTGAACATACCCTCTTGACCCTAGTGGCAACTTCATAAAGGAACTGACAGGTTACCTTAGTGTTGAAAATGTTAATAACAGTGGAAGTATATGGGCCTTTTTGGTATTAAAAAAAATGAAGAGAAGATGTGTAATGGAAGCTTTCTGGGAAGCACAATTCTACTCTCAGAACATGAAAGGGAGTAACAAAACAAAACACTCAAGTACAGGAAGATTTTAACCGGGTCTTTGATTTCATCACTGACTAACCATCTACAGGAAGTAAACTCAAAGGTTTAAATCAAGAGGATAGCTATATCATCTGCATTCATCAAACCACAGATTTTCCTCTTGCCACATTTTGCCAAATGTTCATCAGGCTTATTTAAGAAACTTTCCAAATCATTCAAACATAAACTGAATAAAGTAGCAGCTTCCTTGCCCTCCTTCCTACAGCTGAGAAAAGGGATTGGCCCAAGGTCATCCAGCTGGCTTTGTGCCTAAGACCAAAACATGGTCTTCCTGTTTCTAGCTTGGTGCCTTAACCTGGGGATATTTTCAGTCAACTGTCCTGCACTGTCACATCCAATTTGAAGGGGATTATCACTGTTCAGCTAAACCATGTCTTCCATCAATAGGTACATTTCACCATTTCTGCTTTAACTTATCCCTAAGGGTAGAATTGAAAGCTGCCTTCAGATCCATGAATTCTCCCTAAAGTTTACCCTTTAAGGTTCCTGAATATTTTTGATAGAGTGGGAAAATACCAGATAACAGTGTAAGACTGGGCATTTTTCTCTGAAAGCTGTTCTGGAATCAGTGAGTACTTCTCACATTCCAAGAAAGAATTCAACCTATTACATAGAGATCTTACATACAACTTTTCCATGATCGACAGCAAACTAATTGTTTTGTAGTTTCCTGGGTCACTGCCTTTATCCAAGCCATCCCAGTACAGCTGGGCAAAACAGCTGAAACAGGTTCTTTGCAAAGCATATTGCACAAAACAGCTGAAACAGGTTCTTCAGAAAGAAAGGGGACACTGCAGCTTCAAAGATTTTCTCCTACTATATGTGCAGGAACAAGTCTTTGTTACATGGGCAGGTCCAGCAGAAATGTTGACTTTATCATATTTGCAGATGTTTAAGAGCTTTCAGAGAAGCCATGCTAAGCCTTACAGAGAACACAATTGCTTTAATGCTTCAAGAAGGGATGCTTTGCTCACATAATGTCCTTTGTAAAATACACTTTTCTAATACTTTGCACAACATGCTTTGCACAACCATACTTCTTAGTACATTTATGTTAGCTAGTTATTCAGTACTAAAATATCCATGTCAAATGTTATGGCTGTTTCATGTTTGGTTATTTCCAAAACAATCCTCAATTTCATATCTCCTTTTACTATTTTCCTGTCCCATTTTCTCTTCTTCTAAACTGTACTATGACACAAACAGTATATAACCTGGTAAGACTATAAATCTCATATGATAAAGGAACTGCTGGTTTTTCAGGGGGCCACAAAGATTGCTTGTTAATTTTTGCTGCATAGAATTGATAAACACACATGCCACTACTTTATTAATGACAACTATCTAAACAGTTCTGTTTTTATACCTTTCTGCCCTGAAAGCACAGCCTTGTTATTTCCATCCACCCTCTTTCCATCCCTTTTCTCCCATTCCCCTACAATAGTAAGTGTTAAGATGTTTAAGGTACCACAAGAATTTTTAATGACACAGAACATTATCAAATCTTAAATGTTATAAATAATATTCTTAAATTAATGGCTTCTCATTCACTTCTTCACCAGTAAAATATACTGTATAATGCTGTCTTGGGTTTCTTAAGACAAGCAATCTCAGAATATCATTACATTAGGAAATTTAGTAGCATACTAAACAGATACTTAATAGCCCAGCCAAAAGAATCCAGCTAAGTAAGATTACCTGTAGTCCCATGAAGTAAATAAGGGACAGCATTCTCACCAAGAAAAGCTTGAGGAAGAAGACATGAAATACTCCTTTGTCTCTTATTAACTTTCCTTTCTCTATTTGCTATTTTTCTTAATAATAGAAACATGCTTATCCAATCACACTTTTTCTTTTTTTAAAAAAAGCAAACTATTATCCAATTATAGTTTTAAAGCATCTTTAAACATCCAGATCTGTTGAACTACAATTACAGGTGTAAACTCCTGATAAATTTAGGATGCTCTCATTTAAAAAAGCCTTCTTTGAATTTCAAGATAATTGCTTTCTTATAAATTCACCTTTCTAACTTTGGTTTCAGATCTTTTATCCATTGTATGAAAAGTTTCTTAACCACCTTTTGATTAACAACACATTGTACACATTTCTACCTGGAAGTAGACAATCTTACTATGGAGATTTTCAAGTTTTATCAACATTCTTTTTGCTTTCTTCAGAATTCCTTAGATCTTTTGTTCAACAGAATGTTCCATATTCCCCTTGAATTTCTGACCAGACATAGATCTGCTTAATCTCAATAAAGTTGCTATGTTTTAGACATGATCTCAGAGTAGTTTAGAGCTTGGCAACCTTGGAAACAATTAAAAGGTTTTTCTTCATCAATTCATATAAAAAGTATAAAGTACTATAACATAATTTTGAAATAGTACCAGAATCTGTGTACAAGCAAAAAGAAACTCTCCATGAGGTTTGGGTGTTTTGTTTTTTAATATATCGAAATCGACTGTGGATTTGAAGAACTCGCAAGTATTATTTCTATGGCTATGCAGTGATCTGGATCTGAAGGGCCAAGAGTGATATTAAGTGTGTGGGAGCTTTGGCAACTCCTTAAAGCACCTGCAGCTTTTTCTGGGCTCATACAGCTACTGCCACATGATCTCAGGAAAAAAAGGTTCTGTTTACAGAGCTTGGGTGACCCACACAAATCATTGACTATTGCTACTTGTGTGCTAACAAACACTCTGAATTACCTTTCCCCTTCAAATGTGAATTGGCACATAACCCATTTATTTTCAAACAAATTTAAATTGGATTTATATAAGAATAAAAATAAATCTTAAAATATATGGCAAACAATGCCGTGTGATTACTTTTTTGACAACTGAAATTGATTCTGAGGACTTAGTTTATATTCTCCATTTTATCTAATGTTATTCACTATTGATTAAAAATATATAGCACAATCTTTATAGATTTCCTAATTTACATTTCTTTTAACATCACTCATGCATTGGTGATTACATACAACTATAACCTGATTTCATGCAGCTTTATTGGGAAAACACTGATTAGATATCATCTAAATAGAATCTAATGTGATGACTGGAATAAAGTCTTAGAGTAAGTTATCTGGAATTCATATGATTTTGGGAATATGAAGAAGTGGACAGGATTCTCTGTGGTATGAGTACCAGTACTTGTGAGCTAGATCCATGTTTCTCTTGGTTCCTTTGGATAGCAGGGCAAGGACTGTGAGGAGATGGATTTGAGAGACAGTAAATGCTTCTTTAACATAGGATGAGATACCACTGACTTTGAAAAAGGCAGCAGTACTCCACCTCTTGAAGAAGCTATTTCTTGATCTGGCATAACAGACAACTAGTGCTCAGGTCCAAATTTCCCTTTGTGGACAAAGTAGTTCTCTTTCAGTCAGGATTCAGGCCTAGGCATAGGATGGAAATAGAATTTTTTGATCTGCTGGATAGCCTCCATGAAGACCTAGAGGATAGGAGATTTTTGGTGCTATCATCCATGGTATCCTGCTGGACCATTTATGGTATTTGGAGTTCAACACACCATCTTGCAATTGGCTCATTCCTTAATGGTTAGTTCCCACATGGGTGGATGGAGCTGTGGTCAAACCTATGGTTACTCCTACCTGGTATGCCCCAAGACTCAGCACTCTCCCCACTCTTCTTTAATATCTATATGAAGCTGCTGGGAAAGATCATCCATCAACTCTGGATGAGGTATCTGTGATGAATGTATCTACAAAGAGGAGGGTGATGTGGCAACAGACAGCAAGGCTATCAGGAAGGAGGGGGTACATTCCAGAAAAGGAAAGGAGACAAAAGACAACCCAGTCTGCAGGGGAAGCATGGAAAGTGTAAGAGATTCAGGATAGCCACTCCCCAGAATCTCCCAGGGTATATCCACTAGTTGCAGTAGTATAGATTTAGTCTAACAAGATTCTGTCTATATGGTGTAAGCAAATAAAGGAACTTAACTGGGCTGTTTCACCATTGTTCTTGGGCTGGGCCTGACAGTATCATTAGTATGCTAATAACACTGAACTGTATATCACCACTACAGACCAAGCTGGAGATAGTATACATGTCCTAAATGTTTGAAAGCTGTGAAGGTTTCGATGGGTACAAACGAGCTTGAACTAAATCCCTACAAGACTGACTTTCTGTTTTCCCAGAAATAACTTGGCTCAGAAACAATTCCAGTGTTAACTCTAGGGTTAGGTGGGGTTGCCCTCTTCTTGAAGGACTAAGTCTGATTCCTGCTGTCATGGCCAGGGACCTTTGCCCAATTCAGGCTGTTGTGCCAGTTTACCTAGATCATGAAGCTTTGGTGACAGTAATTCATGCACTCATCATCAGCAACATATTCTACATATAGTGCCATCTTTGAAAACAATTTGGAAGCTATAGTTGGTAGAAAATGTAGCAACCAGGATGCTAGTTAGAGCAAGCCATTATGTGAACACATAGTCTATGATCATTTGATAAATTACTAAAAGGCATCCAATGCAAGGTGCAGTTTTTGGCCTTTAAAGCTCTATATGGCTTGGCTCTAGGATGGCTCAAGGGCCATTTCCTCCAAGTAGAATGTGTCAACTCATTTGTGCCCAAAGGGGATGTTTATAGTCCCACAGCTGTGAGAAATCAAGGAGACATGGACCCAAAGGCAATCATTCTCTGTAATGGCTCCAATGCTATAACACACCTTGGCTACAAAGGTACACCTGACACCTTCTCTAATGGTCTTCCACAAAGCAATAAAGATTGTATTATTTGAATGGATATTCAGAGGTTGATTGTTCTGTGATATCTTTCTGATTGGGCAGACAAGTCTACGCTTTAATCCATATTGCTTTTGATGGATTTTAACTGCTATTGTAAACCTTCAGGAATCATCTGTGCTGGATGGTATATATTATCCAAAGATTACTGTGGAATTGAGAAATAAATACAGCCAATAAAATCTGGTGCAAACTGGCAAGAGTTTGCCAGGAAAAGTAAGGAAATTAGCTTGGATGCTAAGGAACTGGTTGCACAGATTGGTAACTGGGAGAGGTCAGAAACAGAAGAAATAGGATCCTCAGAAATGCTAAGGTAAACAGAGGTAGAAATTAAGGGAACCAGTAAGAAGATTCTTGTTAGAGAACTTGCAGACAGTGAGATAAACCAGAATTAGGGACCTTCATGGGGAATGGGGTTCTGTCTTAAAGAGAAGCAAAAATGAAACTGAAAGAGTTCAGAAGAGATAAAAAGCTGCAATATTGTGGGTGCATTTACAGACATAGACAGGGAGACAGACTGTTCAAGATATTTATTGCAGTTATAGATCTTTCACAAAAATAACACAAAGTTGGGCTGAAAACTCAAAGGCATGAGAGCTTTGAGTTTAAACATCTGGAGAGACAAATTTCAAGTTCAGGAAGATCCAAGAATAGTCTATTTCCAGTCCTAAATAATCCAACAATAGCACATAGAATCACAGGTAGGAAAGTTGTTTGTCCCAAAGAGCCAGTTACTAAAGCCATCTCTTTTATATAGCTATGATTATCACCTTGACTAATTATCTGAGTTACACTTTTTTTCACATAGATAACTCAACTTCCTTTGCTCTTCTTTCTTAATTTGTGATGTGTTGCTGGGCTCGGGGCCCTGCCAAGCCCAAGCTCTGGAATGCCTGAAATCAGGTGTGTTCTCTTCAGCTGATTTCTTTGGTGCAAGCTCTTCTGATCTGAAGTTTCAGACTGATCCCTAACACACATGCACAAAGGGAGAAAGGAGATGAGCAGAAGTTTATCCTGGAGGTATGGCTAGGAAAATGAGGAAATGGAAATGGAAATGGAACTGGAAAAGGAAAAGGCTAGCCTAGATAGTGACAACCTAAGGAGGGAAAAGAAGTGTCAAAAGAAGAGGTCAGAAAGAGCAACAGCTAACAGGGAGAAAGACAGCTAACAAAGGAGAAGGCTAACAAAGGAGAAGGCAGTTTGGAGGGAAGGGAGATATATAGGATTCCAGAATATTGACTGGCAGCTCAGACAACATGGTGGGGGGAGGGAAGGCTGGCAAGTTTTGCTAGTGAGGAATTTGCCCAGCAAATTAGCTGGAGGGTGGAGTGGAAGATTGAGGTTTGAAGAGGAGAAACTGTTTAGATTTAGAAAGGCTACGATGGAGAAAGTCTAATCCAAAAGGACAGATTACACAGACAGGAAAAAGAGAGGGAGACAAAATTCACAAAATACATTTGCAGCAAAAGCTGGGATTATAAAAGCTGTCTGTTATAATGTTAGCCCCACTAGGTAGACCAGACCAGAAAATCAATTCCACAGGAAGGCTAAAGCTACTTTTATTGAGATTGGCTATAATAACAGAATCTTTCAAGTCTGATCCTTCTGTACCTCCTCCTCCTCCTTATGCTTCAGTGAATTAGGAATGTGTCTGCCTCAGCTGTTTTCTAATGTTATCTTGTTCTGGACTTCAAAAATGTTTCAGCCCCTTTTGCTTAGGCATTAGATACTTCATATTTCTAGCAATGTCATCTTCTGTACTCTTTACAGTTGCATAAGGACCATTAGTTTTTTGGCAAGCCTCTGTGAAGAATTCCCAATGAGTTCAATAGCTTGATCTATTTAAAGTTATTCTCATACTCATGTGATGCTTGGGTCATCCACACAGGACCTTACCATGGCTCTATCTGCTTTCCAGTAATTTAGGACATGTTCTCATGGTGGACCTTCAAATTGGCCCCAGCCTGATACTGAGGCAAGCTGAAGCTTGAGCAAAGTGATCCAGAAGGAAGCTAGTGTTTTCTAATGGAAAATAGTACAATCTATGCAAACATTTGCACAGAAGAGGCAGCTGAAGGAGGTAGCAACCTGCAGGGCTCCAAGTGGTCCACTACAGGACTTACCTCACCGTGGTCCTATGTGCTTTTGTGGCTATTTCTTCTTCGATTTCTGGAGAGAACAAAGTCTCACCTGGGAGTCACACTTTTCTTTTGTTTTTTGTTTGGTTCTGGTAGGAATACCAACCTCACGAATAGTATTCCATGAAGTTATTACCCCTAGCAAATGTCTGCCATCTCCCAGCACAACAATCCCTGCCCTTAACTCTGCACTTTCTGAAGAGCACTGCTGCCACCCAAAAGCAGAGTCCAGGTAAGAATTGCTGTGGTCAGAGGCAGTGAGTGATTTGATGGGAGGAGGGAGATAGGTAAGCAACAGAGAATGGGAACAGTCCCTTCCCTATCCTTCACTTCCCCATAAGTAGTAGCAGAAACCAGTGGCCCTGATCTCACGTGAGGGCAGCAGTTTTGCTAGCCTTGTTTGCAAGGTATGGTTAAAAAAGACTTCTACAGTACCAACAGTTTTCTGCATCCATTACAAGGATGGGACAAAAGTGTGTGATCAGGGATGAGACAAGGAGCCCATGAACTGTGTATCTGTATGGTTGTTTCCTTTTTAATGCAAGTTGTTCTTGGCATATATTTTATTATTGGTTCCTCCAGGAAGTTTGTGGGAGAAGCTATTATTAACCAATCAGGGATTTAGTAAGGCAGCAAAATCCTCTGCCCAAACCATAATCTAGAACATTGTATGCCTGTTTTGTAGATGAATTTGTTTGGCCTACTCTAGCTGGCGGCGGCGGCAGCGGCGGCTGCTGCTGCTGCTGTTGTTTTTAATGCTTGTAGTTTTTTTTTATGCTTGGAAGAGTTCTACTTTGCTGCTGTTCCACTTGAGGAGGGATAAGCAATATGGGCTTTATTTTATTCAGGAGCACAGACAAAAGCCAAGGGGAATGGTTCCTTATTTATTGCAGAAATAATAAATGAGAAGAAAAGCACAAAATACATGGAGGATGTTTGTTCTGTTTTGCTTTTAGAGAGAGAAACTGGGTCTTTAATTGTAAACAGTAAATCCGAAAGAGAGTTGAGAGACTGTCTCATTTCTGCAAAGTGAAGTGTGCTACACGAATGGCTAATCTCGTCTTCCAGTCTGGAGAAAGGAGAAAGCTGACTGAATGTTCTCAACAGAAACCAATCAGCCTTGACCCTAGAAAGATGTTTCATGTCTCCTGAAATTCCATTTTTGGCTTCATTTCCTGATTTAAGCATATTCAGCAGAAGATCTGATAGGGCTTCTACATGCTTGTAACTATATGTGCTGAATAGACTCTTCAACTGATTGAGAAACATGCACATCACAAATTATGTTCCCTATTATTTGTAGATTTAACATGCATGGAAATTGTATTCAAATATTCAATTAAATATAGAGTTAGTCCAGACAGTGAATGCCCTGTGGCTAAGAAGAAAGCCAGTTCAGTTTAGCCCATGTATAGGAAAAAAAGTATAGGTAAATCTAGAAGGATTTGCACACCAGTAGCTGTGCTCCCCAGGAGGCATGGAAGTAAGGCAGGAATTGCTATGGTGGGAAATGGGAGAAGTTGCCACTAGCAGCAGCATCTTTGTGGAATACCTTCCACAAGCTCCCATATTGCTACTGCAGCAAAAATGAAAAAGGAAGCTTTGGCTGTCACATGAGACTTAGCCAAAGAAAACAGAATGGTAGCATGGAAAGAATATAATTACCACATACATATGTCTGTGTGATAAGCCTACAATCACCATGGATTTGGTGCTGGCTGGTAAATATATATCCACATCCATCCAAACTCTGGAGGGGACACTGGGAGGACAGAGAGTAGCTCAAACAAATTCCCTGTTCCAAATCTGTCCTTTGCTTTACTGATAATGTGCTGGGAATAGGATGTTTAGTTCTCACCAGACATAGTTTTCATAGGCAGGTGTGGAGTTGGAAAAAAAAAAAAGGAAATCTTAAAAACACCCAGGATAGTATGTTAAGGCTGGAGAGATTCTGGGGAGAAGCACTGCAATAATTGAGAACCTGGCTGGTAGCTAAAGGTGCTATAATGGCTAACATGGATTAGACAGTTCCAGTGGCTATTGAAGATAGACTGTTGGTCTGTTGGTTTTTATCCAGAATGAAGTTTGTTGGTAAAGCTACAATGGACTGAGCATTCTACACTGATAAGGATTTATGGGAAGTTGGATGAGACTTCAAGAAGATTAACTGAAGCATTCAAGGACATGATCCAGAGGATAAGATTGCTGAAGAGGAAAAGTGTCATGGGACACTCTTCTGGGTCAATGGCCAGCAGGCCGGGACAACAGAAGATCAAAGGTTTACTTGTCTGAGGATCACTTGCCAATCCCAGGTTCCCTGTCAGTTCTGCAGATTGCGAGGAATGCTAAGGTGTCGATTAATTTTGTAAATGTGTGTATAGAGCATCAGTCCCTGTTGATTGGTAGAAAGCTGTTATTGTTCACCAGTACAAAGAGAAAGGTAACACGAATAAATTTTAAAAACTATAGGAACTTTATTTTGTTAAGTATATCTGTGAAGATGTTTGGCAGAATTTTGACTGAAAGAATAAAAGAGGTGACAATAAGCAAAATTTAAGAAATACTGAGCAGGGATTATGCAGACTAGATTTTTGCTCTTTTGCGGGTCATTAAAATATGTATGAATGTGAGAAAGTTTGTTGTACATTTGTTAAGATAAAGTGTATAAAATTTAATGGTTGAATTATGCAAATTTTGCACAAATATGGAGTTGAAAGTTAGTTGAATGCAATAAGAGTGCCATATGATGGAAGTAAATCATGTGAGAGAATAAATGAACTATTTTGCAAATGGTTCAATACTGAGCAGGGAGTAAGCAAGAATGTATATCTTGGTTGTTCAATATAGGTGTGGATATGTGCATAAGGAATGCTTGTCATGACATTACAGGTATGTTGATTAGGAATGTGCATGTGCATATACTTTTGTGCACAGATAGCACTGTGCTGTTGGCAGAGAACCCAAATGATTAGTAATCAATATTAGATAAATTGTATGATGCAGTGAGGAGTATAGATCTGAAAATTTATCAAAGACCCAGGTAGTTCTGCCGGATTGGGAAAATGGAATGAATGATTGTAAGTAATACATAAACAATGAGAAAACTAGAGAAAGTAGATGAATTTGTGTACCTTGCTGGAAAGCTTACTACATTGATGAAGAAATTTTATAAACAATGGTAGAAAGATAGTGGGTGTATATTATCTATTGTGAGGATAAATGTTTGTTGAAAAAATTAAAATGGCTCTTTATTAACAGCATGTTTCTACCCACTTTGTTATACGGAAGTGAGAGTTGGGTATGTTGTGAGAAACATAAAATTAAGTTGAATATAATGGAAATGGATTAATTAAGAAGTTATTGGAGTTAAGCAAGAAGAGATAGGATCAAGAATTAATGGTTGCTGAATGAATAAGGCTGAATACAAGAGTTAGTGACCAATATGAAAGAAGCGTAGTGAAGTGGTTTGATCATATAGAGGAAATTCATGTGGACTGACTCACAAAACTCATATGATGGAAGAGTCAATGTGCAATGAAAAAGTGAAAGACTGAGTTAGTTGTAATTAGATGGAGTTAAGGAGATCCTCAAAACTAGAGAAGTGAGACACTTAAAGAACAGAACACAATGTATAAAACATTACATGGACTTGGTGGAAGCAAGGATGGTTTGTCAGGATAAAAGGCATTTAGAGATATAGTGAATGGTGGTGGTATTAAATAATGTTTGCTATGGTTCATTTTCATTTTCTTATCTCATACCTTTAATTTCTTTTGCTCACTCTTTCTTACATGATCACTTTTTAAAGAAGTTTCATAAGTAAAATTAAAACTTAATTTTAAATCTGCCCCCCATCACATTGGTCCCATACAACTACATTGACATACTAACACTATATTAATCCATTTAACAAAAAGAATAATTCCAGATATTTTCATTTTCTTCATCTATTTCCTCTTTTAAACTATCTTAAAAATTCATTTTCTGCAATCCAATAGGCTACACAGAAATTTTAAGAATACATTTTGGCCTCTATGACCTATTTTGTTCTTAACTATATAAATTACATATTTGCTGAACATTTTTAATAAATAAGCATGTGTTTTGTTATCTCTTTTCCTCCTTTTGTGTTACATTTTTCTTACAAATCATTTAGAAATCATGTACAGTATTATCACACAGGAAAGGAAACCACACAGACATCTGTTAATATAAATAATAAGCTACAGCCTCAGCCCTTGAGCTTGTAGTAATTGTTGATGGATATCACCAGAAGTATGTAGGAGAAATGTGGGAAAAGAAACATGCAGGACAGAAGGCAGGCTTCAAACAATCCTGGCAGGAAAAACATTCTAAAAAGCAACCACACTTATTCAGAAACTTCAATTTGCCCCACAGGTTAAATACAATCATTTCACTCACAAGTTTACATTTAGGAATAAATTGAAGTAGGTAATGTAATAGGATAAGATTCTAATAATTAGAGTCTAATGGTGTAATTGAAAAAGTCCTTACTGACCACACAGATTAACACACATGAAGGAGATGGAGAAAAATCAGTTACCAAGAGTGGAGTCCTTGGTGTTCTCCGAGCTTGGTGGCTTTCTTGCAGATGTTTTGTTACCCAACTAGGTAACATCTTCAGTGCTAGAAGGGAATGGGCTTTGCTCTCTGTAATCCCACTCCCTTCTAGAACTGAAGATGCTACCTAGTCAGGTAACAAAACATCTGCAAGAAAACAACCAAGCTCAGAGAACACCAAGGACTCCACAGTTCAACCCTCAATATATTCTTTTCTATTGTTACCAAAAGCACCTATACAATGAATATGGTTAAGCAAAAAAGAATAGCCCATTATACCACAAGCCCATTTCCTCCACAAGAGGAAAAGGGGGGTGGGGGAAATCTTAATCAATCCAATGTTTCTGTCTCCCTAGTCTTATCCAGTAAAGCGTTCTTGAAATAAAATACAGAAGTAGATCAAAATCATGAGCAAGACAAATCCATGTCCTTGAGTAAGGTATTCCAAACTCTCATCTTCTGATATTACTTGTACCAGGAAAAGGAAGGAGAAACATTAGTAGAAATAAAACCAAACAGCTCTTTTAGAATGTGCAATTCATATTTCAATAAAGGAAGCCTAAAATTGCATAGACATTGTAGAATTATTGTTTTAACATTATTATTCCTTGGCTCTGAATATAAGGGTCATAGTACGATCACTGTTGCTATACATTAATAGTTTGTATATACTTCTTTTTGAGAATAGCAAGTACACCTGAGACTAGAGTGTTCTATCAGGACATATTACTATAGATCAGATTTTGCTATTATCTGGAAAATAACAAAGTTCTATGGATATACATTTAAAAGAAGGTGCTAGAACTCTTAAAGAGTTTTATACCGATGTTTATTATTGTTATACTTACACATAAAACCATGTGGTGCCAGAACTGCAACAAAGGTACATCAGTATCACCAGCAAATAAACCTGATTAAATGTAGCAATATTGTACATTGCTGTACAAAGCTACAGCTTTTTCTATAAAGTGATTTATTCTTGTCCTATATATTTTAAGCAAGATAACAATTCAAGGAAATGTTACATATTAAAACAGGAAAGCATGCTGACAAAATAAAAACATATTATAAAATGAAAGCATTTTATGAGAAAAGGTTACATACCATGAAGATAAAGTCTTTATTATAATTATATAAATCACATAATTTGAATAACAAACTCATTAAAGTTATACACTTATGCTAAATCCTAGTGAAGTTCCTAATTGTTTGGAACTTTTCCAGCTACACTACTCGAGGGCTTTTTAACTGGAGATACCAGGTTCCTTCATGTAGAATTCCTTCTGCAGAGATGTTTATCCCCTTTGAGGATTTTGGTCCACAAAAAATATATTAACAACCTTTATTGGTGACTGGTTTCTTCCTTATTCATATATCTTTGTGACAACAAAAAATGGGTAGGACTTCTCAAATGTAGTAAGTATATGAATTTTATCAGTCTGCTAAAGCAGGTAATGTATTCTTATTAATTCACAAGCAGGCTGTGTTTGAGCATCACACTAAGTCAGAATTCTTTAAAATGCCACAATGTCAGCAAAGAGATACAGAAAACTCTTTCCTGCCATCTAATGATCTTCCCAATTTTACAATAGCCCCATTTTGAATCCTAAGATGTCCATCACCAATGCTTTAAAACTTGGGTACAGAATGTATCAGGTTGTGCTTATGCCTGGTTATTGCCAGCAATTCTACAGTTTAGTTTTCAGTGAAATTGCTTCACTGAATTCAATATTCTGTAGAATACAATGGAGCCATTTTCTTCGTCAACAATCCATCCTTTCTGATTAGCTGCAAATAAAATAATCTTATCAAGCATCCTAATTTGTTTGTTACATTTCATTAGTTCTGCAATTGCCTCACTATAGCTATAAATATACAGAGTAGGACCTTTCAAGAGTCATGCAAAAAAAAAAAGGGCTTGTACTGCTTCACCCCTTGCTATTATGTTCCAATAAGTAACCCTGTATCCAAGATATTCAGTATGAGATGGATACCACTTGAGTAAGAATGCCAGCCCATTACCATAGAAAGCACATCAATGTGGTTACTACCACTGCAAAAAAGTAGATCTCTGCTGCAGCATCTAATTAAGTCTATATATTATTTAAGTGCAACCTAAGAGAAGCTCACACAAGACTAGATCATTTATTAAAAGATTTCCTTAATATTTATATGATTTGTATATTTGCAAAAGCTGTATATTACAACAAAGTAGAAAATTACCAACACTGGCAGGGTGAAGGAACAGTAAGATGTGGTAATGTTACTGATTTGACAAAAATGCTACGTATATCCAAGGTCAATTTTGTGGTCTTCCAAGTAATGCCAGTAAGAGCTTAATAGAGGGCAGCTGTTCTTCAGTAGCAGCTACATGTGGAAGTACTGTATGTAATTTGGAATAGTTGTAAGGGCATATACAATGGAAGGGATGAAATAGGTATTTCATATTTATATACTGTATAATATATAAATAGTGTAACAGCAGTACAGAAGGCAATGGAAAACCACTGCACTATACAGCATTTTCCCAGGAAAACCATAAATGGTTTAAAAAACTACAGTAACATCAAAAGAATAAAACTCAGATGCCACAGAAAAAAAGAGTATGCAAGGCTGAAGTTAATTATTTTGTTTTCCTACAGTCAAGGCATTAACAATAATATCTTCTTTGGGAATGTGAAACTTTAGGATACTATTTGTTTTAATTATTAAAATTAATGTTAATTAGTCTACTAAAATATAGCCCAAATACTTACTTATATTTGCTAACAGCTGCTTCAGCTGATTATAATTTTTAAGATTTTATCCTATTATTATTACTTAAGACTTTTTAGAAACTGTTTGATAATGTTGACTCTAAGCCACCTTGGCAAAATTTATGATGGACAGTATGTAAATTCTATAAATATGTAACAATAGAAAATACACTGCATAGTCAAATTGTGTCATTTGTATCTACTGCATGTACAGGTGTCCTCAGGTTACAATGGCAATTGGGACTGGGATTGCTGTCACTAAACAATGCAGTCATAAAGCATAATGTCACATGACCGCATCGCTTAGCAACAACAATCCCGGCAGTCCCAGTTACCATCTTAACCTCAATATGTGCAGGTTGTTAAGCAGGAAGCATCAGAAGTCCCAGGTAAGGAGCATGGAGTTGCCATGGGGGAGGCCCTAGGAGGTAGGGAAGGGGACCACAATGCCACATGAGCACAGAGAACCCAGGGGAGGGGAGCCTATTGGGGGGTGGAGGTGGGATGAGGAAGGAACTTTCTCATATTTTACATGAAGCTGTTGTCCAGATCATATCTTGGTTATACAATAAAAGGTTAGCAGAGGAGCTAATCAGGATTTATAGTGCATAAACCAACATTGTTGGTTCAACTGTGTCCAGCTAGTTTTTTTGGGGTCACAGTTCCCTAATGTATGGTTTATATATAGCTAATGGCATACTATAATAGGTGCTGAAATTTAACATACTGTATCTTAACTTTCTTGTGTAATGTGCACTGAGCTCTTATCACTACTAGGGATCATATGTTTACATTTTCCCCTCCCATTTAAATTAATAGATAAGACATTAATGTATTAATTACCCAATGTCAAAGCAGGCACAGGTAGTCCTCACTTATCAACTACTTGTTCAGTGACCATTCAAAGTTGTGATTGTGCTGAACAAGAGGTACTTACAACCAGTCCTTGAGGTTCTGGCAGTTGCAGCACCCCCGTGGTCACGTGATTACGATTGAGGCGCTTGGCAACCAGCTCACACTTATGACAGTTGCAGCACCCCGCAGTCACATGATTACCATTGGAACCTTCCCTGCTGGCTTCCCACAAGCAAAGTCAATGGGGAAGCCAGCAGGAGAGGTAGCAAGTTGCTCTGGTAAGTGCCCCTCGCCTTCTTGCTCATCGCGGCATGCCCTCCTTCCCTGGGCCTCCCTGCGCTTGTACACATGCACCCCTGCCTTCCTTCCCCGGGCCTCCCTGTGCTCACATGCATGCATCAAAGCCCACAGCACCTCCCTCCCCAACTCACTCGTGGCCTGCACCGGGCCTCACAGGACCTCTACCATCTCCCTGAGGCACCCTTGCGCTCTTAACCTGGGACTCCCACCGCTTTCCACTTAATGACTCATGTGTCTTGGAGTTACAAGAGCAACCAGGACCGCCTGGATTGCTGTCACTAAGCAAAGTGATCTTATGATGTCATGCTTTATGACCACATCACTTAGTGGCAGCAATCCCAGTCCCAACTGCTGTCATAACTCGAGAATAACCTGTATAACCATGGTCTTCAAGCATATATGGCATGTGTGATCCACTTATAACTCAACTTTTTAGCTATTCTTACAGTGTTTATTCATTAACTGAGCATTCTAACAGTATATCAGAAATGTTCTACTGTCATACTTATGTTGAATATTTATCTTACATCTTGCCACTAAATGGGGGTTTTCATCATATTCTAGTCTCTCAATCCTAGAATGTAAGATTGCGCCAAAATAAAGAAAAAGTAACCTTAATTGCTGATGATCCACAGAATTACAGATATCTTATTGAATGGAAATCAGATATTTTCTTCCTATTAGCTAGAACATCATTTCCCCCAAAATGATACTTACAGAAAATGTGACTAACTTAGGATATGATCAAAAGTTTAGCACTTTTTAAAACACAAAACAATTTAAGGTATGTCTAAATTTCTCCCACTGAAACTACATTTACTCAGTTTCATCTGGATCATGATTTTTCATCTGAAACAAATGCTTCTTGATACATTCAATACATATCCAATACCTAATTTAGAAAAGGGAATAGCTTTTTTACATTTAAAATACATTATACATTCATTAACACAATTCCTTTAGATGTGTTTAAATTCCTTAGCATGCATTTAAGAAAGCACAGCTGCATTTTAAAGCATTTTTCTGCATTCAATGTTCCAATTTGGTTTCAATAATTTAAGAATACATGAATGTAATAACAGTAGCTGAGACAAATCAACTTTTTCTAGTTGGTATTTTCTTTCTTAACTACAAATGTACAAGTTGATATTATAGAAACAATTGGGTTTTCCGCACTGCAGCCTTCAACTGCTTGCCTCCTGTGCATAAACCATCTGGAAATTAACTTGTTTAAAAAATCTCTTCCCAAATTTCAACCCCTTCCTTCACTTTTGGCATGGTGATGGTTTAATGTTCTGTCTGACCCATGTATACTACAGCCCGATTGGTGGATTCACCTATTTCTTTACCTCTCCTGGACTGGTACAACCCTCCCACCACCACCACCACCACACAGAGACCTTTTAATATCATTTTTTCTGTCAGGTGGGCTAGAGAGGGAAAGTGGGAAAATCCTTGTCAATTTCAACTGGGGTAAGAAAAAGAAAGTTCCAGGTTACACTGCTCCATCAGGAAACTCGTTTTTTAAAAAGTCCAGCTCTTTACTTTTCTACCAGTGAACTTTTTTTGTTTGTAGAAAAATGGCAATGGAGGCCAGTGACCAAAGGGGAGGGGTCATTCCCACCACAGGTTGCAGCAGCCAATTAGAGTGAAGGGTTTTGCTTACAAGGAATTGAAGCACAGCATACAAACTGGACAGTGTGGATTGAGATAGCACAAGATGGAAAACATTGATTTTTGACACAGAGCTGCAAAACATGGACAGAATTAACTGCTGGCTGGGATGAGTTAAGGACAACATTATATGTTCTTGCCTCATGAAATGGTGTTCACACTGAGGTAAGCTGGAAGTATGGATCTTCTTTGTAATATTTTTAAAGGCGCTATTACATAATTATTGTTACATTATTTTGTGCTAATCGGTAATATTTACTACATTTCGCTACATCCATGGGAAGTCAGCAGAAAGCAAAATAGCAATTATTTGTGCTCAGATGTTTCCATAAAGCTGCCAGGCTCAAGCAGCTGGTCACTAATTCAGTCTGATTAGTACATAAATGTAGATTAATTAACTTACTGGCCAGACCCAGCTACTTTAGCAGTTAAATTTAATTCAGAAGAGGAAGAAGAAGAGAAAGCCAGAGCATAGTTGTATTGAAAATGTAATTTTGCTGTCTATTGTATAACTGCCTTCTTATAAATGAAATTGAGTACCATCATAAAACCAACTTCACTATGACCTCAGGAGCATTTGATCTTTGACACAGCAAGTTATGTTCATGTATACATCCCTACACCTATGTAAGATTATGGATAAAAACATCAATAACCAAAATCAATAACTAGTGACTGTAATTTTAGCTAAACTAATGGATCATTGCACTAGAAGAGATGTTGAAGGCTACAATCCTAAACACACAATTAACAGAATGTAAATAATCACTGTTAACTTTATTTACTTTAAAAAATCCATTAAAGTTATCTGTGCCCCTTTCCTTAAAAAAACTATAACCTTTTCTAGCTCCATCACTTTCTGTGAACCTTAAGACTATATAATTTTAACAACTCAATTCACTGCACTAAATCTCAGTACATTTAGGTAATAAGTAATCAGTGCTCAGTAACAAGCATACAATTGTAGTTATAATGTCAATCTGTAATAAGCATTGGCTATACCTGCAAAGATAGTTTTGGGGAGACATAAATTCCACAATGGGGTTAATTACATAAAGAATGAATTTGGGAGATGATATATTAATTGTATAGCATTTTCCCCTCTAATCACCCTGGTGTATTACATCAGAGCTAGAAAGATCTGTCTTGCATGACCCACCTAAGACCTAAAAAGGAACAGCTGCTTGCAGTTCTACAAGGCACATTTCAGCAGAATCCAAGTGAGCAATTGCATCAAAATCACTCTCCAAATACAGGCACATTTCCACCTTCCCCTGCAGTAGGCACTGCAATAAAGGAGACTGACAGGAAGCAAAGAGGTGGACACTTGTCCATACTCACACTCAGCATAATGCAAGAGAGATGCACCAAAATGGAAGCTATCGTATAACTTCTCTGATTTCTTAGCTCCACCAACCCCAGCTCCAGCCCACCTCCCTGTTTCTTCAGCCAAGGCTTCCAAAGCTGAAGAGAAAAGCTGGGTCAACAAGTCCTTCAAATCTCCCTGTGTCCCCTGCCCACATGTCTAAGCAGCGGTGGGACATCTTGAGCTGCTTGTCATTTCAGGCAGCTAAACTCACATGAGGGGAAGAAGAGGAGAACCCCTCTAACCTTTGCAGTTGTGTGCACCAGTCCAGTACTTCCAATATCCGAAACCAAGAGCAGGAGGAGAACCCAAATATTAAAGTACCTCCAGCACAAAGCAAGCGTCCCAAAAGGCGACTGGTCAGATAAGAGAGCCGGCTGCTCCTTCTTTTACATTAGCATGGCAGCTGTCACAGGAAGGGGGCAGCTCTGAATTTTTCCTGTCAGGGTCCTCCTTGGTAGCAAGCGCCTGTAGGCTACCACCACTGAATAAAGGGAGAGCGATAGCCGTAGGCGACCGTATGCCTCAGCGTGAGGCTGCCTCTTCCACCCCTTTCCGCACTCCTTGCAGTCTCCAGCTTCTGCTACTGCTGACACCTGGCCGGGACACCAGCCGGCCAATCAGAAAAAAGCGGCAGTTCCAGAGGGAGGGAGGGAGGGGAGGGTGCTGGAGAAAAAGGAACGAGCCGGAGGGCGCGCGCGCGCTTTCTTTCCGGCTTTGTCCAGCGAGCCGCGGGGTCTCGCTGTTTTTCGAAAAAGACGGGGATGGAAGAAAGAGCGCGCACGCGCGAAACAGCGTCCGCGTGCGCTAGAAATGGCAGGCGATACCGCGCCCTCCCTCACGGCGCACACGTTGCAGCTGCTGCCAGACGAGGGGCGGGGACAGCGAGCTTCGTTTTGGAGCAAGGGAGATATCGGCTGTTGTCCGGAGCTGGCGGGGGTTGCGGGGAGCTGCCTGGTGTGTGCCGTATCCTTAAGCAGCAGAAGGAAGGGGCGGGGCTTTAAGTTAAAAGGGCCTCGCCTCAAACTGAAACCCCAGGATTAAAATCTGAATGCTCTGGAACGTGGAGAGTTCTTAAAACAGGGAGAAATGTTCAACATGAGCAGAATACCACTTCCAAATCTCACAGAGCGAGCTAGCTGCAAGTAAGGTTTTACAAAAGGGTTTACTGTACAAAGGATCTGCCTGCGGGACTGAGCCCCTGCATTTTCGTTTTCAAAAACTGAAGGCAATAATAGTCATGTCAAAATAGTAATAAGCAGTATTTTCCACATGGAAACAGAAATGTGTCTATGCTGAACCACAATTTATGCATGTTAGTCAATTTTATACGTATTTGCAAAGTAACCTGAGGGCAACTCACTACCAGATTTGGAGGTCAGTATTGCCGAGAAATAAATTAAAACTGACACAAGTAAATGGCATTCAGCGTTCATTATTCCATAGTCCATCGAGCAGACACTTTGATTTTGATGTATGAGTTAACATATTTATATCGCTAATTGAGATTATATCACTATAGATACAGATATATTTACTATTTCAATCTCAAAAAATGCATGTCAGAAAACTGTTTTAAGCACGAAGATAAGGGTGAAGTATGATACTCTCTTTTATTGTGTTAACGTTATATGACAAGAAGAATGTTTAGAGAAGGCAAAACAAGCAAAACAGAATAACTGTGAGTTATGAAAAATGGTCCACCAGCAGAATAAAGGTATGACAAGAAATGGGAAGAATATTTTTTCTAGAGACAATAAGTTTAGTATACTGTTTATCTAGACGATCTAAAGCATGTAAACCATTTTATGGCTTATTTTTTAAATAAATCAGTGTTTTTAAGACAATGCCCTCACAAAAAGAGACATAAGTAAAAGAAAGTGAAAGATTAAAATGCAACATTTTTAAGTTTACAGGATACACATTGTCAATACTGAATTAATTAAATTCTTATTAAAAGTTTTATTGAAAAGGGGAAAAACAATAAGCTACACCTGAATGCTTTTTACAGAAGGTTTTAATGTTCTCCATTGGATTATTTGGTGGAAAAGAGAGGTATAGCGATGTGTTAGCTACCTATTGTTACCAAACTACTAAAAGATTAGAGTTCTATTCTTCCATACTATCTGGTACCAATCAGCGAGAAATGTCTGGAATCACTATACTTCTTAAGTCAGACAGAAGGATACTATGATCAATGAGAAATCCAGAAGAATAAAGTGACCACCATGCATTCATAGTGCAAGTAAATTAGTAGAGTGCAAGTAAATCAATAGAGTAATCAAGCAATTTCCAAGGGAAAACTAAGTTGGAACTTAGAACTAGATTAGAATAACACGACCAAAACTTATTGAAGTTGAAAGGCTATTACTCTATCTAAATTTCTGTTCAGAAAAGAAAGGATTGAAGTGAAATTGACCATGTTAAAAGGATTTAATATTGATTTCTTCAGTAGTCACACTTTTTTTCCTTCAATGGCTGTTTTCAGTCTCTTTCTGGATGTTTTTAATGATCATGGGGAATAAGGATCTAGATAACATATAGTGGATCTCAAACTTTCAAGCACTTTTCCCTTTTTGTTGCAATAAACTAAAAGTATACAAGTTGGCAAGATACTATGGTTACTACATTCCTAAATGTTATCAAATCAATTAATTCAATGCAAATATTGAGGATTTTACATATAAAGAGAAAGGAATAATTTTCTCCTTTTCTGTATTCAAAATTATGGAGATAGCCATGGGAAATAAAGCAGTAGAAATAAAATTGGTTATCTATTCCTGGCCACGGCTATAGGCCATTTGTCCTATAGCAACAGCAGTGGGCTTGATAATGAGAATCTTTTTTAAATAAAAAAAAAAAGTAGCTCGTTACATGTTAGGACATTAGCATTAGAAAACAGAAATTAGAAGCTTCACTAAGACTATGCAAAAGCTTCTAAAAAATCAGACACAGGTTTGAATCCATTTAACAGGGAAGCGGGGAGATGTCTGCCAATGCCTCCCTTCCCTCTACACCATTATTCTCTGAACTCTGGGATACATTGGTGGCAGGAAAGCCATAGTCTGTGAATAGAACACCGTATCACAAAAATAGTTAGGGATGCAAGCCACGGTTTATCCCAAAGTTAAATTTCATTCTACCTTCATGAATTTAAACATGCTGCTTTATTTTCCTTTTCAGCACAGCCTTTCATATATTACTCATTTTCAGTCCCAATCTTCACCCAAATACTTCCCTTTTCTTCAGTCTAATTATACCAATCTTATTAAAAGGAATGGCCTTCTAAACCACTTAGGACTTTTTTTTTTTTTAGATTTTTATCCCACCTTTTTTTTTTTCATATACAGCTCAAGGCAGCAAACATACTAGCACTCCTTCCTCCTCCTGTTTTCCCCACAACAACAACCCTGTGAGGTGAGTTGGGCTGAGAGAGAGTGACTGGCCCAAAGTCACCCAGCCAGCTTTCATGCCTAAGGCAGGACTAGAACTCACAGTCTCCTGGTTTCTAGGCCAACACCTTAACCAATACACCAAACTGTCTCTCTTAGTACTCTGATTTCTTTCCCAGTTTGTGAAAAGTGGTCTGTAGTTCTGTCTTGAAATTACAGAAGAACTATTAGGATAGAAAAGAACTTCAGTATTAAGCATTCAAACTGAAAACTTCAAACACTGAAGTCAAATTTCTGCTTTTTCATCAACGCAAAGGAGAACTTAATTTTTTATGATGATAAATCACTTAACTGATAGGTAGATACAATTTTGCTAGAGTTTGTGTCTCCCAAGGGCCATGCTTAATCAGGCTATGAATGAATTCTGTATTCAGTCTATTGTCAGGGCACAACAGTCTAGATATTACTCAGAAGCCTACACACAGAGCATCAATGCAAAACCCTTCATCCTTGGTTTCTCTGTACAGGAACTGGTACGAGTGACTTCAAAAGTGTATTTCCAAAACTGGATGTTCTATGTAGCTATTACCATTGCTAATAGACTTTAATGAACTAGTCCTTCATGAATTTTTCCTTTAAAAGTTGTTCCATACCTGAAGTCCTGCCACTAAAAAGATCCTTTGGGAACCTTATCTAACCTATCTACTAGGTTAGATAGAATGGGCATGCTCCAGGCCCCTTCCTTAAATGTTGCCACCCAATAGGACCTCGGAGGTGCATCTTCTTGGTGGCCTCCCCAGCCCTTTGGATGGCCTCCTACCTGAGATCTGAGGGATCCCTACCTCTAGCCTTCCAGAGGGCTGTGAAGACCTGGCTTTTTGCCCAAACACTGGGCTAGGATGGGGTTGAGCTGGGAGTATGTTTGGTCTGCCTCATTTAAGTTAATAGGGCCAGAAAGTCAAAATCTCTAAAGATGATCTTCAAGTTCACATAGGAGGCTATAGGAGAAGGCCATTTCTTTCAGGTATGCAGTACAACCTGATTCTGTCTGGCCTAAAATTACTGCCAGTTAATACCTCTACATTAGCCAGAGTGCTAATATTATAAATGAGAGACAACCTTCTTTCCTATTCACTTTCTTCCCACATTGCATACATTTATAAATCTCTTTATCAAACTGGGCTGATCTCAATAAATAAATAAATAAAGTAGGGCTAGACCTGATTTGTATTTGGATGGAAGACCACAAGGAAACCTCAAGACTAGAGAGTAGATTACAGAAAAAGTTCCCAGAATAAGAGAAATAGCAAACCATTCCCATATTGTTGCCAAATAAATAAGTGTCTTCATGTAGTCACCAGGTACAGTATCAAGTACCACTTAAGGGAGACTTTATTTTTACAGTGCCTTCATGATATCAAGGATGGTGGACATTTTTGCACATGGGTGATGACCAAAGAAATTATTATGCAATAACTGAAAGTTTAAATTTATTTGTGATTTGCAACAATGAACTGTTGATAAAGTTTGCCTATGTTTAATTTTGAAAAAGACTGAAGGAAGAGAACTTTCAATCAATCTAGCTGATTTTTTGGGAGCTGGCTTTTGGTATAATTTCCAAATGCTTAAATTCTTTACATTTTAGTATTATATCACATTGCCATCACTGTTATGTTACAATTTTTGTTAGATGGAATACAGTATTTTTTTAAAAAAGAAATATCTAATTTCTTGTTCTGTTCCTTTTTTTTTCAAGCTAAGGGTCTCCAGTCAATTAGCCTTTCATCACAGAAAAGGTATTCAATTTCTCTGCCAATTTTAGTTTATTTATTACTTATTGGTTGGGTTCACCTTTCAGTTAAGTCATGATTTTGGATAAGCTACAATTGTCTGGATTCACACTTAGCCAGACATTTTTTTTTGTAGCACAGAGCCAAGTTTCTTTTATAGATACTTTTCAGGAAAGGTATATGTGTGTCCCTTCTTTTGGAAACTTAACTCATTCTTTTTATTGCGTATTTTAACAAAATTTAAAAACCCCCAAATTGCACTGCCATAATTCAGCAGTTTGCTACTACATTTCAGCTGATCTTGGAGGATTCTGCAGCACAAAAAAAGGAAGTGTTTATTCCCCATGGCCACACACCTCTTTTTGTGTCAGGCTAACAGGGATAAGCTTCTCCCAAACCAGTACTGGAATTAGAAGTCTCATGGCAGAGGTAGTTTTATTACCAGCACTAGACAAGCCATTAATGAAGAAAGAAATCCTGCATCCGCAAAGCATAAGCTGCAAGCCATATATACAGCAGAAGCAAATTTCATATCTTGGTTCTTTCTTCAGATCAGGTTGCATCACAAGCTGAGAGCCTCTTGTTTTGGGGCAGCAGTTAACCCCTATGCATTGTTACTGGAATGGACCAGACTGGTCTCAGGCTTTTTGTCAAAGCAAAATGGATAGGTTCATTCAAGATGCAGAGAAACAGTGGGTTAGCATGACCAGTCTGTCTCAGGTTCTTTGTCCAATCTACCTAAGCAACTAGCCATAAAACAGGAACCAAAATGGCTAGGTTCATACAAGATACAAAAAAACATGTCATATTATAGCTTAGCATGATGTATGAACTCAGGTACCAGCTACATTTATATACCCATTTTTTTGTTAGCACATTCAAGGTGGCTTATAGCTTGCATTCTGATAAGTATATATAGAAAGGAAAGAAAAGGAACAGAAAATTCAGTCACTAACTTTTGCATGCTGTTACATAATGACCACATGGAGGATTTGCTGCAAGAAATGGAGACAAGACAAATGTGATCTAGTTTCAGCTATTCTGATGAAGGAAGCCTTCTGTGTCACCTCTTTCTTAGATGCAGCACAGTGAAATGGCTGCTAATGAAAGCAATATTAGGATGTTGGTGATTTGCTGCTGTAATATGGCAGTTGTGTTCCATTTATTCCTTTTATATAGTGTTTTAAATGTGTCTGCATCATAAAATTATATAAAGATACTAGGATATTGTCAGTTTTATGTTCTGTTTCTTTCCTACCAATCTGGCTGTTTCACTGCTACTGCAGAGTTGGAATTTCCAATGAGCAGTCTATCACATCCCCAAGATCTCTTTGCCAGCGCCAATTCAAATCCCACCTTATTTGCCTCTTTGACTGATTAATCAAGCTGAAGAGAGTCTTTTGCAATTCCTTACTTTCTTGGGTCATTTGCTCCACAAACTTGGAAACATAATTTCTCACCGATGACTCCAGCTCTTGTGAGGCTGTTTTTAGTCATCTGCCTATAAGATGACCTACCCTCTGCTTTAATTAATGAATTTATTGAGAAGCCATTGGTAACAGGCTTACTGTATTCAAGCATTAATAAAGCATCATCCCAGTTTACAAAGAAGGCCAAGCTGAATATCAAAATACACCCACAATAATACAATTAATCATGCCTCTCTCAGGCAACTATAGATGTGTACAGTATGATGGCCACTACTGCCTTGATGTCATCCTGAAAATATTCCTGCTGGCATCATTGACCAAAAATATCATCTGCAATACCAATTTCATTACAGCCAAACTTCTCATCATGTGGGCTCATCCTGAAACATTGTGGGTATGTATCCAGGTTTATCTTCCAGATGGCTAGATCTACTTTGCTGCTCATGTTATCAGGCCAGAGAAACCAGATATTTGTAAGTATTCCCTGTATCCTTGGCTTGCTGCATATTCTCAAGTCTCTGCAATGACATGAAAATCTTGGTCTCAATACTAGGTGGTCTTTATCTGAGAGCACAGGAATTTTGGGACTATCCCACTCTGACTCTCTGGTCCATAAAATACTTCAGGATACTTGGGGTGGCTAATCACACATTTCCTGATGCAATGGAAATACCAGAAAAGTATCTTCTGCATCCTAAATGTATCCTTTGCATCTATGAATGTTAGTGCCAGCCCAGTAGTAAGGAGCTAGAACAGGTATCCACTATCACTTGTGAGCACCAAGATAATGATCAGCTTCCTAGATAGCTGCTGAGAATTCACCTCTTCTAACCAAATAGCTATGTAGGAGCCATCCTCACCACTGAGGTCAAGTTTCAAGAATGTTTGTAATCTGGGACTTCAAAATTCTTGGGAACAACTGGCTTTGCTTTTCTTATGGTACCAAAATAAGTCAGTTCCCTTATTCACAATGCAAAATTGCTCCTAGATCCTGCACACTTTCTATAGCAGGTAAAGGTTATGAACATAGAACAGTAGTTATAACTACATAGAACAGTAGTTCAGTCACATCCAAGAAATGTCTAGACACCAATTGGTGACCGTTTTGTCATCTTGTGTCACCTCAATTAAATCATTAAAACTGAGCTTTATGTTTTATAACATTATTTTTATTTCAGTAAACTATTGAACACATAAACCTATGGATTTCCATATACTGTAGCTCAAAATATTGTGTACATACTTAACATTTACATGTGATCATTTCTATTTTCCTATATCTCATTTCCATTATATTAACAAAGCAATATCTATATCTTAATAAAGCAACCCTCTTATATTTTAATTATTTATGTTAATTAATTAATTATCTTTATAATTTAATTATTAAGACATAATTCAAGGAATACAAAAATATTTATTTTAATCAAAATCCAAGACAATAGTGATGATGGCATACTCTTATAAAACTTAAGCTACTGTGGTTTCAGTATGTACATGGAATTTTATTTTTATGCATCACTTTTTCAAGCTCTACTTGGGCACAGTAATCTACACATTACAAAAATTGTGAACGTGAGTGGGATGAGTGAGCTAGGTCTGTCTCCTCCACTGCTGTCCCAACAACCTCCATAAACTGAAAAATAATAATCTGAGGTGGAAGGCTACGCAACGAAGATAACATTTAGCAGCTGAAAATATGTTTGATTGAAATTACTTAAGCTACAGCCCTTGCCCCTGTCATCCAGCTATTTTTTTTCCAGTGAAAAATCATACAAACTCCTCCTGTAAAGAAGACAACCCAAACACAGGTTTCTTACTTCAAAGAAAGCGTAAGAAGTGTTCTTGTAGGAATATATTTTAAAACCCCCTGAAGGTTCATCATGCATATCAGTTGCATAAAGTACCTCTCTCTTTCAGTGTGTGTGTGTGTGTGCATGGGTGCACATTCATGTTTATGTACGGAAAGAATTTAAATAAGATTAACAAATTCTTCATCAATCTCAGTAGAATTGGATAATTTAAAAATAACAATTTCAAGATTAAAGCACATTTTCTACCGTCGTAATTTTGCTGAAGAATAAGCACGGTAGTTTGCAATTCAGTACTGTACCAATATTCATGCAGCTACCAGTTCTTTCAATAATTTTACAAATGCTATACTTGATATTGCTCATTAGAAGATAAATCTATAATTGGAAATGATCCATGCACATATCTAGCAAAACTATGTAAGTAAAAGAATTGCCAGTATTTTGAATATTTTTTCTAAAAAAAAAACCCTCATATGGAAATTTAAGATAACTGAAAATTGAAATGACACATTATCAGAAATACAAATAGAAAAAATTCATTATGGAATTCTACAATAGACCACTAACTGAAAGGTGCTTGCAGATCATGAACTGAAGAAGAAATGGATGCCTGAATTAGTTTTTTCGCTGGATTTTGTTTTCAAACCACAAAATAATTCTATAAATTAATTTAAATAAAACAGGGACCAGAGATATCCAATAATATTTCAAAGAAATAATAACCAGGGGTGAAAGATAAAAATGAATTTCAGAAAAGTGGTAGCACAATTTTATAATTAAAAAATTAAATTTGTGATAAAAAACACAGACCTCCTAGATCCCCTATCAAAAAATTCATAGAGAACTACTATAGTTCCCAAGAGTAATTACTAACTGTAATAATTACAAGAATGTGAATCACTACAATATACAGATTAGGTTTTTTTCCTCATACATACAGAGCATGGGAAATGAGTTAAAATGTAAACAATTAGAGGAAAATGGAACCATTCTTAATAGACCAATGAAGCTTTAAACAAGAATTTGGAACAGATAAAGCAACTTTTTTCAAACTTCATACATAAATGTATTTGCCTAGAGAACTTAACTATTTAAGCTTGTTAGAGAAGAAAGGGAAAAATGCTTCTATAGAAACAAAGTGTAATAACCCTTTAATTAAAAGATAAAATAAGAAAAAGAACAAACAAAAAAGGTCTATGGATTCTGCTGATTCTGGTGTTCAGTGGGCTTATCATAGCTCTCAAACACATTTTAATTAACTATTCATAGCAGAAAATGCTGCTAATACTTGTTTTAATATTTTAAGTGATATAAAACTCCCTAAGATCTACTTCTACTTCTACCTACCATAGAAATACAAATTTAGCAATTCTTCAAAGAAAAATAGTAAAATATCCAAAGGTTCATCCCAAATAGTTAATAATCTTTGCAATATTAGATTTCATCTGAAGTCCATTGAAAATGTAAGTCTGCTTTGTTTCTACATTTCCTAAGAAAATAGCTGTAATTGTGGTTGATCCATAGCCAGAATTATTTCTTGTATATACTTTAGGAATCGTTTCATAATACACCAAATTAAAAATGGAAAACAATGAGATTGTTTAGGTTTCTTGGCAATATTATCTCAAATGTTGACTCCAGCAATTCCCAGAAGCTTTAATTAGAATCCTGACTCCATTGTACTAGATGCTGTGCAGACTCTTCAAGACATTTTGCCTGTTCTTGGAAGCTTATGATACAAACCAGTCTAATTTGCCTTTCACATTTCACATTTGTGTAATCCATTCAACCTATTTTGTTTAAATAAAAAATAAAAAGCACTGCCAATCTAGTAATATTAATGAACAATTGCATTTGACAACAAATTCAAAAATAATATCTTTTTAAGGGAATTGCCTTCGATTTTGGGGAAACATCATATATATTAATATTTGTATTGGGTTACTGTTGTTAGTGAGAGCCAGTTTGGTGTAGTGGTAAAGGCACCAGGCTAGAAACCAGGAGACTGTGAGTTCCAGTCCCACCTTTGGCACAAAGCCAGCTGGGTGACCTTGGGCCAGTCGCTCTCTCTCAGCCCTAGGAAGGAGGCAATGGCAAACCACTTCCAAAAAACCTTGCCAAGAAAACTCCAGGGACTTGTCCAGGTAGTCACTAGGAGTCAGCACTGACTCAAAGGCACCCAAAAAATTGGTATAGGACTGCAGCCATCTCTAGGTAATATATTCAGCATTCTACACAACATACTGTAGGTGAAAGCATTGGCAAAATAAAATGGCACTTTGATTTCTGTGGTATTATCAGAGTAGGTAGCATTCACTAACATAAAACAGATTCATGGAAGGAGGTCTTGTGAAAACTAGTAACACATGGGAATGGCAGAAACAGATTAAAATGCAAGCCCTCAGCTCTCATAAAAGTGTGGAAATAGTATGCTGTGATAGTGGTGATGACATCTGTTACTGATTCTAACCTTAACAAGTAGTAATTATAGCACAATTAATTAAAGGTTTGGGGTAGATTGGCAATAGTATAATAAGTGTTTGCTAGAACTAAACAATACAAATCTGCAAGGATAACCAAAGTATTTCCAGGAATGCCAGTTCAGTATCATAACAAAATGATTTTGGCAACTATTGCTTAAAACAGTAAGTATCACCATAAATCACTAAGTATAGGTCCATAAGTTAATCTAATATTAAATATTAGATGATGTATTTAAACTAATGTAACATATTAGTATTCTCCAGATAGAAGCTTGAAAAATGCTGATCCATACATTTATAACTATAACATAGATTTCCTAGTGATAGGTAATCCAGAGGTGCAAGAGGGAAACAGGTTTTAGGAAGAAATTTCAAAAAAAGAAATGAGATCCTAACAATATTCTTACATGGGATCTCAAATATAATTGATAAATAAGAAAAGCCACTTTATTCTTCATTCAACTTAAAATGGAAGACAGTCATTTTTGGAGAGTGAAAAAAGTATTCATTCCAATAGCATTATCATATATATATAAGTCCAGGAATTCTTTCTCCCTCTACTAGCTTATTAATAAAATGAAAAACCATATCTTTCAGTCCAGAAAAAAAAAATAAAGTCCATATATAACAAAACAAGGCTTACACATTCGTTGCAGCATTTCTGAATCACATGCTACAGTAATTCAGAAGAAATTCATAAGAAAATTGTGAACAAAAACTGATGTGTTTCTTGCTGTAAGACTGAGAATTATTCATTCTCAGTGAGTAAGAGGTTTTAGTTAATCACATGATGTCAAGAGTCTAATCATTAATCCAGGCTTAATTCTTTGTTCTCTCCTCATTTTGTCAGTACACTAACTGTAAATGAATTGTTCAGTGTAATGTTTTTAAGATTACAAAATGCAAGTTCTTCTCTCCTTGATCCAAACTGCCATATATAAAAGCATATTACACTGCTTTTCGTCTTTAACAAGGGATGCTGTAATAGTATATAGAACAAAACAAAAAAGCTGAAATCCTTGAAATCAAAAGTTGAATCATTAAAAATTCCATTCCACATATTAATAGCTATTACAAGATGATTAAAATGAGATTATTTTACTGTCTGCTTAAATGTAATCATTGTAGTCAGTTTTCCTGCTTTCAAGAGGAAATTGAAAAAAAAAAATCTGTTTCATATTCAACCAACCAAATCACTCTGAAGGTGATTCCAGCCCATAGAGATGTTCCTCTGGGAGGATGGTATTTAAGACATGTTGTCCTAAATCTATACTAAATCCACAATGTGGTAGGGAGTATGACCCCTCATTCTAAGAACTGTGATAGAAAGCAGATTCCTAAGATATTCAATAATCCTAGAATTAGGCCTTAGCACTCAAACGTGACAACCATTAGGGATGGTAAATGCAGAATTTAGGTTTGTTCTGCTTGCAATCTCCTCTATACTCTGCTCTTCAACTAACACCCAGGCCTATGTAGCATCACAACACATTCCTTTATTATTATTGTTATAAAAGTACAAGAGAATCCAGCCTCAAGTGATGCAGCCTCAGTTCGAAAGCACCAGAAGGAAAAGCAAGAGGTGGTATTAGGTCTCAGAAACTTGTAGTCTTTCTCAAATCTGTATAATACATACACACTACCTGGCACAACTCCTGGCTTGTTTCCATGGCTCTTGGTCCTTGCTATCCTGGTTTACTTTGATATTATATCAATCTCCACAAAACATTCCAATTTTTTGATGACCTAATATAGGCTTCTAGACAAGGCCAAGTTGAAATATACTGTACATATTTCTACAGTTCCAGCCATGGTCTGTTGGGTTTCTTCACATAAAAATATTTGCTTTAGTATAGGTTATATTCAGTATGTCTCCAGAAACTGAAGTTCAAAAGGTATTTCAGCAAAATATGTCATGTTTTATCAGAAGTATTTGATTTGTTGTCTCTTGAATCCTGTACAAAAGAAAAAAAACCCTACTACTTCATCTACTAGTAGAATTTTAATGAAAGTGTTTTACTCATTTTGAGTGTAGATAATGATCTATTAGTGAGAGCACAACTATTAAATAAGCGATTTATTTTCTTTCAACATTATACTCTTCAGAAGCCAGGTGACTTATTTTGCAAGAAACCCAGTGAATTGCTACACCTATAGTTTGACTCATAGCCATGTACTGATGCTAAAGTTTGACTGGATTTTTTTTTCCCCAGTGAAAATCTCATGAATCTAATTCCACGCACATTCACTCCAGGCAGCTTTGATGAGCACATCTTCAGTGATATGCTGCATCAAATTCTAGGGCTTATTTTTGTGTAAAGATTTGTGTTTGATAATCTATCTCTGCCCTTGTCCTAATATTTAAAAAATAAAATGACATTTAGAACTATTAAAGCTCCTGTTCTTCAGCAGGAAAAAAAAAAGCAATTTAATATGAAGTGAAAAAAGCAAAAATGAATTACTGAAAAGCCAGTTTCTCCCAAATGAAAGTTATACACTAAATGAATTTTAAATGAAAGTGTTGATTTTGCTACACATACACATGGAAAGTAAGGATTTTTTTCTATCAATGATTTGTATAATGTAGGCCAACCATCCCCAATCTGGGGCCCTCCAGAAATATTTAGACTCTAGATACATGGGAATTCCTGTACAGCTAGGAATTTATGATTTATAAACTCAATGCATCTGGATGGCTGCAGGTGTGAAAGACTAGTATATGCCAGGGCAGCAATCTCCAGGCCTATCAAATCTATATTCTCTGTTCTTTTGAACCCTACAATCTATCACCCAAAGCCAGTATAAAGACATATTTAGAAGGAGAGGACACCTCTGAGCATATTCTGAAGTAGAGCTTTATTTTCAGTATAAGAATTCATCTAACTAATATTCCCTTTAGACAAAGGTCAATTTATGTTTCTCTTTTAGCAGCCTCATTTAGAAGTGTATATTTGCATGGGAAGACAGAGGAATCACATTATTATAGCAGCTATGGGGACTGTCTTAATTAGCTACTGCACTTCAACATTCAAGACTACACAGCACAACACTAGATTGTTTTCAAGGAATAGCTTAGTAAGTTTATATTAATATCAGTGTTTTATAAAATAGAAGCTAGGAGATGGAGGAACATTAACACACATAGGAGCAGTTAATGATTGCACTTACAATACAATTATAGGCAATAAATTAAGGAAAGCGTAACTAAAAGCAGAAATTGTTAATCAAATGTGAGTTGCAACTAAATTTTCACCCAATAATATGCAATCTGATTTATCCAGCTATGTTCCACTGAAGGTCATTCTGTTCAACAGATGTAACTGACAGATTGCCTCAAAGTTGTATACTTTGCTACATTCTCAATTTCCTTGATAGGTACAGTAATGAGTAGGTTTATTTCCACTATGCTGTAGTATATCCATTTGTCATTTATGCATCTCTTGCAGAAACAAATAATTTCAGCATTCTGAAAAAAATGAAATGGCATCTGCAGGAGGTGGCTTCCCAAATTAGCTCAACTACTGCCTTCACAGCTAGCAGAAGAGAGAAAAAAGTAAAATAAAGAGCTGATAAAAGTAATGTAACAACACTGAATGGGTTTTTCCAAATGAATAGTACATGAATGAGGTTTTTAATAACAGAAAGGCATGTGACCTTTTTTAAGGGCAAATCCACATTTTCTGCTTGGCCCATTGCTAATGTAGGAGTAATGTAATTTCCTGAGTGCTTTAATTCAAAACTGGTGTTTTCTAATCTGAGCCCTGATAAGTCCTTCAGAGTGGATGGTCTCCAGTGCTTCATTCCAATCTAGCAACAGCCCCAGCTCTGACTGGCTGAAGTGCCTTCCCTCCAACAGCTGGTCACTGCCCTGAGCTGCCATTTTGATCTGGGCTGCTATGTTCTCCACTGTTTGGAAGTTTCTGTGTGTGTGTGTGTTTTTAAGTAATCTTGCAGTTGATCCAATAATGGCCTGTTAAATCAATGAACTATCCTGGTACCTAAAAGCTCATGCTCCATCCATCCCTACATCTCCCAATGGGTATCCTTTGGATTTCTGCCCAGGCAGGGTAAAGCATGCTTCCCTTGCTTTCCCAGACCTTTTCATGTTTCCAACAGTAATGTAAAGCTTCCCTTCCCTTAAAAAAAAGGTAAATTGCAATGTAGGTCTGTTTTCATGAAGCTGAATTATAGATTTTTCCTTGCTACAAATTTTCCATAGGCCTACAGGAACAAAAGAACAACCTGTTCCCCTGTTGTTTTGATTATTGTAGCATCAGAGCAATGATGGTATCATAAGAGGGAAAAAAGAAAAAAAAGGAAGGTCTGCATTAGTGTCAAAATGATAATATGGGAAAGGGTTGAAGGAATCTATTTGTACAAATGCCTGGGAAAGCAAAGGAAAAGCATGGAGACTAGTAAGGAAAAAAATAATTCATAAAAGAAAAGACAGCACTAGTAGATCAGTCTAAACAAGAGCCAGCCAGTGAGATCTGCCTTCCCTGCATGGATGGGAAGGCCAAGAAGCAGAGGAACAACCAGTAAGGCTCTGCAGTGGCCATGGTCTAGACAGAGCACCAGCCCAGTCCTGTTGCCCACCCCAACTGGGATTTTTGAACTTGGCTTAACAGCCAACAGCTGGGACTAGCAGTTTAGGCTGCAGTGCCAAATTGCTCTTAGTTCCCCATGCAAGCCCAAAGTAGAATTTCAGAACAATTTTCCCCCTTCCCAAGGAAAATTTGTATTTGTAATCCAATTTTCCAAGTCCTCTATTAGGTGCGTCTTGTATCTTTTGCACATTGTTTCTTGGTAAGACCTTGTTCAGTTGAATTTTAGAACACAGTCTTGTCCGACAGAACTTAAGACTCTTGAGTGAACTTGACAGGAATTACATTATTTAAGATTTACATTTCAAATGTAAATGATTTTTTAAAGCATGTGAGCCAAGAGAATAATAGCCAGAGTATTTGGAAGAGCAAAGGATTCTCCTAAAGCAGCCTTGTTCAGTCTCCAGACTGATGAATTTTAATTCCAAGAATCATTAATATTGTTTATATGCCTGCTAATGTACAGGAATAGGTTGGTGCAGGATCCAGAACTCAAGATGAGAAATAGACCCACAATATCTCACAGAAGCTTTTATCCAAACCTAATTTTCTTGAGATGCCAAGTATCTCTTACTCTGTCATAGCACTCCAGGTGTGCAAGAAATGCATAAAGCAAAAGGCCACCAAAAGGGGAAGCTAGAGTCACCTCCTGATTAAGGACCTGATCTTTGCAGACAGTTTGTTAAAGTTATATCTGAGATCTGAATAATGTTTAAAGTATGCATGAATGTGCACAGATCATTACATGCAGTGAGAGAGGGAAAAAGAGAGAAACCTGCATTTGATGGTGTGCAGGAAAAGATCGGAGGCAATATTGTGCTGAATCTTAAACTGTTTTGATTATTTACAAAATTGACAATAAATCACAATGAAAAGATTTTCATTGAAGAATATAGAGGCTATTAGTCAATAATATCCAGCTACTGCATTTGGATCAAAATAATGCTTCCCCTTTGTCAAGCAGCTACTCAAGTGTAAATTCTCACATGTGGAATAATGTATAGATTGCAACACTTCTTGATATAGTTGTAAACATTCCAGAAAAATGCTCTTACCCTGCATTTAGAGTGGAGAATAAGGGATAGCTAAGACACAACTCTGACTGCCTAAACCATCTTATGGTAAAGACTACACACTGATACCCACTCAGAATCAGATCTGCAGCTTGAGAACATTTAAGCCCAGTTTTCTTTGGTAAGACCAGCTATGAAAACATCTAGGTGCTTAATTATGTTCTTCAGAGTATTTGCCTAGCTTCCCTTCCAAGCCACTGGATGTTGCTATCTTCAGTCACATTTGTAAGACTGAAGGTCATCAGACAGCTTTTATTTTTGTGAACAATTTAATATTTAATAACTCTCCAGCAAAAGTTCAATCAGGTAACTAGGCTGAGGGTTCCTCCCTTCTTATAACATAATGCTTGATTTTCACGCTTTGGCTTGTTTTTGTTATCTATCATCACAGCATATTATCTTTAATTTCCTAAACTAACATTTCTAATGACATTTGGGCAAGGTTCCCAGTAATAAACTTGCACATGCTGTCATTTGGTGCTAGGATACACAGCCTTCTGATCAGTTTGCACTGCCTGTCAAGCTATCACTCTTAAGTTATCTAGCCTTAAGCAATTTATAAAATGGAGTCATGTCATTCTTTTCCTATTAAAAGTTATGCATTCTATTTCTTTCAGCACAAAGACAACCTTGTTCCAATCAACTAGAAATTTTCAGTGTGGAGGTGGGAGTGAAACAAAACCTCTTTCCTTTCCTCTTTAATATGTGCAGTCATTGTGTAGGTAAGTTTTAAGAGCAAGTCTCTGGAGAGTTTCTGCAGCTTCATAACTGGGGAATGTTTGCACATACATTAAAGAAAGACCAACATGACCTTGGGCCAAAAACTAATCAACAATAGACAACTTCAGATAAAGATAAACCAATAGCACCTTATTTTTGCAAATACAGAACTTTTGGATCAGTCAGCCCTTTTAAACATTTGCTGGATTCTTACCATTTTAGTAGGCGTTTTAACTGAACTATTAATAGTTTTGTACTGTCATGAACAAAAATGCATTTAATTTTTTTTTTTTAGCTAAGGTACTCTGTATATTTTAAACTTTATATTTTGTTTGTTTGTAAAAAGCCTACTGAATGTTTGATGAAGGACTACTATGTATATTTTCGGATCAAATCGTCTCTATCCTCACCTTGAAATACTCCATTCCTTCAACAAGTTTTTACCCAACATAATTCTAGCACCAAAAATATGGAAGAAAAATGCTTGAAGGATAATTAGGGGAAAACAAGATGGTTTTGCTCCCTTTCTTTAAATTCCTCCTTCAAGGTGACCCGCATAAATGAATCAGAGAGATATAGCAATAAAATATAAGTGACTTTCCTATTGCATCTGGCAAATGCTATATTCTACATCTCTAGGAAGAAATATCTTGAGTACACCTGCAGACATGAGAGATGCTCAAGAGACTCGTTTTATGCTTGATAAACATAATGTAAGTAGCACCCCATTGAGAACAAGCTAAAAAATAAACATGACCTTCTATAAGAGAATATTCCAATGTCAAAGCAGCACCTTGGATCCAAATGAAGATTCAGAAACAGCCAATTTGGTAAATATTTAATGAAGTGTTCTGCTACTCAGGTTCCACCAGAAACATAAATCTTACAGAGCCACAAACCACAAGCCTTCATCTGAACTGTCAAAAGAGATTATGTTCCAGCTCAGCATTCATGTAAAAGAATGAGCAAGGGCACATTAAACAGCAGCAAGTACAACAAAGTCTGGGGTACCTTCTTTGTCAGGAGGATTAGAGATTCACAGCTATTTTTCACAGATGGTAGGCAATTTCAGCTAACATGCTAGGGCAGAGGAAGAGGAAGTGTCCAAAGGGAGATGTCAGAATTTGGTTTCAGCTGAAAGCCACACACTGACACTAGCAAGGATAAATATACCCCACCTTTCCTCTGTGGAACTCAGTTTCCCCCAACCTTTACTCTCACTACAGCCCTGTGAGATAGGATAGGCCGACAACTGATGAGACATATGATGAGTGGGGATTTGAACTTGGGTCTTCCAATCCCAGGCCAGCTCTTTCTTCCTATCTATTACTGACTGCAGACAAGACGTAAACAGACACAAAGTGACTTCAGTGCCCTTCACAACAATGCTAACAATGCTATTCAAGCCAAAAGGAAGTTTCCTGTTTTCATCTCTGAGGTATAATAGTTTATGATCAATTGTGATTCCTGTTTGAATACGAAGCACTCCTTGAGTCATAGAACAAAATAAAGAATATTTATGGAGTTGCACATACACAGCTACAGAGACAGCTGCAAAATAGAGAAAAATGCTTGCAAGACTCCCATTTGCTAAAAGGTTGTAAGCGGCCAGCATTTAAGATATTTATCAAAGCAAGACTTTTATTTTCTGCCTCTTCAGATGATGTTCATAAACTCTACAGGCTAGGGAGCAATAGTAACTGGGGCTTTGCTTAAGCAGCAAATACCTTTACAATCTGTCTGATTTTATAGATGTTACATTTTACATGTGTAACCTTAACCTATTTCAAACTCAGGAAAGGAAATAATTTCTTTGATGCAAGTTGACAGAGGTGTAGCTAAGCTAGACCAGGGTTGTTGTTTTTTTAATTGTCCCATGGAATCCTGGGGTTCTATCGGAACTTGTAGTGTATTTTAATTAATTAATTAATATGTATTCTGTTTTTACTGTAAACCACCTAGAGTCACTCTGCAGTGAGATGGGTGGTGATAAATTTGAAATATAAATAATTAAACAAACAAACTTCATGAGGTTCTGTAGGAGATTTAAAGGGGAGAAAAATTAACTCAAATGTAGAGAATTTTCTGTCACTAGAGCTTTGCTTCTTGATCAGGGTTCTGGGAATTTTTAAAAAGCAGGTTCCATGGCCTGACCAAGTTTGAAAACCCCTGAGCTAGACTTCCACAGACAGCCTCAGAGTTCCTAGCCCAGGCTGAGCGAGCCATCTCACAAAATGTCCATTGCTTATATTTTGTTCCTATATTTACTGACTCTTTCAAGCCCAAAGATGTGGGCAGGGGGAACAGGGGGGTGGGTATTGTACAAAAAGAATATGATCTTCATTCTATTCTTTCCATCATCTCTGCCATTTTCTCATCTATTTCAGAAGCAGAGAAGCTGTTCAATATCACTGAAACTACACTGGGTGAACAGTAAGGTTTCCAAAAGATAGATCTGACAATGTGAAAGCAGAATGATAACTGTCAGAGAAGCAGGTATTAGATTTGGTTAGTCAGTATCTTCAAGACCCAGATCTAGTCAGAGGGACTTACTAGCTGGTATCTGTTCGTAGGATTGCAGCCCAGGATAACCCTGGCTGCTGACCACCAGGGCACCAATGGCTCTTGCAGCGGGTGTTGTGCTGGAAGCTGCTGAGTAATTTCAGGTGAATTGGGAATCCTAGTGGCCTGCATTACTGGTAATATTTGTGGCAAAGAAAAAAAAGGTAACTTTCACAACAGATCCACCCAGTGAGCAAAAGCCCATTTTCTTTCCTTGTAAACTTTGTAAACTGTGCAGGAAGAAAAGACCTGACTGACAGGCAGATGACTTGGCAGGATGATTTTCTGCTGCACGATGGGGTGGTTATTGGCAGCCAACATCTCTAGCCTAGTGGCCTACCTGACAGGCCCTGCACAAGGGTAGGGTGACAGCAGCCCCATTCTCCTCTCTCTGTAGATGAGACCCAGCAGATGATCCATTGGGTAGATAGGGGTTTCCCAGTAAAGCAAGGGTAGAAAGTCTCCACTCACCCCACAGATCTGAGAGACAGCTAAACCCACTGTCTAGCCCTCTGACAAAACTTGCCTGCTCCCTGAGACCCAGCCCATGTTAGGGAGACAGACTTCCCAGCAGGAAGTCATCTGTCATTGCACCTTACCTTGTCCCACAGTAAACTGTTAAGACAGCACCATTTGGAGCTGAGAGGCAGACTGGAGATGAACTATGGGACAGAGCTAATTTATACTGGTATACTTTGTGCTGTCTAACAGCTTGGACAAAAGCAAGTGAAACTGGCAATTTGGATGTGGTAAAAGTTTCAGAGACGACTTAACTTGAAATGAGCCATTTGGACCTCAAAAGGATCACTCCTAGAATACTCAGAGCACTCTACAATAGAACATTTTGCACGCCCTACCATAGACAATACTTGTTGGAATGATTAGATTTATGTGCCCTTTTTTTCCCTTCCCCCACTCTTTTTACTTGCCATCTGGCAATCATTATATATTGGTAGGAGTGACAGAATATGTTCCCAGATAATTGTTTTTAAATTTTCATACATACACACGCATACATACATACACACACATATATACATATACACACACAAACATACTTACTGTACCAGGATGGCCTTTCTGTAATCAGTGAACAACATTCTGATGCCTTTTTGGTATTCTTTGGCTTTCTCAAATATCCAGCATGCATCAGCAATAACGTCTCATGTTCTTTGTCCTTTTCTAAAGCCAGCTTGAACATCTGGCATCTGTTTTTCTATGGAGGCTCTAATCTGCATGGGATGATCCTAAGCTTTGTTTGTTTGTTTCAATTTCTATAGCTGCCCATCTCAGACAAGTGACTCTGGGTGGAGAACAATCATAAAAACAGTTAAAACCAATACAAACATTATAACCTTAGGTATCAATATAACCAGGAAACAGGGCCCTTAACACACTTGGGGCCCCAGACCTGGGCACATAACCAGGTCTTCAAGGCCTTACAAAAGGCCAACAGGGTCAGGGACATCCTAATCCCTGGAGGGAGAATGTTCCAGAGGGCAGGGACTACGGCAGAGAAGGCACGCCCTCTAGTCCCCACCAGCCAACATTCCTTAGCTGATGGGACTCATAGCATGTCCAACCTGCTGGATTAAACTGGACGGGTAGAAACAATTGGGAGGAGATGGTCCCTCAAGTAACCTGGTCCCAAGCCATGAAGGGCTTTAAAAGTGACAATCAGCACCTTGAATTGCACCCTGAAACTTACTGGCAACCAATGCAGCTAATGAAGCAGTGGTGTTACATGCGTCGCATATCTGACACCATTTATTACCCGTGCAGCTGCATTCTGCACACTTGAAGGTTCCAAATGCTCTTCAAGGGCAGCCCCATGTAGACCGCGTTGCAGTAATCCAGACGGGATCTCATGAGGGCATGAGTGAGTGTGAGCAGAGCTTCCCAATTCAGGAATGGGCACAAGTGGTGGACAACTTGAAGGTGTGAAAAGGCCCTTCTAGCCACAGCTGCCACCTGCTCTTTTAGCAGGAGCCATGAGTCCAAGAGGACCCCCAGATTGTGCACTGGGTCCATCTGGGGCAGTGCTACCCCATCCAGGACTAAAGGTGGAAAACCCTTGTCACCAGAAGGCCCAAACACCCAAAGCCACTCAGTCTTGCTTGGGTTGAGTTGAAGCCCATTGTGCCCCATCCAGGCCTCTACAGCTTCCAGACACTGGGACAGGACATCCACGGCATCACTCAGGTGGCCTGGGGTAAAGATATAAAGCTGGGTATCATCAGCATATTGATGATACCTCACCCCAAACCATCAGATCACTCACCCAGTGGCCTCATGTAGATGTTAAATTATTTTGCTGACATGTGAAATTAAGGATATTGCATGATAGCTTGCACACCCTGTTAAGTCTCCTTTTTTTGGTATTGGAACATAGATTTAACTCTTCCAGTCTGTTGGCCACTGTGTTGTTCTTCAGAATTTCTGGCATAGCTTGGTTAATTTACTGATTCTTTCTGTTGCTTGTCATATTTCTGTGGCTATTCCATTAGTTCCTATAGCCTTCATCTTCATCTTCTAGTACGAGAGGTACTAGAAGATGAAGTTAAGGTTAAGGTTCTTCTAAGGCATCCTGAAATACTGTACAGCATTTCAGTACACTTTTTCCATCTTTGTTTGATCTTATTTGAACCTTGTCACCAGAAGGCCCAAACACCCAAAGCCACTCAGTTTTGCTTGGGTTGAGTTGAAGCCCATTGTGCCCCATCCTTTGTTTGATCTTATTTGAATCAATTACTATCTGTTCATTGGCATCCTTTAGCCAATGTGAGGTTGGAACCTCCTTCTGAATTCAGAGATCTTTTGGAAGACTTTCCTTGTTTTCCCATGTCTGTTTCCATCTTCAGTGTCTTTACATATCTTGTAATACTGCTTCTTGTCTCTTCTAATAGCTCTCTGAAGCTCTTTGTTAAGTTCTTTCCTGAGATTTTTGTCTTTCTTGGCTTTGGCTTCCCTTTTCTTCTCTTCTTGGCAATTTCCATGGTTTATCCTGACATCCAGTTTACTTTCTTCTGTTCCTTCATCTTAGGCAGTTTCTTTTCACATTCATCCTTAATGACTTCTTTAAGGTCATTCCACAGTTCCTCTGCTACTCTGTCACTGAGGTTCAGGACTTCAAAGTGATTCCTGATGTTCTCCTTGAAAATGGTGGATATATGCTCAAGATCATATTGTGGAAACTGGTTGCTTTTCTTCTTCTTCCTTAGCTTAACTTGGAACTTGCAAGTGAGCAATTCATGATCTGTTCCACAGTCAGCACCTGGCCATGTCTTTGATGCTATAACTGAACTCTTTTACCTGTTTTTAACAATAATAGCTTTGGTTGTTTGATGACAAAGTTAGTTATGAAGAAATTGTTGGAGTGGCAAAAATTGTTAAGTTGTTCTTCTATTTCATTTCAGTTTCCTAAACCATACAATCCAACTACATTTTCTTCCTTGATATTTCCAGCTTTGAATTTTCAAGAGGCAGGATTGAAAGAATATTGATACTTTTGAATTTGGTGTTGGAGAAGACTTTTCAGAAGACCATGGAGAACCAAGAAAACAAACAAATGGATCATAGAACAAATAAATCAAGAGTTATCATTTGAAGCACAAATGACAAAGCTCAAATTATCATATTTTAGACATATTAGGTGAAGACCTACCTCTTTTGAGAAGTCTATAAAGCTAGGAAAGAGAAGAAGATGGGTGGACCTGATTACAACAATGGACAGACTCAATTACAACAGTGATGGTACACTGTTGGAAAACTTAGAGTCAGGCTGGGGACAGATCACTATAGAAAGTCTATCTGTGTGGTCACTAAGAGTCAACACCAATGTGATGGCACATAATCAAATCAATATAATGAAATTGTGTCCATACAAATCCATTGCTAAAATTTCAACCATATAAGTGCTTTGCTTTCCAAACTATCTACTGTATTAAAATAATTCCCTGTTGGTTGGACCAGATTGCTGGAACCTTCAAGTTACAGAAATGGTGCAAAAAAAAATCATACTAAGATTTGAAGTTATGTTTATCTATACCATATGTCATGGAAGTTCTGCCCACAGAATGTTATATTTCATATGCTTTTTGAGCAGGATTAACTTGGAAAGCAGGTTGTATCTGAAGATAGAAATAAAACTTTGTTCCTGTCTTCACCAAGGAAGTTAAAAACGTGTTTTTAAGAAGTTGATATGTTAGCAGACAACAAAACTTTGCAAGTTGCAATATAAGAAATATTTTTCATCTCTGGAAAACTGAAGACTGTAACCTAAGGATCTGTGAATAATCTTAGAAAAACACCTGATACTATAAAATCACCAAACTTATGTAGGTGCAGTATGAGTGCAATAAATTCTTTTTTAAAAGCCTGTATTTGTAAATATTATTTCTGAGATTTAAAAATTCCTCTCCAGGAAATAACTGATAAAAGTATTTGAATTGGGCTGTAAAATGCAAACTGCCCAAAATCATGATAGTAAGACACTATAGGAAGTTCAATAACAACAGAGAGAACCAATGAATGAACAGCATATCAGACTTGCATAGGAAAACTTGGGTCCCAATCACCACTTTTACATGAAGATCACTAAATGACTCTTAATAATTCACAACATATTTCCAGCCTGATCTACTTCATAGGGTAATTGTGAATGGAAAATCTGGTTCCTCCCAGCACCATCACAGAAAAACCAGAATATCCTTAACAATGATTATGAAAATTGCATATCATAGAATACATTTCTCATTATGGTGGTTCATTCTATATTTGAGCATGATCAGAAGCATCTGTACAATTAGCATACTGCATAACCTCTGAAATCTCCATATACCTATGCATTTGAGAGCTAAGAACAAATGATCTTTTGAAAGCCAGTAGGTGGAAGGAAAGAGAAGAAGAGGACGACCAGCACCAAGGTGAATGGACTCAGTTACAGTGGCGATGAGTGCACTGTTGGGAAACCCGAAGGAACAGGTTAGGGATAGATTGTCATGGAGAAAATCTATCTATGTGGTTTCTATCTATCTAGGAGTTGAAAACAACTTGATGGCACCTAATCAATCAATCAGTCCTTTAGGTGGACAGAGAAATGACAAAGGGTTCACTTTGACCAAATTTTTCCAGAGACAAACTTTCTAATATTTTCTCAGGACTAAGGATCATCCATCAGAATATGATTTTATCCAAGATAATTGTTTTGCTGCTACAAGTGAGAGCAGCAGGAACTGTTGTGACTTTATAGTCTTCATTTTGTATTCTCACATTGTTCAAGATTTATCTGTCATTGTCTGGAGATGCTGCAAAAGATAAAAATGTCAGCTGCCATTCAGGCTTGGTAAACAGAATAAACTTTTGCACACTGATCCTTCTGTAGCTGCCAGGAAAAAAAAAATCTCTAATTTTCTCAGTAAAAAAGGAATCTTCTGAAAAGTGCTTGGCTCAGTTAAGTGACCTCTCTACAATTCCTTGATACTAGTTTAGGAAATTAAAGCCACATTTCAATGAATTTTGACAAAGAGCCCAGGGTTTGGCATATAAAAAACAGTTTCACTTCCTTCATCAAATGCATGCTAATTTGATTAACACTGTGGATTCAAATTCCTGATCTAGTCAAATAATACTTTGTATTTAATAGGATCAGATAATTTTTCAGTTTGTTAAAAAAAATAGAACTTCTTATTCAAACCTTCTTTAACTTTTTAGGCTTTTCATCTCTCTGTGTTCAATCCATAAGAAAACTGCAAGGAGAAACAATGAAAATAAAACACTGTACAATATTTTCAGTATCATGGGGGAACAAATCCACCAGGAATCCTCTTTGCCTATTGTTAGAGAATAAAGTCTCATCCTATTTCCTATTAGCAAAATTAAATATGTGGAGTTCTTGGTGCTCTCTGAGCTTTGTGGTTTGCCTGCAGATGTTTCATTACCTAGTTAGGTAACATCATCAGTGCACCCTGAGCTACAGATATTCTCTTCTATTAAAATTAAATACAGAAGTGGCTTGTCATTACATTCTTCTGGGACATTTCTTGACTCCCCAATGAAACCTACAATGTTAGTATTTTCTAGTTGTTTCCCATCCCAATAATAACCAGGCTCAACTTTGCTTTGTCAAGGATAGCCCAGCTCAGCTAGTGGTGCCACCTACTGAAGTAGTTCAGGGTGTCATCCCAAACAGGGATATTTGCACTACAAAAGAGCAATCTGGAAGTTCAAAAGTTAAAGTGATACCAGCTTCAGGTGAAACCACAGGTCAAAGACAAGATAGCAAAGATTACAGTCCAAGGGACAAGAGATTTTGAAGAAAAGTGTTACTCTGGCAAGGTCTGTGTATTGAAATCCTGTTCTAAATCTGCTTTGGTTCAGTTCTTTAAAAAAGAAGAAAAAGAAAGAAAACTGCAGGTCTTTCTGATCCTGAATTGCAGTCTTTGTGGTCTCATCCAGCATCTTTCAACAGGAGGAAAAAAAAAAAAGATTTTCTCAGCTTTCCAGTGCCAATGAAGCTATTCTTATTCATGTTAAGCTGAATATAATTAACCCAACAAAGCAGCCTTCCCCAATCAGGAAGCCTCCAGATATGTTGGAAGACAATTCCATTGATACACAGTCAAAAGAAAGCCAGTCTGGTCTAGTGGTGAAGGCACCAGGCTAGAAAGCAGGACACTGTGAGATCTAGTCCTGCCTTAGGCATGAAAAACCAGTTGGGTGACTTTGGGTCAGTCACTCTCCCTCAGCCCAACTCACTTCACAGGGCTATTGCTGTGGGGAAAATAGGAGGAAGGAGTATTAGATATGTTCACTGCCTTGAGTCACTTATAAAAATAATAAAGGTGGGAAAAAATTATATATATATATGCCTGATGATTGGATGATGGGAGCTGTAGTACATATCTGGAGGTGCCGGAGAGGTAGCAGGATAAAAGGAAAAGAATGGGGACAGCAGTGCTGTTCTTTTTTACAGCTTCCTTTCGGTCTAGGACTCTCACAGGCTCATGGTTATCTTTGGCCATTGGAAAACTATGTAGCTTTCTTTTGAAGTTAGGACTGCCCTGTACATAATTCTGTTCTGTTACAAGGCAGGTCAGGCAAGCATACAGAAATCTACAATATCAATTTCTAAACACCATTTAAGCAGATGAAAGGTTGTTTTTCTCTCTAGCTCTGTGAACAATTTCCATATGTCAAGCATCAAAATCTGCTTACTTCAGCAACAGAAAACAGCTTTTCCAGGCAAAACAATCCTATATCACTATTACACAGAAGGAGAAGAAGAGACGTACTGCTATGCTGGCATAACAGCCGCCATATGGCAGTTGTGCCCAGCCCTGGAGATGAGAAAAAAACACAAAAGCAGAAAATATAAAAACAGCACAAAATACTGAATTTGGTTAATACATGTAAGGCAGCGCCAAAGTGACCTAAATTCTTTACTCTCAATTGCACAGCCAGTGAAACAAAACAAAACAAAAACCAGTTGACAGACTGAATTCCCATCAACTTTTTACAGCCATCATTTTGGAGCACAACAAAGAGAGAAGAAGGGGTCACACAATAGCCCCCTGCTGTTGGACAAAAGTGATGCAGGAAGTTCAAAAAAACATCCTGAACAATATTTTAGACCCCCTAAGAAGGAAAGAATTATTTTGGTAAGCAGGCATTGGCTTCACCCACATATTCACTTGTTCAGCCTGCACTGGCTTCCTGTGGAATCAGGACTGCCATTCAGGTGGAAGCCAGAGGGGCTTCTCTCCTGAATGGTCTAACTTACTTTATTACAGTCAATGTCCAGATCATAAATATACATATGTATACAAGATGATGTAAATTAACATTAAATAACCCCCAAACTAAAATCACAAAACAAATTTATCTCCATTTCATAGTTAAGAACAAAACAGCTTCCCTGATTTATCAAGGGACCATGATACATTTTCTTCTTTGATCCTACGCAACATTTGGCTGTGTGTTTGGCTGTACACACACACACACACAAAGGAAAAAGTAGTTGGCAACATATCTTGGCAATGTTAGGAAACCTTAGAAGTGAGGTAAGGAGAGAGGTTTTCATGTATTTTTGTAAAGTACACATCTTAGGAGGGCATGTTTTATTGATCCCTGGATCTACATTGCAAACTCTTCAATTTTTTTTTTACATTTTTTTTATCCCACCTTTAGTATTTTTATAAATAACTCAAGGTGACAAACATACCTAATACTCCTTCCTCCTCCTATTTTCCCTGCAACAACAACCCTGTGAGGTGAGTTGGGCTGAGAGAGAGTGACTGGCCCAAGTCACCCAGCCAGCTTTCATGCCTAAGGTGAGACCAGAACTCACAGTCTCCTGCTTTCTAGCCTGGTGCTTTCACCACTAGACCAAACTGAATTTTCCTATATTTCACCAGTATAACCTCTAAGGTTATATTTATTTAATATATTTTATATCTTAATAAAGATATATTTAATAAATAATTTGCTGGTTTCAGAGAACAATGGATTCTCTGCAAATTATAGGAGCTTGGAATGAATGACACATCCAATTGATGTGCTATAGTCTTTCTTCTTTGCTTTGGTACTTTCTAATCCTAGATCAAAAAGTATCTCTGAGAAAAAGCTATACAATTAGACCTTAGTCTCAAAAAAACAACCCCAAGAAGATTGATAAGAATCTGTCAATATAAAGGGTGCCAAACCCAAGGAGGTTACATTTAAATTTAGCCAAGGCTGGGGTCCAGATCCCTGCCTCTACTTTCGGATGTCCAGCCTCAAGTTCCAAAATAGCCTTGGGAATGCAGCTTGGAATCTGAAAGGAACTGACTAAATTAATCACACTCCAGTCATTCACACTGAACACATAAATGCTGCAGTGAACCCAACTGCACTAGAGGGTGTTGTTGTTCTGCAACAGGTGCAGAGTCCTTAAGAACATTGGCTTGTGCAAGGAGCATATTTAATAATTCTGTAACTGATTAGTGTCAAGATTTCTGGGATAGAGCAACATGCCTAGAACAGATAGGTTAATAAATCCCATGGAGAACCAGCCAGCCATTCCACTGCTATGGTATTTCAGCCATTCTGCTATTGTACCTTCCCCACAGGAATGGTTTCATTCCTCTAGTATCTCTCTCCAGCATAATGGAAGAACACAGTGTCTGAGATTCCACCATTGCAGCAGGGTTTCTAGAGCTTTCAACCAACATATCTTAAAGTAAAGGATGTCATCATCAAGAGTTTCCTCATCTCTCACTGTGGTCCTCTCGAGCAGTAGGAAGCTTCCTAGCTACACATTTTCCCCCAGATCACTAATCAGACAAAATATAAAGTAGCACTTCTTAGTAATGTTCCAACCTAGAGTCTTCAGGATATATATATATATATATATATATATATAGAGAGAGAGAGAGAGAGAGAGAGAGAGAGAGAGAGAGATTGGTCTCATGCACCCTATTACTTCCTCAGACTCCAAAATGATATTATTCCTTCAGATAATTGCTTCTCTCAGGTTACACAACATGTCCAGCTGCTTTTTATTTGAAGATGTAACACTAGTTAAGACTGTTGTGTGTTCTTACTGATTTTAATTCTGAATTATTTCAAAGGAAGAGTTATTTTGTAATAGACCATGTTGAAATTAAAAAATAAATGTCTATGCTCAGTTAAATTGCCTTCCTTTTTATGAACCACTTTTAACTTTCCTATTATTTAATACATTTTGAAATGGAAAATGAACTCTTATTCCTTTCTGTGTATCCAGAAATATAACTTAATTTGGTTCACAATGAAATAGATGAATATAACTATAGTTGTTTGAACTTTATTTTAGTTTCATTCATTTCATTTATCTAAAGGATAAATTTAACCTCCCAATAATTGTTGCTCAAAAAGGGACTGAAAAATAACAGTGGCCTCATTCAGACATTGTGTTGGTCCACAATTCATTTATGGTCATTGAACAACTCCCAATACAATAAGCCTTAAACAATGGTTTAGAGACCACAATAACTGGATTGGGCTATTGTGGCCCAACATGCTGGGCCAACACAAACCAATTATAATTTAGTATGTACAGGTAGTCCCCAGATTTATGGATGACCCATAGTTAAAAATGAAGCCTATTTAAATACACGATGATTCGAGTTAAATACACAATACTATCTATTCTGGCTTACATAAAAATTCGGCTTAAGGACAGACCTTGGGAATAGAACTCATTCTTAAACTGGGGACTTCCTGTAATACGGACCCAATCAGTTAACAACAGAGACAAACCAAGCACCTCCATCCAAAACAAGTTGCTTACAGCCAGGAGCAGCAAATCATTTTGACATCTGTGACAGAAAATTATGCAAGCACCTCTCCCTCACCCTGATAATACAAGAGTAACAAGTGAACCAATTAACAATGTAATGTGATTTCATGATACCCCAAATCAGTTCCCTGGAGCAACTGTTTCAATCTTTCTAATAATATTGCCATAGACTCATTGGTCAAAGGAGCATAGAATCATAGGGTTGCAATGGACCTTGGAGGTTCCTTGACTAAAGCAGGAATTCTCATACCACCTGGGAAAATAGCTGTCCAACGTTTGCTTGAAAACCTCCAGAAGTGCAGCCCAACAACTCCAGGAGACAGGCTGTTTCACTGCTTAGCAGATGTCACAATCAGGAAATTCCTCCTTATTTGGAGTTTGGATCTCCCTCTGTAGAGCTTCCTTCTTCTGCTTCTGGTCTTACCCACTGTTGGGAAATCACTGTGGGTGATTTCTAGTTTAGTCTGCATGCAGCAGACTTCCAGTCAATCCCTGTATCCAGATAAGAACAAACACACACATACACACACTCACTTCAGCTAATCAAAGTATAACTTGATGTTTATTTCTTAAACATCAACAAACATCAAAAACAGTTAACTGACAAAACAGGACAAAATGCAGAGAACAGCAGTGGGAGAGAGAGATGAACAATAGGCAAGAAATGAGAAGGAAGAGGGCATAATTATCTCTCTCTCTCTCTCTCTCTCTCTCTCTCTCTCTCTCTCTCTCTCTCTATCTATCTATCTCAAAAGGTACAGAACTTTCCAGAGCCAGTGGAAACAATACTATGGATAATAAGCATGGACAGTGCCAAAGGGAATAACCTTCGGTTATTCCAGCATTAACCTTTTATGTACATAGCAGTAGTAGAATAGAAATGGAAAGTAGGACTTCAGGTGATCCTTCCTCTATTTTGCAAATCTTCAGCAATGTATGTTTGATTTTAATCAGTATAATACAAACATTATGTTAATCTCATTTAAAGCATGGAGGTGTCATTTAAACCTAGGCTTGTTTGTGAAAGTTATTTCTGGAAGAAAAGCATATGGGATGCTAATGCTCCTAAATGCATTCTAGTCATAAGCCATATTAAAATTGCCACCTATCATGAATATTCCATCAATAAAAATTGACCTAGCATTTTCCATTTGCAAGTCAATCATCACAGTAATTTATTTACTAAGAAGACTGATTAGCAATAGCTCTTACACGAATTAGAAAACCTCAATAACCAGAAGGAATAATAAAGTTTCATCTCTTTTTAGTGACAGAACTTCTGTGAACTTTTTACAAAGATAATTCAAGTGCAGATTAAATAAAAATAGGGAAATAGACATATGGCAGCAGCCACTGAGTACATTCTGTATGCATTGATCTTGCATTTTAAGTTTCATATATGAAAGGCAAAGAAAAATCCAATAATAGTCTCAGGATGTAGCTGCAAAATGACATGTTTATTGCCATTTGTAAAAGTGGGATGTAAAATCACTATCCAAGTCAAAATAGGCAGAAAAACAGAGTTACCAGTGCTAGGCCATCTGACTAGGCAAAAAAGGGGTTGGACATCTTATGATTCAGCATACTGTGTGAATTTGGCCACCATGTTATACCATAATATGGTCTATTAGTTTGGACATAGCATGTGATGTGAATATAGCAGTCATGTTTTGTAAACTCAGATGTACCATGTCATGTTTTGGGTAATTTCAGTAGTGCCTCTATTTCTCCCAAGCTCTCACTTCAGATCCAGTTTTAAAAATAAAAACGGAGAAAACGTTCTTTCCATGCTACTACTTGCCAAAGTCCTGAGGGACATAATGTTGCAACTTATTTCAATCCCTCCTTTTTAAAACAGAGAAAGAGATTGTTGTTGTTGTTGTTGTTGTTATGTCATTATTATTTTATCATCACTGAAGGATTTAATTCACAGATTAAAATATCACATGAAATTCCATGATGGTGGAAATTACATTCCAATAATACTATAATGCTTTATAAAAATCTTAGACAATAACAAAATATTTTTTAAAAATCAGTTGTAAACTCAGACAGAGATTAAATTAAAATACCCAGGTAAAAAAAAGATGTGTTTTAATTTCCCTCTGAGAAGACAGTAACATTAGGTACCAAGTGTCCAAAGTAGAATTCAACCACAAGGAAAACCTCTCCTTTAGACTGTCTAGTGCACTTCTAACAAAAACAGGATTTGCAGCAGGACTTTTCCTATATCAGCTTGCCGTTTTTAAAGATTTACAGAGATGCTTCATATTTGGCAGTTATTTCATTTTTTGCAGGATAAGTTGCCCTTGTGTTGTTGTTTTTTAAAAACATAAATAAACTGAACCAGGAATCCAAATGTGCTGTTTTGGATGCTAGGGGACTGGTTGATATAGAGAGGGAATAACAGCTGCTGATTTCATTTGCTCACAGTTTATGTGACAGCATTAAACAGCCCAGCTGCCTACTTTTGTAAACACTTAGAGCTTTCCTTATTTATTTTTATTGCCTGAAGCTTGCTAGATTTGCTTCCATTCTTCCCTAGGGATTATCCATTTAGAATTTTACTTGAGCTGCATTGCAGCTTTCACAAGGTACCTGTTTGAATTAGGCAATGTCTGATTTATTCCCCATCACTCATATGCTGTATGCAGGAAACTGATTTCCCCTCACTCTATGTGTGTGTTTGTGTATGCATTTTTTTAAACTCATTGGAAGCATTTTGAAACTGCCTAACAACTGAAGAATATTAAGCTTATAAACTGAAGCCAAAATGAGCATCTTCCATAGCTTCTTGTAAATCTAACAAGAAGATAGGTCACAGAGCAGCTTAAAAAGTTAATGCTAACCAGATGTGTCCTTCATACTCTTGTCCTTCAAGTCCTCATAGCAACATGCAAATACAGTGATAGATAAAACAAACCAATTCCACAATGATAGACAAATCCTTAAGACCAAACACATATTTTCCTGAAATCAATGAATGGGTATCTTCTCATAAGAAACTTCAGCCTTGCAGGGGCCTCTAATACAAGCTAATTTGGCCAAATTGAAGAAGATGAACAATCTAGGAAGTTATGGATTTTGCTTTGGTTACAGATGTTTGATCTTTAATCATCAAAAATATCTCTTAAAATAATGTGTAAAGGAATAATAGTTCAAAGCTTGCTCACCAGAGAGTAAATTCTACTGGCCATGTTTATACCTTATGCAGTCTTAGTAAATGCACCTGGTGTCACTCTACAAAACCATGCATCTATTGTGGTTTTGCAGGTAAATGTGTCCTACAGCTATTTTTCCACACAGTATTAATCCTCGCAGAACCTAGTCTTAAAAAAATCTGTTTTTCAGATCAACAGCCAGAGGAAAGAAGAAAGCTTAATTCTTCAAATGTAGCTCACGTAACTACACAAATCAGCTAGTTACAATCTTCTTTATCAGTAATAAATATTTATATTATCATAGTTGCTTCCAAAACTGAATTTATAACTTTGTGGAGGGTAATAGATTAAGGGGGCTCTTACTTTTGAGTGGTCTGCTAACTAGCTGGGGGACTCAAAGCACGGACACTGTGCTTTCCAATGACTGCTAATTTTTTCTTCTTTATTCCACTATTGGATTTGTAATATAGTACTACACAGTCCGAAACAAGTTAGGCCTAGCAGAAAGAAGAAAAGTGGAGACATTTATTTCAAGCTTGTCCCTAGGTAAGAGGTCCTGCCTTATTCTATTCACATTCTACTAATTTTATGTGCCCAGTTTTGTCCTGCTGTTAGTACATTTTCTCCATTTTGGGAGATGTATACATCATCAACCTACAAATTGTCTATAATCTACAAGGAAAAAGTTGAAGTGCCAATAAACAATGTCAGTTACTGTATTTCCAGATGGTCAGCAGCATGATCAGATACATGCTTTAAAAAAGAAAACATAGAAATGTTCAGATTTTTAGGCCAAAACATCAGATTTTACAAATTTAGCAATTTCTTTGGCTTGTTATTAATTTATACTTAGGCTAAATCACACTATATGAAAACTGATCTAAAAGGTATCTGAATGAATATGTGCCATTGGGACTGGATTAATGATGATCCACACATACTTTTGCATTGGAGGCAAACTGGTACTTCTTTGACACAATACTCTTTATTTCAGGTTTTAAATGAACAGTCTGCCCTACTACATCTGGAATTTTAATAAAGCTGCCTCTAAATAACATCCATTATCAAACTTCCAGATGGAGAAAATGATGGACTGATGAGTCTCCAAAACATGGAGACGACAATGAGGATGAGAACTGCGAATGGGTGGTAAGCACAGACCAGCGGAGCTTCTCCGAATAAGGAGAAGCTGAAGAGATCATCCAGAGGGACCTGCAGACACCTCATGAATAGAGCACCAGGAGCCAAGGAAGGAAGATCAAGCTTGCAGCCTCAGCAGAGTCTGTTAATGGCCGTTGGGCATGACCAAACTCCATTTTCTTAAACACATGAGAATTACAATTATTTAAAAGGTTTAGAGATCTTCAGAGCAGCAGTGAAAAATAACCACTGTACCTGGTGAGTGTTCCTGTGACCCATTAAAAGGAAAAGGTAAAGAATGAAAGTATAAGGATTTAAAAACAGTTTACAGCAAAAAGCAAGCCAACAGTTTGGATTACAAAAATTTTAAACAGATAAAGGGGCCAGCGGATTTTGGATTTTACTTAGTTTTGTTGTTGTTGTTCAGTCGTTAAGTCGTGTCCGACTCTTCATGACCCCATGAACCATATCGTGCCAGGCCTTTCTATCCTTCACTGCCTCCCTGAGTTTGCTCAGTTTCATGCTCATTGCTTCAGTGATGCTATCTAACCATCTCATCCTCTGCCGTCCCCTTCTCCTTTTGCCTTCAATCTTTCCCAGCATCAGGGTCTTTTCCAAAGAGTCCTCTTTTTGCATTAGGTGACCAAAGTATCTGAGCTTGAGCTTCATTATTAATCCTTCCAATGAGCAGTCAGGGTTGATTTCCTTTAAGATTGACTCGTTTGACCTCCTAGCAGTCCAGGGGACTCTTAAGAGTCTTCTCCAGCACCATAGTTCAAAGGCATCAATTCTTCGGCGCTCAGCCTTCTTATGGTCCAGCTCTCACAGCCATACATTACTACTGGAAAAACCATAGCTTTGATTATGCAGATCTTTGTCAGCAAGGTGAAGTCTCTGCTTTTTAACCTGCTATCTAGGTTTGCCATAAGTCCCTTCAAATTAATTAAATCAATAGCACATATCTCTGTGGGGTTCTTCAAGAGAAATGACTGGGGGATCTTTGTAAACAAAAAGACAAGGAAGTGTCATGAAAGTGCATAGATTCTAAAAATAAGGAAAGCTGAAGGGACTGTTATAAAAGTGCACAGATTGTAGAATTATGGGGGGAAAGGGTAACGTTTCACTCCATTTGTTGCTTTTCCTTTTTGGATTAAGACAGAGAGAGATGGCTACCATCAGAAAAGCAGTGAAAGAAGGGAGGAGAGGATCATTAACTGAACAACCAACAAGGGTTACACAAGAGATTTTACAGAGGATGTTTGAAGAAATGAAAAACTGTCACAACATCTGTGACAGCAGCAGTGACAGTGTCAATAGAGGAAAAATTGGCAAAACTAGAGGAAAGAATGAATAAAAAAAATTGAAGAATCTAATAAAAATAAGAGGAGAGGTCAAGCAAATTAAGGAAAAAGTAGAAATTTTAGAAACCAAGACAGAAGTGATAAGTGAAGAAAGAATCAGACAATGTGGCACTATTAGAACTAAGAGATAAAGAATTTTATCTGAGGTTGAGAGTAGTCCCAGAAGAAACTGGTGAGGATGTAAGAGAGAGGATAGTTCAAGCTTTAACAAAACTTTTGTAATGGGAGGAAGAAGATAGGGAAGCAGAAGTGGACAAAGTGTATAGAATCAATACAAGATATGCCAAATTAAGAAACTTACCAAGATATATAGTATATTAGTGCACTTTGTCAGGAAAAAAACAAGAGATCAAATTTTACGGCAACACTTTAATGCTAAGCTAAAAATAGGTAACTCAGACCTAATTTTGCTTAAAGAAATACCCATTAAAATATTGCATAAAAGGAAAGACTATACCTTCCTAGCTAATAAACTTAAGCAGAAGAAGATACTATTCAGGTGGGATAAACTGGAAGGAGTTATCCTAACCTTCAAGCAACAGAGATTTGGACTTAATTCAGTCCAAAAGGGGAGATAGTTTTTTAAGAGATTTAAAGTGGAATTGAAGGAGATTCAACTGACTCAAATGGAAGCTGTGCAGCTAACATCACAAGAACGTGACAATTGGTTTTATATATGGTAATGGCAGCAGAGTTACTATATGCACAAAGATGGAAGAATACAGAAATACCCACAATGGAGGAGTGGACCATGAAGATGATACAACTTGCAGAAGTTCTAAATTGCCTAAACTGACTTGCTTGATTAGGGAGGAAACAACAACTACTTTTATAAAAGACTGGAAACCCTTTATGGACTTTTTGCTGAAAATTGATAAAAATGAAATGGTGATTTCTGGATTTACCAATTAAAAAAGGCTGTATAAGGGGGAAAGGGAACTACATTATGTAATTTTGAAGGGAAGAAATGGTATCAAGTATGTCTATAAACTGCTGTAAAGATTGGAGGTTGCTTCTTTAAGTATCTTTTTTTCTTTTTTCTTTTTCTTCATTTTCTATTATTTTCAACACTACCTTTCTTTCTTACTTACTTTTCTTCTACATTTTTTGTGTTTATCTTTTAACTTTGTAAATTTTGTCTTTAATAAAAATTATATAAATAACATCCATTATCATTTGCACTACTAATACTGAATCAATAATGCCAGTTTCAATTATCAGCAAATATTCCAACTGGTAAGGATAAACATCAAAGGTCATACCCATAAACACACTGATTATTTTATTTTATTTTCCTTCTTCAGACAAAAAAAAAGGTTCCTCAGAACACTTGACATATGAGCATAGACAATCCATGCCCACAATCTTATCATTTAGAAAGACATGACACAACATGGAAAAAAGGAACAAGGAAAAAACAACACAGGAACAATTTCTGAGTTAAATATAGTTCTTATAATGACCAACTGGAAAATTTCAGGAAAGGAAGAGCAGTTGGGTTTGGAACAAAGCTGATGTAATGGCTCTGCTTGCTCTCTCTTCTGTGTCTTAGTGCAATAGCTACTGCCTGGTGACAACTCAAAAGGGTTCCACAGAGCTCATCTTTCAACAGTGCTGATGAAATAGCCTTGTTTCTCATATCACATTTCTACCTGATCGTAATTGTTGTTTGAGAAAAAAAAATCCAATAATATCTCTTATTTTCACAAGTTTGCTAAGATAGCCTACATTTCTTTCTCTAGTATTTATAATCTGCCTCAGCTTGAATCAAAGCACAGGACAGTACTGTCACTCACATCTCTGCTGCATTTATCACAATTTTTTTTCTTCACAACTACCTCCTGCTGCAATATTCCCCATAGCTGCTGATTTTCTTCTTATCTTTTTGCATTCCACAGGAGTGTCACTCTCCATCATTTGTTCTCTTTATGTTTTTTCTCTACAGAGAGAAAGCTAATGAAGCCAGCAGCTTCCCTGGTTTATTCCAGCAGAAATCCTGATACTTTAGAATTCTCAGCAAGGTTAATTAGCAAGCTGAAATTATGTGACAACAATTGCCATAGTTTTCTTGTATGGCAACTGATTGCTGCTGCAGCAATATCTCTAGTTTGAAATTAAGTATCTCCTAAGATGAATTTCACTGGAGCTGTTGCATAAAAATTAAGTCCTAACTAACATGTTGCATTATTGTCTATACAAAACATCTTTTTCACTCAGTCACTGGCTATAGATTTCTTAGGTATGGTAATGAATTGGGCCTATATACATTTACTCCATTTAATGTATCAAATAACATAAGGCACGCAATTCATACATTCTATATATTTAATGTTGGGGAAGTTTCTTTTTCCTAAAAGAGATGGAAGAATCCCAGAAACAATTATTTCTGTGTGGACCCAGTAATGTGTTATGTGATAAATGGGGGGTTACGTATAAATTGGGGCTATACTGCATAAAAGATTATTTTTGAGCAGAACAGAGATGCCAGTCAATAACTGTGTGAGTTGTGTTAACTCATTTGTGAATATTTATGCAAAGATGCCAAACATGATAACTCTCAAGAGCCTGTGTGCTTGGTTATGAATATCCATTCATTAAATCAATAAATCCAACTAATGCCTTCAGCAGAAGTCAATAGTCAGTGCATATTTATGACTCCGAACTTATGACTTTCATCTAAGATTAGCTTTTCTACAGAAATTACTTAGAAGCAGGAAAATATCTGCTTCTTATACTTGACTCAATAAGTATTTCAGAAAAGATGACAGATAGGATAAGTTGGAATCAATAGAGTTTCTTATTTACCTATGGAAAATTGTTATGAAAAGATGATTATAGAATAACCTTTGCAAACATTTATTACATGGAAATATGAAATGGAACAAAGCTTTTAGCAATGTAGATCTAAGGCAAAAATAAGGAATTTGTGTCCTTCAGTGCATCACTGGACATCATCCCCCATCAGTTCCAAACAGTAGATTAGTGGTTATAAAGGATGGAACAGTATCACAAGTTTCTCACTCATGATATAATAAAAAGAGACCTGAATTCACAGTTGATTACTGGGGTTATTCAAGGAGAGTAAAGCAAAAGGACTTGGCCAAGTGTAGTTACATATGCAGTCAGAAATGATGATGGGATTAGAAATGCCCAGAATTAAGGAAGATAATGGAGATTTGCTGTTTCATAAATTGACAAAGCAATTTGCATTCTATCTTCTGAAAGGAAAGCAAAAGAAAAATAGAATGTTACAAATTTTCAGAGGCAATCAGTTTTGTTTGAATTAAATGCTCCTTGGAAAAATGTTATTAAAATAAATGTGTAATTTAAGCTATAGTTCTTTTACCTTTAAAATGATAACATTGTGTATTTTTTGGCCTGGACCTTGTAGAATAACAGCTTTATATTTCCCAAGAAGCATGTTTTGAGAAAGCATTAAAAAAAAAAAAAAAACCTAGTATATCTTCTGTTCTGAATATCTGGGGGGAAAACTCTATCTAACATCATGATATACCATTGATAAGCTGAAAGCATCACAAAGTATCAAAGGAAGCAGTTGCAGAATTGTCTGGAGTTCTGTAAAAATAAAAGAAAAAGTCTTATTACCACCTTCCTAAGGCCAGAAGGATAATGCCATTCCATCTTACAAGATGCGTATTTTTTACATTGACCCATGAATTCAGGACAGTCTTGATATATATTTTTAAAAATAATGGAATCGGTATTGGGAAAGGAGCAGCAATGCATAAGAATAGGGAAAAGACCTTTCACGGTTACTATTTTAGAAAAGCCACCAAATTGCATTCTTTGTCCTGTACCACCTCTCATCTAACATCAGTGACATAATGCCACCACATTACTTTGGGGAATGTCTGCATAACATTCTGAAGCCCTAAATGGCTTGAGATTCCAATACCTGAAAGAATGCTTCTTTCCATACCAACTTGTTCAAGAAATATCTCTGTGGAAGATCTTAATTTCTTCAAGAATCTTCATTAGCAGAACTATGTTATATAATCACACATAAAAAACAGAATCTAATTTTAGAATCAGAAAAATACCTAATTTGGAATGCTATCTCTAAAGAGATTCATTTGGCGTCGAATTAAAAATCTTACCAGTGCCAAGTTAACATTTTTCTTCTTGTCTGGGAAGCATAGAGAACAAATATTGTTTTACTTGTTTCATTGCTCAGGGATATTTTATTGGAGACAGAGAGGGATTTGGATTAATTTGCAATAGTTTATATGTACATAGTGAAAGACAAAAAGTGTTTAAAACAGTAACAAAACAGCTGATGCAGGCAATAAAATATTCTATTTTCATTTCTAGAAAAGCAGGAAGTCTACTCAATACCAGGGTAACAAATGAAGATAATTTGATTTCCTGAAATTTGCTAGTATTTATCATGCCAAGCATCTAGAAAGTCCATAATATACTGTAACTAATTATAAGTAAAAAAAAAAAAAAAAAAGAACAAATGAATAGGAACATTCTCTTCTTGGGTATTCGCTTATAGATCATAAAAAATAAGGGACAAACAAGAATATTGTCAAAGCACATATAGTTGGCAAGACCAAGGAAGAACTACATACATTTCAGAAAGGTATCTCTAATTTAACCCCAGTTCGGAGTAAATGCAACATATTAGAAACCACAATAAAAATTTCCCAACCTCATTTATAGAAAGTTGATTAAGGTGGAGGATTTGTTTAATACTTTGAAATGCTTTTCCCCAGTTCTCTCCTTACTTCAGCTGAGTTGCCATTAATGAGATAATCTGTCAATTTGCCCACTGTTATCTCCTCCCTTCCTCTCCCAGCCACTTCACAATCTCTCCCAAATATGCATTTGTATAAAATGTGTGCATACCTGTATCTGAGGGAGAGAGGGAGAGCTAGTAAAAATTTGCTGAGGGATTTCAGCAGGAGGAACAAAGGAGAATGGCTCTGAGGAACTGTGTCCTGAGCTGTAAGGAATGAAAAAGTCACCTCCAGAATAGCTGCAGACTATAAGGGGGTGGTGTCCTGGGACTACATATTGTCTAATATGGAGTAATTAACTGATTGCATCCTGCTGAATAAGGATCTATGATCAGGCAAGTGAACAGGGAGATCTAACAGGAATTCGCTTGGGGATTCATATTTTTCCTTTAAATCAAGAGTTTGTATTTATGCAACATAACAACTTAAGAAGGGAAGAAAAAAAAAAACCTTTCTACTGCAGCTCCCTAAAAATCAAAAGTGAAGATGAATGGTGCAGAATCTGCAATTGTGACTTGCAATGCCTATGGCATATCTGTCTTTTAGCATGGAAAAAAAAATGGCATATATTTTAAGCAAATGCAAGCTCATAAAATCCTTGAAGAAAAAGTCAATGGACTGGAGGAGCTAAAGGCTACACTTCAGCTGGTGAGAAAAGACAAGGATTTATTAATTAAAAGGAAGGAGGTTCTACAACAAAAATCAATAGTAGAAGCAATACTTCATAAGGAAGATAGTCAAAGAGGGAGCAAGCCCATTGGATGAGAGAAACAACTAAAAGCAAGAGACACAGAAGATATTCTGCACCATTGGAACTTTGCAGATGAAACAAACATTCAGTGGAAGAAAACGAGACTCTGCAGAATTGGAGACATGACAGTGGATCCACAAAGGACCTTATGAGAAGACAAAGATAACAGTAGGGTGTGCACACTGTAGAAAGTGGGATGTTGCTGAAACGGAACCTCCTAAACCATGCAAATAAAATCAAAAAGAATATCAGCTCATGGCCTTCATTATTTTTACAGTAATGCTCAGAATATGGCAAACAAGATAAGCTTTTGCTCATGGTACAGGTAAGCAAATATAATATACCCATATAACGGAGATCTGCTTAAATGACTCCCATGACTGAAATATTGTAATTAAAGAGTACAATTTGTTCAAAAGGAACAAAAGTAATAGAAAGGGACGAGATGCACTGTATGTTAAAAATATCCATTCCTGCTCAGAAATCCAAATAAAATTGGCAAAGCTGTAGAGAACATTTTGGTTAAAATAAGTGGAGAAACAAATAAGAGCAATACAATTGTTGTTATGTATGATCACCTATACAACCAATAATGTCTTCCAAAAGCAAATAGCAGAACTTTCAAAAAGACATGGTATCATAGTGTTAATTATCAACATCTGTTTGGAGGCAGACTCTGCCAAGCATGGTTCATCCAAGACATTTCTAACTTATCTTGCTGAAAATTTTCCTACAGTGAATGCAAGAAGACACAACAGAATTTGAGTCTCCTTGACTTGATCAAAAAGGAAGATTTAGCTGAGGAACTGAAGTAGAAAGAAGTATGGGGGAGAGTAACCATATAAAGCTGGACTTCTTGATTTTATGAAAACTAAAACTGAGTTATAAATGTATATAGCTTGGACTTAAAACAAGTGAAGTTTAATAAACTTATAGCAGTGATGTAGAACCCCATGACTGAGAGAGCTAATGGGAAATGGAACTTAAGATAGCTGGAAGTATTTAACTAAATCCCCCATGACATGCAGATTAGTCAACTAATTAATAAGTGTGAGCTGATGGCTATTAACTGGATACATAGCTGGCTTGAAATCATACTCAAAGTGTTCTCATCAATATTCTTTATCAAATTAGTCAGAGATATCAAATTTGGTCCCACACCAATCAGTCCTGGATCCCCTGCTTAGCAGTATGCTTATCTGTTTTGCAGATGACACAACATTTGGTGGGATAGCTAATACTCTAGAAGATAGAAATAAAATTAAATGCACTAAATAGGTTGGAGAATTTGTCTGAAAGTAACTGAATTACATTTAACAGAGATGAGTGCACATTTCTTCATTTAGGAAATGTGCAGGTATAGGATGGAGAATACCTGGTTTGTTAATGATACTTGTAAAATAGACTTTGGCATATCAGTTGATGACAATCGAATTCAAAAAGACAGTTCAAGGGTAAATGCAATTTTAGGTAGCATCAACAATTTCCATATCATGGGAAGCATTCAACATTCTATTTTGCCCAAACTGCCATTCAAGCACACCTGAAATCTAACTCAAGATGGATAAACAGAGAAGAATGTAAGTATTTGAGCTATAATAACTTATCTGGAGTAATCATGTAGATAAGAGAATCTGGAGAGGGGACTTGAAAGGCTAACAGAGAGTTTCTGGTATTAACAGCCTGCAATTTAGGAGAGAAAGGAAGAAAGAGACAGACTTTGGTGGAGATCCATGAAGATTCTCACACATGAGGATTGATTACAGCACAGCACTTGTCCAAACTATGCATTTTGGATTCCCAAGTTGGATCTATTCTGTCTGATTCTGTCACTGCATTATATACTTTTTCCCCCTAGGAGATTTAAGTAAGTGCAAAATAACTTTTTGCTTTGTTTTATGTAGCCCTAAAGAAAGGGAAATAAGGGAAAAGTACATAGGCAATTGAGCAACTGAAAGAAGAGATCAAAAAGAATAATAATTTAGAGGAATGAATGTCCTGCTGCTGTCAGAAACCCTGTAATACTTTGGGTTTCTTCAGGTTGCATGAAAGGTTTGTTTGTTAATTATAAAGGATGGACAAGATGCCCATTAAATGGACCCCCATCTTCTCTCCTCAATCACCACCACTGGAAAATCTCTTCTTTTGTCATCTCCAAAAAAGCATTAAGCAACGTTATGAATGTTGCTCCATCCCATCACTCTTTGTTTGGACGCTCATTGATGATAAGCCTTTCTTCTTTCTGACCTGGGTCATGCAGCTTAGTGCATTGTGTTAAAATTGCAATGATTGCTTCACATTTTACACAACACACTAGTCCTAAACCAAATAAATTACACTATAGCTTAGCATGATATCTGAAGTCTCTCATTCTGTTCCCATGCTTAATCTGGTCATCTACTACCCCAGTCAAATCTCCTTGCTGGTGGTATTGATAGCACATAATCACTCTGTGTCCAATGGCACCTTTTTTTAATATTGAGTCCTCATCGCTTTCTCCAGAAAAGGTCTGGTATGTCATAACCTTGCTCCTGAGAGTTCATCTTCTCTTTCCCCATGGACCAGGCCACTGTAGGCATGCCATGGCCATTCCAATCAGTGAATGTATGGGAGATGTAGTCTGCATTGCTGCCAAGTCTTGATAGTGAGTTCTATATCTTTGCAACCAAATTTTCTCGCCAATTCTTTTTTTTAGAGGACTAGGTATATCATAGGTGTTTTCATAACACAACACTAGGTGGAATTAGTTTATTCCTGTGCATGACTGGATCTGTTTAATCACTACCACCCATTGCTCCAATTAAATAAATTATGGGGACAGGCTACAAGATGTGCAGCGCCTTTTGCCTCTCAGAGATAGTCTATCACAAAGAAAGCAAAGCTTTATTTGTTTATTTTATTCAATACCCATAGCTGCCCATCTCACCAAAGCAACTGTTAAAAACATCAGTATAACAATAAAAGATAGAAATGTAAACATGTCCTAAACAAAAAACAACAACAACAGCCAAGGTCTCCTTTCTGACCTGGGTCATGCAGCTTAGTGCATTGTGTTAAAATTGCAATGATTGCTTCACATTTTACACTAGTCCTAAACCTAGTCCTTCATAGCTTGGTCTTAAGAAGTTTGTTTTATACCTGATGGAGCAACATGAGCACAAAGGAGCTTCAGGCCACCCCTAACCTTATGAGCTGAGGAAGTTTTCATATGAGGTTAAAATCACAGTTCTAACTTACACTGTGAAGATACATAGAAAGTTCTTCACTATTTCCTTTAAAGGGAATTGAAACGTTAATGGGAAAACTAAAAGAATTTGGTACATTAGCAGGTTTTAGATTAATTATCAGAAGACGAAGATATTAACAAAAAACATGAAAATAGAGGATCAAACAGAATTGATGAATAAAACGTTTGGTTTGGATGAAAGAGTGGGTGCTGCTGAGAAATAGAAGGCTCTTGGAGTTAGAAGGACACAACCTGAGATTTGGATTGCATGGATATTTGTGGTACACTACAGTTAAAGTTAATGTGGATTTTAAAAATCATTATGTTAGACGTGCCATATTGAGAATATAGAATAGATACAAATCCAGGTTGTGTCTGAAAACACCTTCGTGGCTTTCAGCACAAGAAGCATTTTATAGACAAAAAATAATAGGCAAACACAAATGGCTAAATTATTGTGAGAAACTAGAATTTTGTCAAGGGGAATACAAAATAAAATCAAGAGGACAATTGGTGGCAGAGGGATATAGTTGCCAATGGTTTTCTTATTTACAGTTATGAGAAAGATTAAAAGTAGACAAAAGAGTGTATGGTATTGAACATATATAAGACTGATTTTGAATTAGAATTGTGTACAACTGATGAACATGTGATTGCTAAAATGTATAAACTGTTATTGAAATTTGAAACAGAAGAACAAGTGAAAGAATGTATGATAAAGTGGGATTAAAAATTGGTTATAATATACAGATCGAACAATGGGAAAATATGTGGTTGAAAGGATTGAAATTTGCATTATGTTATAATCTTAAATAGAACTTTTATAAAATGATGTACTGTTGGTACATGACACCAGAGAAATTGTCTAGAATGTATAAAGACACTTCAAATTTAGGTTGGAAATGGGTACAAGAAGGGTCATTTTATCATGCTTGGTGGACGTGCAAAAAAGCTAGAAAATTTTGGATTCAAATACATACACTGATTCAGAGGATATTAAAGATTAATATACAATTGAGATCAGAATTCTTCCCCTTGGGACTGATGGACAAACAGTCAGAAAGAAGTCATGGAACTTTGTTTTTGTATATGATAACTGCAGTGAGATTATTGTATGCACAAAGATTTGTGCGATACCTACAAAGGAGGAATGATTGGTGAAGATGATAGAACTTGCTGAGATGGCCAAATTGACTTGTTTGATTAGAGAAAAGACAATATCTACGTTTATTGCCTACTGGAAACCCCTTATGGACTTTTTGCATATAACAGAAAAAAAATGAACTTATAATTTATGGTTTTGACAATTAGATAAGATACATTATAGAAAGAAGAGAGTCATGATGTAACTTTAGAGAAAGAGGTAAAGTTATAATTGTACTTATAACTGCTATAAAGATTGGAAGCCACTTCTTTGTATCTTTTTTGTTTCTTTTCTATTTTTCTTTTTTGTTTCTTTCTTGCACTTTTAGCTCTCTCTTTGATTTCTTTCTTTCTTTTTCTTTCTTACTCTATATTAGTTTGCATTAATTTTTATCTTTGTTTTTAAAACTTTCAATAATATATGTATATGTACTGTATATAAAGAAAGTTCTTCACTATCGAAGGACCTCTCTACCAAAGACATTACTTTTCAACACTAGAAGCCTCAGGGGAGTTCATGCACCCACACAGCCAGGTAGAAGGCCACCTTTGTACTTGTACTGAACTTTTGCACTGATCTCTACAATAGATGCCAAAGTATTCAACAGTTAAATCAGCTATTATAATGCAGCATAGCAGACACTTCCTTGGTGCCCTTAGCAGATTTCTGCCATTCCTAGTCTCTTCTGTCCCCCTTAATGACCATTCTACAGAAATATCTTTGCACCTTCAATCATAAACATCAATCTGCAGAATCCCTAATTGCAATATAAGCTAGAAGTGTTTTATGAACAGAAATCCCTTTCACACAAATTATCAGGAATTATTTGGTTGCATTGGCCTTTTAATACAATGCAAGAGACGGAAGTATTTTTCACACTGTTTATTTAGGACTAGCTTGCTCATGATTGCATAAAGCTTGAGCTGCATCATTCTCTTCTCATTTCTCATGCTCACATTTAACACTCACAGCTCTGCAGCCTCTTCTGGCATCTTTCTCCTTAGAAACAGCCAATTTATTTAAGAAAGAAGCACTGAAAATAGCAGTCCTCCATGTAATTCACCATAGAAGAATCACAGTTATTTTACTATCATCCCTGCTGTAAGCCGCATAGCTTGTAGTCACCAGTGTAGAATTTGCACAATATTCCCAGCAGTTAAACCAGCCACTGTGTGCAAAGCAGATAGATTTATAAACTGAGGAAGAGACAGAAATAGCTGAAACGTTGTGGTTTGGCCTAGTTTTCCAGGGAATGGAAAATGTAGATTTACTACATTAAATTTCCCCAGGCATTTGAGTCAGTAAGATAGATGAGCTCTGTTGTTATTGATGTGTTTTTTGGTGAGTGGCGTTAGTGTTTATCCTTGGGTGCCGGGTGGAGGGGATAATATGTGATGGGTTTTCTGTGTTTTAATCTTTGTGAGCTGCCCAGAGTCAGTTACGTGAGATGGGTGGCTATATAATTATCATCATCATCTTCTTCATTATCATCATCATCATCCACGCAGCGATGTTGACAGATTCTACTTACCAAGGAGCATAGGTGGATGTGGAATGTTGCAAGTGCGCCAGACAGTTGAAGAAGAAAAAGAAAAAAAGGGCATTAGAAAAATATCTGAAGGACAGTGAAGAAGATGCATTGAAGCTAGTACACCATGAAGGCATACTGAATACTGAAAGGACCAAGCTGGCCTATAAGAAATACCAAATGAAGAATAGAAAAGAGACATGGCAAGGCAAAGTATTACATGGCCAGTACATAAAAAAGAAAGCTAGCAGGCAAAGCAGATAACAACAAGACCTGGCAATGACTAAAAGCAGGAAAGTTAAAGAAAGAGACAGAGGGGCTAATTCTGGCTGCACAAGACCAAGCCTTAAGAACAAAATGCATACAAAGCCAGAATCTAGAAGACAGCAACAGACAGCAAATGCCGCCTCTGCAAAGAAGCTGAAGAAACAGTGGACCACCTAGTTAGCTGCTGCAAGAAGATCGTACAGACTGACTACAAGCAACAGCATGACAAAGTAGCAACAATGGTGCATTGGAATAGCTGCAAGAAGTACCATTTGCCTACAAGCAAGAACTGGTGGGACCACGAAACAGACAAAGGAATAGAAAATGAAGAAGCTAAAGTGCTCTGGGACTTTAAAATTCAAACAGACAAGCACCTGCCATCTTGGGAAGGACTCGATAGTTGGACAAAATGCCAAATCCAGTCTAAACAACTGACTAAATGTGCATCCAACAATAAATTATTTTTAAATTTAAATTGAATTAAATGTATATGCCACCCAACTCCTAGCAGCTCTGGGTGGTTTATAACTGTACATCAAACAAATTAATTAATTAAATAGCCAGTTTTACAAAATTTCCCTTTAAATTTCCAAACCTTACATTAATTTGATGAACTTATCTTCCTGATTTTCTGTCTATGGTTTTCTATTGTAAAGGGTTGGAGGACTGATTTTCTTCTATATTTAAGGAATCTAATTATTTAATGGCCATGTTGCTGACCCCAGTCAGTTCAGCTAATGATGGCTGATAACCAAATTGTCTCAAATGGATGCTGGTATAATGAACACTATGACAAACCTGGCATGTCCATGGCTAAACAATTTTTATTGTTTACTTTATTTCCTTTTTTTTTAAGACTTGCGAATGTGGTTGGAAATAGCCAACTACTAAGGACAAGTTGCTCTACTAATATGAGACTAAGCAATGAGAAATTGGAATTTTTCATGAATCCATGAAAGCTGAATTCCAACATAACAGAAGCCTAGTTGTTGGGTTTGGAAATTGAACATTTGATAAAAGCCCATGAGTTACAAAAAGAACTGCTTTCTTTACTTACAATTATGAAGAATATGCTATTAGGTGGAACAGAATTCTTTAAAAAAAAAATGAGTAGGACCATATGAGTGAACATCTTTTGGGAGCAAGCTATTTTTCAGTTCATTCAGTTCATTACCTACTTCTCTATGAGCTTGCTTCTCCATGATTTTTATTTTTTTTTTAATGCTAAAAGAGTTAATATGAAGGAAAATGAAGCATGGTTATGGATTAAGTTTAGGTATATTATATTAAATGAGAGCCAGTTTGGTGTAGTGGCTCAAGGTATCACTGGGAGACCCTGAGTTCTGGTCCTGCCTTAGGCATGAAGTCAGCTGGGTAACATTGAACTGATCATTGTCCCTCAGCCCTAGGAAGAAAGCAAATGGCTAACCACTTCTGAAAATGTTGCCAAAGAAAACTGCAGGGAGTTGTGCAGGAAGTTGCCAGGAGTCAATAATGACTTGAAGGCATCAGAAAAACAAACAAAAAATTATATTAAATAGTATCTCTATTCTGAAAGGAGAGCTTTCATCCTGAATAAAGAAAGGTCAGGGCCCATATCACAAGTATTATTCCTTTTAAAAGCCGTTGAAAGCTTTCCTGCCGTTTCATAACTTTAACCTTTTAAGCAGTCAAACTAGTCTATGATTAAACATTCAGGATATTTATTTTTCTCCATCAGTTGCATTAACACAATTGAACTGGTCATTTAACCAGCCATATATTTATGAATAAATTCCAATAGCTATGATTAACAACATTAAGAAGAACTGAGATGTTTAGATGCTTATTTTACAAAACAAGTTATGGGTGAGGTAGATGTAGATTGAATAAGTAGTTTGAGGGATTCAACAAGTAAATTCACTTAATGACATATTGTGTAAAGCCATAACTTGCTTAATCACAGTTAATTGAATAAACAACGATTGCTGGATTTACATAATATATTAAACCAAAATACTGATTTATAAACCACAGTGGATGAATTTTTAGTACATGCTAAGCCAAAATGATAGAAGTTGCATTATGGTTTAGAGCAACATGTAAAGCAAATATTCCATCACAGTGGCCTAAGTCCTAAGGCAGTATTTCTCAACCTTGGCAATTTTAAGATGTGTGGATTTCAACCCCCAGAATTCTGGGGGTTGAAGTCCTCACATCTTAAAGTTGTCAAGGTTGAGAAACACTGTCCTAAGGTATCCTATCCTACCCTGAACAGCATGTACTGATTGAATGTTGGGGGGGGCTTCCTAACATTAAGAGCAGCTAAAAGCAGTTCAGGAGTGGAGACAATTACTCAGAGCTCAGGTGGGCTCCCTTCATTGGTTGTGTACAAGTGAAAATTAGGCAACCATCTGGTTGGGTGTTTGGATTCCTGAACTGAGCTGGGAGTTGGAATTATGGCCCTTCCAACTCCATGATTCTATTAAGTGCATTCCAAAATATACAGTGGTGCAGCCAGTATCATTTTTATATCATTTTTTGCTAGGTATAAATTCACATAATTTTTAAATCCATCCCAGAAGATAAGAGCTTTTCCCTTCCCATCACCGCCCCCCCTTTTTTTTGTTTGTTACAGTGAATATCCAATGTTTTCAAGCAGATTAAATTTGTACCTTTTATGGGTAATGCAGGCATTCAGAGTGATTGGTATAAAATTGCTTTGGGAGACAGCCAAATCAGGGACCTGAGATAATGTAATTTCATTTACTGAAGACCCAGAATAGTGATGCTTTAAACTCATTTATGGAGGTAGAGGTGGGGAGAAGCCAGCTATCATGAAGCTTTTAAAGGTATGAAAGGAAATGATCAGGAAATAGAACAATTGGATTATCATTTTATTAAGCAAACTATGTAATGATATGTGTATATATTCACAATTAGAAGAAGAAAGAATATATTCACAAAAGCATAATAGTCCCATTTATTACTAATTCTCTAGAACTTTTATAAGGATAAGCAGAAGGGATTCTTGGATATTATGTAGTCCAGTTCTTTGCTCCCTGCCAGATGTACCTTGTTTGAAACCACTAGAGCATTAGTGGCAGATGGCTTAAATAAGTGGACAAAGGAGAATATTCTGCTTTCTGTATATTGAACCTCTTCTCTACTGCCAAACAGCTCTTATCATTTGGAAGTTTTCCTAATGTCTGGTCAAAATCTGCTTCCCAACGATTTCCACCAATTAGTTCTAGAACAGAGAACAATTCTGCTCTAATTTTTGCAAGACAGCTTTCAAGTATTTCAAGACTGCTCACTCATAATTTTTTCTTCTCCCGCACTGTGCTTTCAACCATATCTCATCCTGTTTTCTTTTTTTCTGGACAGATTGCAGTTTGATAGACTCTTCTTAAAATGTGGTGTCTTGAACTGGATGCTGTACTTCAGATATGGTTGATTCACATCAAGAAGCTGAAAGACTATTTCTCAAAAGTTACAATGCATGGAAATGCTTTGGAAAGGAAACGACTTAGGAATAACGTGCCTAAGGATGATCTACACCAACTTTACAAGTGCTACAGAGGGTCTGAGACTTTATTTTAAATATTAAGGGAAGGAGGGTAGGTCAGGGGAAGAGATAGAATTATTGGCAGTACTACAATAAACGTATAATAGATTTAACACTAAGTAGCCTGTCTTGTATTGGCAAAGTTCCATGCCTCTGTGAATCTACTGCATCTTCACTGTAGTTAACAAGCATCCTTCTAGCATTTCTAAACATATACAAAAAGCACCCCCACACACACTTGCCCTCATAATTGCTATTAGCAATTAACTACATGCTAAATATAGTTAATTATTTTCAGTGCTACCATTTATCATGGTGGCATAAAAAACTCAAGAATTTGGCTTTCCTTGGAACAGGCTTCTTTAATAAGAAATGGCTCAGAAGATAGTTCACCTTGCCAATTGCAGATAAATTACATGGGTGTAGGTGGGGGGCGAGCAAGGGGGGACAAATGCTGAAATGTGCATGATATCATCGTCACTCAAACGCTGCAACTTATGTGCCTGTATTCAACTCAAGGCATAAGTATGTAATGATGGCATTTGCATGATGTCATCCCTGCATGTGTGTTGTCATTCTAGTGTCATTACTGTTTGCTGCAGATGCTTCTTGTATATCACATACAAAAACTAAAGTGATCACATACAGAGTAGAGGTAGAGCCAGTGTATCCTTCCAGATCTTACTGGATTCCAGTTCCTATAGCAATATCTACAGAAGATCAAAGTGAAGGATTATGGTAATGTAACTTTCCCAATATCTGGAGGGACATAATTCTTCCTGATAATCTCAGCACAGTGTTTTATTGGGAGCAGAATTTTATTTTCAAATGGTTATAAAATGGCAGTGTCAAAATGTGAGTAGCAGAGGGACAGCTCAAGATTTGAAAATGTCCTGATTGTTATAGGCAGAAATTAGGACAGCTTGCAGGACTGTAAATCCATTTAGTATTCTATTTGCTTTATAATAATAGTATTTGTTTATATTAAGAAATGCTTTTACTTCTAGAACATATTTTTCCACAGATTAGACATTTGCTTGATATATAGCAGATTACTGTTTATTAAGTTTCTGTGGCTCTTTCCTTTCCTAGCAGTAAGAACACAAGAATAAGGCATTAAAAATTGCTTGCATTTCATGACATCCAAAATCTGCTATTTGAGACAGCTGTCTTACTCTGTCCAATGATAGGAGTGGCTCTGGCTCTTCATAATCCTTAGCTACTCCGAGGAAGTAGCCATTTGGAATGTATGTAATTGGCTGTCTTCCTTCTGTGAAAATAGATGTTCTGCCACCATTATAGAAATCAACAACCTTGGCATCAGAAATAGCTTTCTGCAAACATTATTTATATTCAGCACAGCATATAGGAATCTCTTCATTTTTGAAGATATCAGCTATCAGAAGATGGAAGGCAGTCTTTCTCCTCATACAATGAATTCCATGAAATAATGATAGCTTCCTGAATCTAGGAATCCAGCAGCAGCAATAGTAGCAAAGCTAGAAGAAATATTTTGTGTTTTATATTTTTATGTTTAAATTGATTATAATTATTACTTTTCATTTTAATTAGATGATGATGATGATGATGATGATGATGATGATGATGATGATAGAATCCTGCAAGTTGGTATGTCGTGAATAAGCTGGCTAAACTGAACTGTATTTATGACTGATTCTTTCTAACAGAGGTAGGGCATACTTAATTAAAAGCCAATTATAATCATGGGCTAGATAAACAAAATGTTACATCTACATATTTAAATGTGGCTAGAGGAAGATTGAAATTGTGGCCATTACAAACCTTATTCTTCTTTGCCCCCTATCCCATTCATGACTGATAGCACCTGAAATTTAAACCAGAAAGGGTTTATCTTCCTGAAATTTAAATCTTCTTTCCTTCAGTATTGTAACTCAGTCCATATCTTCTCCCCATTCTATAGACCCTTCAGGATGCTGTTAAGCAAAAGTGAGGAGATACGGTCAGGGACATATCTTGCATGTAGACTAATCAATAGACAAAAATGTATCTGTAGCATAAATAAAGTCCCAGCATTGTTCATAAAAAAAATATAAACATGATTTTTTTCTAATATGTATAAAAGTTTAATTGTGGGAGGGGGAAAAACACTTTGAAAGTCATTCATAAGCAATCATTGCACATTATTCCACATATCATGGCAGATGCCCTAATAAGTGTATTTGATGCATATGGCTAGAATGTGTTTCCTGAAAGTATGTCAGTACACTCTACATACATACTAGCTGGTGGGATGTGGGCAAAATTATATTGTCTTGCAAGGTAGTATCTATATTAAATATCATATCTTGCATAGAACAGTATGAGCATGCTTGGGATAAAAAGAGATTTGGTTGTATTTGCTAGCAAAAATGTGCCAAACTGACTAATATAGCCCTTATCATTAGCAGGACATGCTGCATGTGGCCTGGTACAGCTCCAGATGGTAACTTACTCTATCTTACTAAAAAGCATAATGTGAAAGTTTTGATTGACCAAAGCTATGGTGGGTATCAGACATCAATATCTATGACCCATCTGGTAACAACAATGGCATATGGAGTAAATGGTAGACAGCATGAATTAACAAATGAAAGAAAAACATAAATGTTTTGTGTTTGTGAAGCTAAGAGGGAAAGGATGTAATAGATTTGAATGAAGATGATATGATCTTGTAGAGTGGAGCTAAAGTACAGGGATATTTGAGATAAGAATTTCTTTAGGGCTACCATAACTGGTGCAAAATCCAGATGATCGTTATATGACAGAAAAGAGTAAGTTTTTGGTATGTCTTTACTGCCATGTAGTAATTTCTCTATGTGTGTGGGTCACATGTTCACTTAGCGACTATTTCGCTTAACAACCTGGTCGTTAGAACAGAAATCGTTCACTAAATGAGGAGTGGGTATACTTGGGTTCTATTGCTGCATCCTTGAGCTGAGTTCTGTAATTAGGCCCTTGAGATTAAAAAAAATCATATTCATTCTACAGTATTTCCCAGAATTTTTGTCAGAATTAAAGACTAGCTTCTTATTTGGGTTGCCTTTAAAGATTAAAGTTTCTTATTCTTTTGGGGTTAATTACTAATTGTTAAAGCCCTTTTTGATGGGAAGTGGTATGTCAGCACGCACTACATTCCTGCCAGGATACAGGTAGGAAAGGCTATTATTAGGAACCAGATTAGATCTTGGATTCTAGTTGCTTGGATACCTCATATATTACTATGATACTATATTCCAGCTAGCATGTAGTAATGACTAGATTACTGGTCAATGTCTGAGAAGACTGCATTCATATCCTTATTCCGCGATGAAGCTTATTGAAAAAAAATGCCCCTTTATTATCTTTCAATCTAAACTGGTTCTCAAAATTACTATGATGATCAAAGCTCCATGGAGGAACTCTGAAAAAAATCATAAGTATGTATGCCATGCATGAGACTTTTAGTAATTCTCTGTAGGCAAAGGATAGTGTTTATATGTGTTGGGAGAAGTTGTTTCTGATCCTTTGGGACACACAGTGAAACTTAGCTTCTTACTTTGCAAACATTATAGAATTTATAAAGTTCTAGTAATAAAACAACTTTTTTTGTTTTTGAAACAAAAAAATATATACTTCCTCATTTGACAGCTGATAAATAAGCATTATAAATCAAATTATGATAGCACAGCTGCAAAAATTTTTCATCATCAGGCATTCTGATCAACTGCAGTCTGAGTGCAATTTCATGATTGATACAATTTTAAAAACGAGTTAAAGATTGGGGCAAGATGCTGCTTGTTTTCAATTCTGCTCACATAGTTTGAAAACAACAGAATGATTAAAGAGATTAGTGTTCAGTTAAAAGCAGCCAGAAGAGCAAATGTTCAGGGAGATGCCTGCAGACTCATTTTATTATGTACATCTTTTGAAAGCACTGCAAAAACAAACAAATAAACAAACAAAAAAGCTTTTTATTTGGGTTGCCTTTTGGGGTTAATTACTAAGTTGGGAAATAATGCAAAAAGTTAGATTCCAACCTAATCTGATTTCCTAATCTTTGTTTTTTCACATGGTGGACTAGAAATCTAACTAAGCATAACAGTTGGATCCCTTGGGCAACAATGCAATCTATATGTTTGTAATTAGTAGCCAAGTGTGTCCATGTTTCCTCCAAAGTAGATTTCCCTGAATCCAATAGTATTTACTTATGGAAAGTGGATATAAAGGTTTATTTCTGAGTAGATATGCACACCATTCTGTTGTTAAAAGAAAATTACTTTCATGCCTCTGAATGATGCAGATACTCTGTAGATACTGCTAAATAACTAATATAATGAGAGATAAGATTATAGCATTATTTTTTTTTAAATGATATACCATTGGTATATGACACCAGAGAAATTGTCTAAGATGTATAAAGATACTTCTAATTACTGCTGGGACATTTGAAATGACATTTTATCATGCATGGTGTATTTGTAAATAAGTGAAAAGATACTGGATACAAATACATATGGTGATGCAGAGTTTTAAAAATTAACATTCAGATGGTACCAGAACTTTTCTTATTAGGACTTATGGACACTCAGCTAGAAAAGGGTCATGGACGATTGGTTTTATATATGGTAACTGCAGTGAGGTTATCATATGCACAAAGATAGAAGAATACAGAAATACCCATAATGGAGGAATGGATTATGAAGATGACGGAGTTTGCAGAAATGGCTAAGTTGACTTGTTTGATCAATGAGGGAACTACAATTATTTTTATAAAAAACTGGAAACCCTTTATGGACTTCTTGCTGAAAATTGATAAAAATGAACTGGCGATTTCGAATTTACCAAATTTTTATATTTCTTCTGTTTCCTTAGTTTTTTAAATCTTTGTAAAACCTTTTGATAAAAATTATTTTTAAAAAATATAACATAAAATCATTTGTATCAGGGGTGTCTGCAGGGTATTATCAAGATGGCAGCCACAACAGGGCAACTGAAGCTCACCCTGTTTTTTATATGCAACCAATCTTGACTTTTTTGACCATACCCTGTGAACACCCGTTTTTTAAAAATAAAATGGTTATTTCTCCATAAAAATACAGCTCCAGGTCTTTAATATTTTGGATTATGATAACTACTAGTAAATTCTCAGAAGTATAAAACTGTGTTGGATAATACAAAACAGGATTGTCCTTTTGTGTATATAATTAATTTATTGCTAGGTATAATTAACACATTCTTTCTTTGGGGGAAAACCCTAACAATTGCCAATTCCCCTTGATGATGTCATTAAACAGGGTAAATTGTATGTCACATGCCCAAACTTTCAAGAAATGTACAAATGCTTTCATAAACTGCTTCCTTATTCTTTTTAATATACCTTTAAGAAGCATAATACTGAAATCAATTAAAATCCAAAACAGTTTAGCAGGTTTTAGGCAATTATTGATTTTTCTATTGAAGTAGAAAGGATAGTTACCATAGCAACTAGCACAGTATGTACAATCTTGCTTGATCTAAAAGGGTTAGTGACCCCTCTACCTTTTTTAAAAAGAAATATGCAGTCATTCTTAAAGCATAACTATGAAGCAATGAGAGGGAAGCTGGTTTCTTTCACTTAGCACCAACTAAGGCCAAATTAATGCATATACCATGAAGACATAAAGTTGAATGGATTAAAAGTAAAAGTTATAAATAAAAAGCTGCAAAGTTTCAGATTCCCAGTTCTGAATTGTTTTAAAATACTTACTTTTGTTTTGATTATTATTATTATTTTCTTAATCTAGCAAATACTATAGTTGTATTAAAAAAAAAACTCAGAAGGTTTTAATCTCTAGCAAGCTGTCAAGAATAAGACTAGGAAAGTATCTGAGAGTGCCTTTCACAATCCAAGAGGAAACAGGCTCCCCACAGAGGTCTTCTGTTCTGGTTCAGTAAATTTTTGTATAACTGTGCCACATACCGAGTCATCTCAGTGGGTTCTGCTGGTAAAGCAAAACCCATCTGTGAATCCAATCCCAGCTTATATACCACCATTTCTGCATTAATAAATTGATTTTGAATCAATAATGATTCTATGTATTGTCGAAGGCTTTCACGGCCAGCATACGATGGCTGGTGTGGGTCTTCCGGGCTGTGTGGCCGTGTTCTTGAAGTTTTGTTTCCTAACGTTTCGCCAGCACCTGTGACCGGCATCTTCAGAGTGCAGGAGCACAGACAGGAGCAGTTCTCTCTGTGCCCAGGGTGATGTGACCCTTTTGTGGGTATTTATAGAGATCTGGGGGGAAAGGGGGATTGGGTGTGTGTGTGGGGGTTGAGTTACTGAGTGGCTGCTTGTTTTGGTGTCAGGTACACACAGATTCTGACACCAAAACAAGCAGCCACTCAGTAACTCAACCCCCCCCACACACACACCCAATCCCCCTTCCCCCTCAGATCTCTATAATTACCCACAAAAGGGTCACATCACCCTGGGCACAGAGAGAACTGCTCCTGTCTGTGCTCCTGCACTCTGAAGATGCCGGTCACAGGTGCTGGCGAAACGTTAGGAAACAAAACTTCAAGAACACGGCCACACAGCCCGGAAGACCCACACCAGCCATAATAATGATTCTGCTAGGAATAAATAGTTTGTTGAGAGTCTTGAGAATTCCCTGATAGACATCTCCCCCAAAATGACCTCTTCCAGGCTTTTTCAGGTGAAACCATGTTACATCGTCTATAATAAAATACGCACCTCCTATCAACAGTATCTCAACACACAATATTTGTGTTAATCCATATATGAGGTCTCAGTAGTGTTAACTGATACAAAAAAAAAAAAAGTTTTAAAATGATGTTCAGCAGTGAGAACCTATAGCAAAACTTGTAGCTAAATAAATGCAGAGTGACACTATTTGGACTGAATAAAAGATCTAAGCAGCAAGATTTTAAAAAATAATTCCAAGAAAGATGAAACGGCAGGAGTTAATTAGGAGACTAATTAAACTTTCAAAACCAATCATAATCCTTAAATATAGCTGAGACAGCTAATTGTAGCTAATAAATCCTGGTAAATCAAGAATCTGGGTTTTAAAAAAAATCTCTGAAGTTCTTCATTTTATTTTGAGCACTATGAACAGCTCCTTAAATTACTGCATTCCTCCCACAGATATTGAAACTAAACAGTCTGGACTTCATTTGTACATTGTCCATAAATGGTTAGGAATGAAGCTCACGTTGTTTTGCCCTTTTATTTTATTTATCTTGATTTAAGACATTTATGTGGCTGCCCACCTAATATGCCTGCATGCCAAAAACAGTACCTGGTACCCTAAAGCAACCCTCCCCAATAACAACAACAATCACTTGGCTCTAGTCTCACCCTATGCCAATGCTTGGGGGAGCAGGTTTTCTGGAAGGCTAGAAGAGTGGGGGCTGCAGGATTGCAGTGGGGGTATTTCACAAGGTAGGGGCTGCTACACAGAAGCACTTCCTGGGTCCCACTAGATGACAAACTTTAAGGAAAGGAATCTGGAACGCACCCACCCTATCTGACTGGGTAGAACAGGGAGGTATACTCAGGGAGAGATAGTTCCACAGATAACCTGGCCTTCTGCTATACAGGGCTTTAAAGGTGATAACCAGCACCTTGAATTGCATCTGGACAGAAACTGGAAGCCAGTGCAGCTGGTACAACAGTGGTATAATGTGGGCAAAACACAAAGCATCCAGAACTGCGCGCCCTGCTGCATTCTGGACCAGTTGTAATTTCCAGATGGTCTTCAAGGGCAGCTTCATGTACACTGCCTTTCAGTAATCTAACCAGGAAAGAACCAAGGCATGAGTGATTGGGAGCAAGGCCTCCTGGTCTTTTTTTTTTAAGATTTTTTTAATCCCACCTTTATGATTTTTATAAATAACCCAAGGCAGCAAGCGCCTTCCTCCTCCTATTTTCTGCACCACAACAATAACCCTGTGAGGTGAGTTGGGCAGAGAGAGAGTGACTGGCCCAAAGTCATCCAGCCAGCTCATGCCTAAGGCTGGATTGGAACTCACAGTCTCCTGGTTTCTGGTGCCTTAACCACTAGATCAAACTGGCTGTTTTCCAGTTTGCTTGGAACTTTTCCTATGAACCAGCTCCAGCGACTATGACTATCTCACTTATGCACTTTGTAGTGGCTAGATCATCTGATCCAGATAGATTAATGCTTTATGTTAAAGTGTTTTTCAGCAATAGTGCGTTAGTTGAAAACTATTGTATGCACATCCTCTTATATACTGGTGTTGATTGTGTTCTGCAGTTCTCAGTTTCAGGAGCAATACTTCCAAAAGCTATTCCTGTAGACTGAAGGGATTAAGAGTGAACCCTACTTAAACATGTGGTGATGTCCCCTTGAGCCCACACATATAAAAAAATGTTCTGCTTTCAGAAAGGATTTTTTAGATTCGGTTTTTCTGCAGCTCAGGTTCAGATATTTGGCTTTCCTTAGATAGTATTTGGAAAACATCCTAAGAGTTTAGTTTATATAAGAAACTAAACCATTTTTAGGTTCTTTTCTAATCAAAGAATTATCTCCTGCTATTTCTTCAAATACAACCTATTTCTCTGCAATTGGAACAGATTAATTTGTTTTTTATTTGTAAGGTTTACAAACTACCTGCCTCCAAAGGCCCTAGATGCACAATTAATATAATGATCTAGGAATCCATTCCAAAAGCAAGATACTCAGTGCCCAAAAAGAACAACGATAGTGATTAAAGAACAACAGGAAAAGCCTAGTTGATTATCTTAATCAGAACATAGACTTCTGTTGGCTACTGTCATGGAAACAAAGCTATGGAAGACAGACAGCCATTTGCTGAATGTTCTCATAAATTTGATACAGGCTTTTTTGTGGGGGTAATATAAATTTTCTGTCTGGGAAATGATGACTGTATTGTTTATAGCAGAATTGCCATAGAAAAAGCTTCATTTTTAACTTCACTGATGCACACAAGTGACATATAATAAAAATAATGCCTTTGGAAACAGAAGACTAAATCATCTCAGGAAAATCTTTGCCTCACAGCACTCATAGGCTTGCACATTCTTCTCCAGTCATTTTTAAAAAAACATTAATAATCCATTTCTCTTGTAAGCCATTTGACAATAGGTGGGTGAAATTAATCAGAGGTTACTACAGGTTATTGCAAAAAGGCAGAGAAAGACAAATGCTACAACCTGGACTTTTCACTTTAGAGCTAATTATCTGTTTTAAACATTTCCATATCACTATAATGATTCAGAGAGCAATGTATAAATGTAGAAAAGAACCTAATTAGAAAGCCTTGAGTTAGATTCAAGCTTAGAATAGACCACTGAAATTAGTGGGACTTGTGATAGTCCTGACTTTTCTCGCTGATTATACTAAATCTGGTTCTTACACAGTACAATTTGTTAACTTACTTGTTGATTTTGATTGATTACAGCTACATGTATTGTATTTTAATTAGTTTTATTTTCTTTATTTGTTCATATGTGTAAGATGTTTACTGAGCAAGCAACATAAAAATAGATTAAAAAGCAAATAATAAAGAAGCAGAACTTAACACTTTCCAGATACAATTGCCACTGCTGGAATTCTGATAATCAGGTAACCCAGGATCCTTGCTTGGCAAAAGCTTTCTTAGGAGAGCCATAATGTCACCCATGTCTTTTGATCAAGGCAAGAGAAGAACGATGGATAATGTCTGGTATTCCAATACTGCAAAGGTCTCCTTTTATTCACCAAATAAGTCTTGTTTCTTTCCTGTCCTGTCATCATTATCCATTTCTTTTGACATCTGTCTTTTTAATTCCTCCCTGTGCTCTGTCCTTCCTGTATCATTGCTGTAAAATTAATTCTCAGTAACACTCTATCAGGCCTTCCTGATGAAATTATTTGTACAATTTCTTCAGGCCCTCTTTTTCTGTAGTATATTAATACCCAATTTCATCATCTCACTGATTATTGACATTTCCTCACTAGTGTGGCTCTTTTGTTCTCAAGTCTGAAAGCCTCTAGCATTATATTCATTTTTTTTCTCCCACCATTCTATGAGAAACAATTATGTATTTTTATACCTTTTCTAAGGATTGATTTTTCATCAGGCTAGAAACCAGGAGACTGTGAATTCTAGTCCTACCTTAGTCACGAACCCAGCTAGGTGACCTTGGGCCAGTCACTCTTTCTCAGCCCTAGGAAGGAGGCAGTGGCAAACCACTTCAGAAATCTTGCCAAGAAAACTGCAGGAATAATTCAGGCAGTCCCCAGGAGTCAACAAGGACTTGAAGGCACACACACACACAAAATATCTTTTACATTTTCATTTAATTACATTGGGCTTGGTGCACAATAAATTAATTGAGCTTAGTTAATGAACCTAAAAGATTTGTCCTATTGGTTTCCGTAGGAATGAGGTTCAACCAAATCTTCTTGTTAAGGAGAAGGCTCAAAACTTCTCCTTAAAAAGGTGAGGATCTGGTAATGCTCAAAGCAAGGTAGATCTTTTTAGAAAATGACCTGTTGTGACAGACTGTCCCACTTGAATTAATGGAACCTACTGCCATCTAATGGTCAGGTGTTTGTAAGACTGTTGCCCATGGGAGGTTTTAAACATGCTCAAAATGTACAGCACAGATCTGTGCCCTAGAAGCATTTGGCTTCCTAGAAGAAATTCAAAAACATTTACATTTTCAGGGTATGTGTTTGTGTCCAATGACCATGCTCAAAATGCCAGATTTTTGTAATCATGTAATTTGTACAACATATGAGGACTTTCTAGAGTTCTCCTTCCAAAAGTGCAGCTTCTCACAATGTATTCAAGGTGGATCAAAAGGATTACTGAAATTACAGATTACTGAAATTTGTATTACAGATACAAATTATTGCAGTGGACAGAGGAACTCAGAGTCCCCATCCACTGGATGGAAGATTCAATATACATATATAAAAATTACTTATTACTATTCAGATTCCACCAGTTTATTCAAATCTGAAATTCTATTATCCCTGAATTATTCTTCTAATATTCTGGGCCAAATGTAACTTGCTATCAGATATTTCATTGGAGAATAGATTGGAGAAAATCTATCTATGTGGTCACTAGGAGTCGAAAACAACTTTATGGCCCATAATCAATCAATCAGATCTTTCACTGTCTTTTGTTTCTCTTCAAATAATTTTATGGGGGGCTGCTAATTTGACTGAACCACAATGAGCACAGATGAAACAGAAAACTTGTTAGTTGCCTGTTGGCGGGGGAAGGAAAACTCAGTAGAGTATATAGGATGAGCTATGTTGTTTCTCAAGAGAAATAGAAATCTAAGCCAAGCAAAGTCAGCTCAAATCAAAACTCCCTGTGACTGCTACTAGTTTATCTTATAGAGAGAGGCTGTTTTATTAGACAGCCAAGACTACTGAACCTAATCCAAGTTGCTAAGATCCATTTTATGGCTGGCTCTGGGATTTTGTAGGAACTGTATGTGTCTTTTCATTCTGTAAGTCATCTTCTGAAGAAAGAGGAAGGAGAATATCTTCAAAGTAGGAAACCCAGGCAGAGATGCTAAGAGTTATCCCCAGTAGAAAACCATATTTTTCATCATCATATTTATACGAGTATTTATACGAACTACTAATAATCAAAGTAGAATATAAATATAATATTTTTAAAAAATACTAAATTAAGAAAAAGAACCAGCTATAAAACTAAATATGCATCCAGACTTAATAGAAATGCTGATATCCCATAATTATTAAAGGCAAAGCAATTTCATATAGTCAACAGCACAATATAATCCTATTTAAGAAAGCACTCCACAAAACAAGTATTTTAAGCATTTTTGAAGGAATGAACAAACTGTCTTCATGCCAGGGCACATGTGGGAAAGAAATGTGTGAACGCAAGGGTTTACAAAGTTTATTCATACAATATCAATAAATTGGGTTTGCCAATTTGATTGAATGCAAAGCAACATATTTATTCTTAATAAAAAGATGTTTTCCATTATGAGTTCACTGAATGAGCAGTGGATAAATTCACTTGAAATCCCAGGCACTCTATGAATGAGCTCAAATTCAGGGTGGATGAAAATCCACACCCACTAAAATCAATGGATTTCATTTACCACTTTAACTTCAATAGCTCATTCATCAATGTGTATGAATTGGAAATGATTGCATGGAGTAAATCTGAGTATACTGTCTACTTTGATTGGCACAGTAGTTGCTTATTCTCTGGATGATTGCAGGAAATCTAAATTTATATCCTTCCCATTGATCATAATTAGACTGTTGCGTGAAAAGCATGATAAAAATAGAGCACACGCTTTAGACTAAATATGAAATGAAGATCCAGTAGATAGTAGGTGCCCAGATCAACTCAAAGAGTAGAAATTACAAAGCTGGAGAAATTATGTATTTCAGTGATACAATAACAGACAGGGCATGAAATACACATCTGCTTATTCTGACAATTTTTTCATCAAGTAGCATTACCTGGGCCTCAGTAAGCTTCCATGGCCGAAGGTGACTTGAATCTGTATCTCTCTACTACACTACGCTGACACTTAAGTACTTTGGAGTCCTTGGTGCTCTCTGAGCTTAGTTGTTTGCTTGCAGACATTTCATTACCATCTAGGTAACATAATCAGTTCTCTGCTACTGGGACTTAACTACAGTACTTGCCTAGTTAAATCCTTTAAGACATTTGCTTTACAGTGATATTTGTAAACATTAAAATAGTTCATGACAGCCATCCACAAAGGACAAATTGAAGCTGAAGAAACCAATATTTCTGCATTGTATGGCATGTAGGCAGATGGTAAAATGCCTACTTTTGGAAACAAAACATTAAACAAGTCTTCCTCATACAACCTTGCAAAGTATCAAATGTAATGTCTTTGCACAGTGATTGAATAGAACCAGATTGTTCGCATGTTTCAAGCGTTCAACAGAAAAGCTTTTCTTTTCTTTTCTTTTCTTTTCTTTTCTTTTCTTTTCTTTTCTTTTCTTTTCTTTCCTTTTCTTTTTTCCTGTTCACATCTCTTAATTCAATCTAACCTAGTTTCCCAAAGTTCTGAATAGGTACAGAGATGATTGGGATCCAATTAATGGTGGTAGGATTAGTTTAGTGATAGGATTAGCTTAGTTTAATGGAGTCTGAAGGAAAGCAGCACTGTATGTTTCTTAAAAGATAAAGCTTCTTTCAAGTTGAACTCCTCTAAACACAAAGAATGTCATTATTGATATACTCTGGAAAAAGTGCCCTCCCTCTTCCCCAATCTCTCTTTTCCCTCAAATCTCTCAGCTTCTCTCTAGCCTGGCTCCTGATGTTGGACAATTCAGTTCTATAGACCTGTTTCTGATTCTTGATGGTGAATCCAATTTATTGCCATTTCTTTCATAGCCTTTCTGTCTGGGTACGGAACAGCAGAAACTTTTTTTTTTGCAATCTTGAATATGAGCACAAAACAAGAATCGGTCAAGGTCTGGAGCCGCTTACAGTGATTAGAAGACTTGGAGGCAGCATATGCAATTGAGGAAAGAAACTTCTAGTCTGGTATTGTGACCCGTTCAAATTGCTGGCTTTAATCCTCTAAAGCCAAAACAGTTGGTGACAGATTACATGAAGGATTTCTTTCTCTTAAATTTATTGAACTGGATTAAATATCTTTAGAGGGCATTCACAGGGTGGGCCACCCAACAAGAAAGGGGGAGTGGCTACTAAAGAAAGAAACCTTTTCAGTGCTGGCATTCAGATTTTGGAATAACTTATCCAGAAAGGCTTGCTTGATGCATTACCTCATTTTATTTTAACAGATGAATACTTCTTTATTTTTCAGGGCATTTCAAGATCCTTGGAACTTGACTGCTGAAATTATTTTAATGCTGGTGGCCTTATCTATATTTTTAGATTTTGCACATTGTGAATTCAGTGGCAAATGACTATTTATGGAAGCACTGGGTGGAAGAAACATGGGGAAAATATGCTTTTGTTGGGCATTTCAACGTGACATTCAATACTATTGACTATTCCTTGAAGGTGACTTTGAGCCTTGGGAACCCTGTTAAGCATTCCCATACACTAGCACTAGTTTTTTAGTTAATCCCTTAGCCGCCGCCGCCCCCCCCCCCCAGTTTTATTTTGTTCTCTATTCTTTTCTTTAACATCTAGCTGAGATTGCTAAGGAATATCATTGGAAGTCTGGGGACTAATTCTCATCTACAGTATATGCTTTTAACACTCAGCTCTTACTCATTTGCTGCTGTTGCAAATTCCACTGCTGCAAATACTAAAGCATTGTCTAGATGGAATGAGGGACTGGATGTGGATGTGGATGTAGAAATCAAGTTCCAAATGACAAGTAAACTTAACGTGTCCTGAATGGGAAGCATTCAGTCTGAGTTATCAAGTACGCAACCTGAGGGATGCTTTTTGATCCAGGGCAGTTCTGGAAAGCTCAGGTGGTAGCTATGGTCAACAGTGCCTTTGCTGAGCCTCATCTGATGCATCAACTCTCCTTTGCTTGGGAATTGAAGATACAGTAACAATGATTCATGCCTTGTTCATTTCCCATACTTATTTAGATTACTGGAAAGTGGTTTACATGAGCTGTGCTTGAGAAATATAGAGAAGCTACAAATAGTTCAATCAGACTGACACAACAAGACTTTTATCAGTATGCACTTTGCATATCACATTATTCCACCCTTGGATTATTTTCACCAGCTGCTATTCCTATTTGTTTGTGGGCACAAATCAAAGGGCTGGTCTGGACTATGGTATCTGAAGTTCTACTTTATTGTATATGATCCTGGCAATTTCTAATCATAATAAGACACTCTTTTTAGTGTCCTACCTAAGTTGGTGGGAATTACCCACAGAAGGTAAGTTTGACTCCTTCCTTACCATGCTTTATACAGGGTCACTCATTGGGGGAGATGGGCAGTATACAAATTTAACAATCAATCAATCAATCAATCAATCAATAATCGTCAGCCAGTCTTTCAATGTATTGTCACTCTCTAATTTGAACACCATTCTCAAAGCCCACTTTTGGATCTCCTCATTATACCACTTGATATTGGGGAACTTCAGCAGCCATTCTCTGTGCCCTTGGATGGTGGGTCAACCCTGAGCTGTACAGGGCTTTATATACTGTACAAGGTATATCAATACCTTGGATTGCACTCCGAAACATATCAGTAGCTCCCACAGAACTTCCCTTTTTAGGGAAAGTTGTCGAGAACATGGTTGGGGAACAGCTTTGGAGAATCTTGGAGGAAACAGATTCTCTGGACCGGTTTCAGTTGGATTTCAGACTGGAATGCAGTATAGAGACAGAATTGATTATGCTTCTTGATGATCTTTGGCAAAACCAGGATGGGGATCATGCATCTATCCTGATTCTCCTTGATCTCTCAGGGGTTTTGATACTGCTGATCATGGTATCTTTCTGGACTGGCTGTAGAGGATTGGGACTGGGAAGGGGGAGACCACATTACAAAAAGTTGTACTGTAATAACCTTTAGGGGCATCTGAGGGGGCACTGAAAAAGTCAAGGTAGTTTATATATAATAGCACAAAGATTTTTTTTTTAAAAAAGACATTTTAATTGTAATGCTTTTGCAGTTTAATAAAACATTTTTTAAAAAGCATGAAAGTTGCAGCCATGCAAAGCCCTGCCTTTTTTACATATATCATAACACACCTCAAATGCAGGTAGACCTTCAATCACACAGTCATTGGCTGTCATATTAACTCCACCTATGCAGATGCCCCTGGGACTTTGAATTACAAGAACTGAATAGCAAACAAAGTAAGAAAGCTGGATATCAGAAATATAAAGCCATAGCCAGTCAGAACAGTCAAGTGTGGGCAAGAATGGCAAACATTTTAAATGATAAGACAGCTTCATACAGATTCTTGTGCAGGGCTGCAGTTCCAGTTATAAACAGAATGAAAATTCACTAAATAAACATTGCCCCAGAGCAAACTATAACCTCTTGGCAGATAGTAGTACCATTCATAAAATTATATGACCTCAGATTTAAGCATCAAAAAAATAAGAGCCATGCATAAAATTCAAGATCTTGATTAGCTTCCCCAGTGTGGTATCTCCTTTGGCCATGCTAGCAAGGGATGATGAGGATGGTAGTTAAACGCATTCCTAAGTAAGGGTTGGTTGAGCTAAGATTGCATTACAATATGGTCATAGGCAACCTACTATTCATTCTCATGCTATAATGAAATTCTCATTATTGTTGTGGTCATTAGACTTAAGAATAGATGTTATTATAAATCCATAGTTGTGTTCCAGTAGTCAGAGTTATAGAAAACTTTGGACAAGTTCTATGGAATTCACTGTACTGGGATGTTCTTCTTAACCTTAGCTGCAGAATTACAGAATATAATGCAGTCCCTGGCAATCTTTTATTAATAACACTTTATTCATAGTTTATATTGACTTTAATTTGAAATAACTTAATCACCAGTCTCTTGCATTCTCTGTTATATTGATAGAGATAATGATTCACATGACTTTACTTTTATTTTATTTTATAGTTTTAAGATGCATTGTGATGTGTTGTGTCAAACTGCCTTTAAATGTTTTTAAAGGCAAAGCTCAACTCTGTGTAAATAATAAGTAATTTGTCTCTATACAGATTGAATTCTACTTTGCTTTTTCTACAAATAAATACCAGAAAAATCTTTTTGGCTGTTATCCCAAGCCAATAATATAAACTGAGTTCTGAGGAACTCAGAAGATTCCATTAAAGTGGAGAAATAATTGAAGGAGTTAGTTGGATGCAAATTGGTAGGTATTTGCTAGGAGGCTGTGTAACAGAATAAAATATGGCTACAAAGATCTGTAACTGGAGAAAGTTAGAATAAGGGAAGAACCCCTGTGATAGAACAAATAAAGGATAGAGATTAAAGGAGGCATGTTAGAGTTAGTTCTTTAGAATCTCTAGAATAGATCTCAGAAGTGGAAGAGGCTCATTTTCCTGAGGAAGAAACAAAATTCAAGAGTCAAGAAAGATAAAAAAGAAAGACATACAGCCTCATGCAGGCAGTCTAAAATGATAGGAAATAAGAGACAATAGTGTTTTCTTTCTCTCTTTGAAATAAAATAAAGAATGCTTATGAAAAAGCAAGTGATAAAAGGGAGAAAGCACCAAGTTTTTCTCCCTGCACACTCTGTCCAGAACGGTTCCACTCCTTGTAGCTAATAGAAAGGAGGGGTAGCTTGGGGGTGCAAAGGAATAAAGAGATTTAGTTGGAAATTCTCAATTATGGAAGTGAAAGGCTGGCAGGTTCTCATTGTGGGGCAATCACCCAGTAATTTGACTGTGGAAGGATTGGGGCTTTTAAGAGTCAAAGAGGGGTCAGAAAGGAAAATAGGGATAGATTGAATCAGAATGATAGAAGAGATCTAACTCAGGAGCAGAGAAGGAGACAAAACTCAGTTGTGGCCTTGGGTCATTTTTGCAAAGAGAGAGGGAAAAGTGGGTTTGTTTGAATATTTTCAATGCCTTCAAGACTGCTCAGCCAGTTGAGTATGATTGAGAAGATGATCTGTTAGCTCTCAACAAGCCTCTCTGCAGGTTGAAGGGAATTTATCTCACTGAGTTCAGTAGCTTCGTGTCATTCAAGCATATGTGTGAACCTGTGTGATACTGTTGACCAAGTGTTTTGCCATGTCTGCTCTTTCAGGTTACATTAATTAGCTGAATGAATCAAGTATGTCAAGTATGTCATGGAAATAGTGGCCACAGAGAATCCTGACAAACCTGGGAGCTAAAGGAAACCACAGCATCTGCAGCAAACATCAATGATGCGAAAATAATGTGAATGAGGTACAATCAGTGTTTGCATCATCATCCATGTATTATCATTTGCACTCTTGGCCAGGAGGGGAAATGTAACTTATTGTCTCTTTGCTCTACTCCTAAAAAAACCTCTTTGAAGTTCTATTTGCTATTCCATGAAAGCTTCATGTTTGCCAATGAGGAACTTTTTAAAAAAATCAATCAATGATAGGTCTAGAAGATCACCTGATATTTACTTTTTAAAAAAATATACAGTTCATGTTCAATCCTCTTTCTGAACAGTGCATTCTAGTGGGGAAAAAGGTTATCCAATTTTTTTCTACCATTCTTCATTTAAAGCCAGTTTGGTCTAGTGGTTGAGGCGCCAGGTTAGAAAGCAGGAGACTATGAGCAGGAGGAGGAAGGAGTATTAGGTATGTTTGCCGCCTGTAGTTATTTATAAAAATAAAGAAGTGGATAAAAAAATAAAAAAATAAAAAATTGATGGAAGAGAATTTTCTTTAGAAATTATTTCAAAGGAGAAGAGAATCCTGGAAAAAAGTACCATGGATGTGGGTATCCAAAGGGGCCAGAGGTCAAATGACAACACAAGTCGATATATGATGATGCAACCAACACATTAGATCAACATATTCATTATACATCATGGCATATAATCAGCTAATCACCTAATTTGCATAATAATGTCATGATGCATGGCATATTGAGATCCTCATGACTTGTTACAGGTCTGCTCCTCGTGGGTGAAGTGTGATATCCTTGCACATATTTAGCTGTGAGGTAGCCAAAAGATGTTAATGAATGTTCCATCTTTCATTGTACATGGATCTCTCTAATGCTCTGTGGACTCCATGGCTTCTCACACTTCAGTTATATCCCAAAAGAAGTACTTCCATAGGGGTGGGGTTTTTTTGTTTTTTTTTTAGTAGCTATGCTGCTATCATCAGGGATATCCAAAGCAGAGAGTTTCCAGAGAAGAAGAAGGGAATACTAAACCACCTGCTGTTCTTTTGAACCAGCTATGGCAAAACAAGATCTGGGGAAATGGAGTGTGTATAAGAACTCCTGTAAATGTATTTGGGAAACTCATTTTCTGGTTAATAGAGTAAAATGCAGTTTACTTCCAATTCTAGCACCACCATTTAATGAAAGCAGATGTGTTTTTTTAGTTCCCAGATATTGCAGACCCAGCAGGCTCATCTTCATCCAGTTCATAGCATCTGTTCTGCCATGCTCAGCTTTCTTATCACAGCTGAAATTTCATTAAAAAAATGCATGTTCAATTCCCATATCAGTTCTATTTGCATCACCTGTTTGTGCTGAAAGTGCAGGAATGTGTTACCCAGAGAAGGGTAAGGATTTTTTCATTAATTGTGCCTCATACATTTTGAAGATTCAACAGTCACCTTAACTGCATACAGAGCAGCTAAACCCAATCCTTGAATTTTCAGGGGGAGATTGTGTTTCCTTCTATAGTAATTCATTATTCCAGATAAGAATTATTCTAAGGTGGGTTACCATGAGCAATTAGAAAGAAAGAAAGAAAGAAAGAAAGAAAGAAAGAAAGAAAGAAAGAAAGAAAGAAAGAAAGAAAGAAAACAATTTAAAAGAAACATCAGCAAAACAATGAAGTTCTAAAACAGAATCTGAAAACACCATTGGGTCTTGACATAAAAATCTTGCAAAACAAAGTCATTTTCATAGCATATCAAAAATTAATGAGATTAGCATGACCAATTTCCTTAAAGTGAGAAGTTTCCTGCAATCTACCAATGTGTTCTTACAATTGGCTGAAAATTATGGTCTTTATATCAGCCTTAGGACTCAGGCTCAAAGAAATATATATTTCCTATTTTTATTTTAAAGTACCATAACTAAAAGAAAAAGTGATTGGTTGAGGCTATTATCCAAGTGAATCCAAGTATACCCAATACTATTATCCTGAGATGTGCATTGCTATGTAAATCCACAGTGAATGAGAGGCTCTTGGGATTGCTGACCAAGTCAAACAATTACTGTCATTTTGGCCCTCCAAACTGATCAATCCATTATTGTCTTTGTCACCTGTCTGCAGGTCCCTCTCCCTTTGCATCATAATATAGTCCTGGATCTGAGAACCTCCACTCCTTACAGAAAGACAGAAAAAGAATTGGCTAATGATTTGTTTCTTCTGGATTTTTTAATCAAATCTATTTCTTTATTATGAACTCAGCACAAATCTCTGGAAGTTAGCCAATTAATTGAATGAGCTCTATGGGGAGGGGAAGGAGGAGGAAGTATAATCAAATCAGAGCCTAAGCAAATGAATTTCTTAAAAAGGGTCCACCTTTTGGAAAGGAGAGATGTCACAAAATCTCTGAGTATTTGAATGATATCAGGAATGTGGCAGGTTTCTAAGGAAAAGCCAGAAAGAAGTCACAGGAAAGACTTCGGATTGCATACTGAATATTATTGGCATTATCAGAACAACTGTAAATTTGTGTAAATGAGGTGTTCTGGTAGAGTGATCAAACAGTCATCACACATCAAAGAGCTCTCACTCTCCAGAACTGTATTCATTGGCCAAATTATCACACATAGGCCTGACTACTTTTCCTACCATTGTAATATTTTAAGACTGCAGTCCCATACAGCCATACCTGGAATTAAGCTTCATTAACCTGTCTAACATAGTGTTCATGTCTTTCAACACTGACAAACATCAGATGCAGTAAGAAAAAAGCAGATGCCCAGGGGCCAAGTGACCTCTTCAGATTCTATACACAAGTGTTGTCCAAACTTGGCCACTTTAAGATGAGTGGACTTCAACTCCCAGAATTCCCCAGCCAGCCATGCTGGCTGGGGAATTCTGGGAGTTGAAGTCCACTCATCTTAAAGTGGCCAAGTTTGGACAACACTGCTATACACAGACAAAAGTAGTGGCACCATGTGTCCCCTGCCCCCTCATCCCTGCCCCTCCCATACACATACAGCACAATTACATTTTCTTTTTCTGTGGAGGTCTTAAAGCAATGTTGTCCATACTTGGCCACTTTAAGATGAGGGGACTCATCTTAAAGTGGCCAAGTTTGGACAACACTGCCTTAAAGGGTCTGAAACACTGAAAACAAAACACTTAACTTGTCAGCCCTTCAAGGTAGGCCAGTTCAGAAAACAAATAGATGAATTTCAGAGATGCTGTTTTACTGTTGTAAGGTATTATAATTAGAGAATCTTGAAAAGCTGCTCTGCCCCCTCGGATACCAAAGAAAATCAAGTGGGGTGATTTTGAGTTTCTTTCACACCCCCTCTTCTTTCCCAGGATTGATTTGTCATTCACTCAACAGTTTTTGCATTTTTTCATCAAGACTATCTCTGCAATACTTTACATACAGTAACTAAAGAAAGATAGCAACTAAAGTACTGTAAAAGTAGAACCATTGTATGATAGCCAAAAATCAGAAGGAGTCTGGTAGCACTTTTAAGACTAGCAAATTTTATTACAAGGCATAAGCTTTTGCAAGCTGCAATTCACTCCATTGGATTCCATGGAGCGACTAGACAGGTGTTGGACTTAAATTAGGGTGAGGCAAGGGGAAAGAAGGGAAGATAGAAGGCAGGGTAATTATGCAGATCCAGATGAGTTGAAGTCCACTCATCTTAAAGTGGCCAAGTTTGGACAACAATGCTATACACAGACAAAAGTTGAAGAATTTCTACCAAGAATTTGGTAGTCTGAAAAGATGCAACCAGACTCCTCCTGATTTTCAGCTGGAATAGAAAACCAGCTAATAAAAAAAGATAATTGCAGAATTGGAAAGCCATGGCATTACATCCTATACTCTTAACATCTAGCAATATCCTATACATGTACAATAGATGAGATTTTTTTTTAAATGCAGTATCCTTCAAAAGGTAGGTTAAGTTAGACGTATTATTTCAGACTCATTTAAAGGGCAGAGAGAGTTATTAAAATGAACTAGACAATCATGATGGTTTAAAAAAAGATTATGCAATACCCTTCCAAAGATAGGTTAAGACTTTCAGACTCATTTAAAAGGTATAGACAGTTATTAAAAATAACTAGATTATCATGATTTTTTTAAAAAGCCTAACCAAATATGATATTTGGGTTAACACTGTTGATTCATTTTAATGGCATACAAGGCTATTATATCAACCAAAAGACATATTATCAGAAGCCTGCCACTCTTTCTTGAAACCGGATTATGCAAGATGAATTATTTCAGGCAGTATCTTCTTCTGACCAACAGAACTGTTAACAGCTTAGCATCAACATTTAACAGAGATACTGGGTGATAATTGTACAACAGCCTTCAAAACTGCAGTAACATAAACTTCATAGTATAAAACTACCATCATACGATGCTCAAAATATCTCCAAAAGTATAGGAGCTATGTTCTTAAATTGGTTTTGTAGCACTTTAGTTACTCCCTCTGACCTGGAGGATTTTCCAGATTTCAACATATTAGTAGCAATATAAATTCCCTGTAACATTAAGGATGTAACTACATCTTTTGATTGCATATCTAAGATTTCTGGAAGATTTATTCCATTTTAAAAGCATCTGCCTGCTCACCAGCTATATTAGCATGTACAGAAAATAAATTTTTATACAATTCAACCACTGATAAATTAATTAATTTCATTATAATCACTTTTGATTGTCCTCTAGGAGTCCTTATCAACAGCATTATTTTATTTTGTTACAAATGTTTCAGACAAGAAACCAAGAATTTCCCAGATTTTTCTTCCTATTCCCAATACATTTGTTCCATTTGTTTCAAAATGCATGTAATTGATTCAACTGCAACTTAAAAGATCTAAACATGTGATATGCATTCTGAATTAAATTAATTCAATTCCCTCGTTAATGGGATTAACCAGACAGAAAGACTTTGCTGCCCGTGTTTTCCATTTCTTAATTGAATACCTTTGGCTGGAAGGCATTCCTTCCTGCACTAATCCACAAACCATTTATAAGATTCCATCCCATTAAAAGTCTATCCGCTTGAGTAATTGGCTATTTTAGAAACTCTCCCTCGCTACCACACATGACCAGTTCCTGAAAAAAAGTAAGCTTTTCTAGGAACTGTCAAAATAATAGTCAATCATTATCAAGCCTATAAAACTAGCAACCAATTGTGTCATTTGTGCCAGGAATTCAATTCTCTATACAGTACTTACTTTTGTCTATATGTAATATTCCACTTTCCCTGCAATTTGGAATCTGACAATCATTCATTAAATCTTCTCTCCTTCTCAGTGCTGAGCTCCATTCTTCTTCTTCCAATATACTTCAAATCTGATATAAAATTTAATAGAATGTAGAAACCATTTTGGAACTATGGGTAGTCCTAATTTCAAGACCATCCGTTCAGCAATCATTCAAAGCTATGATGGCATTGAAAAGTGTGACTTATGACCAGTCCTCGAAATTCTGGCCATTGCAGTGTCCCCACAGTCACATGATCACAATTTGGGCACTTGACAACCGGCACGCATTTACGATGGTCGCAGCGTCCCATGGTCATGTGATCACCATTTATGACCTTCACAGCCAGCTTTGCAACAAGCAAAGTCAATGGGGAAGAAGGCAGGAAATTGCAAGTTGTGGTCATGTGACATTGTGCTTTACACCCGTGTGATTCGCTTAATAACCACAGCCATAACTGACGTCATAAGCCAGTGCGGTCACATGACAGTGCACTTAATGACCATGCCGCTTAGCGACAGAGTTGCAAAAAACCCTCAATGGCTAGCTTTCATTCAATCTCTAATCTTCCCTTTTGGGGGAAAGTTGTTAAGAAGGTGGTTGCCCTACAGCTCCAGAGGATCCTAGAGGAAGCAGATTACCTAAACCCCATTCAGGTTGGTCATAGTACTGAGACAGCTTTGCTTGCACTGGTAGATGAACTTTGAGGTAATCAACAGCCATTTCTTGATCATAACATTTCCTAATGCCGCTACTGAAATATAAGCCAAATACTGGACAATCAGAAGTAGGGCTGGTTCTTTCCAAATTGTTATTCAACTGCATCAATTGACGTAGAATACCACCATCAATAATGAAAGCCTAATACTCTTATTGAGGAATTAATACTGACAAGAATCAAATATTGGCATTGGGACCTTTCTCAAGCAAGGATTACTGATAGATGAGATGCAGGATGAATCAATGTAACCCAAGGATTAATTAGGTAAAGCCCTGCGTTAACCAAAAATGAAGAAAGAAAGGCAATCCTATCTGGTTAAATATTAAGCAGCCTGGTGTGTTTGTTTCCAGTATTTAGTTACACTTTATTTGATAACATAGCTAAATAGATTTAAAAACTAAAAACAAAATATATGAGAAAGCTCTTATGTCTGGAGGTTTATTTGCCTGCTTGTTTTTTGAGCAATAAGACAAATTGGGAAGTGGCTGTCCCCCAAACAGCCACCATCACAATCTGACTCACCCAGATGCATTGCTAGAGCTCTATGAATTGTTCATGTCTCTGCGCTAGTCTGGCATTTACATAAGTAATTGTTTAGGTTCACAGTAGCACATTACTAATTTATATCTTCCATGCCGCAAGCTCAGGAAGCAGAGGCAAATAAAGCAAAACCAACAACCAAAAGAAAAACACTAAACCAGCCTATTTCATTTTTTACTCCATTACTCTGAAGAAAAAATAAAGTATGCAAGCCATTTTATCCTTCTAGGAAAACTAACCCCCATATGCTAAATAGAAAACCTAAAAAATTAAATGTTTGCTTCTTAAGAAATGAGACTCCAAATGATTAGTCACATCAGGAACAGCAATTTGCCTATGGAAGAACTGAAGCAGGACATCATTTGAACAGGAGAAGAACCAGACCTGTCCTGCTCTGAGTAGAACTGCCCAATTCATAAGGTCTTTAACCCAATCATAACAGCTAAGGGAATAAATTAAGGTTGTGTTCTGGCTCCTTGTTTGTTTAACATTTATATGAATTATCTTTTTAATTGTATATAGGAGGTAGATATACATACCCTGAAACTTGCAGGGAAACTAAAGCTTTTTACTTGTATACAATGGACACAACATGTTAAAAAAGGGCAAGGCTTCAACTGTCAATCACACCTGCTATTTTGACACTGTTGATACTACACCACCACCCCACCTGAAACCCACTGTTCTTTCATCTGGTGCCTTTCAGAAGTCTAAGAGGAATTCCCAATCAGCATGGCCACCCTGGTTGGGAATTTTGAGAGTTGATGTCCCAGTACATCTAAAGACCACCATGTTGGGGAAGCTGCCTAAACTGATGAAGGGAAATGAAAAATATCAGTGACAACCTTTCTAAAATACCCCCATACCCTCCCCTACAAAAGCCATGTAAAAAATTAGACTAATGTTTTTTCAAAGAATGAGATAGCCATATAGCCACAATTGAAACTGTGTGTATCTTTATCTACTTTCTCTCCAAAGGGCTTTCCTTCATGTTTAAATAATGCAATGCAATGCAATGCCAACAGGTGCTTTCTGTGTTGAAAACAGATCAGAGCTGAAAGTGGCTGGATTGGATTGAATTGATACCATGAATCACCCTTACGCCTGTAGCCTGGGAGCTGAAGCAACTGTGTAATTCAAGAATAATATTGGAGGGAACCAGTAGTTGCAGATTCATAGACAGACTTGCTTTATGCATACCAATAAGAAGCTAAAGAAGGCAGTGTGAGAAAAGGCATAGATAGCTATAAGCAGTGTGGATAAAACCAATATCTGAAGCCGTTGTTTTTTTTTTTAAAGGAATATCCATCATGGTAAAGAAGAAATGTGAATTACAGATCATTATGGAAGATGGTTTGTATGATTCACCAGTATTTAGCAAGTCAGTATATCTTGTATTTAGCATCTTAGAAAAAAATAAATTGGCATTGATTTCATGTTCAATTTCCAAACAAAGTCTATTTGATATCACTACACAGAGAACCTTAATTAACTTGCACACTGTTGGAAATATCAGAGGAGTCAAAAACAGAACATACATTTTAAAATTCAGATCAGGCCAAATTCATGACAAGAAAAAGCTGCTTTTTCTCCTAAGAGTAATCTTCTGTATGTTAAGATGATGACAATAAATGTGATTAGTGGTGTTTGCTTTTGCTTTGCAGTTGGGATGGAGATTGATGGACAAGTGGAGAGCGACACAGAAAGTGAAGGTAAATAAAAGATGAATAGCTGCTGTCTTTTGAAAGAGTGTGTTAAAGAATTTATTTTTCTGAGAACTGCGTGCAGTGCATATAAATTGAGATCTACTGGCAATCATCTAAGCGTTGTTGAGTGACTGTCAGTCTTAGGAGCACTTGAATAAAAACAAATCTGGCCTTTCCATAGAAGTCAACTTTTGCCTGTAAATTTTGTTAAGGACTGAGGCAAAGCCAATCTTAATTTACAAAATCACTAGTTTGATTAATCTTTCAGTTTAACCATCCAGATTACAAGCAGGGCTCCTGAAACATAAAATTATTACATCTCTTGAACAGTTTTTGCTTGAATGCCACTGGTCAAGGAAATTTGACAGCTCCCTAAGAGTGGGTGATACCAATGGACTTCTCTTATATTTAGAAGTTTTTCCTTACAGTGAACTTAAATAGGGCTACCAGATCTGGGCTGCAAAAATCTGACCAACCATAAGATAGAATCAAAAAGTTTGGGTTTTGGTATCTCTTTGCTACCATCAAATGGTCATCTGTATTTTTGCAGTTCATATATTGTAGCCTTAACTTTAATCTTTCAGCTTGTGAATTGTTAAATTGATATAGGTAAGAGAAGCATAAGAACAGAGCTGCAGTGCAATTTTGTAGGAAAATTTATACATTTTTACAATATAATAGCCCATTATATTTTTAACTTCCAGCTACTTTCTTGCATTTTAAAAAGCAAGATAAAATGTTATTCTTTCCTAATATAGCAACTATATCACTAATATATTTCAGGATGCCACTCCCATAGTTACTATCAGTGCCTAAGTCTTACTAGTATACTGATGAATTACACAAAAAAGGGAGATGGATTCAGACTTACATGAGTAATTTAAATCCCACTGATTTCAATAAGTCTCTTCTAAGTAACATTAAGTCTGGATTTGCAATACTAGGACTGATTCTGAGAAGTTTATAGTCTTTAGAGGGGCTTTTACATTTAGGAAATGTCTGCTTTTGCCTAATGAAAGATAAAATTCTCAATAACCACGGTGTAACTCTTCAGTTTTATTTAAATCAAACACTTTTTTAAAATACAGATTATGAATATGAAGAAGAGGAGGAGGAAAAAGTAGTTCAAAAAAAGAATATAAAGGAAATTACCAAATTAAAGAGAAAACAGAGTAATGACAAAGATACTGATGATGAAAATGAAGAGGTAGAAGAAGTATCCAGGAGGAAGAAACCAAATAAAAAGAAAAATCAGAAAACAGACAATGACGACAAAGAAAACGAGGAGGAGGAAACAACAAAAGGGAAGAAAAAGAAAGACAAAAAGCAAAAAGAGATTGAAAACAAGAAAGCAAAAGGAAAGGACAAGAAAAAAAAGAAAAATACAGGTGAAAGGTATGACATTTTCACCACTCCCAAGATCAAAAGCCACAAGTTTGTTCTAAATAGTTAGGTATTTTGTATAAGAGTACATCTTATACAATGGGGAAAACAATGTATTCATTTCACTGAATCTTGGCAAATTACTGGCTTCTGATACTGCCATAAAAATGTATTATTTATTTATTTTTATTTTATTAATCAAATTTACATGCCACCTATCTCACTGTATAAGTGACTCTAGGTGGCTTACAAGTATTGTGCAATGAGACTCAAAGAAAGACATGTAATTATGTTACTATGTGTTTGAGTAATCTGGCTTAAACCAAATAGGTCATCTGAGGGTTCTCAGGATAGTTTGTGGTTTTCCAGAAATAGATCTCTGGAACTGGAAGCAATTTGTGGAGTTCTAGACTGCATCAAATCCTCATGGAAAGACATTAACACAGCTTTAATCTCAGAAATTCATAATGGTTAAGAGTAACTTGAAAGTGCTGGACCTTGCTGTTTCAAGGAGGCCCATTTCTGCATGCTGACCAGCATTCTCTCTCATGACCATCACTGGGCTAGAACAATCAATTACCTTATGCATCTGTAGGCATTATAGGAAGAGAGCTATGTCAGTCTATGGTGGCCAAGTGAGAAACTGCTGAATTCACATACATCAAAATGTTTCAAACTATGTATCTCTGCAGGTCTTAACAAACACAATGGATTTTTAACACATTACAACAGTTAATTGATAAGGTATTTGTTCTTTGTCTCACATGTAATCTTCACCTGCATAACCACCAGTCTTCCCCTTCTTCCCCATACCTTATCCCAATTAAATCCTAATCAGTCTAGTCATTTCACTGCATCTTATGAAATGAGCTGAAACTCACAAAAGCTTATGCTCTTTTATAAAATTTGATAGTGAGAAAAAGTCGCTACCAGACAGCTTATATATTTGAAGCATGTTGTCTGAGAATACTCTTCAGGTCTATGTAGTAGTTGAGCTGCTGATGTCTGCCCATGTTATGGCCCATCATACTGTGCAGAACCAGAAGAACAGGATTGGGACCTGTTGCCCAAGAATTGTCCAGATCCAGGACAAGATATCCTTTTTGCAGAAGTATCAGAAACTGATATTTTCAACCATTTTGTTCCAAATCATATCCTGTGAAATTCAATTTGTGTGGCTAGTAGTGTGTGATGGTGAGCATTTGTATCAGCAGTGTCAGTGACTGGCACTCAAGGGGTGCAGGAGGGAGAGGGATACAGGAATCCTAAGTACAAACAGGCATGATATAGTTATTGAAATGAAGGGAAGCTACTGGTCACCACTTTCTTGGTTATAGTCTTTTAAATAATTCAGTACAGCATAAGGTCTGGATCTACAATCCATGGGTGCCCAGCTTACCTCCTGCTGAGCAGTCCATCTTCTATCTCTCCTGTCATCTTCAAGCCCTCCAACTTCTTACTCATGCTGCCATTTTGATCACACCCCCATTGTTCTGCATAGGACAAGCTCTTTTATTTGCTAATTTACAAACTCACCTGTGCTCCCAAGGCCTGGATCCAGACCTATCCCACAAATGCCTTCCAGAAAGTTATAACAAGGATCAGTTTTTTTTAAAAAAAAAAATTAACCTAAGTATAGCAGGAAATGGTAGATAGAAAGACCAACATGCAAATGTGGAAAAAAATGGCAAAGTGAAGACTTCTGCATCAGGTCTGGTCATCCCCTTCCAAGAACTGATTGGTCTCCAGCAATTTCCCCTGCTTGCTGGTGGGAAGTATATTATTATATCCTCTGCCATTCCAAATGTTACTGCGCCAACCCAAATTATCTCCCCAACCCCAATAAGTCCTATGGGTGGAAGTCTTTAGTTTCTTTCAATTGCCAATATCTATTCTGGTTCCTAAAATTGTCCATGCTGATGAAACTTTAGCTCTTCAGGGGAATAGCTAGGGCTCCCCCTACCAGCATATGCTACTTCTTCTAAGGTCCCTTCTCCCTGCAACTTTAATCTTTTTTGCATCCAATTTACTTAACTGTTGGATAAATTATAGACATCTAACACATAAGCTAACCATCCACAACCGTTTAATATCTACATCTATACCTTTGACTAGAACAGCATATAATTGTATGACTAAATAAACAAACAAATTTGACATCAAATGGAGGTTTAAAAATGGCAAATGCCAGCAAATACTACTTTAAAATCCTTGGTTTTTTTTTAAATACAACAGCTGCATACGATAAGTTGAGAATATATAATGTAATTTCATACAAGATTTTCAAGAATTATTATAAGTGTAGTATAGTGTAGTGTAGTGTAGTGTAGTGTAGTACAGTAATATATATAAGACTCTCCCACAGGTTAACAACTGTCACCATCAATTACCTTGGAAGATATTATTTATTAATTAGCATTAGTTTATTGTATTTTAATCAGTATTTTAACCAGTATTTATTTTTGTTTTTACTGTAAACCACCCAGAGTCACTCACTGAGTGAGATATATTTATATTTCAGACTAAATCTGAAATATAAATATAAATATATATAATAGTGTGCATTTGGATTTGGTCTGATTTTGTGTTTTTACTCCTAGTTCTTCTTCTTCTACACCAAACTCTTCCGATGATGAATCTCTCTCTGAAGAAGAACTGACCAAGCTAAAGGAACAGGTGGAAGAAAAGAAAAAACTGATATCTATCATACGAAACAAACCCTGGCGCATGGCAAAGAAATTAACTGTGCTGAGGTAAAGTTTCTTGGTGATTATTGTTCACACACTTGTATGTACATAGGCATCATTTATGTTGCCATTCCATTCACATTCCATAAAGATTATATTCTGCAGCTGTTGGGTAAACGTCTTGAGCACCCTAACCCTTTTGCTCCATGGGTTGGCTTAAAAGAAAGATTTGTTATTGATCTGTATAACTGGAAAACAGATGACAACTCTTGGCTCAATTTGTGTATTAATTAAAAATATGAACCTGAATAGTCAGAATGTTGTCATTCTTTGCCTTTTTTGATTGTTGGTGCTTTTTTCTATAGGAATCAAGGGATTATTTTTTTCAGCACTTTCAAGTGTTAATGCTTGTGAGCTGTTAGACAAAACATATTACATTGATTACTGATCTGAAGAAAAGAGCTGCCATGTTTATCTAAGAGAATGACTTAATATGCCTGAAATAATAGCACTTTCTCATAAGCAACAGGGAAGCTGAATGGAAAAAATTCAGCTTTAATTCCTGTCTTTTCACCAGGCTGAAAATGATGGGAAATCATCTGCCTCAGAGGGTTGGTGCCATGTGGAGTAAACAGTACAGGGCTGGAAGAATTAATTGACTCAGTATAAAGCAGTTTCACATATGCTACTTCATACTGATTAGATAATGCAAAATGTTGCTCGAGCTTTGCCATAAAAAGACAAAACAAAATGATTGCTGCTCTAAAGAAAGCAAGTCCAGGGTTTGGATACTAAAGGATAAAGAAAATGCTGCAAAGGAAGTTAGATTTTCCCCATATTGCAGTATATCTACCTACAGCACAAATGCCACAGTTTTTCAATCTGTGACCTACTAGAACTTCCTCATGAAATGGAATTATGATTTTACAGTGATCTGTCCCTCTTGGACAAAACTACAGTGCCTGTAATGAAAACATACCATTCATTACTGGAGCTCATTGAACTTCTAAATGTGCATTTTGCCTGTTGAACTAACCAGGAGAGACTTGGAGAAGGCAACCTGGCTATAAGTGAGTGATTATCCTGAATTCAAACAGTTATTCACTGACAATGTTACAACAGATCCTAGTAAGCTGTCTTATTAAATGGAAGAAATTAAATCAGTTTATAATGTAGACAGGAGGAATCTCAGATAATTGTACTGCATTGTTACTTCATATTTCTACATGTTAGACCATGAAACAGAGTTAGCCTTGTGAGTTCAACCACAGGGCCTTTTATATTTATACTATATTTGTGATTAATGCAAGAGTAAGTGTTAAAAGTCATTTTGACCAACTGTCTCTGATGGGCAGATATATTATATTACATTACATCATGTCAAAATAGTTAAATATAACCTTTTTTAAATTTTTAACTTAGGGAGGCTCAAGATTTTGTAGAAAAAATTGAAGGTGCTTTGGGAAAAGGAAAAGGAAAAAAGTTGTATGCATATAAGATGATGTTGACAAAGGTAAGTGATGTAAGAATTTTGGGTAAGCAATTTTTTCCCCATACTTATTGTATTGGCATAGTTTGTAAAGTGCTTTTACTATTGGAATTTAGAAGTCTGTACAACTTATATTAAAAATGAAAACACTAATGTGAGTTTGAGAACCCAAAACTCAATGTTTGGCAGGTGGTAAATCTGAAAACTAACTTGCCTTGTTATAGATCCTTTTTTAAAAGGAGTGAGTACTGTTAGAAAACAGTCTTTTAAAAACTTTTGAATATTTCTGAAAATCATTTCATAGTCCTGACATAAGGGAAAGGAGGAAATTATATTACTTTTTACAAGCTGAATAACAGACATTAAGTAATACCTGCTTTGGTCCTCTATGCTCCTAATCACAATAGACACATAAATTGGAGGTAAGGTGAAAGCCGTTTTCTTCCCAGTATCAGCAATAACATTGTATAATCAAAATGCTGGGGGAACGTACCATTTCAACAAGACAATGACAGCCTTCTAGAAAGATAATTACATCCTCACTGCAACGATTGTGCTGTTAGAGAGAGAGTTTGGGTTCATGCAGAAGAACCTCTAAATCTACTTTCAAAGCCAAGTCCAGCCACTGAAAACGAAGAATTCATCCCCTGTTGGTAGGGTAAGGACCTGGTGCAAATCTTACGGTGCCAACTTTTGGGCTGGCCTTAAAGGAAGCTTAGACCATTCCTTGTCCATCTATAACACAATAATAATAGAACTAGCCTACTTGAGCCTAACTTGCCTCCTTTATTATTGCTGATTATTGTTATTAAGGTTGGTTGCATAGTCAGCCAGATGTTTAGACTGGATTTGGCATTTTTATCCACCTATCGAGTCCTTCCCAAGGACCTGGGATAGGCAGATCTTGCTGTTTAATAATATTAAAGATATCATTGCAGGATGTAAGCTGTTCCAAGTAAAGCTGCCTTTTGCAATTGACTGATGGTGATTTTATCAATGACGGTGGTGTTCAAATGGTGCTCAAGATGTTTTGGAATTGCACCTAAGGCACCTATCACTATTGATACTATCTTTGCTTTCTTTTGCCACAGTTGTTCTACTTCTACTTGCAGGTCTTTATATTTTGTGATTTTCTCCAGTTCTTTCTCTTCTATTCCACTGTCTCCAGGTATTGCAATGTCTACTATCCAGATTTTTTTGTCTTTCTTACCAACAATTGTTAAGTCTGGGGTGTTGTGTGGCAGATGTTTGTCTGTTGGAATTCTAAAGTCCCAGAGCACTTTAGCCTCTCCATTTTCTATTACTTTGTCTGTTTTGTGGTCCCACCAGTTCTTGCTTGCAGGCAAATGGTATTCCTTGCAGTTATTCCAATGCAACACTGTTGCTACTTTGATTAAGTGATCCACTGGTTCTTCAGCTTCTTGGCAGAGACGGTATTTGCTGTCTGTTACTGTCTTCTTGATTCTGGTTTTGTATGCATTTGTTCTTAAGGCTTGGTCTTGTGCAACCAGAATTAGCCCCTCTATCTCTCTTCAACTTTCCTGCTCTTAGCCATTGCCAGGTCTTGTTGTTATCTGCTTTGCCTGCTAGCTTTCTTTTTTATGTACTGGCCATGTAATACTTTGCCTTGCCATGTCTCTTTTCTATTCTTCATTTGGTCTTTCTTATAGGCCAGCTTGGTCTCTTGGGTATTCAGTAAGCCTTTACTAGCTTGCATCTTCTTCACTGTCCTTCAGGTATTCTTGCAATGCCCTTTTTTCTTCTTCAACTGTCTGGTTTACTTGCAACATTCCACATCCACCTATGTTCCTTGGTAAGTAGAGTCTGTCAACGTCTCTGGGTGGTTGAAGGGCATGATTCAATGTCATTATTTTTATGGTCTTCCTATCCAGGGCTTCTAGTTCAGTTTGAGTCCAGTCCACTATTCCAGCTGTGTATCTAATGACTGGAATTGCCCAGGTGTTAATCACCTTAATGGTATTTCCGCCACTGACTTTGGACCTTAAGTTCTTCTTCAGTCTTCTGATGTATTCACTGCTAAAGTATTATTATTAATATTACTATTATTATTACTACTACTAAATATTACTTATAATGCACAGAACATTTTACCAAGTCAGGGAGTAGATCCCACCTTTGAATATTGGAACCTTGGATGTCTTAAATTATTTTACACACTTAAGCTCTGACAGACCGTCAAGCTATGGACTCTCTTGAGTTCTCAGAAGTTGAAGGAGAAGGTAACAATTTGAAATATTATTTGCAGAGATCAGTATGGATGAGGATTCCTTTGTAGTATTTAGCCTCTTCTCAGTCTGAACAAGGGTGACTCAAGGTTTGCTGCCTAGAACAGCAGAGCAAATGGTGTTTTTCTGCTTTCACAAGACAAGAGGCCAATTAACAAAGGTTTGCTACATTTTTTTCCACCTGAGATATAGAATCCTCAAAAAATCTCTCCCCTCCCCGGGAACAGAAAAATAACAAAATCTTGCATAACTGCTGAATTATCATTCCTGTCAAGTTCATTTTTAAATTGTATTGTTGGAAAGACAGACAGAAACCCTTTCCTCCCACTCACCAATCAGGAGGACCGTGTGGCGTTTAACTGAAATGCATCAGATTTAGGCCAGCTCATCTTCAGTTTTCAAGACACTAGCATTTAAACCATAAAGTATTTCCCAGGCCTTTCTTTATTTGCCGTAGCCTAGAACAACAGCACCTTTTCCTACGTTTATTTTCAGAAATGGGTCAAGTTCAAGAGAGATTTTGACAATTTTAAGACACAATGTATACCTTGGGAAATGAAGATAAAAGAAGTTGAAAGTAAGTTAACATTTGTCTACTTAATCTACATGTCTAAATATTATTCTGAATGTCACAACACAAAAACAGTGCTTTTTCATTAATGTATAAACTGGTTTTCAACTATTATTCTCAAATCAGTATACCAGTAAAACACTTCATTAAACTGAAGATAACCATCACCATCTTTAAGGCATCAATATCATCAATATCATCATTTTCAGCCTTGACCTCTCACACTATGTGAAAAGGAAATGCTAATATTCACTTGGAAACTGAGCTGCAAAATTATGGCTACATTCATACAAATAGCCTGTTTTCTCACTATGACTGTGTTGTCATTTCACTACAGTATCTGCAGAATTTCCTCAACTTTAAAAATCACCTTTTCCAACTAATACATTTCATTAAAAGGTATAAGCTATCATAAGGTGCTGCTCACTTCATTAGATGTATAGAGTGGATAGACTGATGTAGGCAAGTACAGTACTCATTTCCTTGCCTATCCATACAATTGGGGGCAATTGTAGGACCTTTGTAAACCTGTAAGACATAGCATTTAATTTTTTTAAGTCATTTTAGTTTTTCTTTGTTCTTTGGGGATAACCAAAACCCTTCTCAAGTTGCTCTCTGATGCTTTTACATCTGCAAATGTCTGCTGATTCCATTCATTCATACATGCTCCTACATATTCCAGAGTATCTCTTTTGAAGGATTCCTCAGCCTTACTAAAATGCAGTGCAAGAAAACAGATGTATTTGGGGATAGCGATGGGGAAGGGAATTAAAATCTTCCAGTAAGGAATGAAAATTACATTTCTGCACACCAATTTCTTGGAATCTGCTTAGCATGCCAATCTTAGAAACCATTTTTAAAAAAACACAATGGAAATCTTTTTGGAACTCATCTGTGGAGGAAGGCACAGATAATGTGGGTGAAAGAATGCAAGAACTGTTAGGGGATAAAAGACATAGTAAATGACATCTCAGTCCTGGAAAAGGTGGGACTGTGAGAAAGAAACTCAAAATAACCCTGCCTTGATTCTGCATGGGACAAGAGGGGACAGAGGGAAATTCTGATATGATTTCACGATAGTGCTTTGATGCCCTACAATGATAAAATAGAGTTCCAATAGTCTTGCAGAATCTGTTTCCTGAGCTGGCCTACCTCAAACAACTGACATAGTCTTACCCTCAACTGAACATCCTAGATATTTGGGATAGGATGAAGGGGGCCATTATAGAAGATGACAAGCACTGTTTTGGGCAGTGAGAAAATTGAAGCTGGCTTGGAGGAAATTATAAATGTGATTGGACCAGCTGCAATTTCAGGCATTCACTTCTTCCTCCTCTTCTAAAAGAATTTTGGAAGAAAGAAAAACTGAATGCCTCAGACTAGACACTCAGTTAGATTTAGATTGATAGCTCATCACAAATCCATTCTGTTATCTGGACAATTCAGTTTCAGTTAAGCATTTTTCTAATGGAAGCTTTTTTATTATTTAAGGTCATTTTGGTTCTTCAGTGGCCTCTTATTTCATATTTCTGCGATGGATGTATGGCCTAAACCTGGTTCTGTTTGGCTTAATATTTGGACTAGTTATAATTCCAGAAGTAAGTATGTAAATAATAATGCTCATAATATATTGGTTTGAAAACAGGAGACTTTAGGTTATATGTCCTGATATAGACCTTCTAATTTAGAGGCATCCTAGATTAATGAGACTTTTCCAGCCATTTTACTTTTGGCTATGGATGATGAAGCACAATAGTTTTGAGGGAGTATCAGATTGGCCACCATTCCCATTTATTGGAAGTCACCATTAGCAGCATTTTTTAAATTTAAGAAGTGTAGTTATAATATTGGTATTGGTAGCAAGAAAGTTTCTTGACATTATATATATAAAATCACAATACATTTATCATTCCATGCAACTCTAATTTTAAACCTAAATTATTGGGAGGAATATCATTTCTTTACCATATTAGTTACTTTTATTTAATCAATTGCTAAGGTTGCCTACTTGCCAATGCCTGTGGGTGGTTTATAAGGTCTAATGTACAAAGTAAAGTTTAAAAAAGAAACACCCCCCCCCCAAGTTTTAAAAGATGAGCCTGCTGAGGAAAAAAATAGAATCAGGTATGTTATATAATGACACAGTAGTTAGGGGAACTACATACTATCCTAGCTCAGAGACTGTGGGAAGAGGCAACAGCATTTCATGTGTGTGTGTGTGCATATATCAAAATAAACATTTTGCAAAACAGTACAAACTTATGCTTTACTGAAAATCAGAGCCAAAGGTTTAAAAAATGTCCTATGTAGAGAGGAGGGAGGATTGAGAGAGGAAGGGGAATCAGATGAATTATTCAATTCTATGCATATTTAAACAGAAACCCACCTAACTTACTCCCAGGTGAAAGTGCTGAAGGATCCATGAAATTATGAAATGATTTGTATAAACAAAATGGGAGAATGGGTCCTTTCACAACAACATTTTCTCCCAAAGTACTGGATCACATTCCCTTGGTCAAATCACCTTTACCCCCAACTGGAGAATGTTCATATTGCAAGTTAAGTGAAATGTTATCTAGGCCATCTTTACCAGAGTCTGGTTTCTCCAAATATGCCCCGATATGGCTAGACAATACAGCACATAACATGAAACAGCCCATATTGAACCAGAATTGCAGCCTACTATTGTCTTCCAAAGCATAGAATCTTTCAAACTTACTGATCTTCAGTTCCCATAATCTCCAAACACTGTACACCATGATACCTGGGCAACATAAGGGCTGAAGTCCAAGATATATAGAGAACACCAGATTGTGAAAGGTGATCTACAGTATCATTACCTCTTCTCTCCAAATGTCAAGTCTACCATCCCTGCCTCCTCATTCCTATCTAAAGAAGTGTATGTGATGCCTACGTATGTGTAAACCCTAAAAGCTAATTTTTTGAGGTCCATTTCTTATATATGAATTAAATATATAAATCATTAATACTTTCCACCAATTACATTACTTGATTTTGATATGCCACGGACAACAATGTCATATCTCTGTTGGGTTCTTGGTGTTTGCTGAGCTTGGTTTGCTTCCTGCAAATATTTCATGACCAAACTAGTTAATATCATCAGTATTTTGACATGAGAGAGTGGGTTTGCTGGCTTTTTTTTTGCATGGGATTGCCTTCTGAGAGCCAGGCTGCACCGCTTGAATGCAAACTGGATCCACAGTGGCTTTTGGCTACTTGATGATGCCCTGTCATTGTGAACTTCTGCTCCTGCTGGTCATCTCCTGGATGGACCAGACCAGATGTTCAAAGCTGGTAGATAGATAGATAGATAGATAGATAGATAGATAGATAGATAGATAGATAGATAGATAGATAGATAGATAGTCTCAATGTGTTTCTCTCTCTCTCTCTCTCTCTCTCTTTCTTTCATGTTGCTGAATATGCCAGCAGATAGAATACCTTTGGCAGCTCTTTTGCTCCCACATGTCTCAGCTTTTTTTAATGAGACACACACACACACAGACACACACACACACACAAACCATAGTGAGCTCCATCCTTTGTCCTTCTGTGCCTATCATTTGCCTGTTTCTTTCTTCTCAATCCTTACATTCATTTTCTCTCACACATACCTGTGTGCGCATATATAGGTACAATGATTATGGCATAAACTTTGGGATTATATATTACAAAAGCTCTCTCCAAGCTTTAATAATTTCCCCACCTTGATCTTCATTTTTCACAGAGGTTTGAATACCACATAGAGAAATAAACACAATGCTTTTAGTGCATTCAAAAGGAAATAACCCATGAAGTTTACGGCAACAAGAGCTTTTCCATCTGCCCAAAATAAAAGAAATCCACATTGCTGCTTATGAAATATGCTCCTTAAAGTGAAATTGGGGCAGTTTAAACCTGTGGATATTTGTGAACATTCTTACTATCAGTATTTGATTTCTAATAATGAAAAACAGGACAGACAGAAACCATGTAAGAAAGTATATCAGTATAACAATCTATAATGAGAGTATACTGTAAAGGGAGAAAAACAGATTTTTAAAAAAGTATAATCATTCAGTATTACCTATTCTAATAGGTGGGCAAGAATTCTATTTCTTTTAAAAATTTAGCTTCCAATTGTTGTCCTTCCTAATTTTATTCCTTTTGGACCATCTACCATATCTAATATAACAACACTTTTGCTAATATTATGTTTCAGATATAATTTGATTATTTACAAACTAAGTCCTTAAAACAGAAAGGATTTTTAGAATTTCTCAGAATACAGGTCATAATTTTCTTCTCAATTGCTCTAGAGTCAAGTAATTATTTATTTGTTTTTAGTATCTTATTCAGTTTGTACACTGCCCAACTCAATGACTCCAGGCAGATCACAAAAAAACATGAAAACTATAAAACAGTAAAACAACAGCAATAAAAGAAGAAACAAAGATGGAAAAACTGGGTAGCAACAAGCACACCCAGTCCTAAAGCTATCTTATTTCAAATCTTAATCATCAAAGGATCAGCCATAAAGGAGTTCAATAGATGTGTATTTTAGGAAACATTTATTAAAGCCAATAGAACTAGAATTCAATACAAATACATTCCCGTGTAGATTAAGATATATTTGCTTTTTAATTCACCTCTTTCACATAATTCATCCCAGTTGTTCCACAGTTTCACATTTTACCAGGAGGTAAGCAAGTTGCTGTATTCTCTGTTGTTCAGTTTCCTCTGTGAATAGTCATTATTGCACCATAATTGTCTGTTCATAACTGCTTCTTTGAGTTTTTGTAAGCTCATGTTTGTGTCATCACTGGTAGTATCTTCTGTCAACCTCTTTTTTATTGCCTTTAATTTTTCCCAGCATCAGGGTCTTCTCCAATGACTCTTGACTTTTCATTATGTATCCAACATATCTGAGCTTTAGCTTTATTATTATAAGCAGATTGGTTTTATTTGATTTAGTATTGAATCCTTTGTTTTTCTTGCAATTCAAGATATTCTCAACATTTTTTTTCATCACCACAATTCAAAGACATCAATTTTTCTTCATTAGCCTGTTCTAATGGCCCAACGTTCACACCCATCTGTTATAATTGGAAACAGTTTAGTTTATTGTGGAACAGCAGACCAGTTTTTGTACTCTCTTCCTTCACTTCTAGCAAGAGATTCCTTAAGTTTTTCTTACTTCTAGTCATCAAAGTGGTATCATCAGCTTATCTGAGGTTGATATTTTTCCCTGTCAATTTTAATTCCAATTTCTACTAATCTAGCATTTTTCACAATATATTTTGCATATAGTTTAAATAAGATGATAGTATACAATCTTGGCATTCACTTTTTCCAATTTTTAACCATTCAGTTATTCCATATTCCAATCTAACTGTTGCTCCCTGGGTCATCATGCAAATTCTTCAACAGAAGATGAAACAGCTCAAATACACCTATGCACTTAAGTAGAATGTACTTTGTTGTGATCTACATAGTTAAAAGTAGAATCATCTGAATAATCAATAAGGCAACAGTAGATGTGTTTTTGCAACTCCTGAGCTTTTTCCGTTATCAACTGGATGGTTAGCAGTATGATCGCAGATGCCTCTGCCTCTTCTGAATCCAGCTTGTCCATCTGGCAGTTGAGGTCTATATTACAAATTCTTACTTGCATGTGATATAAGTGCAATTGTATGGTTGTTTGAGCATTCTTTAGCAATGCCCTTTTTTGTTACTGGAATATAAATGAATATTTTCCAATCCTTTTCACCACTTCTGCTTTTCACCACTTTAAGTTTTATTCTGTTATTAATGGGTGAGAAATCAGATATATTTGAAGTGCTTCACATAGCATTAAAAATAATTTTGTTGTAGGTTTTAATGGGTGTGCCATATGGAAGTATACCTAGAAAAATTGTACCCAGGGCTGAACAACCCAGTGCTATGGATTTCTCTGTTCTTTGGGATTTTGAGGTAGGTACTTCTTGCATTTTTGTTTAATCTTAGTTCTTCAGTCTTTTCTCACAAAGGGAATGGGCCAAGCAAAAAAGATTAAATTTAAGCATAACAAATTAAATTTCTATTGTTGGTCTCCTACTGAAACCAGTATTGTTACATAATATATTGTATCTACATGAACTATATGTATAAAATAAGAAATCAAAGTACCATAGAAATGGACAATGACATAAAGCCAGGCTCAGTTTTCATTCTCCTTTGTTAGAGGAATGTTGTTTGGAACAGAAAAGCAGATTATGTTGCTTCTTCAATAAATGTATGATACAATTACTGCTTCTGTGAATTTGGATCATGTGATTTGGAATTTCTTTGATGTGGAAATAAATAGAGTATTGATAGACTTCAACTCAGATAATATTTTTTCCAACAAATGGGTTACATAACAAGACGACAAAGTATAGAGCAGTGAGATAGAAGGTTCAGTGACTAGAAAAAAATGTGAAACAGTGAAACTGCACTTATTTTTTTAAAAAAGCACAGGGAGAAGTTGTAGGAAGCTTGGAAAGAAAAAAAAATTAAAGAAATGTTCCTGGTGAGTTTTAAACCAGCAATTTTTGATTTACAAAGCAGGAGTTGTACTAACTGTGCTATTACAGCAGTCACAGTAAAAAGGAGGTTAAAATATATTAGAAATAATGATAAGCACTGATTCCATTGAAGAGGTGCCTTTCCTCTGTAAAGTAGCTAATGATCTGCTGGTTTACCTATAAAGAAATAAAGTGCTCCAGCCAAAACTAACAACAGCACTCAATGTGACATAGAGGAAAAAGACTATTTTCAAACTGCACAGGAAAACACACCAGGAAGTCAAATTTGTAATGGGAGGGCAGTGAATAAAGGCTGACCTCATCCATTTCTGCCCTCAAAAACTGGTTGCTTTCCCATTCTGGTGATAGGGACAACCAACCAGGCAAATAAGTCTTTAGTCTGGAAGCTCCTGAAGAAGAACATCACACAGCCATCCTTTTCTCTTTCTGACAATAAAAAGACAAATAGGCTTTTAAATGTACACAAAATCATCTGCCTAAGGCAGATAGACTAGACCTATGTCACTCAGTTGTGAAGAAATGAGTCATTCATTGTTGTGATATACATCAAGTGGTGAATTAAATGCCTCAGAACTGATGAACACATAGGTGTGAATCCAGTCCTAAGAATTGCTTATAGAAATCATGAGACTAAATAGATTAAATATTAACATTTAATAGTGATCCCTATCCCATGGTATCCCCATGCAGGTTCACAGAGTTAGCCTATCTGCAGATGTATTAAAGGTAGTACAATATATTTCATACAGTATATATCCTACTAAGGTTAGATTTAAGAATGAAAAAGATGAATAGTCAGTAATGTTGATCCCAGCATGCCTAGCTTCAGAAAGCTTGGATGAGATAGACTTCAACTCAGATAATATTTTTCCAGTAAATGGGTTACATAACAAGATGACAGAGGAAAAGAACAGGTTTCATTTTAGCTGAAGTCACTCATTTTGACAGAATGTTCTGGAGGCTATAATTTTGTTTTTATGTTTGCACTGGAAAAAGCCCGAGAAATAAAGGGTAAGACATGGTAAGACCCCCAAGCCGATAATAATCTTTTTAATGAATACCAAAAAAGAACTCTTTTGTGTTTGACTTTCCTATCATGCCTTTTGCTTTCAACTCTCCCAATAATACATACAATAGATTCTGAGTCTTAGCTTAATAAAAATGAGGATGCTTTTATTGTATTTTTTATTTTTGCATTTGCTGCATGATAGTGCAAGAACAGCAGATCAACACTGCAATGGAAAATACACTAAAATGATTGTGAGCATGGAAGAGGGTGCAGAAGGATTGGAATATTGAAGGAGACAGGCTCTTCCCATATTGTTCTGAAAAGCAGAGACAGCGCTTTCATGACATAGCTTTGACAACAGAATTTGGGAAAACTATTTCTTGGAAAACATGTTATCTGACATCTAATGCCTACTGATTATTTGAAAGTTGCAATTAAAATGGCCCTGAATCTACCTCTAATAATCCCAAATCCAAATACTAGAAAGTAAAGCATATTGAATTTAGGGATTTTCAAATAAATACATTGATTATGCTAAAATGATACACATATAGAATGTACTAGACCGACTTCAAGAACCAGGGTTTTAGAATCAGTCCAGGTTGTCCCCGATTAGCTTTGTATCTACCACTCATTATGGAATACACTTAGATTTTAAATGTATAGCAATGGGCATCTGATCTATTCTCTTCCTCCTTTCAGGGCTATATTAAATATTCAGCCATTTTCTATGGCTACTACAACAATCAAAGGACAATTGGTTGGTTAAAGTACAGGCTACCAATGGCATATTTCATGGTTGGTGTCATCGGTGTGTATGGCTATAGCCTGATGGTTGTAATAAGATCGTAAGTTCTACTTGTTTTTTATATAGCTCTACATTATATATTCTTCCCTTGAACTACTATAGCAACCATATCTCTTTCAAGCTGAAAAAAAGGAAACAGACAAAGTTGCACACCTCCAGGATATTGACCTTCCTTTGCCATCAATAACTTTATTTCACTATCCCAAAAGATATAGTGCACATGCACCAAACCTGAAACTGCCCATTTATTCTATTTTAATCATAAAATCCAAGAAATTAGAGAATGCCAGCTTAATCTGAGAGTTCATAGTATGTTAGTATGGCATTTATTCCAAGGTCTGCCAGAATAGCCTGAGTGAAGTACTTTTTAAAATGTATTTATTTAGTGTGTCCCTAATTCATGATGAAGATTTTAAAGTGGACATACTAATTTATGGAGTTTTAACAGTAGCATTTAAATAAGGTAATTTCCATATCTGGAGGCAGCCCAAAGCAGTAGATTCAATAGAGTCATGTATAATAAATACATCAGATAATGCTTTGTCTTCTATTTCACAAAGTGATCACCTAAGTGGGTATGGAATTTGTCTGCAATCGTTTGATAAAGTGAGTTTCCCTTCAAAAGCCAATTGTGCCAAACTTGTGCACAGTTTGTTAAGCAGGGATTTTATTGGGCTTTTTTGCTCTTTCTCTGTACCATTTCATGATTCATGATTATTATTTTTAATAGTAACAACAATATAGACACATACCTGATCTAAAATCTATTTTTATTCCCTTCTTTGACACCACTCTACACATTTCTGCTTAGTAATAAATGTTTTGTTTCACAATCATCTTTCCCAGATGTTTAAAGCAGGTATTTAAAGACATGCATATAAAGAGATTTGCACTGGGAGTGCCTATGCAACACCACTGTTTCTCTTAGCAGTTCTAGAATGCGATGCTTATTTTAGAGACAGCACAGAAGCTGCAGCAAGAAATCTGTGTGTACATAAGAGAGACATCTGGTGGCTAAACAGTATACATATTATTTCATCTGCAGGATGGCCCGGAATGCCCATGAAGACACAGGCGATGGAGATGATGAGAACTTCATTTTTAGCTGGAAAATGTTCACTAGCTGGGACTACCTTATAGGCAATCCAGAGACAGCAGACAACAAGTTTGCATCCATCACAACTAGCTTCAAGGTAGCCTCCAGGCAAGATGCAAACATCTCTGTTGCATTATACCTTTGGCAAAATGTCAAGGGGGAAAATATACACATTGTACATAACAAGTGAATCCTCCTATCCAGCATTTTATCAAAAGACTCACAGGTTTTTCTTAATATTGTAGCTGTTTGGGTGATCAGTTTCTTCATTGGGAGATTTGGTTGACAATATATATAGTATTATATCCACAATATGTATAGTATACTATACAGAGTATAGCTCTGTATAGTCAATGTTGAGGTCCCATGTGACACATTACAAGCATCTCATGTTGCTTGTTTTTTAAAAAAAAAAGTTCAGAATTTTTCAGTTCAATAATCACATCAAACACAGACAGCCTATACTATAATGAAGTTGCTGTGCGTTTTAAGGCTCCTGGTTCCAGGGATTTTCCATCTTTAACTTTGCATGGAGGTGCACTTCCCAAGTCAGAGTTGGTACACAATTTGGGGGTCTTCCTGGACTCTTGGTTCCTGCTCAAAGAGCAGGTGACAGCTGTGGTGAAGGGTGGCTTTTGCATAGATTCCCCTTGTGTACCAGTTGTACCCATTCCTGGACCAGGAGGCCTTGCTCATGGTCACTCCTGCTTTAGTCACCTCCAGTATGGATTACTGTAACATGTTCTACAGGGGGCTGCCATTGAAGAGCATTCAGAAGCTACTGCTGGTCCAGAATGCAGCAGCTTGGGCATTTTTTGGCTTTTCTTGTTATGCCCATGTAACACTGCTGCTTTGCTAGCTGCGCTAGCTCCCAAGTAGGCTTCTGAGTCAATGTGCTGATCATCACCTATAAAGACCTCCATGGCATAGGGCCAGGCTACTTTCAGGACCACCTTTCTCCTATTGTTTCTGCCCACCCCACCAGATTTAGTAGAGAGGGCATGCTCCAGGTCCCTTCTATTAAGTAATGTCACCTTGTTGGACTTTGGAATCATGCCTTCTCAGTGACAGCACCTTCCCTGTGGAACAGCATCCTTGTAAAATCAATAAAACCTAGAAACCGAGTAGTTTGGATCTTAGGAGAAAACAATTACACTAAGTTCATCCTTATCATCCCTTTCATACATATAAGTGAGTATAAGTACCAGATCCAGCAATCTTCATTTTACTTTGTTCATTTATAATCAAAATAATTGAAGTTTGCTTTTGTATATCACTACAAATGACAATATTCATCTGCATTATAAGCATGAAACAAGAAAGCAGCAACATATTACAAAGGCTAGCTATATTTTTCAAATAATTATAAAAAGTATTATCATCCAGTTGATACATAATATATTACATTTTTATTCCTTATATAGCCTATGAAATAGAGCATTCTTTGTTGAGAAATCACAATTGTATTCGTTTTGCAAATGAATGTGTGTTTTCTTCATATGCAATGAGCTGCAATCCTACATACACATCCTGAAAATTTGTAAGCCTGAACATAGTGTGACTTACTTCCTATAATATTTGCATAGGGCTACATTCTGAATAATTATTCCCATTGTTTCTTACATCTAAGGAATCAATTGTGGATGAGCAAGAAAGCAACAAAGATGAAAATATCCATCTAAGAAGATTTTTGAGGGTTCTGGCCAACGTCCTTATTATATGTTGTTTATGCGGAAGTGGCTACCTCATTTATTTTGTTGTAAAACGGTCCCAGACCTTTTCAAAAATGCAAAACATTGGCTGGTATGAAAGAAATGAAGTAAGACAACAATGTTTTTAAACATTTATATAGTACTGGCATTAACAAACATTGCTTCTGCTGCCTGCTTCAGACTTACCAAAGTCATCTTTTCCTGCATTGTACTTCTATTACTTTTAGCTTTTACAAGTACCTTCAGGATCATCTCCTTCCAATTGAATCTGCCTGTCTGTGCATGTGATCTAGGAGGGGACGCTTCAGGATCCACCCTCTAAGAGAGATGCGGGGTCCCAGAGTGATTATAGCACCCCTTGGAATAGTTTGCTCCAGATGTTCTGATTGCACCTATTTTGCTATCACTTAGGAAAGCAGTAAAACTTCTTTAATTTTGTAGATTTTGTACATTGTAGATTGTAAATTTTGGAATTTAAGCAGCTGTTCATACTGTTTTTTATGGGATGGGGCAATGAAAGTGAAGCTCTTATTGTTTTAATAAGACAATATTAAGCTCATTCTCATTCTGGTCTTCATTTTTTCAGCAAGGACAGAATTTGGGAGCACATGTTGCAGGACAGCTGATGGAGGCAACAATAGAGCCCACTTTCACTTTTCCACAGGGGTGTCTGCAGGGTCTGGTCAAGAAAGTCAAGGTGATGGCTGCAATGGTGTGATCGAAGTTCCTAATACTACAGGCAGAGCTTCGATCATACCACTTTGGCCATCATCCCGATTTTTTTGACCATACCCTGCAGACCTCCCATCCTTTATTTAATCTTTGCTCCCTGCTAGCCCTGTGATAGTCCTCTTTAAGTGAAAAGTTTCCAAGATCCTCAGTCAGCAGCAGGGGTGTGCTTAGCTCTCCCCATCCTGACAAAAGTGCTCTTTTCCTGCTTTTGCAGGTTGAAATTGTTATGTCGTTACTTGGAATGTTTTGCCCTCCGCTGTTTGAAACTATCGCAGCCTTAGAGGAATACCATCCTCGCATTGGACTGAAATGGCAACTGGGACGTATCTTTGCGCTTTTCCTGGGGAATCTATACACTTTCTTGCTGGCCTTAATGGATGATGTCAAGGAAAAGGTGAGGAATGTCGAAGTACATGCACTAGTATGTATGTAATCAGCCTTGCCCCATATTTCTGTGACTCATTTGTTAGCTTTTGCCTTTTAAACTGCTTTAATAGGAGAAAAAATATGAGATTCAGTAGCTAATATTCTATCTGGATGCATTGCATAAATTGTGCAGGATTTTGGTTGGGCTGAGCCAGAAACAAAGCAGTTTTTAGAACATAAAGGAAATGTTTGATGTTCATGATGTGATTGAGAAATAAATAAACCTTCTAATAAAAGTATTATATTTTGAGATTTCTCCACTCCCAGCTTGCCCTGCCAGTGTTAACCAGTCTGTCCATCAGATTCAAATAGAAGCCCCTTTATATTTCCCTATTTAGCATAAGCTAGGTTCACACATTGCACTAAAACATGTCATTTGTATTTCACTTATTGTGATGTTTGAACCAGGCCACTTTGACTTGTTAGACAAGATAGTTAAAACAGACCATGGCTTACTACTTTTGAACCCAGAATTGTATGTTAAATAAATTGATGGGGAGAAGGCAGCTTCTTGGTTGCTAATACAGTTGGTTGATTATGGATGGGCTTTTTTTTTTCAGCCAGGAAGTAATAATAGCTGCCCTGGTATATAGGGCCAAGTTTGCATCTATTGAGAGGATAAGGTTCATGGTTTTAAATCTAACAACAACAAAAAAATGGGTGAAACCTATCCGTTTGGGGACTTCAGCTGAAAACTGTTATTTTACCATTAAATTGCAGTGGTGCAAACTTGAAGAGTTCTTGAGCTATATAATGGGCCTGAGCAAACCATGGTTTGTTCACTTCTGTTCTAGTCTAGTGAGGGGCTTTTTCCCCCCTTGTTAGGGTCCCCCCCCCATTTTAACTGTAAGCCACCCAGAGATGTCTGGATTTGGGTATCATCTAAACCTAAATAAATAAATAAAATGGAGAAGTCTGAAGATTTGAAGTTAACAATTGTTTGTCAGATTTTATGGAGAGCTATAGAAAACTAATCACTGCCCTAAACATCATCGAACAAATCAACCCAGAGTTCTCACTTGAGGCACAAATGATCAGGCTCAAACTATCCTACTTCAGACACATTATGCAAAGACCCAGCTTTCTGGAAAAGGCTCTAATACTGGGGAAGGTGGAAGGAAACAGAAGAAGAGGATGACCAGCAGCAAGGTGGATGGACTCAGTTATGGTGGCAATGAGTGCACAACTAGGAGACTTGAAAGAACAGGTTACGGATAGATTGTCACGGAGGAAATCTATCTACGTGGTTGCTAGGAGTCAAAAACAACTTGATGGCACATAATCAATCAATCAATCAATAGAAAACTAATCACTTCTCTAAACATTTATTGAAGTAGATCTCCTATAATAGGAGATTAATAAGAAATTAATTAAGAAACCAGAAACTTAACACTTGTTTGTGCAATTTAGTTACATAACATCCAGCATCATGCCTAGAATCAGCCACATTACCAGTACCCAGATTCTATTGTAGGAAAGCTGACTGCTTTTCATTCCATTATTGGTCAGTCCATATTTTTGGAATGACTCATCTAGCCTGACGTATCCTCAGAACATACGACATAGAGTATACATTCCATGAGGCTTATTCTGCAAAATAAGATGTATTAACCCAGGGATGGGAAACCCTCTGGACAGTGTACCACTCAATGGACAACAGGTATTAATTGCATAGAATATGCCCTAAATGGTTCTCTCACTCTCTTCTACACACTTAACAAACAAGAGAGAATTTAGAATGCTTTGTGCTATACAAGAAGATACCTACTTAGTTTGAGACATTCAAACATTATAGTCACACTTAAATGAGAAGCAAAGAAGTAGTTTTTATTGATATCTTAACCATCGATTTTCAAGGGAGGTCCTTGCAGATAGGGGCTGCTTGGGCTAGGCACATCTGCTATGAAACCTTTGTATGAGTAACAATGTCTCATACATTTGGGTCAAATTTTATAGGTTGACCATATCATTTTTTGTCTAGAATCACTATCTACAAGACATGATAATCCATCTACCACATACAGTTGTTGTGATGGCCATTCATTGTTTGTGCTGAAGATGTTAATATTCACTCCTGATCATGCCAGAATCAGCCATTTTCCTCCGATGATGACATTTGGTTGAGTTCCAGGCGACCCCAAAACAATTTATGTTTTCATTACTGTTATGTGGAATCATGATAAGGCCTTAGCATGCAATTTAAAAAAACTTAACTAAGATTCTTGTAATACAAGAATAAGAATCTTTTTTCTGTTGCAGCTGGGTGAAGAAGGTGTGATCAGGAACATCACACACTGGACAGTTCTAACCTTCCATAACTCATCTGCAGGGAATGGAAGTGCTCTTATTCCACCTCCAATGGATCCGGCTGATGTGCCTCGAGGACCTTGCTGGGAAACAACTGTGGGAATAGTAAGTGATTAAAGGCAATTATGTTATACAGTGCCTCAGAGAATGTCCTGATGAAGTTCATTCCAGTCAAATTAATAGCAATGTATAGCCCCTGCACTTGAGAATTATTTAATAGGTTCAGGGAACACACTGCAGTCACTTAAACTTCTCTAGAAAACTAAAGGAATAAGATAAGTGATCAAATACTCCTGTAATATAACTTCTCCATCTTTAAAACATTTGATATGGGTATATACTGTAGATGTATAAGAATAGCACATAAATAACTGGGTTCCTCATAATGTGGTTTATATTCAACTGCACCTCTTCTGTGTGTATATCTGCCATGTTTCATCTTATCACAATAGCCAGTTACTGTTCTTTTAAATTGGAAGCATCCTATTGTAGGTACAATCCCGTTTATGAGGGGTGGGGGTGGTAGCATTTAGTCAGGGAGATTCAGGAACACACCGAAACTAGATGGCAATCTATTGATATAAGGATTTATAATTCCCAATAGTTTCTTGAATATAGTATTAAAATTATTCTTTTCTGCCAGTTATAGTGCTGAGCTGAAGAAAGCTGTGGTATGGAGACCAGGAGAGAAGATATTTGTACATAAGGATTGTGAGCTTGGGTCAGGGTAAATTCCTAGACTCCAAATAATAGTATAATATTATTCCTAGTAATAGATGATGGTGATGATGATGATGATGATGATGATGATGATGATGATGATGATTCTACAGCTGTCATAACCCCTGATTATGCTGCAGATTTGGAGGGCTAAGATCTCTCTTCCCTGCTTTCGGTTTTAGCTGATAGTTCTTTAGATTTTCATAAAATTAAACCAGTAGTACCTCCCATAAGTCCTTGTGAGGGTGGGGGCCAAAAGTCCTCTCCATTATTTTTTTTAATTTATATATATATAAATAATATATATATATGGAACTGAGGAACTGAGCAGACTTGGAGCAGAGTGGAATTTTAAAAAAGAAGAGAATTGAAAGAGCAATAAAGAATGAAAAAGGCATATGGCCAAACTATGAAGAAACAAAGATGGTTTTCCGTATTTCTATCTCATAGCACTTTTTATTTCCATAACACAATGTTTCAATGCACTGAGGATATTTCCAAAGAAGACTTGCATAAAGAAATGGCCAGGTTCCTCTCCCATTCATTCTAGTCAATCATATTTCCTGACACACCACAGTTTTACTCTAGAGAGGCTACTTTTCCTAATTTACAGAGGTCGGTCTTCTAATTCAACATTGCTTTTGTTTGTAGGGTTAACCAGTTTGATTCTGGCATAAGGATAAATTTCCACTGAAAGGGAAAGCAATGGCTTTAAAGTTGCCTGTCAGCTCTTTGGCTTATCTGGGCTCCTAGTTACCCCATCCCTAAAATGGGCATCTGCCTTTACTCACCTCCCTTCCATCAGAAATTCAACCTCCCTGCATGCTCTCCTGTTGCAGGTTGAAAGCAGACTTTTCCTCTTATATCACCTGAAGTGTTCTTGTTGGTTTGGCCTAGCAGTTTATTTTGTGACTAACTAGCCTTGTAAGCCATGAATCTTTGCAGGGGAAGGAGCACCCCCTTAATTGAGGTAATAGTTGTCCTAGTACAGTGTTTCTTAAAGTGTGGTCTCCTGGGGGTCCCCCAAGATCCTTCTCAGGGGTCTGTGAAATCAAAATTATTTGCCAGCCTATGCTGACAAATAATTCAGTATTAAAATCCCATCAAACAATTGTGAGAAGCGGTGCAGCAGCAAATATGTCAATTTTAATTTTTAATATGGTAAATATTTATAAATACAACCCACACAAACAAAAGCTTTTTTGGAGCCCTCCATAATTTTTAAAAGTGGAAAGGATCCTGAGAGAAAAAGGTTTAAGAAACAATGTCCTAGTAGATGAGTTTCCAAGACTTCCCATTTGTTGATATTAAAATAGCATAGAAGCTAAGAGCTTTGCCTCATATCAAAACCCTGCATTTTAAAAAAGAAAAATACTATTTCTTTCTTCTCCTAGATTTCTTTAGCTAGCTGAGGCCTTTCAGAAATGTGCAAAGTTCCAACATTTCATCATTTTTCCAATCACTTGAGTTAAACAGGTTTCTCATGTGAAACCCTTTTACCTCAAGTGACTGGGAAAATGATGAAATGCTAGAACTCTGCACTTATTTATTTTTCTTTAAAAGCCTTAAGCTAGATAGGGAAAAGCAGGTAAATTTTAAAAAGGAAATGATAATGAAAAAGAAAACATTCTTGCTTGGTTTGGAATCAACCACCTCTTAGATACAAGGTGAAAAGTCTTACCCGCTATTCTATTTTAGCACTAATGCTAAAAGGAAGATCTAAAACTTAGTAGAATGTAAAAGGGCTGGAAAGAAAAGTTTCTTTTTTAAGGCGGTGGTTGTATTTGCCTGCACAAATGTGCATTATGATGCTTTAACTTTGTATATATAAATTTAACATGCATGTATAAATATTGCACACATCATTATTTACCTGTCCAAATCAATCCCTGGCAGGATGAATGTTTCTTCAGCTGTTTTCCAACTGCTTTGAAATCCCACAAGTGCACATATAACAGTCCAGGAAGACCCAAGTACAGGAAAGAAAGTTATCGGTCCTTGCTTTTCTGGAAGAGAAAGGGTGGGGGAAAAACTGTCCAATGGAAGGATGTGGTAGCTGGACTGGATAACTTGCCATCTTCTGCCAAATTCCTCAGTCTGGACAAGATTTTTTAAGCCAGTTTAGAGTCAGACTGTCATGAGCACAGCATGGAAGCATTTTAAATGTTAAGTCCAGATATGATGCATTTCATCTGGAGAGCAGGCTAACCAGGTCATCTAATCATAGCCTTCACCATTGTAATGAGATGTCCTGCATTTCCTTTTAAATTATAGTATTCTGAACGTTTCTTCTACACACAGGCTTTTACAGAAGTCTTTGTTCCTTTATAGGTTGCCATGCCACTCTGCCCTAAGAAAAAGCCTTTAAAAACTATGTTGGGGAGGATGGGGGACAGACTGAGGCCTAGTTGTAGCGGTTTTCTTGTTTGTGACTTAGTACTCCCAGCCATCATCATCTTCTTCTTCTTCTCCTCCTCCCTCTCCTTTTCTAGTTTTCCCCCAATTTTTCCTCATGTTTATTCTCTCAGGCTTTCTCATCTCTACCCTAACAAATTTATTCCATGTAAAATAGAAAAGAAATTGTAGGGCCATTAGGTTTCTCCAGTATTCTCCCTTATTTTATTTGAAATGTTGATTTCATCATAAAATAGAAGTAACAGGAGGATAATTTCATAATTTAAGTGCTAAATAAATGATTCTCAATTTTTGCTGTGTTGCAGGAATTTGTGAGACTTACAGTGTCTGATATTCTTGTGACATTCGTAACAATCCTAGTGGGAGATTTCCTTCGGGCTTGTTTTGTGAGATTCGTAAACTACTGCTGGTGCTGGGATCTCGAGGCTGGATTTGTAAGTCAGCAATTTGCATAGGAAGCACAAGATCCAGCTTAGAAAGCATTTTAGCAAATGCTTTGAGCTACGCTTTCATACTTTTTCTTTCTTCTGGTGAAAAGATTATGTACGGGAAGCAAGTTGTATAATTCAGCACCAGCAGCAGCAACAGCAGCATCTCTTACCTTTCCCTTCAACAAACCATCAAGATGGATAGTAACATTTTTAAAACAAAAATATAATTTTTAAAAAAAAGATGAAAATGAGAAAATGAGAACCTGCACATACTAAAATGTTAATCATATGAATACAAGGCAAACCACAAGATCCTGTGAACTGTAATGCAAAAACATTCATTGGCATTTCCTTAATGGTTTAACTCTACAGATAGGATTGGAAAATCTCCCTATGCTCAGGGTACTTTATTTATTTATTTATCATTTATTAGATTTATGTCTTACCTCTTGTACAGGAATGCAAGTTGGCATACATAATGTTCCCTCCTCCTATTTGTCCTCAAACAGCCACCCTGTGTGGTACGGCAGACAGAGAGAGATCAACTGGCCCAAAATCCCCCAGTGAGCTTCTGTAGCTAAAGGTGAACTAGAACCTGGGTTTCCCCACCCTTAGTCCAACATCTAAACCAGCCATACTTGCTCTCTTTTGATCCCCAATTAACATTCCTAATACCTCCACTTACAGGGTCTTACAAAAATGTGTTATAAAGGATATCAGCCTGGGGCTTGGGAAAGTTGCATAAGGCATATTAGCATTTATATCATATTCCTTGTTTTCTCTACAGCCTTCATATGCAGAGTTTGATATTAGTGGTAATGTGCTAGGTTTGGTCTTCAATCAAGGAATGATCTGGTAAGATACTCTTGCCTGATAACATTCTTAGCTGAAGAAAATTATAACAGTAATTGTTTCATCTACACTGAACTGAGGAAAATTGCTGTGTATTCCATAGTTATGGTTTTTCAGAGTTGCTAGAATATTCCATATATTTTCAATACATTTTAATTAGGACTAGGACATCTTACAGAACTGTGTTTTTTTCCCATTTGAATTTACCTTTTTCAGAGGCTGTGGGACCCCAGGGGATTTCAATATGCATATTAAACTGTTTCTTTTGATGCAGATCAAGTGTTCATGGATTGCATAACAGCCATGAAGCTGTTTCAATATTCAATATATTATTCTCCCAACACATGTGGCAAGTTCCACTTTAATTGTTTTTCTTGATTGGAAAGAATGTGGGAGATCTAGTATCTTTTCCACTCTTGTAGTGAGATCATTACTTGTTCAGATTTAGATTTTCATTGGCTTTTTATAAGGATGGAAGACCAGTTAGGAGAACCAGCCCACAGAACCCAATGTATCCTAATGGACCTGTCAGTAGCTTACACTCATATGTCTTCAATTAATTATGTGGCAGGTGGGAGAATCAATACAGTTAGCATTGTGAATTTGCCCTAGAATAGAAATATTGTACATAGTATTGTGGTTTTAACTTTATTAATGGCAAGCAAAATTCAGACTTTTCCCATACTCAACATCCATTGTTACTGTCTCAAAAACATCAACTCCACATTAACCAAACTATTTATTTATAATGGTTTATGCCCTGCTGGTCATCTGGACGAGTTTGGGGAATGGCTTATGGATCACGAACAACAAGGTCATTTTTGTTACCTTCAGGGTTATAAACTACAAATATAAATATTAAAAAAAATTGATGTAATGCAGCTGGAAATTCTCACAATGACCAAGTGAATGGAAACATTCAAAGAAAGGGCATACCAGAAAGTACAATCCTCTCAGCTGTGTCTAGGAAGCAGCCCTATTTCCATCTCTCGTAAGGCTTTATAGAATGGCTACTGATGACAGATCACAGGCAAGACTAATGAATGAGCTAATGGTGGCTGTTTTCCTTCTCTGCTACTCTTCAGTGGACTGATGAAAAAGCATATTTTTGCCATTCAAAAAGCATTGTTTTAATACCTACCCTATCGGCCTTCCAGAAAAAATTGAAGACCTGGCTCTGCCAGCTTGCGTGGGGGGATAACAACTCTACCCAATCCTGGGGGTGGCTAGTGCCTCGATGACACTCCCTAAGTGATCGCCAATTATTTTGGATCTTTTTATTTTTTATTTATTATTGTAATTTTGTAATTTTAATTGATTTTAATTGTTTTGTAAACTGCCCAGAGTCATTTCATGAGATGGGCGGTGACAAATTTAATAAATAAATTAAAAAATAAAATAAATAAAAATTGATACTACAATGAAGACACTATTTCCAGGTAAAAGACCTATATTTTGATTCACTGTAGCTGGCTGATATGTACTGTGGTTTACCTTTTTGAAAGCAGGCAATATCTGTTATCATAAAAAGAATTTTTTATATTTTTCTCTCTCACCTTCCCTCTACCCCATGCCCCCCCCCCAACTTACAGGATGGGATCCTTTTATGCACCAGGACTTGTGGGCATAAACGTATTACGTTTATTAATCTCCATGTATTTCCAGAGCTGGGCTGTTATGAGCAGCAATGTCCCCCATGAACGAGTGTTCAAAGCCTCTAAATCCAATAATTTTTATATGGGACTCTTGCTGTTGATTTTGTTCCTTAGTGTGTTACCAGTTGCATATACCATAATGTCCCTGCCTCCTTCCTTTGACTGTGGACCATTCAGGTACGGGGAGAACTTCATCCTGATTCCTTTACTTGTATGCTATTTTTCAATGATAAGCCAAACTCTTCAGGAAAAAAATTACATATAATTTTGTATAATTTTCATATACTGCACTAGCAATTATAAGAAATATCATTGAAATATTTATGTAGCTATCTGAATTAACAGACTAATCAAAATCAATGAACATATACTAAAATTGAAAAATTCAAATAGTAATAATTCAAACTCATTTGTACACACTGTTAATTTGTCTCATAAGAATATAACAATTCAAAGTAGGTTTGACTGATAATAAACCAGCCTTAGGTATAAATGTTTGAAGTACATCCATAATTATATCTATTACTTATTTTATAGCTAGAGAAAACAGAACTGTTGTTTCAATAATTGGATTTTAGAAGAAGGCTCTTTGAAGTTTGAGCATTAACAGCCAAGGCTGAACACATAATTCATTTGGCTGACTGGAATTAGTTTATAAAAGCTAATAAGCTAACACAGTGTTTGGCTAAGTTAACAGGAGTATTGTGTCCAGATAGCAGGAAATAATAATTCTACTCTAATTATTATCAAATTGCCTTTGTACATTGTGTTTGAAAGTGGACACCACAGTTAAAAAGACATGGATTGATTGGAGTGTTTCAAGAACAGACAGGATGTTGAAAGGATTGGAAAACATATTGCATGAAGCTTTGGAGAAAAGATTAAGTGCAACAGAAATCCCAGTCTTCCGATATTTAAAAGGTTGTGCAAGTGTTCTCTGTGGAGGGTAAGAATAGAAGTAGAAGTAATGGCTAGAAATTGCTGGGGGGGGGAATCTCAGCAAAGCATTAGAAGCAACTTCTTTTTTATCATGATAGATATTTGGCAATAGAACAGATTATATGAAGCACCAGCAAACTCTCCTATCCTTGACATATTTAAGCAAAATCTAAGCAATCATTTATTGGAGATGCTGTATCAGCATCCTACATTACAAGGTCTGCATTGAGCAGGAAAATAGACTACAGTAGAATCATCCAATCACTTGATGCTTTCTAACATGTCTTTGAATTCTGTGATTCCAATCTTGAGTTATTAGGATCAGTCTATACCTGTACATCTGGATCGCTACTTTCTCCTCTTTTTTGATAACCCAGATTTCACTAACCATATCCCCAATTTCTGTCAGGCTGTTAAGGTGAGATTGTTGCAGTTCTAAGGTATAAGGGAGTTCTCTTCCTCCTAGCACTGAGTGGGACCCTCAGTAGCTCTTGCCTGCCTGTCTTGGCTGGTCTGTTGCTCCTTTGTAGGCTACACAAAAGCCTAATGCAGCAAGATTTTCCAGGATAAGAAACATCCTTTTTGGGGGAAACCAAAGGTTCTGAGGAGCATTCTAGCTCCCTCTGTCTCCAGATTTTGGCATGTAGCTGGTAGGGCCTTCAGGTAGTTTCAACAGGGAATTAAAAGAAGAATCTGCATTTCTGATAGCAGCTGCATTCCTGAAGTGACAATTCTTATGGAGCCCAAATAAATCGGGGAATCGCTTTATTTGGAGATAGATATATACATATTGCAGGAAAAGGAAAGGAAAATAAGAAAAAGGAGTCAAAAATCCAAAGGGGTGCTCTAATATGGATTGTGCTTGTTCAGTGGCTGCAGAACAAACTATTGGCAGATCAGACAGAACATCTGGTGTTGTAGAGAAGAAATGTTATCCTGAACAAGAGCATGCTACGTGGCAATGTTTAACCTGGGAGACAGAAATATAATGGTTCAGCATATAGAATAAAGCTGAAACTACCGGCAAATATCAGAGTGAGTTATAAAAATAAAGGCCTGTTTTCAAAGCAGCATTTTAGAATCCTCCTTATTAAGTCACAACAAATTATCATGAGTATAGGCAGTACAAGAATAATAAAAGCTGACTGGATAAGAGTATGTGCCAGGACTACTGTATTAATAAGTGTTTTGTGCTGCCATTGTGAATCAGCTCCTCTCAAATGGGTCTGCAGGCAGGACTAATATGCCAGTGACCTCTAATTTGATTTAGTAACTCTTTCATGCTACCCTGCAGATACTGACCCAACCTGAGGCCAGTTCAGAACAAATTGTCCTTTGGACTTTTCTTTTGTTAATAAGCAATGTCAGTAGCAATTTTTTATACTGTTTTGATGAAAGAAGGATTGTATTACATTTCTTTGGATTACATTAGACAAGTTGTCTTGCTCTTTAAAATTCCATTAGAACACATATCCACCTGAAACTGTATACTGCCCATTCCCTTAAAAGAAATTGATGGCATATAATCATTTAGTATCACTTTGTGAAACATTAAATTCTTATTGCCTATTAAATGGTTGGTGATGACATGCAATCAAACCTTCACCATCCTGATTCTCCAGTTGTATTGGGACTACAATTTGCAGAACTGTAATTGGCAACAATGCTGGCTGAGAATTCTAAGAACTGTAGTCAGAATTCACATGTGTGGTATCAAGTTGGAGAAAACAGCAATATATTATATTGTATTTGTTGTTACTTAAATCCAGCTTATATTGAGCATTAAGAGAAACATAAATTCAGAATTAAGCATAGTTTCTCATATCTCTTTAAAAATAGAACATAGTTTGCTGTTGTTTTCAAAATCATGTCTTGTGAGATTGTCACTATTAATTTTTATGTATCTTAAATTTTCAAATTCAAAAAAAAGAAGAGAAAATGTGTTCAACTATTATTTTTTTAAATATTCCAAAATAACACAAGCTGAGGATATCCAAGCAGCATATTCTGAAAGTACATTGCATGAAAAGTTCTTGTATGACCTCTGTTTGCTGAAGTTTGATTTCTGTCATTATATACTCCTGTTCATGTATTTTTTTTCCCAGTGGAAAAAAGAAAATGTATGATGTCATCCAAGAGACCATCAAATATGATTTCCCACCCCTTGTAGCCAAGGTCTTTGGTTATTTGGCAAATCCAGGACTAATTATAACTGCAGTTTTGCTTATGATGTAAGTTACATTGAGCAAGATGAGGGAGGGGGAAAATTGGATGCTTGGAGATAAGGATATATTGGTAGGTTGTCAATTAAAATTTGTCATAAGTTAAAGAACTGCTGCATGTAACTGTAAATAAAGCAAAATCCTTGTCAATAGATTATGCAGCTTTCTCAAAACTCTTAATCTGCCCACTCCCAAGTCCTTCTTCTTGTATCCATTATATAGACTGTTGCTTCCAGTGTGATTAACAAATTCATTAGAAATAGATCTGTATTTAACAGTGACTGCATTCTTAAGATAGCAAGAATCTTAGAAATACATTGTTTGCATTCTCTTGAATTTGGTTGTCAACTGGAATTCATATCTTGACAGTTTTAGTTAACCTTAGAATAGACCCATTAATTATAACAAGTTTCAGTAATTATTGAAATAAAACTAGATCTAGAATCTAATCCACAGTTAAAAGGGTTTTCCAAATAATAAACGATTCCTCAAACTATGGGTTGCAACCCCCTGAGGGGGGGTTATGTACAGGGTGGAGGGTTATTATTATTATCTAAGATGATCGGGCCTGTTCAGACAAAGTGGGAGTGCTATTAAAACTGATTTTACTTTGCCTGGGCAACATCACAGTGAATTTTAGAGTGCTCCTGCTGTTGTCTGTACAAGCCAATCAGGAGCACTTGAAAACTCATTCCTATTTTGCTTGGGCTTCAGTCTAGGATCTATAAAAATGGCCAAACCCACAGATATAGCATCTCTTCTTGGCAGATGGTTTCTGCCAACTGGTGATTTCTGGCATGGTATGTAGCTATATGTATTCACTGCAGAGTCTGGAGGTTAGTGTAGGTTAGGTTAGTTAGGTTAGTGGAGGTTAGGAGGTCTATATAGGTTAGTGAAGATCAGTGCTTTTATCTACTGTTTTAAATTACTAACTTTTCAGAATTGGAAAGGTTTTGTTAGGTGGTAAGGGGAAGAGCTAAAAATGACCAGTCTATTGGTAGTACCAGTAAAAGTAAGCCTAAGTCAAGACACTATAATGACAGTTTGATACCTCTTAGAAAGCAGTTTCTTTCTTGTCCAACTCTGACTACAATGAAATATTGATTTTATTCATGAGGGGAGTTGCGCAGGTTTAGTTATCTAATACAATTGTAGGTAGTTTGGGAATCCCTTTGTATTTTAGTATATTCTTGAAGTCTTTTTTTTTTTAATGGATATTTGATTTTACAGTCTTGCCATATATTACCTGAATGCCGTGGCTGAAGGATATAAACATGCCAATGCAGAGCTGAAAAAGAAAATGCAAATGGTATTTAGTTTCATTTATATTTTATGTTAGTTTAATTGGAAAAGTAATCATATTCACATTACTTGGGTATAGACTTCTACATGTGATAGCTTTTCACTTTTTTGAGCTACATGATTCAAAACGTAATGTACTAATTCTTATGCTGACTGCAGTATCTTATGTTTTTGTTAATTTCTTGTTACAATCACAGCAATTTCTCCAAAAGTGATTTTTTTAAAGAAAATATAATACATTCACACATACATAAATATTTAATACCTAGAAAACCCAGAGCTTTATTTTTAATATGCCACTCGGTTCATACAAGAAACCTGGATTATTTTTTAATCACTCTGAACATATAAATCTGCCTAAGCCAAGACATTTAGAATAAACTTCATATTTGAATTGAACAGTCAATTTAAACATTGACCAAATCAAACCTGTGGGATTCTATAAAGTAATATGACTATTAAACATAGTGAATGAATGAAAAAAAAAACCTAGGTTTTATTGTGCTCACTAGTGCCTTTCTTATTTTAATCTTTCTATGGACAAATGAGAAAGAAAAATACAAACTGAAACTCAGCTAAACAAATCTCTTCAAATTACACTAAATCTAGCATACATTTTCTGTGATTATGCGTTCTAGGACATGGGTGGAACAAACATTACAAAATGGTCAAATTTAAATAAATTAAAATAGCAAATGGGCAGAGAAGATTGCAAGATTCTTCTCAGACACTCCTGCCTGCTGCCTCATATCATGTTAGAGCAGAGCTTCCTGTTTTAGTCAGAGTATTTTCAAAACTATACTAGGAACTATAACTTCAGACTGGTATGAGATGGAATGAAAGTTGTCAAAAGATCAAAGATAAATTCAGATGTTACTCCATTTCAAATTTTATTTTGTTTTGATTTTAAAACAAGACTAAGATTACATTACCCACATTAAAGTCTCATCTTAAGTCTCAGTTCTGATTAAATTAGATGTAATTTCTTTCCAAATGAAGCAGGTATTTCAATGACATCTGTTTTTATTTGCACAGCAACGTGAAGATGAGAAAAATAAGAATAAGAAGGTTCCTGCCAATCCTGCAATGCAAGACCTAGAAGACTTGCTTGTTCCATATGCAAAAACCATGGAAGGGCCCAGTGCAGCTAAAGGTAAAGATAGCCTAGTCCAGTCAGTGTTGATCCATCTATTGCTTTGGGTGAGTCGAGGTATTAGGACATCTTTAGTCCCTCTACTATTTGCAGAGTATTCTCCTCCCTAAATGAGAGACCAAATGTGCCATGGTCTAATCTCCAGGTCACCCTACACACTTAGAAAGAGATGGCCATCAATGTGATGGAATGTATCTATGAAGGGGAGGGTGATGTGGTGGACAGCAACAGAGAGCAAGGCTATCAGGAAGGAGGGAGTGCGTTCCAGGAATGGAAAGGAGACAAAACACAATTCAGTCCGCAGGGGAGCCTGGGAAGCATAAGAGGTTCAGGAGAGCCACTCCGTAGAATCTCCCAGGGTATATCCACTAGTTGCAGTAGTATAGATTGAGTCTGGCAAGACTGATGTCAGGCCCAGCCCAAGAACAATGGTGAAACAGCCCAGCTGAGTTAAGTTCCTTTATTTGCTTACACCATATAGACAGAATCTTGCCAATCTTGGTAGTCCCTAGTAGTCCCCAGTCTAAGTACTAATCAAGTCTAACCCTACTTAGCTTTTTCAGATCAGACTAGGAGCTACCACTTGCTGTGATGTATATACCCATACTTCAGAATTATTTTCTCATCAATCATTAACCAGATAAAAGTTAGAATTGAACAACTTTGTAACTTATCAAATAATTTTTGTTGCAATCAAACCACTAGTTCTCCAGGAAAAAGCATCATCCATGTTGCCTTTTCCCAAAGGTCAGCTTACACTCTTTAAAGGCGATATTCATGCTCATTGAGAAAAAGACATAGGGATTGAAATATATCCATTAAGTGTTAATAGAAAAATGGGGGAAGGATTTATCTCCCTTTGCTGGGAAAACAATTTACTACTGTTTCAAGAATGAATTCTTTTCTACTATAAATTACACAATCAACCTGAAGAAGGGAGAGGAGGCAATATTCTAACAGAACAGCTTGTCTTGAGGATCTTCGTGAGGTTCAGCTAAATACTCTGAAACCAGAGGAGTCTGCAAGATTAAGCAGCTTTCATCAAAATTACGAAAGCTGCTTTGCGCTCTCACCACCCCTTTCATACAGTACACATATCAGTGCACACAAAAAAAGAGGTGGCGCTTGTGTAGCATGAGCATGACGGCGTGCATTGTCCACCTCTTTGACCCATGGACATCTGTTTAAGACTTTATAGTATCCAAACCATACTTCCTATTACTGTTGCTTGATAAAGATAATTCAGGTGAATTTGAATTATTCTAGATGCTCAATCTTATGAATTTAGCTAATGCAGATCTCTAGAAATCTTAGCTACTGTACTCTTTTGCCATGCATAAAGTTAATAATGGCTAATTTGGTCTTGCCTTAGGCTACCACATCTGAGCCACAAACATTCAGACAACCCTAGACAGCACCAAATATAGAAAACAGTAATTCTCCACTGCCATCTAGTGGTCATAAGTTTGCCCCTCAGATCTAGTAGCCATAATACTGGCAATTTTGGTGCAATAATTTTTGTTCTCTTTTCTTTTCTTTTAAACAAGATAACAAGCCTGTGTCATCCAATGATAAAAAGCGTACTGTGGAGAAAGAGACAAATGCAGGCCCTGTAAGAGGAGTCCCATTGTCATCCTCACCTTGTGTGATAATGACTCGGCCACTTACTCCAAGAACTGGTGTGCCTTTCTCTAATCAACTGAAACCTGGATCTTATCCAAGGGGGCCTCATCCTGGAATCGGAGGGGGGAAAACTTAGCAACAATGGCATAGAAGTAGCAATGATGTCTACTAGATCATGAGCCTAATGGCAGGGACTTGGGTTATTTTACAAAATTGGCCCAGTGTTTAGAAATGTAAGAGCTTTGTTAAGTGTTAAACAATACCTACAATAAGCTTCGCTTATCTTGGAAAAGTGATGGGAAAAGTTCCTATTCAGCGATGAAATGTTTTTGCCAAACTCCAGAGCTCATTGGTTTCTCCTTATGTACCTTCATTCAGTTGTATTTGGCACACAAATAGAGCTCGCCTAAACTATAATACACTATCAAGTTAGAGATGGCAGCAGAGGGGGAAATGTCCTGATTCAGCAGTGCTGACAGGACTCCATGTACCTGACTGAAATATCTACAATCATACTGCTTTAAAAGTAAGTAAAAACCAACTTTTGACAGAAGTGCAAAGGTTAATTATTCCAATTATGACTTCAGCCAATAGTCTACAAAATCCCACCCCACCAACATACAACATATGGACAAAACTACCCACCTGTCAGAAGGTGGTTCTAAAATTAATGAGTACCTGATTTATGTACTCTAAAATGTTAGAAAGACCATTACACGTCATAACAAGAGTAGCTGGCCTTTCAAAATTCTCACTTCCCCAATTGGCCTGGTCTTCCATGTGGCATCTTCTCCTGACACCACTTCCCCAAGCACCATCCTGGCAGGTACATGACTCTTCTTTTCTGAGGTCCTAATGGGAGCTGGTAGGAAGAACTTCAAGCCCCACCAGTTGGCTTCATCTCTGGTAACCAAGAATCCAGCATAGTTTGAAAGCTCCATTTTATTTTGATTCCACAGAAAAGCTTTCCATAACTGGCTTAATTTATTTACATTTCTTGTTGACATGGAAAATACATTATAGTCAGAAACTTGATTTTTTTCATAACATTTGTAATATCAAAAAATGTATCAATTTCAATTTGTAATCGTAATTGGAAACAATGACAAATATGGCCTTTTGATGCATGTGCAATAGTAGCAATTTTTTAAATTAACCCTTACAATTTTCCTTGCTTTTGTATAGGACTCTTTGTGTAACTTGTATATTGTATAGCACATCTATATATTATATAGCCTCCATGACTCCAGCTTGTATCTGTTCAGAGCTGGAAAGTGGGGAAATGGGAATCAAGTGATAGTAAAATCATAATAGTTCAGAGGTTATGAAGCATTACTACTATTTCCAAGATTAATGCTAGTCATCCTTTACATGGAATACATTTAGTTATATCAGTCTCACAACACCTAAATGATGTTGTTTTTGGGGGGAAGGAATTTATAGAAAAATGATATTACATAACACATTGTCTTTTTTTCTTTCATGACAATAAATCTTTGTTCAAGAGTGCCTGTGTGCTTGGATGCAAGGTAATTAAGATCCCACTAAGGCTTACTAGAATTAACATAGCAAACCGGGAAATGTATTGTGATTTTTAAAAAGGAGGCATGCAGGAAATGTGTTTTAAGTTCAAAATAAAACTATTTTATTCAAAGCACTCAAATCTTTGCTGAAGCATTTTGTTCCAACATAGCAACAAAACTCTTGGAGCACATTTTGTTTTGTTATTCAAAATGATCTGTTTTCTATGACTGGTATACTTAGAATGAGGCCATCTGAAGTGGCTTAAGATTTGTTCAGAGACCATAACAAACATGCGTTGTTCTGACCTTAAATTTCTACACTTGAAACTTTTTGTACACCTTAGAAAGCCTTTAGCCAAATACGTATCACAAGTTTAAAGAAATCCTAGATTAATGAGCACACACAATCTAATACCCAGTGTTCTGAAAGTCAACTATTAAATAATGCTTTACTCTATTCCTATCTACAACATAATGAAAGGTGACAGCGTAAAACCTAATTTTCCTTGTTCCTAATCTATTTAAGAACATGGCCATTTTTTAAAAAAAAATTAAGATATGTAATTTGTATTGTTTCCCAGCTAACTTGGCTCTGATAAAATGTCATTTTTTAAGTGAATATGCCACATAAGGCCAATTAACTCTTTCATTTGCATGGTTCAAAACATGAGGCTTTAAAAAAAAATACAACCTGCCTTAAGGAAATATTAGTTGGCACTACCCTGCATGAGACCTGTAATGATCTTTAATCAGCTGTGACCTGTTTAGTACTCTTGTAATATTGTAGAAGTTACTAAATTTCAAACACACTTGTGTAATACAGCAGAAACTCTGAGAAGCTCAACCAGCGAGCCTTTGCACAGAGGCCTATATTAAGGCATGTCCCTTCACAAATCCCGCTCAGTCGCTCTTCTGTATTGGGGGGGGGGGGGTTATCAGAAAGCAATGGGACAGAACCTAGGGAAAAAGCATTCCCTTCCTGAAGCCCTGCAAATTGGCATCATGCTCTTTGTCGTTGGGATGGATGCAGTTCCTGTCCTAAGTTGCTTGGCAAAAACTGGTGCAATTTTCCTGACAGTTACAGCACTAGTTTTCAGCTTCCCAGCCCTGATATTCCCAGGTGACCCCCCCCCCTTCCATGTACTAATCAGGGCTGATCCTGCATAACTTCCCAGATCAGCCAAAATAAAACAAACAAACAAATCTTAGTTAACAAGAAAGATATTTATTCTTCAACTGTAGTTCTGGAATTGCTACTGCTGTATTAGGACCATTCTGTGGCAGTCCCAACCCACTCAGTAGCCTGAGCAGTGGGAGCTGCAGACCAGTCTTCAGTGGCAGTCTGTGAACTCCAGTCCTCTGAAAAAGACATAAAATCATACTGTGTTTTGAACAGGTAAGCAACATCCTCAATCTTCCTTACCATATTTTGAGATCATTCCCTGTGATTAGCAACTTGTATTTCAAAATACAAATCTACAAGATTGTATTACAAATACTTGCACAAACCTAAATAGAATGAGAAATCAAAGCAGTTTCAATTGGGTGTAAAATAGAGAAGTGCAAAATGTGTCAATGCAGGAAGAGGATACCAGAGAATTCCAGATGGCCCACTTTCACATGGATCAAGCTCTTCTGGGTGGACAACTCTGTGGTTTACAGAAGTAAATCCTCTACACTGGAAGGATCGTGATGCATCCTAGATTAAATAGGCCTCTTGTGAAATAGGACTATCTCAGGAACACTTGAAACTGCTTCTGATTTGGAGGATTTAGTTCAACTAACTGCCAAACTGCTCCCCACCCCCAAGCAGCATGGTACAGAGGATGCCTGGCATGGTCATGAGGGAAACAGGATGTTCCATAGGTCTTTGGAACAGTGTACTCCCCTATCAGTTAATATATCCCTAGTAGAGAATTTTCAACCCATAAGGCCATTTAATTCAGCTGCAGCTTCCTCTTTCATCTCTCCTTCTAGCAAATAAAAGTCCCACCCCCCCGCAAGGCAGCCAATACAGCCAAACTGCCTTGTTGCACGTTTTCGATGAAGATATTGCTTCTGAAACAGTAAAAGCTGGGCTATACCCAAGCAGCAAGTTGATATTAGAAATTCCAAGAGATATAAATGGAACCATTTTTAAAAGCTGTTGAGAGCCAACTGGAAAGGGAGAATAAAAAAAGCGAACTGAATAGACTAATGGAAAATGAGAATGGATATCTGAGCTCTGTGTGCACCTGTTTTAGATACTGGCTCCTACCCACTTCTTTCTCAAACTTTGCCTAACTGTTAAATGCATTTCTGGAATCAATCACCCCCTGGAAGAGGATTCATTGATCAGTTGTTTAAAAAAAATTAAAATCCCTTACCATAACTTAAATTACTGTATATGATATATTGTCAAGTCAGGATTCTTCTCAACTAAATTTTTCAAGCTACTTACCAGCAGGGTAAGGCTGTATTGGGACCGAAGGTACTTGCACCCCTTCAGACCAATCAGCCACCTCAGGTTGTGGAGGTGCAGTGAATTCAGGGGCAGGTGCTGTCCATTCACCCTGGAACTCCTCCTTGGTAACTGCCTTATCAGCTGCAGCCTGTTCTTCTTTTTCAATCTGAACAAGAGGCAACTCAAGTTACAACTATAAATTAAAAGTTTTCTGGGTAGCACCAAAACCTCTCTGAATCTACATTTTGAAAATAAGGGTGATTTCGTACAAGCTTGTATCACGCACTGTGGATTTCTGTATTTTAAGCAAAGTACCTTTTTGATGCATCTACCTTAATACTTCCTTTTTCAGTGTTGTGGTACCAGACCACATATTATAGAAAACATAAGGTGATACTACCAACTTAAAACCACTTATTTCAATAATAAAGAAAAGAATAAATCTGGTCAAGTATGTGTGAATGTTACATTTTTACCTCTTCAGGATCCCGGTAGAAGTAGAGATCAGGCATGACCTCCCATGGGTGCTCCCGGGAAATAGTGCCACGCATTCGCAGGACTTCACGAGCCAACATCCACCACATCAGACCAACTGAGTGAGCTCCCTGAACATTAATTAGATCTTTGTCAATTAGATCAACATATTCATTTAAGTTCATGAATAAGCATTTAATTGAGTTTGAATAAAAGGATCATGCTGCTCAACAAATCAGGAAAACAAGAGAACAAAATAGAGCTTAACCAACCCATTCACCTGCTTGATTTCCTTCAGCTATCAATTTTTGACTGTTTCTCATAAACATGTAGCAAGAATCACTATCAAACTCCATTCATTGAACCAAAGAGGTCCTTATGGCGTTAGCGAAAAGACTTGCAGAGGCTGATGTAGCACGCTTCCTACACTCAGTAGTTCTTCGGACAGAAACTGACCTCAGCTCTGAGCTCTAACAGCGTGCAGGTTATGTAATTCCTTCTCTCCCAAAATTTTTACTCCATCAAAACAAATTTTGTATCAGACCTTTCTAAAAAATTTTTGCAGAAAGTGCTAAAGAACCACAGCTAGAAATGCTTTTTCCAAAAACCACAGATTCATGTATTAGAGGATATACTACCTTGTTATTGCAGGGAATAGCAATATCCACATAACGCAGGGGAGAATCTGTATTACACAAGGCAATGGTGGGGATGTTTACATAAGATGCTTCAGTCAGTGGCTGATGATCAGCTCTTGGATCAGTGACCACCAAAAGGCGGGGTTCACGAAAAGCAGCCTGGATCTGATTGGTGAATGTGCCAGGAGTGAAACGGCCAGCAATTGGAGTTGCACCAGTAGCTGCAGCAAATTTCAAAACAGCACGCTATAATGGGGAGATAAAATACATGGCAGAATAGATTATGTATTTCTACTGACCATTCCTCAAAATCAATAAAGCAATTATTTATTTTGCATGTACAAACAGGACTGAATTGAGGAATGTCATTTTGAAACACCAGACACAAATATATTTGGTTTCTTTTGTTGAAAGTTTGGCTTAAAGATTTCCAGAAAATTTAATTCATATTACTTTCTCCTAGCTGATTTCTTGATGGGCCATAAATACTATCAGGATACTATTTTCATCTTCTGGCCAAGTATATCCATACCTGCCCAGTATTTCTGGAGGAGATAACACTGACATCAGCTGGGTTCTCAATAGCAACGATGGCACGGGCTGCCAAGAGCAGTTTTTCCCAGGTTCTCTTCAGATTGATGATGTAAATACCTCAATAAAATGACATAGGATTGTCAATTAAATATGGGAATGCTCAACAAATAGAATACATAAACTCTAACCCTCTTGTCTTTTCTACTGTTGTCTTCAACTCTGGCATGTGGCAGCGACTACTATCAAACCCCAGTCACAGAGAAGCACTCTACTGGTGTTAGCGAAAACCCTGCCAAAATTTACTTTAGCACACTTCCGACACTCAAGAGTTAATTGGCCAGAAACTGGTCTCAGCTCCAAGTTTTAACAGTGTGCAGTTAAAACACAATGGATAGCATACGAACCTGCCTACCATAAGTCAAGCCTTATTTGATTTCAATTACAACAGTTCACTTCTGTTTGATAGAGCTCCATGGAAATCATCATATAAGGGAAAATTGACCCTGTACCACTGAACTTAAAAAAAGGCCTGTGAATTGGGGGGAAAAGGTGTTTCAGTTCATCACCAGTTCTATTAAGATTAGCTGTGGCATGGAGAGAATCCAGCCCAAATTAAGCATGATTAAGGCCCACCTGAAAAGAAATATTAAACATACCTTTTTACTTTGGCAGTGGTAGCTAGGAACAAGACTCAGGTAGGGAAAAATACTACACGTATCAACTTGGAATTTACAGACGCTGACAACAAACTCCACTACTATTGTGCATGATGACGACTCTGACATCACTAATGTAAAGTGAAATCTATAATTAACAATAATTAAAAGAAAAATCCCAATTTTTTACCATCACTTTTTCTTTTATAAATATACTGTTCCATCTGAAAATCTAGATTGGTGCCTCCCAAATGGGTTCCTGCAGCAAGGAATTTGAGGACATCTTCCTCCTTCATCTGTAGGACATCAAGGCCTCCGGACATTGTGAAAGTTTCCTTTTAAAGCAACGACAGGAAACCTAGAACAAAAATCAGCAAAGTTTAATACATGATATAATCACTACTACCCAACTATAAAACGGAAGTAATAACAATCTATCACTGTCACTGCAGAGAAAATTGTGACTACAAATCAGTTTATAAAGCCAGAATCATTAAGCTTCAAATGCTGTTCTAATGCTTTCCAGCTTGGTTCATCATAAGAAAAATGCTCTGGCATTCAGCAAACAAGTTGCAATATAAAAAAACCCAAAACAATACTGTAGCAATCAAAATGGCAGTTCTTTTCTTTTTAATCTCAACTCACTCAGCATACTGAGCAATTTTCTTGAAAAAGCTATACAAGGCAGCATACTTGCTAGGCCTGTGAATGCCTCAAAAATAATTGGGAGGAAATGCTTTGTTTGGACATAGCACAAGTGTGAGCACAGCAGCCCTGCTATTCATTTAAGCATATGGATCTTCAGCCTTCCACAGGGCCTGAAAATATATCCCTGCAAAGATGAACTGTTTTAATGGATTCTTTCTAGTCGCATAATAATAGAATAAAGTCGCATAAACTGATTCTGCTCCTAAGATTAAAACATGAACATCTGTACTTCAGATTGACATCGTTAAGAAAAAAGGAAACCACACAAGGTTTCTGAAAAAGATCCAAAGGAAGGCACTCACTCGAAAAGCTCAACTTATGCACCAATCCTCCTCCTATTATTTGGGATAACATTTAATAGCCAGAAAAGAGCAAAGATTGAGATATTTTCATGGTAAATTTTGCGCTGAAACGTTAAGCCTGTCTGGGCTACAGATGGGACCAAGGAAGTCAACACCAACATGTACTGCATTACTATACATATAGATCAAAAACGTAAGCACGGCCTCGCATCCTCCTCATTTCCAGTGCTGTTGTTGCAATTTTGCACTCGAGGAAGACCTAAATACGGAACAGCACTCGGTTCGGAAAGTTTCAGAAGAGTCAGAGGCGCCACGAAGGCCAAGTGCATCCTGCAATCAGACAAGGCGGGAGGCCTGCAACACGCGGGGCATCGCAGCCATTTCGGCAACCCAAAGCAGAGGCAGCAGCCTTGTCCCAACGCCGCCGCCTCCGCCACCCCTTCCCACTGCCAGCCACTTTGCGCGGCCGGAGCGAACAGCGTTCCGCGACTAAACACGCGTTAGGCGACTCACGCGGTGACAACGCCGTATGGAGGCCTCCCTAAGGTCGGAGAGAAAGAAGGCCGCGGCGTTTGGTCACGTGTATATATACTCCGCTTGTCTACCAATCGCAGAGTCTTCCCCGGGAAGGAAGTGACGTTCTTACTTTCGTTTCCGGACTATGTCAGAACTCTTGGTCACTTCCGGTTTCCTTCTGAGCGCCGCCATATGCGGGGATATGGCTCATGCAATAAGGAGGGGGAGCTGTCTACAAGAGTGTTTCTTAAACTTGGCAACTTCAAGATGTGTGCACTTCAACTCCCAGAGTTGGCTGGCTGGGGAATTCTGGGAGTTGAAGTCCACACATCTTGAAGTTGCCAAGTTTGAGAAATACTGGTCTAGGAGCTGTAGCAGCAAAATGCCTGCCCACACCTTTAAAGCGTGTCAGAAGACTCGCTCTTAATACAGCTTTCCTTTTGAAAGCTCCACTGTTGTACAGTTCCTTGTCCTCATTATCCTCACACTGGATTGGCGGCTGTCATTTCTAGATTCACATTAGAAAAGGCCAGGCATAAAGGGTATTGCAGGTCACAACCATCCATTGAATTTGGGTATTTTCTGAAGGGTGATTTCTGACCTAAGGAAATCGCTTAGAATGCTTTTCTGGCTTTCCCTCCTTAGCAGAATTATTCGAAAAACAGGGATGGTTTTCAAACAAAAGAAAATGTATTTTTAAAATTTGTTTATAGAGGCTGCCCAACTACCAATGATTCTGGGCAGCTAACAATTAAAAAGACAAATTGAAAAATTGAAAATATGAGCGACTTGAAGACAAATTAACAAAAACCCATCCATCAGGGGCTCAGCCATCACCTGCCCCTAAAGCCTGGGAGAATAGCCAGGTCATTGAGCAGCTGAAGGGAACCATCAGGGTGTCAAGATGCTGATAATCTCTTGATTATATTTTCCGGTACTTGTGGGACATATTCCAATATGTTTTGCAAGGAACTGGTTGGATTCACCTAATATGTTTAGCCAGATTTATACAAGCTATTTTATGGGTTACTGTAGTGCATGTGAACACCATAGGGGGCATCAGAAAGCTTACACCCAATACAGTAATTTTATCATTATTATTACTGTTATTAAATTTTTATATGCCACCTGACTCTAACAACTCTGGGCAATTATAAATAAAAATATTGAAAACAAAACAAAAATACAATAAAAATTAAGAATAAAGCCATATACCATGGCATGTAGTCTTCCATATGTATGCTTTGCAGATTATCAGACAAATTACAATTCAGAATCTCCCATGAGAAGAATTCAAGCCAAAGGCAGTGCCAATTAGTGCCAAAGGCAGTGATGGTAACATACAATTCAAAAACCATTTGTCACGTAGCAAAACTAGCAACATCTGCATTCAACATAGAAATCTTGACAGGATTAGTATCTCAATGATCCTGGCAGGGGGAGATGAGCATTAAAAGAAACACAGTGAGAACTTATCCTGCTCAATAGCCACACAACACTTTCTCATTTCTGAAGTCAATGGAAGGGTAAAATAGGAACAGAGGAAGTATGCAACAGACTATTCTAATTTTTAAAATTTTATTTTATATTTAAAGAAATAGTGCTACCTGGATTATCCTGATGAATTAACTTGGGAAACAGCATAACTGGCTGGCTGGCATCCTGAGCAGAACTGCAGGGCAATTTTTTTTTTTTCAGTTTTACATATCTGTTCAGATTTCTAACACTGAACTACAGTAAAAGATACACAGAATAACAGTGCCTGCTTGCAAGTGGCAGCAAACACTTATCCCTGGACATCATTCTTTCCTCAGTTTTATTGTTGATCTTCCTGAACTAAATGTTTCCTGTTAGTATCAAGTCAAAAACAGCTGGTCCTACTGATCTTTCCTCTACCCTCTGGAAGAGAACATTGTCAGGCAGCAAAGTAAGAATTTTCTGGAAGTTAGGTTTGAAGGCTTTGCCACCCAACAAATGTGGGAATTAGACCTCTTTTATTGCTATAATTTAAATGCTTCCATGCTAATTTGTTTTCTTAGTTGACCTAATAAAGATATTGCCCTGCTAGAAAATTTGAAATTTAAGACAGAGTGCCATACTAAAAAGTATTTTTTTTTTTTTAAGGTAGCCAACTGAAAATATGCATTTTTAAAAAAATGTATTATTCCAACTTATGACTCAAAAAAATATTATGTAAGATAGACTCTTAGTAGTATATGCAGCTAGTTCCATTTTTTACTCTGGAGATATCCAGGGCTTATCATGATGATAAGAAAAATGTCTTCACCCAACTGATAAATCACCTGGGACTAGCTGATACATTTATCAGCAGACAACAAGCTAGTCTCCAAAGCACATCCAATACTGCACTATTTGCATTTCAGTTTTTACCGTCTTAGCAATACTAACTGTTCTATGAAACCACAGCATGTAACTGGCAGGTCCAAATCCAGCAGTAAGTTATTTCTCTGCTCTGAGCTGCTAAAAGTCTCTTGTTTGAAATGCATAGTTAAAAAGAAATACAGTAAACTGTATTGGTATCAAACAACATTGTTATTTCCAGTTTTAAAAAAAAAAACAGCTCTCAGTGTAGGCTAGAGACCATGTCAGCCTTTGGGGCAGGCGTGGTTTGACACGGTCTTAGGTTCAGCTCCAGGGTCACCTAGTTCCCTAAACATGGTGGACTGGGGTTCAAGCACCTTGTGAAGCATGTACATCAAACATATGTGAAGGAGAAACGGCATGGGCAGCTACCATGGTCTGTGCCCTAGAAGCCAAAAACAGTATTTCAGCTTCAACTGTAAACAGATTTTGTCACTGCTTAAAATTGGTTTCAAGCATGCACCTTTACTGTGTACCTTAAGTTCTTTTTATTGGTGGAAAAATAGGCCATTAATAAGTACTGTACCATGGTACCTTAATTAGTGACTAAAGACCATGCAATGTTATAAGCATTAATTTTACAGCTGAAGTAGCAAGCTCACAGTTTAATGATCCAATCCCCTGCAAAAATCAAGGGCCTCAGATGAGAACTGAAGAGGTGCAGCAGCACAGCAGTAGGCCCTTTAAATAAATATAGCCACCCGGCTGACAGAATACCCACTATAACTTCTAAAGGTTGAACCCCTGGGAAAGAAGAAAATGCAGCATTCAAAATTGAAATGTGATTTGAGCATAACACATCCCAAATGTCCACAAGGTTGGACACATATGGCCTTCCAGAAGTTGCTCAACTAGAACTCTCAGCTTCCCCCCTCCCCCCACACACACACACAATGGACCATGCTGACTGAGGCTACTGGGAGATGTTCAGCAACTTCTGGAAGGCCACCATAAAGCATGCCTCCAATAAAGCATCAACTGTTCCACTAACTAGGCTCATCTTCCAACATGCGTGCTCTTGCAGGCAGGGAAGAATAAGGTTGTTTTGGTTCCTTTCTGCTCATGAGGCAAAACAGAAAGGAAAGTGTCAACTGCCTTGAGTGTAGATTTCAGGCTGTAAGCTCCTTCTCTTCTCAGTATGGTCAAACATAAAGTGGAATGGGACAATTGCCCACATGATCTCTGGTAAAGCCAGGCCTCATGTTTTCCAAATACCATAAAAAACCCTGGTGGTGTAATGGTTTTCTTTCCTCTTGAATCCTAGCACCATCCCTTAACTGCATGGTCTTCCCTTCTCTTGGGTAGGTATTTAAACCTTATCCAGAGGTCTCAACCCTCTCCTGAGCAAGTCACCTTCTCAGAGAACTATTCTAATGCTGCACTATAAGCATCCTCCTTCCTTTCCTTTGTGCACGGTATCCAAATACTGCTTGTAACAGAATCATTGTGCTCTGTGGCAGAGGTGTGTGGCAAATACTCACTACACTTAGTGTTCAGAAAGTTATTTAATGGATGAGGTTAACAGTGACTATTTTACTTCAAAGTGAGAAAGAACCAAAAGTGATAAAATTAAACAGGAGGAAAAGTGTCTCCTTTAAAAAAAAAATGAGCATTTTTTAAAAAATAGATTTTTTTTAATAATAATAAAATAACCCAAGACAAGCACTCAAACATGAGTCAGATTTCCTTCACAATCCAAACAAATAAATAAGTCCTCCTGTAGGTTCCAAGGCTTCAGATCTTTGGAGACAAAGAGGCTTCTTACCACCAAAGAAAGCATAGCTATCAATCAGCAGAACCGCATGGAAATGGTTTTAAATGACCACTTTTCCAGCTATGAATTTCTGCCTTCATTAGCTATGCAAAACACATCAAGCTATTCTTCTAAAAATGATAAGGGTAACATTGTAGCATTACTTCCACGACTGATCTTTGGAATAAGGAACGCACAGAATGGACCAAGCAGTATTCTGTTTGGAGAAGAGTGAGTAAGATGATAGTCTTGCTCAAAACAGCAGCCCAGGAGCAGTGTTTAGCACTGCCTAGATACGTGGCCCTCCATATACTGTTGGATTACAATTCCTATTGCCCGTGCTGTTTAATTACTGATGGGACAGATAGCCAAGAACTATCTGGCAGTATTTACCACCACAGCATCAAAAATAATGCATGCAGCATTCAGTTCTCGAACTCGATCTTAAATGTGGCAATGTTTAATTAAGACTCTAAGGAAAAGATTTCCCCATTTATGCTGGGACTGCCACTCTGGCCACATTGGATAGCACTTTTGAAAGCCACAGTCCCAACAAATCTGGAGGAAACAAGGTTGGCAAGATTATATGTCCTAGTGTTATTTTTAATCAGAATGTCAATTCAGTTTCTTAGTTTAGCATTAATTTTCTCACAGTCTAACAATTTTATCAGACAAGCTATGAATGAGATTGTCTTGATGAAATCCTCTGCAAGACTTCCCTCACACTCTTTTGGTTGAGTATATAAATAAGAACAGTACTGATGAAGAAAGCAGAGAGGAAACGCAGCACACAATTCTGGAGATTGGAGCCAGCAAGGAGCGTAATTATGTTTCTAGTTTCTGGAATCCCAAGTGCTAAAAGTCTTCAACAATTCACTGAATAAAGTCCTCAGAAGAGGTGGGTGAAAAATATTTTCTGAAAGCAGTTCCTCTGGGTAAACTGGCTTTAGTAGGACAACTCATACTTACACAAGCCACATAAGTTTGTGCAATTTCCAAGTACAGCAGTTTTCCTGGAATACCTCCCTGATTTTGTCACATTATTCTACTCCATTTGCTCATATTTCTAAAGATTCTGATCCACTGCCTTGGCAATTCAATATACAGAGAAATACTGCCTAAGCAAGTCTCCTTCCACGTAGGACTACTCCCACTATGAGTCTCACCAAGCAATCACAGTAAGTGGAAAAACAAAGGTAGACTAATTGCTTCCAAGTGCATCACTTAGGATTTCAAGCCCATCTTAGCCATCATTTGTTCATATACAGTCCACGCCATTGCTGCCATCAGTGTGCGCCGCAGGGCCCGTGGGACAGCACCATGGAAAAATCCAGCCAGCCCATAATTCTGTAGAGGACAAAAAGATAACCATCACCACCATTCTTAAGCACTCAGTTCTGGATGATAGTTATTAAAGGTTAATCTTTAACCAAAGGTAAAAATAGAAACCCCTATTATCCAGTGATAGTAATGGCTCTTAACAGTATCTCAAAACTATGTATCTATTTCTTCTAAGAGAATGCAACTGCATCCAAAACTGGTAAGTTCCCCCATTCTCAAATCCAAGCATCACCTACCCACAGGCTTCAGTTTCAATTTCTTGCCCTCACTCACCACATCCCTGTGCCCAGACACTAGTTTAGAACATGCTCAGCTTCTCCTGATGTTATACAGAAGTAGAACTGAGTGTCACCAGCATATTAACGGCATCTAGCTCTCAAATTCCTAATGACACCCCCCCACAGTCCACCCATGGCTTCACAGAGATGTGAAACGGCATTAAAGACAAAGAACTGTGCAATGCCACCTAACAGCACGGCCACCAGGGTCCAGAGGTAATCACTCACTTTAAGGGTCTCACTGCAAGTAGGAACGGAACTGCTATAACCCAACTCATGAAGACAGTTCAGGAGATTACTATGGTTGATGGTAAGAAAGGCTACTAAAAGATAAACAGGAGTCATGCTCCCTCTGTTTCTCTCCCACAGAAGATCATCTATCAAAGAACCATGGCTATACTGTCCCAAAACCAGAGGGAAGAGAGTTAAAATAATTTATGTACTATAACCACCCAGAATTGCTTGGAGTCAGGTGGCATGTTATTATTATGGCTGGTCGCACAGTCAGCCATATGTTTAGACTGGATTTGACATTTTTATCCACCTATCAAGTCCTTCCTAAGGACCTGGGATAGGCAGATGTTGTTTAGTAGTATTAAAGATATCAGCGCAGGATGTAAGCTGCCTTTTGCAATTGACTGATGGTGATTTTGTCAATGCAACGATGTTCAAGTGGTGCTCCAGATGTTTTGGGATTGCACCCAAGGCACCTATTACTATTGGTACTATCTTTGCTGTCATTCTACTTCTATTTGCAGGTATTTATATTTTGTGATTTTCTCCAGTTTTTTCTCTTCTATTTTGCTGTCTCCAAGTATTGCAATGTCCACTACCCAGACTTTTTTATCTTTCTTATCAACAATGGTTAAGTCTGGGGTGCTTGTCTGTCTGAATTCTAAAGTCCCAGAGTAGTTTAGCTTCTCCTTTTTCTATTACTTTGTCTATTTTGCTTGCAGGCAAGTTGTATTGCTTGCAGATATTCCAATGCACCATTGTTGCTAGTTTGTCGTGCCGTTGTTTGTAATCAGTCTGTGTAATCTTCTTGCAGCATCTAACTACTGTTTAGTTACGGTTTCTTTATTATTATATGTCTGCACTATACAGGCAGCACCCTCTCATTCACCTCATCCAAAGAGAATATTTATGCCTGGGCAGTAGTTAACGTAACCCTTTGGATTTAGGGAAGGCCTTTTCAAAAGAGAATAGACCATGACCTCTTAGAAGGATGGTTACACCAGCTTATCACATAAAAAACATTCACCACTCCCTGTATCCACCCAGTCAGCCTCCCTCAGCTAGCTCACATAAGCAAAAATGAGAAGACAAGAGAACACACAGTAAATCAAACAGTTACAAGCATTTTGTCCATGTCTTCAGACCTCATGAACTGAACCTGACCCCATACAATTACAGGTAGTACTCGCATAACAACCACAATTGGGACCGGCAACTTTGTTGCTAAGTGACATGGTCATTAAGCAAAACATTACATGACCATGACAGACTTACTTCCACTACAGTCATTAAGTGACACATCGCATGTCTACAAATTGTGATTTTACTGCCAGCTTCTCCATTGACTCTGCTTGTTGGAAGCTATGAAGGGTGCAAATGATCATGTGACCAAGGGACGCTGCGACAGTCATAAATGCCTGCCAATTATGAAGTGTCTGAATCTCAATCACGTGACCACAGGGACACTGTAAAGATCTTAAGTGCGAGGACTGGTCATAAAGTTAAATTTTCAATTGCTAAACCGGGCAGTCGTTAAACGAGCACTACCTGTAAATGAAATCTAAACTGTGTCAAAAGCAACATCCAACTTCACAATGGGACAAGAACCATTACATCTGACTTTCAAGAAGACCATGCTTCTGAATGCTAATTACCAATGTGAGTAAATAAGACAATGCTATACTGTTCACATCCTCCTTGTGCCAAGAGACATCTGATTAGCCACTGCAGGAACAGGATGCTGGATTAAATCAGCCCCTGACCTCACCTAACATGTCTCTTATGTTATTTTCACATTAGATCCAATCACTGTAAAATCTTGATGAAATTAACTCAGGAATACTTTTTCAAAACCATGATGAAAGGGAAGTCAGCTATCAGGTTTATTTTAATTAGGAAATGTTTTACCGCTGCTGGTTTAAGAGCCAAAGTACTGTTAGCTAATTAATGCACTCAGCCTTACCCTGAAGATTAAGGCAATAGCCTGGCCAGTCTGAAGGTATTTTTCAGTTGAGAGCTGCATGTGTGTTTTGATGACATCAGCAGGCTGAGTAGCTAATGAGGCCAGAATTCCAGCAACAGTTCCACAGCCAAAGTTCACAAGTGGTGCAACTGTTGTATCCAGTTGGCCTGGAAGAGAGCAAGCAAACCCACAAACGTGATATTACAATTAGTTCCCACAAGGAAAAAGCAGAAATAATTAAATCCACATTTACATCATAGGCAAGGACGAATTTAGAGTCAGTATTTCAGAACACCAAAATTTCAAACTGAAGAGGAGCATAATTGGAAAATGACGTGGAGATGGATTTCTGGAACGTCTGGCAAATCTGACTGCAAGTGGTTCTGTACATCAAGATTAAGACAAACCTGGCAAAGTGTTCAAGCAAAATTACTGCAAATACTTGGATATATCATGTTTGTTTCACTCCTGTTCATGTGGTTAAAATAAAGAACAATTCTTTTGTCATTTTTCTCTCAAATCCTTCAGCTGTGATAGTTACGTACAGTGGGGCAAAAAAGTATTTAGTCAGCCACCAATTGTGCAAGTTCTCCCACTTAAAAAGATGAGAGAGGCCTGTAATTTTCATTATAGGTATACCTCAACTATGAGAGACAAAATGAGAAAAAAAATCCAGAAAATCACGTTGTCTAATTTTTAAAGAATTTATTTGCAAATCATGGTGGAAAATAAGTATTTGGTCACCTACAAACAAGCAAGATGTCTGGCTCTCACAGACCTGTAACTACTTCTTTAAGAGGCTCCTCTGTCCTCCACTCGTTACTTGTAGTAATGGCACCTGTTTGACCTTGTTATCAGTATAAAAGACACCTGTCCACAACCTCAAACAGTCACACTCCAAACTCCACTATGGCCAAGACCAAAGAGCTGTCAAAGGACACCAGAAACAAAATTGTAGATCTGCACCTGGCTGGGAAGACTGAATCTGCAATAGGCAAGCAGCTTGGTGTGAAGAAATCAACTGTGGGAGCAATCATTAGAAAATGGAAGACATACAAGACCACTGATAATCTCCCTCGATCTGGGGCTCCACGCAAGATCTCACCCCGTGGGGTCAAAATGATCACAAGAACGGTGAGCAAAAATCCCAGAACCACACGGGGGGACCTAGTGAATGACCTGCAGAGAGCTGGGACCAAAGTAACAAAGGCTACCATCAGTAACACACTATGCCGCCAGGGACTCAAATCCTGCAGTGCCAGACGTGTCCCCCTGCTTAAGCCAGTACATGTCTGGGCCCGTCTGAAGTTTGCTAGAGAGCATTTGGATGATCCAGAAGAGGATTGGGAGAATGTCATATGGTCAGATGAAACCAAAGTAGAACATTTTGGTCTAAACTCAACTTGTTGTGTTTGGAGGAGAGAGAATGCTGAGTTGCATCAAAAGAACACCATACCTACTGTGAAGCATGGGGGTGGAAACATCATGCTTTGGGGCTGTTTTTCTGCAAAGGGACCAGGACGACTGATCTGTGTAAAGGAAAGAATGAATGGGGCCATGTATCGTGAGATTTTGGGTGAACACCTCCTTCCATCAGCAAGGGCATTGAAGATGAAACATGGCTGGGTCTTTCAGCATGACAATGATCCCAAACACACCACCCAGGCAATAAAGGAGTGGCTTCGTAAGAAGCATTTCAAGGTCCTGGAGTGGCCTAGCCAGTCTCCAGATCTCAACCCCATGGAAAACCTTTGGAGGGAGTTGAAAGTCCGTGTTGCCCAGCGACAGCCCCAAAACATCACTGCTCTAGAGGAGATCTGCATGGAGGAATGGGCCAAAATACCAGCAACAGTGTGGGAAAACCTTGTGAAGACTTACAGAAAACGTTTGACCTCTGTCATTGCCAACAAAGGATATATAACAAAGTATTGAGATGAACTTTTGATATTGACCAAATACTTATTTTCCACCATGATTTGCAAATAAATTCTTTAAAAATCAGACAATGTGATTTTCTGGATTTTTTTCCCCATTTTGTCTCTCATAGTTGAGGTATACCTATGATGAAAATTACAGGCCTCTCTCATCTTTTTAAGTGAGAGAACCTGCACAATTGGTGGCTGACTAAATACTTTTTTGCCCCACTGTAAGTAAGAAACAAATCAAATTCCAGGAGGTTAAATGACACATTAGTTTAAATTTACGTTGTTAATTCTACATTCCTGAAAAGTAACACTGTTATAAAACTTCTAATATGGCTTGAACATGCAAATCAAAGAATTAGAATCAAAGGAATAATTATCCCCTCCCCTTTTTTTTTTAAAGTGTACAACCCCTAGGGGTCATGATCCATAATGAGAGAATCCCTGTTCTATTCTCTTGAAGAAAGTATATTGTCTTTTCTCAAGCATTTTAAGTACAAACATTCAAGCTGAAACACATTATTAATCTTTATATTCTTAAAGCTATATCAAGTCATTCATTCTACCCAATGACTAGAGGATTCATGGCTCCAGAATCATTACACTATAGAAAAAAATGCTTATGATTTAGAAGATCAACAAAGAAACCTAAAAAATGTGCAGGCTCAATATTCCATGTTTTTTGCAACTTCAAAGATGAGAACAAGATACTGGGATTTATACAATAAGTGATATATAAATGGACATTTTAAAAAAATAAGATAAAGGTGTAAAAGATCTTGTTGCTACAAAGGCCTCATACTGAAACTGTGAGGAACGCTGGGCATATTTCCTCTATTCTAAATTCTACAGAAGAAGCCACAGAACCAGTACACTTACCATATAATGCAATTTTTTGGGTCTGCGTGTAGAACATCAGATAGATGCCAGAAAAAGGTGCATCACGTAGAAGTGTTGCTGTCAGGCCGCTAAACAAGCCCCGGGCCCCTTCTGACTGGTAGATATTTCTCAAGGCTCCATATACACTTTCATAGCCATATTTTCCACTCTGTAAATCAAACATAATTGTCAAAGTGGACCTTCTACCACATAAGCACATGTGAAGTTCTGCCAAAATGTACATGCACGTGGAGCAGGAAAAAAGTTCTAAATACAAAGGATAATATTGCTAAAATTGTACACTACTGATATCAATATGGATATAATTTATTGAGTGTTGATAGATGGATTCATATCAGAGATATGTAAAAGTTATGGTATTGATGTTCCTGTCTGTTTTGGATATTACTTTATTGTATGGTGGTGGGGGGTTTGCTATAAGCTGCTTAGAGTTGAAAAGACTGAAGTAGCATAAAAGGATTCAAAGTGTATAAATAAAATTCTCCAATAAAAAACAACTCCTCACCTCATATCGTGTTTTCACTACTGTGATTGGTAACATACAAATAACAGCTACAGTCCGTGAGGTTGCACCCAAGAGGACCGATTCCAAGGCAGTAGGAGAGCGTTCCCACAAAAAACGCTGTTTTATCATATATAAGGTGCTGAAGTAAATCCCAACTCCTGGAATGCATCGTGCGAAGGACTGCAAAAGGTGGCAAGCCGAGAGAGACAGACAATAGTGCAAGGAGACAAACATAAGGGGGAAAAAAGGTAATAGCTATTTTCAATTTTTATTTTTTCAAACAGATTGAGCCACAATCTATTTTTTCATTTTTTCCCCAATTTTACAATGTTGCATTTCCTCCAAGAAACTTAAGAAGGTTGCATGAAAAAGAATAGGCAGGGCAAAGGCAATTGGCCTGAGGTCATTTTGTCAGTTTCAAAAGGGAAGTTTCAGATTCAATATATAAGATCAAGTAAAGCAGGATGGAAAACTGAACACCAGAGAGAGGTGTTCCTGTCCTCCATGATTAAATAGGTCCTAGTGCCCACAGAATTATACTTCCAGGGAATCCAAATAACCAGCAATATATGAGTGTGGGAAACAGCTGAAAAACTCTGTGACCAAGTTCACTCAACATATGGCCTAGAGGATGGTAAGTTTGTAATTCAGAGCATTGTAGGAGCTTGGCCACTGTTTTGGCATAAAGGGACCTAGACCTCATGGTAAGCCATAAGACGGTTTACTTTGATCTCCATGTGTCCACCTGAGTATGACAACTCCCTTTCAGACTTCCCAATTCCATTCTGAAAACTCTGTGGCCACTGTACCACCTGGCTTAACTATGCTCAAGCAAATGTTATTTTTCTTTGAGCCACTGTTGGGTAAATTTATTTCTGAAGTGGTTGCCATTGGCTTTTAGTGGCAATGATTCAGGCTTCTTATGGCTTTAATCTCAAAATAAACCATTCAGCTCACTCCAGCAAATCCAATGCAAACCAAAAAAGCCACACCACTTATTGGAGACAACTTACTGGAGAAACACCTTTCCACAGCCCAAATATACTTTCTGTACGAGCAACTTTGAACAGCAGAGCTACCATCCCAACACGGCCTGATCTGTGGGGTGGGGGGGGGGGGGGAGAGGGAACAAACCTGATATTAGAAACGGGTAGATCTCAACAGCCATTTATTACAGCTTCCCCAACAGGGAACATTCTGGATTATAACCCCCATAAATACCAGCTAGTATACTGACTGGGAATTATGAGATTGAGAGTTCAACCCCATATACCATATAGCAGTCTTCCTTAAACCCAATGGTTTCTACATGCATTGGGACTACAACTCTTATTCCTATCCAGCATTGCCAAAGATCCACTGCAGACTGAGACATCTTTTTTCCTGAAGTTATTTAGATGCATGTAAATGCATAAACAGTGGCTAAAACTCCACTCTTCTTATCTACTGATTCCCAATCCCACATTTAAAGAAGAATGTGAAACTCTGCTGTTTGCTCCATTACAAGCAGCCATGTAAAGGAACTATCTTCCTTAGTTTAGGACTAATTCAGATGTACCATCTGAATGTTTCTCTCTTTGTACAAGTGAGCTGAGATTCATAAATAAAGCCAGCTTGTACATAGGCAAAGCTTATCACCAGTTCTTCATGCATGGACTACATACCTTTTATTCAATAAAAAAACCAATACTGATGTCTTCACTGGTAAGATCATATAAAACCTAGGAGTACACCTTTGCCTACCTTATTTCTATATCAGTCTCACCCTCTTCCATCACCACTCAATTTCCAATCCAGAGTCTTAAGGCCCACAGCAGAAAATTTTCCAGTAAATATTTGAAATACTTGCCCACTGACAGCTGGTTGCAAAGTCTGAAGCCTGGTTTTAAGCAAGTCAAGAGGCTGGAAAAGCAGGGTGGAGCATGTCCCACTGATGGAACCACAAAAAAAGGCTTTTAGCACAGGATGCATCTTGGAAGGAAAACAAACAAAATTAAATTGGTATGCATAGTCAAAAATTAACACTACACAATTCTTGACATAACCATATCCCAGACTTTCTAGTCATAAAAAAAAATAAAGATACAGATTTAATAAATCTTATTAAACAAAATAACAAGTAAACAACTGCTCATAAGGAAGCATTGTAATACTTTAAATCTCATGCAAAACCTTTTAAATATAATTGTTTAAAATATTGGAGACCTCTTCAGTACATTTATTAATTAATTATAACTATGGTGAACAATTTCTTCATAGTGGTTATTAGCATTCAGCTATTTAATTCTTTTTAATTTCTGTAAACATATTCATTGATAATTATTTCCATATCTACATTGCTTACAACTAACATTTAGGAGAAACAATAGAGGTTGCGGGAAAAATTTTCAAGAAGCAGACCAAGTCAAAAAAAGTTGGAAATAAATGAACCGTAAGGAAGAATGAGGTCAGTTGGAAAGTATAAAATCAGAACTGTGGGGTCTCAGTCACCTAGAAAAAGATCATGTGACCACAGAGGTCTCAGCAGAATTGCTTACAGTATTGTCTGTAACCTTTAGCATTTTTTAGCTTATAAACTGCTTGTGATATAAGGAGCAGCTGGACAAAATGCATCTAAGAGTTGCTTCTGAAGTATTCAGACCAGAAACATTAGTATTTTCACATCATTATCCTTCTCTCAAAATGCTGGCAGTTGACAACCCAACGATAGCCTAATCACCAAAACAGAATATGAACATGCCAACTCAAACTATCATCCTTCGGAGAAGCCAACGGCCTACCATAAAATTAAGCAACCTTCAACCAATAGCCAACTGGTGGATAGCCTATGTCAGACTTGGAGGACAGAAGCAAGTTGGAAACCAACAACCTGTAGCTGCATCAAGACCACATGCTAAGATTTGCTTACTAGGTTTCACCGAATGAACACTTTTGTTTGGGCTCACAACATATGCTGAACTGACAAACCTGTCTTACCAACCACAACACACTAACGAGTAGTTGGCAAGTTTGCCACCTTGAGTTACATACATATAAAAAAGAGGGGAAAAAATATAACAACAGATCACAGATAAGCAAACCACACGGTGGCTTCGCATGCTGTGCCTATCCGGTGTCTGCCCACAGCCCTTATATAACAGCCTCCCCAAGGTTAGGGCTCCTACAGCTATAAGCCCCATCAAGCCCAGACAGAGGAACCTGGGACTTGTAGCAAGAGCCTGGGAAAGACGAACATACATGCCCTATACATACACAGAATACTACATACTATGCAGGACGCAGCGTTTGGGGAACAAGCAAGCCCCACGGAGCTCGGGAGGCGTTACTGCTGAGTAACGTTACCAGCCCTCCCTTTTCTTAAGCCAGCCGACTTAACAGGGAGAGGCGAGGAGGGGCAAACGACTTCACCAACCAGCGCAACCTCCTCGGTCCTTCCAGAGGAACCGCGGCCCTGTTCCGCTCCTGCGCCGAACCAACTTCTCAGCTCGGATTCGGATTTTGCCGGTGCGGACATTCCACGCAGCTTGTATCCGGGCACAAGGAGCGTGACGTCAGCGGCTCGCCTCCGACACCCGGCCAATCAGAAAGGAGTGGAGCAGAGGCGAAGAAGTCACCCTTAACTCTTTCTCCGCTGCGGAAGGGAGTTTGCGCCGGGTTTGCTTTCACTAGAGGAGGCCCCGGGGCGTCACACGCCAGGCGGGATACAGAGAACGGTGACCGATAAGAAAGCACGGCCATGAGCTTTTAGAAATCATCTACTATTAAATCCCATTTCACGATAAGAACCTCGTTCTTACCCAGGAACAAAAATAATGTCCGGTTTCTAATCCTTCCCTACTGTAGTTGAGACTGAGGACTGATTATTTTACTAGGAAACAATCTGTCCGCTCGTTGTGGGTAAGGAATCCAACTTCCTGAATTTGCAAAAGTCAGATTTAAAGCATCCCAGGTGGCTGTCCAGCAGCCCCTTGGGGAGAAGGGGAGCAGCCCCCGCTTCCTCCCGTGCTTGAAACCCAACGCCGTGCTTACTCTTCGGGGGTCTTTCCTCAATCCATTCCGCAAAGGAAGACGTACCGAATTCCCCAGACGGGTCTCTCTCGCTGGCGCCATCCATAGGGTGGGACTTGCAGCAGCCGTCCTGTTCCAACGTGCCAAGCCGTTAACCACTGTTTACTAATCCCAACACTCTAACTACTTTGGGGTTGTGGGAACCGAATCTCACTACCGTACTCCAGATTTCCCAGATCATGTGACTCCATCCACGCTTTCCAAATGTTTGCCGCCCACCCCCGAAACTGGATCGCCTTGTAGCCGCGAGTCGAACCGCTGCTGCACTCTTACCGCCATGAGTTCCACCTGGTTCCGCGTTTGGAGCCCAGCAGGCGTCCATTTCTGAATCATTTAAAAGCGACGAAGGAGCCTCCCCGTGAATAAAATCCTACCCTCGACGCAGCTCTCAAAGAGGTCTTCAGTATCTTTCCTTTAATCCAGATGATCAGAGGTGGAGCAAGAAAGCAGCAGCACCATAGAGATAGGAAATATGAAGAGGCGCATCTCCCCAGTCCTGCTTCCGCTTCACGGTTCCATTGTTACCCAGCAGCAATTGCCGCGGCGTCGGCCTTAAAGTGCCCGAGGCTGCTAAGAGTGACAGAAGATGCACAACTATGGAACTCGTTACCCAGGCACGCTCATGTTATTAATTCTATTTTTTTTCAAAAAGAATTTTGTTTTATACAATATATATATATTCATATACATATATTTTATACAATATATATATATATATATATATATATATATATATATATTTAAATAAAATTTTATTTTATAACAATTTTTAACTATATTAAATGTTAATATTTCATTAGTTATTTCATTTAGTATTGAACATTTTTTATTCTATTTTTTTCTATTTTTTCAAAAATTCTACTCTCAAAAACTATATGTTTGCGAAACGCCACTCGAGCTATCCCTGTTGGAAGAAGAGTAGGATGGTTTGGCTCCCTCAGCAGCTGGCATTGCAGGCAATCCTGCCCACGAGGTTCCCCCGAAATTTGAACGGCTCCAACCCTATCGGTGCTTCGAAGAGTCCTAAAGACCTGGCTCTTTACCCGGGTCTTTGGCAAGGATGACCGATGCCCCTTTCTTCCTCCTTGTCCCCCTCTGTTTGTTTTCTTTACCCTCGTTGTACTTATGCCTTGTGCTTTTTTGTGTGTATTTTGTATTATTGTTGTTCTTAAATGTTTTTAATAATGGCAGACCACCCAGAGTCTACCAGGAGTCCGGCGGCATATAAATGGAATAAATTATCGTTGGTCAGTCGGCCACTGGATTTGGCATCTTTATCCCCCTATCGAATCCCTCCCACAGACCTGCGACAGGCAGATGTGGGATCCGGACACTGCCCACCGCACGCGCTGCTGCCTCAAGACAAAGAGAAGGAGGGGTTGGAAACGGCACGGCCGCGCTGTGCAGCTCCTTAGCTGTGCTAGAGTTTCGGCATCTTTGGAGTTACGATGCGCTCCTGCTGCACCCCTGTCCAACGGTCGTTACAGAAATTGAATTCACCTGATCGGGAAGGCACCTGTTCCGAGACGGCCCTACGCTTGAGGGCCATTCCGTGAAAAGGGCTGTTATTCCTTACAATGAGCAGGAGGGGAGGAAAGGGCTCCTCCCCACCCCCCAAGCCCGAGGCCAGCTGCTTCCTGCAGAAGTAAAAGCGAAAGCGAGGGTCACGCCAGAGGACGGTTAAAAAATGGAGAGGGAGAAAATCAAACGCGTCCTAGATGAGTTGAGCGGGGATGAATTCAAGGAACTTAAGTACTACTTAGAAATTGTTTCTACGGAGGAAGAGAGCGCTAGAAGCTCCCGCAAAATCAGTAGAAGTGCGCTGGACAAATCAAACAGCAGCTTCGGGCTTGCGGATCTCCTGGTGCAGCATTATACAGAGCGAGCCGTGCCAGTGCTCGCGGTGGCGCTAGAGCGCGTGCCCCGCCTGGACCTCGTCGGCAAACTGAGGGAAATGGGTGCAAAGCCTCGGGGTAAGTACCGAGGAAAGAGGAAGTGGGAAGGACCGAGTCCACCTCAGGGACCCAGCGACCTCTCGCCGCCCGGTGCCTTGCAGCGGTGCTGGACTACAACGCCTGTCATTCGCAACCACCCCGAGCTCAGGATGTTAGACCCTGCGATCCAGGGTACATTTGGGGAGCAGTCTTCCTCGCAGCAGGCTGGGGAAGACGACACCCGTCCTCCTGCCCGCCCACGACGGCCTTCCCCTTTCTTTCCTCCCTGGCTCAGTCCCAACATTTTCCCGCTGCCCGATCCGCGCCCTCTCTCGCCGTTGAACGCGGACCGCTCGCTTCCTTTTCCAGCCTCATCGGCGCTTACTTTCGGTGCCATAGCGCCATCCCGTGGCGGTCCAATACACGGTTGCCCCCTTTAAAATAAAATTATATCGGGACGTCTTTCGTTAGCATTGTAGAGAAATGACTGCGCTGTACTGTAGAGTCTTAGATTTGGGAGGAGGGTGCTGACTGCTGCGGGGAGGGCAGCGATGCAGGAGGGGTTGGACCAGATATTTCTGCTATTTTCTTGAACCCACCATAACCCATTGGCTTTCTCTTGATGCAGAGTATTTTTATGCCCTCGTTCTAACAACAACTGGTGTAAAGCAGTACAGGACCTTTAGAGAGTAACTGTGAAAACACTATACAGGCATCAATAACTCAGGTATTAACATAAAACTGTAGCATCTCAACTTTCTGTCTGTGTCTCTCTGTTGGGCAAGAACCAAGTGCACCCAAGCCATCAAAAACACCTTGTAAAAGGGAATGTGAGGATGCTCCTGAAGATGAACCACACCTGGTAAGTCAGGCTATTCATTTTTCAGAAGAGTTGGGGCATTTAAATTCATGGTTCTTTGCTGTTTCGTGGCGATTCTTCATATATTTATCAAGTACTGCCTGTTTCTTGGTTTAGGAACAGGAGGTGTTCTGTCTATAGTATTTCCAGCCATCATCATCTTTTGGGATGGGCAGTCCCTGTAATATGTTGCAGTAATGACCCTTTGCACTTTGTAAGATTCTTTTAAAAGTAAAAACTGATAACAAGTTATTTATTTTTTGAGTTAGTCATAAAAAACCTTGCATATATAACTTGGAATGTTGGTCAAGTTTAGAGTCCGAAAGTTAAAGAATTCACAATTAGAGCAAGCCATGTGTTACTTGTGGACCCTCCCACTCATGGAGTTGTGAGATTGACTGGCACTAGAGGCAGAAATGGGGGACACCAATTTTCCTGGCACTTCAATGATATGCTTCAAGAACCCACTTGACCACCACCATTTCAGCACATGTCCTTCTTGGAACATGGACTTCAAAAGCATCTTCTTTGCGTTCTAGGAGCTGGAGATCCCTTCTTCGGTGCCAGCCCAGTCACCCCATTTTACTAATTTTTTGCATTCATTTTAGATTTTAATTAAGGAAAAGCTGTGAGGCCTGGATGCACAGTGCCAGTCTCAGCCATTCTGTTTATTGGCCCTGGGGCCATTTTGATTTAGAAACATGCCGGAAAGGGCTCAGGCCTTTCTTAGATAAAGACAGGCAGCTGTGGCAACAACATCTTCAAAGTTGATATAACTTCCTGAGGGGTGCAGAGACATGTCGGAAAATAATCCATCTCTGCCATCACAAACAAAGATGCAGAAAGTAATTCTTTCTTAATGCCAAACTTTTATACTGCCAAACAGGAATGATTTTCTCATTACAGATGACTTTCTTTTGTAGGAAATGTTCACAGTTTTAGTAGTTTTCAATAGGTGGTACCTACAGTGGTTAAGATGCACTTATTCAGTGATAAAGAAATGCTTCCTCTTTTTTTTCCTATGGGTTGCCAACACAATGCCCCCTCCCCAGGCCCCTTAATACCAGTAGTATCATGACATTGCTGCTACTCCTAGATAGTATCCACAAGGCTCCCCAAATTATAAACAAATGAATTAATAAAAAGCCCCAAATTCATGACATCACAAATCTTGCAAAATAAATGAAATGCCAAATTTTCATAAGATATCCTGGGGCTAGATTACTGAAATCTCACAAGACTTTGGATATTTTATTTTAGTATTGCTCCATCACACAAAATCAGGTCTGGTTTCTGATCCCTGAAAACATAATGCATGATGATCCCGTTCATTCATTTCTGCTTTATGCTCAGTTTCATGGACAAGTTGCTGAACTTTGTTGCTTTGCCATCTAAGAATGTGCAATTATAAAGAAATTTTTTGGTCAGATTTGTGTCATAAACACTTGGAAACCTCACTTTTTTTTTTACCCTCATAAGTTTAACTCTTGGAAAACAGAGGTTTTCTGACTGGCCATGGCTATTCTGTGAATGGACAAGTCAGTTCTTGCTGCTGACTGAATCAACTGATGGACGTGATCAAATTGTTTTTACTGGGAATCCTGTCTTTTCTGATGTTCTTGAGAATTTAAAAGCTTGACTGATATTTTGAAAACCTTCAACTGACTTTCAACAAATATTCCACAATCTTTTTCAGGAACGCTATGAAATGCGCAATCGGCGTGTTGCCTTCATGATGTGCGTAACGAAAAACAGAGATGGCTCCGAAGAGGATATTGGAAAAATGAAAAAACTGTTTGAGAAATGCAGGTTTATTACCCCTTTACAAGACTGCATAAATCCTTCCAAAGAGGTAAGTTCTTAAAATCGCACTTTAAGAAGGGATCTTCAGAGGTTTATAGTGAATTGCCAAATGTTGTCACAATATTAAGGCCAGGAATGCATTAAATATTGAAGAATTAATTCAGTAAACATTAGCATCCACAGTAACACTGATAGCAGATTTCAGAATTTCAAACCATTAAAAATTAACATGATTCATATGCAGTGGTACAGTTGTACCACTAAGAAATTAACTAGTTCTTTCCATCTGTGAAATTTAAAAACTATAATATGGCTATGAATTGGCCACTTCCCTAGTCAAAGGGGCAACAAAGAAGGAAGATTCCATCCATCCTTGGTTGTTTCTGTGCTTGTCATTAGGAAAAAGGCTTAACTCTATCTTCTTCTATCAACCTTCTAAAAAAAAAATAGCCTGCTAGAATTCTAGCCACCTGAGTTTCTATGGGAAGGGAAAATTTCCTCATCCATTTTGCTGCTAGCTTGTTAACAAGCTAGAAATCCTGTCAGTTTCAATACCAAGATGGCCTAAAAAAAACCCTGCATTAATGAACATAGAATAGTGGTTTTGGATTACAGAACTGAAGAAAAACTAAATCCTTTCTCATAGACGAGGAAGCCAAGAGCGCTTGAGAAGTTGCACCATTTCCTCCCAGGACAAACAGCACAGGGAGACAGCAACTTGGAGCTTCCATTGTCCAGAGGAGTTAGTGCAGGAAGCTTGTTCTCCCCTCCCTGTCAGGAAGAACATCGGCCTCAACTGCCAACTGCCCTAGAACTAGAGAGCTTATGGAAAGCACATTCTGGCCTCTAGCACTGCTCAGGTGACTCAGAGTCAACAACCAGACTCATACCTGGTTGACTTGTATGGACTTCAAACATAAGTCAGATCAGGCCTGGTTAGGACTTGAATGGGGGACTTTCAAGGAAGCAGGATTGTATGCTAGATGGAAATCAAAGGATATTCTGAAATGAGGCGATCACAAAGCATGTGTACACTGCTGCCAAGAAGACTGCTTGTATGTGACCATCAAGTCAACACAGGTCAGGTTTGACTTGAAGAAAACTTTATTTTCGGGCTCTAGACAGTGTGTGTATGTTCTGGATATCTAGTGATACCCAGAACAGCAGCCATGGAAGTTTGTTCAAAACAAAGTAGAGAGTTATGCAGTTCAAGATTATATCATATTGATTGGGTTATAAATGTTAACAGACTGGCACTGGAACCTGAATTTGCTTCTTTTCCTTTTGATTCACCATTCCTTATTCCTTTTGTTTCTTGTCTATTTATGACCCTGGCAAAGCAACTGTTTTATCTTTTAATCTCTGTGTAGCAGTTACAAAAGTTATGTGTTATATATGTGATTTGTAATATTCTTGGTCACTTTAACAGAAATTAATGGACGATCTAAAAGAGTTCCAGAAGTATATCAACACCTCGACTGAGGAGATCAGCTGCTGCCTCATTACCCTTATGAGCCATGGAAAACAAGGCATTATTTTGGACCCGGATAAGAAAGAAATAATTCTGGATGAAATATTTTTACTTTTCAACAATAAAAACTGTCCTAAGCTCCAAGGAAAGCCTAAAATATTTATAATTCAAGCCTGCCAAGGAAGTCAGTACACTTCAAACCTGTTGCATGCATTGAAAAATATTGTTATTAATATAATCAAGACATTTCTGTTTTTGCCAACTGATTGTTCGTTTTGTACTTCTGGTGCACTATACAGAAATTTGAGGTCTGCACATGAATTTCAAAAGAATAGATCAGAAAATTAACCTTTGGGCAGGGAAAATTGCTGGCACTTAATGGGTAACAGATTATTATCTCTTTTTTTAAAACAAACTTTATTATTTAAAAAAACAAACATATAACCATATAATTATAAATAAATTTATATACATAAAAATTACACATAGAACAATACATACAGCGATTTCCAGATCTCTTCACAGTGAATCTATTACTATTAATTTACTATTTTCTTGTCTCATTATACTATTTTATATACTTATTCCACTTCTATATTACTATTACATTAAGTATCAGTTATTTTTATATTTTGTGATTCTTCTGTGTAACTCAAGAAAGGGAACCATTCTTCCATAAATTTATCCACATCTTTATCTTTTAATTGGTCCGTTAACTTTGAGCAGATTATTATCTATTAAGGGAAAATGTGGCTCACTTGTTTTTGGCTTAGCATGTTATGTTAACCCATCCAATTGTCACCTTCAGATGATTGTGGTTAAACAAACTAGAGTTTACCAGTTGTGAACTCAGCCAGAGTTGACAGATAGTGAGAAAAGGCATTTGTGCTGCAAGTCAGGGAAAGAAATTGATGTGTGAGAGAGCTTCATCATAAGGGCCAGCCTTGTTCAATGGTGGGGAATGATGAAAAGAGCCTGAAAATCTCTTGTTACAAGGTAATATAGGCCTGTCTAAAGTAATGAATGAAGAAGCTTTTGCTATTGGGTTTCTCCTACAATGGTGGCTTGACCTGGCCCTTGGTCCTTATGACTATCCTCAGCACAACTATCTTGTGGGTGTGCAGTTCTCAACAGAGTAGGCAATATGCCATTCAACTGCTTTTTGAGTCTCTCAGCTCAAGGCTCTTAAGGCTCTAATCATCTTTTCTTATAGTAGTTTTTAATCAGTTCCACTAAACACATATTCCCCAAAGACCTCTGTGGTCTGAGGTGAGTTTATTCTCTAAATAAAATGAGGGAAATAATAGTTAATAATACCAAAGGCATCACTTGTATGATGAACAAACCCTCATTGTCTCAAATACATTTTTCACTGTACTGATAGGCTTAGCAAGTACCCATGAAATAGAGGGAATTGGCTAGTTATTGCAATTATGCTAGAAGTTGTCTACTCTTTATGCCTTCTTGTATCCATGTTTGTTTCCAAAAGAGTCTACTGAGTTTGGATAAACTTGCTTGCTTGGATTTAGTGTGTATAGGCTTACAGCTTTTAATACACAGGCTCCCTCAAATTTGAGGCTTGGCAAACTTGAACCCCTTTTCCTTAATCCATAATCACCAAAGAGTTTCTCAGGTTTATGAATACTTTACTGTCCTGCCTTTGACATTGAGTGAGAGTTCCTCTCCCCAGCTTATTTCTAGCTTTAATTCAAGCTGAAGAAAAACTTTACCTGAATGAAGCTATGAACATTTGTGTCAGTCTTTTGAGGTAGACCAGACTTGAACACCAAAGTTATGAACACTAAAACTGCTTTTATTATGGGGTTACAGTAACAGAATCTCTGAATATGCCTCCCTCCTCCTTGCCTTTATCGTAAAGAGAACTAGGGAGGGTCAAGCCTGAGACATTTTCTCAAATTCCAGTCTTCTTCTGGACTCAGATTTCTCTTATCTGACCATTGCCTTGGCTGCGGCTCTTCCTCCTGTTCCTCAAGGTCATTTTCACAGCCCATTACAATTTGTTGCTGAGAGCTCTGTTCCAAGATTGGCTGAAATATTCATGGATTTCTATAATATCACATCAACTTCTCCAGTTTAACTGTTGACCGTGTTTAAGGTGTAGTGAAGGACTTGATGACCATGATGTTAGCATTCATACAAATTTGGTGAAAGCAACTGTATGGTCTTAATTACAAGTATTTCCATCTCATAACACAGATGACAGAGACTATGGAATAGTAGAAGCAGATGATAAGATTGAGAAATTTCAGCAACAGCGGAAGCTGCCTACAGCCAGTGATTATTTTATTGTATATTCCAGTCAAAAAGGTAAGAGTAAATCAAAGGACTGCCATCAATGAATGCATACTGTATATATACCTCAACTCCATTGGCAAAGAGCTGCAAGTTCCACAGTACTTAGAGTGCAACTGTTTCCCATAATCGTGATTAAGCCACACTGTTCTTAACTGGACGGACTCTTGAGTTAACGTGGATAGGGTTTGCACAGTTAATGTTGTTAAGATTAGGGTGAATTTCTAAAGAGTAATTATGAAGCATCCAAAGCTAGAAGAGTTAGAAAGTTTCTTCTCATGTCTGCTAAACCTTCTTCAGGTATCATTCCCTTAGGAGAAGGGATTGCTAAACTTTTGGAAACTCTATAGTTTGAGAAAAAAATTGGCAATATTGCCAGAAAGGCCATTTTTTTCTTCTGACACCTAACTTATGTAACCTAGCAATGAAAGTCCATAGATCTTTTTTTGTTGTTTGCTTTAACCCATCAGTACTTGCTTGTTGCTCCAGTGAGTTGTGTCATAGCAGGGCTCATAATGAATTATTCCTGTAATGCAGGGATATCAGCTGCTGTGTACTTGGGACTCTTCTACCATCTAGACAGGAGGTTTTCAAACCCCTCATGGCCCAGAATGTGGGGCCTTGCATTTCCTCTCTTGTGGCTACTAACGTGACATTGTGTCATACTTCACTTATCTTGTAGCACACAAGTCCCAAAGGATGCCTTGTATTTAGAACAAGGGAGTCCAGTATTGTCTAGGACAGAGATGTCTATAGGCCAACTCCTGTGCCCTTCAGGAAAAGCAGTCTCATCTTTACCGCTAAAGCAGATGGTTGTGGAGTGGAGTTTATAGTAGAACACTGTAAACCATGCAGCTTTACTACCTCTTGATCCTGTAGGTCTGCTCTAAAGCAAAATGATCTTTAGTTCAGACTTCCCCTCAAAATGTTTTGCATATCATCCTGTAGAATTGGGCTGATATCCTAGTTCACTAATTTACACAGCAAAATTTCCTGATGCATCAAATCTGAATTTTAGTTCCATGTACTGGAAAGAAAAGGCTATATTTGAAAACATCATTCCCTAATATACACAAAAAGTAGAGGCACAGTTCTGATACACTTCAGTTCCATTAATGTTATTGAAATGTCCAGAAATGGATTAAAAAAATAACAAGCCACTCTGCTTTCTTATTTCAGGATTCGTGTCTTTACGTAACAGTAATACAGGCTCAGTAATGATTACTGCTATGGATGAAGTCTTTTCAGCTCATTGGCAGAACTGGCATGTTGGGGATCTTTTCACAAAGGTAAACTTACATTAATTGGCTGTGCACAAATTATGAAAACCTGTTCTTTATTCCTCATTTATAAGCAGATAAAGGTGATACTGAATTCCTCTGCCTCTTTATAGCCCAGAAGGATTCCATCATGTCTAAGAAAGCAGTGTTGAGAAATCTATTAAATATAAGCTAGCTGAGTATATGCAAACCCTGTGCATATAAGCAAGCTCTCTGAATCCCAGTCTATTTGATCATCTCAATATTCCATTCCTGAATCTGTGACCGATATCTTTTTGCCAGGACTTTTCAAGGTGGAGAATTAGTTATCTTAGTATGGCTTTAAGCCTGGGTCTGCATAAAATCTGTTTCAGTCACCCAGGTTGCCAGTCTACACTGAAAGCTGGATTGTTGGTACATACCTTTGTTGGCTATACTGGATTACCTGCAATCTGTTTATACCATGGCTTCCAACTTTTTGGTAGATAAGAGCCATCTGTGGGCTTTGCATGGTGCACTGGGTGCCATAATCCTCAAAATCTGCAAGGGATATGATATCAGTGAACTCAGGGCATCAATCTTGTCCCATAAATATCTCCTCAAAACCAGGGAAAAACAGTTTAATTTGGAAGGGGGGAGATCAGGATTTTGAAAGCAAAACGGGTGCCTCAAGCCTCTGAAAGACTTAAGGCATCCATTTTATCCTTTCAAACTTCTGGAAATACAACAGAAGATTTGAACATTTGAGACTCAGCCAGATGGAGACCCAGGGAGTCACAATGAGAATCCTAAAGACATAAGCATCCTATAGGGCACTGACTGCTTAGACCTGATTCAAAAGAACCTCAGAGGCAGAGCTGAGGAAGACCTCTGTCTGGCACTAAGGAGAAACCTTGCCCACCAAAGCAGAGAATTCTAGCCTAAATTGGCTAATGTTTCAGTTTAATACAAAACCACATCATATGTTCTGTTCAATATGCATTAAAATGCATCATGACTGAGCAAGACCTCTTGTGCAGCTCATATTCATTCAGTACACCACCATTCTGGCCTATGGTGTCAACACATACTTAGCTGTGTATTATCTTCTCTCCCAGTAGACTTCTAACTTAACAAATGTACATCCCATTCCTTCATTAAAAGGCAATGTCTGTTATTACTTCACTTGCTCCAAAATGTGGTAAACCAGCCCTCTTCTGTTTGAGGACCTTTATGGTCATTCCACTGAGTGGCATTCACTTCCTGGTCCTGAGGTAATAGCTCCATTGTTCTGTCCCCAAAGTTAAAAATAGATAACAATATCATGATCAGTAATCAGATTCTGAACAATTGCATACAGCTCTGATTAGCTTAGCATAATAGATCCTTATTTAATGATTGTATTTCTATTAGTATTTATTAATTCTAATGAGATACACAGTATAACTACAGTGTCCATAAGAAAAAAAGCGGGGGGAGAAAAGAACGAAAGTAGAAAAAAAAACTTCAGAGTCTAATCTTTCAGTTTGCTTTTAATAATATTTTTGCCTTTCTGATTTTTTTTCCAGGTTAACGGCATGATGGTGAAACAAGAGTTTCGTTTGGCAAATGACACGGATACAGTGAAAGCCTGTTTAGTAACAGAATCCACTCTTACCAAAGCTGTATTTTTAAAATAAATTTCTATAATTATATAAGCTAACGTGGTTGGATAAGGACATCCATTTAATCTTTTAAAGTAGATTTTAAATTTAATAGCTTCATTAGAATAGCTACTCATTTATATTTCTTGCTTTCCACAAATTGGAGATCAGATAAGGCATTGAGAAAGAGATTTTCTTATTAAAGTCAACCTCATATTACATAAAGCTAGAAGGGTTCAGGGCTATAGTGATCCAAATATGACTCCTAAAATGGGGCTGAGGGAGTACATACTATGGATTTATCATTCATAATGGACAGATTCTTGTGATTTACCTACTAAGTGGATCTTTGATACAAACCCAGGATTATCCAAAGTTTAGGCAATTTTAATTAAATTTTGGCAGGTATTGTAAGTTTCGGCATTTCATTCCATAGGAAGGGCGGCTATCTTTTCTTGATTGACATCTGTGGTTGAACTCAAAAATCAGCGCTTTTTGTGGAAAAGATTTTATATGATCTGCAATAAGCAAGTAGGCTGGACCTTTCTTAGTTTTTAGCTATGAAGACTAAATTTTAGTCACTAAGAGTATAATGTTAAAACTGAAACAAATGAGAGCATATTTATTGCTGGTGCAATCTTTATAATGCTCTCATTTGTTTCAGTTTTAACATTATACTCATTCAGTTAATTCTCTTTCTTGATCTGTTTTAAGTTTTTCATTCATAAGAACAATAGCTGCCATATTGTTATTAAAGTATTGTAACCATTTTTTTAAAAGTTTTTAAAAATGTTAATCTAGATGCCTTCTTCATGTATTTCTGATATTTGAACAGATACATTAAATAAAGGGAAAAATAATGGATCAGGCTTGGTCCTTCTTTCATAAATCAGTTCCTAGAGTAGAACCTTGGAAGAATGTAAGGACTACTACTGCCAAGAAACTATTTTGAAATGTCTTTTGTTTATAAAACATTAACCTTTTCCAGTGTTTTCTATGTTTATTTTTTTCTGTATGGAATTTATAGTAAAATAATTTATACAGTGGGTTGTACTTTGAAACACACATATTGTTCAATACATACAATTATATTGAACGCTTTTATCGGTGAAGTTTAAAATTATTGTTTATTATGTTGTTCATATGCAAATATGAATTTCATCCTTTTTATCTTATAATTTGATGACCTGCCAAAGAAAATATCTCCAATAACATGTAGGGCAATTATGGTGAAAGGCCAAGGTTTTTCTGACCCTGCATGTGATCTTAGTCTGTCAAATAAAGGAAGCTTTCCTCTTCTGTCAGACAACAGAGTTTCTGATATATGGAGACAAGACCAGTGGCAGATACCAAGCCTCCAGCCTGAACTGGAGTTGGGGAAGGTGCGGGGAATCAACAACTGAAGAATCTAGAAAGTTCATCAAAATGATGAAAAGACATCATGCCATCATGATGCAAGCTCTATTCCTATGTTTGTTCATGACACCTGTATAAAAGGGATCGTGACACCTGTATAAAAGGTGACCCAGCTTGCACATTTATCATTTGCTCTTCTCTCTGGATGTCTAGAAGAAAGCAGTGGCAAACTATTTCCATTTTGTGTTCGAGAAAACTCCATGGACAGGTTGATGAAATTACCAATAATTGAGCTGGAGTCAACAGTGACTTTATCTTCTTTAAGTAAATTTATAGGAATGCATTTACTGTTTTTTGCATTCACATTTGGTTGAACTTGCTGTTGTTCAATTACAGCCATGTGCTTCAGGCCCTTTATGCATAATCTATAAACACAGAAATAGCCACATTCATGTGCAAAGAAAAGAGTAGAGTGCAATCAAGGTGAATCTAAAAAGAAGACGTTTGGCCTGAGTTTTCACTGACACTTGAAGGTTCCTATTAACTTAAAATATTTAAATCCTGTATTATAGTGTATGCATTCTTGTTTTGTTATTTTATTAGGCCTGAAGGCCTCAGAGGTTGGAAGCAGCCTGATTGTCTTTACCTATTTTGGGGTGTACACCACTGTTCTTTTGATTAGCAATAGTGGTAACTAAGATGCTTCAGTGGTGATATAAGCACAAGATGGCAGCCACCTTTCTTCCTCACTTTTCTTCCCTTCGTTCCCAACTATGATTGCTACTAAAATTATCACTCCTTATTATATAGATGGAGGTAAAACAGCACTATGATTACTGCATTAAGAACAGAAGTTGTGTTCTCCAAAAAGAAAGGGAGAAGGGAGGAGAGCAAGAAAATTTAATTTAATTTACATGAGCCAATATCAAAAACTTAGTCTTCCTGACATGACAAGACCAACAAAAAGTAAATGCTGCCTATCATCTATAATCAGTGACCAAGCTGGATATAAAACAAAATTTTGCAGTTGATTTCTTATCTCTTAAGAGAAGTACATTTAGGGTTGGGAAATAGGAATAATTTTAGGAACAGGAAGTAAGAGGAGGATGTGATTGCTCTTCCTGTTAGCTCTCCCAACTATGCATTTTTTGTCCTTTGTTTTTTGCTTCAGTGTGGTCATGGTGCTGTGAGCCATGGTCTTCTGGATATTGAGTGAGCAGCCGAGTTTTGCAAGTTTGCCCACAGCTTGCATTGGGAGTTTTTATGCAGCTATTGGAGTTGGCTTGTGGTGACAGAGACCCAGCCAACTGGGAGAAGGAGAAGAAGGTGGAGGATTGCAGATTGTAACAGCTACTGCTAGTAAGGGCCACATGGTGTATCCATGCATGACCAAGTCCCCCCAGTTCCTTGGCACTCATTATCCCTCTAATCTGTTAGGACAAAGATCTTGCAGCTCCCAACATTGGGAGCACATAACATCAAGAATGCAGGCCTTGCACCAGCTGCTGATTGGTTTCCAAGTACAATTTAAGCAAACTGGCAGGTTTGGAAGTGGTGTGTCTGAGATCCAAGGGGGATCTTAAATTCACAAAAGCTCAATCTCTCAAATCTGACAAAGGCTTGGAAGCATTGGAAATAATTATTCTTATTTCCTATGAAACAAGAATTAAGACTAGGAAAAAATGACCATTCTCAAGATAAACTCATTACAAATTTACCATCCAAATTTCATTAAGTACAGGGCAGCTTATTGGAAATAACTTAAAAATAACAATTATTAACCTACTTTTGAATATTGAGTGACAGAAGCCCTTGTTAAGCTCCATGGAAGTCTCACTGCTGACTGACTTTAAACTTGGGCTAATGGATGCTTACAGACCAAGAGCCAAAGGCAATCTCTCATGGAGATCTCCTATAATTATTAAATTTGTCAAGTCTAGCACTAGAGTTCATCTTTCACAATCCTCAAGACAATTGAAACACTGTAGAGGTACAAGTCAACCAATCAATCAAACTTGATTATGGGTCATAAATCCAGGCTGTGTACAAGAAAGCGCAGTATGTGATACAATATAGCATGCATAGTAAAAAGGCCTCTAATTGTGCTTGGTCTACTTTGCTGTGCCAGCATCTTGGCTTCAATGAATTTCAAAGTAGCTGGTACATACTACAACGTACAGAGCGAACCTCCAGAGAAAAAGAAAAGATTGCTGCTGAATTCCTTTGAGCATTCAGAGAAATCTGGGCGATACGAGTCTATTGCTTCCCTGAATAATGTAGCATGAAACCCAGGTACTTAAAACAAGGGATTCCTTCCACTTGGGTCCTCCAAGCATCCAGCGTAGTTTTTTGAAGCCCCTTGAAAATGCTTGGCCTTTGTTTTCTCAGAGTTAATTTGTAAATAGTGTTGCCTACAGAAATGGTCCATGGCTCTTCTAAGACCTACTGGTGTGTGTCTGTGACAGTATAACAGCATCATCTCCGTAGAGCAGTACAGATATAGATCTATTGGCCAGTTTTGGGGGAAGAAACTCTTCCTTGCTCAGGAGCCAAAATACATCCTTGTTTAATCCCCTTGCTGTTGGCCTCATGTCTGAGAGGGGCCCAGCTATAGTGCATCTCCCCATCAAACTGGTGTTCTTGTAGAGTGCCTGTAATTTGGTGAGTATCTGTCAATTGTAGATGCTTTGAGTTTGTTTCAAAGAGTTTCTCTAAAGATGGAGTCAAAGGCCTTCTAGAGATCTACAAACAGGACAAAAAGGCATGATTTCGGTGGCTGAGTGTATTTTTCAATCAAATGGGAGAGTATCAGCCCTTGATCAAACCCAGAGCCACCTACCTAGCCTATCTTGGACTAATCTTGTAGTTCTGATTCAGGACCAGCTCTATCATGGCCTGTTCTATATTTGCTAAGATATCAGGCTGCTGTCCACAACTGCAGCAGAGCTTGCTAGTCCACTCTGGGTATAAATTAGGATGTTGGACTGCAAAGTGCTTAAAGTAAAATCTGAGGCGAATTGGAGAAACAGCTTTTTGAGGATGCGTATATGCCAGTGTTGTTCAAACTTGGCCACTTTAAGATGAATGGACTTCAACTCCCAGAATTCCCCAGCCAGCATGGCTGGCTGGGTAATTCTGGGAGTTGAACTCCACTCATCTTAAAGTGGCCAAGTTTGAACAACACTAGTATATGCATTTTTAAGCTAGCAAAATTTCTTAGAACTTTTCATTTTTTAATTGAAAAATTCTCATTCTTTTCAGAGAAAATTCAAGGATTCCAAAAAAGAAAGAAAAAGGGGGGAAAAAACAAAAACCTAAACACAGCCTTTCGTGAGACTACGGGAAATTCCAGACCACAACGAAAGCATGCAGTACCCAACATCTCCATGCTTGTGGTTGTTAATGTACGCAAGATCTTCTGAGGAAGCAATTTGTTTGCTGATTTTGCAATGGAGAAATAGAGCATTTATTGAAATGCTGGCTGTAAGTTAAAGCAGGTAAAAGACTCATCCAAACTAGATTTGAAGACTACATTTTTTCACAGCAAGACAACTGTTTAAGGTAAGACTAGAAGCCCTGTACAATATCTCAAAAAAGAAAACGAGGGGTTTTCTCTCCATTTTTTTTTTTCCTGAGGCTACCTCATCATCTTGATCCTACTCAACATGTACTGAAGATTAATCATACTTTAGTTGATTAATTGGCTGCCAATTTGCATACAGTTAATTGGTTATAAATTGAATACAAGTAGAGCAAGGGGTTCTGAAGCAAGGAACATACATTACTTGTATATAGTACAATATTCTTAATAGCAATATATTCTATTCAGGGAAGAAGAATGAATTGTCTGTTTTAAGATAGTCTTACGATCTTCATCTTTTCAAAATATTTGTTAAAGTTTTTAATGGTGGAATTATACAATGGTGCAATTATATAACCTCCTGTCAAAATGTTAAAATCTATATTTATATTGGAGAGCATGCCCAATAAGTTAAATTATTTGTCGAAGATATAACTAAAGTATAACGTGCAACCCATAGTCTCTAAATACTGTTCATTCCTATACATTATACATAATGAAATGTTTCGAATTTGAAATTGAAAGCAGACTTAGATGTTTTTATGGAAGCAGATCTTTTCTGGTGCTAAAATCCATGGCCAGAAAACAAATTATATTATTTCATTCATATACAACTATTTCCAAACTATATCCAATATGAATTAATATTTCTTTTTCTGCAGTTTGCTAGTTTTACACAATAAAGGTAAAATCTAAGTATTCTATTTATATATATTTATATAGCCTGTGTGTGCTCTGTGCGTGTTTGTTAAGAATCTGCAGAAAGCAAGCAGAGAACTTTCCCTTCACTTTTTCTTCATAGTTCCGCCTTTATTTGCTTCTTCTTTTGTGGTTTATAGTGAAACATGACAATACTGCTTGGGTGTTTAGCATGAAGGACCAAACTTGAGACTGGAATTACCGTCTTTTCTGCACTGCTCTGCGTCTGTTTGAAAATGTGGATTTCTTAGAATTCTCTATCATTATACTATCATTGTTTCCCACCCATCCCCATCTAATCTCCATCAGACTGGTGATGCATCTGATTTTTATACAGCTAGCTGGGAGATGTTTAGAACGTACAAATATAGAAGCAAAAGTGAATATAAAGTTATATTTCCTTGCAGAAAACATAGTTGCCTGTATAAATCCAACCTCAGCTCTCTGTTTTGAAAGTGTCCTTATCTGGTCCAATCTGAACAATCTTCACCAGAATTGGTGTACTCGGGGAGGTGGCACAGCATGTCTTACATATTTTCATCAGCCTAAATATATGTAGTTTTTATTTTATGAAAATAAAATCTTCACAAAATGAATGACGGACCATTACCTTTCCATTGCATCTTATTTATGACAGCATTATCTATATGTTGAGCTGTCTTGGAAATATAGTATTTCACCATTTTATTAATAATTTAATGACAGCTCCTTAAAGCCTGGAGACAGCTTTCAGTGTGAGCTGAAGGCTCTTTCAAAGACACAGAGTATCATATGTAGCTCTTTCCATGGACATGGGGGGGCTTTCAGGATGGCAACTCCTCTGCTGTGGAATTCCTCTCCATCAGCTCAGGGACAATCCCATCCCATCCTATCCCATCCCATCCAAGGTCCTTCTGTTAGTCATTCTTTTCCTTGGCATAGCCTTCTGCTGCAAGCTCTATATTAGGCGTATTATGTCTTACATGTTTGCCTTGTTAGTCAAAATAAAGCCATTAAACAAAAGAGCAGGGGAACCTGCCATAGCCTCAAGGCTCTGTAGGACAGACAACTTTTAAGAAGCAAGCTGAAGGGCATTTGAGAGCTTTCATCTGCAGTGAACACGGGTCTTCCCTGAACTGTTGCTCTCCAAAAGAGTTGGACTTTAATACTAGAGAAGGCTTAGGGGAGCTTCTTGTTAAATGTTGGGAGAATAGCACATCCCTTGTTTTAAAAAATGTTTGATAATATATCACATTGCAGCCATGGAGATAATGTGGAGGGAAACTCTGAGGAAGCATCTGTTAGCCACAGCCTGGTTGCATCCACAGGGGTGAAGGAACTAAGGCAGGTGCCACAAGGGCTACAGGTCAATCCTGCCTAAGAGATGCCAGCAAGGGAGTACCTGAGGATGAAGTTGAGGTGGCATTAATCTCTCCTGCCCCTCTGACTAACTTGATTCCAGATGGACAGCAGCAAGAGAAACAGAATGTCTTGTTTTTCAAAACCCTAAGTAAAGACTTTTCTCACCAACTTCCCTTTTGCTTCATTGTTAACAAACTGACAGCACACCCCTGCTTTCAGTTGCCATGACCCCTGACCAGCAGAGCGGACACTTCTGTTATTTTGTATTTTGAAATAACAGAGAAGTCTGTTTACCAGTGGCAAAACCAGGAAGAGCATAGATACCACAAACCATCCCTTTACCCTTCATAGTGTTTCTACTGAAAGCAGATACCAGAACACTGGATCCAAGGCTCTTCCTTCTTCTCAAGAATTCATGAATTCAGTTCCAGCACCTGCCAGCCTAGCCGAAACCTACAGGACGGGTGGGAAAAAGAACCATCAGAGAAAACCAAAAAAGGCCATGCAAACATCCAAGATGCTTACTCTTGCTAGCAAAAGACAGTAAGGGCTAGGAAATGAGGGGCTGAAAAGCACATCAATAACCAATTAATATAGGCAACAAATTATATGCAAATCTGCATCCCTTTTGATCTCCTTTTTTAGTGATGGTCACCCTACTCAGAGAGTGGATGTATAGCTAGGCTATACTACTTCACAGCATGGGGATTTTCTGTTTCCCTGTTTTTTCATAAATTTCCTACACAAAGAAAACAAGGCAATTGTAATGCAAATAGTGGGAAAACAAGACCAACTGTAACACAACTATAATGCAACCAAGTGTAACACAACCGACTGAAACACAACTAGTGGGACACTCCAAGGTTCCCGTCTATGATCAGGGAATGGTTTGGGGTAGCAATAAAAAGCAACAAGTAGCATTTAACGCATTATGGTCTCAGCAAGTAGCAGCGTCTCGCTGACCATATCTGACCTCAAAAGCTAAGCAGAGTTGAACCTTGTTTGCACTTCGATGGGAAAGCACCAGAGAATTCCAGGCCTATAGACTAAATGGGAAGTTGAAAAACTTCTTGAAAGAAATCAATGGCTAATCACATCCATACTGTAGCCAAGAAAACTGCATTGGTAAGTCTGTGAAACTAATAGAAGCTGAGTTTGCCTGCTGCATTTTTTAATATTAGCCAAGGTTGACTAGGTATTGCTACATGCCAGAATATTATATTACCTATTATTTTCATAGCATAAGACAATGAACATTGGTGAAGCTACAAAAACAGCAGTCACAATATAACCTATTGGAAGGAGCTAAAAGAGAAGTCATCCATCTGAGGCCCCCTGGCCATTTGTGGTCCCCAACTCTTTTTATGCCCCAATCCTCAACCACAATGGCCCCAAATCATTACCAGTTTCCAAAGACTTTGAGGCCAGGACATACTGTAATATAACCCACCCTGCCATTGTATAATTTTTTTTAATCAACTCTTCCCACCAATAAAAAAAAAAGAGAGAGAGAAAGAAATACAATGTCCTGTCCATGTCCGTATATGTGACATGTCCTTTCCCATTTCATATCATGACTCTATTCACTACAATCCTTGCACACACCAACAAGTTAAATACAACCCTTGGTCATCCAAAGATTGCCCAGACTAAAACATGAAACACAGTACTGCATTAAGTGTAACTAAATCCTACTAAAATCTGTCTGACTTACAGCATTTTCCTTTGTATTTCACTCAGAAATAAGTCCCATCAAATGCAGCACAGTTTACCCCAGAACAATTACCTGAGCATTTTACTTCTGAAATTAAGTTTGCTTCCTTGCATGTATGCCCCTGAAAGAAAAGCTAAAAGTGGCTCACTTATGCTTCTGAAGAGCTCTGTAATCTATAACTTCTAACAGTATTGTATATGTCTATGCCTAACTATGTTTCTCATTTATATTTTTATTTCAAGCATATATTCACCATGACTGAAAAAGATATTGAAGTAACCTCTGCATTTGTCTATGAGGAATACGCCATTCCATGTGATAAAATGGACATCCAGATACTTGGGCAAGTCTTTCTGCCTGTGTTGTATGCCCTGGTGTTCACCATTGGGCTGGTAGGAAATTTTCTGGTGGTTCTTACCATTCTGAAAGCCAGGCACCAAAAGAGCATCACCGATTTTTTTTTTCTGAATTTGGCCATCTCTGATCTTCTTTTTGTGATTTCTCTTCCTTTTTGGGCTTCTTATATCATACAAGGCTGGACACTTGGGAACATTTCATGCCAAATCGTTTCCTCTTTCTATTCTGTGGGCTACTTTGGTGGCATGTTTTTCATCACCATCATAAGCATTGACAGATACCTGGCTATTGTCCGGGCAACATGTATTATGAAAGCCAGGACAGTTACCTATGGATATCTTACTAGTGTTTCAATATGGATCCTGGCAGTTTTGTTTGCAAGCCCCCACTTTATATTCATCCAAAAGTCAGAGAGCAAATGTACTTCATTGTTTCCAGAACACCTTGAAAAAATCTGGCCTGTTTTCAGCTACATGGAAATGAACATCATTGGATTCCTTCTCCCAATGTGCATCATGAGCTTCTGCTATCTGCAGATCATCAGAACACTACTGTCTTGCAAAAATCATTGCAAACAAAAAGCTATGAAAGTGATTTTACTTGTGGTAATTGTATTTTTTCTCTTCTGGACTCCATATCACATTTCACTTTTTCTGAAGGTATTACAGTACTTTGACTTCTTTGATGATTGCAGTTCCTTAAGGCTTCTGGATTATACCATGCAGGTGACTGAGCCACTAGCTTTCAGCCACTGTTGTCTTAATCCAATCATTTATGTTTTTGCTGGTGAAAAATTCAGAAAGCATCTTTCCCTCTTGGTTCTCAGATGCATTTCATTCACTTGTGCCTGTGGACCTTGTAGCCAGTATCGCAATGCAGTGTCCACTCCTATTTCAGAGGTTGCTGGGACAAGCAATCAGACCCAGAACACCAGTGACCAAGTTGCATCTCTCCTTTGACTGTTAACAGTTACATGGTACTGAATATTTGGCATACTGAATGTTAAGCTATTTTATCCAACCTAATTAAATAACCAATACATTTTATATTGTTTAAGCAGTTACATCCTTGTTTCCCACTATTTCTTTTGTTAACATATTCAGAGGGAAAAGGGTTTTATATTGGGACCTCTGGCTGCTTAGAGTACTTCACATAAGTAGAGAGACATGAAGAATTACTACAAAACAGAGCTATAATGGCTCGCTATCCAGAAATTCTTGGAACTATGATAAACAACTGAAGAATCTGGTATATACCCTGCTTCCGCCACCCTCTTTTCCCAATCATTTGTGTCCTCTTCTGAGAACAAGAGATTAGCTATTGCAAAGGAAAGGACAAGCTGTATTTGGATCGTACACACACATAATTCAGTAGGAGATTTTTCACAGAATCATAGAAACTTAGGGTTGGAAAGGACCTTGTCATCCAACCCCAATCCCTATCAAATGCAAGAATCCAACACTGGAGCATCTCCAACAAATGGCCATCCAGCCTCTGTTTAACTATTTCTAGCAAAGAACATAATCAGTGCCCTCTTGGATCTGATCCTTGGCAGATCTAGTCCAGCTGTCTGTTCTCATAGTGGTCAACCAACTGCACAAGGAAGCCCACTAGTCTCCCAGCAGATGGTCTTCAGAGGCAATGGCACTGCCATTAAGACTACTGTAATAGCCTTGATCCCCCATGAATAAAGCAGTTATTGGCTGCTTTAAAAACTGGCTCAGCTTAATTGTACTAAACTAAGCTGCAACTCTAAATACACTTAGTAAAACAGATATGAGAACCTCCTTCTTTTAGAAGTTGTGAAACTTCAACTCTGAGCATTTCACGCCACTGGTTATTTTAGTAGCACATGCTGAAAAGTGTGAGAGAGCAACAACTATAGGGTTTTGCAGTGTTGCTCTAAGACTTGACTCCACTATATTGATTAAGATTTCTTCTTAGTAATCAAATGATAAGATATTTTGAAGTTATATGCTTTCCTAAAATGGGAAAAAAGAGAAAAAAGGAAGAAGATGAGCCAGCAAAAATTTTTAAAAAAACACTCTATACAATTGTTCTTTATAAATTGTCCAACTTTGATGGAAAAGGAAGATTTCTTCTGGCAAAGGCAGAAGACCCAGTCCTGCTACAACTGTACCACAAGTTGTAAAAGGAGAAAGAAAATCAGCTTGCTAAGAAAGCCCTCGGCACCTGCAAAGGAAAGACCTAAATAAAGTCAACAGACTAGACAGTTCAACCACTTCTGTTTTTTCTCGTCCATATTGTTCTGTTTTGAATCCAACAAAAATAGCAATGTAAGCCACCTGCTGAAAGTGGCCTTCCTTTAGATATCACATAACATTGATGTTTGGTTTTGATTTTTAAATTCCTTTCTTCTTGCCTTGACTCATAGACTCAATAATTTGGCTTTCTAAATTCAGATAGAGCTTTTACCTCCAGCCACTGATAAGTTTTCAGTTAAATATGCAAACTAGGAAACAAGGGGCATATGGTACAGCTACCCAGATTTCATTTAAATGTAAGGGGAAATGTCTTAATGGCAAGATCTGTGCAACAGTGGAATCGTATATTTAGACAGGATGTGGATACTCCATCTGTGGCAAATTTTAAGAAGATGCTGGACAGCCCCCCCTCATGATTGTTTAATTGGTTTTCCTGCACATTGCAGAGGGTTGCACCAGATGACCCCGTGGTCCATTCCAACTGTACAGTTCTATGCTTTTATGATTTAAATTGCTAATGTGAAATACAACCCAATCTCTGCCTTATTATTTCCCTCTTCTCATGACTTCTCTGTTGGTCTGAAAAATATAATAGTAAAAATAAGACTAAAATGTAAATGCTCCATTCTCATTTCACTTGCTTGACAAGGATACGAAAGGAACCTGGAATCTGGCTGCTGTGATTGCTTTGAAAAAAACCTAAAATTATATTCCTATATTTTTCCTCCATTATAATATTGTTTCTAAGACAAATGTAATCTCATAACCCAAATGATGACCTCTAAATCTCTTCTAATCCAAATTGGGAATCTGGTAGCACCTTTTCTGACTAACAAATTTTATTAAAAGACATAAGCCTTTGTGAGCTGCAGCTTGCTTCATCAGAGGCATACAGTGGATAGACTGATGTTGGATTTAAACTGGGGTGACACTGAAAAGGAGGAAAGGAAGGGGAAAATAGGTTGGTTATGCAGCTGCAGGTACCTGTGAAAAGCAGGGCTTCAGCAGCAGAACTGAGCAAGAAATTGATACTCACATACATCAAAAGGTTCCAGACTATTTCAGAAGATCTCAACAAATACAACGAGCTTTTTAACACATTACAATTGTTAACTGGTAAGGTACTTGTAATATCTCACATGTAACCTGGTGCAGCCTTTCTATGCATCTAATGAGGCAAGCTGCAACTCACAAAAGCTTATGCCTTTTAATCCAACTTGTTAGTCAGAAAAAGTGCCATTAGATTCCTGATTTTTTTTATGCCACCATAGATTAACATGGCTGTCCTCCTACCATTTCTAATCCAAACAATGACCTCTAAACATACAGCTCTCACGTAGCCAGGATGTCCCAATCTACTGAATAAATCTTTCAGCCACAAATTAATTTTATCTATTTGAAGCTATTTATCCCAGTACTGTATACATAAGGAGGAGGTCTTGTATCAGCAGTTAGAAATTTGGCCAGTGTAAGGGCCATATTGGACCCAATGGAAGCCTCAGGTGGACACACAAGTAGGAAGAGCTGGAAGTGGGTGGACAACAGTCCATGGGACCAGGAATGACATGTGTACACTGTCTTCATGCTTATTCCATCTCTTGCACATGCACACACATAAACACACCTGCTCAGACTTCTCACTATGCTATCATCCCAAAAGTAGTAACTTTAAGCTTTTATCTCCATGCCATCATGTTCAAGGCTGCTGTTCCTCTGTTGGAGAAATCACTCAGAAGGACATTGAAATCTGTTTTCCTAGCAATCCAATTCAGAATCTGAAGGAGATTTTTATTGTGGTCCCTCCTCAGTAGACAAGTTGGTGTTTCTCTACTGCTATCAGCCACTTTGATCGGGATTTTTTGGGAGACCTTTAACTTGCCCCAGCCTCTCCAACAAACCTGATTATAAGCCTTTCCCCACTTGCATATAACCACAGCACAAACATACCCTGGAATGTTATCAGCTCAGCTTTTTTATTTTGATTTTAATTAACCTAATTATAGTTTTGAGATTGCAATGCAGACACACCCAAGCTAAACCTCCAAAATGTGATCTAGAAAGTTTGATTGCCTAAGAGTTCCAGTCAGGTTTTCTTTAGTTTCTTTCAAGCTTTTAACTGCTTCTCTATTTCAAGTTTTTCAGCATTTTCGGAAAATACAGTCTAAGTCTACATTTAATTTAAATATTGCTTGTGTCATGAAAATAGTTTATTATGGCTCTCACATCCCTGAAATCTTAAGGACAAGCAGTTTCGAAGTTTATGTACTGGCAAATGCTGGATGTTATCCTAAATCACATAATTCATCTAGAGATGTACATGCTGAGAATAAAGAAGCAGTTAAGTAGCTATAGGGCTGTACTGCAGTTTCTTCAAGCATAAAAAGCATAAAAGAGCCTCCCCCATTCTCATATCTCCATGAGATTCAGGATTTTCATTACCTCCAATGAGAATTCTAGAACAATCTTTCCACATGCTTAGAACTACAACTCTCATTTCCCCGGCCAACATGAGCATGAGTTCGGGCACTGGGATCCCAAGGAACTGGGCTGAGGAAGGATGACAAAAATACTGTAAATGTTGTAGTGCTTCTTGCTAGCCAGCTATAACACTCACAGTCCTTTGCTTTTTGTTGTGCTTCTCAAAGTTTCTAAGACTTGCATACCTCAGTCCAGGTGAAAAGAATGTTTAGACTAATAACAGTTAGCAACCATCAAAAAGATTTTTAAAAAATTAAATTAAATTGAGCTGGAGTCCAGTAGACTTCATGGACAGACAGCTTTCATGATGGCTACCTTAACATATCCAGAGACAAATGGTTCACTGTCTTCTTCAATTATTGGTACTTTTTCCATTAGGGATTTTTTTCTAACATTCAACCAATATCTGCCTTCTAGTAATATAATACCATTATTTTGTGTCCTACACTCTGGAATGATAGAGAATATATCTTGTGTGACCATTCTATTGGGTGCTTGAAAAATGCTATTGGATCTCCCATCTGTGCCCTTTCTCAAGGTTAAACACAGTTTCCTCAGCTTCTCTTCCCAAGATTCGGATTCCAGTTCTCCTATCAGCCTTGTTGTTCTTTCTTTGTGGGTGTGAAGAGACTTACAACTAATCTTCAGAAGAGGAAAGGAATGAACATGCCATTAACTTTCAGGAAAAATGACACAGTCCTGGGAAAGAGGAGTGAGAAAGACGCTCAAAATAACCCACAAAATAATAATTTAAATTGAGATCAACAGATTTGAGATTAAAACTGATCCATCAAAAAATTCTATTTCAGGTAAATTCCATTGTATCTGAATGGATGGACAGCTGATTTCATTTGTGGGTATAATATAAAAATTTTGAGGGTTCATTGACCCATATGATTTGATCTTGTGATTTATTTGTGTTTTTTTTAAAAAAATAACATTTTAATAAATATAAATAGGTTTATAGGCAAACTTCTTAATGTTAAAGATGTTAATGTTATGCTGAATTATATTCTGTGAATCTCACTATCTTTGAGGAATTCTGCTTATATTGGGCTGGGACGGGGGATGCAAAAATTTTGGGGGGTTGTGGGGTTTTTTTTGAGAAACTGGAAAAGTGACATTCCTGCCATTAAAGGACTGGATTTTGGAAATGTGTAATTTATCTGGTTTTGAAAAAGTAATTTTCTCAATCAGAAAATGAAGCGGTATGTCTCTCTTTGGCATAGGTTTCACGATATTTTACAATAATAGAATAGTATTATCATACTTTTTCTCTTCTTTTTAAAAAGAGTACAGTATATAAGTGATATATTTAGATAATTAGTCATTTCTTCTCCCCACCTTTTTTTAATGTTCTGTTTAGATTTTTCTTTTATTTAGCTTTCTGTATTTCCAATAGAAGAGAATATGTATGGCTCAGGGTTGAACTGTTGAGTCCTTGGGGTTCTCTGAGCTTGGTTGTTTTCTTGCAAACGTTTCGTTACCCAGCTAGGTAACATCTTCAGTGCTTTGTATGGATCTGGTATGTACTGTAGATGACACCTTTGTTATAATAAAAAAGGAACAACTAGAGAAGACACATGAAACTATCGACAACATCTTCAAAGGAATAAAATTCACCAGAGAGGAAGAAAACAACAACACGCTACCCTTCCTGGATATCCTCATCAGCAGAGGAAACAACAGCAAATTAGAAACCCAAGTCTATCAGAAACAACCCACACTAACCAAGTACTCCATTACCAAAGTAACAACCCAACCTCCCACAAGAGGAGCTATGTAGGAACATTATTCAAACAAGCACAAGCACACTGCAGCAACCCAGAACAGCAGAAAAAGGAAACAGACCACCTATACAACATCTTCCAACAAAGTGGATACCCATGCAACTTTATCAAAAAGTGCCTGACTGCTCAACCTACTACAACACAACCAACACAAGCTATGAAAAGCATAACACTGCCATACATCAGAAACGTCTCAGAAACAACCAACAGACTACTACAACCACATGACATCTCTGTAGCACACAAACCAACTAAAGCCCTCCAAAACATCTTAAGTAAACCAAAAGACCCAGTATCCCAAGAAGAAAAAAACAGGAATCATCTACAACATACAGTGTAAGGACTGTAACAACCACTATGTAGGACAGACAGGCAGCCATCAACAGGCACATAAACAACAACTACACACTATTCAAAAGAGACAATAAAAAGGAGACAAAAGACCAGAACATCTCCTCACCAGCAATCATCACCCAGATAAGCAGAAATTAACACCAAGATTATCACCAGACATACAATCAAGCATTAAACAATACCCTAATCAAGGAACTACCAGGAAAACACACACACACACACACCCCAACACAGGCAGGGCAAGCCACTGTATATAAACAGACAGCAAACTCCACTCCATTCTAGCACTGAAGATGTTACCTAGCCAGGTAACAGAACGTTTGCAAGAAAACAACCAAGCTCAGAGAACCCCAAGGACTCCACGTGTCTGTATTTCATTGTTTGGCTACCTTTTGTAAGTTTGTTTATCTTTTTTAATCTTTTTATAGAATAAAATTTGGAGGAAAAAAATCCCCTCTCTCTCTCTCTCTCTCTCTCTCTCTCTCTCTCATTCACTCCTTTGCTTCTTCAATGCCTTGTCTCTCAGCCCAACCCACCTCACAGCTTGTTGTTGTGGGGAAAATTAGAAGCAGAAGTATTAGGTGTGTTTGCCACCTTGAGTTGACCAAAATATAAAATAATAATGATAATGATAATTCCCCACTTTCAACCCACAAGCTCTCTTAGTATCCTTGCAACCCTTTCTCCTTGTCCCCAAATAAGTCTAATAAAGCAGATTAAGCTGCCCTTTCAACTTCTCACAGTATTAAGCACAGTGTTCCTTTGCAGTGGCTACAAGATCAGCACAGATATACACTGTTTCATCTTGCAAGCAAAGTCTAAGTACTGAAAGATACTTAGGATTTTTGAATCCTATTTAGAAACATGAACAAATTTACTGGCAATTGTACTAATTTAAATGCTGGTTCTTCAAAGAAAAAAAGAAATATGTGCTTTTTTTTTCTTCATTTTCCTTTGGAAATTCTATTTTTATATCTATTTGTAGTGCTTACTTAGTGTTATATGATTCCACTTCGAACCAAAGTGTGAAATCCAAGTACAGTGGTACCTCGAGTTACGAACGCCCCTCCTTACAAATTTTTCAAGATACGACCAGCTCTGGCCCCAAAAATTTACCTCTACTTGCGAACTCTGCCTCAAGTTACAAACCGGATCCGCGGCCATTTTCCCTGCTGCCATGCGGTCGCGGCTTCCTGTGGGCGAGATCGCGGTAGCAAGGAAACGTTCGGTGAGGCTTGTGGTGTGTTTTGTGGCGTTTGGAAGGTTTTTGAGGTTTAAAAATAAAATGCATATGTTTCAGAACTGTTTAGCCATATTTACATTGAACCTTATGGGGAAATTTGCCTCATGGTGCGACCAAATTCGGAGGGCGGAATGGATTAACCGTATTTACATTGAACCTTATGGGAAAATTTACCTCGAGTTGCAACCAACTCGAGTTGCAACCAGAGTCACGGAACGGATTAAGTTCGTAACTAGAGGTACCACTGTAACTGAGAAAAGGATGCAGGCTGAAACAGAGAATCAAGCTCTGCTTTCCATTCTCCTACCGCTGATTTTAAACTGGAATCTCTATTGCTCCAATTAATGCTAGCTTCCCAGTTACTATGATAGAAGTAAGTATAATGTATGTAACAGCTGATAACAAATAAATGCAAACAAAGCTGAACCACTATTCCTAATGGGTCTGGCCATTTCCAGAATCTTGGATTTGACCCTTGCAGTGGGTCAGGTGATGTCTGCACAGCCCTCTTATATAGCTCACAACACACATGAGAGTCAGTGTACTACAATGGTTAAGATGTTGGACTAGGAACAGAGAGATTTTAGTCCACCTTTAAGCACAGAAAATCTCTGGATGACACTCAGCCCAACTCAGCTCACTGGATGGCTGTTGTTGTGGGGAAAATGGGAGGAGAGAACTCCATGCACCCTCCCTTACTGAGATTCTGAAGGAAAGGTGGGATATAAATCTAACAAATAAATAAATGATAAACATGTTTCTTTTATTAGAACTCTTATTAAGATATATAAAAAATACAGATAAAATACAAATCAAAAAGTATAGAAAAGAAAGAAGATAGAACTAAAAGAAAAAGACAAAAACTAAAATAGTGAGAATAGGTAGAAAGATGAAACAGAAAGTGACTTCCGACTATCTCCAATACGGATACAAGTACAAATTTGAAAAAAGTTAATCTCTTACCACTAATTAGTCCAAATTCACATTATTTCTATCAACACAAACCATCTAATCATTAAATCCCACAATCAAAGCTTCATTTTTTCCCAACCCAAGCAATAAATGGTAAACATGTTGAACTGTGTCCAGAACTAGGCTGGCATTAAGCAGAACTGTGTTGGCAAGGGAATGTCACATTCCATAAATCAGCTGTACTATTATAGATCATATCAGGTATCCCTGGACACATGTCCTGCGTAGACCCAGACAGCCTACCATCATCTTGATGAACAAGACTTGGGTACCTCACAGTTTGATGGTACCTTATTATACAAACAGGTTTTATATATTAGTGTAACATATGAAACCTGCTTATAAAAGCAATTAAAATGTTTTTAATACAAAGCCCTAAACATTAAGCTGATAAAGCATCGCAAAGCTTAGCTTGTTAAAGGTAATCCCAAGTATATCATGGGACAAGACAGAAACAGAGAGCAGGAGAGAACTATGGTTAGGAAAGCTATTAGAATGAGAATATATATCGTAAATATAGATTAGCTGAGGCATTAAAATGTTTGACATTGCTAATGATTGCAGAAGAATGTATGCCCCCCGCCCCAGACCCTCGCTACCCCATCTGGGTGTTAACCAAGGATTTCTGCAATGCAAGGGGAGTCAGTATAGCACTCATGTTCAGACAGGCTGCCTGTGAGTGTGTGAGTGACTATAAACAGCTTAAACAGCAGTTAGAGATCCAATATAAGGAAAGGTCAGGCTATGATCTCAGGGAATTAGGTCTATGATGAATGTATTATAAAGACCACTGAACAACAAGAGCGCTTACACAGTCTTTGAGCGAGATCTCCTTGTGTTCCTTCTCTGCAAAGAATAAGGTTTGCTTCAATCTCCACCTCAGATATTGTGTTTCTTTGGGCATTTGGCACACCGGGACTGAACCCACATTTGGGCTGGGACAACAACTTTGGTGACCCAGATGGGATGGCCAGCTGGCCTCCAGCTGGTTCTACCAGCCAAATCACTTTGCAGCTGCCTGATGAGCAGGACTAGCGTGCACTCATAAGATTTGTCAGAGTCGGATCCTTGAGCAGTGAGAAGGGTTGGCTGGAGACTCACAGGTGTGACACCCAACAGTGGAGATTGTATTAGGACAGGGTATATGTGTGGATGTCCGGATTCTGCCTGGTGAGTACCCTCTTGGATACAGGTGTTAGTCTGGCTTGATGTATTGTCGAAGGCTTTCACGGCCGGCATACGATGGCTGGTGTGGGTCTTCCGGGCTGTGTGGCCGTGGTCTTGAAGTTTGGTTTGAGTCCAGAATTTAGCAAATGAGCAACACTGGGGGTTCAAGTCCCAAGCTGGTGTAGTAGGTGACCCAAAAGTGATAAAGTTTGGTTGGAAGGTATATGAGTGGTTCCTTGTGTCTTTCTCCTGCTGTCCACCAGGACTGGGTGTGACACTGGCTTCAGCCACCCCCAGACCCTCGCTAGCCGATCTGGGTGTTAACCAAGGATTTATGCAATGCAAAGGGAGTCAGTGTAGCACTCATGTTCAGACAGGCTGCCTGTGAGTGTGTGAGTGACTATAAACTGAACCAGAGTAGGCAGGATACAATGGGAGGGAGACGAAGTAAAATTTCAGAGTATACATCCTTGGGATGTCTTTTGAAACATTGGAATTATTTTGGTGGGAATCCTATTACCCTGAATAAGATGAAATTTTATTGTCAAACTGCATGGCCAAGTATCAGATGCCAGATGGGGCCACTTGGCACCCTAAGGGAAGTTTAGAATATATTAACATGTTACAGCGGTATTTGTTTTGTAAAAGGAATGGAAAATGGGATGAGATGCTTTATGCGGAGGCTTTTATGAGGTTATGGAACAATAAGGGAATGTGGGAGAGTTGCAAAATTTTGGTAGCCTCTAAGGGCAGGGGTGAAAAGAAAGTGTAGATGATAAAGAACAATTTGAGAATGAGATTACTGATGTTTGTGTAGGTACAATTGTGCCTCCCCCTTCCAAACAGGAGGTGGGGGGGGGGGAGATGATAAGGAACAAAAATTGCCTGTAAACTCTTTGCCATCACGGCTCTGGCCAAGGACTTGAGACAATGGAAACCATCCAAGAACTATAAATGTGCCTTATTGCAATGTGTGGATGATTTATTGCTTTGTACAGACATCAGTGAAGCATGCACACAATGCTCAATAGGATTGTTGAACTTTCTAGGCCAGACGTCTAAAGAGACTGTAACTTACCTGGGAATTGCCATTTCAAAAGGACAACGGCAGTTGCTTCCAGAAGGGAAAGAAGCCATTTGCAGGCTAGTGGAACCCAGGAGTTGGAAACAATTGAGGGGATTCCTGGGAACGGATGGATTCTGCAGAATATGGGTGCCAAGTTTTGGAGTCATTGTTCAACCCTTGTATGAAGCAGCTCAAGGTAAGGACTGTGACCCTTTTGAATGGACACCAGAGTACACAGTGGCTGGGACAACAATCTGGTTTGTGGGCTCCAAGGAAACACCATTGTGGAAAGAAAGAGGAAACTTTGTGGTCGGAGCTAAGTCTGAACTTCAAAAGTGAAGCAAGCCTGCCATCTAGTGACATCTAGCAACTGATAGCCATATCAGTCTATTGCTACAAAAATAACAGTGTACTGTAGCACCTTACAAGCTGACCAATATATTATAACGTAAACTCTGTTCAAATATTGCATTTATGGAGTTTAAATGCTAGATGGAACCAGCATAAGAATCACCCAGATGGATCAAACCAAACCAGCATTTTTTTCCTCACAATGGCCAGCCAGTTGCCTCTGGAATGCTCACAAGCAGGATATGGAGACATGTCCTTCTTCACCATTGTTCCCCCCTCCCCCCCAGTTGGTATTTGGACACATGATGCCTCAGCACAGAGGTAATATGAAATTTCAAGACTAATAGCTCTTCATATATCTGGCCTCCATGAATTTATCCAATCCCTTTTTAAAGCCAAGTTAGTGGCCATCACCTCACTTTGTGGTAATGAATTTCACAAATTAATCATAAGATGTGTGGAGAAGTACTTTCTTTTGTCTTTTCTAAATCTTCAAATCAGCTGCACTTAATGGTGAAAGAGAAGGAAAAAATCTGATTTACAACTGGCCCATTTTTATTAGGCTGAAGCTGAATTAGGCTGTGAAAAATTGTGGATAAACAAAAACAGACCTAGAAGCCAAGTCATGTATTTTTATCTCCATACAAATCTCATATTTTGAAATAGGAGAAAGATCAATCCTGGGGTTATAGTAATTGCCTAGCTGCTTGGCATGAAGTCTGTTTTATAGAAGGATAAACCTTTCAAGATAAAAACTTAGAGCAGTGTTAGAGTGGATAGACCTTCTTTTTAATCTCTTAAAAGTCATCTTAAAAATGGTGGCTCTAAGGGGATTGCCCTTTCATAAAATGACTGCCATAGTGACAGGAGGGGCCAAAAATGTATATAGGTGGTCCTCGCTTAACAATGGTAATTGGGACTGGAATTTTCATCGCTAAGTGATACGGTTGTAAAGTATGACATCACATGACCATGCCACTTAGCAATGACAGTTCTGGCAGTGCCTTGTTACCGTTGTTAAGCAAATCACTGCAGGTTGTTAAGCGAGGACCTCACGTGATCGTGACTTCTGACTTCCTGCTGGCTTCCCCATTGACTTTGCTTGTGGGAAGCTGGCAGGGAAAGTCACAATTTGCAATCATGTGACTGCGGGACACTGTGACGCTCTGAAATCCAGGCTAGTCATAAGTACCACTCATTCAGTGCCGTCGCAAGTTTGAATGGTCACTGGATGAGTGGTCATTAACCAAGGACCACCTGTATTTATCAGAAGATAAGCTCAAAGAAAAGCAACTTGTCAAGTAGCCTAACTTACAGCCACCAGATCTGGGCTGCAAAAGTCTAGACAGCCACAAGATGTCAGCAAAAAAACCAGAAGGTTTTCAGGGTCTCTACTAATCTTCCAGATTTCTACAGCTCAAATCAGTGGCCCACATCCTCAGTCTTTCTGGGCCAAAAGGAATGTGGTAGGTTCCTCCTTCCACAAGGAATATTTAACATTCTGATGATTCTGAGAGCAAATTGTAAGTTTAAAGAAAAGAGCTGTCGTAGGGGCTTGCTCATTCCCAAAATCATTGCCACAATGAATGTGACCTGCCAATTTACCAGAAGGCAAAGGAGTGAGGTGCTCTCTTCAAATCTCTTTAGTCCCCCATGACATTTACTTCTTTTTTTCTTGGAACATGTCTCTCACACAAAGCACTGGACTACAGCCATTCACCACTTTTTTTCCTAAGGACATGAATGGGATCCATGTAATATCCAGTAGCATTACTGGAAAATATGGTGACCCTGGAGACTGGTGCTTCCCTTTGCAGCATGCCAGCTTTTAAATACTATAATGCTTAAAATTAGAAGTATCTGAAAAAAATAAAGCAAGTAGGTCTAGTGGCCCTGACAAGGTAAAGATCTCTGATCATACTGATGCCTATTGATCTTAAATTTAAGCATTCAAAAAGCTAAAGAAAAGTAGAGGGCTTTAAATTACAGGATTGGGTTTCTTAGAGGGGGGGCAGAAATCCTGAAAGGTGCCAAAGGAGATATCCATTGGCTGTTTGCTGCCTGTGGGCACTTCACCGAGGGTTGAAGAACTAGAAGACGCTTTCTTTTATAGGGCTTTTCTTTGAAAACCATCGCAGTGGCACAAGGATGCACAGCCTACAGTTCATGGTAACATGTGACCCCCAACCTTCTTTTCTGTGGTCTTCTGATCACTACTGTTGAAAATGAGTATTTCCTGACATTTTGATGCAAGAAGCACATCAACATTGTGTTATAAACTCTTAAGTAGGTTTGCTGTATTGAGCAAGGGAGTCAGCAAAGGTTGAAAGTTCATTGGAACAAATCATCTGGGTAGCTTCCTTGGAGGCTTATAGGTGCTCCTTTCTTGCACCTGTTTTCTCTCTCTCTCTTCCTTTCTTAAGCAGTAACCTCAATTTTATAGACTGTAGAGGATAACTGAAACCCAATCTCTTTCAGCAGAATGATTATTGCTTTGCCCATCTTCCTTCTATGATGTCCCTGGTCTAGCCAGCAAGGAAGAAATTATCTAGAACTTAAACCTATCTTCCTAAGCAATCTTGGTTGAATGAAAAAACTGCCGTCTATTTTTCACCAGTTCTGCCTTTGTATAAGTGAAAGGCAGGGCCTCTACAGGGCAGAGGCTTTGGGGGGAAACAAAAGCTGAATTCCATTTATTCAGGCCTCTCAGCATGGAGTCACCTTTACCAGAGGCTTAAAGGAGGCCCTATTGTGCCATTCCACAAAAAACTAGAGGTTTGTCACACATTAAAAGCCTCTTACTATGTGCAATGGTGCAAGGACAGCTTGCTGGCAACTTTGCAATCAGGAGGTGTCTTTCCCAATAGCTGTAACTGCCATTGTATGTCACTGCGGCAGCTGGAGTGAAGAACAAAACTGGGGCCTCCTGGTGGTCAATGTGGCTGAAAAACATTGCACAGAGTGAAAAGAGAGAAATTGTCCCCCTCCAAGACGGGGGTGGAAATCATGTAATACTCCATACACAGAGGTTGATACACACTGTAGCATCTGTATCTCTCTGATCTGGGAGCTTAAGGGAAGGTGGACTGTATACAACATTCTGAAGCTTCCAACCTGGAAAGGTGTCCTATCAAGGATGCAGAGAGATTTTCAGTATCACGTATCATTCTAACTCTATTTGTGCTGAATTTTTAACATTAATCATTTTTCTGTGTGTAGCTAATTTCCACAATTTGGCTTGTACTACATCACTTTCCCATAACATCTGGGCAATTGAAGTGACATTCAAACCTAAGGGAGGCATGAAATGCAATTCTTTCACTTCCCAGCCCAGATTTCTACTTTTGTAAGGGATGGCCCATATAATAGCCAGTACTAATTCATATTTGTTACACTTTACAATGACATTTTCTCACCAGTGTTTGGGGGATATTGCCATCTACACAGGATAGTTCCTCTTACCAGGCTGCACATATACATTGCGGTTGTCAATGATTCTAGGGGCATCTATTTTTAATTCTGCCCATGCGCATATAACACTACTGAAATCTTAACTGCTATTTCTGTCTGGATTTATCTCCTTGCTTCAAATATCCCATGGGGACTTTAGGCAAGGGAACCAATTTAAGCTTCACAATGTTCAGAAGTAGTTGTAGTGTCAGCTGAACCTGGAATTCCCCTCCATAGCGCCCATTCTCGAGTAGCGGCAGTGCCCAGAGGCCAAGATTTTTCATGAGTCCGCCTGGCTAAGATCAATGTTTGTTGATCTGATTCTGGTGTAGCCCACACTTGAGCTAATTGGTCTGCTGCTTGGTTATGTAAAATGGCATCAAAAGTACCTTTGAACACTGCCTATCAGTCAGACACCATTTGCTCTTTTTCAGTATAGCATGCTCTGATACCATCAATATTGCCATGAATTCAGCATATGGACTTGATTTTCCCTTCCTGGTTTGGTTTAATATAGCATGTGGTTTGAAGGCTGCAGCACACCATATTTGTTCCTCTCCTTTGTATTTGGCTAAGCTTTCAGTAAACAAAGTGGTGGTGTGGATGAGGCTCTTCACCAGGAGATTTTACCAAATATTCCCTCTCTGCCTGCTCATTTACCTTCTCCTCTCTGGGGCTAGAGCTAACCCCTGTTCTTTCAGAGAGCTTACTCCATGCAGTCCAGGACCAACCCATTCAGAGATACACCATTTCATTTTACAACTGATGATTGCTGACCTCTACCAATATGAAAACTAACCGACCCTTCCTTCATTGTGCCTCCCTTTAAAAAGCAAGAATATCATATGTCTGTTGCTTTCATCTGTTTCTGGGTAGTCTCTAAGAGTCACACATCATGGAGCACATTGAAGAGGATCCATCCCACTCCCATCACCACTTTCTGTCCCCCTTTTTTCCCTTACATCCAAACTTTTTACTATTGCACTGGGTGAAGGACAACCATGCTTAACCACACTGGTCTCGCATAACACCAGGGAGAGGGTTGCATCACCCAGATCAGTATTTGAGCCACTGGTACCAACCAAGTATACAGCTCAGGCCAGATTCTGCATCCTCTTTTCAGTGGTTCCCCCCACCCCCCCAGATTGGCATCATCCTTGAATCCTATTTGTGGCCACTGGTAACCAATAGAGTTTAGGATCTGAAGACAATAGGCTTACACGAAATGCCAAAAATATTTTATTAAGTAAACTTTAAGAGAATTACAGAAAAAAATTACATATACCATATGTCCCATCTGCTTGTCAGGAACCCCAGAAATTACAGCAGATACACCTTATCAGTAGCTTGCATGAAATCTAGACATTTGAATAATTTTTATTTCAGCTAAGATAACATTGTAGGCATATATCTGTCTGTCTTCCCTTTTCCAGATGTTGTTCTACAGAACATGTGTAAAGTTAAACTTTCAGAACTTTTGCCAATACATTGAGGCAAGAATCTTCCTGCTTCATAGTGAAAATTTAAGATTATACTTATTTTTAGGCCAGGAAGAAAAAACACAGGAAGTTATTTCATATAGGTCTATTACACTATTAAACACAAATTATAAATTATACTCAAAGTTATTGACTGAAAATCTCAAATTTATTATAGGTAGAATTATATATCCAGATCAGTCTGGATTTATTCCAAAATTGAATATATTTAGCCCTATGTGAAAGTTATGAAACCATACTTCATTTTTTTTTCCAAAAGAAATTCAGCTCCCCTAATCATATGCTCTAGATGCATGGGCTATTTATGAAAAAAAAGAGAAGTTTTACAGAAATGTAAAGTACTATGGTTTTTGTGTGTTAGCTCAATGCAATATTATGAAATAAAAAAAGTGATGGGGATTGGAAATAGAATGTATCTAGTTCTACAAAATTTTCATAGAACCTAAAAGTATAGCTTCAAAAATATATGAGATCTTATCTGAAATGGATTTGGGTGAATCTACCATAGAGTTAAAAGTAGCTTAGGATCTAGATTTAGGGAAACATGTAGATGATATATGACAGTCTGTATGGCAACATGGGGGATTTTTATCAGCATTTATGCAAGAAATAATCCTTAACCTATTACATTGGTGGCATCATACTCCAATAAGAATCTCTTATACATTTTGTAAATATTGTGGAAAGGCTGGAGAGCAGTGTGGAAATGAACTGTTGGCAAGACTGCAGCCTGATGGGAATATTCTTTCATCTTTAGTGGAACTGTGATAAAAAAAATCAGATTTTGTGAAGAAAGTTTTTACCAGATGTCATACCCAACTAAAAGAAGATTGAGTTTTCTCTACAGTTAGGTTTACTAGGTATGCTTGAGAGTCAGAACAAAAGAAAATCTTGCAAGGGAAAAATATTGGCTGGCTGGGGAATTCTGGGAGCTACAGTCCACACACCTTAAATTCTGGGAGCTGAAGTCCACATATCTTAAAGTTGCTGAGGTTGAGAAACACTGCCTTAGATTAAGCATGTTGCATTTCTGCAGTTCCTCCCTCTTGCCTCCCTTTTGTACTAATTATTCACTGTTACAAGAAACTAATGCTTTTTGCTGAAGTATGCAAAGAGTCTGAATTCAACAGACCAAGAAAAGCTGTCCCTTGGATTAGATTTTGCATTCTTTTGATTATTATTTTGAGTGGTCAGCCCCAAACAAAGGTCACGAATGTACAGCTACAGAAACTGGCATAGATTACTTGCTATGCTGTTCAGAATCCTGTGTCCTTCACATCTGTAATATAATTCTCCTTGGGAAGATAATTATTTTTTTAACAATAAATGCTTTGATTTGCTTCAATAAAATCTGGTTTGTGCACAGGTCATATTTTATCCATGCATTTCAAAAGTGGAAACACAACCATAAATCAGCTAAGATATCACTTATGTTAAATATCATGCAGAACCAGAGTACCTACTGTTCAACCCCCTTGGATTGCAGAAAAGAAGTGTGAAAGGACCCAAAGAGGGACCTTAAAAGAAATTTAACACACAGAGAAGGTAATGAAGCGTACAATTATTAACCTTTCTGGAATAAACAGACTGTAATTTTCCGAAGAGCTAGATGCTGAAAGTGTGGCATCACTGTGGTGTTATTCACAAGAGGGGGTTAGTGAGGTTCAGTAGGCTGTCACTCATCAGTAGGAACCTAACATGTGCACAGTACTTCAATGGATTACTCGTCTTCAGTTAACTTCTGTGCCGTTTATCTCACTTGATTTACACCACTTCCTCAGCGCAGACGGCACATCACCCTTATGCAAGATACTTCTTATCTTCTTGGACAGGTAAATATATATTTTAAGTGTGAAGTAGTGTCAGGCAGAGAAAATTGCTTGTATTTTTTTCTTTATTCCATTTTTAATGACAGAATTTGCTTTAGATTTTTTTCCCCCCAAAGGAAAAGAAATATTTGAGGAATTTACAGTGGAGGGTATATAGTATTCTAGCAGTTACTTGGTTACAAGGTCATTGAATAGTGTGCGTAAATTACTGTTTGGTCATTTCTTTGAGGATCTGGCTTCTCGTGCTCATGCTTCTGTTATATCCCAAAATAAAAGTGTAAGAGATCTCCTCTCAAAGGCCCTTTTTCCACAGTGATACTACCGTGACCGCTAAGATGAAATTCTACCCTTAGGAAATTGTTGGAGAATTTCTCTTCTTCCTGGAGAAATTCAGAGAATTCATCCAACTCAATTTTGTTCTTTACAAATTGGATAAAAGAATGTGAAAGGTGATTTGTGCCCAGCTCTAATAACAATGTGACAAAACAATTTTTTAAAATAAATCCCTCATTTTTTGTGCTTAATGGTTTAAAAAATGGAAAATTACTTACATGACTGTAAATCCCCAAATCTGGAAATTTAAGATGTGGAAACATCTTTTTGGAGAGAGAGAGAGGAAAAAAACCCTTCATATTATCTTGCAAAAAAGGAAGACATTTACGGCACATATCTATACCTGCCTGCAGAAGACCATCTGAGCTGAATTAAGCTTACTAAGAAGTAATTGAGTATCACTTAAAGGATATTTTGGGTTTGTATAACATCCACAAATGATGTTTATTTTACACTACTCCTACATATGCAAGCCAATCATATCCATGCTAATTCAAAAGGAAATCTACCGGAGTTCAACAGCATTTATTCCCAGATAAAAGTGTGTCGGACTGAAAACAGTGAATTATATGTGCAATTCTATTTTCATGAAAGACAAAACTGGTCAGGCCTAAGCTCTCCAATATGCAGATCGACAAAACCTATACACTATTTTCCTTTGTGATAAGATCTCCTTGGACTGTGATCAAAACTGCTTCTACAATCAGTCACAGGGAGGCTCTTAACACACAATAGAGGTTGGTGGCAGTGGGGTTGGCAGAATCTCCAACTGATCCTCCTAGGACTCCCAACCAGCCATTTCAGCTCTCCGAACTACACTTCTGCAGGTATGGGGAAGAAACTAGACTATTTTCAGTGCTGATGTACAATACAGAAGACAGGCTTTTGTTTATGAAATTAAAAATGACAACCTTCTTCTTTACCTCTCAGAGCAAAATGTCATACAGTGATACATAACTGTTGGAAATAAATCCACTGATTACAAGGAGTTGGATGAGTTCTCATTGTTTTCCTCTGGTAATTCTCAATACCAAGAATTATTGGTAAGGTTTCTACTGCTGTACAATAGATGCAGAATTTAATGTAGCATGTAGCCTTTCCTAACCTGGTGTCCTCCAAGTGAGTTGGAGTCCATTAAATATCACCATGCTGCACATACTGTATTTTTCCCTGAATTTTAAGAAAGAGTATCCCTATGAATAGGATTTATAATAGTGGAAATCAACACTGATAGGTATATAGGCAATGAAAAGAGAGGAAAATAAGAAGAACAGTGAGATCAAAGGGACATGCAGAATAAAATTGTATTGTTATTCAATTTTATTGTTACACTATATAATTAACAATATTGTTATTGTTAATTATATAGTGTAGTGGTAATTCTTTAAACAGTGTTGATAACACAAATACTCTGATAAGTTGATTAAAACTTGCAGTAGGTTTTAAAAATATTATCTGAGAGCACTGTGGTAGAGGTTCAGAGAATGTCAAGGCAGCCAGTGGCATAATATTATAGGAAGAAAGGAAAAGGTCCAAAAGCAGGTAAGTGTGAAGTATGAAAGCAGCAGGCTCCTGAGTTCTGGAATCCAATTCCCTACATGTGGAGGAAAAGGGCCGGATTTTTTTAAACTGTGTCTTTGATCTGCATGAAGTGATTAGAAAAAAGACACTTAACACTGCTAAAAGGCAAGATAATCCTAAATCTGGCAGGAGGCTGTTCGTGTGGCTAAAGAAATGGGAATTAGAGGAGATGCTTGATTGCAAACAGGCGTGGGGTTGTGTTATCCTATACTGTATAGAAAATGTAGCCTCCCCAACCAACAAGGAATCTATACTTCAAGGATGGACAATATCTCATTAGACTAAAGACTGGGTGAATGTTCAAGTTCTTCATCAGTCTTCATCAGAACAGGTGGTGCATATATAGTAACAGGATAATGGAAGAAACAGAAAAGTCCAAAAGTTTCCCTCTTAAGTCTACAGGCTGGACTTAGGAGACATCCAGACAAAGTGCTGAAATAATTCTAGTCAATTATAACACATATTTTTCTCCTGCCTCGAGCAAACCCCATCTGCTTCTGGTAAGGCAGAAAGAAGAAAATAATGACAATTTTTATAGTAGCAAAGCCAGATTGTGTACTATAATCGAATGACTGGAGGAAATGGTTCCTTCTGTCTCAAAAATGATATTAGAGCACCAGTAATTAGGTTATTCAGTCTGAAGTTTCTGTCTTGTCTCTGAACTGCATTTCTTCCAAATATTTGGAATATCTGTATTTTCTTGTTATTTAAAAAAAAAATATTATGTTGACAGTCTAGTTTTACACATGATTACTCTGAAGCAATACCACTGAGTTTAATGGGCCTTCCAGGTAAGTATGCATAGGATGGCAACCTTAGTTCCTCTGAGTAGAAAGATATGATTTCCTGTGTTGACATCCTTCATCCTTTCATTTAGGTTTCCAAAAGAAAATGAGATCTACAACTGAAGCAGCCAGTGTCAACATGGGATTCTCTTTATATTCTTTGTATGACTATGGTGAAGAATATGGTCCTGAACCATGCACCAAAGAAGAAGTAAAGAGTTTTGGATCATGGTTCCTTCCCACTTTTTACTCACTAGTCTTCCTGCTTGGTTTGACAGGAAATACTCTTGTTGTCTTGTTGCTGTTGAAGTACAAGAGGCTGAAAAGCATGACAGATATTTATGTACTCAATCTTGCCATCTCTGACTTGCTTTTTGTTCTTGGTCTTCCTTTCTGGTCTTATTTCATGGCTGATAAATGGGTATTTGGAGATACTTTGTGTAAACTAATCTCTTGGATCTTCCAGATTGGATTTTTCAGTGGAATCTTTTTTATCATGCTCATGAGTATTGATAGGTATCTTGCCATTGTTCATGTTGCATTTTCATTGAAAGCAAGAACTGCCACCTATGGCACTCTTTCTAGTCTTATTGTATGGCTAGTGGCCATGAATGCTTCTGTTCCAGAACTGATATTTAGCACATCAGTAAATGACTCTAATCGTACTGAATGCAAATTAGTATACTTTAAGAAAAGCACAACATGGAAACTCTTTAGTTGTTTGGAAATCAACGTATTAGGCCTCATTGTGCCCTCCATCATCATTTCCTTTTGCTATGCAAGGATAGTTTTGACCTTGGTTCGTTGCAGAAATAACAAGAAAAAGAAGGCAGTGAAGATGATATTTGTCGTGGTGGTTGCGTTTTTTTTGTGCTGGACACCTTACAATATTGTACTTTTTCTAAAATGTTTGGATGATGTGGGTATTCTTGGACAATGTGAAATCAGCAAAAATCTGGATTATGCAGATCAGGTGACTCAAATCCTAGCATATTTTCACTGCTGTTTGAATCCAGTCATCTATTTCTTTATGGGACAAAAATTCAAGTTATACATCAAACAGTTCTTCGAAAACTGTATCTTTTCGAAAATATTTTGTAAATCTTGTGGGTTCCATGAGTCTTTCTGTTCTGAGTCATCACGTTCAGGTTATACTCAATCCACTAGTGATGAAGAGACATTCTGAAGAACCTGAAATGATGTCTTTTGAAGTTGGACCAATGCATCAGAACAATGATAAATTTCATATCGTGACAAATAAGCACTGCTTCAAGTAATTTTGAAAAAATTGAACAGCCCATCCAGCTTGGAAATATGAAAAGCTATTTTGCATTGGACACAGCAGTTACACAGAGTTCTAAGCTTCAATACACATAAGTTCATCCTTTCAGACCTATGGTCAAATTCCTGACAAAGACATTAACTCTTGAGTTTCCTTTCTAATCATGGCATTAGGAGGTCAAGTCTTTTGCTATCTAGGAATGTTATTCTCTTTTCAGAGTTAAGACAGCTTTAAATCAACTGTTAATTGATTTAAACTGTTAATCATTATGCTGGCTAGGGAGTTCTAGGAGTTGAAGTCCACAAATCTTAAAGTTGCTAAGGTTGAGAAACACTGCTCTAGTATCTCAGCTACATAAAATGTAAGCCATGCTCCTTTGCATGGGAGTATGGATCTACCTATGCCTTACTGAATTCAAACTAACTATATAGACATATTATTACATTTATGACTGCCCCAAGTTACCACATTACGAAGGCAGGAGGATCTTGGCCATAACCGTCACCTTCATTTTCCCCTGTTGATAGGGACAAAAGCAGAGGATTCATTCTACCTCCTTCAAAGACATGCCATGATTTTGCAGGATTCACTCTTTCAGTGTCAAATGCACACAACCTCACAAAGTGACTCTGCCATGTTTCTAGATGAGTGTCTCCCTTGCAAGTTTTAAAAAAAATCATTTAAATGGGCAGTCATTTCAAATAATAACACCATTAATACTCAGCTTTTTAAAAGTAAAGAACTGCTGGTTTCTCATGGCCACTTGAAACTTAAGCATTGTATTACTTGACTGTCTATAAAGGTTAGTATAAGAAATGTATGGTTTTGTGAAGAATGTTTTTAACATTTCTATGCTTTATCTTTTAATGAGCATTGTTGAAAAATAAATATCTTTTGTGAAAGATCTATCAATGTCTTTATACAAATTATACGAAAAAAAAAATTAGTCATACATCCCTGCCAGTCTTAAGTAAGGATGTACATCCTCACTTGAATCAAAAGATATATATATCTCAAAGTTATCACGCTCTACGTGAGAATTCACATTTGCAAGCATTAGCAATTTTTTTATTGGTCAATAGTCAGAAATACTATGATGCAAAGGAAAACGTTATTAAGGAAATAAGCATAAAAAGATGATAGTTTCAACTTCAAAAACAAGTCCTTTCCCACTCAGTATCTTATAATTATCCTAAATTCCGAGTTAGTATAATGCACCTATCATGTTTTATGAAAATGTTTATGTTTCATTTTTAAATTGGTTATGACTTAACAAAAGCATCCATTTCATGACACGAAGCCATTTAACATTGCCATTTTTTCCTCAGTAGGTAGACAAAATATCAGCCCATTTCATGCCAAGGAGGTATTCCCATTTAGCACAATTCTCAATAGTGACACTAAGTTAGCCTTCTTCAATGTGTTGCCTTCCATCTAAGTTGGACTACAACTCCCATAACCATTATTTAGCAAATAGATTGGACATAGTGGCTGAACTCCATTCAATTTGAAGTCCAACACAGTCTAGAGGGCACCAGCTGGGGTGAAAGAACCACCAGTAAGCGCCCTCATTTCTTTACATGGACAGTTTTCCATGTTTCATCCAGAGCCATGGCACATAAGTGATTAACAATGAAAATATTATGCTTACTGCTGTTTTATCAATAGTAATAGAAATTTGCTGCTGATTAAAAAATGATTTTACTCAGAGGAGAAGCAGCCATCTCATATTTACTGTAAAACCTGACTATATTACTAATTCGGGGGGACCAGAGAACAATTTTGAAAGGAAGAAATTACCTAGCTTGATTGTACTAGGAATGTATAGATCAAAATACTTGATTTGGACCCTAATTTGCAAAATGGTATGCTTTATCTCAGAATTCTTTGGAGGCTCACCAATTGGTTTGGGATATGAATATGAATGTGACAACTATTTGGAAATCCCAATCTCTTTTTTCATTATCAAGAAATGACTATTTTTGCTCTGATAGTAATACTCTAGTTCAAGAGGATGGGTTTTGGGTTTCCAATAAATAGGAAGGGTGGGTGTGCTATACTAAATCCCTTTTAATGTTGGAAGTTTAAAAGAACTGTACTGTATTGGCTGAATTGGATGGAATATACAGGCAAAGTTGATCTTCTGAACAGATAACATCCAATATATTTTTATAAGAATAGGTTGGGAGTTTTTGAGTAACAATAAACTTTCTGGTAAATTACAGTAATCCCCCTAAGCAACGAACCTGAAAAAAAAAAGAGTAAATGCAAGGTTAGGTAGTTATGAATGAAAATGTGTGCATTTATGGATTTTGTTCCATTCATATCAGAATTACAGGAAGCGTAATAGAGTAGGAGTAAAGGATAGCTACAAAGCAAAGAACAGTGTGGAACATTCTTTTTTTTTTTTTTCAAACATGCTCCCAGTTTTATACTTCCAAGTTCTAAAGATTCCACCAAAATCTAATGTTTGTCCTCAGAAGACAGTATCAAAGAGCATTAAGCACAAGAACAGTCCTGCAATATACTGCTTTGATGTTATGTCCTTCAAAGCACTGTGAAAGAGGAAGTCTGGCAAAACTATCCACTGTGATTAAAAGCACTCTCTTCTCTCTCTCCCCAACCTGGCAATTTCTTTACAAACAGATTTTTTCCCCCTGGGGCATCACCTCCTCCTCAGTCTCACTAATGAAACTCAGAGAAGGCTTTAGAGAAACTCCAGTGGTTTTAGATGTAAGAGTCTAAACCCAATTTAGCTCTTATTTGGCCAAATCAAGTGTACACACTGATATATCTATCATCTATCTATCTACAGTATCTATCTATCTATCTATCTATCTATCTATCTATCTATCTATCTATCTATCATCTATCTATCTATCTATCTATCTATCTATCTATCTATCTATCTACCTCAAAAGAAAGATAGAGAGATAGTATGACTCCCTTTTGGCGTAAGTTTCTAACTGGCTATTATCTTGGCTTATCATTTGATTGCTCTGTACAAAAAGGGGTAAAGACACCCTCAGGTCAAGATGGTGAGTACATGGACACATCCCTATGTATTCCTGGTAAACATACAGAAGTGGTTTGCCATTGCCATCTTCCAAGTGGTTTTTTTAACTTCCCAATCTAGCTTACAGCCCCTGGGATTCCTGGATTGACTAAATTTAGAGACCCAAAAATAGTAAAGCTACTAAGACTGTGCCAGCCTTCTCCCCACCCCCCCTTCAGAACAAGCTGACATTGTAAAACAGTAGGAATGGCCAAGACAGCCTTAGTTACACAAAGGCTAAACACTGGATAGAAGAGATCTGTATCCACCACTCTATCACCGGAGCTCAATCTCCTGCTTCATAGAGGAAGATATAGCTAGTTCTTTTTAACTAACATAAACCCAGAGAAAGGCAGATTGACTTACTATGAACTCACCAAACCATGCAGTAAGATCACAAAGAATAAATGAAACTGTTTGCCTATTCAAATGTCATGGTGGAAAGATGCGCTTGAGTTGGCAGCACAACAGCTTGCAGCATGTCAACAAGAGCCAGAGTCTCAAAAGAAGTGCAAACCAACAGCCCAGAAAGTATGCAGTGGGAAGGAACTTGTGACAGCAACATGCCTCCAGGGATATTCCTGGCTTTCTATTAATTTATTTTTTAACTAACATGTTAAAATTCAACTCAGTGGCAAATGTCTAAGTGTGCCTACTTAGAAACAATACCTGATGTTCTTCCAGACAAAGAGCAGATAGTTTGAAAAAAAAGATGAATGTATTGGGAAAACATGGATGAAAAAGATGAATTCTGAGCTCATTTGTAATAACCTATGAATGAGGCTGGGCTTCTCCACAAAAAGCTGAATGGTTAATATTGTTACTTGGTTGCTACTGCTATTAGTACCATTACATTGACATTAAGGTAATGCACAGAGGGATCATATTTTATTAGTCCCATTGATTACAATGAGGTTTTTTCCCCAGGTATTTGTAAAAGACCATTTATTTGTGAACATTTTTTCCAGAAAGGCACCAAATTCTATGAACATTTTAAATTTAAGACTCTTCCTACACAGTATTTGAAAGGTAGATGGATACCTTCTAACTGTATTGAACAATTTGTGTAAAAATTTCTGCCATAGGTAAGAAGAGGAATTCCTGCCTCAGAGCAAAGATTTTCAGCCTTCTTGCATTAACTTCCCCATTATTACCCTTTAAATAACTCTGAGGCATTCCTTTCCTGTAATCATCTGGAAATGGGAAATAAGTGTTGCATCCACACAGGTATTTGGCAACAGCTGTCTTCCATGATTGAGCTTCAGTTTGTTGGGTTCAGCAAAAATCCCCCTAAACTTTAATTAGTTGCTTCCTCCTTGAAGTTTCTACCTCCAAGTGTTGCCTGTACAGTGGTGCAATGGCATTATGCCTGTAAGAATTATTACATTACACACTGAACTCCACAGTGGCTTCATTTTATTGCAAAATAAATTAAAAGACAGTAAAAAAGACAGTAAATTTCTCATTATATGTGAGGAATATGAACTAATTAAGGATAAGTTCCATCAATAAATGTCATAGTCATGTTGAACAAGGAGCAATTAGAGTCAGAAGACCCAAGAATAAAGATTCTGTCAGTTAAAACTACTAAACTTTACTAGGTACCATACAGAAGACTAAATTAAGACATTCTTCCAACAGGTTTGTATTTAACAGATAACTCAAAAGGGAAAAAAAGGAACAGAAGCCAATTCTTGAAGTGATCTCAGCAGTATCTGTTAGGACATTGCCTTTGTATACAGTACTGTGCAAAAGTTTTAGGCAGGTATGAAAAAATTCTGTAAAGTAAGAATGCTTTCAAAAATATATACTATAATTGTTTATGTTTATCAATTTACAAAATGCAAAGTGAGCAAACAGAAGAGAAATCCAAATCAAATCAATGTTTGGTATGACCACCCTTTGCCCAAAACAGCAGCAATTCTTCTAGGTACACTTGCACACAGTTTTTGTAGGAACTCGCCAGGTAGGTTGTTCCAAACATCTTGGAGAACTAACCACAGATCTCCTGTGGATGTGGGTATGTCTTGTTGCTGTGCTCAGTCTTGCCATGGTGTATGACCTGTGACATGAACTGTCTTCCACAACCTCACCTTAGTAGCAGAGTTTGGCTGTTCCTCACCCAGTTTTAAGCCTCCTACACAGCTATTTCTGTTTCAGTTGATGACTGTGTTTCAACCTACATATGAAATTGATGATCACTAGCACCTGCTTGGTATAATTGGTTAATCATACATCTGACTCTAATCCTACAAGATCCCTGACTTTGTGCAAGTGTACAAAGTGTGCAAGTGTAAGAATTGATGCTGGTCTGAGGCCAAAGGGTAGTCACACCAAATATTGATTTGATTTGGATTTCTCTTCTGTTTGCTCACTTTGCATTTTGTAAATTGATAAACATAAACAATTACAGTATATATTTTTGAAAGCATTCTTACTTTACAGCATTTTTTCACACCTGCCTAAAACTTTTGCACAGTACTGTACACACACACCCAACAGTGGTTTAGCTGGTGGCAGAGACCACAACATGCTTCCTTTCAGCTTCACAGTCCTTAAGTATCTCAATAAAGCTTTGTCTACCCTTGCTGCATAGATTGGAGCTTGAAATGGAAACATGCTCAAAATTTGCAAGAAAAATTGGAATGAGGCAAAAATTAAAAATTTCCACATGCGACAGCTTTAGTTAAATCATTATTAATTACCAGATATGGCAAAGTTCCCTGGGACTCTTGCATCTTGTGGTCTTACACACAATCTTTAAGTCAATCTTAGAGGTAAAAATCATTTTCTCTCTCTCTTTTTAATAAAACATAGCTTTTTCCCAGGTTAAAAGAGTTTAGAATTAAGTCTAGTATCTAGTCTAGTATCAAGAGTTTACAAATGCAGAATAGCATGACATAGATTTCACATTAATCCATCACTGTCATGGATTTATGGTTTATGAAAAGAGAAGTAAGAGGAAATTTGAGCAATCCTTTTTAGAAATGGGTTTTGAAATAAGTTCTCATTTATATTTTTCTAAACTATTTACTTAAAATTCAAGATTCCTTTTGTCAGTCACTCAAGGATCAACAACTTGAGATAATTTTCTTTCCTTCCTAAGGCTGAGAGCTGGCTTAATGCCTAAGGGAGGATTAGAACTCACAATCTCCTGCTTCTAGCCCAGTGCCTTTCACCACTACACTAAACTGGCTCTTGCTTTATACTTTAGTTGTAGGTTTTTCCCTAACATGTTTTGGTTGTGAAATATAAAGCACCAGCTGCTGCCTGGATTCATATCTGCAGGAAGAGCCATTTCACTCATTTGATACAACACTCCTGGTGCATCAAATGAACACACCACACCTCACTGTACCTCCATGTTGGAGGATTCACCTCATCTTCATGGCAAACACTGGAGGAACCATGTGCTTCGGTTGTTCTGTAAAGCTATGAAGGAATAGCTATGGTTGCATGGACCAAATGCCATGGTAAGTTCCAGAACTGCAGGCCTACACTTGATCTAGTGAGACTGTGATAGAGTGTCTGTGAAAGACATAGGTTCCCAAACAGCGAACCTAGAAATAAAAGAACTGTAGTGAGTGGGAAGTCTGGAGGGAAGAAAAGGGAAAAATGGACTCTATGCAGAAAGAGTAATAGAAGGGAAAGATTTTTGCAAGCAACTGTTTTATTTACTTTAATGGAGGACAAGAGGGAACAGTGAGAGATGGCACAGAGGGAGCTGTTAGCATTTTATGCTGTGCTACAAATCCTGTTTACTTTTGGCTGTCAGAGTAGAACAAATAAATTCCTTTGAAGCTATTGTGGAAAAAAAGAATGGAAGTCAAAGAACAATGGAGCAATCAAATAATAAATCTGGATAAAATCAGCTTTTGGTGTAAATTAAATTTTCCCCAAATTTCCCCCACAAATAAACAACATCCATATAAGGTGTAAAACAGCTTCCATAACACAGTGTCCTGTGTACATAGTATAGGGATCACCAGTAGAAACTGGGGAGGGTGATTCACAATGATGTGCAACAGAATTTCCTTAAGGCAAGCTTGATTCCTGGTGACTAACATGCCCATATATAAAAATGGTTTTGCCACTGCTAGTTTCAGGGCTGTAGCCATGTCTGGAACATCATGAACTGCTTTTGATTCAGACAGTTAACTTCCAGAAATCTACTAGATCATCATGAACAGGTAAACTATTTGAAGAATTCTCCAGAATGGCTGCATCCTGATTAACTGACTTTATGTTCTTAAAAAATAATAAAATTAGAGTGACTCCAACAACTATTGTATTGTGATTAAGGATTTTGTACTAACTTGGTTGTGCATTGTCATTTTGGCAACTTTACATTTATTTTCAGACTTTTATGAGGCAGGGGAACAGTGATGGGTGCAGTATTAATAATTTCATCAGTTCTAACACAGACAGACATCATATAAAAGCACTAACGTATTCCAGAACCAAACATGTTTATGCTGAAAAGCTACAATGGTACAAGGATAAAACAGTCTGGCATGTCTAGGAATATCCAGTTAAATTTGGGTGATAAAATAACACCCAGACAAGCTTTAAGAAATTATCCTCTTAATTTAATATGTGGAAAAATCAATTAAATATAATTGGGATTTCACCAGTGTCAGATGACTATTTTAAAAGCACAGAATATGCTTGTTCATTTTCATGGAGTTAAAATCTCTTAAAACATAACACTTCCTACCACTAACCAACCATTTGAATCTGAATATTTTGATAGTCTCAACAGTCAATAAATCCAGCAGAATTATATAGGGCCCAACCACAAATCTTTGGAGAACAGCTTCTCAGAACTGCTTTCATAAAGAAGAGTTCCATTGAGGATGGGTTTGTCTACAAATTCCACCAAACAATTCTGGGTGCCACAAGGAGACTTCTCCAGCTCCAGAATGGTAATATTATTTGGAGAAGATGAAACAAGAATGTTGCTAGGAACAAACAATGTTAACTGAGGGCCACGGGCTGGCCAGTAGCGTCCTAAATTAAAGCCATTGATCCAGACTTGTCCCTGCAAAGGAAAAAAAGAATATAATTTTAGCTATCCTGACTGCAACATTTATTTGAAATCAAATCTGACAAAGTTCTAATTAAGAATTCACAATGACCCTCCCACCCCATGATATCAGGATTTCGGTTTGGAACACATACTAAACAAGTGACTGGAGAAATATCTGTAAGATTATATGGACACTACTAGATGTGGCTTCAAATATGCTCAAGAAGCAAACTGAGCTCCCCACCATCAATCTATGGCAGTGTTTCTCAACCTTGACAACTTTAAGATATGTGGACTTCAACTCTCAGGATTCCCTAGCCAGCATGTCCACACATCTTAAAATTGCCAAAGTTGAGAAACATTGATCTCTTCATTGCAGCAGGAGGGAGCTGGGACTTGGAGTGATGGAAAGTGCCCCCAAAGGCCTTCAGCTGATTAGCACAGGGTTCAATTCGCTGCTACAGAGAAAGGAAGCTCCATCTGGTAATCCTTTTAACTTGTGTGCTGACATCTGTTCTAGGACTCACTGATGGGTGTTATACAACTTAATACTGATTAGACAAAGTGTGAAACAGGAAAAACTGGAACAGTTTAAAAATGAATATCACTAAGTTAGGGCACAAATCTGCCTCTGCAAACCCAATTTTTAACATTTTTGGCAGCTCATTCTGTTTATGCAGGTGCTCTGTGCCTTTTAAAAAGTAAAATCCATTTTAGGAGATAAGTTCTAGAGATATTATCAATCACATTCCCACAAAGTATTAATAAGTTTCAACCTCAGAACATCCTTATCAGAATTATCTCTTGCTGCGGCTTTGGCAAAATTGTCTGCTAGTCTTTTTTGTTGTTGTTTTTGCAGGAGACTAAGAAAAAGACTTTTGTAGCATCAAGCTAAAATATGTGGCAATCTACTATTTGTTCAATACACAAATCAAGCACAAAAAAGTAGAATCTTTTAAGTAACAATTTACCCCAAAAGATAACCCTGAATTTAAAAAGATCCCTGCAAAAAAAAAAAAAAAAAAAAGGTTAGAAAGAACAAGGCTTACTTGCTTCCATTACTGTATTCATTGTGAACCTGACTCTCCCATTTAAAAAATAAATTATTGGGGACAAAAACTCTAGTATTGCTCTTAGATAGATAAACATTTATTTTCTCATAAAACTTAACATTTATTACCACAAAATATGGCAATGGCCAACTTAGATGACTTTAAAGGGGAAACAAAGCTTTTTTATTGTCTCCTTTGAATGTTGTGTAAATGTGGTTTATCTCTATGTGTCTATTGATGGCTGATTTGTCTAAATGCCAAGTTTCCAGGAATTTCCTAGAATTTTTGGATTTAGCTTGATCTAGAATGCTCACAGTTTCCCAGGACTACAGATAGTCCTCGCTTAATGACCACAAGAGAGACCAGAAAATTGGTTGTTAAGTGGGGTGGTCATTTAGCGGTTCACCACATGATCAGACCCAATTTTATTACCATTTTTACAACAATCTTTCAGCGAATCACTGTGGTTGTTAAGCAAATCACATGGTCACTAAGTGGATCATGTGATTGTTAAGCGAATCCAGCTTCCCCAATTGATTTTTTTGCTGGAATTCATCTAATAACCATGTGATTCGCTTAGCGACCATGTGATTCACTTAATAGCTGCAGTGATTTGCTTAATCACCATCATAAAAAGGTCGCAAATCATGATCATGTGACCGTGGAGGGTGATGCGACGGTGTGCAACTGTTGTAAGTGCAAGTACAGATCATAAAGCACTTTTCCAAGACTGTCGTAACTTCGAACCATCGTTAAACAAACAGTCGTTAAGGGAGGACTACCCGTATGGTTGAGTCTGTCTATGTGTTGTGAGATTAAGGAGTTTTCATCATGTCTTCTGACTGCTAGTTGGTGTCCATGGTTGTCTATCCTACATAGTGGCTATTACAGTCCTTACACTGTATGTTGTAGATGACTCCTGTTTTTTCTTCCTGGGCTACTGGATATTTTGGTTTACTTCAAATGTTTTGGAAGGCTTTATTTGGTTTGTGTGCTATGGTGATGCCATGTGGTTGTAATAGTCTGTTGGATGTTTCTGAGATGTTTTTGATGTATGGCAGTATCTTTTTTATAGCTTGTGTTGGTTGTACTATAGTGGGTTGAGTGGTCAGGCACTGTTTGATAAAGTTGTGTGGATATTCATTTTGCTGGAAGATGTTGTATAGGTGGTCTGTTTCCTTTTTCCTTCAAAAACTGTGAGCATCCTAGGCCAAGACACACCATTCAAAAGAGACAATAAAAAACTAAGGAAACAAAAAGACCAGAACACATCCTCTCCAGCAACCAACACACAGATAATCAAGAATTAACACCAGACAAACAAGCAAGCAGAAAACAGTACCCTAATCAAGGAATTACCAAGGAGAAAATCAAACCTCCACCAACACTGGCAGGGCAAGCTACTGTATATAAACAGGAAGCAAACCCCACACTTACTCGCACTGATGTTACCTAGTTGTGTAATGAAATGCCTGCAAGCAAGCAACCAAGCTCAAAGAGGACCAAGGACTCCACAGTTCAACCCTGTGGAGCGACAAATATTCTACTGAAAATCAGCAGTGTCATCCCTTACTAGAGACCCTGTTTTTAACGTTGACTTGCAGCCTTCACTTCTATACAGGAAGGGGTGTTGAACAATGCCTTTCACATAGTTCTATGGAGCTGCATGAAGGGAGACACACTCTCCAATTAGTTAATAACAGATAGTTTGATTATGTGCCATCAAGTCAGTGTCAACTCTTATGACCACAGAGATATATGTTCTCCAAGAATGAGTAATGAGTTATATATGGCCTGAATATAATCTGACAAAGGGCTTGTTTCATATATTCTGGCAGCCATTTTTAATTGTACAATAAAAATCTCACAAATGGGCTAAAATATAGAATAAAACCAGGACACATGAACAACAAGACACACAACAGCACAGATTTAATTAAAAACAAGTAACTATTCAGCTGGGGTGAAAGGCTTTCTCTTGACTAAAATAATACAGAGAAATAGATCTCTGTACTTCAAATGTCATAATGAATGCTCCCCAAGGACACCACCAATGTCATATACATGTTTATCAGATTTGGTGGCAGAATGGAATCCTGAGAAACCACTGTGGCACAGAAGTATTAATAACACTGAATATACTCAACACACAGAACTGTTCCAGAAGGATGTTGTCGAGCAAAATCCTCCATTAAGATACTGCTAATAACATAATTATTCCATGGCATGGAGGAAGATGCCCATGTAATACACATGGCTGAAATGTTAAATTAGAAAGTGCACTGATATTTTCAACCTTAGAAAAGCGCTTAATTAGAAATAATGGACCAAAGAACCTTTTCATTTTCACAAGTTGGGCATTCCCATCACTGATGTTCTCACATGAAAGGATTATAAGAACTGTTGTACTATGATCTCTCTAAGTAGTGATGTATCAAATGGACATTTGGGTCTTGGGCACTGGAACATATTGTGGGGAAGGCAGACTCTTTTAATACGAATTTGCGCAGGATGCAAGTATGTTCTTACAGGAAATACCATGCATCTATCAACTGATATTAATATGGTTCAGCCAATAGGCATCTACAGGTCCACCAGTTGCAAGAGACAGATATCAAACAACATAACATAATATAATTGTAATTCCTAATGACTTGGTTTTATTAGATTATATAGCCTGCAGATAAGATAATGGCTTTGTTGTTTATTGCCAACTTTACCAATCCTTGTGGTTGACATCCTAAATATTTCTATTATGAAGAAGCCATTCAGTCCTAGCACTGGAAGCTAACAATACCAATACTGTCAATATATTCCAGTTAAGCTGCTTCACACTTTGTCTATAAGCAAGGTTGATGAGAAGTACTTTGAAGTTTGACATGAATTTTGAAGTTATGAAAGACATGAACTTTTTATGAAAAAGATTGTACCTTTGTCCACCCTGGAAATTTGAGGTAGGTGTCCTGAGGCAAATCTGGAATTCCACTAGGAATGGAAAAATTCCCAGTATAAAAACTAGGCTCTTCATATGCAGATGCTTTTTTTCCAGATATCTTAGGACTGAAGCCCTCTTGCACTGCTCTGTCAATGTCCAGGGGATATATCTCCCAGTCAAGAAGGATATCTTGAGCAAGAGTTAAATTCAAAATCAGGCCCTGCAAATAAATGTATTATAGACATGTCAGAGAAGAGATAATGGAATTTTAAAAGGGTAGCCTTTAAAATTGTTAGTAATGTTTGGCAGGAATTAAAATATGTGAATGGAAATTTAAATCAACTGATACCATTAATTGCAGTTTGTCTTTAATCTGCCTTGGCAAACAGTAGTCCTGTTATTATTTTATTACAGTAGTATATCGTAAGATTTTTTTTCTCAGCCCAGAATTCTATTATTTTCCTTCATCAAAAAAAGCTATCATTACAGGCCTCATAATCCAAAATCAACATAGTCATTGGCAATGCTGGCTAAGGTTCAATACATATGGAAAATGCTTATTCCAAATAGGCCAGTTTGTTGCTTTAGAATACTCAAAAAAAAAGAAAAGACTAAAGTAATTCCTTTCCAGCTACTTACCCAGTGGTTTAATACTTCACAACAGGAATAGAATCTCTGCTGATATAACTGTGAAGTGATGTTCAATAGATCATTAAGTATTTTTAACTTCCAACAGTTTAACTGAGGTGAGAAACATTTTAAAGTGATAAAACTATTTATAATAACTGACTTTGTGTTGACTGCTTCTTTGGAGGCTCACAGTTGTACTCTATAAAAAAGGTGGATTTATTTGTTTGCTTCTGGCCAGATTTTTGGCAGCCCTATGGGTTAGTCTTAGAGCTTTACTTTAGAAGCCCTCAGTCTAATGACTAAATAGATTTGAACAATTTAGCACAGGTCATCCCATGAGATCAGTAAGTATTTGGGGGTTCTAGAAATACACAGATTTACATTGACCTTTTCAACTGGATTTCTGTTCTGGTTGATTGATGACCTCCTGGGGGAGAGAGACAGAGGGAGTGAGACTACTGATTTTGCTTCATCTCTCAGCAGCTTTCAATATGGGTAAATATGGTTTGTCTCCACAAGTAGGGTATCAGACCTTTGGGCAACTGATTCATCTAAAAGTGTTTCTTTTTTATATAGCACAATTCTTCCAGACTTCTCTTTAGCAAGATTTATTAAGATGGAAAGGAGTATGGGTACAAGAATTCCAGCAAGTAAGCTTAATTTGCCACTTAGAACCAATTTATTCAGATGAAAACAGCCAGAGCTTTACAATGTACGGGGGGGGGGGGAGTACTGGAGGGGGAATCTGCAGTTGGTTGTTTATGTCACATATCATCTGAATCTTTATTAGTCTGAGACCCAACTGTGGTTGATGTGGCACAGTGATTCTGCTCCTATTTACAGAAATGGTTTCAGAGAAAAATAATGGGTGGTTATATTTCTGACATCTGAAGCTCTGTGGTGGATTGCTGCAAGGAATTCTGTCCCTGATGTGATTTAACAAATGTACGAAGGCTCTGGGAAGGGACGCCCATCAGGAATTTGAGGCTACTTGTCATCAGTATACTGATCACACTCAGCTCTACTTCTTCATAATATCTGCATCCAGAAAGTCTGTGCATCTTCTGAACAGTGCTGTGATAGGATAGATCTGGGTTAATAAACAAAGAATGAATCCTGACAAGGTGGAGATTTTGTAGGTGGGTGGATCCCAGGTGTGGGAATCTGGGGAGTTGTCTGGTCTGAAATGGGATGCTCTCCCTCTGAAATGTAATCAGGAAGTATTCCTTGAGTCATCAGCATCACCGATCACTCCCTCTGTGGGACGGCATATAAATTTAATAAATAAAAAATCACTGAAGACTCAAGTCTTTATAGTAGAAGTGTGTACTATCAGCTCCAGTAGTATACTAACTGCATTCTGACTTGGATAGGGAAGCCTAACAACAATGGTTAACAAAGTGGTAACCTCATGATTGGACTACTATAATGCATTCTTTGTGAAGTTGCCACTGTGCTTGGTCCAAAGCCTGTAACTGGTACAAAATACAGTGGTTGGATTACTGAGTGAGGCACTTCAATCTGCATGTTTTTGACATATAAGGGCCGAAACAATTTGAGAATGGATTATCTGATGAAACACCTTTACCTTTAAGACTTGGTCAAGTGTTATCATCACTGGGAACAGTCCTCCTGCAAACTACCTAAGTTATTTATCCAAATAGCAAAAGGTGCTACCATTAACATTAGAAGGTAACTTACAGCATTAACACAGCTCAAATGCAAAAGCTGTCATAACCTGAGCATCCTCTCTAAAGCTCAATTTTTAGAGATTGTTTGTAAGATAAATTTAATCTAGGACTTTGATCTCACCTTTACACTTTAAACTTCACAGTATTATATGATCTGCAAGTTTTCACATCCTGTAGTAAAGCAGTGAACATATGAAAGCTATGTTCCTTAAAGAAAACTATGAAGCCCTCTTTTTTTAAAAAAAAAAAAAAAAAGCTTTTTCTATTTTTTACCAATACACTAGATTGTGGTATCATAGCGAGGTTGCCTCTCAAAAAAGGCAAGAGTTTTTAAGAGAGAGAGACAGAGAGAGACTAATTCACATATGCGTATTTTCTTTAATTATTCATGGTACTGGTCCATATGCAAAACATTTAAGTATCAAGCCAAGTTGTACACAATTCAACTGATAACAGTTAGTAATCTATTTCTGGCCGGATATCCTTGCCATCAAAATCAGAGCTGGCAGCAGACTATATTCCACATAATCAATTCATACAGAGACAATGCTACACATTCATAAGAGGGATGACATGGAGAAAATAAACCTCTATGATTGCAAAGTGAATGACATTGAGAATAAACTCTTGTGCCAGGCAACTCACTGGAAGATGGCTCCCTGATGTTGAAAGACAGTAAGGAGCCAGAAAGGAGAGAATCATTTCACAACTACTCAGTATCAAAACTGGCTAGGCACAGACCACAAATCTCCAGATTACAATGATTAAAACAGAAAAGAGCACATCTACCGGTACTTATCTTTAGAAAAATGTAAATACAAGAGTGATAGGGAGGCATCTCCACTGCTCTAGCAAGCCCACAAGAAGGACTACAGTTATCCAAACAACTGTTCAGATTTCTAAAGGAAGGTGCATTTTGAGACAACACCTCTTCATAATACACTGTGTTGCACCTTGTTTGCATTAGGCCAATGCCAGTGGCATATAAGGTTTAGTCAGATTGTCCATTATGCATATTTCTAAGCATCCTCTCATCTTCATCACGTCAGCAGTGATTTTTGGAATCAGTGCCTTGACTACTAATCAACTGTCATATTTTTTCTAATTAGAGGGGTACAATTGTGTCTCAAAACTCTTTCTTTTCTTCTCATACACTACCTTTAAAAAAAGATGCTATAAGCATTAACTCAATAGCATTAGAAGTGTTGCTTTGTCTTCAGATAACTGGCAGGTTTACAGTTGGCTGGATATTTAAGACAGTTGAAACTGTACCTTGAAGTCATTGTTGTATCGTCCATAATTTACTCGACCCATATTTTCTACCAACAAATCCAGATTGGCTCCTGCATTCCCAGTTATGTTTAGCTTTAACAACTTGTTTCTTTCAAGAATCCCCTGAGGAATCTAGATGAGCAATAACAATATTTTAAAGTTAAACCCAAATCAAGGCACAGAACAAAAGCTATTTTAGTATCCACTGCAGTGTCTTTTTCAGAGGTATTTGCATGTACCTCATCCCCAACTGTGCTAATTTTAATTTGACTAACTCAAAATTATGAAAGTCATTTAAATAACTCAAAATCTTTCAGGTGTTTTTTTTCTTCTTAAATGAATTAACTACCAGTACTTCTGAAGAGGTTCAAATTTCCCCACCCTCTGTGGTCAGGAAGTTTAAATAACAGAAAAAGCAGATAAGCATGGTAGGTGTAAAAAGAAGCATTAAAACAACTATTTTCTTGGTGTTTGTTCTCTTTTTTAGAGTCAAAAATACACCTTCACTTCTCTGATTGATGACAGAAGCTAGCCTTAGTATATATCAAGTCCTAATACACTCTTTATTGCACCTAGTACATTCTACCATTCTTTGATAGAAAGGATGGACAATGTGTTGTTGGGATCACATTTAACATTTTTGGAAGCTAAAAGAACACATAGGTGGGACAGTGATGCAAAATGCACAGAGCTAATACATGAAGAGAGATTTTGGGGGGGTTCTTGGTTTTTTAAAATTCTGTTAACTCTACTGTAGCACTTGACTACACTTTTAGTTCCTGCCTCAAAATGATGAGAAACTGTACCACTATTTTTCAGCAACAATAGTTAGAGGAGGACCCAGGGGTTACAAAGAAGGAACTTGGGGGGAAAATTGTCTGTCCCACTCTTAAAGAATCCCAAAGCTTAATGTCTTCAACCAGGATTGGAAGATAATGAACAGTTGGCAAGTTCACATCCTCCTTCCTTTCTCCTTCCATTGATTATGTTTTTTATTCTCAGAGAAAAACATGGTGTAGCATCACATCCGCTTAGACAGTAGTGTTTATAGTCTCATTCAAACCAGTTTACAAACCTACTGCTAGCCAAAGTTACAGACCATGTAACTACAGCCAAGCTGTAGTCTAAATCAATCTACTACTTCCTTGCCTCTATCAATGCCAGCATCATGTTAAAGGACAGGAGAGAATCTGCTTCATCTATCTTTAATTAAGACAGACACGAGCCAGCACAGACAACACGTCTCAGGCTTAGGCATCATCTCAGAAACTATGCATTTCAGTGCATTCCTCCTAGTTTTTAGGAAGAGGTATAGAACAGATCATTCAGAGCGTAACAGACTATAATACTGATGAGCAAAGTAGTTAAGCTTACTGCCATTTATTCTATGACTACAGTATATTGTCTTGGCCATGTGACCTCAGGCTTTATTTCTCATAGGTGCCCTAAATCTGCAAAGAGGAGGAATATGTTGATTTCCTGACATCAGTATTTTGCAGTTATCTAAAGCAAGGATCCATAGTCATGAAAAGTAACCAGGAATTATTGTGGCAGTAGAATACCTAAGACCCACACATCTGAATTTATACTAATCCATAGTCCTGGCATGTTTCCAACAAGCTATTGTTCATAATTTCTACAGTGAGATTGCCCTGGGTTAAATGAAGGGACAGCCTCAGACTGAAACTCTATAAGTCTTGGGTTTTACATGATAGAGCAAAATGAAGTTATAGAATAGTGTTAACATTGCTAATATCAAACCATTAGAAAACTGAAATATGTACGAATAAATATAAAAATATAAGCAGACTTATCCATCAGTGTCCATATCAGGAAATGAACAGCCTTCACCAAGTTTCACAAAACTTTAAGATAATCTGACCTTACTTAGAGGACAATACTTATCTGGCATGCCTTTTGTGTAATTATTATTACATTACATACAGGGGACAGAATAATCCCTTGGGAAATCATAAATGAAGAGCTGTAATCGTAACAACAAGAAAGCAGGTAATTCTGAAATGGTCCTTTACCCCATCCACGGAGACGTAGGCCCGATCATGAATGGCATCAAGTGAAAAGAGAATTTCCTTACTACAGTTCCTTGATAGCTTCGTTCTGTATAATACGTATCCAAAGTACTTGAAGAGGAAAACAGAGAGAAACAAATATTGAAAAGGATTTTTTTCCAGCTAGCATTGTATTTTTACAATGTAGCTATATTTATTGATTTATTATATCAATTTATATAGCCATCCAACTCACAATTGCAACTGGGAAGCACACACAGGGTTCAAGCCAAACTTATATTTCAGACACTGTGTAGTAAAGTTATAATACACAGGTTTCAAGGATTCAGACTAACATCAAATATTTGCTATTTAATAGTCACCATTGGATACCTTCCGGTATTTAGCAGGGAATGGGGGGAGGAAGTTGGGACACAGAGCCGGCACCAGATTTGGATGCCTTGTATCTACACTGATAGTTCTCTTGTAAATATTCCAAACAAATGTGTTAGTTGGACAAGAGATGTTGTGGAGAATTTGGAAGATCATCATGGTGTACAAAAGAAATTTAATAACTAGCTTGCTTGAGATTAAGAGTTGGAAAGGCTTAGATTTATAGCTATTATCAGTCAGACTAGCGTATATGGAATAGTTAGGTTCAGCTTTTGCAAATATTTGTTAATTTGGATAGAGAGAAGATGGCATACAGTATAAGAAAGATGGCAGAAGAGGAAGAGAGTCAAATCAAGCATCCCTAAGTCTGGTACTGCAATCAACCAAAACTGGGTTGACAATAAGCACATCTGAGTAAAAATGGTGGAGTAAATTTGTTACCAGCCAGTAGGCCTAGGGCTGAGGAATGTTGTTGAAGGGAATATAGGATTAAATGGCCTACATACGCAAATAATTGAGTAGCTAAGGTTTTCAATGGCCCTCACACTCCAGTACAATGACCCTTAAATAAGCACTGTTCCTAACACAAACCTGTCACCTATTCCTTACAGATAAACAGATCACTACAGCAAACATTTCCTGCTTGCTTCTCTGGATTTTTCAGAGTCTAATCTTTAATCAGAGGCTCAGAAACAAGGCTCCTTAGCTCCTTTTCCTAACCCCATTATGGTCCTTTTCTCTTTGTTTTAAAAGGACACAAAACTTTTCCTCTACAGAATGGAAAGAAGTGTGGAGGATCTCCTTCTGCTACATGTTAAGATAAACATCCTTCCTCAGGAGGATCCTGCTTGAGACAGAGGAATGTATATTGGGTAAATCTGCAGTCTACTGGCTTAATCTTTATACAATTTCTGTACTGCCTTATTTGCCAGCTCCAGAGTTTTTCCCTCCATCTCTACATTCTCGGAAACTATTACACTGATATGATTCTTATCTCACTAATAAGAACTGGGTTAAAAAGAGTGTTTTAAAAGGACTTTATTGTACTTAGAAGTAACTAGGAATTAATTCCACCAAACCCAAATTTATGAACTTGGGGAAACACCTAAAAAGTTTAAATGGGCTATTAGAGAAGCCATCATAGAACAGTGAGCTATTTAAATATCTAGAATATTTAATGAAACATTGTTTTAGAAGGCTCACACAAAAAATATTAAAATAGTAACAGCTAAGACCCACTGGGGGGATTATGAAATTTTACTGTCCAAAACGATGGAAATTAGTAGATCCAATGTTGAAACTGTTCTGTGAAAGAATGGCAAATACTGTCTGAAGCAAAAATTTGGGGGGTGGAATGCCCATTACATACAGTTTTTAAAAGTCACATACAAAAGTCACATGCAGTTTTGCAGAAAATTATTGGAACTCCTACTCATGTTCTACGACCTGAATTGGACTTTACCCTCAATTAAGGTTGTGTTGATAACATCCTGCTTAGCTTTTAGAAACATACAGTATTACAATTTTCTGGTTAGGTAATGTTTGGATTTGTTAATCCAACAAAGCAGCTGGAAATCTGCCTTAAATGAATGTTGGACAAATAGTCACTCTCAATTCCAACCATTCCTTTGGAATCCAAGAAGTGGTGAGACTTTATTTATAATTTGGACACTAGGAGGGATAAGAACCATATGATGATAACTAAGCTCCTACATTTGCAAGCAAAGTTGAAATTACACCATAAAAGAGCTAAACATTTAATAAGTATGGCCTTCTACAAAACTTGGCAAGCATTTACAGCTTTTAGTTAGCAAACTATGCCTTCAGCAGTGATTGAAGATGTATTTTGGCAAATTCCTTATATACCAAGATTCTGACGTTGTAGTCATTCTCAAACTAAGGATCTTCTGCATAAACTTTTATACGCTGGTAATGTTTATCACTCTGTTAAAAGTATACTGAAAAGAGGTAGCTCAGGTCAGTTCAATCTAAGAAAAAAAAAATTTTACAACCAATTTTAGTGAAGGTATGTCACAGAGTGTATTTTAGTGAAGGTGTGTCACAGAGTGTTAGCACAAATACATGCTTAAATCATGTGTAGGTGCAGGGCCGACATTGAATTAAGGTGTAGTTTAAAAGCTTGTAATTTTAATGGATATAATGGCCTATATCTGAGCACATATAATAAATTATTCTGTGCAAAATTGAGTGCAGTATTGTCATTTAAAGTATCGTATTTGTGTTTATGTACCTGAATATTTTAATACAAAATTTTATATAATAAATAGGGGACAGCTATAGAGGCAGAGGGCATGCTTCATATCTCTATTCACATAAACCTCCCATTTTTCTGATTCTATAAAAGTTGCCTAACACTCTCTAGAGTATCTCTAATTCTTTTCCTCTCTTCACCATCTTCTTGCTCCCACCTCTACTGCAAAGAAAGTCTAGATTAGAATTTTTACTTCCTCCACCTTCTAAGGTACCTGTATACAGTACTTAGATCTATTTCTCCATCTCCGTAGCCCATCTACTGAGCTCAAATCAAAATCACTGACTAATCTACAGAATCTTTTCATTCAACCACCATTTCTATTTATAGCACCTCCTCAACTATCACACTTATTCTTATGCCACCCACACTAGTCACCACTCCCTTTCTGATACACTTCACTTCTCAAGAATTCAGTATCAGAGTAAAAACTCAAGTTCTCCATTGACAGTGCAGAGTATGCAAATCGTACAGAACTTCCTAAAATGTGTATAAGTTTCTTCTAAAAAGTCTAACATAGAATGGAACAATGGGCTAACTTCCCCATTGATTTAAAAGGTCAATTATTTCATGAGTAAATAATTTGACATGGCATACATTATTTAATGAACTATGCCAAACCATGAGTTAAAAAGCTTGTCTAGGATCAACTTTTACCTGCTTTAGTTGAACAAATGTCAAAGGATATATGCTTTTAATTGGTCCAGAAGGTGAAAGATCATTCAGAAGTTCAGTCACCATGCCAACCTACAATGGAGCAGAAACAGAGTATAATCTGCATTAAAATAAATGCAGAAGAACAAAACAACCATTCTGAACAATGCTTACACAAATATTTATCAGAATTTGCTCTAAAAATATCTATTTAAGATATAATATAGTATATACAATAGGAAAAGGAAACACTTAGCCCTTCTGCATGTAGATGCTGCTTTCCATATACTCTTAAGCTGAGTTCTCACACAGGCATGTTGAAGGCTGCAATAATTCAAAATGCATCCCAGTTCCATGCTGGGGTAATGTGAAAACTCAGTGAGAAAATCTGATCATCATCACAGAGTTAGCTTAAATTTTATAATTAACTTTATTGCCACAATGTAAATGAACTACCTTATCTTGAAGATGTGATTCTTTCCAGGGACTAAATTCCCTGGTGTGCTAATTCTAATTAAACTTTTTTCAGGGTTCTTGTACAGTTTTCAACTGTATGTTGTAAAAGAAGAGCTCCATCACTTTCCCAAGCTTTAATGACAAAGATCCAAATTTCCATCTCCAAACTCAAAAGCACATCCCTACATGATAAAGCAAATGATTATTCTGCCTTTTATTTAAAATAGTTATTCATAATAGCTAAAATAGAATCACCCAACCTAAGACTATGCAAATCCAATGGCTACATTTACCTTGTATTACCTTACATTCATTTACCTTCATCAGTTTAACTTCTCCATAGGCAAACTTGGGAGTTGTTGGAGGTATAGGCCCCTTTGGTAAGTCCTTGTACTAAAATATGAAAAAAATAAAATACAGAAATACAGCCTTCGCATTTAGAGAATCAATTTTCTCATTCTTGTGTATATAGGCTTGTATGACCTTGGGTGAAGCTATATCCTTCCTCGGTCTGGAATTCTTGAGATTCATTGGGACTAAATCTACCCTCCTCACCACCAATTTCTAGCCATTCTGGCTAGCACTTGTGGCAACTGTAGTCTCACTACATCTTCAGAGAGTTACATTGGGAACATTTATACACAACGAGGAGACTGCCTTGAACTCCAAAATCTTCTTTGGTTTCTGCTATGAGCAGTTTAAATCTAGAATTAGACTAATTTAATAATTTGAGGAGCAACTTTGGAAATGTTTCCACACATACAGTACTGTGCAAAAGCTTTAGGTAGGTGTGAAAAAATTCTGTAAAGTAAGAATGCTTTCAAAAATATATACTGTAATTGTTTATGTTTATCAATTTACAAAATGCAAAGTGAGCGAACAGAAGAGAAATCCAAATCAAATCAATATTTGGTGTGACCACCCTTTGCCTTCAAAACAGCAGCAATTCTTCTAGGTACACTTGCACACAGTTTTTGAAGGAACTCAGCAGGTAGGTTGTTCCAAACATCTTGGAGAACTAACCACAGGTCTCCTGTGGATGTAGGCTGCCTCAAATCCTTCTGTCTCTTCACGTAATCCCAGACAGACTTGATGATGTTGAGATCAGGGGTCTGTGGGGCCAAACCATCACTTCCAGGACTCCTTGTTCTTCTTTACGCTGAAGATAGTTCTTAATGACATTGGCTGTATGTTTGGGGTCGTTGTCCTGCTGCAGAATAAATTTGGGGCCAATTACACACCTCTCTGATGGTATGGCATATGTATAAGTATCTGCCTGTATTTCTCAGCATTGAGGACACTATTGATCCTGACCAAATCTCCAACTTCATTTGCAGAAATGCAACCCCAGACTTGCAAGGAACCTCCAACATGCTTCACTGTTGCCTGCAGACACTCATTCTTGTATTGCTCTCCAACCCTTCAGCAAACAAACTGCCTCCTGCTACAGCCAAATAGTTCAAATTTTGACTCATCAGTCCAGAGCACCTGCTGCCATTTTTCTGCACCCCAGTTCCTATCTTTTCATGCATAGTTGAGTCGCTCAGCCTTGTTTCCATGTCGGAGATATGGCTTTTTGGCTGTAATTCTTCCATGAAGACCACTTCTGGCTAGACTTCTCTGGACAGTAGATGGGTGTACCTGGTCCCACTGGTTTCTGCCACTTCTGTGCTGATGGCACTGCTGGACATCTTCCGATGTCAAACAGAAGTAAGCATGATGTGTCTTCCATCTGCTGCATTAAGTTCCTTAGCCAACCACTGCATCTATGGTCCTCAACGTTGCCCATTTCTTTGTGCTTCTTCACAAGAGCTTGAACAGCACATCTTGAAACCCCAATCTGCTCTGAAAGTTTTGCCTGGGAGAGACCTTGCTAATGCAGTAGAACTACCTTGTGTCTTGTTGCTGTGCTCAGTCTTGCCATGGTGTATGACCTGTGACATGAACTGTCTTCCACAACCTCACCTTAGTAGCAGTTTGGCTGTCCCTCACCCAGTTTTAAGCCTCCTACACAGCTATTTCTGTTTCAGTTGATGACTGTGTTTCAACCTACATATGAAATTGATGATCACTAGCACCTGCTTGGTATAATTGGTTAATCATACATCTGACTCTAATCCTACAAGATCCCTGACTTTGTGCAAGTGTACAAAGTGTGCAAGTGTAAGAATTGATGCTGGTCTGAGGCCAAAGGGTAGTCACACCAAATATTGATTTGATTTGGATTTCTCTTCTGTTTGCTCACTTTGCATTTTGTAAATTGATAAACATAAACAATTACAGTATATATTTTTGAAAGCATTCTTACTTTACAGCATTTTTTCACACCTGCCTAAAACTTTCGCACAGTACTGTATCTCACTAAAAAAAATTGTAATTTTGCAGAAAAAAATGTGCACAGACATTCTTCTTGATTCTACCAGACATTCCTTACTTCCTCTTTTTTGCACCATCTTAATTACTATATATTTATTTTCATCTGTCACAATTGAGATACTTTATATCCAACCTGCAAAGGGCTACACACTACAGCTACCATATCTGGGCTGGAAAAATCCAGAAAACTACCAGGTAGCAGCAAAGTGTTACATTTTTCCCTGTCTCTTTACTGCAATCTATTGGTCCTCCAGATTTTTACAGCCCAGATAGAGCAGCACATGTATATACACTTATGTGAATTTTGTCATCAAATCTGAGAAACACTGCTTGACTGAATCAGGCCATTGCAGGGCTCAGGTTCATCTAGTAACAGCAAATGCTTTAAGTCCTTGTACTAAATTGGAAGTCAAAACCAATCCACAGCAAGATACAGAAGCAATGTTTGAAAAAGAAACTCACCATGCCAATGACTTCTCTGAGTGCAAAATACTTCTCTGTGAGATCCCCTGCTTCACTCAGTGGGGCATCGTAATCATAGCTAGTAGGCTGTGCCATATATGGTGTATTGGCTCCTATGAGAAGAAGCAGATTGTAAGCAGAATGCTTTTGATTGCCTCCACTGAATTATATAGGTTTAGGAGCCATTATAATGTCCTCAGTGTGACAGTACTTGCATGTACTTTTTAGCTAATAGAATATCCGCTACAGTAAACTGACTTGCAAGGTAATCTCCACGTTTGAGATACTAGTTTGGTATAACAGGATGAACATGTTTGGAGTAAAACTAAGCTTTGGTTGGACTTGTGGTATACTGACCAAAATGCACTCAAAGTGATTGGTACCGTGCTTATCCTTCACAAAGAATATTGTATAAGCCACAGGTATGACTGGTAACCTAGTTTATTCATTCCTTTTCTTACTAAAAGCATTGTGCAAAAATCTCGATTGACCAAAGACATGTTGGGTAGCAGAGAAGAACATCACTATCGTTCCCATGTAAAAAGGGAAAGGTAGAAGGAGTAATACCAAAGCTATAGGGAACTAGCTGGTAAATGTGTTGGAGCAGATGTTGGCAAAATTCTGGTTGAAAGGGTATAAGAAGTGACTATGAGCAAAATCTGAGAAGGGCAGTGGAGCCTTACACCAGGCAGCGGATGTGTGCAGATTACATTCTTGCATTTCAACAGGTAAATTTCTCATATGTATACATTTGTTGACTTAAAGTGCATGATAAAAGTGATTAAGCTTGAAATATAGATGTTCTGTGCAAAACTGGAGTTAAAGATTGCTGAATACTATAAATGGATTGCTTAATGAGTGGTTCAAAATAAAGCAGAGAGTGACAATGATGTGTGATGTAGCTACAGCTGAAAACCTGAATGATTTCCAGCAAATATTGGAGAGACTGTATGATGCAGTGAGGACTATGAATCAGAAAATGTATCAAAGATGAAGGTACTTGTGTTTGACAGGGAAAATGGAGTGAACCATTTCAAATGGCAAAATATCAAAGCAAATAGATGAATTTATGCACCCTGGTAGAATGCTTACTAGAATTCTACCAGGGTGCATAAATAGAAAATAGATGGAGAAATTTTAAGTCATGCAAATGCTGGTAGAAAGGCAGTGAGTAATACTGTAGTCTGTCACAAGGAATAGATTTTTGTTGAAAGAAGTCAAAATGGCTGGGTATAAGAACATGCTTCTGCCCACTTCTGTTATATGGAAATGAGAGCTAGGTATATTAGGAGAAATATAAACGTAAGTTGAATGTAATGGAAATGGGTTACTTGAGAATTGTGTATGGTAAGCAAGACAAGATAAAGTCAAGAATGAATTGGTACTGAATGAATATGAATTGAAAATAAAAGTGAGTCCAATATATATTGAGATGGTTTGGAGCAGCAGAGGGAATGAATGAGGATCACAAATATGTGTTGAGGGGAAGGCTGAGTAAGTTGTGGTTGGATGGCATAGATAAAATCCTTAAAGAGAAAAATTTAAAGAACAAAAGAGAATACATATCTAGAGAAGCCAGGGTAGTTTATAAAGATATAGAGTATATATGCTGGACAATGTAGGTGTAAACAAGATTCAGTTAAATGTCCGTTCCCCTTCTCTTTTCTCCTGCCTTTAATTTCTTTTATGCATTGTTCTTGTTTTCTATGCTTTTTATACCATTATTTATCTAAAAGAGAATATTATGAATGAAGTGCCAGGGACATTCCTAATTTATAAAGTGATATATATGCCCTAACACTTTTGTCTTCCAATAGGAGAAAGACTACATTGCGGAAAGAAAATATAATGGTCCCAGGTAGAACTGTCTCACTTTATTTAACTATCTTGCTTCATATAGCTTGCCAGTCCCTGTTGTAATTTAAGCCTAAGTGCCTGGCATTAAGACAATATTCATACAGGTAGTCCTCGGGTTACAACCACCTGTCCAGCAACTGTGCAAAATTATAACAGTGCCAAACAAGGGGGACTTATGACGGGTCCTTGAAGTTCCAGCTGTCATAGTGTCCCCGCAGTCACATGATCACGACCCGGGCACTTGGTGCCTGGCTTGTGATGATGTTGCAGCGAACCATGGTCACATGATCAAGATTTCTGATGTTCCCTGCCAGCTTTCCACAAGCAAAGTCAATGGGGAAGCCGGCAGAAAGTTGGAAGTTGCTCCTGCTCCTGCTACTTTTGCCCACCTGCATTCCATAGCGCCAGCCCAGAGCCCCCCCCCCGCACCAGAGTGCCTGTCTGTGGCCCTCCCCCGCAGCACCTGCCCACATTCCAGAATGCCTGTCCATGGCATGCCCATGGCACCTGCACACCTGCACAGTCCTGGGGTTATGATGGCAACTGAGATTGTCATTGCTAAGCAATATGGTCACATGATGTTGCACTTTACAACCATATTGCTTAGCGACAGAGGTTCTGATCCCAATTGCTATCGTAACCCAAGGACTACCTGTGCTATATTCCTGAAACTGAAACCCCAACATAGAGAACTTCCTTCTGTCACTTTTATATTTTGTTTCGACCAGTATTCTCTTCTATTTCAAAGGAGGACATATAGTAAGTGTTCCTGTGCTTTTAGGATTAGAAAACAAGAAATCTTATAATTATAAGACAAACAGTTCCACACATACACTTCTTACCATTCCAGTAGCCAAAATTAGTTCCTCCTATGAACATATAACTGAAAAGAGAAGCAGAGAAGCAATCAGGGATGCTGCATCAGAAACCCATTTCTCCTTTTAAACAGATATCAGTGAACTTACAGGTTAACATTAGCTCCATGTGCCAAGATTTCACTAAGAGTTTTAGCTACGACTGATGATGGTATAGCATTATGAGGGTGGCCCCAATGATCTAACCAACCAGTATAGAACTCAGAATTGACCTGAAAAAGGAAAAGTTTTTTTTTAAAAAAGAACATACATTGGAAATAAAAAACTGATGCATAACAATCTGTAACAAAAAAGCTGCTCAAGAGATCTATTTGCCCCACATTTAACTATGAATGTTGCTGAATTTATGCCAAGGAGAGAAGGAGAATGTCCAATTCAGAAATTCTCCTTCTTGCCAGCCAGAGGCTTCAAGCACCAGGTCAACCAAGGACTGCTGCAGGAGGATATGGCTGATTTGTTTACAACTAATACTAGGAAACCTCGCCTAGCAGTGTTTATTTAATCTACATTTTAAAAACTCCACTGACAAACCTGTGGCAATGGTAATGTTCCATTACGACATTGAAGAAATAACCAAGGAACTTCAGTTATTTTAAAACCTAAAGAAGCTGTAAATGCTGTATGTTGTGGCAGGGAAGCCCCTTCCACATTCAAGGGTTGTGCCACATTCCACATCTCCACAACACCATGAGGCTTGCGAAGGTCTTTGCAAGGTGAGAAGATGAACTCCTGATTCAGAGGAAATGTGATGATTTTTTGCAACTTTTCCTCTGGAGCTGCAAAGTAGGTGATTTCCCACTGGTGGAATTCATGCCCTGTCCTTGCTCCTCAGCATTCCCCCTCCCTTCCTGAAGTCATCATCGTTGAGTCTTCCCATTATTCTCTTGTCCTTTCTAGTCCTTTCTGAAGAACAATTCCCGTTCTTCCACACAGCAGACTTTTTCTTCTCCCCTCAAGTACCATGAGGAAAGGAATTGGACAAGATGGAGAACAAAGGATTGGCTGGAGCATCACTTTTTGTGCTCTCTCACTGGCCAGCTAGAAGAAGCACTAGTCTATCTGGGAGTTCATTGGGCAGCACAGTGAACATACTTGAGGAACCATGTAAGTATGACTGTGTAGGTCAGGAAAGCAAAAACAGTGGCTGTGTGGAAGTGTCTGAAAGTATAAATCCAGATTTTTTGAAAAAAATACTAAGCAGTAGTCAAACACTAAATGTTCTGATAAAACAAGGATGCAATGGCTAAATAAATGAGGAAGGAAGAGAGAGAAATAGTTAAGTAGCATTCTCCCCATAGACAATGAAACCAGAAGATGAAGAAACTAGATGACCTATGTGTCCAGGCAGAGGGGTTGGGAAGGTGCATGGTTGGGGAAGACTTATCCCACCACTTGCTACCTTCCTTGCCGGTTTCCCCATTGACTTTCTGGGGAAGCTGGCAGGGAAGGTTTCAAATGGTGATCAGGTGATCATGGGGTGGTTGGCAACCGGTCATAAGTGCAAATGGGTTGTCATGCAGACAGATCACAATCATGTGACTGCATGGGTGCTGGGATGGCTGGAGCTCTGAGGACTGGAGGTAACCATCATTTGTTCTGTGCCGTTGTAACTTGGAACAGCCGCTGACCGAACAGTCATAGATCGTGGACTACCTTTCTTGTAACTGCCAGGGTTTCCCAGTATACAGTAGTCATTTCACTTCCCCTACCCCAGGGTTAAGACTGATCTGTTATCCAGAACCCAGTCAAACAGATCTCACTGAAGAATGCTTCTCCCTCTTTTTCTTTAATGCTGAGTTTGATGGCAGCTTCTTTTGTAGTAATAACTTTAAAATTTTCTACCCACTTTCACTTTCTTTATCTCTACTTTTCACAATATAGCTCACACAAAATATGCCAACAAACCTCTCAAAACACTAAAACAAAACCCACAAAAACTAGCAAAGCCATTTAGCCTCTTAGGCTCCATCTTTAACAGTAAAGGGAAATACTATGGAATATCTTTATTTTAAATATTTCTCAGACTTCTGATTAGATCAGGAAGTCCCTATTAGTCTCTAGAGACAATAGGACCTATTTCTGTGGTACAGTATACTGGACTTTACAGCCTGTCCTAGAAGACACTCGTATTAATTGTTCCTTTTATGGACATTAAGCAGTGCTCTGGTTTGAAATTAAGGAACCAACTTTCTTCTAAAAGTTTGAACTCCCTGCTACATTCAAGAACAAAGGAACTCAAAAGCTTTTACAGAAAGTTAGTTACAACAGGTAGTCCTCATTTAGTGACTGCCTCAGATAGCGATCATTCACAGTTAGGATGGTGATGAAAAAGTAACTTTGTGACCAATGCCTGCATTTACAACCTTTATAGAGTCTCTCTCTCAGTCATGTGTTCACCATTACAGTCAGTCAGTAGGCATTGTCCTGTGCCTGACCTTTTTTTTTTTCTTCCACCCTCCTCACAGAACAGAGAGATTGCCTAAACAAGCTATCTCTTCCTGAGCCGCTTTTCTCCCAGTGCAGGGCTTCTCCAAAAGGTGCTAAGGACAAGTTAACAAGTTCAGCTCTGTGACCTTTATTAGTTGATTAGAATCCTGGCAGCTGCTGCCTGTAACTGACAAGACCCTAATCAGTTTCACACTTAAAGGCTTTCTTTTGCCTCTTAAGCGGCTTAGGGCTCACAGCCATGAGTGTGCTAGGCAAACAGCCGGTACTACCTCATTCCTTTCTGTATGTATTTCCCATTGTGTGTCTGCTTGCTCTGTTGCAAACCCTTCCTCTCCAATGAATGTAAATACAAACATTCATTCCCTTCTTGCTAATTATCCTAGGGCCAGGGAGTGGGGGAAAAGGGCTATAAGATTTGCCCTTTTATCTAGCTTCCTTTTGAGTCAAGTTCTGAAAACTTGTTCTTCCCTGCAGTTTGGGCTCACTCAGCTGTTTGGGATTGTATCCTTCTGACGCTGTAAAGCAAAGGAAAACTGAAGTAAAATCATAACCACAGTCATGGTCATATGATTTTCACTTAGCGATGGCTTTGCTTAATGACCAAGCTTCCGGTCCCAACTGCAGTTGCTAAATGAGGACTACCTGTATAATAGTAAGAGGCATATATTTTTGTAAGTAGCAGCAATTTTAAGAAAAACTTTTAAAAACCTATGACCGTTCTTTCCACTGGCCATGCTTTTTCCTATCCATGTATACTCATCTTCCACCCTTTAGTATCCCTGCTGCTTGATATACTTTGTGTGCAACATATCCAGCTCTTATGAGATGATTAAAACTGCAAGGACTAGCATAATGCTCCTAAACTAAATGACACTCCATCTTTTATAAACAAACCACCCCAAAGTTCCAACCCAAATTGGGATATTCAGTATTAATTCATTACTACCATCTTTGCAAATTTGTACTTATATTAGCAGTAAAGTATGAATGTATGGGGAAAAAATCATACCAAGGGGCCTTGAGGCTCAGTTAGTCTCTGAGCTGAAAATGCTGCAGTGACATTGGTACCTGCAAATTAATGAAACAAAGAGTCAGATCTGATTCTTGCTGTGACTCCACTAACTACAGGCCTCCATTTAAAGAGTATTCTTGTGGTACACAAAGATATTAGCCTTAACAAAAGGGAGAAGGATAAGTTAATTTACTACATGCATGTATGTTATTTGTGAACTCAGAAAACATTTCAATTATATTAAAAGCACTGCAGAGAGTAAAAAATGATCAGTCAAGTAATAGTAGTGTGTGTGTGCGTACCATCAAGTCAGTATTGACTCCTGGCAACTGCCTGAACAAGTTTTCCTGGCAAGATTTCTGAAGTGGTTTGCCCTTGCCTCCTTTCTAGGGCTGAGGGAGAGTGACTAGCCCAAGGTCACCCCCCTGGCTTTGTACCTAAGGCAGGACTAGACGTCACAGTCTCCCGGTTTCTAGCCTGGTTCAGACTGGCTCAATAGTAGGGTACCTTCTGAAAAAAATGGCTCTATCAAGATATTACTGAAGCAAGAAGAAAAAAGTGAAATCTTATGTTTATTTAACTCTGCATGCTACACCAGCAAAATATTCCCCAATATACTTTTGTGTTGCATTTCCTTTTAGAGGCGATCAAAAGGGCAAAGTTAATTAGTTCAAAAGTGTATGTGGGCATGCGCGGGGCAGGGAGAGTAAAAGATTTTTAAAGTATTACTTTTTACTTTTCACTGTATCTTCAAAAGAATGCTCCTTTAAGAACATTTTTGAATTCAGAAGTTTTTGTTGAATGGAAATTTAGCATAAACTGCAGAAAAGTATAATTGTAAGGAAAATGCATGATACTTTGTACTGAGGCATGAATCTTATGTGTCAGCTAATTCAACAGAAGCTAGTTCAAGTAATAGACAAGTCACCTAAAATATCACTTGTGTTGAAACTGAGATATGTAATATTGTTCTACATTTAATACAGGGTTTTATTTTAAAAAAAACTTCATATTTGATTGCTTTCCCCCCACCCCAAATGTTTCATTCTGGAAATATATATGTGGGTGTCCCGCTTTTAAAAGATAGCTCTTAATGCTACCAGTAAAAAGGCTTTATGGATTAATTCCATCTTTTCCTCTTTGGTAGACGTTTTCTAATCGAAAAAATAAAAGACCAATTGCCCTTTGAGGAGGAAAAGAAACAGTGAGAAAACTCCTTTCTAATGCAACTGAATCATGCATTCAAAAATTCATGATATACTAAAAATATTAAGAAATACTATGGGTTGAGTTCTTTCCACTGAACAGGTTGATAAGTAACTAGTGGCTTGCTTGCTTGCTTATTTATATATTTATTTGGTCAATTTATATAGCTGTCCACTTTGCAAACTGAGATCTGTCCACCTTGCACATTGAGATCCACCTTGTTCTGGATTAAAACCAGAAACAAAAACAACAAGGTAAAAAACAACACAAAAGAATATATAATTTAACCAAGACCAACCCACCAACCAGTACAGATGGGTTCATCAAACACTCTGGCTAGAACTCTCCCTTCGTACCAACACTGACTGCAAAATTGGTGTTGCGGTGGTTCTCCTCCTTCCTCCAGGGCCAGCTCTAGACTGTGACTATATCCAGGTCTGAAACCTGATGACAAGGGTCTTGATAATCTGTTTCTTCTAGGACCCTCTGAAGCTGCAAAGTTACTACCTTCTCAACCTGGAAATGGAAGGTTGGAGATGGGACAAAAATTGTCCAACACCACTGGATCCACTGATGGTTCCTTGAGGAGAGGACAGACCACCAGTTCTTTAAGAGCTGGCAGAACCACCCCTTCCTTCAAGGTTGCATTCACCATTGCTTGGTTCCAACCATGTATCATCCTCCAGGAGGCCTTAATAAGCAGGAAAGGACATGGATATAATACACAGGTAGCTTTGCTTATAGTCCTGAAGACCCTATTTCCTTGGGATCAATATCCTTCTAGAAAAGTTACCAAACCTTAACACCATCTGATTTCAGGAGATGGGAAGTTAGTTTTTTTGTAAAGAGTTATAGGTAGTCCTCAACTTACAACCACAATAGGGCCTGGAAAATTCATTTTTAAACGGCGAGGTATCACATGACCGCACCAGATTTTATGACATTTTTGCAGCAGCTGTTAAGTGAATCACTGTGGTTGTTAAGTGAATCACATGGTTTCCCCATTGATTTTGCTTGTCAGAAGCCGGCTGGGAAGGTTGCAGATGGCGATCACATGACCCCAGGATGCTGCAACCATTGTAAATACATGCTGGTTGCCAAGCACCCAAATTTTGGATATGTGACCATGGGGACACTGCAATGGTCATAAGTGCAAGGACCAGTCATAAGTCACTTCTTTCAGCACTGTCGTAACTTTGAATGGTTGCTAAATGAATGGTCATAAGTCGAGGACTACCTGTAGTTTATTCCTTACAAGCCCTAGGTTAGTAAAAGGAGGGGTTTATACTTTAAAAACTTTATGCTAGGAAAAGCTAGAGAACTCAGTACAAAGCACACAATTGGCACACAAAAGGCTGCAAATTTAACTTCCAGATTCTTAGCTGGGAAACATCTAACAATGTAGCAAGTAGCCACCAGTCAACCTAGCAGATAATGCAGAGCCAGGCTGAACAAAAGCCTGAATCAGTTTAAGGCAGCTTCATGTGTCTACTAACTGACTATCTAAACTGCTTATTTTCAAGATAAAATGCAATCTCAAATGCCACTCACCTGGTCCAAAATCCACCGTTGAATAAAGGCCTTGAAGAGCTCCGCAGCGCAAAAAAACCTTGGTTGCACCATCTGTTGTAAACAGGACTACTTCATTCCCAAGGTACTGGCGAAAAAGGTTCTTAAGATAACGAAGGTAATGAAAATCACACGCAAAGTAACTTCCATATTCATTTTCAACCTAACAAAAAAACACCCACACATACACGAAGTTCAGTAGGAAAAAGTATAAAGCAACATGAAACTTCAAGTGAAATGAAAAAAAAAACAACCCTGGTCAAAAAACAGCAACATTAAATATAGGACAAAAAAAATCCCAGATAGTACTAACATATAACTCATAACCATACCAAAACCACATATAAACATATTAGCAAATTTTATAAGAATATTACAAAAAGCCCACCCCATCAGGCTTTATATGCTGCTACCTGGAATTTGGCTCTACAGTACTAACTTGGATGCCTACTAGATAGTAATAAGGAGTCATAGAAATTATGTGGGCAACCTTGAAGTTTAAATGAAATAAGTTTCCTCTGCACATCCCTGCTAACACTCAAAATGAGGCTGTTTTAACTACACTACCTTAAGGGAAAAGACTGGGAAAAAGTTCTCAGTTGAGGAAGAGACTTGACAATTCAGAGCTCAGATCTGACATTTAGGGTCAAATCTTAACATTAACTCCAAAACCCACCCACCCTCAATTCTCCATTAATTATAAGTGGAAAGCATGAAACGGCAATTATTTGGGGAGAATAGGGTGCCAGATTATATTTATTTAATCCGTTTTTAGCCTGCTGTAAGAATTTTAGCTTAAGAGGGGTGACACATGCTAAACTGAAGACAAAACATTAAATTTGTCCTTTAAATAGCACTGCCAATATTATTCTAATTTCTAACTGATTTAGAAGTGATTTTCAGGCACAGTTGCCTCTTCTGAAGGGATAAATCCTGCCAAATCTCAGAAGATTAGGCTCAAGTTTTTATGTTGTTATTGGACAACCACCAAATGATTAAACACAATCAGATAAGTGGCCAATGAAATAGTGAAAAAGTAGCTGTTTCATAGAAAAGTCTTTTTTATTTATATAATTTACATTGAATTGCATATTCTTCATAATCTTCATTTTTACTTAATATCTTCACGTTTCTACTTCCCCTTTCTTTGAGTTCTAACGAGCACATCTACTCAAAAGTATGTCCAATTTATCCTTAATGATACTTATTACGTGGTAAGTATACCCAAGTTCAACTGAAGTAGGTGAGGATGTAACACAGATCCCAATCTATTCCAAAAGCTGTGCTGGGAAGCTGGCTTGTTATGAGGTCAATGCCACGCTCCAGGTTTTGTCTTTCAGATGTAAATCTGAGGACATCTTCCTCAGAAGTGCTGCATTTTAGGCTGCAGAGATTATCAGTTCCATTTTTCAGACAGTATGAATTTTTCAAACCTCAGCCTCATTTATAAGCTCTCATTTTGAGAAAGAAAGATGAATGTGTTTTTTAGACATGAAAGAGATTGTGGATTAGATGTGCAGAAATTTAAACACTCCATTTCGCTGGAATGAGCCCTAATAATTTAGAAACCACGCTGAGTTAATTACTGAATAAAATCTAGAAAATAAAAAATGAATTGAATTGGTATGAATTTGCAGATATGCCACCTGGCAGCACTAGCTGCTCAAACAAGAGACTCATTTCATAAGTCTACATGGTTTCTAAATAACCACCTCAGCATTAAGATTATATCCCAAAGTGAGTATGACATCAATTGCGTTAAAATGATAAAATGTTTAGTGCAGCATTTACTAACTTGGTGCCTATCAGATGGGTCTGTCCAACTTGACTGCAGTTTATAGGGGTTGAAATCCAAAAACTTTAAAAGACTGCTTTAGGAATTACAGTTCCAAATAAACACATTAATCTCATTCAGGATCTTTAAAAAAAAATTGAGCTTGAAAGTTGTAGAACTTATTATTACTCTACATAATTCTACCTGCACCATAATAATTGGGCCCCAATTCTGATAAAGGTAAAATTTCATCTTTGGTAGTAAGACCCTCATCCATCTTCCCACAGCTGCTAAGTAGTCTGCAAAAATATAACAGAGAGTTAAAACATTTATTTATATAATATATTCCAATATAGCTGTCCATAGTCATACATCTCAAAGCAATTTACATTATAAAATACTGTAATAAAAGTAATACATTCATAATTCAAAATAACATATTCATTAAAAGAGTGGAGGAGAAAAAAAAAAAGCAAAACCATTCATTCAACTTTCATACAATGAAGGGCAGGGTATAAAGGTCTTCCAGAGGTGCCTAAAAGATGACATGGAAAGTGTTCTAGGAATTTCAGGGGGAAGAGTATTCCAGAGAAGGTCCAACTGTAGGCAACCCAAGATGACATTCTATGGTCTTTGGCACATACAGAAGGACCTCCTCTGATGAACCAGGTCTGCAATGGCAGTATGAGTATTATTTTTCATTTAAAAATAATTACAGAAAAGCATTATTTATATTGTTTGTTATAAATTGTGCTGCACCCAAAAGCTATAGAACATTCTTTTCCAAACAGCCCCATCCAGTTTCATCCCAATAGCATGCAAAATACAAATTCCTAAGTCCCAACAGAAGGTTCCAGATGCTATACTGCATCTTCCATTCCTTTGCCCATTTAGCTAGTTGGCTAGAATTACTCATAGCCTTGTTATATTGTCACCATTTTGTCTAAGAATTAGGCAACACAACTGCTTGCCTCTGTCATGCATAATTAAATAGAGATGCATGAGATTTTCCACCCTATATTTTTCCTTCATTCTGAAAAGCCTTTTTTTTCTTGATCTTTATTCTTAAAGCGTGGGCATTACATTTACATTTTGCCATTTCTCATACATTTTACCTTCATAACAATCCACAGCCATATCTAGCAAGTGAGGTCCATGGCTGAAAAAGGATTTGAATCTGGGTCTTCTCAGCCCTAGTCTGATACTCTTAGCCATTATACTACATATGCATATTTTAAAATATTCCACAATATTTTAAAAGCTAGTCTACACTGCTAAGCCATCTTCTATTTTCCCTGTTATGCAGATTTCCAAATATAAAAAGCACTATTTATCTGAATGCTCTCATACTTGTGGGATCGCAAGCACACATTTATTGGCCTGATTTTATTTTCATCCTATTTCCAAACATTACAAGTACAGATACCATAATACAATTTTTGTTGAGTAGTTTTATCTTCTTACCTGAATCAGAAGATCTAAGGACAATAGATTCTTTTTCTAATAACCAGGCAGGTAGACCACCCTATAAAGTAAGAATGATAAACATGTATATATTCTTCCTGGGAATACCCACTCTAGCAAGTCAGGAGGAGTGGAAGGAGGCCTTTACAATCATTAGCCAAGAGAACAATTCTAAGACTGCATAAGGCATTGTCCTCTGATATTTAGCAGAATAATGTTATTATACAAAGTTTCCTTTAATTTTGGCAGAATTGATTAAAGCATATGCAGAATGCTAAGGATATTGAATGGTTCCATATCCATGTCTTAAAGAAGGCAGAACTCCTAGGTTTTGGGATTCTGGCAATATCAATGACAGAACTGCCTATCTATGACAAGGATGATGTCTTAGGGTCTGACCAAAATTACTGGTGATAATATTGCTCATGCTATTTGAAACTGAATTGTTCTAAGCAACTGTACATATAAAGAACCATGGTGGATCAGATTAAATGTTTCTGTGTAATCCAGCATTCAGTTCCCACACTGGCCAAGCAGGTGACTCTGAGAAGTCTACAGCAGGACATGAATACAATAACAGGCTTGGGAAACATTTTTTACTTGGATTAACTGAAAACAATCCTATATAAAAACAGAGTTTCTTGGGTCTCTCTCTCCAAGCATACAAAATCATATGAAAATTATGTTGAGCATAAAATGGTTTGGGTTAACTTTATGTGGTTCTTGTGGAAATAAAAAAAGATGCAGATCGTAGGGAGTAGTTTTAGTCCATGTCTTAAAATAATCTCTACTATAACTGTAGAATTTACAATAATTTATAATTATTGCCATTTATTCCTTAAAACAAGAAAAGTAAGGTAGATATCATTATAGTTTATGATTATGAGAGAATCCTCTACCCGACCACCCAGTAATACTAGGTGGCTCTGATTCCATGGAGGAGAAGACTATAGGTAAAGCCTAATTCATAAACTGCATATAATTGTATTCCAAATTTCTTATTAAGGATCAATACCTTAATTAGACACAACTGAAAATCACATATTTTGTGACCACTGATTTAGCCTAATGAGGGTATTTTCCTAACATTGATTGTGAAACTTTCTTACATCCCATAGGAATTTTTTGTGACTTGATTATTCAGTCTTCACCTTGTAAGAGCAAGTCAACTTGAATAAACAAGAAAATATTTACCATGTCCCATTCTGCACATATATAAGGCCCCGCTCTCAATATGACCAACAAGCCAATCTCATCAGCAAGTTTCAGGAAATATTCCAGATCTCTGTCATCAGTGAAGTTGTAAACTCCTGGCTCAGGTTCATGAAAGTTCCATGGAACATACCTGCAAATACTACATATATCACTATCATCTTTTTAAGTGGAATTTACAAAAAACTCACTAGTCTAGCAGCAATAGCATTGCATTTAAAATTATTGCAACTAGTGCCTATATTTTGTGTGTGTGTGTGAACACACATGGAAAGGACTATCACACAATAATTCTGAAAATATACTAAGCTTTTTTCAGACAACTTCCTTCACATACAGAACAATGTTTTCCTTGGTTTCAGGGTCCATGTGTTTTGCTCTGCGGTCACTTAGTTCACATAAGCAAAACTATCAATGCATGATGCAACAAGAGGTTTTGTTCTTCAACTGGTTCATCACAGAGCCTGAGGCTGATTTGACCTGAGACTGACTGGCCCAAAGTCACCCAACTGGCTTCCCTGTCTAATGGAGAACTAGAACCCAGGCCTTCCTGCTCCTAGTCTAGCACATTAACTACTGCACCACACTATCTCTCATACATATGGAATGCTGTTGCTCCTTATTAACTATAGATTATGTGAGGGTTATCATCTACTGTATGTAAAGAACTGTACACAATATATCTTCATTAACATTCAGTAGAGCCTTCCCAGGTAGACAAGTCAGGAAACACAACCAGATGAGCTAATTCTACTTTATTGTAAGGCTACATTAACAGAATCTTTCAAGTCTGAAAGTACAAATCTCCCGCTGTCTCCTTTACAGCCTGAAAAGCTAGGGAAGGTCCCTTCTGAGCCTGTTGCTCCACCCACTATGCAGCTGCGGGCTATGCCCTCTCTTATCTGACCATTCCCTAGGCAGCATCTCTTCACCCTGCCTCCCAAGGCTTTTCCCACACACCGTTACAGCTACTGAGGCAAATATCAGATCAAAACCATATAATCACAGAATTGCAGAGTTGGAAGGAACAACAAGGATCATTTGGTCCAACCCTCTTTAATGTCAATCAAGCAGAATATATATTTAACAAATTATTATTATTGTATACCTAACGACGTAAAATCACAGTTGCCAGTTCTTTAGCTGGTGTTGGCCTTCATTCACATCGAGTTCTTTCCAAGAACCCAGGATGTTGTAATATATCAGCATAGTATATGTGTAGATCCAAGCAGTGTGGCCTTTTGTAATTGACACATGGAAATTTTGTCAATGCACAGATTTTCTAAGTGCCACCCAAAGTTTTTTGGTATGGCACCCAGTGTGCTGATAACCACTGGGACTACCACTGCCAGTTTATGCCATAATGAGATGATGATGATGATGATGATGATGATGATGATGATGATGATGATGATTCAGGAAAACCAATCCATGAGAGGTGGGTGTCCAGCCTAATCTTAAAAGCTTCACAGATGGAGAACCCACAGCCTCCATAGGTAGGCTGTTCTATTCTTATACAGATTGTACCAGAGAGATAGGAATGATGGACTTCTCGACACAATAGTCAGCTTAACAGAGTCAGAACAGGCTGCATAATCCACAGAATTCTACCCTATAACAAAGCAAGATGGCCAAGGAAACAAAACCCCAGCATCCCCTCTGTCTTAATTCATTGAAAAAAGCTGGTGGAATTGCCTGTGATAAGACACGCTTTGACTAACAATAAAAAGGATTTAATAAGCAGCTCTGAGGTTACCTCTTTTTTATACTTTTCAATTCCATGGAATGTTAGCAAAAAATAATATTAAAGGGTTCAGGACTCTGTCCATCCATTCACCTGTCGTCTGCCTGTTAGCAAGATAAACTCTTCAAGAGCTCAGTCATATCTGGCGTGGTAGGAAAAGCCAACAAAAGGAAGATGTGTTCAAAAATGGTCCATATTTGGCCAGGGGGGGAAAAAATCCTCCCAGGCATCCCTGTGGAAGGGACAGTTGGTCAGCAGCTCAAAAGATTGCTGAGTCTTTCATTTTAAGGCCTTCCCAGCGAAGTAACCTATAGCAGAGCTAATTTTAAATGGGGTGAGAAGTATGCAGGCTTCCCCTAACTCGTCTACTTTGCTTTATAACTCAAAGAGCATTGCAAGAGGATTTATGTACCTAAAGCTGGAAGAAAAAAAATAATTAAAGCAGCAAGATTTCATTACACAATAAGAAATGATTGACAGTGGGATTATATTCATACAATTCTATTTTCCAATATTTCAGGACATGTTTCATTTCAGGTTTTATGGACATATGCTTATATTTGTGACCCCATGGATAAAATCTTATTAAGCCAGGAATCAACCTATGTATCATTAATTACTTTGAGCTCTTATACACTTTTTCATTCTGTCTCATGAAATTAGTCCAGAAGAACCTCTGAGTCTAATTTGTTTTGCATGCACAGTGTAGCAATAATCCTACTGGCTTTTTCTTAAAAACATTTTCATTGTTATTATCATTATAGATCATATGCATCTATCTCCCTCTAGTGGCTGTTTCTTAGAAATATGATGGAGTGGCACCCTTTCTCAACCCTGGAGGAACTTCTGAAATAATTTTCAGGTCTCAGGAAACCCCTGCATAGAAATCACAAAAAAAAAAAAAAAAAAAGCTTCACAATACAGGTAGTCCTTGTTTAGTGATGACAATTGGAACCAGCAACTTTGTCATTAAGCAAAGCGGTCACTAAATGAAAACGTGACTGTGCTTATGATCTTACTTCAGCTTCCCTCTGCTTTACAGACCTGCAAAGATCATAAATGTGAGGATAGATCATAAAGTTACTTTTTTATCATCATCTCAACTGTGAATGAGGCAGTCGCTAAATGAGGACTACCTGTACAATTCACTTCTAAAGTACACAATCCATGTTTTACAACATTTACAACAGCAGCATAGTGGTAGGCCAGCAGGTGAATTGTGGAGTGTAAAAATTCCCACCATTGTGAGCACTTGCATTGCATGGCATACGAAGTTAAATAAATGTTTACTTTTTTTTCAATTACAATCCCTCGCAGAACCCCCCCCCCGGAGAAAGGCTGCATTAGGGTAATAAACTGTCAATTACTTTCACATGTGGCTGAAACTAGATTTGCAGTGTTAGATGACTACATGTAAATATTGTTGGGCTGAGATAAATCACAGATAAATAAACATATGATGTCCCCAAGAAAATCTAGCAGACATAAAAACCAGCATCCTGAGAGATTCTTATTTTTAGCAAAACAAGTTTTTAGGTCTCAAGGTGGGGAAGGTGGGGGTGGTTGGAGGCAATGCCTGGTGAAATCTTGAACCAAAATAAAAACTGAGCACAAATGGCCTCCATAATTATTTCAACTACTCCTATGAGTAGCAGAAGTAAAATCTATCCACATTATTAGCTGGACACAAGTTGCCTAAATTTACACTGCTGGATTTATTTTTCTTAATGATGTTGAAGAATCTCAATTGCCTTAGAGGAGCATTCAACTTCTTTTAAAGCACTCTGTAGCCCTAACTCTTTTTGTAAAGCAACCTACTATTCATAAGCATCTATAAAAAGCCACAGTGTCAAAATGACACATAAATCATGATATCATTGCGCAAATAATGCAACTATACATTAGTGCTACTTGTACCATGACATCTGAAAGTCACATCATTTGCCCCTCTCACCCTCAGCAGAAGGCCCCGCTGTATGAATCTATTGTCAGTTTCTGTCAGGTTTAGCCCAAAAAACTCCAAAAGACAATGCAAAATCAGTTCAGTTGTGTTTATTAGCTACAACCTCTAGCAAGAAGCTCCCCAGACTGAACCCCGGCTCCCAAGCCAGCCAGCCACAACACCGTGAATTCCTCAGGGAGGTGCCAGCCTCATCCTCCTGAACTTCCCACGCTCCTCCAGTGAACTAAGAAAATGCTTATCTCCCTGAGCCTGGCCTTCATAATTCCATTCCATCACAGTTTCTGAAATACCTATCTTATTCTAACTGCTTTTGGCTTACCAGAAGCATGTTCATTTGTTCCTGAATAAACTAAAGAAATGCATTATGTAGAATACAGAATGTATCTTAGGATATTCTTTATGGAAGAAAATAATTGTTAACCAACCTACAACAATTCATATGACCCTTCTGATCATCATCTTATGGTGCTACATTAGTCAATGACTGCTCTCATATCTTCAGAGGTCTGAGACTTTTCAGCACTACCTACGTTTGAACAGCATCAAGGCCTGCCATTTTCATCTTCAGGAGACGGTCCTTCCAGTAGAAACGGGGAATCCGGGAATAATGGATGCTGCCTGAGATGTAGCGGAATGGTTTCCCATCCTTGAGGAAGCAGTTGCGAGCATAATCAATCTCAAAGCTTCTCTGGGATGTAATCTATGAAAATAAATTATTTAGACAAGAACTTTAACTTGCCAACAATGGAGGGCTTTATTAAGTTATAGACATTATCTTTGCTTACAGATGAATACATCCAGTACCCCTACCTCATAACTGATTTGCACTCTTCTTGTCTATGACTTAATTACAAAACATTGTTATAGTATTTTAGCAATACATAATTTAACAATCATGTGTGCAAAAATCACGTATATATTTGAGATATATACTGAGATATATTTGAGAATATATACTGTGACAATTTTAACCTGTACATAATATTCAGTATAATCCACTCAGCCCTAGGATGTTTGAGGGCTCATGAACTCTACTGCAGCAGGCACCAGTTTTGACAATATTACAATTTTGGAGAAATCTATTCTAAAAACTACCACCAATAATATAACTCAACATCTGTGCAAAAATTATATTGTGATATTTTGGCTTCCTTTTGCCTAAAAGAACAATGTGTGGTAAACTGCTAGTGTTTGCACGACACAACAGTAGGTGACATAAATGGCAAATTAATAATTTGCCAATAAAACTGGTACATACAGTTCCAGGCTTCCTTATCTTGCAGCGCACATTTCTCATCGGGCCCAATGTAGCTCCACAGCTGTCTTCAAATTCCTCTATACAAAGGGGGCACATTTTATCCCTGCAGCTTGCAAGGCTTTTCTTACTAAGGTCATCTCTCAGTTTCTTTATGGTGTCCCAATTCACATTTTTACAAAGTTTAATATTCTGGAAGCTGTCCAGCCCACATTTATTAGAGCAATCCTTGCAGTTCCAAGATGCATCAAGAATGCTGTTTTATGGTTAGAAACAGGTTTAGTTTCTGTGGGTGCAGGAGCCTGATTCTATCTCCTTAATTTCTAGTTGAAATTGATGTTTTCTCCTGTGGGTCTGGCTCCACTGGTTCTCAGAGATGGTTGTAAATCAACCTGACTGACAAAAACTAATAGCAAACTCCAGTCCTTAGGACTTTCTTTGGAAAGCCTCTGTCCATTACGGCTTGAAAATGCCAGGAGTCATCTTAAACATCTCTGGGATATTGATTTTCAAATCAGTTTAAGCCTAGCATCCAACTCTACAATTTATGGATTCTTCTCAAATGGGCATGGGCCATCATATTCTCTCTCTTCAATTCTAATTCTGAAATTTCATTGGGCTTTCACCTTGGCCAGTTGGATGCACTCCCCTCTGCAGTTCTGGGGCAGTATAAAAACATCCCTTTTCAGCAGTGCTTATGTCCACGTGGAGATGGCTCTGTGTGGAATCCCTAAACCACATGCTCCTTTGTGGCTCTCTCGACAGGGAATTAAGGAAGATATATATTTATCCCATTTTAAAGAACTACCCCAGTAGAGAGCACAATGTCTCTCTGTCACTGCTTCTATCTGACCAGGACCCTAACATATCTTTCCAGGTTGCCTGATTTTCTGCTATCGTTTGTTGTATCCGTTCTACCTACGGTTGAAGTTTAGCACAAATTTTGGTGACTGCCACTGCTATTTGTACTACAGTTACTATAATAATGTATTTTATGTAGTTTTATTGCATTTTTTAAAGTTTTATAATAATTACAGGTCTACGTATTTTATTGTTGTGCTTTCTGGCCCAAAGGCTGTAATAAAGGTTTGATTTGATATTGCAACTTCTACTATCTTTTTTAATCTTCCAAATTATTTGCTTTACCATTTTTATTAAAACAAAGTATTACATAAGAATTTCATTAAATGATCTGAATTTATGCATTTTTATTCTTGAAAACCCTTCACATTACTTTAATTCACATTTGTAACAAAAGACATGGAAATTAAGTGTCGTTCTGTACATACTTACATAAAAGTACTCTAGCTGAATTCAATGGGATTAACTTCTCAATTGACATTTTTAGGATTAGACTGTAAGTATTCAATCTGCCTTATTTAAATTGTAATATTTTATTTTTTGAAAAGTGGGGATGTTTCCTAAAATAAATCAGTACAACAGTAAAATTTGCCAATTTTAAACTAATTCCACCCCCCCAAAGGAAACAAAATAAGAAATATTTCTTATGCCTCTTGCATTAATTATCAATTAATACGTACTATGTTTAAAAGCAGATCCAACAACAATACCAAGAAAATTATAAGCCACTGATAGAATACTTAATGTTTAAAATTGATATACAAGAAAGTATAATTTTCTTTATATTTTGTAAAAATGTTGTTATTTTTGGTACCTGTGATATCACACAAAATCATATACTGTGACATCTGGCTGAAAAATTGTTGGTCCCCTTCCTAAATACTACACACTGGTTCTCTGTAGAGGCCTTCCTACTTTTTCCCACCCAAAAAAGGCACCCCTAAGATATACATGACCACAAGGAGATGGGCAAGCTTAACTAACGCTTTCCATTTCTCTCCATGGACACTGAGCTTCTGACCACCACTTTTGGAATACAAATCAGGGGGTCTTATGGTATTACAAGAACTTATAAGTGTGTCATAATCACAGGATTATATACATGTACCATTCATCTGAAATCATGGATGAAAGGGATTGTGATCCACAAAGGTCTAGGCCGTAATACAGTTTTTAAATTTTACATGACTGCAAGACCCTTTGTTGAATGTGGCAGAAGCCCTTCCTAACAGAAGGCTTCAATTAACATTAGAGTAGTGCAATAGGGCTTCTTTCCCAGCATCTCATTCACAAATTAAATTACATAATAATCTAAACATCTTCCACTCTGCCCTCCATCTCACTGTGGAGACACACACACACCCACGCTCCCCTTCTCCCTTATAATCTTATTTCAGCAAGTTTTGGAGAATTACTATATACAGCATATCTATCCCTTTTTCCTGCTGGGTGATCCCCTTCTTGTTTCTACAATATTTCAAGAGATAAACACACATTCATGCATTCATTCTCCTCTAAATCCTCTGTAATAAAACTTGGAATGCGTTCAGCTGTAACTCTAGAACAAACTGCCTCTAAGTTCCTTATCAATTTTCAACCTGTAATTACTAGGCAGTATATATTACTTACAGCAAGGGGTAGAGAACATGTGATTTTTTAGAAGTTGTTAAGCTGAACCCCAAGTATTCCTCGCTCTTCATTATGTTGGCTGCAACTGCGAGTAGTAAGTCAGTAGCACCTAATGAGTTCAACAACTTTTCAACCAACAAGAATGTACATTACCAGGGGCAGGGTTGAGGGCTACAGTGAGAAAGGGAAAGTGATGATGCTGTGACATCGTGAACCTAGGCAGGGATGAGATTTTTAAAATGAGGTTTTAAGGTAAGCCTAAAGGAAAGTTACATAGTTATATACTATTTAAATTCCACCCCAAACCCAGCAGGAAATAGCACCTCTAGTCTGCTGCTGAATTTACTGAGTCTGGAAGCCACAAAAAGGGTTTGAGGTATGTGCCGCCCATAGGCTGAGGACTGCCTACCCCGTCATCTCACAGTGCAGCGAACAAACTGGACTGGTTCAAGGCATTTAGCTTCTGAAAAGTAAACATGTCCTTTCCCTTCAAATAAAATTTCAAAATATTTAGAGCTGCTGAAATCATTCTGGCATTTGTGAAAGAAAATGTACGTGTGTGTACTTGTTTTCTTTTATATTTTCCTTTCTCTGTATTAAAGCAATACAAATAAGCATTTAAAAATGCAGTAAAATATAAAGAGCAAATGCTTTTTAAAAAAGAAAAGAAAATCCTACAAATGTTTCATTAAGACTAAAAAGGCAGTAATAAATTATTTAACTAAATTCAATATTATTGTATTTTACTGTGCATCATTAAAGATTTGACTATATGGGAGGCATATAGAAATATATTTTAATAATAATAGTAATAATTCTAATATTCCTTTCCATAAGAAGCCCAAAATTATGTATATTTTCCCTCCGTTCCCCGCCCCCACCCCCAATATCTTTTATCCTCAGAAGAACCTGTGAAATGGATTATGTTCTTACAATCCTCTTGGCAAAAGACTCAATTGTTACCACAGAAGGAAAAATCAGATAATATCTTCAGACATACACTAATGTAGTCCAACATATATGATTCAATCTAACAAAACATGGCACGTCCCTTGAGGCTTGGAGACGCCTAATCCTCTAATAAGCATTCTGGTCTTTGGAGAAATTTGAGATCAGGTGTAATTTATTAGTGGTTGTTTTAATGCTGGAGTTCTATTGAGCAAGAGACAGAGGACAAACCAAGATGAGCAAATATTAAGATGTGAATCCGTATTTTTCATGGCTTATATTAACATAGTTTTAGATTCAGGAGACTGGTCAAGTTAATTATACAGGGATCCTTATTCTTGTAAATCTGAACTTGATACTTGTCAGTTGGACTAACAAAATGGCAATGCCTCTTAAGATTGTTGACAAATGTGATCCTGTTTCAAAGACAGCAGGCTAACTGTTGGTGGATAGAAATGTTTCATCCTTTCCCACCTCCAAAAATCGCAGTAAGAGGATGATTATAATATGTATACTTGGTGAATCTTAAGGCAATGGAAGCCCCCCAGAAATACGATGAGCAACATGAAACACTGTAAACTCCTCATCTTATGCCTCCACATATATATACCTTGTATCACAGAAATACTGTCAATTTCTAATGAACGTGTTTCAGGGAAAGTGAATGTTGGGTAAGGGTTAGAATTCCTAAAATATCTCACCCCTTGGAAATGGGATACTGTAGAAGATTTCATGACTTGAGTGATCTTAATCCCATGGCAGATTTTTCTTATCTTCCACATATTTAGAGCATCAGTATGTTAGAAAAACTTAATATATTGTATGGGATCTATCAGTCTGTCCAGTGACTGTGACCAACAATTGTAACTCGTGAACTCAGCTTCTTTCTCCAGCTCATCTCTGTATACTTATTAAGGCATCTCAGTAAATTTTAAGCCACTTTATCATAGAACGTTGAAAGATACATATTTGGTCTCTTTCATGAATGACTGAAGTTGTGGAAGTAAGCAATTTCCATGCAATCACTACTGACAAGAATTACTCATGCTTGCAACTGAAACCTTATTCAAGTTTTCATTTGTAGTGTATGCTTCTTTTCCACAAAAGAGATTGTATTCAAAGTGGCTCATAGCACAGAAATAACAGAGTACGGCTTGCGGTCCCAATGTAAATGAATATAGTTCAGCAACCACTTAAGCACATAAGTAATAACCTCAAGAATAATCCATACAAAAAAGAAGATAACAAATCAAACTCAACTTATAACAGAGAATGAAAAGGCCAGCATGCAAAGATATCAGTGGTGAGATCAATAATAAGTATTTTCAAAAATCTGAATGACTGGTTTGGCAACCCCCCTCTCAAATTATCCACTAGTTGTAACATGGGAGAAACTACACTCAACCAGAGTCATTTGCTGAATTTAAATTCTACTTTCTAATGCTAACTTAACTATAACTCGTAACCCAGCTTCTCTGCTAGTAACTAACAATTGCTATCCTAACTTCCTCCCATAGAGTTCTTTTCAACAACTTTTTAAAGGATCCTAGATTCCTAGATGAAGCATAGTCAAGCCCTGGATAATCCTCCCACTTCCCCATATCCCATGCAAGTTCAATTTGCATCTCAGCCACATTGCATTCGGGGTACAATCTTTTTTTCCTCAGTCTCAGTGCCTTCCTTCAATATGCAATATAAATATAATCTGAGTTATCAGAAAGATTGTCATAAATATTACTAAGTATGGAGTTGATGTTAGGGCTGGCAGGATCTATTTTGTTTTTCCAGAACTTACATATCCACCAAATGGAGACACATGGATGTATAAGTAGAATCGAACAATCATATGCTCTGAAATTAGAGTATCAGGAGCTCATTCCTTCACATGGAACTAAAATAAATGAGAGGTGATAGAGGAAGAAATCCTTGCTAATCCATGCCAATAGCCCAGATAATTTGTTAATATGAATTGTATATGAAATAACTAGAATACATAAAATGAAGTTATTACAGCTAGGAGTTACTTCTGACAACCTTGATTTAGGCTATGCCCCTTATCCACCCCAAAAAAAGATTAATGAAATTAATGGATTCCAGTTGGTTGCAGTAACTTTGGAACCTAACTATGCAAACAAATGCATTCAACACTGTAGATACTTGAAAGGCAATGAGGTGGCTCTAAATACATGAATGTCCGGTTGCCTGTAGCCTCTGGTTAAGCAGTAAGGTGGCTGATAACATTTCTTCCACTTTCCCAGACACCCAAGTAATTAAAGGAGTATGGGAAGAGCACCTAAATGACTAGATGTGACTACAGATAAAAACTAGCTATGATATAAATCTGTTTAAAATGCATGTTATTTATTTCTTACGAACACTTAAATTGGTTCCCATGGATGTACAGGGAAAGAGGATAATAAAAACATGACAGTGCTTTTAATTGTTGTATGTGAAACAGTATTTGGAAGGATCAAAATGTCTAAGCATTTCTGTGTTCATCCCCAAAATTTTATCTAACAACCACATGACTATTGCCATAAAAAGAAGTTTTATCCTTAATTTTCAACCACAAGATACAATTCTGTATTACAAAAGCAAAGAACATTTATTCTCCCTACTCCCCTTATCATTAACAGAAAGGAACTAGGAAACAATTTAAAATGTTAACTTAATTAGAATTAAACTCACCCAAAATAATTTCCAAGTGGAAACTAGATTATTTAATATAAAATACATCAAATATATTAACACTGCCCAAGAGTATGATAGTTTGCAGATTTATTCAAAAGTAAATTCTAAATAAAATGTTCAGGATTTTACTTTGGTCATATTTGCTTTAGCATAAACTTTTTTTAAAATCATGCAAACAGAAGAAAAGGAAACTAGCCACACAATATTATTGTCAAATATTTAAGGAATAGGCTGAAAGATCTTACTTCTAGGCTGGGGAAGCTAATGGGATTGTTAATCATAAAATGAGCTGAATGACTTGAGTGAACAACTTTTGCTTAACCGCTGAAAGCTATTTTTCATCCCCTAATTTGAACTTTAAAAATCTAATTAAACCTTTATAGTTTTAATGAGCATGGTTCTTACTGTACAAATAGAATGCATTTATATTATATTATATTATATTATATTATATTATATTATATTATATTAATGTATTATACATTATCTCTCTTGTAGACCTATCCAGAAGGTTCCAGAGAATCAAGATGTTACAAAGTATATTTGAGTTTCTACCAAATCTCATGCCCAAGAAAAAACAGAAGTAGTCTAGAAGTCAGTTTACTGATATGACCCCTTGCAGGAGCCCTTACGTTTGAGAAAAAAGATACAGAATACATAGAACATTTCATAGACACAATGCCATCACACTTTCAAAGGATGGATATTAATAAGCTTCACCAACTAGATATCTCTACCCTGGAAATATCAATATTTTACGTTAGTGTTTTAAAACTTGCATCCCCAAATAATAGCACATTAAACTAATGAAATTTCATCACAGATCTCCAGCAATTCTGAACATGTTACAGACAGGAATTTGGTTAAATATTTTTTTCTTCTTTTAAAAATATTATGATTTTCATAACTTGTCCAGCCGCATTCCAGAAATATCAGTAGGAAAGTATAACAATTAAAATAATGTGACCAGATGATCCCCTCAGTATGAGAAATAAGTTGTCATACTGATAAAGGAGAACGAAGGATGATTTCTGTTATTTCTGCTCTACTTCCCAGTCTCATGGGTATTCCATAGAACATTGTCCCCGGGCTGACATACACAAAAGTGTTCTGTCCAACTTTATACAAACCAACAAAGAATGGATTCATGAAATAAGCACCAATATTCAGAGGAAATATCTGCCCTCCATGTGTGTGCCCAGACAAGACCAAACTTATATCCGACTGAGCCTGAACAGCCCTTTTTGCAGCAAGCGGCTGATGGGCAAGAAGAACAATGGCATGGTCAGTACTACAGTCTTCTAATGCCTTTTTCAAATCCATGCCATGCCCAGTGTAATGTAACACATTAGCTTCGATATCATCAACCCCAGCCAGACAAAACCAGTCAGTATCCTTGTCTTTGTAGGACATGATCTTCACATGTTCATTGTGAAGGGGGTGAACGTTGAGTGACTTCAAACATTCAAACCAGTTGTTGACATCAGAGATATAGTATTCATGATTTCCTGTGACAAAATAAGTCCCCAGTGGGGAATCAAGTTGGCCAAGCGGTTCCATAGCATGGCCAAGGTCTTTCACCTCAGAATCAGTCAGGTCACCAACAATCACAGTAATATTTGGCTTTAAACTGTTAACTATTTTTACAATCATTTGGAGTTTAGTTTTTCCAACAGTTGGTCCCAAATGAATATCAGAAAGCAAAACTACCTTCAGGTTATTCATAGACAATGGTAATTTATGAACAGGAATTGCTACTGATTTTACTGCAGGAGGCTGGGAAGCATTGAGGAGCCCAATAACAGTCAATCCAATAGTCACAGTAACTGCTAGAGCTGGCTTCCTTGCCAATTTACCAATTTTACTGGTACTACCCACTTTTGCATTTCTCTGAGTCATGAGAATATACAGCTGCTCCAGAGAACCAAAAGTGAAGAGGAAGAAAATAAGAATGATGTAGCTTCCAAGACAGGTGAATGCTGCTAAAGAAAAGAAATAAGGCTCTTCTGCGACAAGAAACAATAGTGTGAAAAAACTTGAGTGTGCCAAAATCAGGAACGTTAATAATATTATTTTCCATAAGATGAAGCAGAATGAGTTGGCAGCTGGTGGTTTGTAGAACACAGTAACTGTACTTCTCCATATGTGACAGGATCCTATGATCATCAAGGCATTAATAAAGAATATCATCTGCAACTTCAGCAGCCATCTCAATCTCGTCACTTCAATATTTTCAGCCAGATACATTCGTGATACTATCATGGAGAAGAAGACAGTTCCAGCAGCAACTGCAACCTTTGCTTCAAATGGAAGCTGCTTGAAGATCATCTCTACTCCTGAATACTTTCAGATTCTTCTTTGCTGATTTACAAGAATTTCCCAGGAAATATTAATAAGTAGCTCTGTAGGGATTTCTTGGTTAATTTGGCCTGAATCCACGAACTACCATCAGCTTTGGACTAAAAAATAAAAAAATAAAAGAAATAGAGTCCCCTTCCAAATACTGAAAGAAGACAAAGGCAATTAATGATAATGTCTTAGAATGCTTAAGGAGCATAAGTCTAATTCTAAGAATTACAATTTTTTTCCCCTCAAAACCAACCTTACTTCCTAAATCAGGTGCGTAATCAGAAGCCACAACCAACAAAAGTAATTTGAGAGAATATTGCATGTATGAATGCTAAACAGAGCTAACATTTTATATGCTACATTTCTGCTCATAGCTTTCAGAAGAAAATGCCTTGTTTCAGAGCTTGTCATTGGAAATCAGTGTATATTATACAATGCAGCCTTCCCCACTGGATCCATAGACTTCAATTTCCAGAATTTTTAACCAGCACAGCCATTGCTGAGATTTCTGGGAATTTAAGTCCATTCATCCTGATCTCCCTGTAGTTGGGATCAGCTGAGGTAATCTAATAGCTGCCTATGAAGACAGAACTTCTACACCAGTATAGCTCCATTAGGTAACTTATTACAAATGACTGGCCTTATTCTAATCCCAATTATCTACATTTCAGTATCTGCCTACACAATAGTATCATATTAATGATTACGGATATGTTTGTGAAGAGCTTTGAAAACTGGAATACGCAAAAGGTTCCATCGCAGAATGTTATGACCCCCCCCCCCCCAAATAGACCATTTGGACCTTGGAATGGGCAATTCTGAGTGTCCAGGCACTTCCAGAACACTGAGATTGGTCTGCTTCATGACTGGATTATTTTAAATCTGGATATGCATGGTCATATTCTTTTTTTCATAGATACAATCTCACCAGGGAGACTATCTCTGAATGAATCTCCATTCATCAGAGTCATGTAGCTCAGATGCTTTTGCCCTAAGAGGATTCAATTCCAGAGAGTGTCTGTCTCTGCTGGTTAGAATAATTTATGCTGTCAGTTGCATTGCTTGTACCAGCATTCCCAAATCTTGGGTCTTCCAAATAAATTGGATTCGTACTCCCAGTCAGTACAACACCAGAACTGAGATGGCTGGCTTACACTGCCCCATAAGCTGTAGCAAGCACATTTCAGAGCGTAAAATTCTAGGCAATTCTTCTTTCCAGAGTGCTTAGATTGCCCCATCTAATAGTAGGGCGATATGCTCTTGCACAACTGGGTGAAAGGACGAAAGGAAATGGGTGACTAGAGCCAGGAAAAGCCAATTCCTGTTCTCCAGAAATGACTATGTTTCCTTTTCTATCCAACGGCAGGGCCAACAGTCACTAACTCAGGGTTCCTCAACCTTGGCAACTTTAAGACGGGCGGACTTCAATTTCCAGAAATCCCCAGCCAGCCTTGCTGGCTGAGGAATTCTGGGAGTTGAAGTCCGCCCGTCTTAAAGTTGCCAAGGTTGAGGAACCCTGCACTGACTACTCCATCAGGGAAGCTTTGGAAATCATCCTCAGATTTATAATGTTATTAAGATCTGTATTAGGATTTTATTTTGCTCTCTCAAGCCATAGTGTACACATTAAATTAAAAAAAAAATCTCTCTAAACCAAACAATATATCTGATTCAGGACTTTAGATCTCTGCAAACTTGAATTCACTGTAATATGTTTTCTTCCAAAAAGGCGGTTTTTAATTATTATTTCTGGCAGGTTATGTTTTAGATTGAGCAAACTACTTAGTAATCCAATTACTGTAATCTCGTATTGCAAAGTCTCTTTTCACATTAGCAGAGCTCATGAAACCAATGTCAGAGGACTATTTACTCCTACAGCCTTTTATTTTTCCAGTTGTTATTAAAGCTTTGTCATTACTCTTCCACTAGAACAACAGATGGAGCTGCTGGAAATAATTGCATTTGCTCTACCAAGTAGTGCTAACTAGAGAGTAAAAGCTGAATTTTTAACAAAATATTTCCAATTATTTAAAAACAGGAAAATAACTACACTATTGGCCACTGTGCTATCTATGCTATGTTATCATTATCACTGTGCTAACCACTGAATGTAGCAGCTATTAACGTCTAAGAAAATCTAATTACACAATAGGTTACTGGTGACTTGACTGCCAGACTGCGATACAGTATGATGTTCTGATGCAGCCGTCCTATCGAAAGGCTTCCTTTTAAGACTCCCAAGATTTGTATTCCAAATTATACTTACATCAATTTATCTCACTAGACTCAAAAAAAGGAGGGCTTTTCACTACCCAGTAGGTTCTTTAGAGAGTCACCTCTTTCTGCAGCTTGAGAAGGGCAATAAATCATGTTTATTACAGTAGAACAAAGGGCCAAAAAAGTCATTAATTTAGTGCTCTCATTCTGTTTAACCTCACGTGACTTTGTCCCATGCGTTTTCAACCTCAGTTAACCAAAGGAAGAGTAGACGTTTTCAAAACACACACAAAAGAATCTGTTTCTGCAGCTTCGGTGCTTTTCTAGAAAGTAAATATTCCCTCGAAATGAGCTCGACTGCTGGTGAGTACAGGGTCACAGCAATAGGCAATAATAGGAAAGTTGCCTCTTCTGAAAAAATTTTTCACTTCCTCATCTAGACTAAAGTCTTTGGATTTCCTGGTAGCCTCCTATCAATCAGGTCCAACATTAACCAAGTTCAGCTACATGCTAGTTCTCCTTGGGCACAGCAACAGGTCTGTTGAGTAACCCCGGTTTCCCCCATTCGCTGAGTGCTGGGCTTCTTTGCAAAGGCTGGGCATTACATGCAATACCATCAGTGGCTTTCAAACTTGATAACTTTAAGATGTGTGGACTTCAACTCCCAGAATTCCCCAGCCAGAATTCCGGGAGTTGAAGTCCACACATCTTAAAGTGGTCAAGGTTGAGAATCACTGCCATAGATTGATGGTGAGGAGCTCAGTTTCCTTCCTGAGCATATCTGAATATCTGAGCACTACCATAGTCCAACAGATCTGGTGAGCACCCGGGAAGGAAGCTATCATAAAATCTGGGGATCAGAGCGAACTTCACAGAGTGCAAGCAGTCAGTGGTCGTTTAAGTCAGCGTTTCTCAAACTTGGGTGACTGGGGAATTCTGGGAGTTGAAGTCCACACATCTTAAAGTTGCTAAGTTTGAAAAACACTGAGTTCCATTCACGCAGCATCCTCTTCCGCTCCAGAGGGAAGCTCCTTTCCGCACAAGCGCCCAGCCACAGCCTTCCCCTGATGCACGGAATAATCGAAGGCAGAGCAAGCCAACCCTTCAGGGAGAGATTACGAGGAAGGAGTATGCTTACCGGGGATCCAAATCCTGCTGCCAGGAGGTGAAACAAAGTCAGAGCAAGCATGGCAAAGCAGCAAAGCGAGGAAATAGAAGAAAGGAAGCCGCCGGCCCACCGATCGCATGACTCGAGTCACCTGACTGCTTCCGCCTCGAGCGGTCGCGCGTGTGTGTTAGTATCTCTGAAGTGCGAGCCAATTCAGATTTCATTGCGTGGAGCGGCGTGCGTAATCGTCCTCACCATCTTTTTATCTGATGCCCGCTGAGCTCAGCTGCTTTCTGCTGTTCAGAATAAGGGGAGTTCTTGGTTGCTGTTTCTGCTGCTTGTCTTCTCCCCACCCCTGCTCTTCGCTTGAGTGCGAGGGAGTACCCTATTCCTGGGCAGGGTACGAGTTTCCCTGGGTTGCAGCTGGGGTGGGGGGTGGGGGGTGGGCATCTGATAGACGCCCTGAAGGGCCAGAGGAAGCAAAGGCGGCGCTCTGAGAGCAGAGAAAGGGAGTCGGGCCTCTTTCCAAGGCATTTCCCCTTAGCTCTTCACAATTGCCCGGCTCAGGCCAGAACATAAAGAGGGGAATAAAAAGGAGACTCGGAGGGTAAGAGGATGGAGGAGCCCACGGAGTAAAGCAAAAAGCTTACGTCACACGGTAGACCACCTCCCCAAGTACTAACTAGACCCTACACTGCTTAGCTCCAGCGTTCAGAGTGGCAAGGGCCATGCCCAAGCAGTGTCTTTATGCTTCCTCACTTGAAGCTGAAGGAATGAATGCCCTCCACCATCATTGCCCCAGAACTTTTCAAATACGCTGCTTATCTTGCTGACTTCTGCCTCAAAGGCCACCTTTACCAGCTATGTCAAATCCATTAACAAAGCTAATTAAACTCATTAATTCCCATAATTTCTTAAAAGAGCTTGCTACAAAATCTCAGAACACTGCACCTGGCAATTTGTATTATCTTTACAGGGTGTACTATTTTTGAAAGGGAATTTAAGGAAAGCAATCTTTGGAAATCAGGCTAAGGAGGGTAGGCATGATCCTTCTGTGTTATTGCTATCAGCCAGAAAAAACAGATTTGTTTTTATTAACATACTTAGCTCTTGGGTATCCTTCATACCACTTTTTTATGAACATCTTTTATCTAATATAATTTTATTCTTAGTTTTATTTGTCATGGTCTTATTTTGATTGCACTAGTATTTTGATCATTATGTTTAGTATAAAGATGGAATATATATTTCTTTATTAAAGAAGTCAAATATTTGTGATCAAATTGGTAACATCATAACAATTGTAAGACATTAACATGTTTCATTTAATAAAAATTTTCCATAGTTATAGCACATTCTTTTCAGTTTTGTAAGTCATATTGTTCTTATGTACTGAAAGATGAAATAGACATTATGAATATATTTTAAAAAATCACAAAAGCAGCATGACATAATAAATAAATAATCCCCAAAGCAGAATGGTAATGCAGGTAGTCCCCCATTTAAGAACAAGTTCTGTTCCCAAGGTCTGTCCTTAAGTCGAATCTGTAGGTAAGCCAGAACAGTATTATTGTATAATACTGTGTAAGTAGGATTGCGTAATTAACTTGAATCATTGTGTATTTAAGTCAAATCATTGTGTATTTAATTCGAATTTTGCTACAATAGGCTCCATTCTTAAACCAGGGGTTCTTAACCCTGGGGCTACCTGTACATTATTCAATAAAATATAAAAATTATTTTAAACACTTCATTATAAAATAAACAAAATATAAGTTGGAAATACAGTTGAACAATTATTCAAAGTATCATAACACCAATTGTTTAACCAGGTAACTATGAGTTATCTGTTTTGGTATCAATAAATAATTGTAACAAAATATTAAAAACTTGTTTATAGAAAACCAATGTGCCAATAGTATGCCTTCTTTGTAAATTTAACTTGTGTTTTTAAAGTGCTGAGGTTCACGGGAATCTAACCGTTCTCTTTAACAGTTTTATTAATAATCCTACTAATTATAAGAGTTACCGTGACAATTATTGCTCTGTGGAGAAATGGAGAGCAAGAGAATAAGACAACCAAGTTGAGCAGCCACATAATGCATAATTTGCTAATGAGGCCTGCCAAACCATCAGCAACACTGGAATGGAATAGTTTATATTCAGGAATTGCTTTATACGTACAAGGTTATCAATCAGATTTGCTACTTTCTTAACAAAACAGGGCAACAGAAGCAGATGTTAGACAAGATTTGCTACTTAAAATACATTTGAATTTTTCTAAGTATTATGTATGACCACCAGATGAATTGACTACTAGTGCCAGGATTCCTATTTAACATGGCTAGTGGGAATTCTGGCAGTGGTAGTCCAACAGATCTGGAGAGACCCCAAGAAGGAAAGAATATCATAAACTTTTGTGGATCAGAGCCAACTTCACAGAGTGCAAGAAGTAGTCGGTGATCATTTAAGTCAGTGTTGGTGACTTTAAGATGTGTGGACTTGGTGATTTTAAGATGTGTGAACTTCAATTCCCAGAATTCCGGCTGGGGAATGTTGGCTGGCTGGGGAATTCTGGAAGTTGAAGTCCACACATCTTAAAGTTGCCAACTTTGAGAAACACTGGTTTAAGTGAATAGATATATAAATACAAAAAGAACAACATTCATGTTCGTGCGCGATTCTTTGTTTCCAAAGCACAGTCAGTTTTGAAATCAAACCTCCTCGGTGCCTTCTTCATGGAAAAGCGGAGGGCACGGAAGATCTTTTATATCCTGCGATATAAAAGACGGAAAAGGAGTTTACGACAAGGCCAGTTTTCTTGCACGCCAGCTTGCTCGCGATGTTCAACTCCTAAAATATCCGACGATGCCGTCTATTCGGATTCCGCGGCAATCCTCCTACGCGAGATCCCTCGATCAAACTGCTGCCGGACCACGCGCCGCCCGTGGGTCCGGCCTGGTTCCCACCCCCCCGCCTCCATCTGCTTCTCCAAAAACTGAGCGACGTTCCCAGCGTGCGCCAGGAGGAGGGCTCCAACTGCACGTCAATCCTTCAGGGTCCCCGCCTGGTTCTCGGAGTGGGACGGGGAGGCTCAACTTTTTTCCCCTCTTCCTCTTGCTACGTGGTGTCCGGTTGCGCTTGAAGCCTGGAGAGATGTGGAGGCGCCGGCTGCTCGTGGCCGCTCTTTGCCTTCTCTGGGCCGGGGCGCGGGCTCAGTACGAGCGCTACAGCTTCAGGAGCTTCCCGCGCGACGAGCTGATGCCCTTGGAGTCCGCCTACCGCTACGGCCTGGACCAGTACAGCAACGAGAACTGGCCCGAGAGCGTGAGCTACCTGGAGATGAGCCTGCGGCTTTACCGCCTCCTGCGGGACAGCGAGGCCTTCTGTCACCTCAACTGCAGCTCCGCCCGCATGGAGGAAGAGAAGGAGCCCGGCGCGGACGCCCGGGGGCTTCTCCCGCCCGAGCGCTTCGACGGCTTTCCCGAGCTGCGCTACTTCGGCGACATGCTGCGCAGAGCGCAGTGCCTGAAACGCTGCAAGCAAGGGCTGCCGGCCTTCCGCCAGTCTCAGCCCAGCCGGGAAGTGCTGGACGAGTTCCAGCGCCGAGAGCCCTACAAGTTCTTGCAGTTCGCCTACTTCAAGGTAGCCCTCGCTCGCGCCAGCCTTCCTCGGCTCACCCCCTGCCATGGTCCGCCCCTTTCCTGCGTCCCCCCCTGTCCAAAGTTGGTATGAAGCCCGGATCTTTCCGTGACTAAAGGCATTCCGCTCATTGAGATGAGGACTCTGTCTTCTGCGCCAATGTACTTGGGTTTTTCAAAATCTTCCTTTCCAGCTTGTTTGGTACTCTCCCTCCGTGTATTAAGTTTGGGGCTTTTTAAACAGGCAGGCAGAAGTCAACGGGTGAAGTTTTCCCTAAAGTTACATCACTTCTGGATGGAAAGGGCTTATCTAGTTATTTTTGTCTGTCATGCATTTAGATGTTAGGGACAAGATGTAAAACAGGTGACAATCATAGTCCATAGTTTATGCTAAGTCATCTATATTTACTGTATCTGAAAGGAAGACTTGTGACACACACACCCCCAATACCTTTACAATGGAAGGGTCATATGAGAGTCAAATGGGTCTTCCTTTCAGGTAAATGCAATGTTCATCTATCATCCACCTCCAATTTCATGCTTATGTTTTACTTTTTATTGAAAAAGTTCAGAACTTCATACTGTGTGATAGGTTAATATTCTGAAACAGTGTTTCTCAACCTCAGCAACTTTAAAATGGGTGGACTTCAACTGCCAGCATTCCCATGCTGGGAAGTTGAAGTCCGTACATCTTAAAGTTGCTGAGGTTGAGAAACACTGTTCTGAATAAATAAATACACCTTCTTGCACATTTCTTTTCCTGCATATCATGCTATAGCCTTGTATATATCACTGTCAAACTTGGAACTTCACAGCCTTTAGGCCCATCAATTCCTTTTCCTTAATCCTTCAGCCAATTGTTATTTTTCTGTTTTTCTAATGTTATAAAAATTAAATTAAATGGTTGTTATATATGCCAGTCTTCACAACTTGCAGCCTTCCAGATGTGTTGGACTACCCATTTATGTGCTGGCTAATGGCTGTGGGAACTCTGGGAGTTGTAGCCTACCATATGAATTAGTGGAGAGACCCAAGTCCACCCTTAGTCATGGAAATTCACTGGGTGACTTTGGACCAGTCAGCATCTGCCAACCCATTTTATTCCTTTATGTTCTTACCGTCTGTCTGACTATCTGTCTGTCTGTCTGTCTGTCTGTCTGTCTGTCTGTCTGTCTGTCTATCTATCTATCTACACTTATTGGTAGGCTGTGTGTGCTGTCTTGAGCTCCTAGAAGTAACGTCGCATATAAACCTAACAAAAACACAAGGCCGGAGGCAGCAGCATTCACAAGGAGGCAAGGGGGTGGTCAAACTAACAAAAGCGGTGTCGCTGTGCAAGGCCTGCCCCTTTTGGGCATCATGAAGTTGCAGGGATGCCCGAAAGAGGCAGGGGTTGCGGCACGATGACACGTTTCTTTGAGTCTGACGAAAGCCATGAGATCCTGCAAATGCTGCTCGTTGCAAGAGGCTGACATATGTGCTGAACTGAATGTTTTAGAAGAAGGTGTTTTCCTAAAGTTAAACCTCATACCTAATGACCAGTATATGCTGCTTATCCCACATTTCCATTATCTGCTCACTGTGGTTTTTTTTAATAGTGTTACATACTATATCTCAATTTTCCGAGTTCCTTATTTGGAGGTCAGATTTTTTTTTACAATTTACTGCTAATTCTGTTCAAAGCAGTGCAATTTTTCATTGCTGCCATTGTGCTGTTGTACTTTTCTTCCCTCCACATACCCTTATTGTCACCCAGTTTCAGTTTCTTGAATTTTCTACCCATCTCATTGCCTTTCCCAATCCCAGAGAAATCCTTGATTTCACTTACTGGAAATTGTTTATTAAGATGAAAATAAATACATTTTACTATATTTGAACTACGCATCTTTTATATAGAAGTTGTAAAATGGAAGTATAAAAACATTTCATATTTTAAAAATTGGTTTTGTAATACATATTTTTATAATCCTTTTTGACTAGGCAAACAATTTTCCAAAAGCTATTGCAGCTGCACATACATTTCTTCTGAAACATCCGGACGATGAGATGATGAAAAGGAATATGGCATACTATAAAAGTATGCCTGATGCTGAAGAGTATATTAAAGATTTAGAAACCAAATCATATGAGGTACAGTTTCTACCCATCTTTCTGAACATTCCTGATTATATTCTATAAAAATATGTAAAAATAATAATTTTAGCTTGCCTATAGTTCCTTATTGTCATTGGTTAATAATAATAATAATAATAATAATAATAATAATAGCAACAACAATAATAGTTTTATTGTAAAAAATGCCAAATTATAGTCCCTTGACAATCCTTCACATTTAATTTACCAGTATCAAAGTATTGTTAGAAAGTGAGTCCTTTAATACAGAACTTTATTAGAAGACCCCATAATTCTAAGGCGATATAATTTTCATGGCAAAAAAAATATATGTAGTTGATAAGGTAGGGTCAGAGAAATGTCCTATTTGGATCTGCTGCCCAAGCAGAATGGAGTGAAGCAAAGGAAAGCTTCAGCTGAGTCTGCTCATAGTGATGGGGTCTTAAATCAGACCATTCAATTAAAATCTTTGCCACATTCTTCTGGTTTCTTCTTGTCTCTCAGACTCTCTTTGTCAGGGCAGTAAGGGCCTACAATGGAGAAAACTGGAGGACCTCAATTTCAGACATGGAATTGGCACTTCCTGATTTCTACAAAGCCTATGATGATTGTACAGCCGCCTGTGAAGGCTCCCGGGAGATCACAGATTTTAAGGAGTTTTATCTGTCTATCGCAGGTGGGTGGTCAGTTGTATTCTAAAGCGAGGAAAGCATTTCTTGAAAGAATCCTTATTTTCTAAATTCCACACCCTGTATATACTTTATGATTCCTTGATGCTAATCAGTTTTTAGCCAGTGGGGAGAGGAGTGTGGGAATAAGAGCTAATAATGAAGTGATATTGGGAATAAGTGAAATAACGAAGTGAAGTGATGAAGTGATCAAATAATGATTCATATTTGATATAAATCTGGTTATTCAGGTGATCATACAGATGGAGAAGAAGTTTGTTCAAAGCATAATTAGGCAAACATGGTACAGTATGCATTTTGGTATTTCAGATTTAATTAAATTAGGGGATGAAACCAAGTTTTGGCTGCAAATGGAAAATAGAAACTTCCATATGTCCCTTTCTGACATAAAAGAAGCTTAAATAAATATTTGTAATCACCTGTTACATTCTTTGAGAGACATTCTGCTTATCCACAAAACTTTTCTTTTTCTCTCTGTTTTGTTTCATCCTAGCTATTTAGTGTATACATTGTATGAAGTAGTCCTACAATATGATGGCATATTACTCACAAGGCCTAGAGTTGTAATGCCTGTAAATCTAGATTAGGGGGAAAACATCAGCCAAGCAATGAATGTGTGAAAACAAGTCTTGACTGAAATTGGGACCAAAATTATAGTAATTATGCAATGTAATATTTAATTACCCACTTCATTATTGGAAATACAGTTATATTAGTGAACAAGCAGTTTACATTAGTATGAGTTAACATGATATACGTAAATATATCAGAAATAATTTTTGTACAGCAAAGAAGCTGTACAGCAGGAAGGATTGAATGAAGCTACAGTAGGCTTAACCCTCCCTGTTCCTATTTCTCTGTTTTAGATTCCCATGCTCAAGTTTGTGGGGAAAGCCTGTGAGAGATAATTTGGAGGAGTGAAAAATTAAAGTTTCCATTTCACTCAGCAATATTACTTTATCTGAATTTGATTTTCTTTTTTCAAACATGACATTTTCCAGCTCTCTGTATAATATACACATAGAACATTTTCTATGTCCAAATACCATAACCAAGTTCTCCTGCCTGCTTTAATTGCCATGAAATGCAAACAATGTTTTGTATATTCTTATGCATACTTTTTAGACCTGTGCAGAGTGGGTCTGCTGCATCTCATGGTGTTGCCTCAGTCCAAGCCATTGCAGTGCTAAATTTGAGGAAAAACCTTAAATTGGAAAATCAGATCTCTTTGCCTCAAATTGAAATGTTGAAATGGCCAAACTAATTCAGCCAGAATGGGGTAGTTCAGTGGGAAGGGACCTCTGTGCTGAGGCTGTTTTAGCATCTGGATGAAAAGAAGATGAATCAGAATGGTTCTTTGAAACTGCACAATCCTAACACATTCACAATGATTTCTAATGGTTAAACTAATGATGACTTGTACTAGGAATTTGTCACACTGGGGTCAAGTGTGATATCCAGAACGTATGCTGTATTTGCTTATTAAGTATTCTATATAATGGATTTCTTTCCTCCCAGAAATTAAATGGTATCATATCCCACTGACTTTCAAGTATCAAGTGCTGAACATTTTTAAAATTCATTTTTACAGTCAACTCGCCATCTTTTAAGTTGAATTAGTAAACTGAGTAATGATCAGATTTTTTTTTTTTTAGATCACTATACTGAAGTTCTTCAGTGCAAACTGAGATGTGAAATTGATCTGACACCTGTCATAGGGGGCTACATAGTGGAAAAATTTGTGGCAACTATGTATCACTACTTGCAGTTTGCCTATTATAAGTGTAAGTTAAGAGTTTTGTTCTCAACTGAAATTGACCCTAGCAAAGGTGTCCAGATGAGGAGCTAAAAGGCCAGGGAGTTGAAGCCTCCTCCTTTTTTTATGCATAAACGTTGCATGCATGTCCAAAGTGGCAGGGCTTCAACTGTGCAGTCATGCCCACCATATTGGCTGCTCCTGGAGGGAGGGGGCACAAATGTGAGTGTTCTCTGTGGGGTTTCCACTCCTAAGGATTAACTTGCCTGCAGAGATGATTTCCCCCCTATATTCATGGCTTCCAAAAGTTTGTTAAGGCCTGGTTATTTCAGAGACCTAAGGTAGATACTGATGCCATGAATGCTGGATTAGTTTCTATCAAGTTATTTGTTGTAATTAATGTAAGATTGTGCTATTTATTGCTATGTGTAATTTATATATTATTAGTACATATTACTATTTTTACATGCTATGAGCAGTGCTGGGCTGCAAGGTTTAGTGATTGTGGTCTAGACAATAGATTTCCTGACCTTTTTCCAGCAACTGTGGCTGGCATCTTCAGAGGCAAGGTAGTCTACCGAAGGCAAATGAGCAGGGACTGACTGGGCTCCTGTCTTTATAGCCAGGTGCCCTGACTTCTGATTGGTGTTTAGCCAAGCTTGTTTCCAATTGGTGCAGGGCTGGTCTCTGATTGGTTCTTTGTACCCGATCGTGAGGGGTCATTTTGATTGGTTGAAATCTGTTGTCTAGACCATGGTCACTAAACCCTGAAGCTCAACACTATCCAATAGAACTCGGCTGTGAAGAAAGTTGAGTAATGCCTTCTGCACCAGGATGATACACCTATAGTAGATACTCCCTCTGATTTTCCTAAAGGCTCTAATCAGATCACGATGAAAAGAGTGCTCATTTTGGTTTGTATCTTTTACATAAAGATGATCTACAATGATATAATTATTTGTCATATACAGAGAATATCCACAATTATTTTCTGAGAGGAGATTTTAGCACTGGCTTTATCTGTATACAGAAGAACTGTTATATATTACCATTATCTGAAAGAAGTAAAAAAAAAGGCAGAAGAAAAAAGAAAGAAGACATATCTCATAATTCTGGTTTTAATGTTCGTATGGGATAGTTGTTTTTAATACTGTAAATGGAATTTTTTTAGTTGGGAATAAGCACAAGCATCACATATGCACTCCTACCATGCCTACACATTTCAACCCTGAAGTCTGATTTCAAATCAAAGTCCTAACAAAATATTACATTTATACAGTATATGTTGTTATAACAGTACCCCTTCTAAGAAGCTGACTTGGTTTTGTTACGTATTTCATTCAGTGAATGATTTGAAGAATGCAGCTCCATGCGTTGCTAGTTACATGCTTTTTGACCAGAAAGATGAAGTGATGAAACAGAATCTTGTCTATTACCAATATCATAAAGATAAGTGGGGACTCACAGATGAAGATTTCCAGCCTAGAGCTGTAAGTAAATGTTGGCCTATTGCAATCTAGAGGGAAAAGGGGTACATTCTGTTTTGGTTGGCTAACAAGTCTAGCAAAAACTCTAGATTTCTGGGGTAAAGTGATCAGAAGCACTTGATATATAGTACCAGAACAGGCTTACAGGTAGTCCTCGACTTACGACCATTCGTTCAGCAACCATCTGTTACAACAGTGCTAAAAAAGCACAGACTTACAACCGTCCTCGAAGTTGCGGCTGTCCCAGCACCCCCGCGTTCACATGATCATGTTCTGGGTGCTTGGCAATCCATTCGTGCTTACAACTGGTTACCACCAGTTACCAAGTGCCCCGTGATCACATGATCACCATTTGCAACCATCCATGCCGGCTTCCCCAGAAAGTCAAAGGGGAAGCCTGGCAGGGAAGATTGCAAGTCTCTGGGGTAAGTCTTCCCCACCCACGGACCCTCCCCCAGCCCCTCTGTGTTTGCACCATGCTGGCTACTCACGCACCCTTCCCAACCTGCACCGTGCCCCCACCCACCCTCCCTATGCAGCACCTCTTGCACACCTCTGTGCACCCTTCCCACCCCACATACAATGCCTCTTGTGCACCCCACACACTCTCCCCAACCCACATGGTGCCTCTCACGCACTGCTGCACACCTACCCCAACTCTCCCCCGCACCCCTGCGCATCTCCTCACTCCCTCCCCCACCCAGCAGCAGTCACTTACCTCCCTGTGGACCTGGGACTTGCAACTTCCTACCGGCTTCCCCACTGACTTTGGTTGTGGGAAGCTGGCAGGAAGTTGCCTTTCCTGACGATCATGGGATTCAGTTAATGACAGCAACTGGGACTGCAGGGATTGTTGTCACTTATGACCACATTGCTTAGTGATGGAAATTCCAGCTCCAGCTGTCATCATAAGTCAAGGACTACCTGTATTTTTTTCATGCTTGCTGTGTTGACCCTGAGACTTTAAACAGTGTTTGGATTTAACATGACACAGAGTTTTGCTGCTGTTTTTCTAGGAAGCTATTCGGTATTACAACATAACAACACTTCAGAAAGAAATGTATGAATTTGCTAAAGAGTATGTGATGGATGATGATGAAGTAAGTAAAGCAGACTAAAGCAAAATTAATGTTTTGGGGGAAAAAAAAAAGCTAAGGGCCAGGTTTTATGTTTTGCTAATGAAACCCCCTTGCTTTCTCTGGTTCTGGTTTTTGCTTTTAAGAACTGCCTGTCGTGCTGAAATTGAGGAGTGAGGTTTTTGCATCTCTCCATGCCTATTATACGCTTATTGTATACATATCAGGCTCCCATTAAAGGCAGAGAAGTGGAGCCTGAAAATAATATATATTATAATACCATGTAACTAAATATGAATAATTTCCAATTATCCCTGACATACTCAAGATGACATAAGCGTCTCTCTTGCCATGATAATTGCCATTTTTTCCCTTGGTATTTTGATTTTTGCTCCCTATTTTGTTTATGGGCTGCTTGCTGTCAAGTTGTATGACTAGCCTTTCAGAGGGTTTAACATTTGAAAGTTTCAGATAACTTAAAAGCAAGAAGATGTCCTTCAGAAATTATTCAAAACATTTCACAATTTTGCAAAATTATAAACCTAGAAGAAAAGAGAAAAAAAGAGCAGCAACCTGCCTAATCAGCTGTGATCCCATCGTTGTTTGCTGAGCAGCTGTAATAGAGGTGCCAAGAGATTAATTTTGCCTTCAGCAGCCCTGGGCACTTGCAAGGTCCAAAGTAAAGGGCTAGGAAAATCCCATGTTCAAACTAACAAAGAAATCCAGCGTTTGACAAATCTCTGAGAGAAGCTCATCTGCATCGAGAAATAGCCCAGCTTTGTCTGCTTTTGTATCTTTATCAGTAGATTCATCAAAAAAATCAGTGGATGCAGAAACCTTTTACAGAAATAAGCAACATTTATCAGCTGACACAGTTCAATCATTAAAAGCAATAATAGAGAGCAGTAAAAAGAGCACCCTGTGAAGGGACATACAATCCCTTGATCAGCCTTCAGTCCCATTATATTGAAAGTGGATATCTATTTTTAAAGCATTTTTAATGTAATGTCTTTATTTTTTTAACAAAACACTCTTTAATCTTAAAAAGATTTTTTCAAAAAATAAAAGTACAAATTAAAAATATAAACAGGAGGAAAAAATATATCTTATATTTTATACTTATCAATAGTCACTGGTCTACCAATGAATTCACTACTGTAATATGAACAATACAAGATATTATTGTAAGATGTCACAGAATCTGTGCCATAGTAACAGATACTGCTGTATCCTTTGATTAGTAGAAAATCAAATCAAAGATAGATCACATGTTTGAAAGTGGATAAGTATGCCTTAGCATGTTATTATTAGATTTTTATCCCACCTTTTTTTATATATAACTCAAAGTGGCAAATATGCCTATGCTCCTGTCTCCTATTTTCCCCAGAAAAACAACCCTGTGAGGTGGGTTGGGCTGAGAGAGTCATCCAGCCAGCTTTCATCCCTAAAGGAGGCCTAGAACAGACAGTCTCCTGGTTTCCAGGCCAGCACCTTAACCACTCCACCAAACTGGCTCTCTTAGTGTTCATTTCAATTCTATTATTTATTTTCTTTTTTTGAAAAATAGGAGTTTTTTCTCAAAAGCTAAACTATTTAAATGTTAACCTGTTCTCTGTGATAATATGTCCTAGGGTGAAGTAGTAGAATACCTTGATGAACTCCTGGTGGTGGCAGATGGAACACAGTGACTTTTAACAACTAAAGAACTTTAAGAAGTGAATATTCACCATTGCTCCTAGGTATCTCCATGCATCATCTTTAGCTCAGGTTTAGAAATACCTCAGGTCTTTTTTAAGCTTCATCAGATGTCACCTGAATCACCCTGTGAGTTTTCTACCTTGCCATGCATCTGGATCTTCTTTTTCTTTATTTCCTTTTTTTAAAATGTGGAACATTTTGTATAACTGGGGTTTTGGCAGAATGGGAGATATGGATCTTTGTAATTTGTTCTGGATGAAAGCAGTTTTCAAATGAAGAGTAGGATATAAATCCTTCAAATAAATAAAATGAGAAAGACAGAGCTCTATAATTTTAAAGGATGCTTTATCTGTTATACTGTACAATGCATTTATAAAGTCTTAAGCCGCAAGCACTTCCTCTGAAGCTGCAGTCTTATACTGTACACACTTATCTGGAAGTCAGTCCCTTGAACTCAGAGTGTTTTTTTAAGTAGAGATCCATGGAATTGCACTCTAAATTGGCTATAATGAGAGTTCAGAGAAGAAAAACTATTGAAGGTTGTGATTTTAGTGAATCTAAAAGATGCCACAAGATTTTCTTATAAAATGTTAATATAATTTAATACCTAAGGCTTTAGTGATAAGAAAAGTAAGATAACTGGCTAGCTATATTTTTGGATTTGAGTTTAAATTGTCTGCATCTAGTAATTAATATAATTCCAAAGGAGCTAAACTTTAGAAAAATAGCTCTATCAGAATGAGTTTGGCAATTAACCAAATTCAAGCCTTAGAAAAACTAATTTCTGGTTAGTTTTACTGACTAAAGCTGCGTATGCACCACCTTCTTAACAAGTTAACTAAGGCGAACAGATCAGATGACCGCTAGAGGGCAGGAAAGGATTCTTATCTCTGTATCTGATATTCCAGATATGGTAGCCCTAATAAAACATATGACACTAAATAACCACATAGGCTGGATTCATACACCAAAATGTGGTTGGTTAGTTTGTAGTTCAATGTGACATTGCAGACACAACCATTATGTCCAAAGTATGGATTTGTGAATGTTGCTAATGGGAAGTATGGACTGTAAAACATATTTCAGATGTTATATTAACTTAAAAATCAGTCATTATTCTCAGCAGGATATTATTACTATTCCTGTCACTTATCTTCAGAAACTAGCAATATAAAAATTACAATATGCACTGAGCCTTGTTTGTCATGAGGATCTGGGGGCGCATGGGAGGTGATTTTTTAAAGAGATTTGCTACACTGAGGAGGGAAAGGTTACAATTTCTCTCCCTAGTAGTGAACAACCTTCCTCAATATGTCCCTGTGCAGAATTTAAAATAATGTCCATTGATGTCAGTGAAACCTAATTTAAAGCCTTGTCATAGCACATGTGGAGGAAAGAGGATTTGAGGGCAAATAAAGCAAACATAAAGAATGTACCTTACATACATGAACAGAATTTTAAAACAGCTTCCTTTCACAGTAATGGAGCCTATTTGTGGGGAACAGGGAAATAGAGCTTTTCCATAGGCACAGGTAGGGGCAAGTAGGGTTAAGGGTCAAGACGTAGGAAAAGGAGATGGGAAAGTGGCCACCTTAAGGATGGATGGGTTCATTGGCCATGTCTGGCATAGTTTAATTATTTATGATAATGCTTCCTCTATAGCTCCAAGTAAGAGATAATAGAATATGCTCATTTAAATATGTCCCGGGTAACATAGAAGGACTTTAAAGGCAATTCAATGCGAGTTTACTACTCAGAAATAAGCTGAGCACTGAGTACTTACAACACTGGTGTCACAGCTAATTGTAGAATTTATGATCTGGATTAAATGGTTTTAAACTTTTCTTGCCTTTTTTAGATGATAACATCTGTTAAATGTTAAAGGCCAGCCCATTCTATTATCTTAATTATTTAGACCTGTAACCACAAAATCCTACATGTGACTATCAATATAAATAGATAGATAGATAGATAGATAGATAGATAGATAGATAGATAGATAGATAGATAGATAGATATGTGTGTGTATTCTGACATAAATCCCATTGATTTTCCCTGAAATGTTGGTATAGGAGATATTAAAACCAGGACTTCACAGCATTTCCTTTTATGAGGATTGCTGCTTTGTGATCAAAAGCTTTGGGGGTCCCTGTATAATCAAAATATTGGCAACATGCACCCAAGAGTGCCATAGTACACACAATACCCTCTCTATGATAGCAACATTGGAAACCCCAAATTAAATTAAAAATATTTTTAAAATTGACTGATATTTTAAAATCTCATGAGATTCCAAATGAGAACCATTGAATTTTCATGAGATTTGGTAATCTTGGAGATTTTGGCTATTTTTAAAAAATATTTTTTGGTGACTGTACCATGAACTACCTGCTGTACCCTTGAAGACCACCAATAGTACACAGACTTATTACGAAGGATTGTTACAAACAAATTTTACTGCCATTATTAGTGTATCTAATTTAAACATATCAGCTTGAAGTATTATTCTTATTAAAAAGTAATGGCATTAGCTAGGGGACCAAATTCTGCTATTAAGCACATCAGAGGAAGCAATGTTAATTTCTGTTAGGGCTTTGCTATGCTCCAGATTAAGTTCCAAAACGGTTAGAGTTCATGGGAGTGCAAATGTCTGTAACTTTTAAAGCTGCCATATGTTTTCCCAGAATCATGCAATGTTCTCTGCAGTTATCACATGATCCCAGGGAAAGACACAGCTGCTTTAAAGAACTGTAGATAGGTGCTACATTTGTATCTCTGTGTACTTTGAAGCAATGTTTCCAAATTCTTTCTAAAGCACTGCACAGCTCTAGTTTCCATATAGAACTGGTAGACTAACTCTTGTCTGCCTTGATATTTTATTGTGGAACATATGCTGCAGACTTATGCTGGTAATTGTTGTGGTACAAACATTAATTTATTATAATTGTGTGGGTGTGGTTTTTTTGTTTTTTTTAAGTATATAGACACATTGTTACAAAATTAGAATCCATTTCAAAGTGGAATCCCCATCTTTTTAAATCATTCCTATGTCTGCCTTTTTAACAGCAGCTTAATCTTTATCTTCATGCAGTGAAAGGCTATCAAGCTGCAGTAGCATAAGACTGATTCTCTTTTTCTGGTTGGCTTGTAATCCTAATTGCTCCTTATAATACTACAGTTACCTACAAGTGGAAGAATCTTTTTTTGTTCATTTCCATTCCCCTTCACTGATATATTGGTAGGTTTTGCACAATAGACTAAGCTAAAATGCAATATTTTTTACAGCTCATTGCTTTGTTGTTGTGGTCCCAGGCAATTGTATTGAGTAAACCATGTGTCAGTTAATAATGAGTTAATGTATAATGGAAGCAGTCATTGCTTGCATTTTTATTAGAATTGTTAATGCCTTAAACCTTTAATTCATTTGGTTTCACTATCTGAAATTGATGAGCTAGAACAGTGATGGCAAACCTGTGACATGTGTGTCAAAGGTGACATGCCACATTTTGGGTGACATGCCAGCATTCACCAACACCTGACAACTATTCTCCTTGTTTGAGTTACCCAAAAACTGAGTTTGTTTTATTCATATTTCATTTTTGTAATTATTTGACATTTCTTTATAAAATACATAGAACCACACATGATTGGACTGTATTTTTTTTAAATAAATGAATATGTAAAGAATTGTTTCTCTTTTGTTTGGGGGGAGGCGACATGCCAGCAGAGTCAAGTTAGGCTTTTTCTGAATTTTTGACACGCCGAGCCCAAAAGGTTTGCCGTCACTGAGCTAGAAAATAAAGAATAAAAGATGTTCCTTCTTTCAAGTGCATTAGACAGTATTAATTAACTGCCTGGGTTACTCCTTACACTAAACCATAAATAAGGGTCTGTTTTATTTTGCCTCACACTGTCATGCAAATTCAGTTGATTGTGTGATCCAAGTAAATCAGTTGACCTTGATGGAATTGTGATTTGAGCAATACTTCATGCAAAGGGAATAACAACTTATTGCATCAGTACATTGTGTATTGTGATTTGTTGAAAAAGTTGTAGCAGCCTGATTTAATATTAACACTAATCCCAAAGTCATAAATTATAAAAGCCAATGACTGGGTTCATAGAACATGTTTAGCCAAAACTAAAAAACCCATACAATTCCTAGTAACCCAGCCAATCAAAATTGTACAGTATTCTGAGCTGTAAATTAATTGCAAGGGCTTATGGGTGTCTGTAGGGGGGAAAGTGATGTCAAATGTGTCATTTCACAACTGATGCAAATAATGTAATTTGCATAATTTGCACTTGTTGACCCGCATGAATGGGCTGGGTTCACACCAGCAAATGTGACTGAGATGTGGATGACTAGTTATTAGTTCAGTGGGACATGTAAACACAATCAACATGTGTGTTGACTTTTCTTAAGATTCTTTTCTGATAAGAGGTCTTGTCTCTTTAAGTGATGCAAAATTCATCAAGGGAAACTTTTAAAGGTATATAGATACAATAATGCAAAAAGTTTCACATGTTCAACTTCTTTTCATGTAACTTTGCTGGTCATTGACTGAAAAAAGAAATGTTCTGTCCTTTCATGTAACAGTTAAAGACAAAAGGTTCATGTTAGGAGATCGAAGAGAGATTTGGCTATCCTTTCTGCAAGAAAGTTTAATAACATTTTAAAAGATAGGATAAAGGGAGGGGAGATATATGGCTCCTTGAACTCCTTGTATAAAAAGCAGGATAATATGTGATAATTAAATTATAAATTAAATCATACAACAGCCTTCCCCCATCTAGTGGATATATGTTGGACTATAACTTCCATTAGCTGTGTGGTTTGGGAAAGATGCAGTACAGCACTTCTGGATCTTGCTATCTTTTTATTTTTTTAAGGGTAACTCACCAAGAAGCCTAAATACGTGCAAATTTATTCTAATTTTGATTTCCAGTTCAAAATATTAATATTCAGAGTATATGCTTGTTTCTTGGAGAAGACAATATTGTATGCATGTCATTTCATTCATATTCATTCTGTTTCTTGCTGTCTCTTATTCTGCTGTTTTGTATTATGTCTCACCTAGAAACTGTGAGTTACCTATGTTGGAATTAATGTGTTTTGTTTTTTGACATTGGTCATTAGGAGATTGGTGCTAACCTTTTTTATGGCTAATTCTGATATGAACAATCCAAGTGCCATAGGTTGAAATAAAGTGCCTTAAAAAAATTTTCAGCAGTCTTCTTTTCCTGAAATGTAAAGGTCTTAATAACTAGCTGTAATTTATTTTCTTGTATGTTGAATTATGTAATCTAGCCTAGAAGAGTTTATGAAGTCCAAGCTGTTAAAATTGCTTAAACTGGAGAGTCCTGAACCATCAGAACACCCATAAAGGAGGCAAGGCTACAGACATGGCCTTTTTAGCAGACCAGAGCAGATGGCTTTGCATGTGGAGAATTTCAGATCCAATAATAGATAACAGTAATTCAAAAATTACTTTTGAATTACAGGCTTGGGAAAGACCCTTTTGCAACTGGCTGGCTGCCCCTCCCCACTGACAGATCATAGAATGAGGAAGCCCTATGCACTTGTTTGCAGATAATTTCCATACACCAAGGGATGCATTCACAAAAGCATCTAGTTTGATCAAGATAAAGGTCAGCCAGATCACTTTTTAAAGCAGATTAAGGAGAGAATTACCTGATTTCTATAGCAATTCAGTATTGTCATGGTTGGAAACAAACCTCAAAAGGATGTAATGTTTGTCCAGAAGACAGTTGAGAACTTAAATCCATTGTTATCTTCTGATCTTGTACGCTCACAGAGGCTTCAGTTTGGGATTCAGTAGCTGCTTTTAACGTCCTGCTAGATGGTAACACTTGAGCAATCTTGACTGATCTGAGAAACAAACTTACTGCTAAGCAGGGATAAGTTCCCAGAAGCATGCCTTCTCTGTTATGGCACCTGCCCTATGGAACAGCCTCCTGAAATACGGACAGCACCCACTCTATTGGCCTTTCATAAGGCCATGAAGACCTGGCTCTTTCCCCAGGTGTTGTGTTCAGGATGTCAGCATGGAGGCTCTGGCATGGGTGTACGTAATTAGCAATTGTGCGGTTTTACTGAGCCTCGATACAGTTTTCTCTTTTTGGTTTAATGCAATTCTTTGTTTTTATCTTGTTCACTGCCCAGAATTTCTTGGATAGATGGATGGCTATCCATCCATCTATCCAAGAAATTGGATAAATAAACACATAAATTGGATAAGCAAACAAATAAGCAAGCCTAGCTAATATCTGAAGACCACCAGGAGGTCCTGGAGCTATAGATTAGACTAAGAAGTTGAAAAAACATCCTGGAAGAAGACAGTGGCAAATAACTTCTGTACTGATGCCAAGGAACAACATAGAGGTATGTTGAAATCATCTGCAGTTGAACTGGGCTTAAAGACGACCATTTTTACTAACTACTGTTGATACCTTTTGTAAAACGTGCTCTGAATTAAGATTTGCAGGAGGAATCAATCTCATCAGTTTGTAAAATTGATGTTATGAATGCAAGCAATTATGGACATCCATGCTGGCTAGGTTTTATGGGAGTTGAACAGGCAGTGGGTTGTAGAAGGCTGAACTAATGCGATCATCCAACAGTAATTCTGCAACATCTATTATGGCTACAACTGAACCCAAACAGTGGAAATGCCTCATATATTACTAAAATATATTTTATGTTTTAATGTATGCTAGAAAATATAGCTATTCTATTTTTTTAAACCCTCAACATATGAACTGTAGGGAGAAGTAGATGATGCCAAAGAAAACACTGTTTTTAAAAATATTTGAACATAGAGCTGTAGTGCAGTTTGTAGCACGGCAATGAGAAAAATCTACTTCATGGCAACTGTCTGAAATCTTGGTTGTTTGCCATATTTTAAACAGCTACTTCATTTTTCTGGAAGTTTCAGGCCTGAATGACCTAGTGTAGCGAATTTAAGCTATATGAAAAAAAAAAAAGTTTAAAAATTGCCTGTTTTGTAAATCACAGCTCATATTCCATCCAGCTTACTGGCATTTAGTGTTTCAGCTGTCTTCAGTCCCTAGAGTTAAAATATTAAAATAACAGAAAAATTTATAATAAGGGTATAGTTCACTCCATTTTTAGCTCTTTTAACATTTCTTTCCTGTATGGGGATAACCATTTTTATAGAGACAAAATGCGTAGTTTCTGAAATTTAAATACAAATCTGTTTGTCAAATCAGAGCATTTGATTATGCTTCAAGTTTGCTTGCTTGCTTACCTCCACAACTCTGCTCCACCATCACTTGTTCGTACCTTTTTAGTAAGCCTGCATCAACACCATTAAAACCGTAAATGGCCCCTATTTACCGCTTAACATTCACTTTTGCAGGGTGAAAAATAGTTACATTAAAATATAGATATGTCTGAATACAATATTTGGTTTTCAGTCATTTTAGTCAATAACATTTTATGTCTGAGCTTTCTATAAAAGACACACACACAGATCATGACGTTTTGCAATGCAATAAACATTATTACTACTATTATTAATAATAAATGTAGTAATAGTGTATAATAATACATTATAATTACTGTAATAATAATTATAATAAACCTAGTGTATTTTCATATAAATTTATTACAGCCACCCAGAGTCTGTGGGAGTGGGCAGATACAATACATTTTCATGAAAATACACTATTATTAAGGGCTTAAGAAGACCACAAATGACAAGTGATTATGTGCCAGAAAATTTGGAGCAATAAACGAATGAAATATACATATCTCGCTGCAGTAATTACCAGATTTTGAAACTGAGACTAACAAAGCAATCCTTCATATGTCTATTCAGAATTAAGTCTGACTGACTTCACTGAGGTTTACTGCTAAGTAAGGGGATGCAGTTGCTGCACAGACTCTTGCTTTTATGAGAAATGCTAGCAACAATCAGCAGTAGGGAGGATTTGTTCAAATCTCTCTATTAGGAGTTTCAAAAACAGGTATTCCAGGAAATCATCTGGAAGCATTTTCAGTAAAATAAGTAAAATATAAACTTTCTACATTCTCCTCAAACAGCACTTCATCATACTTGTTTCATAAAATACGATTGTTCACATGTTTTAAGTTTGTATTGGATGCCTTGGATCTTTGGATGTGGCCTGTTTCAGAATTTTACTTATATTATTTGATAGCTTTCATGTGTGAATGGGCTATCGATGGTCTACACTGCAGATAGAAGATTTAAATACTTTTGGGGGGGGCTTTAAATAGAAGAGTTTCCATTAATCAGATACAGTATTTAATAACAATGTACAGAATTGCTTTTATAATTAAGGTTCTGATAGCAGTTTTAATAAGTGAAGCATATTCAGGCTTTCAATCTCTTTGCTGTGTAGGTTTTATTGCTTTATTATTTTAAATGTTTGATCCATGCAAAAGGTCATTTTGTAAAGAAAAGAAAAGAACTTCAGGTGCAGACACATCCCCTCCAAAATGGCTTAATACTATAGATATAATGCTTCTTGGCTTCTTTTTGAACTGATGTTCCAGTGAGATGGATGTTTCTTCCACAAACATTTTGAATACATTTTGTTGGAAACATTCAACATTTTCCATTCCTCATAATTTTATTTATTTATGAGGAATGTTCTTTCTATCTGCAATGTAGACCTTGCTGTTAACATACATTGACCCTACTTGTGACTGATAGATACCAGTTTTCACATAAGAATACAGTACTTTCTGTAATATTTCTAACATAATGTTATAGAATGCTGGAAAAAATTATTTTGTTTTTATTTTTTAAAATGCTATGCAGTGATTGCTGTTCATTTGGTATCTTAATTTAAAGCCCAAATTATTCACTATTCAATTAAAAAGATTGAATTAATTTAGCAACATGATTTAAGATTGGTTCCAGTTATCAACCATAATCTAGAGTTACAAGTTAGATATATAGTTTCCTTTGTCAACTTTGCTATATGCAATTTCTTTAACTGTTATTAATATAGGAGTGAAATTAGAGTCTATTCTGTTAAAGTTTAACAGAATAAACTCTAACTTCACTCCTATATTAATTACAAGGCAATTTCTTCATTGGAATAAATACTTGGATTGCAGTGTCAGATTTTCTGGCAGTAATCCCACTTCATGCACTGCTATTTTCCATTCTTAGCCTCTGCTAAATTCAATATGTTGATGTTAGAGATTTGGTTGATAATTGCCTTCTATTATTTTTAGACTGAAAGTTTAATCCTGGGCTATTTTGTTTGTCTTAGACACTGCAGATTAAACTCCAATTCCTCCTCCTCCTCCCCAAATTTAGAATGGGATTACAATTTACCATTCAAATATTTGAAGGACCTAATGGTAACTTGACCCCTAACTCTACAGGCTTTTCTACTATAACTGGTTAACAATCAAGACATCTGCCTCCACTGTTCTCTATGCAGACCTTGTTGTGTAATAGAAAGCAAATATATCTATAAAATTACCCACATCTTATCTTCATTGTAATTGTATGTTTGCAGACTTGTATTCTGTTCAGTATTCAGATTGATACTGTACAGCAAAGTTGCTTTTACGGTTCTTGAACTATTGGAAATATTCCAGAAAAGTGAAACTTCTGAATTGACACTTATTTAAATCTTTCAAAACCCTTGCTGCTCATAACCTGGCTAGCAAGGCTTTTTACCGTGTTTTTTCTTCCAGTATCATAGTTCCTATTCAGGCATATCTTGCTTGGACTTCAGGCCATGCTTTTTAAATGCATGTGGATTATTTCCATGCAGATATTAAAGAGTAGACCCAAACCCAGCAGTTCAGTGTATGGACTTGAGAACATGCAGAGTTCCCAATATAAAATGCACATTTTAAATTAACTCCCATACAATGGATTTTGCAAAGCCATTGCAGAATAATGTTCATGGACAGTTGATTTATTCTAGATTTTATTTTTTATTTCAATATTATACAGATACAGCTCCTTTTCTAATAGTAGAAACAAACACTTAAGAAAAAGTATTTTCCATAATATAATGGCTAATGGGCAGGTTTGGCTGTATCTTTACCACACTTAAAACACAGTTGTCCTTTATGTGCATTCATATACAACATGCACAATGCCATATATGCACAACAATGACATCCATAAGATGGCCTCATCTTGACCATTTTACAGAAACCTTACTATTATGTTATATGAAAACATAAATGTCAAGAAAAGGAGTGTCTTGAGCAAAGTAAATAACTTGCAAAGCCATCCACAAGCTGCTGTGGTGTGAAATGTTCATCCATCTACAGCAGATCTAATCTAAATCAACCCTGAGTTAACCTGAGAATAAAAGTTTTCACTTCAACCAATCTCAAATGCACCTCTAGAAAGTCTGTATTATTGCCAGCATAATTAATAAGATTAACACCAAAGAATTCTAATGAAAATTTAGTCACAGCTAAAATATAGTCACTGAATTCAGCAGATTTAAGTTGTATAATTATTAAGGCTGTGCACATTTCCAATATATTTTGAGAAAAGTGCTTCAAAACTTGTGCAAACACAATACTTCTGAGCTAAGTTTTAAAGCAATTTTCAGGCTTCTGCATGCGCCTGAAAAGAGTTGTAGCTGTTTTAAGAGTTGCATTAACTTTAACAAGTGGATTTCTGAAAGCAATGACATTTTTTTTCAGGCTTGCATGGAAGCTGAAAAAGGTAGAGTGTTTTAATGAATAGCAGAGAGATGCTTGCTTGAGTGAGGTCCAAAGCACTTCTAAATCATTGCACACAGTCCTGATAATTAACTAAAGATCCATTGATTTTAGATTTGGATTTAGCCCAATGAGGGCATTATACTAGAAAAAGACTGTTGGTGTTTCAAGCAGAGTTCTGAATGGTGATTTTCACCTTTTTAAGTATAGTCCCCAAAATGGTTGGGTGAAATAATGAAAATGTTGGTGTATTTCTAAAGGTTAATTAGTACTATCTTGTTAATTCAAGTCCATTCAAATAAAATCCCACTTTCACAACAATATAAAAAGATACTTCTTTCTAGGCAGAAAACAACAATAAGTAAAATGCAAAATGTGCATTTTTTTCTAGCTAACAAATGGTGATGAATCTGGGATGATCCCCTCCCCACCCTGAAATTATCAGTAGAAGGGTAGAATTGTTCCAGATCAAATCCACTGAAACGAAGAAGGGCAATGAGGAAACAACTCCTGAAGGTTAGCACTTCAATAGTTCAGTGAAACATGCAAGCAATTACTACCCATGTTATTTTATCCTTGCTTTGGAAAAAAGATGTAAACAAATAATTTCCACCTCACACAGAGATTTTTTTTTCTGCTTTACTAAGCTACTTTGAAACCTGTCATTACTGTAGTTTTTAACCAACAGAAGTGAAAATTGCTTTTATGGATAGATGAAAAACCAGATATTGTTTAGTCTTTGTTGGAAATCCATTCTGGTCTATAGAAATCCAATGCACACAGTAGTGAAGGGTGGCAGTTGTCAAGTTAGCCTGTTGATGAGTTTTCACATCACACACATCAGAAAGTTACAGTCATCAATTGATAAAATAGGGTTCCCTTAATTAGTCTGGAAAAGTTCAAAAAGTTGGGTTAAAACAAGTAGCTAAATGAGTATGTGATAACTTCAAGTCCTGCTGATGTGCACACAGTTTTTTTACCTTATTTTCTGAACAAGTGGACAATAAAATCTGTTTCTCATACAGTTTCTTTTTTTGTACTATTCCACTCCTTCCAAACAGCATAGACTGCCAACTAAATCTTCTGCATTTCAATTTGTTGCAACTGGTACCTAGTATAATCTTTTCCATTTAGTTTATACACAGAGATCTTCTGCTGCCTCTTCTTGAAGCACCAGGCTGCCAAAAGTGTGGCAAGTAAAAGCAAGCAGACAGCTGTTATCCCAATAGCTATCATAAGGCCTTTATCTACGCTGGAACAATCTACTCCTGTACATGGTTCAAAAGTGGTTATATGCTTTCCATCTAGTCCATAGGTCAGAGCTTCTGTCTCATCATCTGTTATTGTATCAGTAGATGCATTTTGAGAAGCTGCAGTAGTAATAGTTTGCATTAGGGAAACCATGGTTTCGTCTTCCTCTGGCAATAGAATGTGATCAACAAGCTGGAACATTGTAGAAGTTTCCCAGGTGGCCAAATTCAAGGTAGTCACTGTAGTTACAGATGCGAGTTCCATTGGTCTTGTTAGGTCATAACTGAGGACATCATCAGAATCTTTGCTTATGTTCACATTCTCTAGACCAATTGTTGGCAACAGCATTACTGGTATTTTTTTGACCTTATCACGTGTCCTTGATGGAACTGTTCCAGTCTGTGTAAAATCCTTTTCTAGGCTGCTGGTACTTGTTTTTCTAACTCCTACAAAATTTGGTGGATTAGTAGTGATATTTTCTGTCCCCATAGATTCAACCATTTTATCTGCTTTCTCTTCCTGTGCTTCAACTGCTTCTTGAGTAACAGGGTAACCGTCAAGCCAGGAATCATTTGCATTAGAATCTATGCTTTTTGTTGCTTTTGTATCATTACTCACAATGATGGGTTCAATGAGGAAGTCCTCACTTTTGTATATCATTCTGTTGCCCTGTTCACTGTACACAGTTTTCTCACCAATGTGGTTATTGCCATCAGCAGGTTCAGTCTTGTTGCCATCCTCTGAAATTTGCTCCGGTTTATGTTCCTTTTCCTCTTCCTTCTTGATATGTTCCTCAATAGGCATGGATCGGTCATCAGGAAAATTATCTTCATAATCAATATGTCTCTCAGTTTCATCTGAAAAGTAAATGATGATGATAAGGGGGGGGGGGAAGGTGGTTTAGACACCATTTCTTAAAAGTGGCATGTATTGTTGGGTTCACCAGCTTGCTGCCATAAAGTAAAGCACTGTTGTTGCTATGTCTCCCAGAAATATAATCAATAAGGGAGACTGTTCTGTGAAAATCTGTTAAGTAGATTGTCTACATAGCCAAGCTATGCTGGAATTGTACAGAAATTTATTATTTTAATTATAACTGTAGCAAAGATCCACTGTTCTTACATTAAACCAACCAGATCAAGTGAATTAACAGGCAATGCAGACAAAAAGCTGCCTCTGTCATGATTAATTTAATTTGTAAGATTTCTCTATTTTATGAGACATATCTTATTTCTCTCAATATTTATTTAGGCAGCACCTTTCTGTAATTCTTTTAATTGCCAAATTGGACAATGGTTTTGGGACCAAAGAGGCCTCTTAAGTAAAATCAACCAAATCTATGCCAGACATAAATCACTAGTCTTACAGAGGTCTGTAATGTGTTTATCAGAAATTACATGTTTTGAATCCCTCTTTTTTGGGGGTATAATCTTAGGCTAGGCCTATGTTAACTTTTTTTCCAGCTGATATTGCTACTCATCCAGACAGTTACCATATAACATGTAAAAGTTACTGCTGCCAAAGTGAGGACTTCCCCATTGAACATATAATTTGGAGGGGGGTTTCTTCCCCTTCATATTGGTACCATTGATTTGAATCCTCTAGAAATACATGATGGCTATTGCTTACATTTATGTTATCTTATCTGAAGATACACAGGCCAAAATGCAAGACCATGCCTAACTATGAAACCATCTTGCTTCTTCTCTTATAGTCTCCTGTCATCTCTTAAAGGAGGAGGAGGGCACGAATAAATTTGTTCCTTTCCTAGAAAGCTGGCAGGTTGAGTCTTTTTCTTTTCCAGTTCCTGCTGAGCACCATATGGAAGAAATGTAGGTAGAGTCTGTATGGAGCGGTTTGTACTACAGATTATATATGCATGCATGCATGCATGCATGCATGCATGCATGTATATGTGTGTGTGTGTGTGTATACACACACACACACACATAAATATACACATACACACACACACTCTTCTAAACATCAATGAAACATTGAGTTTCATTGCAGTAAATTGAAAAATGCCTTGGGTAAGGCATCCTCCAACTAAACTTACTAAAGAAATCTGGCTGATTGCTATGGGAAATAAATCGCTGGAGTAGACAGATCTCTGATCTAATGTGGCAATAACTTACTTGCACTGCAGTCCATAAAAAAAATTTGGTTGGCAGATGTCTGAACTGCTAGCTAGTAACATGGTTTAAAGACAGAATATAATGCCACTTTTTGTGGGTACAAAAGTATGTCTCAAGTTATGATTTACTGGTTTACTGGTTAAGAAGCACTGCCTTCTTAAATGATGTAATCTCCTTCAATATCATCCTACAACATTGTTGCATCAATACTTCAGCACCAAACACTTTTTCCACAGACACTAAACAAATAAAAATCAAAATTCTATAGAGATGTTTCATACTTGTTTTTTCTAGTTAAATCATGTATTAAAGTAGCTTGGTGCTCTCTAGATATGTTGAATTAGTGCCCACACTCCTTGTTGGTGATGGAAGTTGTAGACCGTTTTTATAGACTTTTAAAGGGCATTAGGTTGCAGAAGTCCATTTTTAAAAAATTGTACCATTTTTTTTCATCAAATTTGGGTAAACATGGTACAATTTTTTGTATAATTTGGGAAGTCAAATCAGAGTAGAATTTATAATGAGCTTTGCAGTTACAGTTTAATACACTTGAATAACCCAAAACAGAATTATTATAGTGTAGCTTTTTAAAAAAATCAATGAGTGAGATTGTATATTTTATTGCAAGCAAGTCCCACTCAGTCTCCAAGCTGAACAATTTCATTTCTTGAACAATGTCAGTTAGTGCGCATTTTCATTCCTTTCCAAATTCTATAAAACTGGTTCTCTTTTACTTGTCTTGGTTTTATTATGGCTGCTCTGATTCTTTCCCCTGAAGAAGACAGAAAGTTCTGCCAGAAATAACTTTTTAGCTGTCTGATACTTCTTTAAAAAAAATAATGAGATGTTGACTAGGAAATTCTAAAATATCCTGTCAGTTTTGGTCTTTAGTTATTGAACAGTTTAATACACTAAGAGAATGGGAGAGGAATGCAAAGGAAGACTTATCAAAATTATGATGTCTGAAAGACTATTCTCCCATGCCATTTTGGTGAGGTTACTTTTATTTTTCTTAGGAATAATCTTTGGTATCAGTAACAATCAGTAATAAACTTTGGCTTTTTGACATCAGCTCCTAGCTAGCATATGTTAGTTTGCTTCTACTGAAGGCAAAATTGACACTGATATAAAGACTGTGCCTACTATTTTGAAGTTGCATATATCCATAGCAGAAAACAGGATATTAATCTAAAACTTGTTTTCATAATTATATAAACTGAAAAGAGTATTAGCCCTCTTGAAGTCAGAAATGGCTAACATAGTCTTTCTTAATAAATATGATCTCCTTTGGGGGTTGAATCCAAATCCCCAGATAACCCTACTGATGTCTCCCCTTCAACATCACTTTGCAATTAAAATTTAACAACTGAGTGTGAGAAAGCCTTCTTTTCTTACACCACGCAGTATCAAGAATTTACTTTATAGCAGGGATGAGAGACTGTAGTGCCTTTATATCTACAGTCAAGCATCAATAACTTTTCTACATGGATTTTTTCTTGCTTCATACAGTTTTCAATCTTGTATATCGTCACATTAATTAGCCTTCCTTTGTATTTCATCAAAACTGGATGGGTAAGAATATATCAGTTTACCATAATAATGAATTACTGTGGACAGAGAAGGAAGAAAAGAACTGCTAAAACATATACAACTTACATATTTATTTGGTAACTGTGTTCTGCTTTGATCAGAAATCAGAAATTTCAAAAGAAATCAAAAGAAACTAAAAAACATTCTAAATAATAATCAAATACCTCTAGAGATCAAGCTTAATAAAGAAGGTTTATGCCTTAAAGATGACAAGGCTGTGATCCTATACACTTTTTTCCAAGTCCATTGCATGCAATGAGACTTGTTTTGGAGTAGATATACCTAGTATTACATTGTCAGTCCAGGGTTTCAAAATCATCTTTAGAAACACATGCCAAAGTTTTAAATCATTAAGAATTGTTCTCATTTTATTCTAAACTATGGCTTCTAGATTTTTAAAACTTGAAACTCAGAGATTCATATCTATATGAAGTCTGGGTATGTCAATGAGCATAACAGTACATGCAAGTTTTTTTAAAAAAAACAGGAACAGCAAGTTTATTCTAACAACAGCCAGGTGGTATCAATTTTATGGTGCAATTTATGAAATTCCTCTCATACAGATAGGCTTCTATGTCACATTAAACTGTAATGTGGTTTCTTTATATTTTTTAAACTTTCCCTAAATCAGAAAAAAACAGACTATACTAAGGTAACTATTCCACCCTCAAAACACAGAGAAATTATATTTTTCAGTTTTGCTTTCAGAAAATCTCAAAAGGCATGGTGCAAATAGGGTAGGAAGAAATAGGTTGTCTACCTCTGACTTGAACACGAAGTGTGAACACAGACAAGAAGAAGAAGATACTGAATATAACAGAGAGACAAAGGATTTATGAACCAAGCCAAAGGATTTCCATCAGAAAAGTACTACCAGTTTACTCTTCAACAGCCTTGTTGATTGGGGATGATGAAAATTACAGTTCAACATACTGGGATGGCATCAGGCTAAAAAGCTTCATCTGTAGTAATCTGTCTTTAATAAATAGGTTAATCTCTTTAAATGCTGACTGGATTCCAAATTCACTTCACAATAAAATAAGAAAAAAATACGTATAATATGGCTCTATTTCTATCATGCCTAATTTGACTCACGGAAAGTCTATTATATCCTCACTAACTCAGGTTATGAAGATATGTGTTTCAGACAGCATTAATGTACTATCCTCAAGTCCACGAGCTAACAGAGAAGTATGATGAAATAAACTGTGCTGCTCTCACTGCCGGTCCCTCATTAATGAGGCTGGCAAGAGGTGCTGCCCTTACAATTTTAATGTGGAATAAGTTAAGGAAAGCAATTGGTGGAATCTCCTGGCTTTGCTTCCCTTCCCACCAAGTACTACCTGGCAGTGGGAAAAGCAACCCTCAATCAGTCTCCTTTACATGTGGTGGAGCCAGAATGGACAAGTCTAGGTGGGTGCTTAGAACAGCTGATTTAGCCACCTGCCAAGATGCCCGAAAGGAGGTATTCTGTGCCTCTTACCAAGGCAGGTTATTTGTGAGCATGAGTCTAATGCTCCTTTGAAAGCAGTAACAAAAGGAATCATGCTGTTACATAATTCAGGCCTTGCTGGCACATTCTCTGGTACCCTGTGAACATAATATTCAGGATCAGTTTTATGTATTCCTTATGTCCCCTTTTAAAATATCCTCTGATACCAAATATAAAAATATTCAGGATAGCCTTTTATGGTTCTATTTCAAGGAAAAAGTTCCAAAAACCTGGGTTCCAAGCTTCACAGTTTGTGACACCTGAAGCATTTAACTTGAAAAACTATGCTGTGGAAAAACACAATGCCTCCTCTTTACTGTCTGCTACAGGGCATTGCAGCCTTAAGCACAAAGCGTCTCCCCTCCTGGAAGCCACTCAGATTTTAACAATATTTCCTATATCATCATGATTTCAACTTATGGGCCCAAAAGCGTTAATTTAAGTCATAGGTTTTAGGCCAAAAAGTCTCAGATGGCATGGCTGGGAAAGACTTGTTGGGATTTCAGTTCCTAAATCAACCCCAACAATCAGGGATCATGGTTAGGAATGATGTCCAATAACATCTGAAAGGTCCATGGGCTTCCTAGCTTTGCAAATAGAGCTGCTGCTAGTCAGGAAAGCAAGAAGCAAGATCAATACATTTGCCTCCCCAAACCAGAATTTTCTGGATTTGTTGGGACTAAAACTCCCAGAGTTCTCAGGCATGCTATGAGTGCTATACTCAGTCCTAATTAAAACCCTCTGGCTGTTGCTTGTTTTGAGGTTGCTACGTCATCTGAATGTTACACAATGCCTTCTTCTGGCTGGAATAAGTCAGGGAGAGGACCCATGGTTTCTTGTCCCATCAAAAGAAAAGTGATTCAGACATGGCAATCTCAAAGAAACCCACAGACAAATGGTTTGCCACACTGATCCTCAAAGAAGAGGGGAAGGAACTTGGAGCTTGTTGTGCCATTCAAATCCAGTGTCAGGTAGAATATTTTTCTGGTCAAAAGAATCCAAACCTCCTTCCCCAAAGCCCTGACAATATCAGAAAGAGAAAATCTACCTGTACAGGAAGAAATACTGATGTTATAAACAGAGACTGAAAAATCTCTATGGGCTCACCTTTGACACAAGCCTGGACTTGACCAAACCATTCCCCACAGGTGTGACACAGCAAAGTAAAAGCCATGTCTTTGTTACTCATAACATATCCATGGGCACAGACATAATGCAGTTCATCTCCCATTTCAAACCCAGTGTGATCATGAAGAATGGCATGAGGGAAGGATGGAGGATCCCCACATGGCCGGCCTGAGATTAAGAAGAGGGTGAAAAGGAAACAAATTCATGTAAGATTATAGTTGCTTCTGTTCTTGAAATAAGACCACCTTTCCCAAGCCATTCTTTTCTGTTCAGATGTATTGGATGACTGCTTCCACAAGCAGCAGCAGCAGCAGTTCATCTTGGAGAACTGATGATAGCATCTGGAAGAATCTATCTTTATTCAAAATTTCTGCCTTATTTTTTGGTTGAAATCCATGCTTTCAATCACGGCATCCACAAGGGGTTGTCAAAATAGACCATATGGCACTACTGCATAGTGATTAAAGCCCCATCCCTTTGTACATTAGTGCAATGTACAAATGGAGCTTGGATCGTGATGCCATGACCCCATCTTGCCTATGTTGAGCATGCTCTGCATCATCACTGACTGAAAGCATGTTCCCTTCCTAAAATAAAAGTACACTACCCTCTGTTCAAACATGCATTCTAAATCAAATTTAGAGGTGTGAGGAAGGTAGTTCAAGAGTGAGGAGGTACCTTTATCACAGCACTATGATCAAGCACTCTCATGATTTCAAATAAATACCCTTTCTTTTTTTAAATGAACACTATAAGGATTCTAAAAAGAATGTGGTTTATCATTAGATTTTCATCTCTCTCCATCCAAAGGGTTTTTTTCCTGCTACTGCCTGGTTAGCAATCTTTTAAAAAGGAAAAGAAACATCTCTAATCTAGGGTATCATAGCACCTGAAGAGGTAGTATATCAATGCTGACCTTCAACCTTCACACAAAAAGCATCATATCTGCCACCAGGCAAAGGATCCATTTCAAGGTGAACTTCAATAACTTTCATGCTCTGTGGCTTGATGCCTGTTCTGTTGCATACAGTTGTCCTAAAACAGTGAAATAAGACAAAAAGATAATTAAATGTGTAACAAAAAATTATCTTGTTCAAAAAATGCAAAAAAAAATGTACACAAAAAAAGCCTTTACTGTTGCCTTTTAGACCAAAATGTCAAATATTGAAGATTTTTTGTCTCATTTGTGCTTTGCCGTGTCCAAAGTAGGCTCAGAAGAAATTCTTCACAAATTGAATTGTGTGCTAATATGATCCTCTGTGTGATTAGTCTAGAAGTGTAACATATGTACAAGGTCTTCTACTTAAACAAAGGTAAACAAAAGATGTCCATTTTACAGCATTTGCTCTCCTACATGTGTTAAAATCTGATACTAGGTTTTGCTTTTGATCCAGTAAATGTTTTTAAGCAGGTTTCCAATGTATATACATGTGATAACATAAACACAGTTTAATGTTGTAAATCATAAAAATCACTTATTAAGGCATTTCTCCTAAGTTGAAATGCGTGGATCCATTTTTCCTTGCCAGGGTATTGTCCCCATTCTTCAGGGAGGTGTATATGTATATCAGACACCATAGGATTTTGCCATGTGGGTGACATTTTAAACATATAGTAAGAAATAAATGCATCAGCAAGAATTTAGTAAGAATGTGGAAAGAGATCACTATGTATATTGGGCTGATGTCTTTGGTGTTTTAGTGGGAGGGAGACCTGTCGACCAAGTGAAATTTTTCAGAGTGCTGTTGGAACTATTTTCCCTTTAGATCTCTCTATCTTTTTTTGATTACAATTTAAACACCATTTCTTCTTTTCATTTTTAACATTTAGCAGCTGAATTCATAAACTACATAGCTATTGGAAGAAAACAGGACTTATTTGCCATACTGAACATTCAAACAAATCTCTAGAATTGTAGAAAGGAAGTCAGGGTGGTGTTTCATAGTTATTATTTTGTCATCAATCTTATAAATAAATCAAAAGCAGATATACAGCTTATAACACTGCAGGGGGAAAAGACTGGTGTTCCAAAAAGCAAAAAAGTTTATTATTGTCCTTGGCAGAATATAAAGTCAAATAAATAAATGTTTCCTAGAATAGTTTCTAGCAAACTATTTGATTTTAATAATGCAATGACCTATATACTTTTAGTCTAATCTGTAACTGACCAATGCAAATAACTGTCCTAATGAGTTGGATAGAAATTTCATTTCCCATTAACAAATTAATCACCAAAATGGTATTATTCCATTTAACTCCATCATGCAAAAATTCTATCAATACTTAATTGAGATGAAAAGTAAGTCAAACAAGTAATTTTTTAACCATTTAACCAATAATAACTTGGTTATTTCTGTTTGCTTATTTTAGGATCTTTTCTGACTTAAATTAGTGCCATCATGCTGAGGATATATGACATGTTAATTACTAATGATAAAGTGCTGATGGGAATTTTAATCGGAGGCCACTTTGGTTCATCTTGTGAAGACATCAGAAAACAATCCAAGGCCATTGTGGTTCTGTTGCACATGGTTCAAATCCACATTTTTAAAAGTACTGTTAGATTTTATCTGATTTAGCATTTGATATGTCTGTGGTTTTCCTAATTGTTCCATGTTTCATATGTTTCTCATCTCAATATCTCTTACGCAAATAATGGCAAGTTTTCCCATTATTTGCCTTACATCACATATGATTGCTATGGTAGAGACACTGGGCTTCTTCAAACTGTTTGCATGAGCTTGTGCATATGCTGAACATTAAATAGATGGCTTGTTGCCTATGCTTCTGAACCCTACTCATGAGAGATCTGTTGCTTCTTTTGCAATTTTATGCTATAATACTGAATGAAGTTCAAATTAGGTTTTAGCAGGTTTAACAAAGGTATCCATCCAGGTGTCACATATAAAATGAAAATCAGGCAAGGGAAACAATTGGTTAGATGCTTAAGAGCATGCTAGAGAGGAGCGCAAATTTGATCTCCTCCCATATCATCTTTTATTACACACTGTTGATTTAATTTTCTCTGACTGCAGCCAGGCTGTGATGAAATTGCTCAAATAACAGTGTTCAACAAATTTCAATGGTTTTTACTCTTTTCCCAACCCCCATTTCTTTAAAAGAAAAAGAAAAAAAAGAAGATGACCCATTTTATACAGAGCCAGAACAGACATGGATAAAATATGTATAGCTACTCTGTCATGACTTGTTTTGCCCCTGACTTTCTCCAGACAGCATTTAGAAGAGTTTCCTATAAGATTTGACATTTGGTTCCCCCATATTTCTTTTCTTTGGCAGATCTCAATTCCCAAGAAATGTATTTAAATGCAATTCAACAGTTAAAGGTCCAGCAAAACACTGATGGAACAGAATGGGCAAACTGACTTATGTTGCAACGGAGTTTTTCTTTCAGATCAGAGTTCTGACAGAAACAAAATATTTAGGAGATGGCTATTTGAAAAAGACATTCTCCTCAGTGATACTGACAGTGCAACTGAGATGTAAATTACAGCAAAAGTAAGAATTTTGCAATATTAGTGCAATAAGTACACAACAATATTTTGCCTTCTTGTAGTATTGGATCTAAATGATTATGTACAAATTAAGAGCATATTGCTTCTCTGGGGTTTCATATCAGAATTGGTTCCAGCTTGTGTGGAAGTATGGAACATGGAATAATGTTACCTAAAACATGCTCCATATTGTTTGGAAAAGTCAAAACAACTTATCAGAATCCATAATGTCAGCCTAGAATGTTGAATGTCAGAAGATCAAAGAATACATACAAGGGAAGAAGCCAAACTTTGTACTAATTAAGGATAGACAGAATTTCAGAAGGTGCCACCTATGCTTCAATTATAAAATGCTCTCTTTATAATCAATCTCTTAGCAATGATATTAGACCAGGGTGAGTGACATTTCTGTTTATCCAACTGAGTTTGCAGTATACAAGCACAAGTACATGCACATATACATATGTGCTCCCACCACAAATATATTATGTATAAGTTGGAAAAGTTCAGACCATTCTTCACCAGTAAGGATTGCATTCCTCTTAGCAAACTAAATAGCTATGTGTAGCAGACTAAGAGAAATATGATAGAAGGATAGGAATCTTGGGATGGGACTTCTGAATGCATGTAATGAAGAGAAACTCACCACCTTCCTTGGTAGAATCATAAAATAATAGTGCTAGAAGGGGCCATTAAGGCCATCAAGTCCAGCCCCCTGTTCAGTGCAGAAATCCAAGTTAAAATACCCCAGGCAGAAGGCTACTGAGTCCTGATTTGAACATATCCCATGAAGGAGGGTCATCATTTCTTTGGGTAACTGGCTTAAAGATGTTATCTAAACTAGGCAACAATTGGTCCAAATATACCCCCATCTTCCTAGCATCTCCCTTCTAGCATGGCCCCTTCTATCCATCCCTTCCCAAGGTCTTCCTGTAACTGCCTATCCATCTTCAATTGTACAATTTCAACAATTGCATATTATATTCAATTTAATGTGGAATAACAAATTATGAGATGTAACAGAAAAATATTAACAAGTACACACAAAACAGACTGAACTAGCTAGATAACACTCATGAGCTGACTCCACTATATAACTGCAATTAATGTTAGGAAGTTTTGCCCAACACTCTGTAATATCTGCAGTCCAGTAACATAAACCCTTTCCCTCCACTCTAGGATAAGAGAGAAGAAGTGCTGAACTTCTTCCATGTAACATCTTTCAAGTATTTTATCCTTTCAGTTTTTAAAGTCTTCTTTCCAGCCATTTGATGCAGCTAAATCCACTGTTTCATGGTACTCCTGGCAGTGGGAAACAGTGATTTTGGCTGCATTGGGATCACAGAGGAAACTGAGCCAGGGAGAAGCAAGTTTCGAGCTCCCAGAGTAGACCACAGAAAAAGCTGTTAGCTGTTTAGTGGTTACATGCAGTCAGTGGGCCAGAGGTGTATCAAATAGTGCTACCTAGATGAGGCTGTTTGTATCATTTGAATTACCTTTTTAAGAAACATTTTCTTTTTTCCTTACCCAATAGAGCCATCAGCTAGCCAACCACTGGTGCACACAGCAAAGGAACAATCCCTGACAGCTCTTCTCAGTTCTTCTGCGCTGGCTAAATGAGCTCCTACAGTAGCACATAACTGCTGAGCCATTGCTAAATCCAGATTCTGGGAGCTGTTCCTGGGTCCAAGGACAAATAACTTTCCTACAAGGCAAGAGGTACCAAACAAGCTGTATAAAATGCATAGCTGATTAGGTTCCATCAAGCTGAGAGCTGATGTTGTTACCAGCAGATTACCTAGGTTTACTAAAGTGTATCCGTACTTGTCTGTTTTGGAAGAATTACTACATGAAGCTGTAATCCTATGCATGTATTATTTTAGGAATTAAATCCCATGTTAGTTGTAGGTACATTGTGCTTGTTGCACCTTGTCACATTTTAAAAGATTAGATTATGGTAATATACTGTATATGCATGTGTGCATATATGCATACAGGCTGCAAAGGCTGAAACACTGTTTCAATATATAGGTAGTCCTGGGTTACATCCATTTGTTCAGCAACCGTTCAAAGTTATGGCAGGACTGAAAAAACGGAATTACAACCAGTCCTTGAAGGTCCAGCCATCGCAGCACCCCCACGGTCACATGATCAAAATTCGGGCTGGCCTGCATCTACAACTGCCCACATGCCTACGAACCCCACCCCCACCCACAGCACCCACCCCTTGCCTGCAGCATCTGCCTGGGCTCCCTAGTGCCCGCCTGTGGTACCCACTCCCCCACCTATACTTCTCACCCGCAGCTCTCACCCAGCCAGCTTGCCTGGGACTCCCACCTCTTCCCGCTTAATGACCCATGTGGTCCTGGGGTTACAAGGGCAACCGGGACTGCCAGGATAGCCGTCGCTAAGCAATGTGGTCACATGACATTGCACTTTACAACCACGTTCCTTAGTGACAGAAATTCTGGTCCCAATTGCCGTTGTAACCCAAGGACTACCTGCATTATACATGATTGAGCTTCTTTCTGTAAAATGGGAAAAAAGCAAAGTTTCCAAGCCAAAAGATAGCTGTTGTTTGTGAATTGCTGATGTTTTGATTTTGCATGTATTTATTTTCCTTATACATATATACTCAATTATAAGTACTCAAAAATACAAAATGAAATTTCATCTGACATTGAGAATATTGATTCCATTATTCATTACTTTTTAAAATATCATCTTGCTTTTCAATTCTTCATAGATATAAAATAATTAACATTATAAATGAAGCACACACAGTGTCCATAAAAAAAAAAATTTTTTTTTAACTCTAAAAAGTCAGGCATTTAAGCATCCTTAACCTTAGTGGACCAGGTACTAATTAAATATTTATGGGAAGGACATTTTATAATAAACAGGAAAGCACAATGAAAGGGCACAGTCTTTACCCCATCACTTCCCCCTATCACTAATGGTGGGGTTACTTTAAAAGGATTAGGGTTAACTTTTAAATATTAAGGTGTCTCCATAGCTTCATATGGGAATGGTCCAACCTTCCCCATTCTAATGTCCTGCAGATGCTGGATAAGGTTTATTGGATCTACTGTATAGTGCAGTACATCTGAGCAGTCTAATAGGATGTGGGCTGGACTAGGCAGAAGTTCTTCCTCTTGACTGCAATATGAAGATCACAAATGCATTCCAAAATATAAACACATTTTCTTTATTTCTAGATGTAGCCGTTAACAGATCATTTCATACTCTCCAATGCTTGAAAGTAAGAAGTGGTAAAAATGGAGAATTTTTTTGTATTTTCAGCACTGACCTTTTTTCTAAGTAGCAATTTCTCTCATTAAAATTAGACCATTGACACTGGTAAACATTTTTTATGTGGAATCATTATATTCGTTACACTCTGAGTGTTATGGCAATTTTCTTTAAGAAAATAAGCTTTAAAAACCAAAGGAAAGATATATACCTGTCACAGCCTGGCAATGGAAAATATTACTAAGTATTTAGATACGTTATCCTGAATGGATGCTGAATATTTGGATTTTCTGTTCTCAAAGGTTGATGAGGTTTTAAAAAATATTAAAAATGGAAAATATCCAGGTACAGATGGGATAATTAGTGAATTCTATAAGACTTTCAAAGACAATATATTAGATTTTTTGTCATTAAACAATGCACTGTATCAGGGTGATCTTCTTCCCTTATCCTGGCACAATTCTAAAATAACTGTAAACCAGGTAAAGATCCACTAAAAGTATCTTCTTACTGTTGGAAAATAACTGTGGGTCATTTCCAATTTAGTTGGTATCCAGCACACTCCCAGTCAATCCTTGTATCCAGATCAGATCAAACATACACACCATTCAGTTCAGCTACCAAAAATGTAGCTTGATGTTTATTTATTAAACAACAAATAAGCATTATTTATTTACCAAATATCAGCAAACAACAAAACAGTTAACTGGCAACATAGGATAAAAGGTGAAAGTAGGGAGTAAATAAGACATACATAACAGGCAAGAATTTAGTTTATATATCTCTCTAACTGTATCAAGAGCACTGGACTTCCTAGAATCTCTGGGAATGATACAGTGATAATTAGCATGAACAGTTGCAAAGAGTTGCCTTTGATTAATACAGCTGTAACACATTTATGTACATAGCAGCAGAAGAATAGACATGGAAAGCTGGACACCAGGTGATTCCACCTCCATTTAGCACCATGAAAGAAACAACTTGGTGGAGGGGATGCTGTATCCAATGCTTACCACCCTATTTCCCTACTTAATTTTGATTACAAATGATATACTAAATTGTTAACCAATTGACTCAAGCTAATTATACAAAAAAGTATACATTCCAATTAATCAGGTTTCATTTCAAAAAGAAAAATATTTAGCCCCATCAGAAAATTGCTAAAGATGATTCATACTTTTACATTTAAAATTCTCTATCAGTATGCTCATTAGATGTTTTTAAAGCTTTTGATTCTATGGAAGGACCATTTCTAAAATATATATATTTCCAAAAATACAAAGAGGGAATCTAATATTTAAATATACTAATGGAATACAAATCTGTCAAATATCTAAGGATTAATATCACCAAAAAAATAAACTATTTCTTAAAAATGTTACCCCAATGTGGAGGAATTTTTTTTTCAATGAAAATCTGGAATAAAAAACATTTAAATATACAGAGTTGAACGGTGGTAGTTAAAATGGTTTTTTTCAACTTTTTAAAAATTTCAAATTCTTCCAGAAGTGCTAGATAAAAGATTAACACTATGGCAAAGAAAAAGTAAAATGTTTGTTTCAATACTAAAAAATTAAGCGAGTATAGAAATATCATACAAGATCACGCACAGACCCAGAAATAGGGAGGTGGGGAGTTCCATTTTTTAAATTATACTGTCAGTCAGCACATATGAGTCATATTATTCCGTTATATTGGAAGATCCAACAAAATAATTGATATAGCTAGAGAACAAACAGGAGGCAGATAGATCTATAAGCCAAATGTTTTTTCTTCCAAAAGATTTTATAGAAATAGGTAATATAAATAATATGTTCATAAAAGCTACACTTCAAATTTGGAAAAAAGATATGCAGCCTAGATAGAGGGTTACCCCCCCAACACACACACCTTTAAAGGTATACCCAGGATTCTTTAATCAAGAATGGTTAGTACAACTGAAGTCATAGAGAGATCTCATTTGCAATAAAATAAGAGACTTCCACAGTAATAAACCATTGTGATAAAGAAGAGATTCAGTTACAAATACAAAAGTAAGTCTTGGTAATTCAAATAACTTAAATCCCTGTTGAATAAGCAGGATACAAAGGTGTCGGCATTTCATCGTTTAACTGCTTTTGAAAAATTAATCATTGTTTACCCTTCCCAACCCAAAAGAACTATCTCAAAAGCGCATGGGTTATTATTAAAATTGGAGGTGGGAGACTTCTGCGTAGGTTTAAAGTAAGTTTGGGACACAGATTTAGGAAAACAAATGGAAGAAATGAAGTGACAAATACTTGGAAATCAGATGGTTTTCTGTCAGCTTTTATACAGGAGATGCAGTGAAAAATATTACATTGCTGGCATTTAACCCCAACTACAATAGCAGAAATATTTCATAATTACTCATCAAAATGTTGGAGGACTTGTGAAAAGGTTGAGCCTTATTGGAAGGAAATATTAAAAGGAGTTAGAATAATAACTAAACAAAAAGTAACATGTGTTCCAGAGTTGGGGCTATTATATATTTTTGAGGGAGGTAACTCTAAATTAAACAAGAAAGAATTTATTTTATTTTTACTCCTGCTACATAATTGCTCAAAAATTGAAATTTTAGATAACTTATCATTAAACAATTGATATGCTAAGTTACAGTCAATTGCTGTCTTTGTAAAACTTACTGATAAAATTTGAAGACAGACTTCACAGATGGATGACTCACACTGTTATCAGATCTGGAAAGATCACATAATTTATGCTAACAATAATGATCCTTGTTTTGATAAATCTAGTGATTAAATGTTGACATATATTGTTGAATGTTGTAGTTTTGTTTTTTTCTTGCCTTACAGAATGTTAAAAGCAAACATTAATAATTAAAAAAAATAAAGATCCATTCTATAAGATTAGATCATCTACCCTTTATTTAGTTCTATTATATTCTTGGCCTTTTTCTTTAGTTTCACAGCCTTACAATTTTTTTTTTCATTTAATTCTTTAATGCATGCTATTTGCCATTTGTGAGGGTGCCTTCAAGTCAGTTTTTGACTCCTGGCAATTGTCTGGACAAGTCTCTGCAGTTTTCTTGGCAAGATTTTTTTTCAGAAGTGGTTTGCCATTGTCTCCTTCCTAGGGCTGAGAGAGAGTGATTGGCCTAAGGTCACCCAGCTGGCTTTGTGCCTAAGTCTAGAACTCACAGTCTCCTGGTTTCTAGCTTTGCCATTCACTTCTATTCCAATTCACAATCTTCCATATGCCATGGTTGTCACCAAATAGGCCTACAGATATTGACATCTGTCATCCATCATGGCTTTGGTTAATTGAGGTTTACTAATAACACTTTTTAACAAGACAGAGAATATTTAGACTAGGTTACCAACCTTTGTTGTACTCATGCCACATCCCCTGGTAATAACAGGGGCAGTACCAGTTAGTTTTGGCACATTTTGACTAATCTGCCACAAGCATAATCATAGGCCGGTTTTATCCCAAGCATGCTCACACTATTCTATACAACCTAGGATTTTTAATCTAGAAATTACTGTGTAAGCCATCGCACATTTCCCTGCATTCCATCAAGTAGAAGTATATGTGGTATACTGACACACACTCAGGGAAGTCAAAAAAATTATAGCAGACTCCCAAGCATGCCAGCTTTTCAAAACTCAATGGGACTCTCCAGCTAAGGGATATTGGGCCTTACTTTTGTATTCTAATTATGTTTTATTTGAAATTATTCCCAAACAAACAAACAAATTAAGGCTGCAACAGAACACTGAGATCTTAACCAAACCTATGTGTAAATTAAACACAGAATTCACTTATCCTCCTAGTGAAGTGCTTTCACTAATTATCTCTGCTTGGTTTTTATGGGACCCTCTTTCCTTATCACCCCTCTTGCTATATTTCACAACTACTAAAAAATACACTCCTTGGGCAGTTTGAAGGTTAAAAATATGCTTGCCTTGACCATTAAAAGAGGTATGCAGGAGTGGGAAAAATGAATTAATGGCTGCTACTACTGCTACTACCACTCACTGTCCCCCCCTCTTTGCTATTTCAAATCTCAGCAGAAATAAAAAATCAAAATCAGCCACACGTGTGTGGCTTAGGCTGCCAACATGCTGTGTCTGGGATGAAGCCTGCCACACCCCTTCCAGCATAGCAAAGAACAGGGAACAGGGAATTGACATCTAGCTGTATTATTCAAGCCTTACATCGACTTTCTCCACCTGGCACTTTCCAGACATGCTGGACTACAACTCTCATGCTGGCTGTGTATGATGAAAGGTGTAGTCCAATGCACCTGCAAGGCAGCACACTGGGGAAAGGCCGCCTTACGTAAGGGCATGTTGATATTCAAATTAAGTTAAACTCCCCGGCACCATTGTTTCTCTGTAGTATTACCTAATGATTTGTATGTGTGTGGGAGTGAGGAGTTCTTACAAAATTTGTGCCTCTACAGTGTATGTGCACACACACACACACAGGTATGTCCTGCTGCTTTCAGACCAAGAACGGGAAAAATGCGAATTAACAGACTTGTGGGCAGAAACGTGTCGGGACAAAAATGACCCGTTACGTTAAACATGGTCTGGTTTTACTTCGTAAGGTTACAGATTTCCCCCAAACAATGAAAAGAAACACATCCTTCGTATTAGGAAAATAATCGGCCACCTTCTTTAACGAAATCGATTCCCACTGTCGGCCCAGCTGCTCAGACGACGTGAAAATTCTGAATTCCAGTGTTTTTTTTAAAATACCGCCTCCCCCAACCCCATAGACATACATCCAAGTATAATTTTCTTTCAACTTTTCTTGCATGACATCCGACGCTCGAGGTGGCTCGAGAAGCAGCCGCGAAAGAAAGACTCACCGTCTCCCTCGACCGAGGCAAGCAGCAGAAAGAAGACGGCCAACCCCACGCCCCGAGCACAGGGGACCGGCGATGCCTTAGAAGCCGGCGGCGCCATGGCCAGGAGCGGACAAGTTCGCTTGGAAACGCTCCCTCCGCGTCTGAGGAGTCGGGGGTGGGAGGATTCCTGTGGCGGCGGCCTCGCGCCTTGGCCATTCACGGTGGGAGGGGTGTGGGGGGGATGGACCGAGGCGAAGCCCTGGAAAGAGGGAGCGGGAGAAGGAAGCCGCTTTCCCAGCGCTGTCTTCGGGGCGAAGCGGCGGGGCGGGGGCCGGGGTTGCTGCGGCGCTGCTGCTGGGTTAGGAGTCGAGAGAGGCTATTTCTTTTATCCAGCCCCGTTGTGAACACTGGAGAACTCGTGTGAAAAGTCACGACTCTGTGTCAGTAAATCAGGACAGAAGGGACGGAGGGGGGAGCTCACTTTTTAAAAACAAGAGGGGTGAGAGAAACGAGAAGGGGAAATGGGTGCCACCGGCTAGAGAAAGCGGGTTCACTCGAAAACGAGCCCCGGGGCTTTCCACAGCACCCTCGCAGGAAAGGCGACATTCCCCCACCCTTTAAGCTCAAAGGACAACCAACTTTTGCACGGCTGTAGCCGCTAGAAAAAGTACACGGGATCACAGTAGCTGCTGTGGCCGCCTTGGTATCACACACGTGAACGCGTTTCCCGCTGAGCCTTTTCCCGCCTGGCGTGGCTCCACGTCTGTATACCTGCTTGTAGATGGACAAGAACCAGCCTTTCGCATGTGTGACTGACCCTTTTGTGAGGGGTTGGATACACATAATAGTCATCACATAATGCTGCCCAGATTCAAGTGAGCCTCAAGCAAAGGTTTGGTGAACCGCAAGGACAAATTAGGCAAAGAACCAAAGGATGCCTGGATACACACAAGAAGCTAGTCTAGATTGGGGTTGGTCCAGTGCGTTGTGAACATCTCACTATAATCTTAGCATGTTGTGTGAACTAGTCTATCAAGTTAAACTATATTCTGGTGTACTGGTTTGGGCATGGCATGTGATACGATAGCACAATTGTGTTTTGCTAACTTGGATGTATAGTTGTTATGTTCTATGTGTGTTATGTATGTGAGCATGAAGAGGTGGGCACGGGAAGACCCAGTTGAAGCGTATCCGAACTATTGCCTGACTTTGAGCCAATGGCTCTCAGTCCAGCCTACCTCACAGGGTTGTTGTTCTGGGGATAAAATGGAAATCCTCACGTAAGATCCTTTAAGCTCTTGAAGAAAATGTGGGATCTGATTCTAAATAGGAATATATGCTATTTCATTAATCTGCTTTTTCAAATGTATTTTCCTACACTGTCTGTAACATGGATGAAATGGGAAAAGAAAACCCCAAGATAAAAAGGAAACCTATCTTTATTACTGCCAAAATGGATTTGGCTAAAACACACCCACAGTCCCTGTTTCTTCTGGAACCAAATAGAAAGCTTTTTATCATCATCTCCTTTCTTGCAGCTTCCACCCAATTTCCTTTTTCCTTTTTCCCTTCCAACAAACCAATGTAAGATTAACAAGGGACAGACCCTTTGAGAAAAACTAAAGCTTGAGGAGAGTAATAACCCAAAGCAGGATTTGCCTTTATATGGAGTGTCTCTTTCCGTTGTTCTTTCCAGTTCTCAGATGATGGGAGCAGCTTTGTTTTTGATATCCCAATATGGAGAAAGTGCCACTTTTGAATATGCAGACACTTATTTTCAGCAGCTCATGTGACTATATGGAAGGAAATGAGATGATGGAAGATATTCTAGAAAGCAGCTAATACCTTTTCCCCAATTTGGTGCCCTCCAGATGAATTGGTCGTGGAGAATTTCTACCCAGCACTCTTTGGCTGGCTGGAAGTTGTGGCTCTTGCTATTCCAGTATATCTGGAGGGAAATAATGCATATCTCACTAACAAATGGCAATCACATAGGGGAAGCAGGAATGGGAAACTTGTTTTTGTATGATCACATTGTGTTACAATCCCATCAATTAGGTTTATCATCTCCCATCTGCACCCATATCAGTTTTCCCTTAAGATCATTAAACAGAAATGTTCTGCCTTAATGAAGGAATGGGCTTTATTTGGCAGAGTTGTCTTAACTGTAGAATTATTTATCCCAAAAGGCCTGCCTGGTGTCAGCTGTATGGTCTTTTAGGAATTAGGCAAATATTTTCTTCTTCAACCAGATATTTAAAAACATAATTTAAATCATTTAATATTTTAAACTTTGGAAACATCTTAACCCTTAAACTTCTTAAAAATAGTTTTCCCTTAAAATAATTAACAAAATTAGTATACATTCTTTGCATTGACTTTAAACTACAATTCTATGTATACAGTAATTAGTGGGGTATAATTCCTATTATATTCAACAGGACTTATTTTTGAGTACACATAAGACTGCAGTTGGTATTGTTGTTCAGTCATTCTGTGACTTTGTACTGTTTGTAACCTGATGAACATCATTTTCTGTCAGTAACTATTCCTTTGTGTTTTTGTGAGCTCATGTTTATGTCATCAGTGATATGTAGCCATCTCGTTCTCTGTCGACCTCTTTTTCTACAGCCTTCAATTTTCCAAGCGTTGGGCCTTCTCCAATGATTCCTGCCTTTGCATTATATATCCAAAATATTTAAATTTGTACCACCATTATAAAATGTTCTTCATAAGCAGTCCAGATTTCCTTCATCTAGTACTGAATGAGTTGATCTTCTTGTGATTCATGGAGGTATTCTCCAGCACAATTCAAAGCCATCAATTTTTCTTCATTCAACTTTTTGATGGTCCGCTTTTCTCAACTGTGTGTTATAGCTGGAAAAAAACATGGCCTTGACAATCTTTAGTGTTGTTATCAGAGTAATGTCTCTGCATTTCAACAGTTTGTCTGGATCCATCATCGTTTTTTCCTCAAGAAGCAGCTGTCTCTTTATTTAATGTCTACAGTCACCATCCCTGTGAATGTTTGAGCCCACTACTTTTCTGCCTATCAGCTTTTGCACTTTTACCTCCAACAAGAGATTTCTTAAACCTTCCTTGCTTCCAGCTATCAAAGTGATAGCACAGCATACTTGAAATTATACACGTTTCTCACAGCAATTTTAATTCTAGTTTTTATTTCTTGTAGTCCAGCATGTCTCATTATATAGTCTGCATATAAATTAAATAAATGAACTGATAGTATAAAATCTTGGCACGCTCCTTTCCCTATTTGGAAAGATTTAGTTACTTCATATTGCACTGTAGCAGTTGCATCCTGGTCATCACACAAATTCCTCAGTGGCAAGTTGAGGTTCCTTACTGTACACCCATTTTTTAAAGGCTTTCCACAATTTGTTATACTCTATGCAGGCAAAAGCCTTTTTATGTTCAGTAAAGCAAAAATAAGATATCTTCTGGAATTCTTTTGCCTTTTCTATTATCCATCGGATGTTAGCAATGTGATCTCATCTGAATCCAGCCTATACATTTGGAGTTCTTGTTTCATGCATTGTTGAACTCTGGATTGCAAAATCTTGAGCATTATTTTACTAGCACATGCGATAAATGCAATTGCTTGGTAGTTTGAGCATCCTTTAGCAATGCCTTTTTTGTGTTTGGAATATAAATTCCAAATCTCTTAGCACCACTGTCCTTTCCATACCTACTATATTTATGAATTGCATGTAGCACTTGAACTGCATGATCTTCTAAATTTTTAAACAGTTCTGCTAGTATTTCATCCTCTCCTGCAGGTTTATCATTAACAATATTTTCTAGGGCCAATCTGACTTCACTTTCCAGTTCTAGGCTCTTTCTAGTTCAGTGATCAGATCTTCATGCTTATTGTCAGCTTGGGGTTTGTTTGTTTTGGTACAATTCTGTATATTCACACCATCTCTTCTTTATATCTTTTTCCACTAGATCTTTCCTTTTTTGTCTTTTATCATGCCCATCTTTGCTTAAAGGGTACCCTCAATTTCTGTATTTTTTAAAATAAATTTCTTGTCCAATAAATCCTTTCCATTTGTTATTCTCACATTCTTTGCATCGCTTATTGTGATATAATTATTTGTTCTTTCTCTTCTCTAGATCCCAGTGTTTTATTGGACAATTTCCATCTATCTGTTTCTTCAAGGAATTGCAGTATATGAGCAGATAGCGATTTCACCTTCTTTTGCATTTCATTTTTTTTGCTTCATCATCATTTAATTTTGTACATTAAAGCCAAATATTCCTATTATTATTTTTTCACTATTTTACTTCCAACATTAGCATTCCAGCCTCCTATAATTAGTATGATGTCTTTTTTAGTGCTATAAGCTGTTTCACATGTATCCTGCGTCTGCATAACCAACTTGCCTTCCCCTCCATTCTCCCCTGCCTCATCCCAATTTAAATCCTACATCAGTTTAATCATTCCATGCAGCTTATGAAAGCTTATGCCTTTTAATGTAATTGTTAATCAGAAAAGGTGCTACCAGACTCCTCCTGATTTTTATCCCTCATGGATCTTGTTCCTCTGATATAATGTGACCAGTTCTAGTCCATTTCAGTTCAGTGATTCCCAGAATTTCAATGTTCAGTCTTGACCTCTCTGCTCCAACAAAATCATTTGCCTTGGTTCATGGTTTTGAGATTCCCCATACCAATAATATACATGTCTTTGCAGCAATGAATTTTCCTTTTGTCTCTGGCCACATCAACAGCTGGATGTCCTTCCAGTTTTAATCCAGCCCCAAAAGTGCCTGAGCTAGTGCTACTTAATTTGCCCTCTGCTCTTCTCTAGTAATTCATTGGTTATCATCTTCCAGGATCACATTGATGTTATTCTAGTTGTGAATGCCATTTGGTTTTCTTGACAGAATATTGGACTGACTTGCCATTTTCTTTTCCAGTGGCTCATATTTAGTCTGACCCTTTGTCTATGATGTACCTGTTATTTGTGTTCACTTCTAGGAGTGTACACTCCCAATGGTATAGCTCATAACCTCATTGGGATGTGCAAACCCCTTCATACTACAAGATAATAATGCCCTAAAGGGGAAGATTGCAGTTAGTCACATTTAAAGTAGACCTCCTGAGATCAGTTGAAATTAAGCTTGTCATAACTTAAGTCCCATTGATCTCAATTGGTCTGATCTATGTATTACTATCTAATTCTATCTAAATTCTAACTATAATATTTTTTGCTCCGCTTTGATGGGGAAGAAACATGTATTTTTAAAAATTATTATTTTTAAATGCTGTAAACCATATTGAAATATTTAAATACACCCATGCTTACAAAGAGAGAGGGAAAGTGAGCCTATTCGTTTATAAAACTATGAAAGATAAAGCCACATACTGATACAGTAATGAAAAGGAAAGGCTTAATATTCACAAGCAGGTAGACTTGAACATCAGGTCTGCATCTTTTCTCCTCATCACATACACAATTTTAAAATTAACTTCTGCATAATTAACTAACCAATTTCTGATTTGTCTAATTCCAGCAAACACTGCTGCCATCAAGAAGGCATTATTCCACAGCTCCACTGACTTCATAACAATAGAAAGAAGTCCATGTTAAAAGAAATAGATATGAAATAATGTAAGAGTTGAAATTCAGAAACAGAGCACGTTTCTTATGAAAAAAGTGAATGCTTTTCTTTTTATCAGAGTTGATTAAGTACCTGGTTTTAAGTCAGTTGAAATCAAGTTCTTGTTGTTATGTTTACAACCATCATCTGACAAATTTGAATGCAAATATTAAGTGAATATTATAACAAAAGACAGTTCAATATCTACATATATCATTACTGTGACTTAATGGAATGACAGACTAGTTGCTGGGATTCTTGGATAAAAGGCTGGACCTGGGGAAATGTAATTTGCCCAAGGAAAGCACTTAATAAGTTCCTATCAGTGCAACTGTATAATTTTCATGGAAAACTAAGTTGTGTTCAATGAAGTTTACTCTTAAATGTATAGCAGGGTTCCGCAATACAGTGCTTGGGGGAGCCAGAGTGCTTCCATCTCCCAATTTAAAATAAAATTTAATAATAAAAACCATCATCATCAATTTTGTTTGATATTTGGGGTATTAAATAATAATAATAATAATAATAATAATAATAATAATAATAATTCTGAATACAAACTGATAAAGTCTTGGTGCAAGACACACCAGATTTAACTGTGGTTGAAAAGAAGAAAGTGTGGATAACTGATGTGGCAATACCAGGGGATAGTAGAATTGGAGTTGAATTCTTTGAAGACAAAGAATTGGAGAAGATCATAAAGTATCACGAGCTGAAAAATGAAGTTGAAGGATTATGGCATAAACCTACAGTGGTGGTCCCAATGGTTATTGGTACACTGGGTGGCATACCCAAAAACTTTGGCAGCACTTAGAACATCTGTCATCACATTGACAAAATTTCCATCTGTCAATTACAAAAGGCCACACTGCTTGGATGTGCACATATACTACGCCAATGTTACAAAGTCCTGGGTTCTTGGGAAGAACTTGATGCAAGTGAAGGCTAACACAAGCTAAAGAACTGGTAGCTGTGATTTCACATTGTTGTGCATAAAATAATAGTAATAATAATAGATTTATTATACTCCCCCACTCCAACATCGACTAGATAATTTACAAGATTAAAAATAAAACAAAACACAGCACAAGGAGATCACACAATAGTATCCAGGAACAGAAGAGGTTACTAATCCTGTAGATACGGTGAGCCTACGCAATATTATTTATGCAGCACCTTTAACTAAGCAGTTATTCTGTATCTGTTAGAAATTCTGAAAAACAGACCACTTAAGACTAACTGAAGTCAGCTTAAAACAGGCCTCAAGAAAATGGTATTGGAATCTCTGACGCTATTAGAAAATTTTCCCAGTAGTGCATATTCAATACATGAATTTCTCATACACTGTGATATAAATAGTAGTTCTTCTAAAGCTTCTAAATTTCTCTTCAGGTCCCTCCCCTCACTGCTCCTTCTGCCTCCAAAATTAGAGGAATGGGGAGAAAAATAAAAGGTGTCTTTGTTTATAGGAGCTGAATTATGACCCTGTGATATGGAGGTGCAGAGAAGTCTTCAAAAAAATATTTGTCAGTCAGCAGTCTGCTAGCTGCAGTGAGCATTTTATTTTTACAGAATGTTTTTACCCAATTAAATGAAAACTAATAACATTCTGAAAGAAATATGGGGAACTTAATACCATCTCCCTCACAATAAAGTATAAAAAGCATATATATCAGTGTGTGGGTGACACAGGAAACACTGATATCTGTGTTGTGGTCTTCTAAATCTGATTGTGTGCCAAATGAAGTACATGATGTGACAAACACATACCATATATAAACCACAGTAAGCCAATGTCAGTGTTAAAAAATAACACTGGATGTCTGAATACTGCAATCCCAGGCAAAGAAAGCTAAATCTAAAGTAAAGTAGAATTTGTCTCCTGATCACTTCCATGCAGTTCCTGAGCACGATATGAAAGTGATTTTCTATTGCTTGAACTTTCCAGTGCCAGCTCTGCTTCGTCTTCTAGATCAGCCAAGGCCAGCTACATATTGCTACGTAGATGGGCTCCCTGCAGATACAGACACTTCTGAAATTAAAGTAACAACAACAGAATAAAGACTGAAAAAGAGTTTTCAGAAATACCAATACATTTAAATTGCTGGCAAAGACAACTGCTTGGCATTTTTTTTCCTTTGGTAGAAGTAAGCTAATCTGGTGTATTCTAATGAAAAGTAACTGCAGCATTATTTGGGGATAGCAGAAACTCAGAATTGGAAATGTTTTATGGCACATGTAGTTCATACATTTCATAATGAAATTCCATATGTATCTATGCCCATATCTATGTACATGGGGCTCCTGTACCCTCCAAATAGTTAGGATCACAGTCAAAAGAAAAGTGATGAACATTATTTTTCATATTAAAACAATGTTTTCTTTAAGTCTTCTAAGAGTATCTTTTCCATTTTTCTTTCTAGTGTTATGTGATGTTGACACATATCTTTGAAAAAGTCACTATTTAAAATGTGTGCAAATGCATATATCCTGCCTTTAAAAAAGAAGCCTCTTCCAATAAAACATAAAATAATAGAAACATTATTCCTTTTGCTTCTGTTGAAACATCTGTTAGCTATGATGCTTGGAAGATTGCAACTGGCATTTACAACCAGGTGGTTTTCACAACAGTGCTTAACGAGGTCGTAGGTTGCAGAGTATGTATAGGTGAGGGAGGAAAGAGAGCAATATTCACTTGAGCCTAGAGATTAGGAGGAGAGGCGAACTGTGAATTTGATGCATGCTGCTTACTGTATATAAGCAGCGGAATGCATGCCATGGATTGTGAAACTGATGGCACTTTCATACAGCTACTGGCCTTACCCACCCTATTATCTAGCAGCTTTGTGTCATCCTGAGTGTCTCTACACCAGGCTCCCTCCTGTCATGGTGCCAGTCACCCTTCCCGCCAGCTGGCCAATGAAGAGAGTAAAAAAGAGGCAGTCAGACGTCTTGGGGGAATTGCCTGGCTGGTCACCTGATTGATGGTGGAAGATGAAGGTACTTGCCTTGCCTTCTCATTGGGAAGGATAAGTCCCAGGAATTAAGACAGTGGATGAGACAGCAGTTCCTGCTAATGGAAAACTGCTTGATTGGCAGAAGCAGAGAAAGTGCTACAAAGCTATTTCATGCTTTACATCCAGCAGGAGTTAATTGGCTCAGCTTCCCAAGATAGTATATCCTGGGTGGGTGAAATGCTCTGATATTACTTAGTCCTTGATTGGAGTCCTGATGTCAAATTTGTGCCCATTAATTCTTCTTGGTAAAGTTTGTCTTATTTGTTCCATGTAGACTCCAGAAGGGCATTGCTGGCAAATGAAGGCATAACTCACATTAAAGGAAGAGCATGCAAAGGCACTATTTAATTAAATAATGGACACAGACACATAGCCTTGCTGAGTTCTGTCCCGGAAAGCATACAGCTAACCCACGCTCAAGTGGGAAGAACAGCAGTAGGAGCAAAGCTGAGTTTTTCTGAAACTAGAGATGACGGAAGGGATGACTTGGAGCCCAGAAAACCTTCAGGAAACAGGGAATTAGGCCAGCTTTATGCAGGAAAGTAGCAGAAACTTGGTGAAGGGACTGGACTGTCTGGGACCTGTGGTAAGAGCAGAACTAAGTATATCTGGGTTGGAAGGGGGAGATGGCACCAACTGTTACCCAGAAATCTCTAAGAAGGCAACAGGAGCTAAGAGGAAGTTTTCTTAATATATTGACAGAGGCCTGCTATCTAGGGAACCAGGGATTGGTTAGGATCAGCTAGCTGGTGAAGTAAACTGGGAAGAAATCTCCCCTACTAGGGACAAATGATGCAAAGAATTTTCTTTTTTCAGTCTCCTCCTCCTTGTCATGTCCAAGTTATGGGTAAGTTGTACAGGTTGTGAGATACCCATCTTTCTCCCTAGCTAGTGTGAAGTAGGAGGAGCCTGGTCATGGCATTTTGTTCCTCCAGGAGAATGGATGGTGGCAATGTAAGTACTATCTTACCCATATAAGCAGAAGCTGCATGATGCACTTGGGCAGGAAGCTGGCAGAGCCAAAGGAGGAGATCCCTCCAACTGTAATGCAAAATCCCACATATCCAGTTCTACATATCCACATATCCAGTCCCACATATCCAGTTCTTAATCAATGGAGTCTTAAATACTGACACATTTGTTAAGCACCATTAAACTCTCACTTATGTTCACACATTGCACTAAGTCTTCATTTAAACCACTATTTACTGAATAAACCACAACTAACTTGGTTCATACACAACACTAATCCATAAATCATAGTTGGTAATGCCAGAGTTCAGGCAATACAGCTTAGCATGATGTGAGACCCCAACCCAGTTAGCTAGCTAGCTAACTTCCTTTCTTCCTTCCGTCCGTCCGTCCGTCCGTCCAAGCAACTCGCGACCGTCCGGTGATCCCGAAGCCCCAGCCTCCAGATTCCCAGGCAGCAGGGCCATTTCTCCTGTCATGTGACGAGAAACACCCCGCCCGCCGCCCGACCTCTCTCCTTGGTGGGTGTCGCGCAAGCGCAGGTTTCAGACGCGCGTCGTCTGGCGGCGGGAATGGCGCCTTCGTCACGGGAGGACCGGCGTCCCGCACTATCGCTGCTGCGTTTGACCATGGTGAGTCTTCTTCGTCCAGGAGGCCGCACTTAGCCAGGCAGGGCGCATAAGGAAAGCGGGGTGGATAATAGATGGAAAGTGTCGCTGCTGCTGTGTCCCGGTATGTTATAATAATAACAGTTGTCGTCGTCATCCTCCTCCTCGAAGGCTACCTAGATGAGTTGGGTGGAAGAAGAGGGTTATCGGATGGTGGTGAGGGAGGCAACTGGAGATGCAGAAAGCGGCTGGTAGGAGGGGCGCCCCTGAGGGAGAGAGAATCTGGCTGAGGTCCGTGTAGGTGACTTCGTCCGGGCGAGGTTACAAGGCAGGGGCTTTATATGCAGAAGGTGAGAAATCGCAGGGGGAGGGTGTGAGAGTGTGTGTGTTTTGGGGAGGGGGAAGGTTTAGGTTCAGTGGAAAGGATTGGCACCGACTTGATGGCACATCAAGTCAATAGTTCTCTGTATCCAATTTGATATACTTGTATATGTGAGGCATATATTTTTATTCAGAAAGCTATTTCAAATGTTTATGTTCATGTAAACATTACCTTTTTTATTTAAAGAATGCAGTCTATTTGAAATAGTCTTTTGATTTTTTGGCACAGAGACAAATACATGATTTTGCTAAAGAGTTGTTCAAAGTGTGTGGGTTTTGTTTTTTTTTAAATAGGCACTGTCAAATGATGAAGCCCTTATTAATAAAAGATTACCTAAAGAACTTCTTTTAAGGTAATTCTATATTTAATCTGATTGCAGTTTTTAAGAATAAATTAACTTGGTTTTAAGTTTGCGATTTCACATAATTAATATATGTCTAGTTTTAATTCTATTTTAATTGTATTTGTATGCAATTTGTATGCAATGTATCAGTTGAGCATATTTGCATGATGTGGTAAACCATAGTATGGTTTACTGATTAATAACTTAAAATTGTATAACCATTGGCACATAGTTTAGAAGTGGCTTTATTTTATGTGGCTAGCCACAACATGTAGCCATGCATGCCTTCCTATCATTCTTATTTGGAAATAGCTTTTTTATGAGCAACATTTTATGAAGCAACTCTGCTGCTAAAGCTACTGTATACGTAAGAGGAGTACTGTTAATCCAGACTGAAATCATCCTACTATTTTCAGAGAACTGTTCAACAGATGAGTTCCAAGTCACAACCTTTCCTGAGATGCCCATTCTTCCAAGGATATCCCATGCTCCAAAACACCAATAATACTTGTTATAATGTACTATATGATCCTGTTGACATTATATATTTGGATTTTCAAAAGCTTTTGATAAAGTTCTTCATCAAAGACTCTTGAGTAAGGTGACGAGTCATGGGATTGTAGGGGAGATCCTCCAATGGATGTTAAATGGGCAAAGTTCTTATAACTGGCTTTATTTATTATAATCAAGGTTTTTCAGACTTAATTTTATCTAACATATAAGATAATGCTTACGTTTTTAATCTTACAGAAATATATAGACTGCACTATTGGAATGTATAGCTTAGGTTTTTTTTCTCTTTTCTCACAGAATATTTTCATTCTTGGATACAATTACTTTGTGTAGATGTGCACAAATTTCTAAGGTACTGTTGGGCATTTGCATTATAATTATTATTTTGTGATTAAGAAAAGTAAATATAAATCTACTTTAAACTTCAGAATTAAACTAGACAACTCTGTGATCCATTGGGTCATCCTATGAGAGAAAGGTAGTACAGTCTGATGTGACCAGAATGAACATTAAATTTTAGGTTGACCATATTTTTTTTATCCCAATGCCAGACAGTCCTGTGATCATCTAAGAAGAGTATGTATCATAAACAGAAAAATAATTGTAGTGACAAACAAACTTCAATAATAAGTCAATATTTATTTACCTAAACAGATAAATAGAATGACCACAGGCAGGCAAAAAAGCATTGGGAGCAGGAGCGACTTCTGACTTCCTGCTAGCTTCTCCATTGATTTTGCTTGTTGGAAACTAGCAGGGAGCATCAGAAATCACAATCACGTGACTATGGGGATGTTGCAACGGCCACAACTTTGCAAATAAAACTGGTGTGAACATTGTGGAAATTTCAATTCCACAGGAGTGATGGGTCCCGGATTTTTTTATGCATTCTTTAAGTTAGCGGATTTTAGGTACCTTGATTCAAAAATTGTTGCAGTATAATGCACTGTCTGGGCTAACTTGAGGGTAGAAACAGGCAAACAGATAAACACAGTGAGAGTTTTAGTAATATATAGATTTTATCTCCTGTTTGTAAGGTGTAGGATAAATCTGCGTATACTTGGAACATTTGTTTATAATAGGTAAGAAATCAGTGGGTCATAGCTTCTAGAAGGATCACATTTTCTAGCTTGTAATAATCTACTTCAGTGCTTCTCATTCAGTGTTTACAGAATGCTCTGGATGGTTTGTGGGGTGGATACCCACCAAAAAAGACCCCCATAAAAATGTTTTAATAATGTTTGAAATTCACCAAATTGCCAAAGCTTGCAAGATTTCAAGCAAGAAAATAATTGGTTTTTACCAGATTTGGCAATCTTGAGAGATTTCAGTCATTTTAACTTTTTAAAATTAATTTTAATTCTGGCTCCTGCAGGTACCATCTTGAGGGGGTCAAGTATGCCACTGCATTCGTGGGGTACCATGTTAACCCCTTGCTTGCATACGGGGTCCATAAAATCTATTGTTGATGATGTAGCAATCAAAATAAGAGAAGCAGTAGGGAGAGATGTGCTGCAAGTGACTCCTGAAAGCCATTTTTCTCCACTTATGGTTATCCAGGTCCCTCTTTCCATCTCTTTTGCTGCTGCCAAAGATGTTGATGCACTTAAAATAACACTTTCCCCAAGATCATAATGATAACAGCCTCATGGATCATAGGGGAGGAGGCTTTAACCTTGCCATCCCTGCAGTGCTGAAATAAAAAAGTTTCATGATGTGATGAGTCCCTTCTATCAAGTCCCTTCTATCAAGGCTAGCTGAGCTCATTGGGATAAGGGTAGTTATATGTATGTATGTATATTTGTGGACCCAGTGCACATTGGGGACGGCAGTTTAACCTTGGGGCTGAAAAGGTGTTCACTCCTGATTTAAGGAAATAAACCCGCTTTATAAACTGCATTATGACATTGATTTGTTTCCATAAATCATATGTTAAAACAAGTTCATTTAGATGTGGCAGAACAAAACTTTCAATTACCTGGTAGTTTAATGGAGAAGGATAAGGGAAATGAATAAGTTCACTCTTGTTAAATTGAACTATCATCATTGTTGTACCAAGCCAAAGCAAATATTTGGAATGAATATTTTTACCTCACCTTACACCAAATGAGGATTCTTTCTTCCTGCTGTACATATAAATAGCTTTTCTACATTCCTACACTAAAACTTTTACTCCTTTTAAGACTGTAGATTTTGAAATATGAAAACATAATCCATCTTAATTAGTAGTCTGATTTCATGTTCATTCATATTACTTAGAATAATAAACCTTTTCCTTTTTATGCATCTTTTGTACTTTTTGAGAGAAAAATGTACAAAGATATTTGAAGTATTTATAATGCATATATTTTGTGTGTTTTGTACATTTAGTATTGGAATGTCTTGGCTCTGGATGGAAGTAACTGGCAAAGAACTGATCTTTTCAACTTTCAGACAGATGTAGAGGTTGTTATACTGCAATTCTCCACTGTTGCTGAAACAGCTATTTATATACAGTGAAACTGAAACTTGGAAGGCAATATAATTTTATCTCATATCTACTCTTTGTTGATTTGAAATTATTCAGTTAAATAAATAATACAATTACCAGTTAAATAATATACTTTAAAATTCTATCTACATAACAGTTTGAAGCAATGTCTCATTAAATATTATAATGCCATGTTTTAGTAGATTAGTTTTATAGTTATGGTAGTTACTGAGATGTCTACAAACTATTGGATCTTTTATTTCCAAACCTTAACTAGATTTAAATCTTAATTAAAGTTTGCATGTTTGTAGATTGAAATCATATGCACAAGGCTTATGAAATGTGTATTTTATTCTTTATAATTTATAATGTGCCTTTCTGTTCTGACAAGCACTCAGGGTGGATATTTTACAAGCCACAGGGATTAGGATAATTAAAACCTATTAGAACATTATTATTCAGTGTTTCTGTCTCTTCATGGATCCTTTACTGCAGCCTATTTATACATTCACAAAATATACTTTTTATTTTATTTTGTATCACCTATGCAATTGGAAATAAAACTTTTCTTATGCTTATTACCTGTGCCTCTACAGGTTAAGGCTGCCATCACTACAGTTTTTAGTAGTTATTTCTACTCTTTGTATGTCAAATAGGTAAGAGTAGAAGAAGAAAGTCTAACACTAGTCATAATGACAGTACATCGTTTTGCTTTCCTTTTTATAGATTAACTAATTGGTCTGATAATCTCATGCAAGATAACCAGTAATTTTAACTTCAGACTAGTAAACAAGAATTATCCAATTTGTATAGGAAATAGATTGATGTACTAGATCAGCAGTTCTCAAAAGTGTGGTCTGGGGAACCCTGGGGGTCCCCGAGACACTTTCAGGGGTTCCATGAAGCCAAATAAATAAATATTTTTAAATTTCTCAGTTTTAATTTCTAATACAGTAAATATCAATAGATATAACTCACATAAACCAAAGCTCTTTGGGGTCCTCAATCATTTTTAAGAACGTAAAGGGGTCCTGAGACCAAAATGTTTGAGAACCACTGCACTAGATTATCTTGAGTTTAAATCATATCACAAAATGTATGACCATAGTTTTAATATATATGTAGTGAACATTTCTGTTTAATATACAGTACATACAAAATACACCTTCCTCATACAGTACTTAAACTTAGGATAAAACTCCACGGCATTTCTGCTATACCCCAAATCATCGGTTTGGATTATTTTTAAGGTGCAAAAACTGCATATTACCTGTATCCACTATCTTTTGTTCAGTGTGACTTTCAAGTGTGCCTTTTGGTGACATCTCATGCACAGTGCTAAGTCTTCAAATTGCCAATAAGGGTAAGCTTTCTTATTATGTGACATTTCAATGTTCAACATTTCTTATGAGATGGTTAACACTTTAATCTGTGCTCAGTAACATACTGTATAGAGTATAAACTGAAGGGATAGAAAATGTGGTTAGTGTGATGTTAATAGGAATTTTTAAAAAATCCTAGAAATGCAAGTAATTAGCACCACAGATATACTAATGTAATTAGATCGTACATTACTGAATATATTAAGTAATTATGTAACACAAAGGATAATACTACTGATATTCTTGTTACTTATTTCCTACAGTGTGCCACTGGAAATAGATTGTTTATTTCTCTTTTAATGGCAACTTTTTGATAAAAATATAATAAACACAAAAAGCCTCTGAATGATGCTGAGAAACAGAAATTGTATTGTGTGTTGAACTAGGTTTTTTAGGGGCAACAAGCTGTAATTACAAATATTCCCTTGGGGAGAAAAAAACTAACAGAATGACTCCAGTGGAAAGCTATTTATCACCAGGTGTAGGTGGCCTAGTAGAATTATTTGTTCACATGTTCTTGTGGGCAACAAACTGGGTTGAGTAAGGAGAGGAAAGCTTATGTACTGTCCATACTGTAATCCCATCTAATCCCAGAAGATAGCTGTAATAAAGGTTAGTTGAATACATTGCATACTGCAGTAAACTTCATACTTGTTCATATTTTAACACATGCTTGTAACAGATACAAAAGTAAAATTAAGTGTAATTTTCTATTGTCTAGGTACCAGTCTAGAAACCAGGAGACTGTGAGTTCTGGTCCCACCTTAGGCATGAAAATTCGACTGGGTGACTTTGGGCCAGTCACTCTCTCTCAGCCCAACTCACCTCGCAGGGTTGTTGTTGTGGAGAAAATAGGAAGAGGAAGGAGTATTAGTATGTTCGCCCCCTTCAATTATTTATAAAAATAATAAAGGCGGGATAAAAAAAACAAACAAAAAAATCAGTGGAGCAATTGTTTGGTTCCAACTATCCAATCTCACAAGTAGCAAGGACAAATTACAATGCACTGAAAAGTTGGAACAAAAAGCATTAATTTATTTTAGTGTTGCTCTTGGGCAGGATTAGGTAGGCTCTGTACCTAAGGGAGAGCCAAACCTCTATATGCAGATCAGTTTCATTGGATCCACAAATGTGGATTTTAAATGAATGCCTCCCCCAAATCATACTGCCAAACTTCAGCAATAAATCTTTTAACAACAATAACATGATTGCCTTCTGTTTGTTAATGACTTGGAAACAAAAGGGTAACAAGCAAAATAATAATAATAATAATAATAAAAGTGTACTAACCAATTTTGAAAAGGCTTAACACATTGCAAAAAGTTTTTAAAACTCTGTTTTGCCTCCTCTGCCAAAAAATGGAGGACCTAAAAATTCCACTGTCTTTACGCCTTGGATCTAAATTATTTAACTACTAAACTTTAGGAATGGAATACTACATACAGTGCTGGCAAAGGCAAAGGCTTGTGGCTTAATGTGGCTTTCTGTGCACTTCTCTGCTTCTCTATACTTTAAATGAACATTCCTGGTTCTGGAATGATGGCAATATTTCACAAGTTTTACTTAATTTATTTTTAAAATTCTGTCCTAAAAGTGAAAATTAATTTGGTCCGATTTAAATAGAATTTGAATACGATATTAAAAAGAATCTTTATCTTTTTTGTCTTGTTTTAGAGACTATGTGGCCTAATATTGGATCTCCTCTTGACATTCATCTGATTAGATATGAAATTGACATTTGTTTCATCTGTTTAAGGGCCGAGTGTTAGAAAATATTTCTAAAAGGTGTGGTGGGTTCCTGAGACAATTAAGTCTAAGAAATTGTCTTGGGGTTGGAGATTCTCTTACTTACTTTGAAGTAAGCAGCATTCTAAAGTATTCATACATGTTTTTGATTTAGTAGATAAGGAAAGATCTGCTATTGTTCATCAGTGTTGTTGAGGCAATGAAGAATACATTGTCTGGAGGATTCCTTGTATTAATTTTGCCACAACAAATACATATTGCAACACAGAACTACTGCTGATATTTTTTGACAAATGTTAATAACAATAGGATAAACCAGTCCTAGCCATATATTAATGTATTGCAATCCTGCAAGTCTTCTAATAGTCCTGGAAGGTGTTGAAATATTTTTTTGCAGTTATAGCATTGTCACTGGAAAAAGAAATAAGGCTGTCCAGTGTCTTGACGTGCAATATAGGGACATCAAAGCAGCAAGCTTCAGAACTTACAAAAAGTGGATTTATAGATTGCTGCTGTAAGCCAAATTATTTCAATTCAACATATGCATCATTTAACAAATTAAAAGTTTTTATTAACTTGACTTTAACTGCTTGTGGATATCAGGAGAACAAAAGTGTACCAACTGTCCTCTTTTGACTGATTAATATTAATTAAAAGAATATATATGATACTGAGCTACAGATAATAAAACAGGATATGAGTTTAACAGACTCAGAAGATCTTTTTTAAGAACAGTAATGTATATTTGATGATTTGTAATTACTGAATGGAAATGTCTGAGGGGAGAGAGTATGACTAAATCAAACCTTAATCTTTTTAATTGGATTATTTGGCTTCTTGCAGAACCTTTGCACAGAACTATAGTAACATTGAATATTTGACCCTCAATGGATACACACAAATTATGGATAGGTAAGCAGATAACATTTGATATCTGCATATAGAAGTAATGAACCAAATAGACATTTAGTGCTCTTCTTTTTTTACAGCACATTTTACAGCCTTAGTAAATTCTGTCCCAGGCTACAACAACTGGATCTAACATTTTGTGTGTCTATCACAAACAATTCTTTGAGGAGTCTAAGGTAAAAAGATTTCTTGTTTGTTCAGCTCAGACTTAAACTATTGATTTGGTATCTTAATACTGAATGTTGGCTCACCAAATACCAGTACTACTAATGTGTAAATCATGGGTGATTTTCTCATGGCTTTTCTAAAAGGACTGGTAGTTATTTATAGTAAGATGATTATTACAATATTACTTGTGCACTTAATGTCTTGTTTTCTTAATTTTATATAGTGAGGGATGTGAAAACCTGAAATTCTTGAACCTTTCCTAGTGTGATCAAATTTCGAAAGATGTTGTTGAAGTATTGGTGAAAGGCTGTAATGGACTAAAGGCACTGTTGCCTAGAGGATTTACACGGATACATATTTTTTTAGATTTCAAGTTAAGTCTGTAAAAACTAGTTTTGTATTGAAATATTCAGTAAAATTTAATGTAATTATTACCTGCAGTGATCCATTTATTTTACCTGATAATTCTGTAATGCCATACTGCTAGAATTCTAATGCTACAGCTAGTAGATGAAGCTCTTCATCACATTGAAATGCACTGCCATGAACTTGTTACCTTAAACCTACAGTCATGTACCATAAGTATTTCTTTTTAATAAACATTTAATTCTTAAATAATTCTGATGGAAAGATTAAATGTATTTGGCTAAATCTGCAATTTTTGAACTGGGAAAAAAGTATTCTCGAAATTCTCAGTGTCCCCATTGGCCAAAACCCCTGCTTATTCCTGTGTAAGATCAATAATAATGAAGGTATTATAGTAGAGGTTGTAATCTGAAAGACCAGACACCTCTCCAATGTCTGGAGGGAAACAAAGAGAAACAGGGAGGAAGTGATAAGTAAGAACCATTTTTTTTCAGATATGAATAATTTCTACTACCCAGTTTGAATGAAGAATAATTTAGGGGAGAGGAGGAGCAGAATAGAGCTGGTCTCCAGCCAGTAGACTGATTTCACTCTATTAAATATGTAATGGAGTGATTCTGAAGAGGAGAAATAGATGGAAGAAAATACTTCTCCTTTCTGTACCTCCTTTTCTTCTAAACATATCATGTTAGGATTTCCTTTTTGCATGTTTCTGTGAATTGTGCAATAACAACATCACTGTCTACCTCTTAATCACAGCAAAGGTAATTTTTGTTTTCATTGAAAACAAAACTTCAGTACAAGGCACAAATGTTGGTATGATCAACATATTAGTGAATTCTGAGTGATTTCCTTTTTTGTGAATGTAGGAATCTCTTTTTCGTTTTTGAGATTTCATAATGTTTCCTGGATTTTATCTTATCTTTCTGATCAATCCATCACAGTTCCCAGTCTGATGTCCTTGAGATGAATTGAACTAAAACTCCCATTGGCTAGGCTAGCTGGAAATGAGGGAAATTGTAAGTCAGTATGTATGAGGAAATTAGATTGGAGGTTTTTATAGGCCAAACTTTTTTGTTACATGAATGTCTATGATGATGATCTGTACTAGCTGGCTATGGGTTGCTAGTTATCCTTGCTAGTTATCCTAATTATCCTTCCTCTGGTCATATATTTACAATTGTTTGTTTACAAATTGACGTATGGAATGTATGCAGTCAATGAAATGATCAGTGATGAAAGCAGATCCATATTTAAAGAAGTCATGCCATGTTAGGAAATATCTGACAAAAATTAGTGCTGTGTTTGAACTGTTTTCCAGATGACTAAATAGAATGATAAAGTGACTATGTTCAGAGGTCACAACAAGCATAGCTTGTGGTTTAGTCATGAACTGCACCATCTGGTTTTGCCCTGGCACTCTGCCTACCTAATGATCTCTTGGCTTGTTAAGGCTTTTTCTTTGCTTGTGGATGCCATCTCATTTAAATCTTTTTATGTTTTTTGTGGCTTCCACTTGCCATTAATTAAAGATTAATGAAGGTAGATCGTAGATTGATGACACAACAAGCTTTACAATGAACAGCAAAACAATCCATCAGGAAAAGCCAGCTGGCAAGATCAGATATTGTTGACAATAATGTGCTGGTTACTCAGCCATAAGATAAACAGTGTTTTAGCTTGAGAGATAATATAACTTTACAGGTGAAAAGTTATCCGCCCTTGTTTGTTACAGCAAATATCAGATGAAGGCATAAACAGTATCTGTAGAGGATGCACCACCTTCAATCACTTTGTGTTTCTGGTTGTACAAACCTTACAGGTGCTTCTCTTGGTCTGAATTGTCCAAGTCTCAAGTAAGTATTTCTCATTAATGTAAGTGTTTCTGACATTAATGAGAAATATTTACTTGAGACTTGGGCAATTAATGTAAGTTTTTCTTACATTAATGCCTGGTGTTATTTGGTCTTGAACTGATGAGTATAGTAGATGCCTAATATTTTTTGGTAGTAAGTAATTATCACTGCGCTCCAGTGTAAGTTTATCCACAAGACATCCCCAAGAAGCTTGCTACAAAGTACAGGTAGTCCTCACTTAACAACCATTCATTTAGTGACTGTTCAAAGTTTCAACAGTGCTGAACAAAGGGACTTACAACCAGTCCTCGCACTTACAACTGTCACAGCACCCCCATGGTCATGTGATTGCGATCCGGGCGCTTGGCAACTGTCTTACACTTATAATGGTTGCAGCATCCCGGGGTCATATGATTGCCATTTGTGACCTTCCCAGCCAGCTTTTGGCAAACAAAGTCAGTGGGGAACTGCATGATTCTATGTGATCAACCACATGATTGACAACTGCATGATTTGCTTAATAACTGCTGCAAAAAGGTATGCATAAATCAGGTGTGACTCGCTTAACAACTGCCCCACTTAACGAATTTTTCAGTCCCTATTGTGGTCGTTGAGTGAGGACTACCTGTACATAAGACTAGAATACCTGTGTGACTTGTAGTAATCTTTTAAAAACATATTCGTTCCTGGTAACTGATTGCAAAGCAATTCTACATTACAGAATAACCCTGAAGAAATATTAGAGTGCCTAATATTGTTCTTAGTAATAATTTAAAATCATTAGAGTGAAATAAATAATTATTTTAAATTATTTATGGACAGTAGAATTTTCTCCATAACAACTTCTGATACATTAAATCTACTCATCTTTAAGGTCCCCCCTGTGCCCCCATGTCAGTCCCTTGCTGGCCTTTTGGTATTTATGCACAAGTCTGTTTGTGATGAACCTCCCTCTGCCTGATATTGTTCCCCTCCCACTTCTTCTTAGAGTCTGTGGAGATGAAATTTGCAATGTATTTCTGCATTATTTCTCTTAAGGTGACTAGAGAAAGGTTGATGCACTTTTCTTTGTTTTGTGATTTTATTTCAGTTATAGATGCAATTATTTTTCCCTCTGCTTTTTTTCATTTTAGAAGTCTTTAATTTTAAAATTTTGCATTGCTCTAGTCAGAAATTGCTCCTCTGGGGAATTGCAAACAGCTTCAGCTTACGTTCTAAACGTTTGTTGCAAAAATCTAGAACTTAGTGTTCTCAGGCATCCTCACAACAATAAAATGAGTGGTTGCTTATTTTCCCAAATTAAAAAGCAATGAGCTGAAGCCACATGTACTTGCTTATACTGAAAAGCTTAAGTACAAATATAATATTTTAGACTCCCAGAGACCAAACCAGAGACAGGAGAATAAGGGTTCTAGTTTATAATTACTATATTTATATCACCTTTTTCAGTACAACCTATGTGAGTCCTTCCATTTATTTTATGACAATCCTGTGAGGTATGCCAAGCTGAAAGTGACCTGTCCATGTTTTTCTCATTACAGAGGATTTGAATCCTAGTCCCTTAAACTATTATGACAATCTAATAAAGCCAATTATTGATGGTTTAGTGCAAAGTATGGTTGTGGAACCTTTTGTTCTCCAGATGTTGTTGGACTAAATATCTTAGCATATTTTATCACTGCTTATGCAGGTGGCTGCTATTGGGAAGTTACAGCTCAAGAACATCTGGAAGACCATTAATGATCCTCTAAAAATATGAAGACTTTGAAAAATGGTTAATTGTTTAGCCTCGGGGTTTTCATCTGTGACAGAATATGGAATGTCAGGAGTAGGTAAATTTCAGAACATTAACAATGAGTATTTCTTACTGTCCATCTTTACCAGTGAGTGCAAGGACCAACCATAATAGATTTTACCTTTGTTCATTTTCTCTGATTCCACAAAAGTATTTTCAGGTGTGAATCAATATTTTTATTTGGTAATATATCAGTTATAGGCATAGGGTTATAATGATGTTGTAAAACTTGAAAACAAATCTTGTTGCCAAAAGAGGAAGGTATATGATCTTCTTGGAAGTGAATATGCTTCTACTGATTTATTTCTTGTTCTGTACATTCCTTGTTCTGTTCTTAATCTCAACATAAGAACATCCTTTTAAATTATGCTGACCTTTAATAATATTTTTTTTCAGGAATCTGGAAGTTGCACAATGTTCCCATCTTACAGATGTTGGTTTTACTCTTCTAGCGCAGGTAGATAAGGTTAATATTTTATTATTGATATTTGTATCTCACCCTTCTTTTAAATTACCTGAAACAAGCTTTTGGCAACAAGATTTTAATGCAAGCTAGATTACAGCAATTAAGCTATAGCTGGGGCAAGAATCCTAGTGTCTTCCATATATTTTTGAATTTCAGCTTCCAATGCCTTTGCCATTGGCTGTTCTAGTTGGGACTGATGAGATTTAAAAATCCAAAAAATTTAGAAGACAGCTAGTCACCTTAGGCTAGTGACTTATCCAAGTCCAATGAATTTCAGTGATGGGTGAAGCCTTATAACTGGGTTTCTCAGAGCATAGCACTGACTTTTAAAAATATGGATTTTCTAGGTATACTTCTGTATTTTTACCAATATAAAGAGAAGATTAGTTTGGGGCAGATTTATTAGGTATATCTTGAAATTATTATATACAAGCATAAACTCACTAAGAATGCCATGAATTTATTTTTCTTGAGGATTTAGTTTATTTGTCCTGAATTACTAACTTCTAACACTTGTCAAAAATATATAAAACATGAACATATCATAGGGAACTTCAACTTTTAAGTTCAACCTTGTTTTAACTATCTGTTCCAATTTTAGAGTTGCCACAAACTGGAAAAGATGGACCTAGAAGAATGTGTTCTGGTAAGAGCCATTTATGCAATGCCTTTGTGTCAAATCTCAGTGAAGTATTTAATGGCAATTAAAGTACTTAGTTAAAGGATGACAAAGTGCTTCAGAAGTCCTTTGTCCACTGCTATGTTAACCAGTCTTCTACAGTTTTTTTTTTCCTTTTTAGATTGAAGACAACACATTGATACAGGTTTCCATTCATTGCCTTAAACTGCAAGTATTGGTAAGTTTCGCATTATTAATTTGGTTTGAGGACTGTAAAATAAGCTATTTTCTCTCTCTCTCTCTCTCTGTTTCTCTCTCTCTTTTACTGAAATAGTTTCATTTCAAAGCTGTTTTTTTCAGTTCACATGCTTCATTTCATCTTATCAATAGACAATGCTTAGAATAATGCAGTTGAAGATTCTTTTTGCTATGCAGGTGTTATGAATTCTGGTTTGAAATAAGTTTGAGGCTACATTTTCTGCAGCACAGGTGGAAGCAAATAATTCATTTAGTCTATTCCCTCTTGTTTGTATATGTATGAATGGAATTTGAAGTTGGTAGAAACCATGCTAACTCCAGAGACAGAGCCTTTAATAATCTAATAAATTACCTATTTTTTTCTTTTCCTAGCTCATTTCCATCATTGGGAGAATGGAATAATGGACTACTGCAAACACTGTACCTGCTAAGATATCAAATTGAATATGCGAGGAGGTCATTGTTTCCTATCAAGCAACATAGTTTGGCAACTCAAACTAAACAGGGAAGGGAAAGAAGAAATGAGGCAGACTAAGTAGAGCTGCACCTTTCACACTCCTGTTGGAATTCAAAAGGCCTGGATTTGAGCTAAGGCATCCTTCATTCAAGAAGTGGAGACCCATTGCTTCCTGCCCCTTCTTACATGGACAATATAGAGGATATTAAAGGGTGGAGCTTTCCTTCCCAATATCCCATACATGGATATCACCTGACCTGCCAGAAGAGATGGAAGACTGAATCCATTTTTTCCATTAGATTTAGTTTCTCACACCTGGTTTGGGTGTTTGTATTACTTTAACTAAACAAAACCTGCAGATCAAAGAATCTAGGACTCCTGGATAGTTTTGCTTTTCACAATGAAAGCAGGACAAAAATAACTTGTACTAAAATTGAAAGGCCATTTTTCCAGTGGAAGTTGTTGTCTAAATTAGGAAGTTTGCCTTTAAATAAGCTAAATTTCATATGTTGCTTTTTGTTTTAGAGCTTGTCGCACTGTGAGCTGATCACAGATGATGGTATTCTGCATCTGAGCAACAGCACATGTGGACATGAAATGCTCCAGATACTGGAGCTGGACAACTGTCTTCTATCACAGATGTGACTCTAGAACATCTTGAGAATTGCCACAACTTAGAGAGAATTGAGTTATACAACTGTCAGCAAGTCACCTGTTCAGGCATCAAAAGAATAAAAGTAGGTACCATACAGCTATTTTAAGTGACAGGGTATCCCTAGGTAGCTACTGCCATTGTTTTTGATACCACTTAAAGCCTTTATCTTAAGACCTAAGTTCTCAAACTGTGGGTTGTGACTACCAGGAGATCATGAACAAATTAGAGGGGGTTGCATTTTTTAAAAACCTGATCAGGCATGCATAGGCAAAATGGGAGCACCAGCAAAACTTGCTGCAGATTTTACTTCCTGCTTTAGCTGTACAAACCCCATGTGGGCTTAACCAAGCTAAATAAGGAGCAAGTTTTGACACCACTCATTTTGCAAGCAGAAGGGTTGTCAAAGCTCGCTCTGAGCTTTGCTTCCTGTTTTGCCTGCACAAACTGGAAGAGGAGGTTGTACTTGTGCAAAGTTGGAGAATGCCTGCGATATTTAAATTATGTCATCATTAAAAACAAACTGTTTTTTTTTCTTGTCCAGTCTAAATCACAGTGAAATCGTTAGTTTTATTCATGGGGGGGGGGTGTACAGGTTACACAAATTCATTTTAGTTGGTCATGGTAATGCAAAGTTTGCCACCCCCATCTTAAGACTTATTGGTGTGATTATTCTAAATACTAATTCATAAAGAAAACCCCATTTCAATTTGAAATCAGTGGTAGGTGAACTTCTAACATATAGTTTCCTTTTTCTTCCTTCCAGTTCCATGATAAAGATTTTTAAAGTCTACTAACTTACCTTTTGAAAAATCCCTATCCAAAGGTGGGAGAAAAAATGACTCACGTTTTATGTTTTGCTAATTCATGAATTGAGGACAACGACGGTTGCAAAGACTAAAATACTGTTGAGTTACCTTAGATGTTTGTATAATCTTTAGTCAATAGCACTGAAATACACAGCTCACAGAAGCACTTATTTGGACATATGCTTAATATTCCAGTACTGATAACTCTTAAATTGGCGGGGTGGGGGAGAGGATTTAGAATCCAGCCAGTGCAGTAGTGTTACAATATTAAACTGTAGCATAATAATGTGTTCCTTCTTTTCCCATGCATGGGAAAACGCCCTCTTTTTAAATTAACAACAGATAGCATTACAGATTCATCATTATTTTCAATAACGATAGTTTGTTCCAACCACAGATTTAAAGTGTGGCCCTAACAAGTTTGTACATTTGGATTAGGGTTCTTTACAGGTGCAACTGCATATATTTATTTCCAAAACTGAAAGAACATCAAGATCAGGAAACAAGTTATGGTTTGGCAGCAATGTTAATTTTTCTCCAAGTTCATCCTGTATTTACTTTCTAGTTCAAACCAGGGATACCAGTGTTCTTCCCCTTTGCTATTATAAGCATTCTGTCTTACAAACGATTGCTTCTTTTTTTAAAAAAAATTGCAGTTAATGGACCTGCTCATTTAATACAGTATTTCCAAATTATATTTGAGAGTTTATATCGATCCAAGTTGTGGGCCAGTAAGGGGCTGAGTTTTCCTCTTTCTTTCCCAAAGAAATCATTAATGGGTAGGAGAGAAAAATTGGTCTCTGATCTCCCATTCTCTAGCTTGCAAGGCTCATATAAGCAAGGTTAGGATTTAGAACTGTACTTGTTGGCAGCTCCTTGAAAGAGCCATGACATATCCACAGTAGCTGTGCAGGAAGTGTTAAGGAGGTCAAAACAGCATACCGTTGCCTGTTTCAGGTCCAAACACTGCACACCTCTACTAAGGAAGATAGATATGATTCTTATCTTTAACTCACTTCCTCTCCCATGTGACAGGAGCACATTTTGAAGTTTTAGAATACCTTCAGCAAAGTTCTTATATGTTAGAGTAACCTATATAAAGACTGACAAGATGGCAGAGATAGTTTCAGTAGCAAAGTAAGGATGTGTAAAGAAACCCTTTTTTTTTAATGATCATTTGGTGTGATCAAATTTAAAGCCATTGGTCTGGTTGGGAATATAGTAGCATGGAGAACCATGAATTGCACGACCAATTCTAACCCTGTTGTCATCCCAGAGAAAGACACAAATTCCCATATGCAACAGATATGCTTAATGAAGTAGCCACAAAGATTACTTTTTACAATTTTTCTTCAAATTGGTATACCCCCAAATGCATTAGGACTACAGCTCCCAGAACATTCTGACCAACATGGCTATTCATAGGTTTGAAAGGAGGTCAGTAGATTTTAGTTACTTAAGATTCCACCTGTGATTTGTGGACCGCTAGGTGGTTGAGAAATACAACTTTCATAATGATTTGAATAAAATGACTTTTTTTACACAATTAAGATATTTAACAGTGCTAGTCAATAATTGCACCAAGGTGCTTTGCCTTTTTTAGAAAAGAAAAATGGCAGGGAATCACAATAATTGGAGCCAGTAATAATCTGGACCATTTAAGCTGCTATTAGCCTTGGATGAATTATGGAAAAATTGGCACGGGCAGAAAGAAATGAAGTAGCTTTCCCCAACCTAGGGGTCTCAGAGCTGGAGGCTAGCCTGTTGGCTTCTCCCAGCCCTTGTACACACAAAGAAGATAGTGTTAAGCCAGATTTACTTTTTGTTCCAGAGTTCATTCCATGTTGAACAAAATACACATTTATAATTTTGTCTTACCTACTGGTGGGAGTCAAGTTGGCTTAGCATGTTGACCATTTTTTGAGGCGGGGGATAGAGTTCAAGAAAACTGAAGTTGTTTTGTAGTCTTTCTAAAGGCAAACCAAATAGACCAGTAGTTGTCCTTGATTTAAGTGTTACACTGTTGAAAAGCAGATAAAACACTAAGAAACACCTTTGGTGTGACAATGGGGGAAGGGAAAGTAGAAGAATTTCAGCTTATTCCCTTGGGGAGCAACATTTAATACCTTTCAGTTAACCTGTGGTCTGGAAGGCAGCCATCTGAGTTTCCATTCACTCATTCTCAGAATCAGCAGCCTTGGATGCTGATTGAGGAGGAAACTGTACTGCTCCATTATGTCCCTAAGTAAAGAATGATTTCCGTGAGACTTAGGAGGAAATGGAAATTATACTCTGATTTCTGAGTCACACATACTTGGTTTTCCTCCTCTATTAGGACTGATACTTTATATCCTATTTTACAGCCTCTCTTGCTACAGTTCATATGAGTAGACTGATGTAGCAGATCTGGTGGTGAGGGAAAACCAGGGAATGCAGGGTTGAGTGTCTGAGATTAGTAGCTGCTTAGGGGTATCATAGTTTAGAGCCAAGTTGTTTTCGGGATTCAGTGGCAGCAGTCTAGTCCAAAGGGGTACTCAAACTCAGGTGACTATGAGTCAATTTGAGAGTCCTGGAATATGGTTGGAGATACAAATGAGACACCTACAGGATGCTCAGGGAAAGGTCTCAGCTACAAGCAACAATGAGGACAGGTGGGGTATGTGTGCACAACAGAATATTTCCCCACTCTGTCAAAGTTTTGTTTCTGCGAGCCCTTAATGTGAGATGCTCACTAGGACTTTGTTGCAACAGCTTAGATGCTGCTACTCTCATGGACCTGAAGGAATAGATGCCAACAACTCACTACTCTGGATAGGTTTGCTTTAGGATAAATGGCCCTCTCAAGCTGTTCCCTGACACCTCGCTGGGGTGATCTTATCAAAGAGAGAGCATTTGCAAGACCTAATCTTCCTTATGAGAGGAGGAATGGCAGAAATGAAGTTTCTGGCAATGTTTTAATTCCTTGTTAATGTATCCCGTTTCTCAGTTAAAGTGATGCTGCTGATTCATATTTTTTATATTGTAATACCACTTTTCCAGGCCCTACCTGGGGAACAGGAAGACTCTTTCCACTGAAGAAGCTATTCTTGATACAGATACTACCTGTAGTGCATGACAACCGCATAGTGTGTCTTAAAAACAGTCATAGGAAGAGTATATTTCTCTCCTGTCACCTCTGAAGATAAACAAGGCTGTACTTCAGTAGGAGCTTTGGGCAACAGGCTTGGCAGATGCAACTCCTAAAGGATGCTTCCCCATATAAGAGAAAGTCCCAGGTATGTAATAACCCTTGCTTATCAATTCATGGTCTTTGGCCCTAGTGGTGAAATTTGGAAGTCAATTTTATACCTGACCACTTATATTGTGGGCATTTTCTGATTTAGAAACCAAGTTACTAAAAATAATGCAATTTGAATGTAGGCAATTTTACAGAATCCCACTATAGCGTAGATATGATCTAGGAAACATTGTAGCGGGATTTTGTTTTACTGTATTGAATTATAAATAATAATTTGATTATTAGATTTCATTAAGACTGAGTTTCTCTGCAGGTTCACCTACCTAATGTGAAAGTTCACGCTTGCTTTGCTCCAGTAACACCACCTCCTTCTGCAGGAGGCAGTCGACAGCAACTCTGCCACTGCTGCATTATCCTTTAAGAGGTGAAGAGCACGCTGAGGATGCTTGGTCAGAAAAATGGCATCCAATGTTTATTAATTTGCAGGAGAGTTTAAAATTCTAATTCTGTGTTGATTCCTGCGCAGAATTTAAAAGTAACCTTGATGTTGATTTGGAACAATATTGACGTTTTGGCATTGCATTAGCAGAAATGCTAATATGCAGATATCCAATAATTCTGCTGACTGAAGATAATAAATGCCAACAGACCCACTTGAGTGAAGGGACATCTTCAAGTATCATGTTATGTTTACCTGTGGGTAAAACAACCCAGTTTTGGGGTTCATATGATATACTGATAACATGGGCTGGGATTGTACAACAAGCAAGACTAAAATGTGGCTGCCTGGTTTTTTGTGAATATAGAGTGAATACAGTTGTTTCTCAAGGTCAAATATAAGGACATTTTTCTTCAAGAATTGTAAAAGGATTTTTTAAATGCTAAATAGAAAAGGTATATTTATCTTTCCTGAAAAAGTATTTAAGTGGAGAGTAAAAGCAACTTTGGGATAAGGTGGCGCAGTTTATACGACCTCTAATGATATTGAGTTGGAGGAAAGGGTCATTTTTTACCTTTATTTTAACATAATCTTCTAAAGCCAGAGTCATAAATTGGATATTTAAGCAATGTGGTCTGAGGTGTTTGGGGATCATATGTAGCTTATTATTGGTCTTATAATAGAATATAATTTTTTAAAATCCAGTGCTGTAGATAGGAACACAAAAACCTTAAACAGTAAGATGTCTAAGTCAACTAAGTAGGAATATTTCAAGTACTTTAAAATTTGAATCATATCAGTGTAAACAAACTTTTAGAAATATCAAAGTCTGGAATTTTCAAATGGTTGGGAAAAGTATTTTGAATTTGTCATACTTAAATTAGAGCAGATGTCATACTCTCCAATGCACTTCATGGCATTCTTTTGTTTCAACAAAGGCACTTCCTGTAATTGTTTCTAATGTTCTCCCATGCTAAGGGAGAGGACAACAGACTTCATGTATGTAAAGACAAGTGTCTGGCATGAACCATATACATTTTTAGTTATACAGTATCTTTTCCAGCGAAGAAGAGAAAGTCACAAAAGAGATGCAGCAGCACTGTGGGTATAATGTCCAACCCTCTCCCACAGTTGGCCATCACTCATATATTGCATTTCACAAGATACATTAGCTAGAAATATAAACATAAGTATGTATATTAGCAGTGTTAAAGTCTAGTACTAAGATATAGCTGGGTGGTAGATCAGTTCAGACTTGTGTATCCCCTACCCCATGTACAAGGATTGAATGAAAAGTAATGCCTCTACCTCTATAACTGTATGTATGTATATGTGTGTGTGTGTGTGTGTGTGTGTGTGTGTGTATATATATATATATATATATATATATATATATATTTAATCCGCACTCAATCATGACCGATTCTGCGGTGACTGCCTGGATGAGTCCCTGCAGTTTTCATGGCAAGATGTTTCAGAAGTGGTTTGCCATTGCCCCCTTCCTAGAGCAGAGCTCAGCTGGCGGGCACAGGAAGGCAAAGTTTCCATTGCTTCATTTCTTTTTCGGAAGTACGCAACTTCCACGTTGTTGGCAACTGGTCCCATCTCCTGTACAAGGTGCCACCGGGATTTTTCCTCCCACTGGGGTGAGAGTACCCATTTATCTACTCACGGTTGCTTTTGAGCTGCTAGGTTGGCAGAAGCTAGGGATGAGACAGGAGCTCACTTTGCCGCATGGAGCTGGGCTCGAACCGCTGAAGTGTCGACCATTTCTGGCCGGCAACTTCCAGCGTCATTAAACCGCTGCGTCACCGTGTCCCCATAACTGTAAATAGGGATATTTTAATAAATGGAACAGGAAAATAATCCTTGAAATGAGCTCTTTTGTTACCTGTATTTACATCTCCACATAATTACGAGTCATTACACACTTCTGCCAGCAAAGGACACACTTCTTAAAGCCATCATGAAAGACTACCATACTGCCTGTTCATTCGGGTCCTGACAATCTTTTTGCCTCTTCATTTAAGTCAAGCAGATGCCTGTGAAGATATTCCTTCGATTTTGGGAAAATGTGAGAGTCATGTGGCCCCAAGTCTGGACTATATGGCGGATGGGTAAGATGGTGAGATCCAGTTTCATCGCTGCCTCTTGAGTGGCTCTTGAGGTACAAGGTCTAGCATTGTCAAATTACTGAAATATTTCCTTGGGCTTCCAAACGCTGCTTAATCATTATTTCAAAGTTTTGAGTGTTACAGGTTCAAGCAAATCTATGTGAATAACACAATCTGTGCAGCAAAAAAACTAGTCATGAGTTTTCCTGCTGAAGTCTGAATTTTTTATTTTTTGTAGGTGAAGTTTTGTGATGGTATTCCATGGACTGACACTTTTTTCCTGGTCCATAATGACAAACTCACATTTCATTGGCTGTCACGATGTTGTGAATAAATTCTCCTTCATTCTTATAGCACAACAACTAATTTGCTGGCAAATTTCAAGTCTTGAACTTTTCATTTCTGCTGTCAGCGTGTGAAGAAACCATCTTGCACAAACGTTCCAGTACTGAAGACCAATAGTAAAGTTATTGATGTGTTCCTGTGAAATGCCAAACTTGATAGCAGTTTCCCTCAGAGCGATCTGCCAATTGTTCTTAATTCAACACTCATGTTAACATACAATACTCATATCAGTCATCACCACAAACAACAGTGGTGAGTTTCAGTTGGGGGGACTCATGTAAGCAATTAAGATTCAATTATAGTGTACTTAAATCACACTGGTAAGTACTCACAATAGGCTTCCATTTCACAAACAATACATCCTTTTCTCATAGCAGCTTTCTACTCACCCGTGACAGAACAAACACTAAAGAACATGTCAGAGCTTCTTGTGCATCAGTACTGCCATCTGTTGGCATTTACAACATTGGAGGCATTGCAGGTAGCCTTCGATTTATGAGCACAATAGGAGCCGGGAAATTCATCAAGTGGTACAGTCAGTAAATGAGGGATCATGTGACTGCACCAGAATTCTCGACCTTTTTTGCTGTGGTTATTAAGCAAGGCATCACGCGATCGCCATTTGTAACCTTCCCTGCCAGCTTCCCCATTGACTGCTTGTTGGAAACCGGCTGGGAAGTCACAAATGGTGGTCATATGACCATAGGATGCTGCAACCATCATAAATGCACAATGGTTGCCAAGTGAATGGATCACATGACCACAGGGACACTGTGATGGTCATGTGAGGACCAGCTGCAAGTCACTTTTTCCAGCACCGTCCTAACTTTGAACAGTCACTAAATGGTTGTAAGTTGAGGACTACCTGTACTTTTCATTCAACTCTTGTAACTGGAAAGAAATCACCTCTTTTGCTTCTACTTTCAATCACTGACAATTTTAAACTGTGGGTAATCTTATAATTTATTACAACCAACTTAAGTCTTGTTTTAGCAATCCATTAGAATTAACCAGGGTTTCTTTACTGGATTTTGCTTTCAATTAATTGCAGTTAAAGGCTTCTGATCACCTTGCAGTTGTGAAGGAGGAGCAGCAGTATATCCAAATGTTTGTCACCTAGCAGTAAGCCATAGTCTAAGCAATGTATTCAATATAACTCAGTCCTCAGCCACATCCTTAAAATTTTCTTGTATAAGGTAATACATTTTTTAAGTTTCATTTGGGAAAAATAGAAGCACTTTTAAGCAACTTTTTAAAAAAAATAAGGAAAAGGGCATGATAGAGAACCAAAGTTATAGAATACACCATTTCAAAGTTAATCAGCACTCTAAATTTGAAGAAAGTATTATATTCAGTTAAAGGGTGAATCAGATATTTGCAATGCATTCTAGTTGATATTCTGATGATTACTTAATGATTAATAAAATAAAAATCTATTGAGCACACGAATATACATTATATTTGCATTTCTGTAGAGGAATATCCTGCAGCAACCCATCTGTATGATTTGCTATTTGTCTATGGTAATTAAACTGTGAAGAGAAATATTAGGTTGTCAAATGAAATTGTTTTGATGTGTTTGACTCTCTAAAGAGTGTTCACGAAATTGAAATTGTTAAACAGATGCTTGCTCCAGTCAGATAACTTGATACTGGTTACTAGTGAAATAAAGGCATCCATATTTAGACGTATTTCAATCATTTTAAAACCCATAGTGGAAAGTCAGCATAAACTCTATTGTTTTTAAATCAGCAGCACATTCAGTTCAACTGAGTATATGCACATTTATCTCTTTTAAACCAGTGCTCATTCTAGTTCCAACTGAAAGGGATGACACACTTTTCTAAATCATGTATCTCAGTATCACCTATGCTTCTAATACATATTGCAAAAAGTGAAGGAAAAATGTTTACAAAATTATTGGAAAATGATTTTACTGAAATTGAAATGTATATATCTTATTTAAAAACAAAAAGCAATTTGCTGGTGCCATTAATTAAATCCAAGTGAACAAAACTACTGTACAGCTTTTAAAATTTTCAAAGATTCTCCACAAATTTGAAAAATGGTGTTGAGATGACACATCAAGTCAACTGAAGACACCCAAATACAACCAAAAATAATTTATAGGCAAGAACAACTCAAAACAGTTTATGCTCACAAACTATGCTCCCTCCCCATCAGTGCAGAATAGTATAGGTCATGGAGAAATAGGGGAACAAGCATTCATCCAAATACAAGTAATTAACTTACTCTCTTAGAATAGTTGGAGTTAAGCACTTCACTTAGGCATAATTAAAAATGGAACTGAAATCAAAAACATTACTTGACATGCGGCATTTTCACCCTTTCAATGTTCACTACACTATTCAAGATTTAAGCTGATAAAAAGGCAAGTCCACAACAAGGTCATGAAGTAACCTACCTTCTGTGTCTTAATTTCCCACAAGTACATATATTAATACACAATCCAGAAGAGTAAAATGTTATTCCTCTAGAGATCTCTGATCTTCAGGTAACATTTAAAGACATTTGTACAGTTCATTAAGATGTGCAACTGCTAGTCAAGTATTTGGTTGTATGGAATAGGCACTAAGACTGGTCTTTCCACTACAGCCAGAGAAAAAAAGGAAGTGACAGTTGTCACCTGGGAGTGAACATGAGGAATGCAGGGCTGCACCTATATTTTTTTTTAAAGGTATTGTTTGGTTTATGGATCCTTGTTTAATTTCAATATTGAGCCTTGGTGACAATTACATTTCCTTTTTCTCCATGAGGAAGTTTCAACTATTATTTTACAGAGTGGTTTCAAAAAAAAAGTATAACTGCAGGAGTGTATCATTCAAGAAACTAAGAACATGATGCATAGGCAAATTTTCTCAAGGAATTTGTTGCAAAGCAAAATACTGTACCTCAGAGGTTTTATTTTATAAACCTCTCAATTAGGTACTAATGGTAATGTGTTCTGATGCATGCTTAATTTTCATCTGGTTAGGACTTTAACAAGAAGCCCAACTCTGACATTTACACTTCTTAAATTCACACTTTATACACAATTTATACAGAGAATGCTGTTTTGACAGCTTTACTCTCAAGACCCCAAACCTGATTGCTAGTATCGTACTACTTATCTCCACACAAATTACTATGTGCTCTGCTAACATCAAAAAATAAAACCAGCATAAAAGTACAAGCAAGTAATAGACAAACTGGCACAGAAAGATAAATGCCCAGTATAAGTTTACATTCAAACTGGATACAGTGTAATAGGAAAGCAGTACTGCTTCTAGAAACTGCATCTACTGGCCATAGCTTGCCTGATTTGTTTTATATTTTTTAAAAAAGGGCAAACACCTTTATTTACTTTGCTTTTTTCCATGCCTGTTATGTCTTTTCTACCTCTAATGAGGACATTTGGCTATGGCAGTGATAAGTTCATTTACTAAACAGCTCATTAGAAGGTCAACTTGTGTTTTCAATATGAAACATTCTATATTGTGAAGTCAGATCCCTGAAGAGACTTGATGTTATTCGCCATTCTTGATGACTTCATTTTTCAACTGGATTATCAGTCTGTGATACATATGGCAACATCACTTCAAAATTATATGGAAGCCTTCACCATTTTCAGCTGCAGAGGGAAAATAATGACCAATAACAAAATGAAATTCACAGTATTAATGCAACTTATTAATTTCAAAAAAATAAAAATGTATGATAGTGTTTACATACTGTGACTATGAAAAAAAGGAAATTTCTTAAAGGTATTTTAAAACAATTATCTCTTGGACCCATAAAATTATTCTGCAAGTCTATGGGCTCATAAAATCCTGAAGCCAGTATGTGACTTTGAGACTGGACATTTTTCATTTCATTTTATAGAAACAGGCTCTGCCAATATGTTATGCTTAAATATCAGGTACCACTGGATTTCTGAAAATGCTGGAAACTCACAATCTACATCATGAAAAGGGGCAATCATATCACTTCAGTTAAATGTAATCCTTTCATTTCAGAACTCTCTTTTTAATGAAAAGGAAAATCATCTCTAGATCTCAAGGGAAAAAAGGGGGCATTCAACTATAGATTTGCTATATACAATTGAAACAACACACAAAGGAATTGAAATCTAAGAAGGTTTGTGCTTCTTTACATACAACTGGATGGGGGCTGATTTTTGATCTAGCAGCAATACTTTGCCCCTTATTATAGGGTGGCAGACAGTATTCAATCTTGGACGAAGGTGAGACTTCAGAGTGCTTCTCAGAACAGTTCCCATATGGAAAAATCACTCATAATTCTCAGCTAAAAGCGCAACGCCATTCCATTATTTTATATTTATTCCATGTAATTAATGTACATGATTTAATTAGGCAGTACCCCCACTCCCTTTTCTGTGTCCAGAGGAGGAAGAAAATCTAAAGTGGATCTTACCCATTTCCAGAGATACAATGCAAACAAGGCCTTGACCTATCTCTGAGCTAAATTAAATGGCCAGCATGGTGACCAGTCTTCCTAGGGATGCTGGGAACTCTAGTATAGCATAATTTGTTGTTCCACAGTTGCCCAACATGCTACATTTTTTAGGTTTGGAAGCAAGTACTGCAAACTGACACCAGTAGGCTGACAAAATATGTGAGACATTTTGGATTATGAACTATCTTGGATTGTATACACTTTCAAGAAGTATATTAATGGAAGTATGCTACTCAGCAACTCCTGAAACTGTGTTCATAGATTCTGCACGTAAGAAACTTACCTAGACCTTTCCCAATCTTACCCCTATTATCCTGAAAGTTACACTTACACAGTAAGCTGTAAAATAGAAACAGGAAGCTCCTCTATGAATAAAAGTTCACATCACAAAAAAAAAACTGGAAATACAATTGACTCAATGTAATTATTGAAACATCACTGCTCATTTTTAGCACATATTCCTAATCAAGAATCTCTCAGTGCCTGCCACAACTTTGAATCATTTCAGAATCCTAACATCCATAAACCCAAGATAGCCAGCATCAATTTCAAGATTCACTTTACCAAAGGCTATTAAACATGTATTCATTTTGTATCTTTTCCTTAGCAGGTAAGGAATCTCAGCCAGAAAGACTGAAAGGGTTCGTCCCTGCACAGTGTGAATGTAAAGTCCCACATGAGCTTCCACTTTCCAAGGGGAGGTAAATTGCTGTAGCCTAATGAACCTTGCTTGGTAGATACCATTTTCCCACCAGGAAATTCAGCCTTTCACTTCTTGAAAAAGCCATCCCAATAAAAGGAATATCAGCTTTCAAAAATCCACAGGAAAAGTGAAGCAAGAAAACGTTACAGAAGGTAGTTAAGATCTTAGCCATATCTGCCTAGACATCTTTTTTTCTGCCACAGCATCCTTATACCACATCTGAAAACATCTCAAGTTATAGTCTCATTGTTATTATATATTCTGAATAGAGTTGGTTTCTTAATGGCAGACTCTGCCTACATTTACTGTTCTCAGCAAAAGGAACAGGAGATTGTTTATTAGTTTCCAATGTAAATCCTGGAATATACAGTAGATACGAAATCTAAAGTGAAGCTAGCAAAAAAACAATTTTAAGAAGTCTTTTGTAGACATTTTTAGATTAAAAAGAAAAAACATGCTATCTACCCCTTAGGATATAATGAACATTTTTTATTAAATGACTTTTTTCTTCCATATATACAGATTACCCCTTCAAACTGCAGAATGTAAGACCTTCAAGACTATTATACATGAGGAATTGTATTATTTTGCTTGAGAAGGCAGGTAAATTAATCCATTTTATTAATGTAGTACGAAAGTAAAAGGCCTGTTGCGATCTCAATGTACTAAGAAAGCAGACCAGCTACTCTAATATCCACATCTCAGTTGATCAGATCTCTCTAGTATAGACATGTTATACTTTTAGCAGCTACCTATTGCCTTCATGTGACAATTGGGGAAGTATAAAAGAGAAACATTCCTATGGCATTCATGCTGCCCAAAGAAAAAAGAAAATATTTCCAACTTCATCCATTAAGTACGGCTTAACTACTTATTAAGTAGCCTTTTATTTAACAAGACAAACTTGTCCACTTCTATGTACATCCCTGCTGCACCCATCTCTGGAGAAGGGTATTTGAGGGTACCCTTAAAAGAGTCAGTCTGGTGGTGTGATGAAGGTGCTGGCCTAGAAAGCAGGAGACCGAGTTCTAAGCCTACTCTTTAGGCATGAAAGTTGGCTGGGTGACTTTGGGTCAGTCACCCTCTTTCAGCCCAATCCACCTCACAGAGTTATTATTGTGGGGAAAATAAGATGCAGTATTAGGTATGTTTGCCACCTTAAGTTTATATTTATATATTTTATATATATTTATATATGGGGGGAGGCAGAATAAAAATGTAATAATAATAAGTAGGAAGTCAGGGTATTCTGTCATCTTTCTATTTTTTCCCTCCTTTCAGTATCATCTATCACAAGATGTAATCTGATGCTAGTGTTGATGTTCCAACAATCACTGTACTTTTTTTCGGTGTGATGGAACTATTTATTTGTATGAACTCTGATTTATTTTTGGTTACACCTTTTGGTTATAACATTTGGTTAAATGTTATCATCAGATGAAAAAGGTCTTCCACAGTACTGTTCTTTTTAGCAATTCTTGAGTCAAACTCCATTAGAAATGCAAAAATCCATTTGGAACATGCCTTCAAAGGAACATTTGTAAAAGTTCAGGCAGGAATATCAAACCCAGTAACAGTATCTCTGACATAAAAGTGCTTCTGCATACACCATTTCAGATGGCACATAATTCAGACTAAATATGATGTGGCATTACCAGGGGAAACCTTAATGAATGTTAAGGGCTTGTGTGTGGTGTGGTGAAGCTTTTGCTTTGGTTTTAGATGGGTCAAAGATAAATGTATTTTCCTAACCCTAACTTCTGCAAAGGCAAACAAGTTACTATAAAACACAGCTCACAGGTTCAACTACTGTACATAAGATTAATAATGGCTTGACATGCTTGAATGACACAGTAAATCAAACTTTCTGTGGCTGCACATGAGTTTAAGGCTCACCTAGACTCATTTCCATGCTAAACTTGATTTGACATTATAAGCAAAACGAATGGCTTAAAAAATATATTCTGAAAGATCAATTAATGTGGTATAGTTAAAAATCTCATAAATGTAAAGTCTGTTATTTGAGACATTCTAGATCAGTGTTGTCCAAACTTGGCCACTTTAAGATGAGTGGACTTCAACTCCCAGAATTCCCCAGCCAGCCATGCTGGCTGGGGAATTCTGGGAGTTGAAATCCACTCATCTTAAAGTGGCCAAGTTTGGACAACATTGTCCTAGAAAATAATGCTTGATTTTCTCTGTTCTCATCATTACCATCATACCTTTTATTGTGGTAACAAGGAAGCAGCTCTCATCTTCAAAGTTTTGAACCATCTAGGGAGAAAGATTATAAATACCATTCCTTGTTGACAATAAGCAAATAAGTTTAATACATTACACAAGAAGTTGCCAAATTGTTCTACAAACAACCTGACCCTCTAATGCTCTCCTCTCATTTGAACAAATGTATTTTCCTAGTTTAGCCAAAAGTGCAGTGATACCTAATAATGTATAGTTTTAACATTTCAACTGCATAGCTACAAAAAGTGGCAATGTTATTGCTATGTATGGATGTCTGATTTACTTATAAATGAAGTTCACATATTACATATTATGTATCTGGAATGTTCAGAAACATGGCAACAAAAGCTTTGGACCACAAAGAGAAAGTCCATGAGACAAGTGATAGCCTGAGCATTTTAAGTCAAAGGATGAGGAAATAATTATCACTTTGTTCCTGACACTGAGAGCTTTCAGATCAGAATTATTTCCAATGAAATTTGCTGTAATTGATAGGAGAAAAGCTAAGCTGATGGGAACCAACCGTTTGTACAAGCAGTATTAAAATTCTGACCAATTCATTTTGTTAGATTCCTTGAGTTCCAAGGAAGGCAAGATACTCATTAACTAAGACTGTAATGAAAAATAAATTTCATATGTTAAAACCCGATTAGTATGCTTATTGATTGATGGTCTATTGTCAGCACTCCATTTGGAATTTGAATTTGTATCCTTAACTGTAACATACTGTCTACAGCAGTAGCAACTATGCTACTAAGGAAATGCAAACCTGATTATGGTTTTTTGAAATTTCTGAAATGTGAAATGTGTGTTGGTGAGGAAAAAATGGAATTTACCTGATCACTGACAAGAATATGGATGCCAGTAGGACCTTGTCTGTAAACCTGGTTAATTTGATGCAAAGGGATATTGAACACCAAAGCAAGCTTGCGAGTGACTTCCGAGGCAGCCATTTCTTCCAAGTAGATTGCATGGTAAACTAAAATGAAAAATATCTTAAAAAAAGATCTTCTAAAAGACCCCTATCACTGTTCTTCAAACAAATATCTCTTGATTTTTTAAATGAAATTGTTAGAATTCTATTCTACAAGATTGCAATATTATAGAGCATAACTTATTAACACATGGAACATTAGAAACCTTTTTATATTTTAGATCTGCAACACTGATGTTTGAAACATGCAACCTAGAGACCCATTTCCTGTATTCCCCTCTCCTGAATTCAAGTAGGAGTTTGATTCTTTAAATTAAGTTGTACACAACCTCACGCCTGAATGCCAGCTGCCTGAAACAGGGTGCAAACCTTAATAGAGAATATTACTATCTTTCGTAATATCCTTGAAATAGAACTGAGCCAAGAAACAACATATTCTTTCTGAATACTGTAATTTTCAAAATGCAGAGTAAACTGAAAAATAATACAATGGCCACTGCAAGAACTATAGTTATTCCATGGTGTACATGAAGGCTGGAAATGGACTGGCACTGGTCTTTGCCTTTCTTCTTAAAACTATATATTTCTGAAAGTGGAAGCATCCCCTTGTGCAATAAATATATATGACCTTACTCTGTGCAAATGTAACCCATCCTGACTGCAAATGCAATGCCCACAAGAACAGAAGAATTTTTCCTGTAAATTGAATTTTTGAGATGACAGAAAACAATATCCTGTTTTTTCCTACTTTCTCTAAATCACAGGATTAAAAAAATACTCTGGGAAAGGAAGGTCTATTGCTGAGTATCCTTCTGGCAAGTGAATCTGTGAATATCTCATAATGTGCTTCTTTAGTAAGTATATCTAAAATCTAACATTCCTCCTCCTCCTCCTCTGGACTATGCTGAGCCTGTTGTCCTGGGACTGATTGGGCAATTGTTTGGAAGTTATTCCTGTGACCAAGAAGTAGTTTGTGATGTTCCACATAAAACTGGCTTGTTCCAGGACAAAACAGTATATGGAAAACTGTCAATCTATCCCCCAGGCAGTTGGATCAATATGGTTGGAAGAAGCAACAGAATATGTGGAACAATATTTTTGTTCCCAGAACATTTCTATTATTATGAATGTATTTTTCTCTAATCTGAATTAATAGGCTTATCTTCCACCATATACTTTTATATAATTTACCCTTTATGTCTTTCATCATTATGGAAAAACTTACTACAGCACTCAGAATATGGTTTTATAAGTTTTTAGACCAGATGTTTTTCCTAAAATTTGAATACAGTGCACTTGTTAATCAACCAAAAATATATACTCATTTTGCCATTGTATTGCACTGAAATTTTGATTTATGCAAAACAGTATCTACAGTACTGTTTAAAAGTTTGTGAATCCTTCTAAAATTTCAATTTTTCTACATAAATATGACCTAAAATGTGATCTGTTCTCCACACTAGTCCTAAACCTAGATAAAGAGAACCCAATTAAACAAATGTATCAAAAACATTATACTCGTTCTTTGATTTATTGAGGAAAATGATCCAAAGCTACATATTTGTGTGTAGCAAAAGCATGTGAACCTCTAGGATTATCAGTTCATTTGAAGGGGAAATTAGAGTCAGGTCTTTCAATCAATGGGATGATAATCAGGTGTGAGTGTGGGAGGTCCTGCCTTACTTAAAGAACAGAATTCTGGGTAATCAATATCGAAGTCTGATCTTCATAAGGGGTATATGGAAGTGTCACGGCTCAACAAAGGTGGTTTCTGAGGATCTCTGAAAAACAGATGTTGGTGCTCAGTAGGCTAGAAAATGTTACAAAACTCTTTCCAGAGAGTTTGGACTCCACCAGTCCACTGCCAGACATGTCGTATGCAAATGGATGCAATTCAACACTACTGTTACACTCCCCAGGAGTAATCAACCAACCAAGATCACACCAAGAGCAAGGCGTATAGTATTCTGGGAGGTCTCAAAGAACCTCAGGGTAACGTCTAAGAAACTAAAGGCCTCTCTTGCATGGGCAAACATCAGTGTTCATGAGACCACCATTAGGAGAACACTGAACAACAACAGCGTGCATGGCAGGGTTGCAAGGACAAAGCCACTATCTCCAAAAGAACATTGCTGGCCACCTACAGTTTGCAAAAGACCACATAGATAAGCCAGAAGGCTACTGGAAGAATGCTCTGTGGACAGATGAGACCAAAACAGAACTTTTTGGCTTGAATGAAAAGCGTTGTTTGGCAAAAGGCAAATACTGCATTCCAGCATAAGAACATGGTAGTGGCAATATCATAGTTTGTGCTTGCTTTTGCTGGCTATGGACCAGGACAACTTGCCATCATGGATGGAACTATGAATTCTGAATTGCACCAGCAAATTCTACAGGAAAATGTCAGGGTATCTGTCCATGAACTGAAAGTCAAGAGAAAGTGGGTCATGCAGCAAGACAACAACCCAAAACACACAAGTCGTATGACCAAAGAATGGTTAAAGCAGAAGTAAATTAATGTTTTGGAATGGCCAAATCAAAGTTGTGGCCTTAATCCTATAGAAACGCTGTGGAAGGACCTGAAGCAGGCAGTTTGTATAAAGAAGCCCACCAATCTCTCTGATTTTAAGCAGTTCTGTAAGGAGGATTAGGCTAAAATTTCTCTAAGCTGATGTGCAGGACTGATCAATGGTTATCAAAAATGTTTAGTTGCAATTATTGCTGCCCAAGGGCAGGGGGGGGGGCATACCAGTTACTGAAAAGCAAAGGTTCACATACTTTTGCCACAGACAAATATGTAGCTTTGGATCATTTTCCTCAATAAAGAAATGAACAAACATAATATTTTTGAGTCATCTGTTTAATCGAGTTCTCCTTATCTGGTTTTAGGCCTTGTGTGGACAACAGATCACATTTTAGGTTATATTTATGCAGAAATACTGAAAAATTGAAAAGGGTTCACGAACTTTTAAGCACCACTATTCTTAAATGTGCCTCGTGGTGAATACATCTCCTTTCAATTTCTTCATTATGCAGTATTTTATATTTGTCTGTTAAATTTAATTTACTTCCACTAGCTGTATTTTCAAATGCCTCAAGTTGATATTATTTCTCCGAGTTATCCACAATCTTTCTCAATTTCTGTTATTTATAAATCTGATGAGCTGATTCTTCTTCACCTAATATGAAGAATTAAGATGCCAAATATAATCAGATTAGGAACCTCTAGAAATCCCAACACACTTTTATACAGACGCTACTTGTCAATCAAGTATCTGTGGAGAATACTGTGTTTCCTGATTTTTCATTAGAGGTTTATCTGGATCAGAAACTATCTTTAAGTCTTCTCTGTCTGTGAGCTGTGTCTCTCTAAGCTACACATACATCTATTAATCAGCAACATTAGTTTGGCATGATTTGCTTTCAGGATGGCAAAACTGAACTGTACTCTAGAAAACTGAAAATTATTTATGCATTCCAGTATTTTTCCGGTTAGGCCAGATGAACAATCTTCAGGTACAAATTCACTTCTCTGTACTTTTTCAAATGCAAGTTCTGTCAATTACATACTATTTACACAACATGGTTTAATTCAAAACATACTTGTCTCACTAAAAAAGGCCAAAGGATTTTCAATTCTCCGGCTTATTTCAAGGCCTCAAAGAAATCTCTAATTGACGCATAAATAGAATTCCTCCAATGTACAGTAACAATATATTTGATACCAAAAGAAAATACATACCAAATATTGCACCATTCCTTTCTCCATTGCCTGAGTCTTGTTGCCTTTCCAGTCGTATACTTCTTGACTGCTCTTGGCATACATAGATTGTTAGACGTGGCCTAACAGACCTAGAATGTAAAGAAAAATAAATATTCCTTTAAAGAATACTGTGGATGTATGCTCATTTTATTATATTACTTTAACACTATTCTTTGCAAACTACTTAAGATTTTATCAAATATTGTTTAGTCTAGTTACTTGTCTCAGAACCATTGAAATTATTCTGATGTTGGTAAATTAATTCTTAAATTTAAATTAAAGCAGCAAGACATTGATGTATGGTGTAATTTTTGTAAAACAACTACCAGAGTAGCAGAAGTAACAGCAAGTTAACATAATCTATTATGCCAGTTTAATTCACAGTTAGAAAATCCGCAATTGTTAATATTTAGTAGCCATGACCTCAAGAACTTTAGTTTGGTTATAGCTCACCTAAATGAGAAGATTTGTCTCTTGGCAACAAACCCATCCGTCTTCAAGAAATCAGAACTGCCCAACTGCATTGCTACCAGTCTTACAGTCTACCTTTGAGCTCATCAGTGCCTGCATCATATCTGTGGCCTGCCCTGAAGGTGTACAACAAAACATTCTTCTTTTGAGCACAGTACTTCCAACTCTTGCATGAGCTCACACAGGCATATGCCAATCGAAAATCTAAATTAGCATCTCCCAAACCCTCTAGTCTAAGACAGACTTTTTTATACGACTGACATAGGCAGAGTTGACAACAATAAACTATCTACCTTGATTTAAGTGCATTGTAAAGCCGAATTCCATCAGCAGGACCACAGATTTGTACCAGATCTTCTCTTGTCAACTTCAATAAATCAGCACCTACAAAGACACATACAGAATGTATCTAGAGTAGAAGACTAGTCTGGCAATTTACAGAATAAAACTGCCTTGCAAAGATAGATCACAATATTTCTGAATAAGTTACTAGTAACTTTTGCTAATATAATGGTTTGGCTTTAAGGAATTCTAAGCAAACTTAAATTTAATATGATATACATTTAAACTTTCTGCTCATTTTAAGTCAGTAATTAACAATCAATCTGCATTCTTTAGGGTAATTCAGAGCACACTTACAAGATGTCTTAAAACACACTTCAGAAAAGCACAGAAAAAATGAAAACATAAGAAATATGATTATTACATGGTGAAGATTATGTTAATAGCATAACAAAGGTCATATTAAGTTCTCTCACTGCTATTTTTTTTTACTGTAACAGCTGCTAATACTACTTTTGCTTAAACTGCACAGCAATGGATGTTTCAATAACCTCATGTCTAAAACACTTAGCTGAAACAAAATCCATACACAACCAACTACTTCTGTCTGGATAAACTCAGCTGGTTTCAGGGAGATAGTTGAATATTATTTTTTGCTAATCAGTAAGCTACATGAAAAAATCCCTTCTCACAGCCAAATCATTCTCTGGGTTTGCATGGAGTTAACTGGTGCCATGAATCTCCACAGGGAGAAAGAACCTATCCAATTGCTCTGCCTCAGATGTTTAATGGATCCTGTTCCTTTCTAATTCTTGAAGCGCTGGTGGTTAACCTCTGAAATAAGAGATTGCTAGGGGCATTTGCCAGGACTGCTCTTGAGCAATCCTCTCTAGTCACTGATCTATGAGAGCTCCTGGCTTACTGAGGAGGTCCAGAAGATGAAGTGACAGAAGAGATGCCTAGAGCAATGCTGGCATAAGAAGAAAAACAGATTTGACCAAACAGGTAATTCTGAACCTACTTTGTAAACACAATAATATATCTTCCCTTAAGCTCTCCAAGCAGAGATACAGATGTTATGTCATGCTCTCATATTTTACATGACTTACACACACACGCACACACCTGGGGGAAAGGAATTTCTCTGTTTTTACATACTGTATATTCTGTATGGTATTTTCAGTTACAATAACCACCAGGAGCACCACAGAATAACATCTGGCTACCTAGATCTGATGATTCCCAATAAGGATGAAACCGATAACGTGGTATCTCCTGGTGGTCAATGTAACTGAATGTACCTTGTGATAATAAAAGTGGTGAAGAAAGCTTTATCTTCCACTCTTAGTGTATCTGTGGGTAGCCACTGGGCAACATTAAAGTGACTAGGTTCCTAACATGTAAACAGTCAGAAGATTGTATGCTGGGGTAAACTAAGTATCTGGAAGATAAATAATTTTGCTCAGAGTTAGATGCTGGTTGGGCAAATCCAGCTGAAATGACCGAGGCTTCATCTTGTGGGGTTATCTAGGATTGGTTTGAACTTGTGAATGCTGAGGATATCAATAAGGTAGTCTGTTCTATTAGCTCTGCCACCTGCGGATTAGATTTCTGTCCTACTTGGTTGGTGAAAGTAGCCTGTGGCAGTAATAAATGTGGCAGTCCAGAGGTAAAGGCTCCCACCTTGAAAGAGGTGGTGATATAGCCCCTCCTCAAGAAATCATCACTCTCCTTGTGCAGACAGCCAGGGAGACAGCCCTGAAGCAAATATTCAGAAACAGTTATGTAAACAAACAGGACAGAAGCATTCCTTAACTCCTGGGAAGGGAGATAATATTAAGAGACTCAGGCTGACTCGTCCCTTACTCACTGGGGTATAAGAGGGAGGGGAGGAGAAGCACAATCAGACTTGTGAGATTCTGTTATTATAGCCTATCTCAATAAAATATATTTCTAATCTTCCTACGGAGTCTGTTTCCTGATTTGGTCTATCTGATCTGTTATCTTTAAATAACAATAACAGGTCTCCAACCTTCCCTTGAACGAAACTGATTATCTGAAGTCTTTTCAATTAGGATTCAGCTCTGGTGCGAGAATGAAACCTTATTGATCACTCTTGTCAAGGACCATTGGCAGGAGCAAGGTAGAGGGAATGCAGCTATCCTGGTTCTGCTGGACCTCCAGGCAGCCTTCAGTGCCACTAACTATGATATTTACCTGGACTGATTACAAGGTTTGGGAGTGGAAGGTACTGTTCTTGAATGGTTCTTCCTGAGTGGCTGATTAGAGTTGGTGGTAATGACTGGGGAAAGGCCAAGCTCTTGGCCACTAGATTATTAGGTGCTGCAAGGCTCAGTCGTCTCCTCCACTATTGTTTAACATCTATATGAGACTACTGGGAGAGATCATTCACCAGCACCGGATGAGATATTAATAAGCTGATGACACCCAGTTATATATCTCCACCCTGAGCTGGGCAGGAAATGCAGTGGAGATCCTGAACTGGTGGCTGGAAGCTGTTAGGGTCTGAATGGGGAGAGACAATCTTAGAGTGTATTGATCGATATTTGTTTTTAATCTTTCTATATTAATAGTGTAAGCCACTCAGATTCTGTGGAAATAAAGAGGCATGTAAGTTGTAGTAATAATGCATACATTCATAAAAACATACATACTTGTATAGTATTCTGTCAATAGGTATCAAAACTCCTTATTAGATGCACTATTTAGGGATCAAAATGGACTTCTCTTTAGTTTCATTTAAGGAAATGCTCTATAAAAAACAACTTTCAAGTGCTACTTTAGAAAAGTTGGGACAGTTACCCAATGTTTCTATTTTGTTCTTAGTTTCCCAGGTTATAGTCCTGTGCTGTTTATGTTTTACTGCTTTATTCTGAGGTATCAACTGCTTTTTTCCTCCTGTGCAAAATTAAAGGAAACTGTTTTTGGTTTCTGATTATGTCTACAGAATAATGATCAGTGTATAGCAGTGGGATTTTAAAGAGAAGGCTATATAAGCAGCCAATCTGCTTGCGGGTAGGGTGCAGAATGTGTGACACTTGGGGGTGGGGATGAGGTAAAGCAAAACTTATGCTTCGTAGTGACTCAACTCTTTTAGCTCTTATAACCAAATCCTAACCTCTAATTTGAAAAGTAAATTGATAGTACTGAAAAAGGGGTTGTTTCTATCTACTTATTTGCATAAAGGACACTTAATCAGCTATAGACTGACATGGCCAAGGTTGCGGATTGTTCAGCCTTAGGATGAGAACCCAAGCAGAGGTCATCTCCAAATTGGGTTGGCAATAAAATGGCAAATAAATGTGAAACAACAGATTGATATACACTAGAGCTAAAAATAATCTTAGCCCTCGCTGAACTGATTCAGTCTAAATAGGTAGTAAGTATTTAGCAAAAATCTTTGAATCATAGTCAATTATTCACCCTCTGAATGCATGAAAAAATGTATTGGGCTCCCTTTCAGATCCAGTAAGGTCATTCTTACCAGTTAGGTATGCTATAAGATTACCAATGAAATCAGAAAGACAGGAAAGAACCTTGGACATATGTAATCTATAAGCAAACACACACAAATTTTAACTTATATTATCTACTTTTAAAACACAAAATAAACTTTGTAAAATATTAACTACCTGAGAAATTGGAAAACACCCTTGTGTAAGTGGAAAATCTATGTTTAAGCAGCCATTGTTGGGTTTCCTGGATTGTGGCTGATGGATGAAGTTGCTGGGAGAAAGGGGAAAAAGCAGTGTACAATGTTATGATTTTTCCAAGACAATAAATCTGAAAATAGTATGATAAGTTTCTTGATCGTATGAGAAACTGACACTTACCTCACCACCTGCTAGGGAAATCCCTTCTCCTTGATGATTTGGAGATGATGAATTACTAAATAGGGAGAAATGTGACAAAGGAAATCACAAAGTTAAAAAGGTTCTATGTAATCAGGGGTCTGATTCAGTAGGGTATACCTGAACTACTTTCCTATTAGCTGTTTTCCCACAGCAAACTCTAGTTTCCTACTTGAAAGTGACAAAACACAAAAACAATAAATCTTTTAGAAGCTTTTTTCAGAGCTTGGCATTTGGGTTGCAACCAATCTAACCAGCGCTTGCAACAATCTAAGATGATTTTATTTGGCATGCTGAAGACAGAAAAATATTGGCATTAGACAGAATTGGGTTAGTTATGCTTAACTATTTATTTAGTTATTTGTATGCCGCCTTTCTTGTGACTCTTGGCTTACAATAAACATCCAAAAATCTATACAAATAAAAAACTGGTAAAAGCATTAAGCACCATAAAAACTGCAATAACATCTGTGGTTACCAATGAGCTGATTTTCCTATCTGAATGCCTTCACCATTTTACAGAAAGGTATTTGGGTAGGAATACCTCTAGTCTTAGAGGACAAGTTGCTCCAGAGGGAGGGAGTTGCCACTAAGAATGCAATTATCTGGGTCTCAAACTCCATGACCTCTTTTGAAACAGGGAGCCAGAGCATCCTAGCACTGCCAGATCATATAGGGTGGGCAGATTGTACCAGAAGATGGTCTCAAAGGTAACAAGGGCCCAAGCCACAATAGGCTTTATCACCAGCACCTTGAATTGGGCCTGGAAGCCTACTGGTTAGCAATGCAGCCACTGGAACATTAGTGGAATCCTGCTAAATCAGTTAGCAAGTGGGCTGCTGATTCTGTGCCAACTGCAGCTTCTGATTTGACTTCAAGGGCAACCCCAGGTAAAATGAATTGCAGTAGTCTAGCTGAGTTAACAAGGGTGTGGGTTAATGTCTTCAGTGCTTCCTGATCCAAGAAAGGGTAAAACTGCTATATTTGGTGAAGCTGGCCAATGGCTTCCCTGACCATGGCTTCCATCTGTTTTCCAGGAAGAGCTGTGAGTCATGAAAGAAGCCCAGATTATGCATCACCTCCTACCCATCAAGAACTATATATGGAATATCCATCATACCAACAAGTTTCTGAACCAGCAATAACTCTGTTTTGCTGGGATTCAACTGTAGTCTGTTTCACCCCATCCAGACCCTCAGAATCTTCAGGCACCAGGTTGAGATCTCTCTCGATCTCTCTCATACACACACACACACACACACACACACACACAGTTCTACCTGAGGCTGGCAGATAAAGTGAGTATCATTAGCATACCAATATCTAAACCAAAACTAATGGAGGATCTCTCACAGCAGTGCCATATGGATGTCAAACAAATGAGAGAAGAGGTCAAGCCCTGAGGCACATCACACTAAAGTGCCCAAGGGCTTGACCTATTCTCCCTAAACAATATTAACTGGAACTGCCCACTCAAGAATGAGAGAAGCTACTGTAAAACAGTGTCCCCAATCTCCAAACCTTGCAAGTAGCCCAAAACGGTACCATGATGAATAGTACTAAATGCCACTAAAAGATCTAGCAGGATCAGATGGGCCATACAACCTGCCTCCAAGTGCTATTACAGGAAATCAATAAAACTGTTTTAATCTATATTTCTCATAATGTAGCAAGAAATCCTGCAGGCTCTCTAGATATTCTCAAAACCTTAATTAGCCAGGAACTCCTTTCCCATCCTTTATTTTGGTGATGCACCATATCATATAATGAAATAAAGGGATATACTGAAACCAAAGAATGCTATCACATAATTGTACAGAAATTTCTGACTGGCAATATTGTTTTTGTGATAGCACTTAACATCTTCCTGAATTTCAATCTTGATTTAAGATAGCATATCAGCTTAGAAGTCAAACATACCTGTCTGGGACACTGTAAGTAGTATGTGGAGAAGAAGTAAAAGCTGGTGTTGGGGTAGGGCTATTATTTACAAATGCAGTAGGCGTATCAGGCCATGGTGAACACTAGAATAAAGAAAAATATTAAACAGCAGTTTTACCATTACCATTAGGAATGCATTGCAGAAGTTTAGCTCTTGCTTTAACTTTTACAAATTTCAGTCCTCATTATTACATAATCATATCATCACTTATTTGTTATGCATGCATTTATAAGGTCTTCACTAAGTTGAAAATGTATTCATTCTTTGTATTATAATACTTGTTGTCTCATGATAATTTAATAACTGAAAGGATCCTATTGGCAGAAAAAAGGTCAAAGCTCTATTTTTAAATTCTGTACAAAGTACTCTGAGTTAGTGGCAGTATCTATGGAAAAGGCAATAATGAGAAAGCATGACATGAGTTTTACAACAAAAAATCTTAAAAATTCTGATTACCAGTTCACTATTTGAACTAAAAAAGTTTCTCAGAGTTGTTTTCATCTTTTAAAACTACAATTAAAATGTAATTGGAGACTTTTGCTTATAGTAAACTACTAATTATTTTAAAAGCATGTGGACTCTGTAGAAAAGTATCAAGAAACTAAGTATATGTGCATTACGTATTATGAAATTCTTGTAAATTGGTTTTAATGAGAAGGCAAGCATATATTAGAAAATGAGACTGTAAAACTTTGAATCTTTGAAACTCATCTAAACTAGGCAGAGCTTCAGACTCATAGGTAGCACCTGTCTGGCTACTCCCTAAAGCAACTGCAACTTCAGGATCCTCCACAGCTCCAGTACAATCTTGGGAAAAGACACGCAAGTTTAAGGAGTTGCTGGCAGGTGCTATGTGTGCATCTCAGAACAATCTGTTGCATTTGAATCTAAAATACTGCACAATCCTTAAACTATGACTTGATGACAAACAGTTTTTGCCTGAGATGAGAAACATGGAAATTAAGTACCACTTTACAAAGTGAATTGGTGGATCACATGTACAGGTGTGATGTAGATGTACAGGGAATCATGCAAGTAAAAACATGTAAAAAGTCTTGTAGTATCAGTATAGTGTTATATCAGGGATAGATGGCACTACAACTGCTGCCAGTTATCATCACTGTTCTCACATATTTTCTTAGATAAACTTAACTCACTTAGGGCCACCTCTTTTAGATTCCAAATCTCATAATCCTTAACCACTAACAAAAGGAACTGGAGTCTATACATCTGGAGTGCAGTGGTTTCCTTTTGCTGACTTAAAGAAACAGTAAAACCATTCTCAGCAGAGAATTTTGAAAGACCAGCACTGCTATGACTACTGAACACCCATATAAACAATGCACTATCTCTCTAGCCATCCTGCCATCTTCTATACCTAACCTTCTTGCTCCTTAGCAGTGAAAAATGGTGACAAAATGAAACGTAAATGCACTACCAATAGCAGAGGAACATGGTACTGACAGCTCTTTGTTCATTTCTAAAGAGCAAGATGGGGCTATGTATCTCTTCTCTCCATTTCAGATTATGCAAATATACTTTTCAGGTTATAACATACAGCCTATTTGTAATCATTTATACTGTTTCTTGCAAACTAAGACACTGGTTGTTCTTGCTTTGATACACTTTTTAAAGCTATATTGGTTTAATACAGAATTAGTACCCAGAATTATAAAAAGGTATCATTAAATTCATTTTGAAATGTAGAGCTTATATTTAATATTTATTATATTCTTAAAGGACAATTGCAATAAATTCAATGTATAATATTTTAATTTATAATATATACTGCCTAGAGTGTGGCTGTTAAGCAGAAATTAACAATAGGGTTACCATTACAATAAACCACTCAATTCAGTGCATTGGAGACAAAAAGCTTCAATTTTCAGTTAACATTTTTCCCATGATTAAAGCTTCTTTTTCATGCCAATTTATTAAATTTTTCATTTATTATTATCAAACTACCCTTATCTTTAACACTGCACATTCAAAATTGCTAATGAAGCACATTTAAATACATCAATAGGCTTTAAACCTTTTCTTTCCAACCCACAGGAATCGTGGGAAGGAGTAATGTAAAGGGGGTTCTGGCTATTCATGGGTAGACAACTCTCCAAATACTGAACAGAACAGGAACAAAACTGGTGTGGGGACAGAAACTGTCAAAATAAAAATAAGTTCAAAAACTGGCTGGACCTGATGAGGAGCTGCAGAAAAAAAAATCCTGAAAAAAATTCCCCCATGCATCCCTGTGGGACAGGCAGATGGTGTGACTTGAGATGTTACCAACTCCTCGATTTTAAACCCTCCTTCCTATTCCTTCCTGGTCATATGACCCACAGTGTTGCTATTATTATGGGATTGGAAAGAATTTCAGAAGCCATGCTTTGCATGCTTTCCCTACCTTGTTGAAAAGTTACACTTGGGAGAACATATTTGACTAGGCAAAATTATGCAAATTGCTCATTACTTCCCAGGTTCTGCTGTCTTTTACTGTTTGCTATCTTAGCCAAGGCAGATTTGTAATTCCTGGTACTTAATGAAAAAATGTATAATTATCTGACTATAACAATTCTCATCTCAGAATGCATCCACGATAAAGCTATAGAAAAAGGAGGAATATGTTAAGAACATGGGAAATTTTAACCTTATACAGACAAAGCCCGCAGGATTCAAGAGCAGGCCTATGAAAAGATTGCTGTCACCTTGGTCATTGGTTCTGTTGTCTGATACATGGATTTTACTATCCTAAAAGCTAGCAATTGCTCTAGTCTTTGCTGAAGCCTCAATGTTGGCATATTGATAAGACAGAATCAATAAAGACCATGCTGAGGATGTACTAGTAACTGGCCACATCTTTCTATTAAAATCATCAATCAAATTGCTTTATTCCAAATGGGCAAGGAAGCTAAACTGAAATCATGAGCTCTTTGTAAAACCTGACTGCACTTTGGAATGTATGGGTGGGAATGTCCTGATTTCCCCAGAGGAAGTAACCAGTAATTCTGGACTGGTATCTGATTAATGGAATTGCTCTTGATCACAAGACTAGGGACTAGGATCACTAACCTAGGGAAAGGATACAAATATGGCAGAGTCCCCATTGAACAAAAGTATGATGCAATAACCAAGAGTTGAACTCAGGTCCAATTTATCAACCATGAAGCTCACTGAGATAACTTACTCATCAAATTTCAATTCAATCTATGTTATAGGACTATCATCAAGATTCAATGAGTAAAGATAATAATATGACATCACCTTGATCTCCTTCAAGGAATAGTGGGATTAAAAAAGATGCATAGTTTGTTTTTAAAAGATATGATTCTGGAATTGTTTTTACTGTAACACAACACTAACAAGGAATTGCCAGCTGGTAACATACAAGAGGACAGCAGCACTCTAGCATCAGCCTCTTTAAGGATGGGCAGGGTTGGCATGCTACAGGAATATGTTTATGGGCCCAGTACAGAGGATTTTGGAACCTAAGTGCTATTCTTACTAAGACTGCAAGCATAACAAAAAGATTTCAGCTATTCAGGCAGACTGATTCTTAAATGGTAGTGGCTTCCATTCTAACTCTCTTAGACAATCCTCTTTATTACAAGTAAAAGAGGATTATACTGGCACTGTTCAGCAACTTGTGTGAAAAAATGTACATAATTGCACATTAAGCATACATACAAAGTAACCAAAACTAAGAATTTTTTGCAGTTCTTATATTAAAAAATACCAAGAAAAGAAATGGAAAGAGTGTAATCAGAAAGGCAAGAGGATCTTTACTGTAACCACTTTGATGAAACAGTTTGTAAAAACATGCAAGCTAAAATAAGGAAGTACATATCTCAACTAATTAATTACTGCTACATTTGATTTCATTAATTACATATGAGAAACTGGCTTTCAGGAACACAGTTATTCAACACAGCCATTTCATGTGTAAACTACAGCTCTTGATTTTTATAAGCGTCACAGGCCTGCTAACATTTTACTTAGGTGTTAGATTTAGGAAGCATTTCTCACTAGGAAATAAGTATGAAGCAATTTGCAGTAAGCAAAAGTGAATAAAATTAAGCCAACCCAGGAAAAATCTTTTGTTTTGGATCTTGGATGATAGAAATTGGTCCTATATCTAACACTGCACAAGATAACTTGCACAATGAAAAGTAAGCAGAAGTCCCTTACACTGCCTCGCTTTGCCAGAGAATCACCGTAGTCTGCTGGCAAAGTCCGCTTGCTGGACTTTTTCTGCTCATGTTCAACTGCATCTTCAATTATAGGCTCAAGCCTCATCTGGACAAACACCAAAGATGTGGATCAATTTCTTTTCATTATACAGTGAGGAAAAATTTTAAAGCCTTTTAAAAACGTCTGCAATCTTTAGAAAGCTATAGAAAACTCACTGGTGTTTAAATAAAAAGAAATACAAAAGCCCAGTGAGGCTCTGCCCATGAATTCATTAACTTTTAAATACAACTGTGGGCCCAAACTGACAAGGATAAAACAAATCCTAATACAATATTTTCAGCACTGGGTTTTAAGATACATACATGAGATTTCCTTGAGTAAAACTAAATGTTTTAACAAAGTACCTACTTTTCTTGATCCTAAATCTTACAGGTCTTCTGTTTCTTTGTGATCTATGTCTGTCAAATAAACTGTACCTTTACATATATTTTGCTTTAGCCCCACCCTTTGAAACCCTAACTTACTGCTTAAAGTATGTCAAGTGTACTTTGTATAATTTCTCTCAACAAATAAAACATTCCATTATTTTTACCTCAGTGAGAATCGTAGTGTCATATGAAGGCTGATATTTTTCTTTTTCATGGGCAGTTCGCTTCTCCATCTTTTCTCTATCTGTTTTCTGTTTTCTGTCTGCCCCTTTTGGCTAAAAACAAAATTATACCAGAAAAGAAAAGAAAAGAAAAGAAAAGAAAAGAAAAGAAAAAAGAGAAGAGAAGAGAAGAGAAGAGAAGAGAAGAGAAGAGAAGAGAAGAGAAGAGAAGAGAAAAGAGAAAAGAAAGCATATAGAAAAAAATTAGTACAAAAATAACTTCTATACTGCCATTTTTTTATGCCATCCCCCAAAAATTTATTTAACTCCCTTACCTTAAACACTTTGATTTGACAGCTGGCTGAATGCAGATGATCAGTGTACTCTCCATTTTCTGCCTGTTTAAAAGTGTCAACCTGAATCCTAAAAGGAACTCCTTTTTCACCTCCATGTTTACGGGGGGTAAATTCAGTGCTGATACAATGTACCTGGAAAAAAAAAATCAAAGAAAACCAAAGTGGACATGCAAAGATATATTCTGTCTCTATCAGAAGTATTAGATTCATACATTTTTCTGTATTATAGTAGAAATTGTTGCCACAGGCAGATAAAACACTGCATCACTTATAAAATCTATCCCAAGCCATTATCTTCTTTTTAAAAAGATGATATCCATGAATGGATGATAAAGCTATTACAGGTATTACCCATACTAGAAAAATGGAACTCTAGATTCAGAGGCATTAAACTTTTGAATGGCAAATTATCAGGACAAACAGCTACAGAAGAAAAATACTTTTTTACTATCATGTATTGCTTGGACCCTTTCTCTAGCAGCATTTGAGATCCCTAGAGTACTGCTGGAGCAAGAAAATTTTAGCATGTGGGGCCAATGGGAAAGATAAGACAGGTGGTAAGGGATCAAAAAACCTTCACAAAAAGGCCAGTTTTTACTGTTTGTGGGGAGAATGGTTTGGGGCATGCATTTTGACATTTAAAGCACCCCAAACAACTCCCCCAAAAATCAGGCCAAATATTTTGGCTCTAATGATACTGGTAATATTGCACTGAAGTTCATATCTACTATGGCCCCCAGAAATTTAAAAAAAAATCGCAATGCAAAAAATGTTGCCCACTCTTTTAAAAGAATTACGCTTTTGAGATCTTGACAGTTTAAAATAATAGTTTCAAAGACAGCAAACAATCAAACCTGAATAAAGGCAGATGTGCGTTTTCCAGGATCCCACAAAAACTCAACTGCATTGAGCTGGCCTGGATTTGTTTTTATATCAATTACTCCAACAGACATAGGAATATCTATAAAATAAAGACAAAAGATTGAAAAATAAAACAATATTTGTTTTAAAACAGCAAAAACATGAATGTTATTAAAATATATGAATCCTTCTTTTTTTAGTTTTATTCTTAGGTCTTCCAGTGAGTCTATTACTTCTTATGACAGTTTTTTAACGAGAACTCCCCAAAATGGAACTATAATTTACAAAGGCATTCACAAAATCCTATATAATAATATATTATTTAAACCAGATATTTAAATTTTATTATTTCATAGTAACAAAGTTTGCACTTTATTTTTATGAAGATATTATCTTAATTCATGAATTTACCTAAATCAAGTAATCGGTCTCCAGGACGATTCCACTTCCAGCCTTCTAGCTGCTGATGCTCAGTGTATTGTAGTCTTCTGTCATGGAACACTACTCTTATGATACTCTAATATAAAAGACAACGTATCAACCCCCCCAATAAAAATAGGACAAAAATTATCATTTTGTTATAGTAGTATAGTTAAGGTTGCCAATTGAATACCCACTCAATTTTTTAAAATTTGGGTGAGTCAACAAAGTAAGACCTTCTTCTTTAACTGGGAGATATACATTTATGTAAAGGTACAAACTCCTTTCAGATGGCCCCCAGAATAACAGATTGTGATGATCCCAAGAAAAGAAGAATCTTTTCTGTGAGAGAAGAATAATCTAGAGAACATCCATTTATATGTGGACTAAACTGAAAACATTATTTTACAGCTCAAATAAAGTAAGTTCATATGCCCTATGATATACACTAAATTATTTTTTGACTACAACTGAACACTAACTTAGAGATCTCAGTAACATCAGCAAATTGGAGGGTTGGAATCATAAGAGCTATGAGCTTCCTCATCAAAATGCCAGGAGGTACAGAACATGTTAAGTGCTCATGCATTCATAATTTTATCTCTGAATCAATTTTACTTTCTCTTAATATATATCTCTGGTGCCCTTAATATACATTGGGGCTATTTTCAGTCAGCTGGGAATTCTTGGAATTGTAGTCTCAGCACATCAGGGAAGATTACAACTGATAAACACAGACTGAATGTTATTTGATTACTGTGTAATACAAACATTTGTATCAGCTAATCCAGACCACAAAAGTAAACAACGGAGGAATGGATTGTGAAGATGGCAGAATTTGCAGAAATGGCAAAAATGACCTGTTTGATCAGGGATAAAACAACAATTACTTTTATAAAAGACTGGAAATCTTTTATGGACTTTTTTCTGAAAATGGAAAAAAATGAAATGGTGATTTATGGATTTGCTGTTTAAAAGGGTTGAATATGGGTTAGAGGGGAATTGTGTGATATAATCTTAAAGAGGGAGGAGGGATAAGAAGCTGGTTTATAACTGCTGTAAAAATCAGAAGTCGCTTCTTTAATTATTTTTTTCTTTTTTTGTTTCTCTCACTTTTTTTTAACTCTCCTTTATATATGCTCTTATGTTTATCTTTCATTCATGTAAAAATCTTCAATAAAATTATATTAGAAAAAAGGAAAGAACTCCAATTTTCTAAGTCAATCCAAACTGGTGAGCATTACTAGACCCCAAACTTAGATATGATTAATATTATCACTCATATTAAACCACCGTACAGACAGGTACAGAAGTTCCTGGTGTGCTTTTTCCTTTTTTTAAATTACCATGTCATACATACACTTACATCTCACAAAGTAACTTAAATAATGAGCTCTGTGAATTACTTGCACAAAGAAATTCTTCAATCTTACAGTAGAACAACTAACAAAAAGAGCTATGTAATCACATGCTTGTAGCTGCTTTCAACATTATTCTCCCCTCCTGATAAAGTTATCAGGAAGAAATACTGGAAGAAGAACATTCTCTTCCCAAACCTGTCAGTGCAGAGCAGAATATTTCAGATGCTTCCTCCATACTCCCATAGCTGCATTTTAACACCCAGAGCAACAAAATGTTACTGTAGAGAGCAGTGGGAATGGTCAGAGAGAATTTCAAAGAAACATGAGTCAAGGTTGAACTATCAACATACCTTTACCAGTTTCCCATTGATCTCTGGCATATCTCCCATTTTTCGATTATCTAACAGCCGAATTTCATAGGACTGACCTTTCAAAAGGAAAAAGAAAAGGTGTGTGTATGTGTGTGTATAATTAAATATTTTTATACAAGATTTTAGACTTGTTTCTCTTAAAAAAAACTGATTGGCATTGGTTAATTACAACAAAATGTGATACACTATTTGCTTTTTTTCTTTAAGGCAAAGCAGAATAGGAATGAAAAAATACATTGTGTGAAAAACAGTACTAGTTCCTCTCTCAAATTCTCAAGGTCCTTTTGAAAAAGTGAGAAAGAAGGAAAAGAGACAGACTGTAAGTTAGCAATTGACAGTAAGAGATCCACCAAATAAATGCTAGTTCTGAGCAAGACACTGGAAGAGATGTTTACAATGCAGTACTTTTAAATTATTAAAGCAGCCACATCTTTTGCAAGGCTTAGTCGCTCACTTCAAAAGTTGTTCCCAACTCTGTCTGTATGCATGTACGTGCATAGCCACTTTACTTTTGCTAGGCACAACCCAAATAAACGCTAGCTATCATATCTGAGCTTCATACAACGTATTCTGGAATTCAGATAATTATACAGCTTTGATTGTCAGCAGTATCAACTAAAACCCATCCTATATGCAGCCAAAGCAAAAAGGTTGTCAAAACAATTATAATTTTGCAAACTATAAACAACCATTGCTTTCTGAAAATGGAAGACAGAAGTAACAACAACAGAAACTTAAACAAAAGGGAACTCCAAGGAAACAAAGTCAGCGGTCATCATCAGCAGTGCCACAGAATATACTTCTAAACTATTTTCTTATTAGTGGAGATGGATTCAGACATAGTCATGATTAGTGCATACAGCAATATTAAGTTAATCATGACCAATGTCTTTCCAAGTATTATTAAATCTGGCTTCAATCCACTGTTCCCATCTTTGAACAACACATAGTAGTCTACATGTATTTAGGTAACAAGATGAATACTCTCAAATTAGTAATTATTTTAAGACAGCAAACACAGATTCTGCATTTATTAAAATATTCTATTAAGGTGAGCCTCAATAAAACAATCTGATACATTATTTAAAAATATATGCATAAGATTTTATACTAACTTAGTAATAGTTATTAAAGCACACAAAACAACTTTGAACAAGTCAGGAAAACTACCTTTTCTAACAGCTGTTATACATTTTGGATCATAGCGACATACCCAAACATTTAAAAAATATTTTTTTCTCTTTAACTCAGATCACTTCATGTGCTTGTTCTTCAATAAAACAATTTAATCTCTGTTCTTCCAACTGCTAATCCTATTGCAGTGTTTTGTGCTTTTCAGTTCGAGAATTTTATAGAAAATATAGGCATTAGTTATACCCCAGTGAAAGTGGAGTGAAATGTTACATACACTTGGTCACTAAAGAGCCTAGGTCTTTATAAAAACTCTTTAGAAAAATGCCAAACATTACATGAATATACAATGCAAAGCAGTATTTTGTGGTTTTTTTCTTGTTAGTACTTTTTTAGTTGAGGAAAATAAATAATGTTAAGAATCTAAAACCTGTCCAAAATTAACCCTGGGATCTCATTTGTATATAACATTTTACATTTAAGTAAACTACCATACACAGTAACCAACATATTCCCTATAATTTCAACCAATGTAAAACACATAATTAGTCTAATAAATTCTAAGTTATATTTTTCTAGCAATGTTATTAACCTTGACTGCACCAGTTACTTTTCTATGTAAAGCTGGAACTCCAGCTTTTTCCTTAAAGAAAGTCAACACTAATAAGATTCCACTGGGTCTTTATATTACAATTGCCAACTACTGGTCATATCCCACATCTATCCTGCCCTTAGATAAAAACCCATTATTTTCTGTTCAATGAATATTTGGAGTCCATATTTCTAACAGTCAGGCCATGAATTCAAAGAATTTTCTTAATTTTCTGTCAATATCAAGACAAAAAGCAAGTAGAACTTTTTAAAGACCAAGTACTTAAAAATAATTTCAGGATTCTGAATGTATTAATATACAAATTATACACACACACACACACACACACACTTGTGTGTTTTACACCCTCTGCCCAAAAGATAAATGCTTACCTTGGTTTAAGTAAGTAAGTGTTTCATCATGCAGTTTGATTGCTGGGGAAGTTGCAGCAGACATAACATATTGAAATGGTGGATGTTTTGTGTCATTATCAGGTGGAAGGCTAGAGTCTTCTTGCTTGAAAATGGGCAGTGCCAGAACATCACTGAAATGGAAAAAAGGCCATATAATTCAGTCATTTCTCTCTCTCCTTATAAAATACAAACATCTTGGGAAAACTGGAATATATGCAATAGTAATTTTCTAATCAAACCTAAACTTATATTACTGCTTGCATAATATAACACTCATTATTTACAGCTTAGCATGTAAAACTGCAGTATTTGACATATTCATGAGATTCAGTGACCAATCCAACCTATGATACAATTCACCAGCTACATTCACACATCATAGTAAACCATGGCTTATTTAAATGTGATTTACTAGCCATAAATAATGGTTCACAAAACCACAATAGCTGAGTTTGTAACAACTACTAAGAAAAACTAACAAATCAAATATTGGGTTACCATATGTAATTTATGCCATTTTATTTGAAAATATTAATTATACATTTTATAATTAAGGCAAACAGCATTTCCAACAACAAAGTCTTGGATATTTGTCTAGTGAAGATAGCACTAACCACAAGAGTATAGATATAATTTTTAAAAATTTCTATGTTTAATGGTCTTCCTGAATGGGGATTCTATAGTATAAACAATAATTAAAACCTATCTAGAAGGCACCAGAATTAGGAAAACAAATCTAGAGTATGTACTGGCATTATTCATGTAAACACAGTTATATATAACGTATTTTGAGTAAAGCCTTGCTTTAAAAAAGTGCTTTACTTTATTTCATTATCCCCTTTCTACCCCAAATTATCCCACATTTCCAATGGAGGGGGGGACCAAGTTTTTTCCTTTCTCCTATGTTCTCCCCACAAACTTTTGTATCTCCACAATCAAATAAAACTACAAATAAAACTGTTACTGTAGCAGTCACCCAGCCAGTATCCGAGTTGAGCACATCATACCCAGTAAACAAAGTGGACTTGAATCATGTGAACAAAAAAATAATGTTTGATATATGAACTATACCAACTTTCTTCCTTAGGCTCAGCAGTTACTGCAGTCAACTTCTCATAACAATCTTGTGCAATAGAACTTTTTGTAACATTAACCACAAGTACACAGTGGAAAGATTTTAAAAAGCAAACTTATGTTAAGGTTAGAATATATTCTAGTCCACAAAAAAAAGCAAAGCCATTTCACAAAGCTACATTTCTCAAGGAAGTTATTCAGATATATTCCTAACTATCACTTAACTTAATCCACATATAACTTTGTATAGGAGAGGGGGGAAAACATAGCCCACTTCTTTATATTTATTTCTGATAATGTTTAATGTAGAAAAAGAAATACCAAGACTCATAATGCCTGTTGTATTTCTACTTTAAATCCAACTATTAAGAAGACAGGAGAATGATTAGAAAATAAAGTATGATGGAAGACATTATGCAAGACAAGAAATGTACTCAAAAGACTTTCCAGTAGTTCTCTGCAGTCCACAAACACCAGACACCCCCTGCAAGTTTCCCTAAGTTTAGGCTTAAGGAGTTTTCAATCAGAGAATAACCAAGTAAAAGAACTATAGAAGAATTGCTACAGAACAAGAGGGAGAGTTCTCAATTTAGAATCACAAACTGATTCAAAGCTCATTCCATTCAGCTTTGAATTCCGGCGATAAGCAAATAGGAGAGTAAAGTAAGTATCAATTATTAGAAAGCCTAAGGAAAACCATCTATTCCATTTTTTTTTAAATGGAAGGATTTCATTTTAGATTTTTCTGCTACTGAAGTAGCAGGACAGGCTTTTATATAAAATTTCTTACTTGCCAAAGAAGAAAAATTAACAAGATTCCAGACAGTTCCATATATTTATAGATCAATATTGTGTGAACATAATGCTAAATATTTGCTAACCATCATGAAATTGAGTCTTGAGCCATCAAGGACATCAGCAGTTTTTGGTTAAATGTGACTTTTTGTTCTGTCTAATCCTAGAACTGTGGTTAAGCTTAACTAAGATTTGGAGAAACAAGACAAGATCATAACTGTCACTTGAAATTGATGTTCTCTTACATCACAGTTAACACTATAATGTATTCATTTTTGAAGATAACAAGCTTAAAAAGAAAGCAATAGTGTATGATCTTATGATTGTACCAGAACAGGGACAGCTCATGAGTACTTCATGTAATTCTTAACTATGGTTCAAATAAAGGTGGTAGGCCCAAATAAGGTATTTTTGAAAGCAACTAATGCTGTTTAAAAAAAAAAATCTGATCACCTTTTCAGGGCATTACTCCCAACTTATATATTGAAAAATTTATCTCTTTGGATGGAGATTTAGGCATCTCCAATTAGGGTGGTAGAAATGAACTTCCCCATGGCAGCATCTTTTGCCTCCTCAAATGCTACATGGAAAGTTGGGTAATCATGATGAACAAGATATGTGAAATTAGAATGAAAGGTTTTCCTGAAATTGGATACAAATATTCTCTAGGAGGTTAACAACAAAAAACATAATTATATAATACAAACGTAAAACATCAATGTTAAGAAAAAGTTTTATCTCATCAGGCCTTCAACCCCAGCTATCCTGGGGGAGAGTTGATTTATTATTACTGTTATTTTTATAACAGCTTATTTCTATTATTGCTTTTATAATTTTGATGTATTGTAGCCCACCCAGAGCCTTTTGTTTTGGCCAGGCTATAAAAATTGTGAAATTAAAAAACAAACAATACACAACTACAATATCCTATCAATGCCCTAAAGCCTTTTGGAAGAGCTCCATTTTAACCAACTTCCAGAGGATGATCATAAGAAGGGCTAATATAATCTTTAGGGGAGGCTGTTTCAAAGAGTTGGTGGATTTCTACTTCACTTCACTCTTCATCTTAACTTCAGCCCCCACCATTTGATGAAAATAAGGAACCATTAGGGGGTTCTGGTTGGAAAAAATAGTCCTGCAAGTACCTAGGTGCCAAGCCATAAATGGCTAACTGGTATTTGTTTCACATGTCATTTATTAATTAATTTCTGGTCATGATAACATTGTAGATATTCCTTACATCCAGAATTCGGTTAGTTCCTGGGTTAAGAACGTCCAGGTTACGGACGACCTATAGTTAAGAATGGAGCCTATTGTAGCAAAATTCAAGTTAAATACACAATGGTTCAAGTTCATTACACAATACTACTTATATGGTATTATACAACAATATTGTTCCAGCTTACGTACAAATTTGACTTAAGGACAGACCGTGGGAACAGACCTGGGGACTACCTGTACAGCCAGAAAAAGTTCATAAACTTATATATTTCAGATCCCCTTCATTTAGTCAAAGCAAATGGAATCAGATCAGAACAATGTAGTATATTTTTTAAAAACTACTTTTCACTGACAAATTTTTACATGAATTTAACATGAAAAATATAAAAGAGTTAAGAAAAAAGATGAAAGGAAAAGTGCAGAAAAGAAAAAAGCAGAACAATGTGGTATATGTCTAAAACACAAGAAAAGAGTATCTTCTAATTATGTCACACATGTTAAGAGGGTTCAGAACGGAACTGAAAGATAGGTAGCAGCCTCTGATACGAAATAGTAAGGGACTACGACTCACAGCCTTGCTTCTGCTCTACAATTCCTTCCCTCTTCCACAGAACGGATCAATATGGCCTCGAAGGTTAAAGTAAGGCCGGTAGGTGCCCAAAGTTACCCTCTTGACCTATTGCTGGTTCCTCCGACCCCACACGGGAAAGGAAGGAGCGCAGGGAGAGGGGAAGAGAGAGAAACTCTTAACGACCATTTCGCCCGTTCATGAAAGCGGGGCAGGCTATCACACTGGGAGGAGCTCGCGAGGATGAGTAAAGCAGCCTGCCAAGCCAGCAGCGCCTTCCCCCAGGCGTCACGACGGCTTCCCTCGCAGGGAACAAAACAGTTAAGCAACTGCCTCAGCGTTAGAGCCAAACTACCGCCGGGAGGCTCTTCCGCCGAAAGGAAGGCGCCGACGGCGAAAAAAAGCGACTCCCGACGCAGCCGAGCTCTTCTTCCCCAGCCAAGAAGGAGAAACCGGGCCGAGAGGAGCCTCCCGGTCCTTCAGCCGGGACACCCACCTCATGCTGTAGGCGCCAGCGCCCAGTTCTTGCCCAATGCCGGAGAGGCTGGCATCGAAGTCGTGCGCCAGCCCGGACTCGATCACTTCGTCCATCTTCAGCACCCACGCCATCTTCCACCGGCGGCCCCGAAAGGCTTGCGGCGGCAAAGTCGCCCCTCGTCCGCGGGGGTCCACCGAATGCAGCCGGCCCGAGTCGGGGGGGAAGAACTGAAGGGGAACGCAGGAGAGAAAAGGCGAACGGAAGAGGGGAGAGGGCGGGACAGGCGAGGAGAAAGAGGCCGCCTCAGCCCCGAGGGAGCCCTCTCTCCTCGGAGAAAGCGAGGCTCGCAGGAGGCAACACCATCACGGCGGTCGCCGTGCTCAGCCCCATCCTGCCCTTCCCACGGTGACCCTTCCAGTCGGGGTCCGGCCGCCTCTTCGGCAGCTGCGGCTCAGACCCGGGCCAGCCCCGAGCCGCCGCCGACCAGCCGCATCAGCGCCGCCCTCCGCTGCGGCAGCGCGGGGAACCGCCCGCCGCGACAACGCCGCCGCTCCCGCGCGTGCCCCGCCTAGCAGGCTCCGCTCGCTCCGGCCGGAGCGGTTCCGGTGTCGGCGTCCCCGCCTCCTTCCTGCTGCGCGACAGCGGCGGCCACGGCAACAGCCGAGCGTGCACTAACAGGGTAGCTGCATCCCCCTCATCCGGCCTTGCCCCCGCTGAGGCAAGGGGCACGGGCGGTGATTGCTTGGCGCCAGCTTAGGGGCAGGCGGGCTGACGAATCAGAAATTTAGGAGAGGGAAGAGTGATTTTCTTCTAAGCCAATCAGAAAGTGCTCCCGCCTCTCTCTGCAGTTTGCTTAAGCTTCCTCCTTCACGCTATCTTCGAGGCTGTGCTGACTACAAAACCCAGAATGCAATGCAATGCCAGAACCCGTTTAAGAAAGTCTCGGGGTAGCTGTAGGGACATGCAATCCTTATCTTCAGGCGCGTCATTCTTGCGTAACGCACCTTGGAAACAATTTATGGCTTTTACATGTGTGGTAAGGGCCGCCGAGCCCGAAAATTACCCTAAACTTTTCAGCTGGTGCCGCGTTGGCTTCTTCAAAATAGCAGTCATCATCATTATCAACATCGTAATATATAACAATAATATAATCGTGCATTTTAAAAATCTAGACATTGCATAATGAAATTGGGGGTTTCATTTCGATTAGGTATTTTGAATTCAAAGGCAACATTAAAATGTAATATTCATTAGAAATTCCTTTAATCGAATTAAGATTTGATAATCTTTTGAAAAAAATCCATTAAGACGTTCGATTTATAAAAGCTTAGCTGTTCCTTAAGCTAGGGGTTCTCATCCTGGCGTGCGACCGGATCACGAGCAAATTTGAGGGAGATCAATCGCGCATAATTAATCGTGTGCTTTTGGGGCGGCGGACGCAAAGCCAACTTTTGCCTGGACAAGCCGAGAGGAAAATCATGTTTTTCTATAGTTGACTGCTGTTAGGAGGAAATGCTGATCGAAAATGAAGGTGGAACGAGAAAGAATTGCAGTCTCAAAAGTAAAAGCTCGATTTTAGGAATTATGCGAAACAGCACAACTAATCCTTCTCATTAAAAACTATTGTTTTAATTGTGATGATTTTATTTCCAATGAAAGCGTTTAATGTTACAACGTTGTCAAATGCTATCATTGTTTTATTTCATATAGACAGATAGTTAAGATGCAGTTATTTTAAAATGTGGTATATTTTTTCCCCAATCTTAATGAAAGCCTTAGTTGTATTCATGGGTGTGTGTGTGTGTGTGAGAGAGAGAGAGAGAGAGAGAATTTCATTTAGCGTTTTAGTAAGTCCTTGCACTGAAAAGATTGCAAACCCAACTCCTGCTTTAATCCAAACATAATATTAAACAAATTGTACTATGAGAAGCAAAGCAATTCAACTTTATCTGGGTCTGTGATCACAATATCTCTGATCAAGGTTGGGTACTGAAAAATTCCAAAGTGATTTTTGTTCTTGATTAGTAACTACCATTCAGGTTATAATAAAATACTTGTGGTTGCTCATGTTTTCATGTCTCTAAGAAAGACACAACAATTGGCATGGCTGAGTCTTACTGTATTCCCAGCACTGATTTATCTGTGTCTGTTCTACTAACTGCATCAGGGGGAGAAGTTAGATCAGGACTATTAAATATATTTGCAACATGGTACAAAATGGCTGCCGGGGCAGCTTGCACATTCACAAAAAAGGCTGTCATAGCGTGTGAAGCACATAACAAAATATTTACCAGCAGATAAAGTAGCGAGATTACTTTTCACCATCCTGCCCCTTCCCTAGGATGCTCCCAGCATCCATTTATCTTCTTTTTCTGACAACCTACTGCACAGCTAAATAAAATACTTCAAATGAAACTTTGAAGGATTCCTATGTAGGGTACAGAGATATTCCTAGAGGCTGATTAAAGGCTGGTGCCTGCTTTTTCTTTTATTATTCTTTAAATAATATTTGTAAAAGATGAGGCACAGCCTGGTGTCAGGGAGAGATATGTTGTGTGCCACTATTTAGACTGAAGAAGAAACATTTTTTAATCCTAACTCATGCAGAAGCATGCTTGAAATCTGATTTTCAGGTAGAAGGAAGCAATTCTTAATATTATGTCCTTGCTTCAGGTTATTACCTAAGAAAATCTTATTAATACAATCCCTGACAACTTACATGGCTCAAGCCCAAGCTGGTTTGTGCTACAATTAATTTGCACTGAATGAGATCCACATTAAAATAAAGAAGCACAGCCTTCTGTTTGCAAGTGTCCTTTTATGCAATTTTTGAATCTAATTCAAGATACCTGTTGTTTTTTTTTAAACGCAGCAGTTATACAAGGAGCGCTGCCCGTACTTGACTGATTTCTGTATACTTGGAAGCCCTGGAGGTTCAGAAGGCTAGCTGTAGAATAGTAAAATGTTGTTCTACTAAACCGTTTCAGATTACAAATGGGGTATTATGTGGCTGAATGATTTGTTAGTGGAATTTAGTTCCCATTTAACCAGAGGGAGAGATAGCTTAATGGAACCCGAGGGTATGCCATAGCTGGGCTACAAAAACATGGATGACCATGAGAAGGCAGAAGTGTTTTCTATATCTCTTTGGTGCCATCCCTGTAGTCATCTGGATTCCTGCAGCCCAGTATGGAATTTTGTTTCTTCCAAGATTCACTTTTCTCAGAAGCAAATAATTTTGTGCACATGAAATATTCAGCCAACATTCCCATCCATATTTCAAACGCAGTATAACTCAGGAATGGTTTATTTACTATAGCTGCTCTGTCTATGAGCGAATTGAGCTACATATAGTCAACAAACTGATGTTTCCTTTTGTAACAAATCCTCCAAGTGTGAAGTTTATTTATTTTATTTATTCATTTATTATTAAATTTGTATGCCGCCCATCTCCCCCAACAGGCCACTCTGGGCGGCTCACAATTAAAATAAACCCATAAACAATTAAAAATACCCCATAAATAATTAAAATTAATTAATCCATTAAACATCAACTGTAAAACAAACATCTTCCTTCCTTCCTTCCTTCCTTCCTTCCTTCCTTCCTTCCTTCCTTCCTTCCTTCCTTCTCTCTGAGCTTGGCTGTTTGCTTTCATTACTCCACTAGGTAACATAATTGGTGCGAGTGAGTGTGGGATTTGCTGCCTGTTTATATATTGTAGCTTGCCCTGCCAGTATTGGAGGGGATGTGGTTTCCTTCTTGTGGTTCCTTGATTAGAGCAAACCCCACACTGACTCACACTGATGATGTTACCTAGTTGGGTAATGAAACATCTGCAAGCAAACAACCAAGCTCAGAGAGCACCAATATCTCCACAGTTCATCCCTGAGCTACAGATGTTCTACTGAAATCCTCTAAGATTGTTGGCAGTTTGCTGAATGGTATGATCTTGTATCTGGAAGATGCTGTGTTAGGGGACAAGACCAGCCCCTTCATGAAAAAAGGAGGGTAAGAGCTATCTCCAGGAGTTGCTTTTTAATGTCAAGCTACTTATTATTCTTGCCTAGGTGAGGAGACAAATACTTGTGATTCCAAAAGAAAGTGGCTGGCCTTGAATATGATGCACTTTGATTAGGGGAGGGGCTGTTAGTTGCTTCCTCTTAGAAGCATTCCTTGGCCCAGTCTGGCCAAGGATCATAGCCTGAAGCAGTCCTTCCACCTTATTGAAGACTCTTCTTTGGTTGTTTTTCTATGATCTAAGAACTAAAGTAAGATAATTAATTGACCCTGGTTTTTTTTTTTCAATTGACTTTTAAGAGCTGGTTTTATATACTGACTGATGATTGATTTATGTATTATGTGCCACCAAGTTGTTGTTGACTCTTAGTGACCAGAGAGAGATTTTCTCTATGACAATCTGTCCCTAACCTGGTCTTTCAAGTCTTCCAATAGCGCCCCATCACCACTGTAACTAATTCATCCACCTTGCTGCTGGCCATCCTTTTTTTCTCTTTCCTTCCACCTTTTCCAGCATTGTAGACTTCTCAAGATAGGTAGGTCTTTGCATAATATATCTGAAGTAGGATAATTTGAGCCTGGTCATTTGTGCCTCAAGTAAGAACTCTGTGTTGATTTGATGATCCATTGGTTTGTTTTCTTGGGTGTCCATAGTATTCTCAGAAGTCTTCTCCAACACCAACATTCAAAAGTGTCAATACTCTTCCTATCCTACTTCATTAGTCATAATATAGTTTGCTTAGTTCTGACTTAGCTTGTTGTGAAAACACTGCCATTGTGCTTTTTCAACAAATCTTGCCTTAGCACAATATGTGAACCTAGCAAAATGTAATGGATTCTGATATTTACTAAGCATGCTGTTTTGACCTCTTTCCTAACATTGGTGCTTCCAGACTTAAAATTTTATTTTTTATCTCATAATTATTTGTATTCCACTTACTCAAACAATTGTGTAAGTTCAATACTTTTTTCTTTTTGTTTTCATAACTTAATTTTGATTCCCAGTGCTATATGCACTCAGCTGAGCTCACACTACTGGAAAGAACCATCTGCATGTCTTTATATATTTGAGCTTAACATTTCTATATTTCTATATTCTTTATACATTTGAGCCGTTTCTAGGATCAGCAGAATTTCTCAGATCCCAAGAAACTAAAACCTGAGGAATTCTATTGCATAACTATGCATACTTTGGCTGTATTCACATGATCAAATTTCTTATAAAATTAAGCTATTGAGGGCGTGCCTGTTGCAGTTTTATCCCTGCTACCGGCAGCCCTTTGACTGAGGCTTCAAGCTGCTTGTTTTTTTTGAAACCTAAACAGCTTTGTCTTAGATAATCTTAATTTGATGTGGTACTTTAGTTTATTATAAATAGAGCTCCTGTGTTAGAACAATAAACAGGGCAAAGGAGCATATAATTATGTGCTCCCATTTTAAACCAGTAAAAAAACTTTATACAATATTCTTGGTATAAAGTTTGGGCCAGGGCATATGTAAAAATTAAAGCTCTTGACTTTTAATATGTTACTGTAATAGAAAAAAATAGGCAATGCTAAAGTATCTTTTTTTTAGAAGTATGGTAGTGTTGCTTAAACATTGTCAATATACCTCCCCAAGGCCCATATATACTGAATTGTCAACTTAAATTTAATTGGTTATTAATCAAGATACAATAAATTCACTTTAATTTCAGTATGGTTCTGCCCTCTCAACCTTGGACTTACTCCTCTCTTTTAGACCCTACCTGAAAATCAATTCATCGATGTCGTTTGATTAACCTTGAGAGATGGGATAAAAAGATGAAACATTTTGACATTTGTTGAACTGGACAAGAATATAATGAGGGGCCGTTAGCAAGTTCCTAAGCGTCATGCAATATTTATTGTTTGTAACAGCTTTGTTGTATTCCATTAGAGCATTTCTTGGGCTTCAAGCCAACTACAAAGTAGCTTTCGGAAGGAACATCACATGGCAAACACAAAAAATATTTATTTAAAACACCTCTTGAATATTTCTGCTGAAATACTTGGATGCAGTATGTTCCAGCTAATATGACTGATATATAGTTGTATAAATTATAGTTGTGTAAGTTGTACTATGTAAATCTGTACTTGAAAACAAACAGTGGCCATACTATTTCCAAGCACCGTGACCTTATCTCACTAAGCATTTAACAATGTTGTTAACTAGGCATCTGTCCTCTAGATTTAGTTGAGAACTTGGGTTTCTGCAGTGATTCCTTCCTATCTTTGTCTGGATTCTTCATCATTGCCTCTAATTTCCAATTAATTTCAGGCTGTGAGTGAGGTGCTTATGTAGCTAAAATTGTACCAGCCATACAGAAGAGGTTGTTATCAGGAAGTTTAGGCAAACTCAAACTTTGCAGAAAGATGAAAGGGAGACAAAAGCCTTTTAGCTCTCTGTTAGGTGTAAGGAAAATAACATGGGAGTGGCTGGAATCCTAAATAGCAGATTTGTACTTAAAGAATTATATTCATCCATCTCTGTCTCTCCTTGAGAAAAAATCTTAAAACAGCTCAGTGAAGACTTAAGTGTGTTTGGGAGACCATGAGTTCTAGTCCTGCCATAAGCACGAAGCCACCTGGGTGACCTTGGGCCAGTCACTCTCTCTCAGCCCTAGGAAGCAGGCAGTGGTGAACCACTTCTGAAAAACTTTCCAGGAAAACTGCAGGGACTTCTCCAGGCAGTTTCCAGGAGTCTACACTGACTTGAAGGCACACACATATACACTCAAAAATCCCTTAGCCATTTTAAGTGTTGAGAAGTTGCATACCCCCACTCATGGTGACTTTAAAGATATGGTTTATGGCTTGGTGTGAGGATGAACTCAGCCACTTATGGCTCAGTCAGCAAAATAATCAAGATAATTATCTTCTTTTTAAAAACCTTTAATTAAATTATATATAAAAAAACAAAATGATGATTAAAAAGATAATGTGTTAGCATAGGTGATAAATCCACCAGAGACTTTGGAATACTGAGTGGGGAGAAGGAAAGGAGACACACAACCACCAGGAATAGGAGGGGAAATCTTGGAAAAGAACAAAACATCACATTAAATTAGTTGCAGGCCCCACTCGCACCTGCTTTATTTTGCTACACACCAGCGCATAATGTTTGACTTTTTTTATTGTTAATTGCCAAGAACTCAGCAAATGATAAATACATACCTGAAAATGAGCAAAAAGTTTAATAATTCTACTTACCTTGCCTACTGTTCTTTCCTCGTTTTTTTAATAACTCCTACTACAGGGTAATAGTATTTTATTTTTCACTATTGCCCTACTCCCAAAGAGTGGGAAGAAATCTTTTAAGAGAACCTATTCCCTTTCTTAAATTAAAAAAATGTGACATAACCTAAATCCATGCTGTTTCCACCATTTTATATCTCTGCCTCAGACAAGATGATCCTACATGCTAACTTTTTCAGCATGATAGAAGAAACCTCATTTGATATTATACAGATGAGCTATACCTCATAGCGCCACTTACAGAAAGAAGCAGTTTCCAAGATCTGAGGAAGAATGCTGTATCTAATCCAGCAGTTGCTTTGATAGTAGCCTTCTTATCACATACATTACTCATTTGAAATTGTATGTAACTTTGATCTCCAGGATCCCCAAATTGACTTTGTTCATAATTTAGCAAATCTTTAGTCTAATTTTTAATGGATCACTTTACAATGAAATGGATAACTTAAAAAGGAATATAAGCCTCAGCAGAAAAACTAGAGACTGCAATATGAAATACTTAATAAAAAAGGACATGGTAACAGGAATAAATGTCATGTGGAGGTGGAGAAACAAAGAAGTCAAGGTAAGGATTAATATTGACATTGTCAGGTTGATATTCAGATGTATCTTTCCAGGTTCCCGTACCTCTATATGTTCTATTTGTCCCACTTACAACCAACAAATAGTGCTAATCTTGGTGATTGCCACTATTATTTGATAATTATTACTTTTTATTAAAATCTATAGATTTTTAGGTGTGTTTCTATATACAGTGGGGCAAAAAAGTATTTAGTCAGCCACCAATTGTGCAAGTTCTCCCACTTAAAAAGATGAGAGAGGCCTGTAATTTTCATCATAGGTATACCTCAACTATGAGAGACAAAATGGGGGAAAAAATCCAGAAAATCACATTGTCTGATTTTTAAAGAATTTATTTGCAAATCATGGTGGAAAATAAGTATTTGGTCAATATCAAAAGTTCATCTCAATACTTTGTTATATATCCTTTGTTGGCAATGACAGAGGTCAAACGTTTTCTGTAAGTCTTCACAAGGTTTTCACACACTGTTGCTGGTATTTTGGCCCATTCCTCCATGCAGATCTCCTCTAGAGCAGTGATGTTTTGGGGCTGTCGCTGGGGAACACGGACTTTCAACTCCCTCCAAAGGTTTTCCATGGGGTTGAGATCTGGAGACTGGCTAGGCCACTCCAGGACCTTGAAATGCTTCTTACGAAGCCACTCCTTCGTTGCCCGGGCGATGTGTTTGGGATCGCTATCATGCTGAAAGACCCAGCCACGTTTCATCTTCAATGCCCTTGCTGATAGAAGGAGGTGTTCACTCAAAATCTCACGATACATGGCCCCATTCATTCTTTCCTTTACACGGATCAGTTGTCCTGGTCCCTTTGCAGAAAAACAGCCCCAAAGCATGATGTTTCCACCCCCATGCTTCACAGTAGGTATGGTGTTCTTTGGATGCAACTCAGCATTCTCTCTCCTCCAAACACAACAAGTTGAGTTTAGACCAAAACGTTCTACTTTGGTTTCATCTGACCATATGACATTCTCCCAATCCTCTTCTGGATCATCCAAATGCTCTCTAGCAAACTTCAGACGGGCCCGGACATGTACTGGCTTAAGCAGGACGACACGTCTGGCACTGCAGGATTTGAGTCCCTGGCGGCATAGTGTGTTACTGATGGTAGCCTTTGTTACTTTGGTCCCAGCTCTCTGCAGGTCATTCACTAGGTCCCCCCGTGTGGTTCTGGGATTTTTGCTCACCGTTCTTGTGATCATTTTGACCCCACGGGGTGAGATCTTACGTGGAGCCCCAGATCAAGGGAGATTATCAGTGGTCTTGTATGCCTTCCATTTTCTAATTATTGCTCCCACAGTTGATTTCTTCACACCAAGCTGCTTGCCTATTGCAGATTCAGTCTTCCCAGCCTGGTACAGGTCTACAGTTTTGTTTCTGGTGTCCTTTGACAGCTCTTTGGTCTTGGCCATAGTGGAGTTTGGAGTGTGACTGTTTGAGGCTGTGGACAGGTGTCTTTTATACTGATAACAAGGTCAAACAGGTGCCATTACTACAGGTAACGAGTGGAGGACAGAGGAGCCTCTTAAAGAAGTAGTTACAGGTCTGTGAGAGCCAGACATCTTGCTTGTTTGTAGGTGACCAAATACTTATTTTCCACCATGATTTGCAAATAAATTCTTTAAAAATCAGACAATGTGATTTTCTGGATCTTTTCCCCCATTTTGTCTCTCATAGTTGAGGTTTACCTATGATGAAAATTACAGGCCTCTCTCATCTTTTTAAGTGGGAGAACTTGCACAATTGGTGGCTGACTAAATACTTTTTTGCCCCACTGTATATCTGATATATACATTTGATGTATATTGTGTTTTCTGCTTTCTGGCTCAAATGCTTTAATAAAGGAAGGAGGAGGAGAAGGAAGAGGAGGAAGCTTCAGTGGGAAGATTAGTGGGAAGGTACTGGGAAGACTGAGGTTAGGGTGAGTTACTAGGAAGGGTGGCAGAAATCTTGGAAAAGCGCAATGCATACTTTTAAGCATGGGCAAAACGATGGGCTTTTTATACGTGCATGAAATTACCTTTCATATTTAGTGGACATTCATGTTACACAACACCTCTTTCCGCTGGGATGTACTCCAAAAAGTACAGGTAGTCCTTGTTTAGTGACTGCCTTGTTTAGCAACTGTTTGCAGTTACAACAGTGGTGAAAAGGTAACTTTACAACCAATCTTCACATTTATGACCTTCACAGGTCTGTAAAGGAAAGGAAAGCTGAAGTAAGATCATAAGCACAGTCGGTTTCACTTAGCAACCGCTTCGCTTAATGACCGAGTTGCCAGTCCCAATTGTGGCTGCTAAACGAGGACTAGCTGTATGCCCATCAACAGCAGTTTATTTGCTGAATGCAGGCTTTAGTTCTCATTTCATATTGATGTAATCTTCAAAGTCAGTATATATATATTTGACTAGAATTATCAATCTGGCTTCAGGCATCTCATAATCTGTACATAGAAATCTATTACTGTTGGCCTAACAATGCTCATTTAAGATTCAGCAGATTATACATACATACGTACATAAATACACACACATACACACATATACTGTATAAATAATCATAGGAGATCTTCCTTCCCAACATATGACAGAGGGAAAATGAATATAACAATCTGAAAAAGACTGTCAATATTTTTTTAATTTATAATTTTGTTTTTGATTCAGTATGAAGTGCAAGCCCAGATGTTATAATTTACCATTAGGTGCAAAGCAGGCCATTATGAATATTTAATGCTTTATGAAAAAAAAATCCTTGCTTAGTGGAGTATGTTGCAGAGTGCTAGTAAGCATTTCCAGAGATCAATCAATATGACATTATTTTAGCAGCTAAATACAGCAATATGTTATTACATTCTGAATATGCTGGACGAAGAATTTCAGTGTCAAAAATATTTTCAAATTATGTTAACTTCTTTAAAGTAGCCTACTGATATAGACAGGATTTCCCATATTTTTAGTTTTATTCTTTAATACTAGTGCCAAAAATATGTAATTTGACATCAGAAATACTTTAATTACTGTATTTGCTACCCAGCTGGGGTTTTGGTTTTTTTTGGTGCCTTCAAGTAATCTTGACTCCTGGCAACTGCCTGGACAAGTCCATGTAGTTTTCTTGACACAATTTTCAGAAGTGGTTTGCCATTGCTTTTTTCCTAGGGCTGAGAGAGAGTGACTGTCCCAAAGTCATCCAGCTGGGTTAAGGTGGGACTAGAATTCATAGTCTCCCAGTTTCTACCTTGATGCCTTTAACCACTACACCAAAGTAGTTCTTCTGCTACCCAGCTACTAGGTTGCAAATTATTTTTCTGTCTTTAATTCTGAACCAGATCAGGTAGGACTTTAGTTCTAAAAGTCAGGATAAAAATCTTTAAATAGAAAAGGACTTTAAAATATTTTATGAATGTTACACTTATTCAAACTGAGTGTTCCTCAATATTACAGTAGTATTGGTGCTATCTAAATTTGTGTACTACAGTTTCACCTTCAAACAACTAGTCACACCTTACATCTGACAGCTTTGCATCAAGGGATCCAAACAATTAAAAAAATATAGGTCAACTGCATGTGGGAAGCAATATCCTGGATAATTTGCTAGACTAAATCAACATGTGAAGCCCAGTTTCAGTCTAAAAAAAATCACGGAACTAGCTTTAACATAGGACCTTACATTCTCTGGGTTGGTTTTTATTGCTTGCCTTTTTGCCTGGGATTAGTTTTAAGCCAGGCGACATATTTACATAAGCTAAGTTACTATAATTACTACTACAATATCACTAAACAAAAGCAGAAACACAGATGGATACAAAATTTAATTTTTCAAGTAATGCTATGTACACTTTATTGCCTGTATATGCACAATGGTAAGCAGAGAACTATAAATACACAATGTAATAGAACAGTAGAAAACAAGGATGTTACACATAAGGGAATGAGGAAGAAAAGACTATTTTCCTGATCTGCAGCTGCTAAAAAAAGCCAGTGATGAATAATGCGATTGTTAGCTTTTTTCCCTTACATTTATTTCTAAAGTATTTCCCCGACAGACAGCTTTCTGCAACAGCAAATTGCATCTTCAGTAACTACATTTTATCTTTCCCAGTCAGAATAACTTCTGATAAAAGTCAAAGTAACTTATAAGATAACTGCAAGTGTTCAGTTTATTTCAAAGTAATAAGCAAATTGTGACATTAGTTCTTTTAAAAATGGTGTTTGGCTGCATGTTAAAGTATTAGACTCTGAACATATAATAGCAAAGGAACAAAAAATAAAATAAAAATAATTATTTTATAGACAATGTTTTTCACAAGACATTATGGATAGCAGCTTAGTCAAAAGTATTCACCCTGAAGAGGTAGAGAGAATCCTAGTCTAGCAGAGAAACACATCATCCTTGGCACTGCTATAATCTCTCCTGTAAATACACAATCCCTAAAACTAGATAATGTGACAAAGAGCCACAAAATCTACATTCTAGCCATTGTGAGAAGGGTGCTGATCTTACTCCCATCTCCCAGTTAAGAATCTTGATGTTTACAGTTTACATCTGAGAAACAGAAGTAAATTGATTTTCATTCTCTCTTTCAATATTAATTCCATAAATACAAAGATGCATTATTCACAATAAAGTTTTTTAAAAGCTTACAGAAACAACCTGAAAACATTTCCATATCTTAGTCCAGATGGTTGCGATAATACCACTTCAAGAAAACCATGCAATGAATTTGGGGCCACTTTCCAATTCAAATTAAACTCCCCAACCAATAGTGTCAAGATCTGTCGTGCTTATGATTCTCCCGTCCCCATCCCTGTAAAAGAATCAGTGCAGAAACCTCCATTCTTGCAATATGTCATTGCTGAAGAGTTTCCTGCAGTGCTGTCATACATCCTTATGTGAGACGACAGAAGTACTGGTTTCAGTAATTAGGTTGAGGAAGTATTCTAGTGACAAAGATAAATAGACATACTGAGCATGCTTATACAAAGCACTCTACTCTGAACCATCTTGCTTGAAGATGATGATACAGGTGGTTCATATCCATTGAGTGATTTTGCTTAACCTGATGCTAGGAAAGCAGGATGCTACACAACCCCAGTTTTGCAACACTATATTCTGGGTAGACTGTCTTCCATATAGGAGGCACTAACTGAATTGTCCTCCTAATCTGCACTGCATTTTTATTTATATGGCAAATGTTCAACTGTTGATAAATCAAGCTTTATGGACACCACTTTCTGCTCCTGCTATTGGCACTGTGACAATATATATGAGGATGTACTTTCAGTATAGAGACTAGTCTAGTTGCAGTTCAGCTCAATCCAGCATTGATGTTCGTCTGTCTTGCCACTTTGTGCCTCCAACCAGAAGCACCCCTCCCCAAAAATGGTACTTAAAAACAGAAATGAAGAGTCATGTTACTTTGCAGTTGAGTAAAAATGAGGAAATTTAGACTGTAGCTTTTAAAGCTTAAAGCATTCCTGTTTAATTAGTTTTTTTTTAAAAAAAGAAAAATGTACAGTAACACTGATAAAAATCAATGGGAAGACACACAGAGGAGTGCAAACAGAAATCATGATGGGTTAGATTTAAAAAAAAATATTTTGCTTCAGTCAAGTGATATTAATACTGTTTTTTTTCCTTTTTTAATTTTAATTTTACTGGAACAGTCACATGCAGGCTTAGAGCAGCCCTCTGTTAAGGGAAAATTAAAGAGAGAGGGAAGGAGGGAGAGGGAGAGGGAGCGGGAGGGAGGGAGGGATAGAGAGAGAGAGAGAGAGGGATAGAGAGAGAGAGAGAGAGAGAGAGAGAGAAGTTCCAAAAAATGTATCTGAGAATTTTCCTTTTACTGATGTGTCTTTCCTCTTACAGACATAATAGGTGGGTTTCAGAATTACTAGCTTTGTCCAGGAACATCTGCTGATGCATCACCTGCTCCAGATCCTGTTTGTGCACGCTTGATGTAAAGATTCAACAATTTCATCTGCAGATTTAATTAGTAAATCACATGTTTAATACTTACAACATATTTCACATTAGAAAAGTCAGAAAAAAAGTTAATTTTTAAAGTAAAATAATAAAAAAGATTTGCAATGGAATGATATATACAGAGGAAAAAAGACTAACCAGAGCTATAGAACATAGTTGTATTTTCAAAGGATTAAGAAGATTAAGGGAGGATAAGCTCATTGGCGAAAAATCTCACATTAATATTCTCCTCAAGGTGAGTTTAGTTTACTGTGTCTAATGATCAATACTTACTTACTTAAGACTTGGTTCAGACAATGACAGGGAATAAGGATCCTTCTTCCATCTTCACATTTACAGTATAAAGAGATGCTTTATTTTTTAAATGAATTATTTGTGATTGCTGAACTTGGGAGAACTGTAGTTTCTTTGATAATTTCAAGACCTGAACCTGTGGTTTGGTCCTGCCCACAGTTTAAACAAAGCATAGTTCCCAAAGTACAAATGGCACAAAGAACTGGGTTCATTTTAAATTGAAAACAGAAGCTTTTGATATCCTTGTGTATGGAAAAAAAAATGGAAACTCCTTATTTCTTATATCTAGACCACTGATGTATATCTTAATTAGCTAACACAATACTAAAAAGTTGAAAAACAAAAAATTTATTTCTTTCCTAAGCAAATAATTGGCATCTAGACCATATATCAGCAGCCATTCTGTCTTACCAGGGTTCAGTTGAAGCCTGTTGTCCCCCACCCAGGCCCCTACAGCCTCCAGGCACCGCAAAACGGTAGCCACAGCATCACTTAGGTCACCTGGGATGAAGATATATAGTTGAGTATCATCAGCATACTGATGATACCTCATCCCATGGTGCCGGATGATCTCACCGGTTTCATGTAGATGTCAAATAGGAGCAGCAAGAGCACCGAACCCTGAGGCACCCCACAAAGTAGGGGCCACGGGCTGGACCTCTTGCCCCCTATCAACACCGACTGGGATCGGCCTTGGAGAAAGGAGCTGAACCAGCACAGAATTGTGCCTCCCAGCCCCAACTCCTGCAGCTGACCCAAAAGGATACTGTGGTAGATGGTATTGAAAGCCGCCGAGAGGTCAAGAAGAGCAAGGATGGATGTACTACCTCCATCCCGCTCTCGCCAGAGATCATCTAAAAGTGCAACCAATGCTGTCTCTGTCCCATAACTGGGCCTGAATCCTGACTGACAGGGGTCCAGATAATCCGTTTCCTCCAGTATCCTCTGAAGCTGTTGTGTGACCGCCTTTCCAAAAAAGGGAAGGTGGGAGACTGGGCAAAAATTGTCTAGAAGGGTGGGATCTAGCATTGGTTTCTTGAGGAGGGGGCGGACCAAGGCCTCCTTAAAAGGCTTTGGGAACATCCCTTCCTGCAAGGATGAATTGACCATCGCCAGTACCCACCCCAATGTCACCTCCCTGGTGGCTTTAACCAATCAGGAGGGACAAGGATCTAAAATTCAGGTAGCCGCACTAACAGTGCTGAGGACCCTGTCCACCTCCTAAGGTCCAACAGGATCAAAACATTCCCAGATAACTGGGTAAGTCCACTTCCTGGGCATCTCAACTGGACCTGCATCACACTTGGCCTCCAACTGGGAATGAATCTGAGTGATTTTATCCGTCAGGTGTTCAGCAAATTCCTCTGCACGGCCCTGTAGGTGGTCCTTCGAGCCCTCCTTATCCAGGAGGGGCTGGGGGGCCCTAAACAGGGCCACTGGGCAACGCTCTGCAGATGCAATAAGGGTGGAGAAATAATGATGTTTCACCGCCCTTATTGCCACAATGTAGGCTTTAATAGTGGCTCTAACCCATGTTCTTAGTTTTCTGTCAGTGGTGCTCTAGATGTCTCTTAGCCCTTTCCAGCACCCTTAACTCCTCCATAAATCATGGGGAGTGCTGGAGGCGATGGGCCAAGAGAGGATGCACAGGCGCGATCCTGTCCAAGGTCCCGGTCACCTCCTTATTCCAGGCTGCAGCTACTGCCTCCACTGGACCATGCAGCAAGTCCTCAGGAACAACCTCCAGCTCCCTTTGGAACCCTTGCGGGTCCATCAGTCAGGGGTGGACCATTCGAATATATAACATTTTAGCAACTTTTTTTTCAAGGATGCTGATTAAATTACTGCCTGTAGTTTATTATTCTCTTTTTAGCAAGTAATCTATCATTCCATATAGCTCCAAATTACTGAAGACAACTGATTTGAATGGTAAGTTTTTTCCTCAATTCAAACTATAGTTAAAGTTCTGGATATCTGATTGCTATCCCCATGGGAACAACTCTTTTCATTGAGAAAAATAGGTCAGAGACAAAGCTTCTAATGTAACACTGTGACATTCTAGTTTTTCTACATGCATGGAAGGTGTTTTTGTAGGCATGATTAGGAGCTGAATAATCAGCTTTCCAATTTATCGTCTGAAATAGTGCAGCTGCATGAAGCCACCACTTGATTCTGCTGTAAAGTTTTAGACTACTTGTATGCTTTATTCAAGTCTTCATAGTGACTATATCAACAGCCATATTGATTTATATATTGTCAGTCTATTTATACATTTTATTTTCCACATATGTTAACATGGTTCATGAGAAATAAAAGGATCAATAGATTGCCAGATCCAAAGAGTAGCCAGGTGCTGAAAAATTTTTGGCCCCTAAAAAACGCCTTTTTTCTAATCACCAACTGTAATCAAAATCAGGCCCTGGCTATGGCAAACCACTTACTTTGCTGCCAGTGAGTTGACTAAGATGTGGCTTCAGCTCATCACCAATTACTGCATGAATAGCTACAAGACAGAAGACACATGCTTTTCGAACGCTGCTTTCAGAGTTATCGTAGCCCTACAAAAGAAGAAAAGATGTAATCCAAATACATTTCAATCCAAATGATATTGATATTCCTACAATTACCAACCAAACAGAATAACAGAATAATACATTTTTAAAAGAAATACATTTCAGTCAAATATATTCTATAAAGTTAGAAGATTACTTGAAAAGCTGAATAATCTTTGGAAAAACAGTTTTGAAACATTCTTTGTAATGTTATTCATTAATTTCTATCTTCTTACCTGTATTAAACCTGGTACTATCTCTGGCAAGAGCTGAGCAAGAGTTTCTTTAGGTACTCTTTCTATCACTTTGGTCTGCATTTTGATTGCAGCCAGATTTATAGGGTAATCTGCTGTTTGAATAATGGGACAAAGTACTTTGATGCACTGATCTGGACTAATAGATGTGGCCAGCATAGTAGCAGCCTCTTCAGCTGATCTTACCACCTAATAGATGAAAGAAAAATACAGAAATGCAATAATATTACACTTGCATGGTTTTATTTTTTGAATATTGCTACAACGTGTAGAAGATTTAATATCAATATATTTTGTTTTACACAGAAATTTCTGTCAGAACAGCAACATCTCAATAATGGTAGCTGTATTAAAAAAAGCAGCTTCAGATTTGAAAATTTGACTGGATATGTTAGAAAAATGAACTAATGTACCTAGGAAATATCCCAAGATCGGATTTTTTTTTGACATTGCAACTATACCACTAAGTTTAAAAAGAAAAAAAAAATCATTCTAGAAAATATGAGATATGTATATTTTCAAATTCCCATTACATCTAAATCTTAACCCATTATTTCCAAATAAAAGTAATTCATAGAGGAAATGTAATTAATTGTTACATTTAATGTCCTGTGAAATATAAAAATGAAACTAATGAACATACTGACATTATTGTTTAATAATAATACTGACAGAATAGATAATCAATATCCTAGAAGCATGGAAACTTTGTACAGAGTTTTATGCTGTTGAGGAAAATGATATGGTTCTTGTCTAGCAAGAAGGTCCACTATCACTGTTTATAAGACTTATTCATACTTCACTAAAACAGAAGTTAAAGGATTCCTATGCCCCCTTCCCCATAAAAATCTGTATTATTTGAATTATTGTTTTGAATAGAAAGCATGAGATTCTCATTTTTGGAGATTGGTTTTACATAAATTCCTGAAATCTGTCTTATGAAAAAATATCCTATATTCTTTATTTTCATTGTTGAACACCATATTATTACTTCAGTCACATCCTTAAGTTCAACACAAATCTCAGAAATTGTATACAAACCTCCTTATGAGGGTCCTTATGAGCTTCTAAAGTCTTCATTATTGTGAGTTCTGCATAATTTCTAAATCTTGCTGGTTGATGTCTTAGAATCTCTCTTAAGACTTTCAACGCCAGGGCTCTAATTGCATGCTGAAAGTTTAAAGATTGTTAGTTTTGCTCATATAACTTCCAATTCATTACTTTTGATAATGGAACTACAGTGGTACCTTGGGTCATGAACTTAATTCATTCCGTGATTCTGGTCGCCAACCGAACTGGCTGTGTCCCGAATCAAATTTTCCCACACGACCCGCGGCCATCTTCCCTGCTCTGACATGTGGTCGTGGCTTCCTCTAGGTGAGATCGTGGTCGCAGACAGACACTTGCTGTGTAGCTTTTTGGTGTCGCCTCAAGCAAGGTTAGTGTTCTCTCTCTTCATACTGTACTGTACGGTACTTTGTTTCATATTTTTGTGATTAAAAAAAAATACATATGGTTCAGAATGGATTAACCTTATTTACATTGAACCTTATGGGGAAATTTGATTCGGTTGGCGACCAATTCGGTTGGCGACTAGAATCGTGGAACAAATTAAGTTCGTGAACTGAGGTACAATTGTACTTTCCTTTCATGGGACTGAGACACTGAAAAGATTATTCTACTGACTATTTAACTAAGATGGAAATCTAATGTTCATATGTATATTGGGTTTTTATCAAGAAAGCAACGTGCACCTGCTTTCCTTCCATTTCTAAAGTTACTAATCTTGACATATTACATATTCAAGAGGAACATTCAAGAGAGCCAGTCTGATGTAGTGGTTAGACTAGAAACCAGGAGATTCTGAGTTTTAGTCTTTCCACAGTTATGAAAGCCAAATGGGTGATTTTGGGTCAGCCTTTCTCTCTCAACCCAACCAACCTCACAGTGTTGTTGTTGTGGGGAAAACAGAAGATCAGAGCATTATGTATGCCACCTTGAGTTGTGCAAAAATAAAGGCAGGATATAAATCTAATAATTACAACAGCAGCAAGTTCAACATCCAGGCAAATAAAACAATTACATAATATTGTTTTTTTTCTCCACTTTAGCCATTACCTCTTTGTCTCCAAGAGTTTCAAGTAACAAAAGAAGAATTGTTTTGAAGTGCTCATCCCAAACACCAAAAGACTCCTCCTGAGTCAATTTCATTAGCTCATAAAGAGCAGCTTTCCGTTCTTCAGCTCTCTCATTATGATTTGATAATTCCTTTAGCAATTCTGCAACTAGATCAGAATGGTCTAGGGAAGGTTCTGTGCCAAAAGAAAAAGTAAAATTATTTAATTAATAAAATATTAACCATTCTTCTTACCTTACACGTAAAGATATATGATTTGATACTTATGAAACAATAGATAAAAAAAAATCTTCTGGGAGGGAACAGGACCCTGATAAGGTATCATGTTTCATTTTATTTTGTTATAAAATGTGGTAATTGAAAGATGACATTTATCATTAAAATCTCCTATTACACACAAAGGTGCTCTCTTTACCACCCACTGGGAGTCAGACTTTTTGGGGAAAAAAAAAAAAGCACCAAGAACTAGATTAAGAAGAACATCTCGTCCTAGAGAGTGTTATTAATGAAGAGACTCACTTAAGGCCCAATCAGTGGGGAGAAAAGGAATAAGCTCCTATGATTCTCCACCGCAAAGCAATAATTCCAAAAACAAACAAACGCCCCCCAAGGAATGAGCCAGAATGTGAACAAACACAAGAATATTAGCATTAATCATTCTCCCTACTTTTAAATATTGAAAGTACATTGATTCTCTTGCATGTTGTGAAAGTTTACACTTCTCTCACTCACACTTTTAAATGGAATTATCAAGATGTCGATGCTTCTCTAATAGAACGAGCAAGTATTTCTCTAGATGACAGTCTATTTAAATGAAGTTTCTGCAGTGATCACCTTCAGACCCTTAGCTATGGAAGGTTTATAACAGTAATTCTTAATTTTTTTGACCCAATTACTCCTTTCCCTGTCTCAAATAATGTTATTAATGCCCCCCTCCAAAAGATCAGACTGTTATTTTACACAAGTATCTCAGCAGCAGCAGTCCCAAATAGGATCCTTGACTCACAAACAAGAAATTACAAATTGTTCCATTACCCCTAGGATATACCCAAATTACCCCTTGAGGGTAATCACCCCAGTTTAAGAGCCACTGGTTTAGAGTCTTTCTAATCTTTTTCTTAAGAGAAATTTTAAAGACACCAAAAAAATGCCATGTTTTCTCCCTAGGTTGCCTAGGATAAGGTATCCTATTGTATATTGAAAGAAATACTGTATTATCTTTAGAAAAAAGATGAACCTTAACCCCTAAAAGCAAAATCTACATGCATGCATAAGAAGAATATGAAAACCACCATAAGATGTCCTACTGTTAAAGTTTGTGGACCACTTTCTTGAGAAGGCAAATGCAGCCAACAACATGGCTACCCTTGTCAAATGCATAAATGGCGGACCATTTCAAGGTTTGAAAGCTAAACAAGATCAGGCATGGTTATAATTGGATGGGAGACCATTAGAGAATACAAGGACTGTAGGCTAGACTAGGAAACTGAAAAATATCTCAGAAAAAGGTAGTATCAGACCACATCTATTCTGATACAAAGAAAGCTACATGGAGGTGTCTATGGGGTCATCAGGAGTCAAGTGTAACTTGAAAGAGACTTTATATTTTAATCAAAACCTAATAACATATATTAGATTGGTCTGTTGGCCATACCCATTTTGTCCATATGAAAGTTATCTAAACAAACACTGACTATGCATAACATGCACTGAAGAGACTGGAGATCAACAATATTCAGGTGGCTGTTTGATTTATTTATTTCTAAAACCATAATGCCTTTTATATTCAATATAGAATAAGGATAGATATGCTAGATTATTTTTCAATAATGTCAGATTTACCTTTTATTATTTAATAAATCTTCTCCAACCTATTTCTGCATTAAATTTCATTTTGGAAAAGAAAATAAGAACATTCAAATATCTTTTACTGGAAAACACTTTTTTTCCTTATGTATGTATTCCATTAAATTCTGCTCAGTACTATTTCTTTTGCTGTACTACCATTATAAAAATAACCTATGGGAACAAATCGGGCAACAAAGTTCTAAGAAAGATGCATATCAATGTTATGACATTTAGTTTTTATAATAAAGCTTTTTGTTTTCTGAATATCAGATTTTCATGCAATACATCATAACTCAAGACATCAGGAAACAACTTTTTTCCCCAAGATATTTTTCTTCCATGTCACTTAGTTCAGATAACAATTCTATTTACATTTGTCTGTAATGTTCCTTCCAATATACCCATTCCCCAATTCTGTTTGTGACAGACTTACCATCAGGAAACTGATCTGCATCGTCATCAAACATAGCCTCTTTTAAAGCTGATTTATTAAAAGAACCAACGCTATCAGAATAATTGTATGGATTATAATCACGTGACCGTGGGGAGGAATGAGGAGGCATAGTGTTAAGTAACGAAGTTTTGTTATCAAGAGCTGTTCGGCCTGTATCAGTCACACCACTTCCTGTTCGTAGATCTACTATTCCAGACCCACTGCAAATCTAATAAAGATAGACACACATACACTTAATAAACATATATACAGGCCATCTGCAGGGCTAGGTAACTGTTTCAATAGTAGATATTTTTGATATATTGCCCAACCATTGTTTAAAAAAAATTAAGCTAAAAATTTTCATTTAATGCAAATGTATTCTTTTTTAGTTTCAGGCTAGTTTGCACTTAAATTAATATACAGTGGGGCAAAAAAGTATTTAGCCACCAATTGTGCAAGTTCTCCCACTTAAAAAGATGAGAGAGGCCTGTAATTTTTATCATAGGTATACCTCAACTATGAGAGACAAAATGAGGAAAAAAATCCAGAAAATCACATTGTCTGATTTTTAAAGAATTTATTTGCAAATCATGGTGGAAAATAAGTATTTGGTCACCTACAAACAAGCAAGATGTCTGGCTCTCACAGACCTGTAACTACTTCTTTAAGAGGCTCCTCTGTCCTCCACTCGTTACCTGTAGTAATGGCACCTGTTTGACCTTGTTATCAGTATAAAAGACACCTGTCCACAACCTCAAACAGTCACACTCCAAACTTCACTATGGCCAAGACCAAAGAGCTGTTGAAGGACACCAGAAACAAAATTGTAGACCTGTACCAGGCTGGGAAGACTGAATGTGCAATAGGCAAGCAGCTTGGTGTGAAGAAATCAACTGTGGGAGCAATAATTAGAAAATGGAAGACATACAAGACCACTGATAATCTCCCTTGATCTGGGGCTCCATGCAAGATCTCACCCCGTGGAGTCAAAATGATCACAAGAACAGTGAGCAAAAATCCCAGAACCACACGGGGGGACCTAGTGAATGACCTGCAGAGAGCTGAGACCAAAATAACAAAGGCTACCATCAGTAACACACTATGCTGCTGGGGACTCAAATCCTGCAGTGCCAGATGTGTCCCCCTGCTTAAGCCAGTACATGTCCAGGCCCATCTGAAGTTTGCTAGAGAGCATTTGGATGATCCAGAAGAGGATTGGGAGAATGTCATATGGTCAGATGGAACCAAAGTAGAATGTTTTGGTCTAAACTCAACTCGTTGTGGTTGGAGGAGAGAGAATGCTGAGTTGCATCCAAATAACACCATACCTACTGTGAAGCATGGGGGTGGAAACATCATGCTTTGGGGCTGTTTTTCTGCAAAGGGACCAGGACAACTGATCCGTGTAAAGGAAAGAATGAATGGGGCCATGTATCGTGAGATTTTGAGTGAACACCTCCTTCCATCAGCAAGGGCATTGAAGATGAAACGTGGCTGGGTCTTTCAGCATGACAATAATGCCAAAAACACCACCCGGGCAACGAAGGAGTGGCTTCGTAAGAAGCATTTCAAGGTCCTGGAGTGGCCTAGCCAGTCTCCAGATCTCAACCCCATGGAAAACCTTTGGAGGGAGTTGAAAGTCCGTGTTCCCCAGCGACAGCCCCAAAACATCACTGCTCTAGAGGAGATCTGCATGGAGGAATGGGCCAAAATACCAGCAACAGTGTGTGAAAACCTTGTGAAGACTTACAGAAAACGTTTGACCTCTGTCATTGCCAACAAAGGATATATAACAAAGTATTGAGATGAACTTTTGATATTGACCAAATACTTATTTTCCACCATGATTTGCAAATAAATTCTTTAAAAATCAGACAATGTGATTTTCTGGATTTTTCCCCCCATTTTGTCTCTCATAGTTGAGGTATACCTATGATGAAAATTACAGGCCTCTCTCATCTTTTTAAGTGGGAGAACTTGCACAATTGGTGGCTGACTAAATACTTTTTTGCCCCACTGTACATGTTTATTTTATGTCAACAGGTGATATTCCAGTAAAAGTAAACATTTAAAGGAATATTTTACTAACACAGAGAAATTAGCTTCAAAATGAGGACCACTTTTCAAGTTTAAGACTCCCTTCACTGCTCTTATAATCTTGACTCCACACATATTTTAGGGCTAGCCCCCACTTTCTTTGGGTAATGTATACCTCAAAGAGCATGCAAGTTTTGTTTTTTTGTATGTGTGCTGGAAAAACAGGCACCAATGTATATGTCAGTATAGGCCCAGAGTTCTAGATCTACATTTTTTCCAAAATACTCACTGAATCACCATCTTCTTTTTTTGAATCCCGTTTCACAGGTTCATTCATATCTTCCTGACTGCGGAAGCTAAAGTTTTGAATTGCTTCGGTCACTCCACGGAGAGAACTATATATATCTTCTGAATTCATATTTTCAGAATCGTAATCAAATGCACTGTTGAACAGCAATAAAAATATTGTGAAGCAGTTTTAATTTCAGCAATTGATGGTCCTCTAATGGATATTTCTATGTGTTAATTCCCACATATGACTCAATGAGAATTTAGGTTTTATTACAGCAGTTAATTAGACTAGAAAGAAGCAGCTTTCCAGAATCTGCTGTCTCATTTTTAAAATGCATGATGGCAGAGGGAATGTAGGATTATTTATCTACAGAGCATGCCCTCTAACACTGAGTTATTCCCTCTTCAAACTGTGGCAAAGCATTGCCAGATTAGAAATTTAGACAAGGGGGAGCTATTGTAACAGATTTTAAGACGGGATTAATATTTAAGGACTGAAAAATGATCACAAACAGCAAGCATGGAAGAAAAGATTCTGCTGATCATGGCAGGGATTTACAGAGGGCAACTTGAGCTAAATAATGAGGCGAATTAATATTTGTTTCTTTTCTTTTAGTAAGATATTTGCAAGCATACGCATGAAAGAAAGAAAAAAAAGGAAAGGAACAAAGAAAGAAATAGGAAAGAGATTCACAAGGTATATAAAATTTAATATGACATTTCAAAGTAAATGAATATTTATATGACAAGCAGCAATAGGAGTTTTGTGGGGTTGATGTTTAAATATTTTGCTACTATATTTTTCTAAAATTTGAATTTAAATTATTTTTGAAGTTACTTCAGACCTTTATTTGTTGCAAACTTAATGTTATTTAAATAAGTTACAAAGATGAATTAGATCCAGAACTCTGTAAAATGGCTGATTCTGCGGGGAAAAGCAATTTCTGCCATTTTTTCCTTCCCCATGTAGCCCAGTATGCATACAAATTCTCTGTTAGTGAAAACTCTTCTGTTTGTAGACAGTCAATGCTGGTTCTAAATTAATATTTGGTATCTTACCTTGGTGACAGTGTGTTTTGGGATGTATTGGTTGGTGAAGTGATGGGGCTAGACCAACTAGCTGGTGAGCGTGGAACAGGCCTTGTTAAAGGGCTTCCCATGGAGCCCTGTAATTAAAAAAAAAAAAAAAAATTTTCCTTGAGCATGCGTAACATAATACTTCAGTCTTTATTTTAGAAAAGTACATAAAGCTGTCTTCAAACAGATTTTTATATCACTATAAGGATAAATATGACAATGCTAAAAAAAGTTCCAATTCGAAAACTAACATACAAAGTAATGACAGTAAAAAAAAAGGGTTATCAAGTGCATATACGTATGTTAATGTTAATTCATCATGCTTTAATGCAAATGATGCCTCAATATTTATCCTAATGGAGATGATTATAAATATACCTGTCCACCATTGCCTGTACTCCGGAGGTGACTGTGAAGCAACTTTGTGGCACCATCTTGAAATGTTTTTGGTAAAGCACCCAACAGCATGGTAAACTCAGGGGTATTGAGTTCAAAAAGAGAAATCAGCACTGATTGTGCAGCCTAGGAAAAATGATAATATCATTAAAATAAATAAGCCAGGTTTAAGGGAGAATTGTTGATAATTTAAAATACATGCGCATACAATTAAGCTCTTTTTTTTCTTCTTTGGGTTTCCTTCTAAAACACATCTCTTACAAAATTATTATGAAGGAATTATTAATCTTGGAGGGCAGCCAAATAAATCTTTCTATAAAATGTTACATAAATTTACTCTACTTTGAATATGAAATTGCGATCATTTTAAAATCAGTAATTACATTTATTTTCAGCTACAATTTTAAAGGACGCCTACAGCATCTGGTCAAAACAAAACAAAACAACCCCCCCCCCAAAAAAAGGACTGGGTTTGCACTGTATGCTGGGTGACACTAAAAAGGAGTTGAGTAATTTGTTCTTCAGTTTTTCAGGAAATCAGATATTGCATCAGCAAGTTGTATGAACAAGGTCATGTTGCTATGACATTGGGAGGTGGTGGTGTGCAGAACATGTTATATGTGTTTTGCTAGCCTGGATTAGCAAACTGTATGATCCCAACCATGGTGTATATGAGTTTAATCTGTATTAGGCTCATTAGGTTCTAAGGTCAAAACTTTTCTGGTTCAACAGACCCTGGTTGTCATTTAAATGCATACTTTATCTCTTACCACATGGGACTTGGGAAGCAAAAGCATACAGATGTGCAGTGGCCCCTGGACACATTTTAGCTACAACCCCCCCCTTTTTTTTTTTTTGCAGGGGGGATGCCTTCAAGTCAGTGTTGACTCCTGGAGTTTTCGTGGCAAGATTTCAGAAGTGGTTTGCCATTGCCTGCTTCCTAGGGCTGAGAGAGAGTAACTGGCCCAAGTTCACCCAGCTGGCTTTATGCCTAAGGCAGGACTAGAACTCATTGTCTCCCGGTTCCTAGCCTGGTGCCTGGAAAAGGGATATTCACTGTGTGGATGTAGACACAGATTAAGCCAAACTGTATTATAAGGATTGGAAGAATTCTTGAACAGATTAGACACAATGCTACAAAGTGGTAATCCTGGATTCAGCAGCCCTTGTAATATTGCAAGTCCCAGAAGGCCTCTGTTTTACCTATTTAGCTAGTTTCTGGGATGTGGCCTGATGAATCAATAACAAAGGTTAACAGTGACAACAAAATGTCCCAACAACTAGAATTAAATGCGTCTCTGCATTCCCCTTCTGTTTTAGCAAGTAACCAAAATCTCCACTGGACTTTGGCAGAGATGTATATTTGAAGAAGAGAGTCAGTGTGCATGCCTTGCCTCTGAAACTTATTCAGTGACTGGGTCTTCCAATCTAGCCAATGACACATATATGCTACCCAGATCCTGATTTCCGACGTGTGGCTGTAGAGTAGATTTTTCTCTACGATATGTTCCACCCACTTACTTTTGAAAGCCACATAATAATATGAAGAGTTATGTGGACAGGACTTCCAAATGAGGCATCATCATATGTTATATTTCATACAATGACAGTGAATACATATATTTTAACATGCAGTATGTTATTATATGAGTGTGATTTTTTTTCTTGCAAATACTCTAAGTAGGTAGGTAGCTGGCAGTTATATCAGCAAATATATTTCCAAATCAGTTTAAATAGAAATTTGCATGATTTAAATTCATCTGTTTATATCACATTAGCTCAAAATTCTGTTCAGCTACTGTCCTTCCCAAAAAGCTGACAAGAAAACAACAAAAACAGGAAGAAACATTTTTGCAAAATTATTACAAATAATCAATATCATGATATTGAAATTAAAATATTAACATAGAATTCTATGTAATCAAAAAATAAATGGAAATTCTTAAAAAATAACTTTAGTCATTTTAACATAATTTGAAATACCTTCCTAACATCTGAACTTTTAGGTTCTGTTGTCCAAGTGATAATTCGAGATACAGCCAGACGCGTTTCACTTGAATTTACAAAATCTCCTGGGTCCATCTGTTGTGCAAGGGTCTCTATGTATTTAAGGATTGCAACTTTCACCTATAAGAATAAAAAGAATTAAATATACAGAAAAGTACAATACCTAATGGTGAACATATGAGAATGGAATTATTTTACTTGGGAACCACCTAGCAATGCTACTTGATGCTGACAGTGGCTATTCAGAAATTATATTCTTAGAGCAGCATATCAGCAGATTGGATCAAAAGACTGGCATATCAGTGGATTGGATAAAAAGATCTTGAGCAAGAATCCATATTGTAGTATCAGTAACACCTATATAATATCTGTATAATTCAAAAGGATATCTTTGGATTCCAAATGTAAAATAAATAATTAAAACAACTGTAAAGGTTATCCTGGAGAAAAGGGGAAAAATTACAGAAAATATTTATGTATACTTAAAGGTTTTTCCTAAATGGCGCTCTTTGATGCTAATTAATAAACCACTTTTAAATCTGAATTTCCAATATAATTTAAGATGTTCAACTGAGAAGAGCCTGCAGGATCCTACAGGATATCAAAAATGGAGTAGTGCCAATAACAGATAGCACCATAAAATATACAAGTCTGTAATTATTTAAGAAAAGGCTGATTGGGTTTTTGCATAATTTTAGCAACAGCTTTTACCCTGCTGGGCAAATCTACCTGGAAGAAACAGAGAGTGGAGTTCTTCAATAAGCTTTTAATAAAATTGAATTAAGTGCTTGTAAAAAATAGAAGACCATTTCACTTGTACATCAGCTTACTAGACAGAAAAGATTTAATTCACTGTATATCCACTGCTTCAAATACTCTGCTAGAATTTTCCAATAATCCCTTTTCCTTTGTAAACATTTCATATATGTTTAGATTTCTGAGAGACATAGGTGGGGAGCCCACTCATGACAACACCAAGGCTCAAATATAATTAGCTTTTCCATATGAAGAGTACAAATTATTCCTATCAATATCTTACATGACTGCTCTAACAATTTTGTCTACTTCCATAAAAAAATCTCTCAAATATAATCTTACAAATAAGGCATCATTAACTCAGTGGAATTCACACAAGACAAAATAATTTATGATAGCAACTTTTGGGTGGTTGGGAGCCATCCAGTACTGGGAAGTTGTGCCTGCCAGCAGCTGGGTGAAAATACCAAGCTCATGGACAAATATATATCTGAACACAGTGTGCTGAGTACAAACAATGTGAGAAGACAACTGCCCTTAAGCCCTGTATATAAGTTTTCTACAGGCTTCTAGCTGGTTATAGTTAGAAACAGAATGGTGGACTGGATGACCAATTCAATTCTGCATGCTGTTTTTTAAAGAATAGATATTTTATAAATAAATATGTATGTATAAATATATCTATGAACAATAATATTGCTAAATGTAATCATGAACACAGAACACCCAGAGTTTATTTTCTACCTTATAGCTTCAAAAATATGCGGCTCTAGCACACATAATCTAATGCCAAAAAACAGTGTATACCCTATGTGGTTTCTCCAGTTACAATGACCACCAGGAAGCAGGCCTTATGTGACCGGCTTCATCCTATTTGGGTCTCATCACATGTAGGTAGCCACGTGACATAATGTAACATCCATATCTCTCTGCTCAGAGAGCTTAAGGGAAGGTGGATTGTATATTTATTTACTTATTTGTTTCTCTGCTTATTCATACAATTTAGAGACTGTCTGATTCCTAATAACTCAGACCACTACAACAAAAGAAAAGGAAATATTCTGACAGCTGCCAAAAACAAACAAAAAAAAGGTGCCATATAAAAACACTATATGCTGTTAAGCAGTGCTAACCCCAAAGAAAATTAACATGTCTGCCAAGAATGGCATCAGCACTGTGTATAACATACACACACCAGTTCATTAATAAAAGGTCCCTTGAAGGGACAACAATTTTGGTCTTCATCTAGTTTCATATGTTGAATAGACTCCTAATAGTTACATACTAGCTATCTGCACTATTTCTGTCACTCTCTCCATGTTGCAGTCCGTGGGGCTTAGTTCTAATATGAGCACTATGAAGAATTAGAAGGCACTTTATTACTGTTTTCTTACTTCAGGAATATAATATAAATTCTGTTTATTCAGAAATAAGACAGTTGCGGTATTTTTCTGCGTTCCTTTTAGTAAATATTAATCAGGAATATTCTTTCAGGTCAATTTTATAGTTCTGATGTTTCAGATGTTCAGAGGTTTGTGTGGAAATGCACACACATAATTTTATCACATCTACAGTTAGCAACATAAAATTTCACTGATTCACAGACACAACTTGAAGTTAAAGGGATTTTTCAATCAGGACAAATCCAAGCCACATGGATCTCCCAATATGTCTCCCCCCATATTAAAATCTTTATTCCATTATGCTTAAATCTACAGCAAAATCTAAAGATTCCCAGTAACAAAACAGCTATAATGAATTTCTCTATAGCATTTATAATAAATGTTGCATTTTAACAAATATAATATTTTTGTATGTAACTTTGATACCATTGTGTCCAGGACTAAAGAAGTGCCATCTTGTGAAAAGCAATTAACAGACTAAATACATTTACTGTGTGCAGGACAGAGGAAAAATGTTGGTTGTATTTGCTATTTTCCCAAAATGTCGCAGTTTAAACTTTTTACAGTTGCTGTATATAAATCCAACTCTGAAGTTTTTCCAACTGGACATCTGCAGGAGAATAATTTTGCTGCTTATATATTTCAAATATTACATATTTTCAGCCTCCACCTCAGTGTCTGAATATGCATCATTATATCACACAATCTTCCCAATAAAAGCTTAAATGCAAATGACTCAAATTTTGAAGGTGCAAAAACACTTTACAACTGCAGAAAGCTCAGCAATAAATTCCACTGCGATACTATTAGATCTTTAAAATGAGGATTGGGAAATTACAAACATAAAATTAGAAGAGACTTGACAGAGTGAGTATGCATAACCAGCTTGGTGTTAGACAGCCATACAATTCTTTAAAACTGTGTTGGACTTACTGATATTTCATAAGATGCATTGTCAAATGTTTCAGACAACAGCATAACACCTGGTGTCAAGTGTACAAAAGCATGCTCAAAATTCCTTGCAAAGGTTAGTAGCTGTATGTGGATGCATAGAAATATTTTAATGTAAAATTTACATACAATAGGTTAAAAAAGCAATAATGCAGAAAAAAACCTTGGAGCTCCAAAAAGAGCGAAGCTGGTCCTGCAGTGCTGGCTTGACTGTCTGAAATTTTATAAAAAAACAAAACCCACCAATTGAAAACCAACAACACAGAATGTACCACACAAAACAAAAATATTATTGAACGGAATGTTTGTTGTCACACATAATTGTAAAGCTTTATAAGTTTTTACCTTTAGACTTGGTGTTTGGGTCTGGTCAACAGTAAACCGCATTAAAATACTGAACTGAAGATCATTTGGAAATGATTCCCTGGAAAAATGATTAATGCTGTATTAAGAGTTGAAGTTTGCTTCATAACAGTTAAGTGAATTTGGAAACCAGACCCCCCCCAAAAAGGAAATACATGTATTTTGGTTAATATACTTGCTTTAATAGATAAGTAGTATTAGTGGGAGATAATGTAAAAAATATGGGTTTGTAAATACTGAAAATCTTAAAACTGGACAAAGTATTTTGGGTTCATCCCTTTTTAAGAGGTATACTATTATATATGGACATCTCCAGAATTAGACAATATTGGTGAAAACACACACATTAGTTTTTCTACACTCTAATATGCTGACATATATAGCTATAATTATTTGATTCTATTCTAAAGAACACAAAACTGAAATACAGAAATATTGATGTAGAAAGTTTAAAATCTGTCTACTTTTATTGTGACATAAATCTATTACCTTGTCACATCTAATGCCTTCTGAACTTTTGCTTGCACAGATCCCAACAAGTCAGCACCCATTTTTTTCAGAAGTTGTGTCAGCAACACAAACAGCCAATCCTGTAAATCTTCTTTATGGACTTGGATGAAATCTACTAATGTTTCCAAAAACATGCTGAACACCTGCAGTAAGGAAAAAAAAAGGGGAGGACAAAAGGAAAAAAAGAGTAGGGAAGAAAAGGAGTTGATGCTTGCCTGTGTTGAACTCACAAAATAATGTAGTACCACATAGAAGCGGATAGAGGCAATGATACACAGCCAAGCGGGAAAACATTCTCTGCTGTCTCTTGTCAGAATCTGTGATTCAGAAATATTTATGCATTTCTGGAAATTAGTACTTCATGCAATATCACTGAGCAAAGAAATGCTGTGATGACTGGCGCAATTCTCTTCCTCCCTCCCCACTGCTTTGGTATTGTCTATTTCACTGAATTTGGAGAAATGATCTAACCCAGTATGCTTCAAATTGTGCCCCTGTTTTAGCACACTAGATTCTTTTCATTATGTTTTGTTTGAAAAATTCTAAATCTTCCCAGCTTCAGTGGTATATCATCTACTTTCATAGGTCTTTATATTTTCTCATACTGCTCAACCATAATCTTCATCTCTTTTTCATATAAACATGCTACTTTTTTCTGCTATTCATCACTATGTAGCATTAATTCAAAAAAGATGCTTAGTATATTCTGAGCAACCATGTAAGATCTTGCCTTCCCATTTGAAAAACAGTTTTAGACAGGTAATCTGTTCAGTCTTGCATGCATAGATAACATGCTGGATATAGATGAAAAAAAGGTAAGATGCCACAAATCTTTAGAGAAACACAGACTTGTGACTATCTTCAATACAATGCACTGAAAGACATGAAGCAGGGAAGAATGAAATGCACTCTTATAAAGGAGCTCTGTGTACCTTACAATTTAACTTCAGCATTGTTATAAAAATGTCAATAAAGTGCCTTATGGAAATAGAACAATCTGTAATTGAACAGAATAAGGAAAGAGTGTGATGAAATTTAAAACTGGAAACTTGGATCTTCAGTAGTTTTTGGAAGGTATCACTACTACTATACATAATATAGATGTATAGAATCATAAAGATGATCCAAAAATAATATACCTGAATCTAAAAACAAGTAGATTAAATAATGTATAGCTGCAGTAGGCTATCACCTAAAAGGGAAATTTTATCTTTTTTCATATAGACAGTAAAATACCACTTAGATATATTTGTACTAAGACAACTAATGAAACTTTCAAATTTTTAAAAAAAACCCTATTCTAAAAGGGAAAATACTTTGATTTCCTACTTCAAACAAAAAGATAAAAAGACACTTGAGACTTATGATGTAAAAGAAAAAGATGCTGACATTTTTCATTCAATCTATACTCACACTGTAAATAATTCACCACCAGAGCATTCTACTCTTATTTAAAGTAGTCTGTTCATATGCTGCTAGTTGGCTTTTTATTTACTGAATAATGAAACAAACAAATGTTTAAAATAGTCCTAATCTTGAGGAATATTTAATGAGGACACACAGTAAGCCTTTCTGTTGAAACTCCCACTTACAAGAGGTGTTCTCAAACTTTGCAGTACCATAAGCCCATAAAACAATAAATGAATTTGTATGATCTCCTGCCATGAATAAAAGGAATGATTTCATTGGGGTTAGGGTAGGGCAAGAAATAAATATATCACTTATTTTTAATAATTACATTTTAATATACATATCAAATGAATCAATGATAGAGTCTTGCAATTTTATAAAATCTTTTCATTGGATGTAAACAATAAAACAATCACATTTAAAAGGATTTAGGGAAGGATATGTTTGTTTACTTTTGCCCAATTCCTGAAATGTGGGTTTCATCACTGAGACAGCCATCTTCACTTCTAATCCCACATTTATTTTGGGTCTATATTTGCTCTTTACAGCAGCAACAGTACAAACTACAATGGGAGCCAATTTTGACAGGGCTCCAGCTTTGGGGAGAGAGGCCATGAATTGTGCACCTGAAGTTGGAGCTCTGTCACAATTCATTCCAGGCTTTGCTGCAAGGATAGCCATACACCCTTAAGCTCTAGTTAAATAGATCCAGATAAAGTAATACAGAAAACCCATGATTTAATGAACTAAGGAGGAAGAGGGTACCCACTGAAGCTGAAGGTCTGTTAAACCATTTTTTAACCCATTTTTAACCCCCTTTTTTTAACCCATCCATATTTCTACAGAAAGTAAACAGAAGCCACAGTAATAGGGGAAGGGGTATTCTAAGCCTTCCCCACCAAAACGAATGCGGACTGTGGAAGTAGTGAGCAACTCTGATTTCTAAGTTATCTGCTCACTGATAACTGACTTACTGACTTGACTTCTGATTTATTGATTTACTGACTTAACTTCTTTTACTGTAGGTTAGATTGTGTTACATTTGAATTGTGCTAAGCCAAAGTTCATTACATTGCAGTTTCCTGTACAGGTAGTCCCCGGGTTAAGAACGCCCAGTTTATAGATGACCCATAATTAAGAATGGAGCCTATTATAGCAAAATTTGAGTTAAATACACAATGATTTGAGTTAAATACATAATGGTTTGAGTTAATTACACAGTACTACTTATACAGTATTACTGCTCTGGCTTATGTATAAATTTGACTTAAGGATGACCTTGGGAATGGAACTCATTCTTAAACTGGGGACTACCTATAGTGGAGAATTGGAAAGCCTAGCTTTCTAGAAATATCTTCCACTAACACAAGGATGGCCAATCTAAGGGGGACCAAGGGCCACACATAATGTTGCTTGTACAGATGGAATGGCAAAAATGTGCATGGTCTAATCACACATGTGAGCAGGGCTTGATCTAGGGACATTTAGGGGGAGTTCTTTGGATTTATATGTAATATGCCAATTGAAGTTTTATAATACTTTTTCCTTGGGCTTCTCACCTCAAAATGGCATGAAAACTATTCCTTAGTTTTCTAGAATCATGAGCAAAAGGGTCTCCAAAGGCCACAAAAAGGGGACTTCGGGGCTGCAGGTTATCCATCTCTGTACTCACAAAATCAATGCAATACTGAATAAAAAGAATGATGCAAAAAATTGGATTCAGACCAAGTTAATTCTTAATATCAGTGTAATTCAACTGAATTATGATCATTATGTTATGTTGATTTCAATGGGATCTAAGTTCAGCCAAGTCAATCTAGCTCCAACCCATTGTTCATGTGATGCATTTAACAGCATCAACAGCTATCGTTTCATATAAAACAGCAAGAGACACTATTGCATGTTATGTTGTTTTTAAGCTGAAGCATATTTAAAACAATCCAGGGAGCTGAACTTGCCCTCAATAATGAGGTCTTGATATTTAAGCATATCAACTCACCACACTTCATGTTCAAAACTAGTAAAACCTGCCTACCACTGTCTAACAATGTTCTTCCTCTTTCATAATATTTACTGACTGTAGATCAGTTAAATGTAAACATAATTTATTCATGGCTCAGCACTGCATATTTTCATGGTATTTTGCAGAAAAAATATAGGTATTCAAGATAAGGGACAGCCAAAAGGTTATGTGAATGTATTTATTTTTATATATATATATTCCTGAAAACAAATCTAGATATAAATCTGCAACTGGACTGTGGAGAAAAAATGTTTTAGATTTTCTGATATGGATCTTTACTCAGATGATATGAAATTAAGATGCGCCAGTCACCACAATACACAGTAGCAGTAGAAAAACAAAAGGCAAGTTAATTTGTATACAAAAGCATTTTAGGATAATTTGTATAGCTGCAGGAATTTTATAAAGTGCAAAAGCTACATTCTACAAACATTTTTATAGGTGTAAAATAGAGGGGAGAAAGGTTAGTATCAATCATGCAGCAAGGTTAGGGTTCCAACAAATATTGAACCAACTTACTCTCTATAGAGAGTTCCAACACAGGGGACGGCATGCAAAAAGAAAAAAAAGGGGGAAGGATGGGAAGGAGGGGGGAGATAAAACACACAAATTAGTTGCCATCCACATAGTTCCTGCATGAAAAAATTATGATACAAGGATTTATATGTTTTAAAATATTAATACCTTTGGAATCAAATTCCTAAGTAGTACATAAGTACAAGTCTACCTTCAGCCTTTCCCCCCACTTTTCTCTTTTCAAATCAAATCATCAGAAGAAAAATACTTTTTTGTGAGCAATTTTAAAACATGTGGCTGTGCATCAATTCAAGCATTGCACTTTAGTAAGTAACAGAACTGTAATGTATGCATACCTATTAAAACTATAACATCTTAAGTGAATGTGGATATTTTGGGTATCCTACAGATACAAACATAACAGAACTGAAGCCAATTATTTTCTACTGTAGCAGCTTTCTGCAGTATTTGTAAGTTTGGACAACTCTGACATGATGCTTCAAGTAATAGAATGTTAGTTACTGTTCCATTAAAGCCTAAATATTTTACTGTATGAAGTACCCCAGTGGGCTCCTAAAACAAAATGCCATTATAGACAGTTCGGTCAATAACATCCTCACACAAGGCCAAAGTGCTTAACAAAAAATTCTAGAATTATTGCTATAAACAGGTTAAATTAAAGACACACCTAAGGCTTATATCCTTAGCAAACATAACAGAAAAGCTCACTGAAGTTAAAATGTATTCATAAATAGAATAATCTATAAATTTAGAATTTACACTAAAAGATGCAGAACTTTTTCAATGAACTCAAACAGGTACAACAAACAGGTATTAAAATTTTAGCAACTTTGTTCTCAATAGTTGTTCAAATATTTATTCTTGGGGAAAAGTGGGAACAAACTGAAAATGACAATATCTGAGGCAGAGTGGAGATGAGCTGTTTCTTGCAGAAACTATAGTGTTGGGTCAATTTTCATCCTACATTTCTTCTATACTACACACAGCAAGATTAGAATTAGTTCATAAGTTGTACTTCATTTTCTCTATAATTCTTCATTCTTCCTTCACTCGAACAGCAAGTAATGTCCGTTCAAGATTTACAACTGCTTGAATGTGAAGTTTTTCTTATCCCTTGATATAATATATGCACCACCCTTCTGGATGCATGTAAGGTAAGAAATACTTTCCAAGGTTTAAATACCCATTTACTGACTACTTCTCTAAAACTGATACATCAAACTTAACTGTATTACAGTCTTTTTACTGATTTTATTACTCCATTGGCACAGAGCTATTTGCAAGAAACAATTCCAAAGTGAAAAATTAGGAAGTTATATTAAGTGAATATTGGAAATCAATATACTATTCAAACATAGTGAATTATTTTAACATAGCAAATGGTTTCTATGACTGTAATATTATACAGTCTAGAAAAAAGATCACAAGAGTCATAATGTTTCAAAATCTGGCCCCAAGAATAAAGAATTTGCTTTAACTGTCTTAATTTGAAGCAGGCTATCAGATGGCCATTTTCAGTGGGTCTATACCAGGTATTATTAAAATTAAACCCCAGTCTACAGAACAGTATCTATTTAATTAAAAACAGCTTCCACAAAAAGATTTCAAAAGTGATATGTTATCAGAAAGTTATGCTGGTGCCATCACCTACTAGTATTAGTTGATAATAAAAGTCAAGAGATATCAAATTACTGTAATTGTTAGGAATGGGACAATGCAGTAATTTTTTCCCCCTGAACTACTTCTAGATTTTTAATATTTTCAGTTACCTCAAACTTTTCATTAGAACCACATCCCCATATACAAGAATACGGATGCAGAATGTAAACAACTTCTGCATTTGTGGCAAAAATAAAATGTCTTATAACACTTACAAAAACTAATGTATGGTCTAAGCTTTTATGAGCTAGAGCAGAATGTCATGGGACACTCATCCTAAAAGTGGGGTGACCTTTGAGGAAACAGATGTAATATTAGTAGAGATGACATAAGGCATACTTTACATAGCCCCATGAGTTCTTACAAAGTTAACGCTCCTACAAGTTCAATACTTGCAAGACAAATATCAAAATACAACATTGGTGATTACTGTGATGGGTGTTTTCCTGATTTGGTGTATGGAGGTAATCAAGTTAGGTTAACTCCCATTTGCTCAGAATGCAAGGAATAAAAAGATTTAATTATAACTTCTTTCAGGAATTTCTATACTGTGGTTAAATTTGATGTAGAGAAGTGGATCATAATTAAAATAATGAAATATAAATACAGAACAGGTTCAGAGTCAGTTGGACATTTGTTTGGTGTGACACTGAATTTAAAATTCTGATTGTCCTTAAAAACAAAATGATTTGAAAAGAAGATGCTATGGTACTCTTTTCACCAATAATATCCCAGCAGAAATGTGAGTGTCAAGCTGTGTAACCTAATTAAACCAAGCAGGCCCACCAACTTATGTAGCTAGTAAGTTTGTTGATGCAAGTACTATTTTCACATAGAGCTACTGAATCAAGAGGTGACTAAATATGAAGTTTTGCAAGCTAGTCTAAATCAAGTCTTATAATATCAGAAGGGTGACAAATATCCTGAAAGATTTATAACTGCAAACAGCAGACTGAACACTGGAAGCAAGGTCATTTACTACTTCTGGCAGATAGTTGGGTTTTAATGTGGCTTTCATTTGGTTTCCATATTAGATTGGGTTGGATACTTGCCCCCTTTCAGAGGAATAATGTTTCATCACAACAATGTAACTATATTTTAAACTCAAGTGTCTTCTCAACCAGATTGATGTAATACTCTTGCAGTGAGTATTGGGTCATGATATGATAATTCCTTTGCCTGTATTAATATAAACACAGCTCTGACTTCTTCCAGGAATTCTTAAAAAAGAATCTTAGGATCTTCAAATGTACAGTATGGCTACTGAAATCTGAACAGGGCCAAGGCATAGTAAGCCACTGAAATTAATAGGGGGACCAAAGTCTACGTTATTTGAAATGCCTTGGAATCTGAAAGGATTGAAGTTTCTAGCTGTATTATTGTTTAAGTACCTGGCAAAGAAATTGTGATCTGATGAAAGACCCAGCCATGGAATAAAAAGGTGATAATTATTAATACAGTTGGAGATTAATGATTCCTCTAAGGCAGAGCTTTATATGAAGAAGAAAGTGGCTGTAAGTCTTTAAATGAGAACAGAGCCATTAGTAAACATAACTGATTCAATTTCCAAAACCTAACATTCTTTAGGATTTAACTTTTTTTCTCCTAAGGCTAGGAAATGTGGATCAGATAGTTAATTTCACTCCCCTATCCAGCTGAGTAGTGGAAAAAGACTGATGAGTGTGTTTATTTTTAATCCTCCTCTTAAGGGCCTCCTCTTCCCTTTAAATCTGAAAAGTGGGGAAGGAGATATATTGGTAGAATGTGGAAAGAGGAACATATAATCTTTTAATGGGATCACACATGCCTTTTGTCCAGTTGCTGATCAGAACTGACACTTAAAGCAAGAAATGTAAAAGTTGCTAGCTGTCCTGGAAAGCCTTTGCCTGGAAAAAGAAGCCTGCTTTGTTTATGAGATCTTTTTCACAACAACATTGGTAAAAGATACATTAAGAGTCAGTATGGTACAGTGATTAAAGGTGCTGAATTAGAAGCTAGTTCTAGTCCTGCTTTAAGCATGTCAGCCAGCTGGATGACTTTGAGCCAGTCATTCTCTCTGAAACCTAGGAAGAAGGCACTGGCAAACCACTTCCAAAAATGTTGCCAATAAAACTGGATGGACTTGTCCATGTGGTAGTCAGGAGTCAAGAATGACTCAAAGACAGATAGACACACACACACACACACACACACACACACAGACAGAAAGGGGGGGAAAAGCATTAATAGCTCTTTGCTGCCATCTGATGGCTGGTGAAAGGGATAATTTCAGTTGCTACTTGATATGCAAAAAAAAATAAATAAATCAGGAATTAGATGGCACTTTTCTAACACATTTTATTAAAAGGCATAAGTTTTCATGAGCTGTAGCTCACTTCATTAGGTGGATAACATCATTTGCATAGCTACAAAATCTTACAACTTTTAATAACATTTGTTAGTCGGAAAAGGTGCTACCAGACTCCTCCTGAGTTTTGGCTACCAGAGACTAGCAAGGCCCTCCGTCTGCAATGTTTACTTGATAAGCACACAAACCGGTGGGGATGGGGCTGCTGCAGGAGGACAGCAGGAAGCTTGAAAAGCCCTAACATGGATATTATGGCTTCTGCTGAGCAGAATCTCAAGTAACTGGGCTGGGAGTCTCTGATTGCTTCACTAATATCTGCATTCATGCACTAAAAAGACTCACAGCAGGAATTGGCTTGGCTAGAAGGTACTAACTGCTTCTTTTGTCTCTTTCTTCAGCAGATGATTCCTTCTTGGTGTTACAGAGAAGCAAAATAAGAGAAAGAAAATATCCATTATGCATAATTATTAAAAAGAAATTAGAAGACTCCGAAAACAAGGGGAAGAAAAAAGAAATGAAGAATTGAATTGAAAAGAGGAGGCCTGAAAAAGACAACAAAATGCTTCAAAAATTAGAGAAGTTGTGTTTTGTATCTTTTCTTACTGAGGAGAAGACAGAAGGAATTTCTGAGAAGGTATAGCACAAAAAGCTGTTACACAATTTCCTGCTTCTGAGCAAGCTGGAAGTAACCCACCTTATATATGTCATAATAGTTTAACAGAATGCTTTCCAGGGTCTCAAATCATTGCTAGTTAAAGCAACATATAATTTGCCTGTATCTTTACAGATACCTTGCATAATGAGTTAAGCCCTTTTGAGGCTTTTACATTGGTGTATAATGGCATGTGAATAAAACCAAGTTCCGCTCCACATAGATATACATTATTTGTACAACTATATACCTGGCGAGATCTTCCCTGTGCATTTAGGAACCCTGGACCTGAAAAATTGGAGAAGACCAGCAATACTTGCAATCCATGGGCCTGGATCTTAATGTTTAGCTTTGCAACTCCCATGATCAAAGCTTTTAGAATTTTAAAATGGGTATTTAGAATTTTAATTTTAGGTATATTATACCTAGTAAATCATCATAAATAATAAAATGCAAATACAAACCTTGCTATGAGGATCAGCAAACATCCTTGTGAAGATTTCACACAACCTTTTTAATTCAACACGACTGTCAAAATGACAAAATATTAATTTAGTAAAACTGCAGAGAGATGTGATGAACAATCTTAAAAAGAAATCCATGTCCTAATTTATTAAAAAATGGTTGCAAATTCAATTTTTAAATAGAATTTGTTAATGATCTCATCAAATGCAAAGAATTTAAAGTACCATTGTGCCATATTCCTTATATATAGAATATTCCAGTTTTAATCCTAAAAAATGAGATACAGTATTGTCGAGAAATATGGGTAGGACTGAGGTTTTAATTTATTGCATGCCTGTAGAAGTCCTTAAGGAAAATGACAGCCTTGAATAAGTGGAGGGAAGTTTCAAGCTGATGTTTTTAAAAGGAAAAGGCTTCATTTCAAGGCCAGTACTGCAGAAATTTATCTTGAGAAAAACTAAATGGAAGGTTGCAGGAAGGTAGAAAAGCAGTATGTACAACAGTGCAAAAAAGACACAAAACACTGTTGCTCTTTCCCCCAGACTTTATCTGTTAGATAAAAACAATCCTGAAGGACCTTCTAGTTAAAAGAAGCATCAACCTGATACAGCATTTAATTGGCTGATTGATGGACTGTCCACGTATTTTGCAATTGAACTGATGAATGAGAAGACGAATCCTTATCATCATCTGTCTAGGGATTTCTATTTCTCTAAAAATGGCTTTTTTAAAGCTCATTTTGCCCTTTCTCAAACTTTTATTAGGTGCCCTTAATACAACAATAGGAGGCCATAAAAGCTATTCATTCAACAACTTTCCATGACTCCCATAAAGATCCTCATCCTCTATCCGTGCTGCCCCTGAGCCATCAAGACCCTCACTGCAGCTAGGAATTCAGAATGGATCATTGCTTCAACCTTCAGGAAATGGAGACTATTGGATCGCGTGAGTAACAGTTGCAAACTCTTGTGTGGCTAAAACAAATCATCCAGTTCCCGGGTGCAGGCTCTTCCCACTCTGACTGACTCTAGGCACCCACTTCCATCAATTAAAAAAAGGCTAAGATTAAACCAGAAAAAGTTGCACTTCTGTAGAAATTTAAATTAATGATAATGCCCATCTTGATGCAATTAATTCTCCATGTCTGTAGAGGGCAAATGTCTGACTGATGGTTGGGTGTTTCCTGTTTTGTAAGGTTCATTTTAAGCAACTGCTGCAGCCTCATATTAATGCTGCCTGCATGTACTAAGAAACAGGATGAAGAAACTACTACTATTCCACACTAACTACCTAGTTATCCTACTATTCCACACTAACTACCTAGTACAGGTTTGGCAGAGGATGAGAGCTGTAGATTTTAGTGAGATCTTGCCCTCTTCTCAGATGCAAAAAACTAGACTTGCAAGGATATCATATACAGTGGTGCTTAAAAGTTTGTGAACCGTTTTGAATTTTCACTTCTGTATAAATATAACCTAAAATGTGATATGTTCTCCACATAAGTCCTAAAACTAAATAAAGAAAATCCAATTAAACAAATGAGTCAAAAACATTATACTTGTTCATTTATTTATTGGGGAAAATTATCCAAAGCTATATATGGTAGATGGCAGCTCTGATCTTGGATGATCTCAGAAAAGCTGAACAGGATTCGTTTTAGCTACTATTTGGATGGAAACCACCAGGTAGCCTCAGGACTGTAGAGTAGATGGGGAAGTGGAAAAGCATTGTGGAAAGTGACAATGCCAAACCACTTCCATATTATTGTTGAGACATCATCAAGTAATGACTATAGCCAGGAGGCAAGATCCACCTTAGGGAGACTTCACATTCATGTATTTAGATATATGCTGGCCAAAAGCCACACTTATAGGAGGAGATTTATAGATAAGGTGCTTCTGTCTCCTGCTCATCCCCTTGCTTTCAAAATGTTTGCTATGTTAAATATAACACATTGTACATGGAGTACAATGAACATCTGAAATGTAATTATACATCTGAATCAGCTTATTTCAGAAAATTTATGCAATAATAATTAGATCAGTCAATGTTACAGGTCTAATTAAATTTCTTATAGGCTTGGGTAGCACTATTTCTTCATCCCCCTTCCCAGGACTGAAAGTTAACTTCCTTACTTTGTGACTGCTTCATTTTCCTGGTTGAGCATTTTTCTTCTTAAAATCTGGGCATCTCAGGCCCTGTCTCTGTGAAAAACTTAATTTTATGGACTAATTGAGGAGATGGAATATCCTTTGGAGCTGAGTGTCTGTTAAATGAAAATTAACCTAACTGATATAATTTATGATGCATTTATATAATTTGAGTAATTACATAATTATGGGAATTATGTAGATTATAAAAATTGTCTAGACTGCTTCAAAACAATGGACTGAAATCCATCCCCACCCAAAATTTAATACTAGATTTGTGATCAGTGACTTTCTGACAGGATGCTTTAAAAAGAAAAGGACAATAATAATGCCTTTGAGTACAGATTGCAAGATAATCATTTCACATATAGTGCTAATTGGAGGTTTCTGCCATGCAGAGAGAGGGGGTTAGCTTTGTCTACCCAAGTACTGTCACTCAAGCAATCTCTAATCTGCACTCAGAGAGTTTGCTCTTCCCTCCTTGTCTGTGCTTCACTGAATCCTCTTTCAACATGGCAGTCAAGCTTAGAAAAGTATCTTCTATTGTTACCAACAGAATTTTTTTCTCTGAATTTAAATGCCACAATGAAAATCACATCTGTATGAAAATTAAGCTTAGGGTTAAATGCATGTATTTAAGTATTTAGCTAGGGCTGCGGGAACACAGCCCAGCCGCTGTTCTTTCTGTTGCTGCTAGGCTCTGCGGCTGCCCAGGCATACACCTCTCATAGCCAGGTCCAGGCTCTTATTCTGGAAGTCAACCTGGAGGATTTGATCAGACAGCTTCTAAGATGACTTGTAGTTCTACTGGCTGGATTATGAGATTGGAAACCCACTCTAGGTTGGGACTGGGGGTTGAGGGAGTAGGACAGCAGTGGGTTGACCTTGCACTAGCCCTGGGTAGTGGTTAGGCAGGGGCTGTTGGTCTGATTGGATACTTATGGCATCATGGTACTCTGGGCTGCCGAGTGCCTAAGAGGAGGAGCAACTGTGATTGCAGCTGTGTGAGAGGGCTGTGGGTGGTTGTTGGATGGATCCCTTGGCTAGGAAGGGGGAGGATGGTGGTCTGACACATACTGCAGATTGCACATTGGATCTAGTTTTTGTCTCAGGGCTAGTGATGTGCAGCTGGAGTACATTACCATCAGTCCTTTATCATGGCCAGATCACTGTGACTGCTTTTCAGTTTGCTGGTACTGATCCCTTCCTCCCCCTGTGGTCTGATGGGATTCCAGAAGCATGCCTTTTCTGTGACAATGCACACCCTCTGGAACAACATACCAGAGATTTGAATGGTCCCTACCTTGCTCTCCTTCAAGCGAATCTTGAAGACCTGGTTCTTCCCCCAGGTTTTGGGCTATAGTGAATGCAGGACTCCTCTGGGATGGCGTGTTTATGAGATTGGTTATAGATTGTTCCCCCAGGTTAACCACTGTGTTTTTTCTAATTGTTTTTATACTTGATTTTATTGTTTGCTGCCTGAAGTCAGGCGGCCTTATAAATATGATTCAAAGATTATAAATACATGTTTTCTACTGAAAGCAACTAACAAGATTGTGACTAAACTCTGCATTTTTAAATACATACTAATGTTACATCTGAGTACGATGAAAATAAATTCTTTACCTTAATGTCCTCTGATTTTTTAATAAATTTTGTAAACCGAGAAGACCTTCTTTTCTCTCTGACCAGTTGGAGCTTGCACAGCGGTTAAGGACTTCAGCAACATCTTCTGTCTGTCGCATATAGGTGGGTATAGTGCCATTCCGTGAGCTATATGATCTTTCTGAGCAGGCACTAGAAGCATCACTGTTAGCATCATCATCAGAGTACATTCCATATGATTCATACCTTCTTCGAACTGGCTTTTTCTGTCATACAGAGAAAATCATAAGATAAACAGTAGCAAAATACAGCTGTTTTATGAGTCAGATGTTTAACTTCTCAGATCCTACTACTATCTTCAGACATCACTAAAAAAGGAAGTACTTATTGTTACTTCCAAAAATAAAACCAAAGACTTCCAAAAATAAAACCAAAGACTTAATTAAAATGACAATCTCCCCTAATCATCATTATAATTGCTACAGTTGAAATAAACCTGCAGCAGATGTTCTAGAGATTTCACATTATAGCTATGTTGGTATCACTGAGTATTTTCCAGCCAGGGCACCAACTTGTCCTGCTGGGGCTGCATTCCTTTTTTTAAAAAAGCAAACACACAAATATTTGGAACTTACTTTAATGTGAGATGTTCTGTAGTTCAAAAGAACAACGGCATTTAAACTTACACAGACTTATTTAGAATCTTTTGGTAATTTAAAACATTTATGCAGAACGTAACGCCTATTTATCAAAATAGTCTTATGTTTATATGTTAAAATATACATATTAATAGGGAAACAATAATAGTTATACCTTTGTCCGTATGTCTCCTAAGAGCTGAGAGCATTAAATTATGGAAAAAACAAAAATGTTATGAATATATACATTGAGTAACTTGTTAGCAGATATGCTATTTGAAATTACTAAGGAATTTGATATCCTGTCTACTGATGACCATTATTAAGCAGACAGAATCAGAATGAATGAATGAATGAATGAATATATATATATATTCATATAATGTTTAAAGGACTTATAGCACAAAAATCCAGTTTTTATTATGAAAGCCAACAAAAACTGGATTCATTCCACTACTCTATATGAACTAGAAAGTGTTATGGTTGAGTGGTATGAGCTGAACTCATGTTAAAGCAATCAGATTATTGCTGAGAGATCAAAAAGCCGAGTAGAAAAAACCTGAAATACGCAGAACAGGGCTTATAAATGAAGTTGCAATAGTCATGGGATATAATTAGAAAAATATTATTTCATTAACTCATTATTTCATTAACTCAGCCAGAGTTTTCTCAGCTAGAGTAATTTGTATTTATTTATTTTTTTTAAAGTAATGACATGTAACTAACACGATTCTCTGAAAAACTATGCATAATCCTCTGTGAGATAATTATCATAGAATACAACACAATTACAGTCCAGGACACCTTATCTCATAGAACAGGTGGAGGACAGGCTAGCCTGTGGTTTCAGAAGCCTTAAGAAAAACATGGTTATGAAGGAAAAAAGAGACATGCTAATACTTATTAGGAAAGGAGCACCACTTAACTTGGTAGAATCAACAGCCAAATTAGGCAATAGCATAATAAAGCCATAAAAAACAAAAACTCTACTTTGTTATCCCCACAAATGGCAGAGGGTAGAAATGCTCACCAATGCATCTGCTACTGCTTCTTCTACGTCTGAGCCTGTGTTTAAGACACGCATGGCACTAACTGATGAAGATAATCGGCTTGATTGACTTATTCCAAAACCTGTTCCTGTAATGAACAGTGAAAAGAAACAGTTAATTTATGTTTAATATATTATTAAACAAAATGGAAATATTTATTTGGAAGTGATCAAATCCCTGAAATGTATGGCTTCTATCTGTTTTGGTTCAATACCACTAAACCCATATAGCATTTGATTTATTAAGACAGGAAAGTGTAATTCAAGTAGACATTTCTGGCACAAAATACTAACCCAAGGGGCTCTAGTCTATACAATGTTATGTGCACATGCAACAATTGTATATGCAGCAGTTCTCTTTGAGGTTTTCCAAAGTATCTTTTGTTGTTAGAGAAATGTTGTTAAAAAATGACTTCATTTTTTAAGTATTACACTGCTGCAGTAAACATTTCAAAAAAAGTTTGATCAAATACCAGCAGTGTCCAGTTTAAGTACATAAGCTGTAGCATTTGCATGATGACGTCACCTATGTGTCATCATTTTCTCCTTGTCCTCCCTGAAAACACCCATGTTTACCAAATATAGTTCTCAAAATATGCTCATAAAATTACATTACACTGTGGCCTTAACACTTAAAGAAAATGTAAATGCAGTTATTTTACTGTGGCCTCTATAATAACGAAACAAAATGCTACTGATAGCATAACTATACAGGAGCTGAAACACTGGCAACTAATCTAAATCTCCTATTAAAATATGTTCAGTCTGGTGTTTGTTGGTTTATAAATTATGAATATATTAAAGAACTGTGGTCAATATAAGCTATATCACTGCATATGTAAAAGCAACATGCATTAATAAAGCTTTAGAAATAAAGGATAATGAAACAAAGAAAAAGCAACATTCACCTTAAATTAAAGGGAGAAAAAGTTTACGGTATATGGAATGAAAGCATTGTTTCACATACTTTAAATATCCCAAAATTATGAGTACAAGCTAATGCAGAAAACAATAAAAATAAACTGTATGGAAAACCAAATATGGTAAAAATTAATCAGTAATACGTGATGATGGCACGTATGATAGCAAAGAGTACTCATCCTTCACCTGTAGCCCCATAAACATCTGGAGAGTAGAGAGCACCAGTGGATCTGGAGTGATGCCTGGAAGCTATAATAACAGGATCATATGAATCCTCTCTGTTATTATAATAATACAGAATAGGACAACTGCAGAGAGAGCAATGAAGCAAGTTCTGGGCAGTGAGAAATCAGTCTGTCTCTGGACACTGATTTACACAGTGAATAATAATCAAGGGTGAAATTGCATAAGCATTTGTTGTGGGGCAATGAGAACAACTTATAGTTCCTACAGTCAACCACTTGTGTCCAACTTCTGCCATGTTACATTCAGAACTCTGCTACTGGATAGTGTTCAGAAATACTGTTGGTAGCAGCATCATTATAAAACAGTCGTACTGCTGATGGTTGAAATAGGTATTTTTACAGTACTCCAAATCCTCAGTGATTATTTGAATTGGATACAAAGGAGACTATAAGTGATGTTGGGGATGGAAAGGTAATTATTTATTCCTCTAATTGGTCTTAATAAGATATCACAGGATTTGGCTGTAGTAATTTATCAAATTATGGGGAAGACAAAAGGTAAAGGCCATATGGACACTGCCATGTAGTTTCTCTGACAAGAATATGGAACTCATTGCCACAGGCTTCTTGTGGGATCTCCCTCCCCCACCTTTCTTGGCTAGACCCCAGCTTTCTTGGCAGTCTTCTATCCAAGTACTAACCGCATCTGATCCTTCCTACCATTTCAGATCAGCCAAGCTTAATTAAATGTGCAAAATGCTGCAACCTCAAAATGACCATTCTGGGCAGGGATATTCACAGCGACAGTCACTGGCTTTAAAATGGAAGGTGCGACCAGGCTATCACAAAATTAGTGTTTTACTGGGCAGGGTTTCATTTGCCTGGTTGTGCTTGCCATTTTGAAGTCAGACCCCATCAGTGAGGATACCCCAAATTCTGGTTATTCTGAGTTTGAAGAATTTTGTCTCAACAATGGAACAAGACAACTCTGCTTTGCCTGAAACAAAACTTGACCATTTGCAATAGTGTTATTTCAGTTTTTACAGGATGTTCCAAGCACTGTGACTGGACTTAATCTTTGTGACTTGTGACTTTTTTTTTTAAATCAGCCTAGCCAATACAGTAATTGGGTCACTGCTACTTATTGTCTTAGTTCGGATGGGATGATGAATGTATAAAAGGGCAGTGGGGGTAAAGTGCAGTTACCAAGTACATGGCTCACACTTGAAAAGTCATTGTAGACTCTGCTCTACTCATTTTTCTGCATAGAGAAAAGATTGCTGGCAGCTGCCAGTCCACTAGCTAAGTTACTTTACAAAAAAATATTTGCTATGGGAAACCTAGTAGGGCTAGGGAATACTTCAATTGTGCTTTGGAAGAGATGGCTTTGGAATGCATGGGAACACAAATACAGCACCACCCTGTGTGACTCATTAAAACAGCTGCATTTCCCCCAGGATTGTATATCTGTTTTAATGAGTTGCCCCCATAGCCATTGTGAACTATGTGCAATACTGTATATACAAATATTTCACATGCAAGAGCTGCTAATGCTGCTGAGTTTGTAAACCATGAATGCAAAAAGCATTACTAAGACTATGTTTATGGTTTGGCATGACATGCTGAGTCTCTTGTGCCCTGCCGATGCTGAGTTTGATGATACATTTCATGCCACATTTTGCTGTTTTATAGGGCCTCTATAGATCTGTTTGCTTCTTTTCTTTGCTATTGGAATGTTAGTTTTATTCATGTAAAAATAAACCAGCAAAACCTTCTTTTGCAGGTACAAAAGCCAGGCACACAGGTCCAGTATACAGCAACACACTAACTGCTTTGAGCTGGGCTTGTGGCTCTGAAGCAGGCAGAGTGCAAGAGCTGGTTTAGAAGGCTGGGTGGTAGTCCATGCTGAGTGCTATCTGCCAGCCAATTTACACACAAAATGAGTCAAAGAGAGAAGTTTTACTACACACATGCAAGTTTTTTAAAAAAAAATTAAGAATCATCCCCTTGGCTACTTTCTGTGTAGATTAAATGGCATGTAGGTGATAGTGGGGACTACCACTTCACCTATTCTTGTGGCCACAGAATGAAAAACAAGGGTTTAAGGGTCTCGTTCCAAGTTCTCCTTGTTGTCTATGGCAATATTTCATCTATGAAGCTCCTGGAACATTCTGGTAGAACATTTCATTTGGAACTGTTTTGTGCAAATGTCAGAATAGAAAGCATTTCTGGTCTTGCACATACCCTAAAACAGACTAATAAAGCTCAAAGTGATGTATAATTTTATAGAGAAGATAGGAATAGGAAGTAATCAATTTTGAAATTCTGGCACGAAACTATATCCTAACTATAAATACTGTTATAATTTTTTATTTAGTTTACGTATTTCTGAGTAACATTCACTTCATTGCAGACACTGCAGAAGCTAATGATACATGACAGCTGTTTACCTAAGTTAGAAATTTACAGACAATAATACTGAAGCTTTTATTAAACTTGTAAATAATGTTGAAATAAAAATGCACTGATTCAAATTTTGCAAGATAACACACATAATTAACATATGGCTTAATTCATCATATAAATCAAGTATAGCATGCAAATCATAAACAACAATCTAGACATAATTTAGTAAAAGGCATATAGCAGAAGCACAGGGACCTTTTTTCACTGTTAAAATACAACCTACCGCAATCAAAGTTAACAAATAGATATAAGAGCATGCTATGTTATATTTTTATGTGTACACATGCACATAGACATATACTCAATTCCTATGATTATACCTATCTTTTTTATTAGAGAAAAATATTAAATGGTAAGTTTTCTTAAGTCAAAGCAAATGAATCTTGAGATCTTAATTAAAGTAAGTTCATATGCAGGGCTCAGTGTCAAGCAGTGGCATTGTAGTGATGGATTCCACAAAAAAGATAAAATGATGTTTTAAATTAGTACGCTATATTAAAACTGCTTTAAACTTTTTCTGAAAAAAGGAAAGATGCTGTTAAAAAGATAAAACTATGGATTTTTAAGAATAAGTGATACTGATAGCTTTAATTAATAGTACTTAAATCCAATTTTTCAGATTAAAATATTATATTATGTTAATTCAGTGCTCATCTGATTTCATTGAGATTTTAGACATTCAAGTCAGTAATTGCTATGGTGATGTACTGAGTCAATTAATAGGTTAGAATGTTGTGCTTAAGAAAGAATTAACACTGGAAAGTGTGCAAGAACCATAAAATGAAATACAGATTTTGAGTTTAACATTCAAATTATTAATCATTATTCTATTCCTGTTATATGTATTTCTATCGATTATATTATTAGTCACTGTATGACATTAACATGACATAAAATAACAGGATATAAAATTGCAGTCTGATCTTTATTTCAAAAATTTGTACAATCTCTTTTGGCTGACTGTGAGTCATCAAGTTTTGCATGGTAGCAAAACGCAAAGTCCTTTGAATCTTCACTGCCACCACTGTAATCAACTGAATAATGTCTTCTACATTAAACAATTATCCAAATTATCAAGCAGAGAGATCAAAACAAATGTAATATTTATTTTGAGCAAAATCAAAACAAATGTAATACTATGTGATAAAAAAGTAACAAATAAAATTATGGACCATAGAAACAGAAGATACACCTACTACCTCAGGGCACAATCCAGAGGCGAGTGACTATCACCAGTTTTTCCCATCCAATTTCATTCCCCCACCCCTAACAAGAACCCCAGACTTGAATTTGGGGTTTGATAGAACACCTTCTGCTAAAATTACTGTATACATGCAGAGAGTTTTCAGCTTAATAGAAATTCATCAGAAACATATATATTGAAGAAATTACTGATGTACGCCACAAAGCTTTAGAAATACTGTGCACATGCCTCTGAATTGTGCCATCACTCTACAATTGCACAGGATATTTTTAAGCTCTTCAGATGGATAAATTCTTCAGCCAAAATATGCAAGTTACATGTCCTTTATGCAGGGAAACATTTACTTGTTATCTTTACTTCAGCTCATATCAGCATATAATCAGGGGCAAACAGCCATGCAGAACAAGCTCTCCGTGTACTTACCAAGGGGTGCAAAAGAGCGGACAGGGCTTGTATCCCTGCTACTTTCACGACTGGCTTCCCGACTGCACCCCTGACTCACACTAGGCCGAGGAATACGACTACCTCGAGCTAGTATGATTCAGGGGACAGAATCAACAGCAGCACAAAAAGGGAAAGACACAGAAAGAGTTCACATTTTAATGCAATCCCAAGTGTTTTCACTTTATACAATACTGAGCATTTCTAAAGCACTGTCTGTTGTCTCTATTTGTTATTTAAAATATAAATACTTCTGCTTACAGTGCGCTGAATTATAGGAGACACAGATATTCCCAGAAGAACTTCTTGACTTGGTAAACTAGTGATAACTTAGTGAAGTTTGAATCAACATTAAAAATACAACTACCTTCAGGGAAAATAGGTGGTATTACTATACTTACATACTTGTTCACCCATTTAAATAAAATAATATATATTAATGTGGTTTCATAATTACTTTCAAAATGCTTTTCATGGATGCTGAGAACTATGTGTTTTTTAAATGATAAACTTGTGCTTGCAAACATGTTCTATCATATGGTTATTTATTTCAAACTTTAGAGACTGCACAAAGCTTCTTACATGCATGCTCTTAGATAAACCTGAATTTTGTCTTCACACGATGTATGAGATACCCTATTTTATTTACCAAATATACTTCACTACCTGAAGAACAGTAAAAATGGACATTTATGCTTTCTTCTCCTAATGCAATACCAATCTCAGAAACTGAAATGGCAGAATTAATAGTATTTAGCCACATGTTCAGTGAATGTATGCTCAAGTGACATACAACCCCTTCCATTCTAGGACTGCACTTTATTAGCTACAAGGGCCATGGCGTGTGTGTGTGTGTGTGTGTGTGTGTGTTTTAGGGTTTAGTGTGAGGAATTCTGCTGCTGAAAATTGCTATTTTGGTGGCATAATATTGCAAGGCTTCTGTGAGAACAGGCACGGCTTGTCTCTGCTGTACTCAGTTGCTATGTGAGAGACAGAATAGTGTAACCTCTGCTGGCTATAATTAATGAGCAAATCTTACCAACTGACAATCTTGAAGGACTGGCTTCTCTGCTGCATCCTTGGCTTCGAGGAATCTTGCTCCGTTTTTGTGCTGTTGCAGGGCTGACTAGTACTCTCTGAACACCTGTATTCATAGTTGAGAGTGTAGTTGTAGTCAAAACTCTTCCAGGAGAACCAGAACGGCTTCCAGCTGAAGGCAAACAAAACATGTGTTATAATGCTATTATGTAGAATGGGTTTGAATTGTCTGGAAGAACTTGAAGAAATTGTTTATAATCTAGAAAAGTATACGGTCTTACAGCTAGTCAGCAGGTATTATCAACTCATGCCCAGAAATGGGTTTAATATTTGTGCCTATTTATTACAAAATTAAGTAGGGTTGATTCTCATTTTGTGTGTGTGTGTGTGTGTGTGTGTGTATGTGTGTAATTTAGTACCTAAAAATGATTAGGCTACTCTTATCAGTGTAAGTATCATTACCAGCTACTATTTTCAGGACTCTGATACACAAAAAACTTTATTGCATAATAGATCTAACATCATTTACAATAGATAGGAATGACTTGTTTGGTGCCATTAGTTTCCTCACATTCCACTTTCGAATACAGTTTTTAGTATTATTCAATCACTCCTGAAACTGGTGAAGTTGGTGAATAGCCTCCAAACTCCTATAAAGTGATATAGCTTAGCAAGAAAACATGTGTGCTGAGAAAAACTAATGCTTTGAATTATACACAAATATTCATGTTCTAAGCTTACTTTTACCATAGCTATTGATTAGAACTCTGCAGTTATCAATAATTTCACAGAAATGTACGATAATATAGGCAATGCATGTTGAATTTTAGATACTTAAACCTCTGTATAAGGAGTAGGAAACTTGTAGCCTTCCAATGTTGTGAAACAAAATCTCCTAGGTGCATTAGCCTTTGTCCTTTCAGCTTTAATGATAAAAATTAAACAAAAGCAACTTCATGAATGTAATTTAAAAGCAACCTGATAGAAAATTTAAAAAAAGAAGTCCAAGAACAAGCTTGAGTTCATGGGAATGTGCTTCTAGCTAGGGATGTGCAAACAATTTGAAGGAGTGTTTAATGTTTTAATGTTGCAAGTGAAGCATCAATCCTGAATACATATCTTCCCAAATATTCACCATGACTAGGGAGGGCTTTGTGGCAGAATACCTTCCCAGACCATCTGACCATGCATGTGAATGCAGGACAGGACATACAGTCCTGTTCTGCCAAGCCTAGCAGCAAGCAAACATTTTGATTTAAAAAACAATAAATGCCCAATTTTTATCAGCCTAGTTACAGGTTCCTGTGAAAAGTTTTCAAAATATCATCTTGAGGAATGTATGCATAATCTGATCAAAACCCCACCAATCTGAAGACAGTCCAAATTATTTATATATATTTAAACAATTCCATTGTACATCATAGCAGTAAGAAGTGACTGTAATAAACCCCATGGAAGATGATGAGGCAAGACAGTGCTCCATGCAAATGTTATGTGATCATTATTTATACAATGGCATAATATGGTAACAGAACAGCAATTCCCAAACTGCACACATTTTCATGCTTATGTGTGATAGGTAGTTAAACATAAGGCTCTAAGATAATATGCTGCTAAGAAAGCAGTAATCAGAAAGTAATTTTGGATCTACTGGTAAATCTTTGGGATTTTGTAGTATATCAACAAAAATGATAAAGTATCAACATAATTAACTTCTTTCTCCAAATTATTCTGCTACATTTAAAAAAGTCTGAATAAATTAGAAATGTTTTCTGCACCAAGTTCATTTGGTGGTCCTGAAGGTTCTAGTATAAAACAAAGCAGATCCAGCAAGACAGATATATCCTAACCCTGAACTAAGACAACAGCATTTCTACATCTCTGAAAGGAGAAAAAACCAGCACAAATAATCAGCACTATTGCCTCACGAAATGGATATAACCCTTACCATCTAGAAAACTTTTTGGATTTTGCTAATTTTAGTTTCAGAAGCTGGAATATATTTCAGTTTTCAGAAGTTTGGGAAATACTGAATATATGCTGTCTCTTTTTATACAGGAGTCTATTCAGCAGAAAAAAAGATATCTATCAAAACAAATATATGAATATACACTTTGTATACATTTTAAAAAATACATTAAAAACAGATCAGAGAATCAGGACAACGTTCAGATGATTTGGAGAATGCAATCCTATTCATGTTTCCCTAGGAGTTACTCTCACTAACTCAGTGTATGACATCTGAGTACACAGGAAAATAAGGGTAGTAAAAAGCAACTGAAAACTGGTCAAAACCGTTTTTCTTCTTTTTAAATGCACATATAAAATCTTTAACCAAGGCTGCAATTGTGCACTAACTGTATACTTAAAAAAAAAAATATTTTTAAAAATACTGCTTATTTCAAATTGGTTACAAAGCTATAAATATTCATACTGGAAGATTTGTGAGAACACCATGCAGACCATCTAATTAATTGAATGTTCACACATAAAGCACGTTCAATTACAGTATGTGACAATACTTTTTATCCTTGATTGGAATAATTTCAAAAAAACTTGCAGAATCACAAATGTGTTCCTAATCCCTCCTTTTGAGACTGCTTAGCTGTTCTCAATACAGTTTTGAGTCTTCATATATGATCACTATTCTTGGACATGCAACATGCTACCATGTATACACAAATACTGAGCGTTTCTGCTGAACAGGGTCCTGTAATGGATGGTCAAACAACAATGCACACACAAAATCTAAAAAGCCTTACCACCAGACTGTGGATTAGCAGACTGTGATCCTGAACAAGTGTAAAGGCAGGAATAGGGCAAGGGTTTAAAATCCATGAAGAGGGAGGGAGCAGAGCAGGTTAATAATGAATGGTGAATGGAAATAAAAAAGCTTTAGTCAGTTCACATAAAAAAGCGGGAAATGCCACAAGAGGGTCAGGGCTAAGAGCAGTGCATTTAAGTAGCTTCCACCAAGCTCAGGTACTCATATACAACACAAACAGAAGCTGTACAATTACAGTTCTTCCGCTCTTGAACGAAGAACTGTAGAGTAATGAATTTAACTGAAATGTCACATCAAACTCTGTCAGAAGCCCCAAAGAAAGTGTAAGTGCATGGTTTAATAGGTGCAGAAAAATAGTATTATATTTTTCATTCTATAGAATCCAATGAAAGAAAATGAAAGTGCTGGGAGGGAAGGAGGGATAACATACAAGAATTCTGTGTCTGACATTCATGCAGAAGTTGAAAGAAATAACTAAAGACGGCTGTCCATTCTTTTAACATCTACCTGCTCCTGGTTTTTGCTTTTTATTTGAATGATTCTGCGGTTCTAAATATGAGAGAAAAAACTAATTATACTTCCATATTGTTGGTTCCTGTTCTCTTAATGAAAACTGCTGTATAGAACTATGCATATGCAGGCTAATTCCATCATTATTGGTGTCCATACACCCACAAGGCTCCAACCACTAACTGAAGTAAATATTCTGGCCTTAATAAATGATAGATGAGTTGTCTCAGAGTAAATGCAAATATGCAGAGAGTGTGATGGGAAGGGTAAAGATTTGCTGGTCTCAGGGACACTGAGTTGATTATCTCTACTGAATAATCTCTATGTTGAGTAATGACCAAGTTTGATTTCATCTAATCTTGGAAACAAGTGGAGTTGTGCCAGATTTATTCCTAGAAGGGAGACAGCTTAGGAAGAATCCACCCACCTGGGCAGAAACGATCAATTACCTAAAGAAGTGATGATGTCCTTTTCACTGGAAGGGATGGCTAGTTAGTCATCTGTAGAGATGCTTTAATTTGGATTTCTGCACTGAAGGAGTAAAACTCAATAGCTCCTTTTAATGAATGCTGAAAGTATCTACCCAGTCATATCCTTTCCCTGATAAAGGCAGCTAAGGCTTTTGAACCCACTGTTCCACGTAAACTCAACTTAAGCTTCATTCTTACAAATTTCAACCCAAGCCCAAATGTTTGGAATGCTTCCAATCAAGAAAAGTTTCAGGGACATTTATAGAAAAATAGCTGCTGGAACTGCATATACATTTTCATACAATGGCTAGAGTACAGAAACATCTGATTACCATTTTTCATTTTAATTTTTATCAAATTAATTATCTTAAAATAAGAAAAAATGGAAAGCTTTTGCATCTGAACTGTTTTAACATTAAAATAATGTCATTTTAGCCTATTTATTTATTACATTTGTTACCCACAGTAGGCTTCGCTCTGCGGCTTTAATTTCATCCAACAGAATAAAATGTTCACAGTATAATATTAATCAATTAAAGAGAAAGTTTGAAAAAAAACATGCTTATAACAAAATACATGAAAACCAGCTACAAAAAGGATAAAAAGAAATAAAAGTAATAAATAAGTAAATGGCAACAATCACAATTCAAATGCTCTTTTAAGTACAGGCATTTAGCGACTGCTTAGTTTAGTGACCGTTCGCAGTTATGACTGTGATGAAAAAGTAACTTTGTGACCAATCCTCATATTTACTACCTTTGCAGGTCTGTAAAGCAAAAGAAAGCTGAAGTAAGATCATAAGCACAGTCGCAGTTTCACTTAGCAACTGCTTCGCTTAACAACCAAGTTGCCGGTCCCAACTGTGGTTGCTAAATGAGGACTACCTGGTATTTGTTTTAAGCAGTTTATGAAAAATTGATAAAGTTGGGGCTCACTGTATCTCAAGAAGAAGGATAATCCACATAGGAAGCATAGGAAAAGGAAAGCATCACTTGCAACCCTCTATTCCCTTTACCTTGCAAAAATAGGTGACCACTAAAATATTCTCTTTAAATTGGGTGTTTGTGTGTTTTGTTTTTGGTTCCTTTGTTTCATGCTTTTAACCAAAAGTAACCTGCTCAGAGTTGCTAGTGCAAGTTGGGCAGCCATGTAAATATCCTAAATAAGTAAATAAACCCATGCTGGGGGAGAGGAGCATTGGTTGCATAAATCAGTCCTGGAGCTAGTTCAGAGACAAGCCATGTAGGGCTTTAAAGTCAAAATCAGCACTTTGACATAATCTATTCATGTTGGTGTGAACCAGCAGGCAGCTGGACTGCTGCCTTTAACACTAGGTGAAGCTTCCAGGTGATTTTCAAAGGAAGCCCCAAGCAGAGTGCGCAGCAGTAGTCCGAGCAAATGGTGCTGCAATATACACGTATTCCAAGTAAAGCTGAACTGGCACAGCAAATCTGGGCAAAGACTCACCAGCCACAGCTTCTGCCTGCCCCTCTAGCAGTAACCACAAGTCTAGGAGGACTCCCAGTCATGAATCTGCTACTTCAGGGGTAGTGCTGCCTCATCAAGAGACAACAGAAGAGACATTAGAAATCCATGATGGGCAATGACTTTCTCTTATATAAGTTCAACTTCAGCCTGTTTTGTCTCACTTGGATCCTCACAACCGCTAGACCCTGGATCAAAACCTTGACAGCATCTCCTATGCAGCCCGGGGTAGTGATGCACAGCCAATATCATCAGTACCTAAAACTGATGGGATGATCTCCCCTAGCTGTTTCATGTAGATATTAAACAACACAGCCAGTGACTGGAACTGCCCACTGGAGAAGGAGCAGAACCCCTATAAAACAGTGCCTCCAGCCTCCAATCCCTGCAGGCTCTCCAGAAAAATACCACAGGTGATGGTATTGAAGGCTTCTGAGAAGTACAAAATAGCCAGAAGGAACACACTTCCCCCATCCAGATCATAACAAAGGTCATCTGTAAGAGCAACCAATGCTGTCTCAGTCCCACACTCACGCCAGAATTTTGACTGAAAAGAACTGAGATAATCTGCTTCCTACAGATGCTCTATAGCCAAACACTAACCAGGATCTCCATAATCTTCCCCCAAAAGGGAAGACTGGAGACTAGGCAATAGTTATCAAATACAAATGGATCAAGAAGAGCCTCTTAAGAAGAAAGTGTACCATAGCCTCTTTCAAGACTGCTTGCATTGCTCTCTCCTGGATTACCTCCTGCATCCAGTATGTTACATCACCTCCAGACTCCCTAAGGACCCATGAGGGGCAAAGATCAAATCCACAAGTGGTTAACAAAACAGCACAATATCCATTTTATAGGTGAAAAGCAGATCCAGTTAATGTGGCCAGATATTGCCCTGACCATCACAAAGGATTCCACCCATTAAGAGTCAAGTTTCTGATGAGTCTAAGTGACTTTTTTTTGGTAATGCTAACTGGCAGTGCCAACTGACCACAGTTGCCAGATTTATCTGTTGCCCTAGCCTAAAGGGAGCTAGGTACTCTAAATAAGGCTAGTCAATAGCCTAATGATGCAATAATGGAGAAGTAATGACGTTTAACCTCTCTTACTGTCATGGTGTAAGCTTGAACTCAAGCTCATACCCACATTCAGAATCTTTTTGTGTTTTGTTGCTTCATCTCTGGAAGGTCCTTAGTAAACCAGGGAGAAATCTGCAATCAACCAACAGAGAGAGGCTGCTGGGGGCAATTGTATCAAGTGCCCAGGTCACTGCTTATTGACAAGCACAAAACAACTTTCAAGATTTCTGGAAAAACCCCCAGTACCTGCAGGAAACCATCCAAATATAGCTATGAGACACCTGGGGTGACCATCTGAAACAGTCTGTTTGCTCTACAGAGGTCCTGGGTTACATCCAATCTCAACAGTACTAGGAAGTGATCTGAAGATGGTAACGCTGGTGGAAATGCCCTTCATATGAGGATCACAAACCATCTGCCCTGAGACAAGTATGAGGTCTCACATGGGCTCACTTACAAGTATTGAGCCTGATATCACTTGCAACAATCCCATAGTTTGCATGGAGGCCATGAATTCTTGAGTTTTACTAGAGGTGACTCTGACAGAATGGAGATTAAAATCACTCATCACCAGAAGACAAGGAGACTCCAAGCCCATCCTCAAGAGAGGAATCCTGTCAGGCGGCAATGCAGTCAGTATACCAGTGGCTTACCCAGCTTGTCTCTGCAGCCCAACATATAGGCATTCACACCTGACTATCTCTGGGATAGAATCCTTGGCCACAGGTAAGGTGTCATTAATACATAAATATTATAACATACCATTGCATTATGCTAGAATCTCACCTTGTCTCTTCATTAGAATTAGAATCAGGTCATCTGAAAACACCCACCCACATCCACACCCATATATATATATATATATGCATATATGTATGTCTATATATGTATATAGACATTTTTCTCATTATACAAAGGCAAATCAGAAAGTGCCATTTTACATATAAGGAACAAGGAGCAATAATCAGTTAAAGCTACTTGACAAAGAGACATGTGCTTGCAAAATATATTTGATACATACATTTGAAATGTAAATTTAGACAACTAAGGATGATGTAACTCATAAAGTCTCTTATACACATAGAAGTAATGATATGCACAGTGAGCTTTAGACTAGACCCAGCATTTAAAACCCACTGCCACTGAAGTGATTCAATTTGTCAAGGCATTCAATTTCAGTGTTAAAATACAGAAGTCTGCAGGAAAAAAACCAGAATGTTTATCCCTACTACAGTTATTTCCTTATATGTATCGTATATAATTTTGCAACACTTATTGCTACAGTTTTACTGTATCCAGTAAAGATATACATCACTGCATATCTTTTAGAATACTCAACATTGTTCATGATATAGTAAACACTGTAACCCAGGCAGAAGTGGTAAGTTAGCCATTAAAGATGGGAGATCATTTTCATGTGTCTTTGAAAGGATATCTGTCTGTGCATGTAAATGTATTCTCCATTAATATGCAGTATTCTATAAATACAGATTGAATGTATTCATTCTGTATTTTATAAAGGAACATTCTTTTCAGCAATGCCTCTACTTCCCTCAAATATACATCCATCAAAAGCTGTGAGGAGGTCTTTTCAGAGAGGCTGGAAAAATTAATACAGAACCTATTCTCTTTAGAGTTGACAGCAATGTGGCTTTCTTCTCAAGGTTTCGCCCCAAATACCAAACTTAAAGCCGAATGAGGAAAAGGAAATGTTTTGATAACCAAAAGAAAAGGTAAGCCAAGATCTTACTGAAGCAAGATCCACAACATTTTCTGTACCCTGTTAAATTAATTGAATTGTCAGCATTTTTGCATAGTATTTGATAATCAACTGAAAATTAAATGTAAATGGCCATATTAAATGTAATCAAATGTTATGAATATAGCAAAATAACTTTCTAAATTAAGAGAAAAAAACTCCCTGATATTCTTATTGAGGTAAATTATTGCCTAACAATGGAACAGACTTTTATTTTTTATAGTTAAGGTCCTAACGCTTTATTAATTTTGGCATAATGCACTATACCATATAGTATACTATACTATACTATATAGTATAGTATACTATATGGTATAGTGCATTATGCCAAAATTAATATAGTATATACTATATACTATATAGTATAGTAACTATACTTGGATGGAACTTAAATGATTGAATTGTAACATTTAAATTGTAGTTAATTAAAATGTTTTCAGGCATTGAAAGATTATCATACCTACTATTTTTGCTCTCTTACTTTCTGTTTAAACCTCAAATGACTACAGGATTTTCCAGTGCAGAGAGGTCCATTTGAAAAAACTCTACACTCAAAGGATTAATTTCCTTGGGCCCTAGCTTTTCTAAACAGAAACGTTTCTTTTTCTATTCATATCTTGTTCAAAATAACACCACACAAAGTATAAAAGACTCCAAAAGCATGCAGACTACTGACCCGAAACACTGAAATACTGAAAAAAAAATACCTTCATTTTTGTCTGGCGATGATGAACCTATGGCACAGAACAACAACTCAGTATGTAGTGTTTCTTAAAAAATATTTTGACCATATCCTTTGGTCAATGAATGTACACTAGATATATGGTTCTTAAATGTTGTTAAGAGAGACAAGCAATACATACGTTGAGACTGAGATACAACTTTTGTTCGACTCCGGCCTCTGGAATCTGTCTTTGCATTTCCCATTCCGACAGAGGGTGTTGAAAGTTTGGTTCGCACGCGTCCTATAAAAGAAAGAAAAAAGAAAGAAATGAAATTCATATGTGTAGAAGTAATTTAGTGAACTGGGAGAGAAACAGTGCTATAGTGTAGTTGAAGTAATGAATCATCTTCATTACTTCTCAGCTCTTACCCTTAGCAAATTTTAGTTGCAATTACTTATGGGGTAACTGAAATAGCAATTTTCTTCTTTTTTCTTGCTTTTAATATCATACTGCATTTCCCACTGAAAGAATACAGCCAATATCTCTTAAAGATCTGAACATCTAATGTAAGAATCTATCATATTTTCAATGCAAATATGTGTGATGTTATTATATTGCTATATATAGGTATGGGATATTTTCTATTTTAAAATGGTGTATAAGTTACTGTTACATATGTGCTATACCAAAACTGAATTGTATACTGTCTCTCATACTCATGTTGGATATGGAGATGTATATATATACACATACACACATACATATCCTCATATTCTATTCTTTTTAAAAAAATTAAACATTCTGAAACTATTCAGAAGATTTCATTTTAATGAAGAATAGCAGGATAGATTAAAAGTAGTTTAAAGAGCCAACATTTTCTTTTTCAGTTCCCAAAACTGAATTGCTCAAGTGTTTTAAGACTTCCTAGTGTTAAGTTTGGTTAAATATCAAAATAAAAAAAAATCAAGAAAAGAAAGTACACCAAAGATTTTCATACACAGTCTAGTTAAACAGCTACCAAATCATTTAGGTCTCTTACAAAAATATGCTATTCACCTAGGCACAGAAGAAAATCTTCAGTCTTTGAGATGAGAGCCAGTATTAATTCATTAATTCTTGATGATATTATCAAACTAAGTTTCTTATACCCAATCCATTTGGTCTACAACCAACACAGTCACATCCATGCAATGACAGTATTTCTGCCATTCACTGTAATGTGTGTAAATGCACAGTTTGACCTGTAAACAGAAGGAATACAGAGTGCCACCATTTTGTTAAGATGTTAAATAACTAAAATTATCATTATTTTATTACTTCAATAAAAATAAATCCACTCTGCAAGTCTTTTAATTATTATTCAGAATGAACTTGGTAAAACAGTCAATTGACTGATTCACTATTGTCAAATGATCATATATTAGATAAACATTCAAATACTGTCATAATTTTAAAAATGCCACTGTATAACTTTTATTAAAGAAAAACAGATATGAAAGCAACTTGTCCTCTATCTCTGAAGAAGTAAGAGCCAGCCTTAGAAAAAGCACTGTTTTTCTACTGATAATCTGCCACAATTGTAGCATCTTAAAACAGGAATACATAGAGGTGAATAAGGGTGTTATTTGACAGTGATCATGGAACTGGTTCAAATCTCAAAGCTCATTAGGTGACAGAGTCATAGAAAATTTTTTAGCCCAAATTATGTAACAGGCTTGTGAGATTAACATGTGAAAGAATTATGTAAACTGTCCTAAGCAAATTAGGATAAAGCATAATTTTAAGTCAAATTAATTGATTTAGATTTTGTAAAATTTTTAACGTAATTTTTTTCAATCAATAAGTACTAACCAGCAAAATCATTTTATTTATAAAGAATTTTACTCTGCATTTCATTAAAAAGTAATCCAAAACTGGGTATCCCAAGTTAGACAGTATCAAACGTGTTTATCATTATTTTGTTGTTCTCATGTTAGTGCTTTAAAAATATTTTGTCATTTGACAATATTTGACATAAACCTGAGGCACTGAATGCTGACATCTAGTTAGATAACTTTGATGCCAAAATAAATTTCAAAGATTGAGTAAATAGTAGCACCTGTTTCCAAAAGCATGAGAATGTCTAGTATGTTAAAATTTCCACTAAAAAATTTCAATAGCAAAGCAAAAGTTTACACATTCAAAATATAATGGATATTGATACATTTTATTGCCAATCTGCACTTGAAAGAAAAAAAAGACATAAATACTGTAGCAACAAAGCATTATTAGCTAAGCAAACTAATAAACAAACCCTGAAGTTCACGTAATGGACTATATGCTCTGCATACAGTACAGCTTATGATGATGGAAATATTAAGATAAATGCATTTGCTCTTTTATTCTCTTACCATCTTCAGAAGCTGTTCCTAAATGGGAAAAAATATTAAAACAATGATATTCCAAACAAAAGCTCTTTTTGTATTTGATAAGCAATAATTGTATGGCTTCCAAAACGCATGTAAAAATATTTAAGTAAAAAACTATGTAAAAAGCATAGTCCATACTTCACTATGAAATGATTCCTTAGATCCTATCAACTTTCGTGTGACAATAAATTTGGTAATACACTTATTGATCTACTATGATGAAAACTACTTCATGCTACAGCTATACCACAGATCAGGGATAATGTATGAAAACTCAAGGGTACCATTAACTATTTTCACATGACAAAATCCAAATCTTTTTTCAAAACTAGGCCCATATTGTTGGGAAGAAATGGAAGCCTTGGACATCAAATATTGGACCATTCTTTCAAGATAAATTGTATGGTATTCATTCTCATTAAAAGTGACTACAAAGATAAGAAACAAAAGCTGTGTCTGTGATATCCCAATGAACCCAATGAATGCACTCTGTTATCAAAATCAAATGGCTGATAGTTCATTCTTGGAAATAGTGCAATTTGATAATAATGGATAAAATGGCTGAATCTCAAGTACAGGACAGATACTTTCTCCATGTAACACAAGACTGAATAAATGAATCTGGAATACAGCAGTTACAATATAATCATCCAGCAGTACCTTAAAAACCTACACATTTATTCTGGATAAAATTTTTATGAACTATATTTACTTTATTTTTTGTATTTTTTTTGTTTTTAACTTTGTAAGCCACCCAGAGTCATGTATGTGAGATGGGCAGCTACATAAATTCAATAAATAAATAAACACATCAGATATATTGTACATTATCTGAGACAAGAAGTGGCCGGTTACAATAAGTAGTTAAATATGACAGACATTCTTGTATTAGTAAGCTGATTAATACATGATATGATAAAATCCATTGTATCTGTTCAAGCCACAAGAGATGGAGATGATGCTCTTGATAAATTGACCCTCATTTGTTCCACAATGAAATTTGCTTTAATTTGTTGTTGTTGTTGAAGAACAGCCACATTACAATCATTGACTGGGGGAGGGGGGTGCAAAGAGACTGTAATGTACATTACATTTGTAATGTAAATTTTTGTCCATTTATTCTTCTGCAAAGAGACTGGCCTGTCTGTTGTGCAAAAAATTCAGTTGGGCACTTTTGGCAAAGACAATAAGAACTGCTCTGGAAGATACATTCCCTATTTTCCATATGACATTATTAGGTCTAGTAGGATGGCTAGAGTAGATATGGAGATTGAGTTGACATTTGGTCTGCCATAGGGTTTAGTCTGCTGTGGCTGGCAAACAGTTGTTTTAGGCTGGGGATAGGGAAACATCATTGTTCAGAGTAGTCTGTAGATCAAGGGTCAGCAAGGGGGTATACTGCAGACTTCCTAGAAGCATTTTTATTCTCCTCTCCATTTAGATTCCAAAATTTTTACTGGCCATAGGATATGTACATGCATATGCATGTTCAAATCAGTGCACATAATTGCATGACGGCTGCTAATATGTTTAAGCAGTTTTAGCTGAGAACTGTGAGAATTAATGCTTTTATCTGTTTTGTTGCATACCAGTGTAGTTCTATTTCTATATCAGTACACAATTATTTAATTTTATGCAAATTACTAATGAAATGGTATAATTTCTCTTCATAACCTGGATAATTGTGGGGCTATGTTGTGCTTTGGATTTGATTTGGACGAAGTACCTGGAATGTGCAGAATGCAGATCTTATCTGTGACTCATTCAAGCAGCCCCTTCATTTTCTGGGATCCCCCAATGATATACTGCTGTTTACATTTGGTATAAAAATGGCATTTGTTTGTATTTTGCCATGTTTTTATGTAATATGCTGTAGATAGATTTCCACAAGATAAGGCTCCTTCCCTTGTAATCAATCCAAGAATATCTGTGTCACATCTGTTTTATGAATTCCCACTGCTGGATAGATATTACCTGCATGTTTTGTATTTCATTTTTCTTTAACTTCACTGCTCACAATTTCAACCCACACCAATGGTGCAAAAGCTTTTATGACCTTGAATACTGTAAAGAGAACCTTTAGTTCAATTCTGAACCAATGGGATTTTCCCCCTGTCTCTTTGCCAGAAATTTCCTCATAATCGGTTCATTCCTCTGAGGAAAAATCAGGGACTATTTAGTCCCACCTAGATGGATGTCATCCAGGTGTACTCATAATAGTCCTCCCAGAACTAATATTCACCAGTTTCCCCCCGCTTTTAGCTTATTTTTTCTGTATAATTTTCATTAGCTACAATGTAATAGATAATATCTTTTTTATCTTCTGATAACCGTAAGGTTGGGCAGTAATAGGGATGTAGTGCCCCAGTCTAATTTCCTCTCTTATTGCAATTAATTCATCTTGCCGATCCTTCATCTTTCAAAAAGTTGCCTCAGGCCAACCATACATACTCCATTACGCCTTGAGAAGCATCCACACAACGCATCCTTGATAGCTTTCCAGCCTGCAGAAAGCTCCCAGACTTCTTAAGCAGCTTAAAAACTTGGGTTTCTCCTTCACAAGACATTTACAGTATATACCCCACAGAATTCTTCAAATAACTGCTTTGTTTCTTTTAAGCTGTAATGCCATCCATTGTACCATCCTTATTTTGCCAATTAGAGGAAACTATTGTGAACTACTTATTCTTACTAGACTAGTATTGCTGTATTCCAGAATCTTGGTTACGTAGGGGTGGTCCAGCCCATTTTACTATAAACATTTTCAGTCCATAATTTCTTCTAATATCTAGTCTCAGATCCTACCAAATACACCAGATTTGTCACATTGCAGGATGGAAAGAATCTCCAATTTTCTTTTTAATATAGCTCACTTTCTGAACTAAAATATGTATGTAGTCATTTACACACCCATGCATACTTTTTCACCTCAAAGTCTAGCTGCTCATGCTAGGTTTGAATTCCAGAAGAATTGAAGCAGGATATATTTGTTCTATATGATACTGCAAAGGACTATAGTTTCCACACATTTTTACACAGTCCCACAATAGCAATTTTCTCATGCTTTCTGGCATTCTTCCACTAGAGTGCCACAGCTTCATTCAGTTTACACAAGAACCACATCATATTTTAAGAACTATATTTTGTAGTACCTTCTTTAAGCTTTTTATTCTGATATTTTTCCACATGCTGTGTAACCTGAAATCTTCATCAGCAAACCTTTCTGTCCTGCTTTGGTATTATATGTTAATGACAATATACTGATATTAATTAATGAACTGTGTATGAGAATATTAATGTGATTATAGACCACACACACACACACACACAGAGTAATCTCAGGATTCCATTCCTTGCATCTAATTAAATATAGTCCACAAAACTTATTTTAGAATAATGTAAACATTTAAAATGTCACAAGATCTTGGGTTTTTTTCTACAACAGTTAACACTTTGAAAATTACATTTAGTAACAGGCTACAAGAAGTATAAACTCTATAAATTGAAGGTTATTAAAATGAATTATGTGTGTTATACATTAACACAGAACATTTAAGATTATTATTATGTGTTATTTTTGCAACTGTGGTAATAACATTTTTCTCTTATTTATAGACTTTAAAGAATTTGAGTCATTTGAGGCAAGGGTTGGAAGAAATGGCTTTTATCAGGATCCAACTATTACACAATGAAGTAATATAGTTTATAGTAGGTGAATAGTGCTATCATTTATTTATTTGTTTAATACCTATGGCTGACCATAGTAGAGTATGACATTATTGTTTGATTTTTAAATAGGGTATTAAATATAAGTTCTCATGTCTGTATTGTTTTGTAAATGAAAGTTCTGAAAATCATCTAGCACTCTGTGAAAGAATTATATTTTATATGAAGTGGTAGTGTGATACCCTAGAAAGATTCTAGGTTCTCCTATATACAATATTTACTTTTGGTTTCAAGTTTATAATTAAGTAAGAGAGACTTAATATCAGTGGCAATCATTTCAAATAATTGACAAGTGAAGAGACTCTTGAGAAGGGGGAAGAAAAAACCCAGCAAAGAATGTAGAGAAAAATGATGTGTATCCAAAACCATATAAAAAGCAATTTATTTCAAAAATAACAATGTAAACTAAAATTGGACTGCCATATATACTCTTCTGTTGATATTTAATTTCTGCAGTTTAATTTATAAATTGCTAAATTGTATTATTAAAATGCTGATCCGAAATTTGTTCAAAATAGATATATGAATAATAGATTGAAAAAGTAGCAGATTTTTCAAAAGTGAACTTGCAAAACTTTTGCAATTTAATTGCAAAACTTTTGCAATTTAAATTGCAAAATATTGCAATTTAAATTGAAGTACTTTGCTGCTACTAAGAAAAACGAAGGTATGTCCTATGTGACCATTAGTTGCTCAAGTATTAAGAGTAGTTTCTGCAAAAATGGACAATACTGTACATCATATTAATAGATCTTGTCTAAAGCAACACTGTATTAGAAGCACATATATATCAATGCTTTAATGAGAAAATATCACACTGTAAGCCTATAAGCGATAAACCTATATAGGCTTACATTTTATAAAATCAAATATAATGGCTAAAAAGTCTGCTTAAAAATAATAGCAATACTTCCATTTCAGATCCAGGAAACTTTAAAAAAGAAACAAACAATACAACAAACCAAACCAAATAAAAAATAAAATATCCTGTGAGAATTTGGGGTAACTTTATTTGAAAGACCTTGCACCCACTGATGCTTTTCAAAAGCATAGCTCGATTCTGTTGGGCAGCACAGAATACAGCAAAATAAGGGTGGGGGTGGGGGGGAGAGAAGGAAGAAAGCAAAACAATACACGAAGAAAACCCTGTAATCATATATAAACAGATGCTGCTATTCAGAAATGCAAAGTAAGATGTGTTAGCAATTACAGAAGGCAAAATATTGCAATTTAAATTGAACTACTTTGCTGCTACTAAGAAAAATGAAGGTATGTCCTATTTGACCATTAGTTGCTCAAGTATTAAGAGTAGTTTCTGCAAAAATGGACAATACTGTACATCATATTAATAGATCTTGTCTAAAGCAACACTGTATTAGAAGCGCACATATATATCAATGCTTTAATGAGAAAATATCACACTAGTTAGAAATCAGATGAGTGGGTTATCCAAACTGAATCTGTTACGTGTACAGAGGTCACAAAATCAGTTGTTTTAGAAACTGACATACAAAACAGGGTCTTACCATCCATCTTATCAGAAGTATCCTCTTTTTTGGAAGAGCAAGCAAAGAAACAGGAAAACTTAATGTGTTAGACACAGTATTGACAAAGGAACCATAAAACCTTCATTAAGGCAATTAATATAATACTCATGTATTAATATGAGTAATTTACAGACACTTAAAATACTGGATTCATGTACTACGTTTAGCAAGCAAACAATTCCAAAATTATTAATGTGACATAATATCCTATCAGTACTAATTTTGTTAAAAAGGAAGAGTTTTATCAACATTTCTGTCATTGTAATATTACATAGATGTTTGAACAGTTCAGGTTGAAAAAGAGTCAGAGGTCTACTATTTTTGCAGAATGCACATAGAGCTGCACATAGGTCATGAAAAATATGAATGTGGTGCTAAAAGTCACATTTTTCTTAAAAATCTATTTATTTTTTAAAAATTAAATCCACTCTGTTTTTCCCTTTATTCTATCTGAAAATTATTAACTTTAAATTTTACTTTCTAATACACAGTGATAGCCGAGTCTGACCCAAAAATCTACACACATGACTTATTGAAGGACAGGCAGCTCCATTTTTACAGGCTCCAGAACACCCCTAGAGTATATTGCCAATATTTGGCAACACATTTACTAATTTTCAGCAGCCCAATTTTTTGTATTTCTCCCACCACCAAAAGAATACAAAAAAGTATGTTAAATATCTAAGATACAAACATACAACTGCATTTTAACCACCCACCAAACTGCAGAAACTACTGTAAAAAGGTTCTGTTCAAAGTCAACACATCACTGGACATGGTTCATGTGACACTGAGAGGTAGGAACACCCCCTCCCCCAATCCATCTTCCAAGGGAAATAAAATTGTTCACCTGATTCATAGATTAGATCTAAACCTGGTTAGGCATGCTTTATCTCACCTGAAATCAGTGGACTTAAGTTACTCATGAATAAATTCATTCCACAGATTTCAATGGAACTAAAATATGTTTATCTTTGGACTCTACTCAAATGAACAATTATTTGAGATCACAGTCCTAAAGAAGAAAGAAAATCTCATCACAATAAAGATAGTAGAATAGGAACCCTGTGGATTTTTTTTTTTTTTAATAAAAAACCAATTAAGTAGTAAGCACGATTCCTTCAACGAACAGCCAAAGTTTGGCTATTATTTTGCTTACAACAATAATTTTTTTTTTTTAATACAAACAAAATAATCAGTGGATATAAAGTCTGAGGCAATAAAGTACATTAAACTGGAATTTTAATGCTAAAGGACAGGAGAAGAAGAGACCCTACATAAAATAAATCTACTTAGGTTGTATGTTGTTCTCTTTCATTTGTGGAATAATATACCATGTTTACCTGAAAAGATGATGCTAAAAACAATTCCTCCCCAAAAGAAAAATAGACAATAAATAAAAACAAATGAACAAACACAAACAAAACCTATATGCAACACCTAGCTTTCCAACATTGTCAATTTAGGCTTATTAATTCAACCTGAAACCAATCCTAGTAATCTCTCTCCCAGCCCAGTAAATGTTTTTTCAAGGACATATAGATACAGTACCAATAAATACAGTGGTACCTCGGGTCACGAACACTTCTGTTCATGAACAATTCGGTTCACGAACAGCACCGTTCGCAAAATTTTGCTTCCGTTCGCGAACTCCGCATCAGGTGACGAACAGGATCCGCGGCCATTTTCCCTGCCGTGACACATGGTCGTGGCTTCCTGTAGGGAGGGGAACTCTCCCTCCAAACAATAACCGCCTCCCCACCCGCCTTCCTGTCCTCCATGCCTCAAGGAAGGTTAGCGTTCTCTCTCTTCATAGTGTACTGTACTTTGTGTCATATTTTTGTGGTTTAAAAAAAAATACATATGGTTCAGAACGGATTAACCGTATTTACATTGAACCTTATGGGAAAATTTGATTCGGTTGGAAACCAAAATCGGTTGGCGACCAAATTCGTAGGGGTCAGAACGGATTAACCGTATTTACATTGAACCTTATGGGAAAATTTGATTCGGGTCGCGACCAGAGTCGCAAACGAATTAAGTTCGTGACCCGAGGTACCACTGTACCTCCTATGTCACATTCCACCTCCCTCCGCTCAAAAATAGGGCAGGGTGAGGCTCATACAGGCTCATACAAATTGCCTGTAAAGTAATATATTTCATTTATAAAATTAATTGATTTCCATTTGTATATAGCCACCGAATGGCTATATACTAATATACTATACTATCCCCCACACACTCACATCAAAACACCCATTCCACTGTGTGTTTCCAGCAGAAACAACAAAACAGTTTTTAAAAAGTCAGGATGGACATGGCCTGAGTGGAAGGTGTTACCTTTCTCTCTCTCATACAGCTGCTGATTGGAAAAACTCAAGGCAGCTTTTGCCTTAATGAGGAAGAAGGGAATACAACTGATTTGAAATTAGTTCTTCAAAAACTATATCTGCAATAATTATCATTTCTTCCTGTTACTTTGTTATCAGCAAATGTAAGAGGATTCCCTCACCCTAATCTACAGGTAGTTGGGGAGAAATTCTGACCTTCTTATAGGGTAAAGATGATATGCACCTTTTCTTTCAAATGACTATACCAATCTGAGCATCTGGGAGTTATAACCCAGACGTATGCACTGACTACTGCTATGATAATTACAATTCTAGATTAAGGCTCATACATTCAACTGATCTCATTTAAAAGTATTTAAAATAATGACATCAAACCCCACACTGAGCCACTGCAAATTCTCTTCCAGAAAGTTGAACACACTTCTACATATCTATCAAATTTTGTACTGCCTGTACCTTAATATAAAAAGGGGATTGGCATGACTTTTATTCCCCCTTTTCTTGCAAAGAATATAAATGTTTATAATTTTCATTGTGCAAGAATTCCACAATTTTACTAACACAAGAATGAGAAAAAATAGTATATGATGCAATAATTTTCAACACAAGAAAAGAGAGTAATGCATTTCCTAATTTATTAAGCAGAAGTATAAAAAGTATAAAAAAACCCCTCTTTATTAATCAAGTTAGTTTCTCGTACTGTTTTGTTTACTTCCTTCTACGTTTGATATTAGCATTGCTGACTCCTTCAATAAATTCATATGCCAAGACTGGCTTTTCAGTATCTTAGAGACCAAACATATGACAAATACAAGTTAGTTTATCCGTGTTGCAAGTTTGCCCACCCAATGTTCTATTAAAACTAATTCAAATAATTAGGAATGATCCAAAATGCTGAATGCACAATTACATGATTTGAGCAGATAGTGAAAAGTGACTGCAATAGTGGCTGAGGAGAACGTATCCACTAATTAAGTATTAAAATTGCAGATCATACACAAAATAAATATTAGATATTCATACACATTTTCTCAGGAGCTATCAATTAAAATGAAGGATTTCTGCAACAATTTCTTCAGATTTGAGAAAGATAACTGCAACAGATATTTTATAGTTCTACCCTGTACTCTCTACTCTCTGCTAAAGGAAACAAAAGTTAATAGTACAATGCTATGCCAACTATTTAGAAAAAAGTCCTAGCCAGGTTAAACATGTATTGATTTTTAAGAAAGTGTTGTCTGCATTAGAAAGTTCTTCTTAGCTCCAAAACTGTTCAGCTTAACAACAAAACACTGAGTAATATGGAAAAAGCAGTGTCAATATCTTCTTATTTACTATGAATTAATAAATGTTTTCATTGCTAGGTAATTCTTTATTCACAAAATTAGATATCTCACTGACATAACTGTAAATGAATAGAAAATACCATTTCAATATACAGGAAGAATTCTGATAAGTGGTTTATTATATAATGAACATGTTTCCTACCTAATGAAGCGTATGATCCTGGAGGTAGACCAGCTGTTGCTAAGCGACCAGCTCCTGCTGGCTGACCAATAGCGTGACGTGCCTTTGCCCCAGCGGCAGCATTAACATCAATGTCACTGCGAGACCTTTGCAGCGTTCCTGGGCTTGGAGCAGCCTTGCTCCCACTTGAAACTGAGAGAAAACAGGAAACTGCATATTAAGATTCCCATGTCATCCTGACACTTAAAAAAATCCCTCAAAAATTTTCTCTTGATAAATCACTTCTGAAATTTCCAAATTTCATCTAGTCTGATACCCTGGGTAGCTTTTTAGGGGTATACAGCAAATTACCTCTGCCAGCCATACTTGCAGAACTGGAGGTGGACCATTTTGAAGAGAAGGGACGACTGAAACAAAATTAAAAGTAATAGTTTTAGTAATGCAAGTCATTACACATTTCAAAAGAGTAAACACTTTCCTGTTCTATTCAATACTCATAAATTTGTATAAAAGCTCTAATAGGTAAATATGTTAGGAAACATTATTTGCTAATATCATTCTGCTATGGATATGACAGAGGAGTTATAAAAGTCTTGGAACACTTTCCTGAGTAGCTCAATTCTGTTTATTTCACAAAACCAGTTAAAGACTTTCATATGACTATCTAGTATTGAATGCACATTCAAATATAGATCCTATAAGGCAGTGAGGATACATTACATTAAAGGTGCATCTGATTTATATCTGTAATGGTATGTGGGAACGACCTTGGGCGACAGGAGGAAGAGCTGCAGACTAGTAAACAGTCAGATAAGATGCAGCTGATTCCACAGAAGGAATGGGGGTGTGGCAAACGTCTCAGAAGGGACCCTGCCTAGTTTCTTAGGTTGTAAAGGCAAGGGGGGAGAGATGTACTTTCTGACTTGCAAGATTCTGTTAATGTAACCTTACAATAAAGTTAGAGCTAGTACTTCTGGGTATGCTTCTTGTCTAGACTACCTTGCAAGGCTGACAGTATCTATAGTTTCTGATTCAGTAGGTGGAAATAAGTTCAAGAAAAGAGCCCTAATCTGAAGTAGATTGTATATAGATCATATAGACAACAGTATTTTCTTCTAAACTGACACTTACTTGAGACTTTCTTGCGAGCTGGAGGATGACCTGTCTGATTGTGGAAGTGATGCAATGCTACCAGAATTCTTTAAGTAGGTCTGGAGACTTCTTTGATAGGATGGTTCAAGACTATTATACAGAACTTCTGCCTCGCCAGGAAAATGATTTCTTAGGCCTAGATAAGTCCTGAAAGAAACCACATACATGTTTTTAACATTAAAAAAACAGATGAGAAAAGTCTCAGCATCACAAAGCTGTGTGTCCAAGCACAGTTAGAATGAAAAAGAACCATAACCATTAAAATATAAGCTATTCTCTTCTGTGAAAAGCACCAATACTTTCAAAATTAGTGAAGCCAATCTTTGAATTATTCTTACTTTCTAGCCTCCACTCTTGCCTCAGCATCAGCATCATGAATGCCCTTCTTGATAGTTTCAACCAGAACAGCTGCATGCCTGTAAGAGAAAAACAGAAAGAAATATTACTTCTAATTTATCTTATTTCATATGAGGAGTTACTGTTTCTTGAAAAAAATTAGATAATAAATGAAGAAAGGTTCTTAGCAGAGAGTAGCACCTGGCCAGCCTTGGTAGCTAATTGGCCCTAATTAGTACTTGGACTAATATGGACAATGCAAACCACTTTCATACTGTTGCCAAGAAAACTGCATGGGTATGTCCATGTATTGGGAGCTAAACTCAACTCAGACTTCATTGGAATCTGGGCAACCAATGTCAGTAAATCTCTGCAGAGCAGAAGTCACTTAAACACTAAATACTGATGTCCCATTTTGTGTTCGAGTGTGTGGTTGTATAGGTGTGTTCATATCATTTTGAATGAGTTTAGGGACTAGGCCTATGGATGCTTTGAAATGTTTTGGAAGAAATGTCTTGGACCTCATGCAAAAGACAGCATTTCTCTGCTTTTGGGCAACACCTTTATTGGGAGAGATCTGGTGGGTAGATATAATGAAATCCTTGAGGCCAAGATGTTTCTGCCCTGATTTTTGCAGGAAATCTGGAAAAGAAATTTGGAAGCTCTTGGTTTACTCAGGAGACGAAGAGGATTATGGATTGAAGCTATTTGCCAGTGTTGTAGCAGACAACAATTCTGCTACAACACTGGGAAATAGCCCCATTGTGAAATGCTGTTATGAAAAAATACTGATTTTAGCCCATAATACAAACAGCAAATCTTCCTGTTAGTGTGATGGTTATGTACCTTTGGTGTAGTACTTATCATCAGGATGCAATTCCAATGAATTACCTGTGAGTAGGAATTTTATGCTAACTTGCTTGCATGGAATCTCAAAGAACTGCTGTTCCAACTGACAAAATTCCTCAACATTATGCAGTAAGCTCTTCATTCACTTGATTAACTGCCATAACTACGATGTAACTAGAGTATACAGAGGGAAGTTCTGGCAATGACATCTTGGAAAGAAACCACAGTAATTCTTCAGAGTGAACATAAGACCATGAAACAACTCCATGCTAATTTCATAATTCATGGAAATAATTCATGGAAACAACTTTATGTTAATTCCATAATTCATGAAAATCATGAATTTTCATATATTTTAGGATGGCCCTCAGTCTCAACATTTGTCCAAGAAAAGGACAATAAATACATTTTATAAGAAAGGATTGCACTACTCTGATTCCTTGGAGATGAGCTACTGCTTGCTTGGTGATATATACAGTATATTTTCTCATTCTAAATCTTCAAGGATTTAGAATGAGAAAATTTACAATGTCTCTTAGGATTAAGATAATGTCCCTGGTGTAGTACAGAGGTTATATACAGATAGGCAATATTTGCAGATTTATTTTTTACATTTTTCTTTGTTGTAATGTTTATGTAATTTTTTTTTTTAAAGGAGTATTAAAAAACTATCTTAGAAAAGAAGAGAAAAACAAAGTCAAAAGGTAACCAGAAAAAAATGAAGTTTTGAGAAGGATTAATATGATCTTGAGTCAGGTAGGAAAGGAATGGTATGTATGTATGGGTGTGCACAAATTCTATTCTAGGAAATATTTAAAAACTAGTTACAATTCTCTGCCTAATCACTGACAAAAATGAGAAAAGGACGTAATTACTCCGGTACCAAAATAAAATTTGAATTTCTATAAGTGTGATGTATCTTTAGAGGAGGGGAATTCTGTTATAGCTCTAATGTTTTGATGGCAAAAGCAATTTTAGCACTATACTATACTGAGATGATAATCATGAAGTTAATATTCAGAATGTGATTTCATAGTTTGTTAAGAAGATGCTGTTAGAAATTAAAGTCTGTTGGAGTTGGGCAGCTATAATAAATTTGAAACATAATACAGTTGCCAAGATGATTCACTGAAACATCTGTAAAAATTATAACCTGCCAGTAATGAAAAATTGGTGGGAACATATAGGAGAAAAAGTAGTCGAAAATGAGCAGGTTAAAATACGGTGGGATTTCTGAATACAAACTGTTAAAGTTTTGGCTCATTACATAGAGATTTAATTGTGGTTGAAAAGAAGAAAGTGTAGATAAATTGATGTGGCAATACCAGGGGATAGTAGAATAGAAGACAAAGAATTGGAGAAGAAAATAAAGTATCAAGATCTGAAAACCAAAGTTGAAAGATATGGCATAAACCGGCAGTGGTGGTCCCAGTGGTTATCGGCATACCCAAAAACCTTGGACAACACTTAGAAAATTTGCGCATTGACAGCATTTCCATCTGTTAATTACAAAAGGCCACACTGCTTGGATCTGCACATATACTACTCTGATTCATTATGACATCCTATAGGTTCTTGGGAAGAATTCGATGTGAATGAAGGCCAACGCCAGCTAAAGAACTGGCAGTTGTGATTTCACATTGTTGTGTATACAATAATAATAATAAATTATGTGAACTATTATTATTTTTGCAGGAAGTATGAAAAACTGAACTAACCAGTACAAAAACATTTTATTACCTCAATGCCCCTGCATAAAGATGACAATCAAATTCATCTAAAAGCTGGAAAGACTACCAGAGGAGTTTAAAATATATGGAAAACTGCTAGTCTGTTGTGGGATCACACGTGCCCAGATTCAGTCCAGTAAAATACAGAACACTGGCTGTGTTCCTGCTAGCAATACAACCCAAAATAGACATACTTGGGGCAATATCTGATCGAAAGCACTTCATTTCCTCAACGTGTTTAATTATTAGATTCACAAACTACATAGAGAAAAGCTGGTATACTTATTTTTCCTATCTCTACCCTATCAATGGAAGAGAAAACAGGGAAAAAGATGGAGGAAAAGATAACAAACAATGCCTCCAGTCTTTAATGTGAGCCAACCAGAATTAGGATGTATTGGTTCCTCTATTAAAGAACTTTTTTCATCGGATCACATCCGTGGTTCTGAAGGGACCTCATACAAACTAGAAGAATGTATATCATCACAATGTCATGCAATTAATTTTTTTAAATAGTTCACTTAGATTACTTGTATGAACATTCCTTCATTAAACTATTTCAAGTACTTCTTGCATGTGTGCATTAATATGAACATATGTTTATCTCTTTCTCACACACACATATTGTCTCTCAGCTCCAGATCATGTTGTGTTTTTAGAAAGGTCTTGTAATTATTATGAAACACACAAAATACTTCTGTATTTTAAAAATACAGCAGAAACTTATTTCATAAGTAAGGAACCATTATTCTGAACTGAAAAAGAGACACAAATCATACCTTTCCAAAGAATGGGTTTGCCACTCTTGCAACAATAGGTCTAAAAATTCAAAAGAGCGCCTGGAAAAGACAAGGCTTAAAGTCAATTCTAAATTTATTTGAATTAGTTGCAGAAGGTAAAGATTCTAACATGTCAAAAATCTTTAATTACTAGAAGTCCAGGAATTTGACAAACAACTGTACTGAAGTTAGAAAGAGGCATCATGGTTTCTTCATCCCTTTGCATTAACCCCACCCCCCAAGATAGCTGAGTCATTATAGATCCCTTTGAAGTAGACCTGGATGGTCCATACAGCTCTAAATTTAATCATAAGAAACCTATAATATCTTTATTACAAACAGGAAAAATAAAATTAAGGTTCAGCATAATGACTACTGGAGACAAACAAAGAATTCTTACTTTATTTTCCCATTACTTTTTGGTCTCTTCCTATGTGGAGTAATGACTATTAAACATATTCTCAACTTCAATATCATGGCCGACATTGATAAATATCAGTACTGACTTTGTTCAGGTATCATTAAATATTCATTCCAACCTGAATCTTAATGTAACTACTCAAATGTTCATGTAACTTGAGAAGCAATCATTTAAAGTATTAAAACATTATTCTGATGCTTTCACTCAGCTTCTTTTTTTAGCATACTTTGAAGTTTTAATCAAGACCTATACTCAGATAACATAAAGAATGTATTTAGCTTTGACACTAGAGGTTACTTTTAAAAACTTAATTCAATTATCAATGATGTCAGACTAGTCCTTTACCAGAATTCAGAGAAATACCCCTCCTAGATGAAACTGTATTTTATGGCAAAAGCCATTCTCAATATTGATTACCCTTTATCTTATTTTGAAATTATGCCTGATTAACATACCCTAAAATGCTCTTTATGGCAGATTATAGAGTACAAAATCAATAATTTTTCTCTAAAAGTGCAACATTTTGAAAACAAACTGTATACACAAACAACATTCAAATCATCAAGATTTTGCTAGAGTTATAAATATGGTTATCATTAATTTTTAGCATTTAAGATTTACAGGGCAATCTTATCCATGTTTTCTCATATACATATCCTGCTGAACTTGTGAGATTTACCCCTAGATAAGTGCTTACCAGATTACAGTTTTGGGACTGATATATTTCATAACATAACATTGCTACAGAGATTGAAACTGTTATTAGAGATAAAGTTCTTATTTTTTCAAAACTGATCAATGTAACATTCAAAATTTAAATTCAAAATTCTCACCTCCTTACTGCCACAGATTTTGAGGTACAATTGCTGGTTATTAAAGGTATGAGTCTCGGCACATGTGTATGCTGAAAAGTGAAAAAAAAATCCCCTGAAATCTAGCAGAATGGATTCAACAGAATTCATGAATTTTAATAAATGAATCTCTACACACCCATCTCTTGAGTGGCTCACAAATGAAGTATTAAAACACAACATAATAAAGGCTCTTAGTATGATTTCCCTTACTTCATTTGCAATCTATTTGGAATGTGGTTTTTACAGATATTAAGGTATTAGTAGATACATTTCAAACTCTTCAAATTCAGAGATTAAAACCAGCACTTTAAATATATATCTTTAAAAGTATATCCAATCTTCTCTCAAGGAGGGATTTCAAGAGGGCTTAAGTTCAATTTTTACTCTAAGTAAAAAACAATTTTAATAAACCAGGTGGTGGTACTTAAATTTTCCCTTATAAAATGTGTATTCTATTACATTTCCAACACACTCAATGAATATAAAAAGAGGGCATTCTGACTGAAATACTGCAGAACATTAAGTTCAAAAATCCCCTCTTCTTTTATGTTTATTGATCGATATAATTAGCAAATGTGTTTCAAAATTAACATCTGTAACAACTAAAGCCCCATTCTGGTAGTAGAAAGAAAAGGGTTTCAGAACCAGCATAAATTTAACTAGTATTTAGGCAACATTTTTTCTCTTATAATAATATCAATTTCTATAAAGTAAAATATATGTGGTAAATACAGAAAAATAAACTTTACTGACTGGTACAACTATGCTTTTAATAAAGCTGAAAATATTCTAACCCCTTTCTAACCATGTTACGCTATTTAAGATGATGCCAGATGCATCTGGAGGGTCATATCACACACAGTATTTTATACAATTGCTTCTCAGGACACTGCACAGAGCTATTAAAATAAGCAAATAAAATACAACATAAATGATCAAGTGCAGATCAATACATTTCTAGATATTTTATCACTGCTATTTCTGCCAGCCGATTAATGGATTCAACAAATGCTGAAGACTATACAAATGGTATCTTTAAGTTTAATCAATGCACATTTTTGTTCCAACTACAGTATACCACTAGATCATGCCAGGGGATTTATCTAGCTGATCATCATGTTTATAACACTGTTCAGCCAATGTCTGCCCAAAAATCTAGACATAGGATACGAAGGCCACAACCTTCCTATCATGTTGTTATGTATGCCTACCATCTATTTTATGGTAGCATACTGCTGTTCAGCTTTTATAGTTAATAGCCTCTCAGAAAGGAACCACTCATGAAAGAGAAGGCTAGTACATTTTAAGTGGCATCCCAGTCTGAGACTCCAATCATAGCTGGTGACAATGAATTTCACATTTAAAGTTTCTGTGAAATAGCACTTCCTATGCCTACTCAAAACTTACTGCTGCTTATTTCCATTGGATGAATGTTTCCCTAAACAGAAACAGACAATTCAAACCTCATCAGTAGATACTGAATTACAGGGGACTGGGACTCCGTGCATACCATGTTTACATGACACTTAATGTAAACTACAGATAGTCCTTGACCTATGACCTTTTGGTCAACTTGTTCAGTGAAAGTTACAACAGCACTGAACAAATGGTTATGACCAGTCCTCAGCATTCTGGCCATCCCAGCACCCCCATGGTCATGTAATCACAATCTGGGCACTTGGCAACCCATTTGCACTTACGACCGGTTGCCAAGCACCTTGCAATCATATGATCGTCATTTGCAACCTTTTCTGCAGGCTTTCCCAGAAAATCAATGGGAAAACCAGTAGAGTAGATCACAGGTTGCTGGGGTAAGTCTCCCCCACCTGTGCACGCTCTCCCAGCCCTTCTGCACTTGCACCATACCAGCCACTTGCACACCCCCTCACACCCTCCCCGACTCTCCCTCAAACCCTCATGCACCCTTGTGCACTCTCCCCATGCCATGCTGCACCTCTCGCACACCCTCCCTGACCCTCTCCCGCGCTCTCTCACTCCCTCCCCCACCTGGCAGCAATGACTTATCTGCTTGCAGGCCTGGGACTTGCAACTTCCTGCCAGCTTCCCCACTGACTTTGGTTGTGGGAAGCCAGCAGGAAGTTGCATCACCTAATGACTGTGGGATTTGGTTAACAACGGCAACCAGGACTGCAGGAATTGCTGTTGCTAAGTGATGCGGTCGCACTTTACGACCACATCACTTAGTGATGGAAATTCTAGTCCCAATTACTGTCATAATTTGAGGACTACCCATACCTTCATTTTAAGTTATTGTATTTGCATTTTTTTCCTTTGAAAGAAAGCATTTTTATTACCATAGATGATTGTCATATACACTTCAAATGTACTGTTTATTTTGCAGAAAATAATGTTTGGTTAATACCCAGAATTTAAAACGCCCATAAGTAATCAATAAATTACATGCCTAATATGGAAGTAGTTTTTTAAAGTAACACAGAAATATACTTACACGGATAATAAATCTAATGGCTGCACACCCAGAAGTAGCCATTACTTTGGCGCTATTAGGGACCAGATTAAATAGAGTAGGCACAATGGCTTCTGCTCCATGGTCAAACTTGTTTCCCAGAACTGTTGAAAGATGGCTGCAAGGAATGAAAGAAAGCAAATTATCAAAAACCATTCGAGTGCCAATATAAACACTTTAGTTACTCATATTATATTACAGAATGCTTTCTAGAATATTTAACTATCCAAAACCCACCATTTGACATAAACCTTTTAAGAACTTTCCTATTGGATCTCATCAATGTACAACTTAATCCAAATTTCCTTTCACAAGACTAGCCAGCCAAGTAGTCACATTTGCTAGGAATGGTGGTCTACTTTGTGTGTGTGTGTGTGTATGCGGCCCTTGAAAAACTAAGTTTTCATTCTAGATTCCTTGTTGCATGTGGATAGAGACAGACCCATTTTAGAAATGTAGGCCATGGTAATCTTTTGCTTAGAAAGGCATTATACATGAGGCTACCCTGCAAAAAAAGAGGCATTGAAATAACAAAAGAATGTTTTAATCAGAATACAGACATGGCTGCATAACCATGTTGCTTGTTTTGGAAGGAGATACTGAGATGAGTACGTATGCATATTTATAAACAAAACTATTAACTGGAGCTAGATGCTACAAGAGTTACTAAGCTAGCTTTATACTATTTTTAGTGGTTCCAATTTTGTTTCTGATATAAATTCAAGATACTGTATTAACCAATTACACCAGTCAGTTTAGGAATTCAGTGTTTCAAAGAATACACTTTCTTGTATGTTCCTACTAGAACTTTAGGATTGTATGCTGAGACCCTACTCCACATACCTCCCCAATGTTCAATCAGTGGGCCTCCTCAGTGTTGGTCTCCTGCTTTTGGGATGCCCTTAGGGTTGCGAAGGTTTAACACTTATTGTCTTTTTGGTACCAAGAATATCTGTTTTTGTATCCTGGATCTTTTAGTATATTATTATGTTAGTATTTTAATATTTACACTACAGCTGGATTTTTCCCAATCTATGTCTGTTTATCTTTAATTGATCTTTGTTGTACACTTTAAATCATTGTTTTAATTTTTGTAATTGTAATTTTAGAATACTGTAAGCTTTTGTTTTGAAGGGTGGCATGCTATATTTCTCATTAAGAAATAACAGTGGGACTGACCATTTTCCTGTTTGTCCCCAATAATTATTTTAAAACATGGGTGTCTTGGCACACCATTCAAATTCCGCTGGAAAATGAAACCACTATGGTTAATCCAGTGAAACTACACTTCTATGAAAGACTTTTAGATTTATTTGCAGCAACTGAAAGGTAAATTATTTTAGAGGTAAGCAAATTTATGTAGAGACAGCTATTGCAACAGTATTTGCAAAACACCCTTGGGTGTAATACATAATTAGTATCTGAGATAGATGTCATTTACAAAGATTTTTAGTGCTTTCAAGTCATTTAAAAAGTTGCAATAAAACCATAATTACAGTTGTATCAGTGTGGTATAGCAGACCTTAATCATTTTTATACATGCATACACATTTTTATACCATCCAGTCTCCTCAAATTTGCTACAGTGATTTTATTATGGATCAAAATCTTTAAAATCTAGGGCAATTACATACAGAGCAAAGTTTAGGGACAAAGTGTGAATTGTCCTCTTCTGTGAATGATGCATTCATGCACACTAAATGAAACATTAAATTAAAGCAGGGATGAGGGAAAGAATTGGAGCATACACAAGCCAACTTCAGATTCCTTAACTACCCTTTTACAAATTGCATATGCCTCTAAGAAGCAAAACTCTTTATATTATTCATGAAGACCATCTGTGTGTCTGTCTCATGTGAAGGCTTAGCTTATCCTTACTTTGGTGTTCTAATGCTTTGCATGTTCAGAATTACATTAAGGAAGATGAGAAAATAAACACTTTTTTCATCCCCATGAGTGCAAGAACAAACATCTCCAGCAGGGACCCTGCTAAAACCTACCATCATTTTGGTAAAAACAGAGTGCTACCGGGGGGGGGGGGGAGTGGGTGGGTATTATCATCGCCTAATATACATCCAAATTTTATTTTGAATAATCTTATGTTATGTAAAATGAATGTGTTTCTGTTGCACTATTACAGCTGCATCATTAATATGGAATTTGTACTAATAAGAAATTAATAATAATTACTTATATAGAAATAAAAAAATACTAAAACTTACTTGGTGTATTCCCAATATGTCTTTCAATATTCAAGAAGTTTATCCCTACAAGGTACTTTGTTTGTTTTCTTGGTCTATACTTACGCTACTGTGATGCAAGCTTCTCTAACCACCTGTGATCTGAGATCTTTAGCAGATAATTTAAATGCTCCATCCAGTAGTCGTAAATGCTGGAAAAACCCATCATATTGTGCAGCTCCAGCGACAAGTAATGACCGGACCTTCTTAAGCTGAGGTGGCAGAAGAGTGAATCAGAATATTAGCATTTCTAGATGCAAGTGTATATGCTATAATGAATTATGTAATCTTTAAAATATATAAAATAATAATAAAAAAATAGATATACCGCATTGGTGCGCTGATCCCAATCATGTTTATCATCTGATAAGATTTCCCTGATTTTATTTAGTGTTTCTTCAAGTTCACGACTAGAATAGATCTGAAAAGGAAATTTCAAATCAGATTATGGCTATATTTTGCGCAATAAATAATGGAAATTAATTAAGCAACAAGGCTAAAACTCTCTTCTATAGTTAGTGCTGCACTTGTGACTTCTGCCTTGCAGGATGGCATGCTAATTTGACTGAAATGCCAGGTGTGCCATTCCTACATTTCCATGAAATCTCTTGGTATGAAGAACAGTACAATGATCAGCAAAGATAAATTATTAATAATTTTGATAATCTCCTCTCTATGGATCAATCAATATAAAATTCAATTTCCTAACTGAAAGGAAGCTATAGAAAATCTGGCTTTGTGGTACAGCACACAGATTGTAAGAAGGATACATAGATATTAATAAGAAAACATAACGAAGTGGCTCATATTTTCAGCAATGAACATACATTGAAATGAGTACTGATGGAAAGGTAATAATTCAATTTCACTAAATACCCAAGTATCAAACTGGAGAGGTCTGAAAGTACAACATAAAAATGTGAAATCCACAAAATATATTGGGATGCTGATGAATTACTTAACAGAAACAATTGTGAAAAGTCAACAGAAACAGTTGTGATAAAAATGCTGACTATCATAACCTTATATATCGGTATAAAAACCAACTTGCTTCTATTGCAGCAGCCAAGAGAGGGCAACCTAATACCACAAGAGCTTATATTAACATAGGAAAATAAATTTTTAAAGAATATTTTAATTATTAGACATTATAAAAATGTGATTTTTGGAAAGTTCTTTAAATATCATATAACCATTTTCACATTCACAGTAAAATAGAATTTTATAGATGACGATAGACATGTTACTTTTGAAATTATATGAGGGAAAGATTCCAATTCAGGCTAATATTACCTGTCTGAATTTCTCTAAATTATATAATGAATGTTCACATTTTGGTTTAAGAGAAAAGAACTGGAAGATCAAGCCCAGGGGGAAAAAAAATCTGTGAACTAATAAATTCCAGAGGAGTTCCGCTGAGACCTAACCTGAACAATGCAATTAATGTTGGTGAACTGGATGAACGCCCCCTCCCCAATCCTAAAGAGAGAGGCTTCTGAATGTGCAGGCTATGAGATACAGTGCTCAGTTTTGCAGGATCAATGACTCCTCTGCAATCTTGTAAATTAGCTGTTGAGTCACAGTGGGGAGCTACTTCTAGTCTTAGCATTTAACTAGATTTCCAGAGCTGAAAACAACTGAAGCTGTTGCTCTGTTGTTCATCCTCACCTGCCAGCTCACTGGGAATTCTTAGAACTTCCATAGCCTGATTGCAGTGAATAGCCAGAATTAGTCCAAAGAAAAGTCTTCAGGCCTGTTTGGATGTCTCTGGCCTGGAAATGGGATTTCTTCTCATGCTTATATTTTATTGCTAGTTTTAAACCACAAAATGTGATAAATGATAGCGTAATATCTGATTTCAGACAAGTATTATCATGTTTTTCAAAATCAAGAGGGACCCATCATTTCTGCTTTGCTTTTGTAGCCAAAGCAGCTTTCAGACACTTGTCACCTCCCCATGAGGTCAGATAAGTGACCTGCTCCTAATTCCAGTTTTAAATTTAAAGTTCAAAAGAGCTGCACTCCTGACTCCAATTTTAAAATTTAAATTCAAAAGAGCTGTAGAAATATTTGGGACTTGGTCCTATTCTACTGAAGTGTACCAAGCTTTTCAGCAACAGAGTGGATAAATAACCCTCATTCTTTTCTTGAACTAAAAAACTGTGGAAGGAGCAGGGATCTTCCCCCAACTTTGCAGCTCAACAGGCTTTTTTTTCTTTTTGAAGCGGGGGAATGCTTCTAATACATATGTTAAAAATACAATATGTAACATTTCCTGTATATAAACAGGCTTTCTGTTATTAAGTACATCATGGTGGTGAAAGTAATAAAGTGAGGACTGTTTGCAGCAACCTTATACATGAATATGCTGGGTCTGCTTTATTACCTTGTCTCAAACTTCACGGCCCAAATTTTTCTTTTGGCAATGAACTGCAAGTTTGGATATATCTGATCGAGGATGAAGGATTCAGAAAAGATTCAAAGAAACAGATTTTAAAAAAAATACTAGCTGAGCAGCTTTACAATAAATGTGGGTGTGTGCTGTCACAGCACTTGCACTAACATAAATGATGGTATCGACTGAATTTGTAGCGTAACTCACATTTTTGTGCTCTGGATACTTTGTGTGATAAATGAAATAATGATATAGAATTCTGGTTCTGGTGCTAAGCTCATGCTGTGTGAATCAACCACTGGAATTGGCATGGTTAATGGCTTAATGTGTCATTTTATCTTATTGAACACACTGTGCTTAAGGAAATTATGGCTTAGCCATGCCCAATCTGTATATATTAGATCCCCCAAATGGTTGCAAGCAGAATCAGCAAGTTTTTGGCAACACCATATTTATGGAGCCAATGCCAGTATAGGAAGGCAGGATAGCATAGAGGGGATATTCTTTAATTTATTCCAAGAATACTTTGTCCTCAGATGTTTTTTTTAAGAGTTTTTTCTAAATGGGAAGATTTTGCACATGCTCAGAGGCATTCAGCCATAGATATCAGAATGTTAACTAACAAAAAGTTGACATAGGTCACAACTGCCAATATTTAAAATGAAAAGCAAAGTTGCTTTATTATTAATTATTTATATATCAAATTTGTCACCACCCATCTCATTAAAAAATGACTGGGCAGTTTACAGAAAAGATAAATATTAATTAAAATACAATAAAGCAATAGTCCTAAATAAATAATAAGTACATTCCAAGGATTGATGGTAACTAGAGAGTATTAGGCTTGGGGAGTGTGATCAGGGTGCCAGTCACCCTCAGAGTTGGTTAAAATTCTTCTTGCCCCACACAAGCTGGCAGAGCCAGGTCTTTAGTTCTTTCCAGAAAGCTGGACGAAAAGGCCTTGCCATACTTCGGGGTAGAATACTCCAGGGGGCAGGAACAACTCCTCCTGGGCCCCACCAGCTGACATTCTCTCACTGATGGGGTCTGTAACATGCCTTTTGCACATCCAAAATGGAACTGACTCCATTTAAGTTGAAGAGGTGAACTAAAGTGCACACCCCGGAAAATCTGCAAACCCACTACAAGTGCTAATCAATCTGAGTTGGAAGATCTGTAATTTTAAAAATCTAGTATAAGCATTTAGCATTAAATCCAACCCGCAGTTCATTTATTCAAAAAAATTTAGCACATACTTCCTCAAAAAATGCAAGTCCTTTATGCTTAATTTTTCAAGAAAGAACTTTCCAAGAAATAAATTCCAAGTCTTATTATATGTATGTTTATTTGCTTTTTTAAAGTATTATTACCACTGAATATTTTATAGCTAGAAGGCAAGTTTTGCAGTGGTCATCAGTTGGCAAAACCTGGAGCTACCTAAATAAAAGCACTTTAAATTCAAACCTGAATGACAGCATTTTACCTGTACAGTAGGAACATCTGTAAATGCTTTTATAAAATCATCTTCATCAACAGCACCAGCTCCTCCTTCCTTGGTAGTACCTGCAGGCAATAAAAATTTGTCATAGCCAAGTTTTTAAATGATGTTCAGCTGAAAAAGAGGAATCACACCAATCAAGCTACAATAGTTTGTGGGATTTAAGGTGGTTAAAAATGTTACATTGGATACAGGATATTTTTTAGTATTTACAAGAATAAGTTGAATTTTTCATGAAATTTTTCTTTGTCACGGCAGTATGTTTTGCACCAAGAAAAACTAAATGTTGTGTCCATACATCATTTAGGAAATTTGCATAATTTATTATGTTTCTGTTACCCATGGATGGCAGGAACAACAATGACTATGGAATGTTCATGCTTAGATATGAAAGGAACCACACCACAAAGGAAAGCATCTGTAGCCATAAGGAATAAAAAAGCTATCATGAAATTAAAACCAATGTTTTTAACATAATGCAAAATAGATAGAAATATCCTATAAAAGTCAAAGCAATCTCAGAGCATATTACATGGTGCAAATTTCAGTCGTTCACAAGAGGTCAATGAAATGAACAGGAGTCCTCAGTTTAAGAACAAGTTCCATTCCCAAGGTCTGTCCTTAAGTCAATTTTGTGTAAGCCAGAACAGTATTATTGTATAATACTGTATAAGTAGTATTGTGTAATTAACTCGAACCATTGCATATTTAACTCGAATTTTGCTACAACAAGCTCCTTTCTTAACTATGGGTTACCCGTAAGCCAGGTGTTCTTAACCCAGGGACTACCTGTACAACAGTGTAATTAGGGTGAAACTGAGGGATACCAAACAGAAATATTTTTTCAAAGTCCAAATATTTAGCAAATTGAACAGCAATAGGTACAGAAAGCTGTGGCTAAATGTTCATATAGGTACTGGAAAAGTAGGATAGCAAAACTCTAGCTTACTGATGATAACCAATGTGCTTGACTTCTCCTTAGGGCAATCATAGTTCAGAGAATCATAGAATAATAGGGTTGGAAGGGACCTTGGAGGTCTTATAGACCAACCCTCTGCCCAAGGCAGGAGTCCTCATACCATCTCAGACAAATGGTTGCACTAGCCAGAAGTTTCCCAGAGTGTAAAAGCTTTGTGTTACTTCCAAACGCAGAGTCTAGGTTTGCCTCTTCTCGAACAAATCAAAATCTGAAGCTGGATTACATGTCTAGGCTTTAGTGAAGAGTGAGCTGGATTCAGACACTATATGTTTTCTATCCTAGCAATTTTTGGTGAGCAATAATGTAGATTTATTCTAGTGTAGATTTTGTGTGACCATAGCATATTAGTAGCTGCTAATTATTAAATATCTATTTAATAATTTGAAAGTCTGTTTTCTCTGAGGCCCAATGTACTGTATTAAAAACCAAACATAATACCATTAACTTGGCCTTAAACTCTTTTCCATGGAATCATTATACTCTTACTTGTAATATCAACAAAAAGCTCCATAAAAGAAAAACAGAAGTAATAGTGTGTGTGTGTGTGTGAGGGAGGGACAGGGGGAGGGAGAGAGAGAGAGAGAGAAAGAAACACAGCTACCAGTTGCTGCAGCAATGGCCACAAGGGAATATTAAGTCTGTTTAAGTGATGTAGTTTACAGGAACACTATATTCATATGATACACCATTCATGTGAAATGAAGGTGATGTCTGATTGGACCTTCATGAATCAAGTGTGTACCATAGAAAATGCTTTTCTCAATTTTTTTTTCTCAATAGTTATGGCAACTAACTATTCTAGAATTTTTTTTGTTAAACAAGCTTATTTGCAAACCTTCTTGAAAATACATGTTTTAGCAGTTACATTTATGTACAGTCCACTTGCTCTTTTAAAGCCACTAAAACATATTTCAAGTGTGAAATCTGGTACACACCATGAAGCACAAAAAGTATTGATAAAAAAACAGTGTAACCCTCTAGGTACATACTTAAATATCTGAAAGGCTTTCATATAAAAGATCAAGCAATTAATACATGCATTACTCTCAAAATTAATGTTCAACTTAAGAAGGCAAAGACGTAAATAAAATATAAAATATTCACTAAATCTTGTTAAATGTCAGCCATTTCCCTCTGAGAAAGAAAAGAAGTAAGGTAGACAGAGGGACAAATAGGCATGGGACTATTTTAAGGGGCCACAGATATTCTGACTCTTGTGGGTGCTATCTTGCCAGTCCTGTCATAGAGCTACCAAATGACTGAGGAAAAAACGTATTGCCTGGTCATGCTCCTTTATCAACATAGAGGCATTAGATGATAAAGCTTTTCAGAGCTTATTCTAGAACAATTCTACATGTATTCTTCACAGATTATAAAGCTGACCAAAAACAATACAAATATTTTTGGATTGTTAATTTGACCAATTAAGACAGCATTTGACATATTAGGTGAAGTTGCACTGAGGTGCTCTAGACTGCTATAAATAAAGACAGAATATTCCTGTTTGTGTTTAAATGAACTTTTGAAATATCAAAATAAAAGAAAGCTATTCTGCATTGTAAAGATCTCAGAAAACATCCATCCCTCCATCTAAAGACACACACACACACACACACACACACACACACACACAAATAAAAACCTCTGAATCTCTTTGGTACTCCTAGATTTTAGTTAGAAAAAAACAGCAACTTCTCAAACAGCATATAGCCTTACCCAATGCTTTAAACCTTCCTTTCATGCATCTTTTTTTGAAGCTTTTGTTTAGCACCAACTGATATAAAATTAGGTCACCAATGTCCTATTATCCTTATTTTTCTCTTATTATGTTTTGTTCCTCCCTGATAAATTAGAAGATAAGTTTCTCAGCACAGTGACTTTTGTAGTTTAATCTTCTCTGTAAAGCACAAAGCATGCTGAGGGTAAATTATTAATAACAGTTCTCCTTGCACCTTATAAAATTTTTAGATTGTTATTAACCTAGATTTCTTTTATTTATTTTTTTCTCTGGAGATTACTAACACTTCAAAAAGCATCTCAAATAGTCTAAATGGCAGAAATTGACATATGGATATAATGACTAACCTGACATTTTTATTAAGTTTGTGGATTCTTAAATATATCTCATCTTAGTATAGTCTTTGATATTTTTAAGTAAACTGGGATATAATCTTAACTTTCAACAATTGTTTCATGTGACATGGATGCTATTGCTTGAGGAACAGCACACAGAACAAGCTGTTTTAGAAACACTGTCATTTTCAGTGATATACATAGCAGTAAAATGCACTTATAATTTAAAATAACAAAAATATTTGTCACCTAATGCACTAGAGGACATGTGGTGACAAGACATTTTTGCAGCCCAGTTTCTAAAAGCTGGAAAGTCCTCAGTTCAACCCTCTTAAACAAAGTTCTATTTCTCAGCATACCTTCTGCAAAATGAAGATAATACTAGCCAACCTCATAAAGTCACCACAAGATAATTTAAAAATTATACTAACAAGATAATTATAAAGAATATACTAACACACTCCACATTTGAAAGGCACTAACAGAAATGCTATTGTTCTTACTGTGCAATCTTTATTTGTATTTTACCATCACCAAAATAGATAGATGACAGAACTAGGAATAGTATAACTAGGAAGCATACTTTGCAACTATAGGCATGATAGCTAAGTTAAAGGAAAGTAATTCAATGTTTAAAGATATTGTTATCTTTAGACAATGTTTAAAGATAGTTACACATGAAAATCCTAAGTTTAGATGTCCCAGAACTCTTTCACTGGTGAACTGGAAGAATGGAAATTCCATCTTCTTCTAATAAGGCCAGAAAATCTGCACTTGAGAATCAGGGAATTCCCTGGAACAGATTTGAGTGAGGTTGGAGGACAGATAAGACAGATCTCCACTCTTGCATATGAGTAGGGGTCTCCTCATGAAATGGACTGCAGCCCTTATCTTTTGACTAAAAATAGCAGATGCTGGGGAAAAAAAAAATCCTGTTGCTTTACTAAAAACTCTTAGGAACTCACATAACTTATTACACACTTAGCAAGAAACACTCATCATCAAAACAATGCTTAATAGTTTAGCTAAAAATAAATTTAAGATGCACAATACATTCTAAAGACAGTGTAAATTCAACCTATTTAGTCACTATACTGTTAGAATATATAAAGTGTTTATTCTCTGACAAAATTCAGAAAAATTTTAATAAGAATGTTTAGGAAAAATGATTTTCTGATGCTGTCTCAAAAATACAGATGTGGGAATTCAATCTAATTACTATAATCTTCCTTACACAAATATCACTCAGCTCCTATATTCAATTTCCTATGAGTTGATTCAGTTGTCCATCTTTTCTTAAAATTGTAATTAATCATGAGACTTCTGTATGAGTTTATAGATGGCAATTTCAGGTCATACCAATAAAGTAGTTGATAATGAAATTAAGCTCAGTAAATGTTTCTCAGCAAAAAAAATCTGTTTTCATATACATACTTTAAAGCATATATTTTGTTTACTTAGGGGCTCTGAATCCACAAAGACATGGGCAAAGTTTTAGAGATAATTTCATAATTTTTGCAACATTAGAACTTCTTGTGATCTCTACACTACTAATATTTCTCATTAGTAATTCTTCAGGGAAAAAGAATGTATTTTTTCCTGCAGATAACAGGAAAAAGTTAATTATGTCATAGATAATGCAGATAAATTTTTCAGTGATAAAACGTTCACAACTTTACTAAGAAATTACCAACTAGCTGGTGATGATGGAAATTGTAATCCAACACATCTAGAGGAAGCTTGGGTGGAAAAGGCTGTTTCAAGGATTTGATTTTGTCATCAGATATAGTTCATTCCAAAAATATATATTTAAACCTAAATTGCGAAGAGTAGCAAAATATATGTACAATATAAAGAATATGCCAAACACTTGCACTGCCTTCTCTAACATATAGCCAAATTTAGGGACATTCCATAATGTTGCATCCAGCACATACCTGTTGCAACCTTATACAAGGAAGCTTATATTTTGGGTTTACTAGGTAGATTAATAGAAGCTGAGATACAGATACTCATACATTTATATGAACAATGCATTACCATACACTTTTTTTTAAACTTTATTTTAAAATGCTGCCTGATTTACCCAGAAAGCATTATGAGCAATATCCTACTCAAATGATGATGCAACTTCATAAACTATTAAAAACCATACTGAAAAAGGAAACTGGATGAGAGATGGGTTACTGTATCCTAAATGTACATTCAGTATCATCTGTGAGTTTTACATCTGAGATTCCTTTTATGATTCAAGTTTTGCTTTTGTGGGTCAAATAAATCACCTTGGAAATGGAAATGTTTCTTATTTTTATCAAGTTCTTCCATTTTCAACTATTTCAAAAGAACAAAAATAAACATCTGCAACTCATAATTCATTGAAACATGAAAACATTTTTTAAAAAAAACTTGTTTATGATCAACATCTCTACATCTATGCCAGATTTAATATAGTCAATTCTGTAGTTCACTCCCTTTCCTTGATATATTATTAGGGGAGATTATTTCGCTTATTTTGAAGTTTTTCTATACATGGGAGTGTCAGTGTTTATTAATTGCATAACATATAATTTTGAAAATAACAGCAATTAACATTGTGTGCTTTTCTCACCAATCACCAAAAATAGGATGACAAATGCATTCCATTTTAAAAAAATGTTAAATTAGTAATTTATATTATGGAACATTTATATAAAGGCACATCATTTAATCTAAAGAACTGAGTTTGTGAAGGTGTTTCACACTTTCCTGACCTGCAAAAATACTGCAGTTATGAATGAAACATTATCATTTAAAGCTCTTCAATATCATTCTCATTTAGTCAAAATAAAGCATCGTGAAGTCTGAATTGTTTATCCTTACCTGCAACCTTAGGCCCACCAGCAGATCCCGGCTTTCTTGTTGTATTCGAAGGATTTCCAGGTTTTTTAGGTGCAGGAACCTTGAAACCTGAAGCAGTTGCAGATGGCCTATTTCCATCCACTGATTCTTCATCATCAAAGCTTTTATCTATAAAGGTGTTTTTAAAGAAAAACATGCATTATAGCCCCACATTCTTTTGTTTTTTAAGCAAATATTTGCAGCTGTAGCATTCACTGTAAGTAACAAAAATCAAATAAAATGAAATGTTTTTCTTCATGGCTACAAGTAATAAAGAAATAATGCAATTTCATTTCATATAATGGGCTCACAAATGATGCTATTTATAATTTTAAAGTTTAATCTTTGGCAGCTAAGGAAAAAATCCATCAGGCATATATTTCCTGTTCACTTACAATTTGTAGTTCCAACTAAATCTTTACATTCTCAATTTAATCCAGCATTTCTGTAAGAAAAACCCTGCTTTTCTACTACTCATACTTGCCATTTCTGCTACACATCCTCCCACAATGTGTCTACTAACACTCCCTGCTTCATTCCTTCCACCCTGTTTTTAACACTTACAATCACAGATTCGTTTACAGATCAGCCGCCTCATTCCTTTGACAGCTCTCAACGGCCCTTGCACTAAGATGTTTCCCCTTGCTCACATGGCCGTACAGTTGAATAATCTCAATATTAATCAAAATATTCCATATAAAACTGGGAGAAAACACCATAGATTCACCACAGAGATTTGAGCCGGCATCCTTCTGTCTCTTCCCTGCACTAGGTACTGAAGCAGCCAATCGGCTGCAAGGTGACATCATCTGCTGGTAGCCACTGCTAGATGAAAAGGTGAAAAATTCTTCACACATATAAACTCATTCCCACGCACAAACATTTGCATACCCTATTCTGTGATATCTGAACAGGGCATAATTTTCTTAAAAGGTTTTTATTCCTAAAAATTCAAATATATCATCTGGCTTGTAAAATTTCTTTTCAGTTTGTACGATGTTTGCTTTTGTTATTTATTGCAAATTACATCCCTGTTCTAATGCTAAAAACTTAGCATTCCACATATCAAGTGTGAACATTTCACCATCCAATTAAGGAAAATACTATTTTTGGTAGGACCCTAAATGAAATGAAAAATCAACCTGTAGTTTCTCATCACAGGCAAGATGGGCGAGGCTGATCAAGAACTGTGTAAAGACACACACGCACACACACACAGACCTTCTTTCCCTGAAACCATTTTCAGTTATGGCTTTTACCCTGTTAGGTACTCCTCTAATTCCCATATGCTTCATCCTAAAAAGATTCTACATCTTTCTAGAATAAAACTACATTTCTATGACGTTTGGTAAAATGTGTTTTAAAACTGTGACTTTAGATTCAGAAAGGAATGTTTAGGTAACACTGCTGAAAAAATGTTTTGAAAAATATTGACTTGTACCATTATTAATTCTGTATCTCTAAACCACATTCACACTGTTATGAGACTTCATATCAATTTTTAATGTGTATCCAAAAATGTCAAAAGTGTTTCCTTCAAACAATCATTACATGGTATATAGCTCTAAGCATTTTGCATGCAGGAGTATGTTACTATCAGAATGCAAGAGGAAGACAGGAAACACATTATTCTACGAGTCACCATGGTAACTGTGCTCTGCCCTTGCACATGTATTGGAAGGCAACATTTCAGATCACTTTAACCCTTAAAACATAGGAATTCAGCAGAATGCCCTACTCTTTTAAGCATAGTGAAATGAAAAGTAAAAATATATTGAAGATAATATTGAACGATAATGGTTGCCCCCACGGTTCTATGTAATTAGATTATAGCTTCTCAAGAAATTGTTTAAAAAACTCACTAGAAAAGATGTATATGCAGAAATCATGAGAGGCATTAAGGTTTTCAAGATACAAGAGGCACCTAGCTGGTTGACCTTAGCATAAAATTAATCACCAAAAGTTATGGTCAATATTTGTGTTACTTGTCTATAATTAATAAATAGGTTTGGATTCAAACTCTGCTTCTAGTGCATAGTACAAATTCTTTCAGGAGTCTGTAAAACAAAACAAAAAGAAAAAAGAAAAAAGAAAAAAAGAGGAGAACAGAGATACTTCATAGATTCCCAAGTTTTTAAATTTCTCTTTTGGGGAACTGAGGAACAGCGGAGAACAGCAGGTGTTCTCAGGATGCAAGGGAAAATGGCAAAAATGGGTGCCTTCTCCTTTTTGACAATATGATCAATCAAAAAACATTCATGAATGGAAGGAATCCTTCCATTAGTGGAAGGTTACATTTATATATAATTCAAACATTTTTATTCAAGAATGCTTAAATTCTCTAAAGTTTTATGCAAAATGTCACTTGGTTAAAATTGGAATCTAAAATAGAGTTTTTCCATTAACGTACATATCATTTCCATCTTTCCTCTGACTTACCCTGGATGCTGACAGGGTGAATAACTCATCTTCCTCATGAATCTCCCTCTATGGGACTTTCCCAACTTGCTACTTGAGATGCAGCCTCTTACTTCATTCTGAGCAAGTGGCTGTCAATGATCTGAGGAGGAGGTAAGAACCTGCACTTCAGGAAAGTCAGTGACTCACCTGTGTAAATGCCATTGCCTACAGGTTTCTTAGTATCCCCTGAATGTTCTTCACACTGGATTAAGCCCCCCCATGGCTGACTTATATGCTTTCCCACTAGTCCCTGCAGGATCTGAAGTGGCACACCTATACAGAAAATTCAAAGCATTAGATGGAGGTGATGCTCTGGCCAACAGATCACAACACAAAAGAGGACTGCTCACTGTTACATGCCACTGTGCTTGCTGATTTTTTAGTTGCTGTTGGAACTTGGACTTTATGTAGATATATTGGCCAGGTAAATGTGAAAGTGTGTGTGTGTATACACTGCTGTGCTGCGCTTCACACACAAGTGATGGGAACACTATGAAATTGGTAATGCCAGTGCAATGTTGGTTTGACAGATGTGAGTGTGCATGCTATACATGCTCAGTTGTGTCCTGTTGCTGTTAAGATTCAGAATACCTTTAAAAATGAAGCAAGTTTCAATTTTTGGGAGGCACCCTGATAGCTTCATATGAACAGGATACAAGAGAATGCAGAATATATGTATTTACCTAACCTCAGCATTTTTGACTTCTCTTTATACTGACTGGGATTTTGAATCTGTCTCTTATAGCAGCTGATATGGAGCTTTCAGCAAATTTAAAAATATAAAGAGGACTCTATATTCATTTGGTTGGCGTGTTGAAGTTATGCTGTGTATGCGCTCTGTGCATTCTCTTGAGGTCAGCATGAACAGAGTTCTACTGATTAGCTGTATTGGTTTGATTACTGACTTATGTGGAAGACCCTGGCTTCTGCATTTTTTTTGATGAGCTGGTGTTTATTTAAATGCTTTTCTTGACTCAAATGAGCAAAACAGGTTTATTTTGTTTTGTTGTTGCAATATGAATAAACATTCCTGCAACTAAGCATCCTCCTCCTACTGATATTACTATTTGTAAACAACACAGCCATCCCTGCACTGTGTTTGGAAACATGTGCCTGGTACCTCCCTGGCTAGGATGTATGGTCAAGCTGGGAGGCGTTAACAGTTAGGTGAAGAATGCTGAGGAAGGAATTAGCTATTTCTTCTTCATGTTGGATGCCACACTTGATCCTGATCTATTGTTTAATATTTATATAAATTCAAAGGTTGCTCCTTTTACCAGAAAAGAATATTACCAGTCTAAGCTCAGGGACAGATATTTGGTAATGCTGCTGTATGCTGACGATGTAGCAATCCTCTTGCTTATGTAGTTGGGCCTCAGGAGAAGTTTGCAAGCTTTAGCAGAATTCGGTAAGGAGGAAGGGCTTACATTTAATTCCTCCAAGACTAAAATTATGTTTTTTTCAGGAAGACCTAGTTGCCATAAACCTCAATGGCGCCTAGGAACTAACAAAATAGAACAAGTTCCAGCTTTTAAATATCATGGAGTAATCTTTCAAGCCTCTGGAAGTTGGCAGGAACAATCCGGAGTAATCTCTGCCAAAGCCAACAATAGTGCCAAGGCAATCCTGGGCTTTTTTCACTCAAAGGGAGGTAAACACATATTTGCTGCCATTAAGCTGTTTAAAGTTAAATCTATATCCCAAATGTCGTATGGCATATAGATATGCACCTACAAAGATCTAAAGCTCTTTTATACTGTTCAGTCTAAGTTTCTGCAAGCAGGTCCCAAGCTGTCTCCCAAATGTTTTAATTCATAAGGAAACAGTAATGATTCCACTAGAGGCAAGAGTCCGTGTTTGTCATCTCTCTTATTGCTGAAACTCTTATTTTCTGATGGCCCACTGGCCTCACTAATTCTTCTTGATAACTCTGCATCAAGATGGAAAGTAAAAATCATAGCTGACTTGCTTTAGTGGCATTTTCATCCATTCTCTGCTACCTCTAGGTCTAGAGTAAGCCAAAGAGTCTTCAGTATTGCACGTCAGACAGACTTGAGTGCTAAAGGCAATCTACATGGGTGGGTTCCTCCTTGGAAACCTTTTAGACCTGCAAACTATCTGTTCAGTCTGGTTTGTTCAGCCTACTATAGAGCCTTCTTTCTGGCCCACTCTGATGTTCTACCCTCAACAGTATTGGATAGGTGGTTTCACGAAATTCCATTTCATGACAGAAATTGCCCTGTGGCCAGAATGAATCTGAGACCTTAGCGCATGCATTCCTGCACTGTTCCTTTTATGAGAACTTATGTGCTGATCTCCTTGTAGAGATCAAGCTTCTAATGAAGGAGAAGTGGTTGAGTTCCTACTGTCAGACTGGAACCCCATTATTACAAACAGAGTTGCCAAGTTCTTCTTGGCAGCTATTGCCATAAGAAGGCTTAAGATGTCCTAATCTTGGAACAATATAATGAGAAAGCTCTTTTATTCTTTCATTTACATTTATTGTTATTTTATCTACTTTGTCCTGCTGTTGTTTTGTTTTGTTTTGCTTATTTTCTAAAAGGTAAATTTTAACTGGCAGGTCCTTAGGGTTTTATTGCATTTGAGACTTCTTTCAGGTGTTGTTTTGTTTAGTGTTGTAACTACTTTGCTGGTCACTGACCATAAATAAATAAGCTTAAATTACACGTTGGACCCTATACAGCAGAATAAAACAATAAGTTCTTTATTCTATCAGAACTACCAGGAATTTTTATGTTAAAAAATGTTTTAGATCACCCATTTTGCCAATCTTTCTGCAAGCTGGCTGCTGGGAAGCATGGATTATTGACTTTTGTGACCCTTGGATAAAAAGCAATGGAGCAAAGAGATCATAATAAGTTCCAATTATATCCCATGATTGGAACATTCAAAACAAAATTTGTCCTTTTGGAACACAGAACATCTAATTGTTTAGAGTTTTTTTTTCTTTCCAACCAAAGTGGAATGGGCTACCGTTCCAAGCTTGAAACAAATGTTTCATGTTTTCTCTGCATGCTTCTATTAACTATTACTTAAAGGTACCCGAAAAAACACATGCCAATTTTAAAATTCAGCTTTGACACTTATTAGAAATCCATTTTTTAATTTTAAATAAGCAGTATTTCTTTGAAGTCATCACTATTACAACCTCTTACACAAGTCCATTTTCAAATGCAAGCAGTAGCTTCCAATTATGTATCTATATAAAGCACTGAATACAGTAGAGCACTGAATCTTACAAATATGTCCAAATTTCGCAACTTATCTGACTTAGGAATTCTAGGGAAGAGATAAATAAATACATTTTGAGAAGTAGAACCAGTTGCTTAATTTAATTAATCCTTGGAACATCACATTATGACATCTCAAAGAATTAGTAATATCTGTTATAACATAAATATTCATACATAATATTTGAAGTATCTGACACTTGCCCAAATTAAAATAAACAGATCAACAATATGGACTGAGCAACCAAAGCAGCCCATTGGCTTTTAAAAGTAACAGTTTTGACTCTACGTTTGATGCAAGTTGTAAGAAAAGACAAAGTTTAACTTTCAAAATAAATTATCAAAAAGCTGAACCATTTAGACTAAAACTGCAACAATAGTATAGTGAATCAATTTTACATAATGTCAAAGTTGTTTAATACAGCAAAATAAAAAACTTTAAAAAAAAAAGAATCTTGAATTTAAATATTAATTTGGGAAGCTGGAATGAAAATGTAAAGGGAAAGAAAACTTTTTCAGGCTGTGAAACCTGTTTTTTTAAAAAAAATCCTGAAACCCCTGATCAAAAGACAAAGCTCTCTTGATAGGAAATCTGCAATGTTTTCAAATTCCAATGAACTCCCCCCCCCCCAGTCTCTCATGGAACAGCAAAAAGTTCTCATGGACCCCCAGGTATGCACAGAACACTCTGAATAGCCTGTTCCATATCTCACTACTGTACCAGATTAACATCTACAATCTTTAACAATACACTTATTTATGGCGAAACAGAGATAACTGAAAAATATTTTATTCTGAAAACAGTCCTACATGAGAGCCAGTTTGGTGTAGTGGTTAAGGTACTGGATTAGAAACTAGAAAACTGAGTTCTAGTCCTCCCTTAGGCATGAAAGCTGGCTTGGTGACTTTGAGCCAGTCACTCACTCTCAGCTCTTACTCACTCTCAGCTCAACCCACCTCACAGGATTGTTGTTGTGAGAAAAATAGCAGGCGGGAGTGGAGTGTTATGTACACCATTTTGTGTTGTACAAAATAAAGGTGGGATATAATAACAATAACAATAATTCCAACTCAAGAACTTGGAATCAATATTGTTGTCCCAATTAGAGTACTGTGTACTTTTGGAAAGTAGTACTGAATAAGACTTGGAGCTCTAACACTGAAAACACAATACAAGTAGTCCTTGTTTAGCAACCACAATTGGGACCAGCAACTCTGTCGCAAAGCAAAGCAGTCGATAAGTGGGAAATCACCCTGTGCTTTCCAACTTGAAACTGACAAGACTAATCAGTTTCACACCTTCAGGTTTTGTTTGCCTGCTAACCACTCCCTTGCCCTTTGGAAAGCTCACCCCTTGCTGGGATAATTAACAAGAACGGAATTGTTTCTATTTATATTCATTGGAGAGGAAGGGATTACAAGAGAGTAAGCAGGCACACAATGGGGAATACACATCGAAAGCAATGTGCTGGCACCAGCAACACAATGGGGGAGAAAGGAAAAACAACAGGTCAGGCACAGGATGTGTACTGACTGCTATGGTGATCATGTGACTGAGGGATGCTGTGAAGGTCATAAATGTGGACATTGGTTGTAAAGTTATTTTTTTTAGCACTGTCGTCACTTCGAACAGTCAGTAAGCAAGGACTACCTGTACGTGAGTCCATGTCTTCTGCCTCCTTGCAAAGATATCCATTCCATTTCACATTATAATGTAAAAAACTGAAGACCATATTATCAGTCAGGAAGTTATATATGTACCTAGGAATTTTGCTCCAAATCTGTCTGAAAATGCATCATTTTTAATTTTAAAAAACCTGGATGTTCACACCTTCAGTGTTTTTAGTAGCATTTCCTACAAATGAAAAATGAGCTGCATGTAACATCGACATATCACTGGATTTTGAGAAATATCTTTAAATCTGATTGCCAGCTACTACTATTCAGTGCATGTATTTTATCATACATTTGCCCCACACAAACTGTCCTTCAACTGAAAACAAAAGAAGCAGTGTTACACCATAATGTTATCTTGCTGCATTTCTTGTAGGCACATGGCAGAAATCTACTGCTTTGCTGATCCAGAAATGTAGCATATACATATGAATGAGCGAATGAATAAATACATAGATAGCACATTAGATTATAAGAGTGTGAGATCCAGCTCCTCCTAATCCAGAAGTTAATTCAGGATATAATGCTTTTCTTTTCTTATAACTCTTTTAACTAACTGTACAAAAGGTTAAAACTGTACACAGAGATAACTAATTTTCATACCATCAATTAGAAAAGCAATTTTAACATCTCCTTTGAATGAGACCACAGTATAATATTTGTAAAAAAATTAGTGTGAATGGGGGAAAAACTCATTTGCACCAGAATGCTTTCTTTACAGGTGTTGAATATTTGTAAGATATAATACACATGAAACCTCTAAATTATTATGGGTAGATTTAAATACCACTTAACTCTTTTTGACCCAATTCTTATAAATCATAAGTAGAACCAAATATAACATTTTAAATTTAAAAAGACATGTTTTAATTTACCTCAAATCCTATAATACACACAAATTATGTTGTAGCCATTTGGATGCTTTGAGTTTATAATGATTTTGACTTGCTTTGAGAGGTGTAATTTTGTCTCCTCAGGAAAGGAAACAACACTCTTTTTGCTTTACCTTTACTTCCTACTGGTCCAAGATATGTTTAATAATATATTTTTCAGGATTAGATTACAATTTATTTAAAAATACAACTATCTTAAAAGGTAATTAAAAATTCAAATATAAAACATTATTCAGTACAAAATAAAATTAAAACAAATATGCAGCTGTAGCTGATAAAACACCAGTGAAAAGCAATGTACACTAACAAAGACTGAAGTAAGACCAAATGAAGACTGGTATTTAAAATCTTTCCAGAGACCAAACAAGAGATGCTCTATGTATTTCTCGGAAAGTATTTCAACTATGCACAAGGTGGAGAGAAAGTACAGCTGATGGAATCCTAAAATATGCAAACAAGGATAATCCTTCCCACTGAAATCATAGAACAATTGTAATTCAATGGCAAGGAATGCAGACAAACTAAAAGGGGGAAAAATGGTAACTAGGTGTCAGGGATAACTGAATGAACTATCTATCTGGACAAGGAGGAAGAAGATAGAAGTTATTTTCTGGTTCACACCCTGAAACTTTTATAAAATGTATTTAGAGACAGAAGTGAGGATTGCCAAAAACTCAAAGAACTGAATGTAGTTGGTATTAGGCAGAAATATGTCATTCAAAATATGGTATTAGGCAGAAAGGCATGCCACAATATATAAATAGAGAGCAAACCCCAACCCATTTTAGCACGGAAGATGTTACCTAGCCGGGTAATGAAATGTTTGCAAGAAAAGAACCAAGCTCAGAGAACCCCAAGCACTCCGCAGAAATACGTCTATTCCATCTCCAGAAAACAAGTATAAAAGCAAAATGGAGAAAGAAATCCAGTGCCTAGAATCCTGAAGAGAGTACTCTGTTTCTGCATTTTGCTGCTGAGTTAGTACAGTTAACTGTATCATCTTCTATTCATAACTGATACTGTTACAGGGGCAGACGACACGGTCCTTTTCTAATGACTTGGAGGAAAACTCCCCAAATCCTGAAACTTTACCCATACCAAGGCCTACTAGAGTTGCAGGTTAAACCATCTGGAAGAATGGCCTAATCTGCCCTAAAGCTCTTTAAAAGAGCCTCTTCTGAAAGAATCAGACTCTGAAAAATGTTTCTTTTTTAAATGGAAGCAAATTTTATTTACTTTTGTTTTTATTTATTCATCAAATATGCATGCCACCTGATTCCCAAGGACTCTGGGTTGCTCAGAACAACGAAAACAAGGGAAATACGTAACAATCAAGAGTGTGTTTGTGTGTGTGCGTGTGAATGAGATGGTAAGAATGATAAGACCTCACAGGAACTAAGCAAAGGGGCTTCTCCTTCCCTTGCCTGAGACCTTAACCTTTATTTAGCTTGACCTTGTAAGATGGATAATGATACCAATATAATCTAAATCAATGCCATTTTTTGCCATATTCTAATCTGCCAAAATAATATCCAGATTATAATGGTATATCATGCCATAGGTTTCCATTAACTGTAAAAAACAAAAGTTGGATCATTCAGCAGTTCTGATTTAGGCAGCAGGCTATGCTATGAGAGGATGCTTACGTATTGATACGATAGAAACAGTATTCAACTGAGCACTATGGAAAAAATATTATGGGATGCTGCCATGTATTGCTTGGAGGAATACAATGCACATATCTGGAAAAAAATATTTCAAACAAGACTCAAGCATGTATGAGAAAAGCTAACTATAAAATAGTTGCTAGTGGTCCTGCAGCAAGGAAGAAGCCTACTAAACTTACAAGGCAAAAGGATATTTGAGAAGCACATCCAGCAACAGTACATGTCCCATCACAGAGAATGAAAAGCCATTTCATATGTGGTTAACATGTTATAAATTCATGACAATTGCTTAAAAGTGTGATCAACATATTCATTAATCAGTTTGAATCCACATTTAGTTATATTTTAGATTTATTGACATCATTAAAACATGAGTTAATAATGGTTAGGCTGTATTGATTTCAATGGGTCTACTAAAGCTGCATACAGTACAGTTTCTTGACCAACCATTGTCTTATGAAGAAGCACCAAAGCTTAAGGAGAACAAAGACATTTTGAAATAGCACAGAGGGGGCCATTTTTGACAGGCAAAACTTTATCCTATTTATTTAGAACAGCATTCATCTTTTATTTATTGTTTTAGCATTGTTTGCATTTTGATGAACGGAGAAAGCCTAAAAATGAATGTATTTTTATACCTGTAAACTATTTTCTAATTCTAGGTGCTGAACAGCTCATTCTTCAATAGAATCAATCATTCATCTATAAAAGCTTTAATATAAGGATGTTCTTTATAGCATTGTTCACACTAAATTATCTGAGAGTGTTAAATTATGCATGAATATAGTACCTACATCCAGCAAGCTATTATAAGCTTTCTTCAGTCACATTAACTTTTATATCCTAGGAAGAACATGAAATAGAATTTTGAAATGAAATGATGAGGAAATAAGAGTTTGTTTAATCTTTTTCATCTGATAACAATCATTAGGAAAATTAGTAAAAGCAAAACCAATTCTATTGGAGTGATCATTTATCTATAACGAAAGAATCTGTAGCCAAATGCACATAGTTGCTCCAAATACTCTGCATTTTCTTAACTTCCATGGAGATTGAGTTTAATTTGTTCATCTTTCAGTTTTATGCCACTTAACAGCTAAAACTGAGAAAAAGTGCATGAAATCTAAGAGAAAATTACAACTATACCTCATGTATAAGATTGCCTTTACATAGCTTTTATTGCATATTGTTTACTTATTTATTATGTACTTATTTACTTATTTTGCAGTATATATATATACATATAGCCTACCCCAGTTCCAAAGGACTATAGGTGATATATTACATCAAACAAAGAAACATTAATAATCAATGTATCTTTCAGAGTAAGCTCAGCAAAAAGGCTAGAGAAGGAAAAACTACGGAAGGGAAATAGGGATCTTGTATATCCTGTCTAAAACAGACACATTGGAAATAGAATACAGGGATTGTTGTTTTGCACATTTCTCTAGTGCAGGATTAGATCATATTTTGCTGTATGTGAGTTTTGTTGCAAATACAGAAGTATTATTTTTTCAGCAATGTATTCCAATAACTCAAAGAGGCTTTAAATGAGGGCAATAGAACTCAGAAATTGAATAAAGTTTTAAAAATAACATCACAGTAAAATGTGTAGCAGGGACCTGGGTTTTGTAGAAAGGCCTGCTATGTACTTTTTGTTTATTTTTTATTATTGAGAAGAAGGAAAAAAAACACATAGAAAGTGCTTTAACAAAAAAGTGAAAGAAATACAACAAAGAAAAAAATGTTAATGTCATTATAACAGTAAAAAAATTACAATTCTATATATGCTTATCTAATGCAAATATTATTCAAGTACATATATATTTCTAATACGGCCTGCTATGTCCTTGAGTACTATAGACAATATAGCAACCTATATTTAATTACAGAAGACTAAAACATTCTCTACCATGGAACATTTTCCCCAGCTTCTAATCCTTGCAGAAGGATCCTCCTTCTAATCCAGAAAGATACCATAGTCAATGGTGTCAAATTCTGCCAAGAGGTCTAACAGGACTAAAGCAGGTATATTTCACTACCCAGATCCCATCAAAGATCATTCATAATAGCAATCAGTGCTGTTTTCATCCCATGTTCAGGTCTGAATCCTGACTGAAAGGCATCAAGATAATTAATTTCTTCTAGGATCCTCTATAGCTGATTTCTCACCACCTTCTCAACAACTGCATAGTTAAGCTTCTCCAGAAACATTATCATCCTTAGGTGTTTTTCATAAAGCCCTGATGGATCAAGAGAAAGTTATTTCTGAGTTCTTTCAGTTTCCAGTAACAATTTTGCAGTGATTCAGGATCTATGGTGTGTGCATCAGGAACAAGAACCATATTATAAATCAGACAATATACTGCTATGTATGTAGAAAAAGACAGGATTTTCTCAGGTCTTGATACTTTATCAAGATACTTGATACTTCCCCCTGGAATTTTTACAGAACTCTTGGAAAAAGCCCAGAAGTCTAGAAAAGGAGAGAAAGCATTGAAACAGAAATAAAAAGCAACTCACACTAGATATTTTTTAAAGTGGATATATAAGCTAGGTAGTTATAAACTATACTTACAACATCATGTTTTGCAAGGTGCTTTTTTTGTGTGTGTGCACCAAATGGTGTAGTAGTAACTCAAACAAGCTTATAAGGCAGCTTAGCTGTTTTCATCAATACCAATAAAAAAGGGAAAAGGAGTTCAGCTGTTCAGTTATCTTCCAGGAAGCCCTTTCCTCCTCAATTTCTCCATCTACGGATATAAAGAAGCATACTAGTCCTGATATTAGAATAGATATGTAGCCATCAGGAACAGTGATCTCTACTAACTGCCATGAGTTTTGACAATATAGGAGAAATAATAATAATTTTAATCAGAATAATTATCAGAATTATTACCATAATGCTACTGAAGTATATTAACTGGACCTTAATTTATCACATTTTCCAGCAGAATTAAGAATAGGAAATACAGGAAACACTGTACACTTATTATATTCGTTTAGACATAATGGATTTGCAAAAACCAAAAGTCAAACACTACAGTTTTTTTTTTTCCCCAGTCAGAATCCACTATACAAATAGCACCAAAGGACCATTTCCCCCCTAGATCTATTTCAACCTCTCAATTGCAATTACTGAGAACTTAGACTTCTATGAGAATGCCTACAAATAAACTCTTGGAAAAGACAAAACAAGATCTAAAAAAGAAATATAGAAGTAGTGGCTTTATAAAAAAATATTTGATCACCAGTACTATAAATGTAGCCTAAAACTGGAATACAGTACCCTGATCCATCTGCTAGCTTTCTAGAAAGACTGATCAGAGCAGAAATCAGAAAAGAGAAATCTGAAACCTTTTAAAGGTCTGCAAACAATTGCAGTTGATTGCTAGCAAAATGGCAAGTCTAAGTCATACCAAGGATTCAGATATCAACACCTTACCTCAACACCCATTATGCCCCCCCCCCTTTCTACAACTTACTGAAGTTGGGATTTCTTAAGAATTGGCTCCAAAGAAGGGCAGAAGAAGGACCCAATGTCTGATCTACCTCTGCCTATCTCAACAGAAGGAAACAGCAGATCTTATGGTTTCTGGGACAGTGTCCCTGGAATCCAAATATAACTATTGATCCTAATTCACTTAACATAAACACTTTAAAAAGTATTAAATAAAGAATGACCTAATAATAATAATGCATACAAATTAGAGGGTTTTAAAATACATTTGGAAAGTATTTCCTTTCTTGATGTACTTTAAGAACATAGCTCAAACAGTCATGAGGAAAAAATAAATTAGGCTACTGTAAGGATTCAGTTCCCAGACTGAAATAAATGACGGGCCTCAGTCCAGATTAATAAATGGGTATGGGCTATATTGTAAACTCTACTGGCATACCAAAGATAAAAATCAGTCAAACTCTTCAGATTTTTTTCAGAAGCTAGATTTCAGAAAGCAGAAACTAAACTGCTCATTTATAGCAACTGTTTACAAAAATCTAAAATGTGAACCCATTTTTGTATATCAGTATATTCCAAGACAGCTCCTAGTGGTAAATCTAATACTAGCATATTAAGAAAAAAATTATTTGCTTAATGGAAGTTGATAAACAACTTTAGACTACTTTACTTCTCACAGTAATTTATACATCTCCAAAGACATTGTATTGTAATGCAATTTAAGAATTGCATTCTTGTTATTTTAGTCAGCATGGTTCATTAATTTTATACAACTCAGTCCTTTTCTTATGACACACTTTTTAATTCACTTCTAAAACATATGGTTTAATTTGAAAGAATGCTATATAATTACTGAACTAGAATTAGATTTCTGCAATGTGAACTTTGCCTTTTTAAAAATCAAGCTGAAGTTGCTGGATAAAAAGCTGGAAGCCAGTGGGATTTATCATCTACAGCTTCAGGTTTTAGTTGGAATTTGTAGGAATTTTCCAGGTAACTAATTAGCAGAGTAAATTTTCCAAGAAATATACTATATAAAAAATGGTCCTCACCCATCCAGCAAATCAGAAAAGAAAAGGTATTCCTGCTTAAACAGACTATCTTCTCTCTGTCTTTCTCTTTTCTTTACCCTCACTATTTCTATTTTTATCTAAAAGAAGCTAAGCCAGCTTCCATCCCACCAAGCTCAGGAGCTGATGAAATACTAGCAGATCTGCATAACAATATCAGGCAATTAAACTGGTACCCACAGCTTATAAACAGGAATGTAAACCACAGCACTGACTAGGAGACTGAAAATGATCTATCTGTTTGCCTAGATTTGTATCCTATCTTCCATTCAGAAGTTCAAGGTGGTATAGACAGTGCTCCCTTCTCACAACAACAATCCAGTGAGGTAGCCTGGGCTGAGAGTGTGTCAATGGTCCAAAGCCACCCTCTGCCTGAGGGTGAACCTGAATCTCTCTAGCGCCAGTCCAATTCCTTAATCACTATAACATATTGGATCTCTTCCAAAACAAAAAAGTCAGTATTAGAGAATGCTTAAAATACTGTACTAATAAATGAATAAATTAAAAATCCATATAACTTAAATGGTAGTTAGATAATACTGAAGATTTTATAATACAGATGTTAACAGTACACAAAATAATAACTGCCAGATATACAAGCTGGATTCAGAAGAGGCAGGCACCCAAGCTTACATTGCTAACACCTGATGGATAATGGAAAAAGCCAGGGAATTGCTTTATTGATGTATTGACTATGTAGACCACAACAAATTATGGATAATCCTTAAAAACATGGGTAATACCAGGCCACCTCATCTGCCTGCCTATTAAAGCATTTGTATGATGATCAGGAATGCGATAGTTAGAAAGGTATATGGCACAATTAAATTTTTAAAAATTGGGAAGGGAGTGCAATAAGATTGTAGAGTCTCATCTTATTTAATTTATTGCTGAATATATCATGAGAAATGCTGGCCTAGAAGAAATAGATACTGGAATTAAAATTACTGTGAGAGACATCAACAACATCAGCTATGCTGATTATGCCATTCTAATGATTAGAAATGAGCAAGTGTTCTGTTGAAGGTAAAAGAAGTGTGTGCAAAAGATGGTCTGCTGTTCAGTATTAAAACAAACAAACACTAAGACTGTTGACAGGCAATGCCAATTCAATGTAAAGACACAGAGAAGAAATTGAGACAATGCCAGGCTTTGTCTACTTAAGCTCAAACATTCACAGGGATAATAATGATACAGTAGTCATGAAAATAGAGATATCTTCTACTCAGGAGAAAGACTATGACAGATCTAGACACAATGTTAAAGTGCAGAGACACTGCTTTGACAATAAAGGTACATTATTGATGCCATGGTTTTCCCAACTGTAACATGTAACTGTAAACTGGATCATCAGAAAGGCTCAATGAAGAAAAATAGATGATTTAAAATGGAGAATACCTTGAAGTGCAAGAAGAATGAATCATTCAATACTACATGAAGTACATGGGAAGAGGTATGAGTGGGGAATCTTAGGATTCTGTCCTGGGCCCAGTGCATTTCAACACTCTTCAAATGACTTAGATGAAGGGATACTCAGCAAAATTGCAGAAGACACAAAGCTGGGGTGAATTGCTAACCAACCCCTCAGAAAACACCCTCAAGGTTCAAAAGGATCTTGAGACTTGAACATTGATCTCTATCCAACAAAATGCTGTTCTATGGAAAGAAATGGAAGTTCTACACTTAAGTATAGGAAAAAACCAACCAACCAGATGAACAGATACAAGATAGGTAGTACCTGGCTTGGCCATAGTACTTTTGTGAAGGAACTGTGTGTCCTGGTAGACCACAGATTAAGCATGGCCCAGCAGTGTGCTACAGAAGCCAAAACAGCCAATGTAATCAGCAGAGGTATAATGTCAAAATCACTAAATGTAGTACTGGTCAGACTGCACCTAAATATTGTGACAAGTTTTGGTCACAATACAAAAAGGATGCTGAGGAACTAGAAAGAGTGCACAGAACAGTAATAAAGATAGTGAGGAGCTTGAAACGTGTAGGCTAAATGCTTATGCTATGAAAACAGTTTAGCCTAAAGAACAGAAGGGGAGATATGATAGCAGGCTTGAAGGGCTGTCACAGGGAAGACGATGTTGATTTATTCTTCGTAGTGTCTGAGGGTAGGACGAGAACCAATGGGTGGAAGCGTTGCAAAGACAGAGCCAAACATGAAATAAGGAGCAATGTCCCAAATGTAAAAGCCATTAAGCAGTGGAACAACTCCTGGAGTTATGGATGCTTCATCACTGGAGGTTTGCAAACAATGGTTGGACAGCAATTTATCTGGGATGGTCTGAAGATTCCTGCAGTGGGCAGGAAGTTAGACTAGAAGACCTTCAAAGTCCCTACCAGGATTCTCTTCTAAGTAAAACTAGACTGCTCACTGAGAGCACTAATAATGAAATCAAAGCTTAAATATTTCAAACACATTAATGCAAATGCAATATTCAGTGGAGAAGCTTCTTGCGCTTGGAAAAATTGAAGGGAACAGAAAAAGACACAAAGAGAGGACAAGGCAGCTGAATATTATCACTGATGACATAAGCATGAGTTTACAAGAACTCAAAGCAGCAGATACTGACAGGCAATCCTTGCAAAATGATGTCCATCGGGTCACAAAAAGAATGTACTGCTTGACTGAACAATAACTATGGATCTTATATCTACTAAAAAATAAGCTCCTTTAGATATGGTGAGAATTTTTCACAGGTTAAGTGTGTAATGAATTATAGTTTGACATCAAAAGGATTAATGTTAATTTATTAAGCTACTTTAAGTAAAAAAAAAAAAAGTTTACCAATGTTTTAAAATGTTTCAGACTGAATAATATCAAATAATCAAATAAATTTAAGGTACAATATTTTGATCTTTACAAGAATTTTAGGAGACATAAGATTCTCAGGATGTCCTCCACTAAAGGAAGGGTACGGAAAATAAAGGGAATGAGAAATCTATCTTTCTTTTATTAGCACTGAAAAACTTGGGAAATGTGACCAAAACTCTGTCTTATTAGTCTGCCTTATAAGCTAACATCCTTTTCTTGCAATATGACACTTTAATTTTTTACAATTCTATTGGCAATCTAAATACATTTAGCTCTTCTCAAGACAAAATGCTATTCCTGCCAGAAGCAACAGTATTTTGAAACTGCCTAAGTCCAGAAAACTATTGAAATGTGGATTGTTTTCAAATGGGAAAAATTAAAAATAATGAAGGGCTTAAAAAAATGAGGCCAAGGACAGCAAGTGTGATCACCACCTGGCACATATCAGCATTAAACGCAAGTATGTAATAAGTTCAATCTATCTGAAATACAAGTTCTGTTTAACAAGCTTTAAAATACAAGGAAGTTTCTGTTAAATGTACTCTGGTTTGATACTAAATATAGCATTCTATAGGACAATCCATTTTAACAGTAACTTAAAATGATTTGTGATCAGGAGTTAACCCATCTATGCCCTCTCAACAAATCTAAATCTTCCAACAGTTTAAAATAAAAACCAGTACAGTATTATGGTTACGGTGTTGGATTAAGAAGGATTAGGTTACAATATTTATTTAGTTATGAAGTCCATAAGATGATCCTGGCCCAGTCATTAGCTCTTACCTCATAAAACTGTAGTGGGAACAAATTGAGGGGAATGCCATGTATACTGTGTTGCTACCAAGAGACTAAAGGCAAAGTATAAATTTAAATAAAGTCCTTTAGAGTTTGAATTCACTAATGAAGAATAACTGCCAACAAATTTGCATTAAAAAACCCAGTAACTTTCTGAGGGGTCTTAAATTATACAACTTGATCTTATGCCCTGCACTGTAACAATACAGAGCAAATATCCTGGGTAGAACCTGAAAATCATATTTTGATTAACAAGAGATACAACTTTATCCTTTTAGAGTATTTATCTCTCTCTCTCTCTCTCTCTCTCACACACACACACACACACACACAAATAGTGTCAAGAACTATTCTCTATCAGTTTTTTCTGTAGCATTAGAATCTGATGTGAATATATTAAAATATTTTTATTGAACAAACATTTGTACATTTCAAAATATGAAAAGAACAAACTGTGATTGCTGAAGCTTTACAATATATATTCAGTATTTAAAAGGGGAAAGCTGGGAGTTTTAAAATAAAATGAATGTAGTCTTTTACACTCACAACCCTCATTATGGAAAATTAAGGATCAAATTCAATGTACAAGTTTGAAATGTACAAAATTACATTAAGGAAAGCTCATATATTACAATCATTGTCCTTCTACTTGGATTCGCAATATATGTAAGACAACATTCTGGTAGATTTCATACCTTGAAGAATACATATATCTTTTCCCATGAATAAATAACATATTTAACACAGTACCTTTAGTATTTGCAATATATTACTACCAAGCTTTAATTAAATTCTGTTGTTCCCACATTTATTTCTATTAGTAAATCTGACAAGTTGAAGGTACTTCAACTTAATCATGGAGTTACCCCCAATTTATTTTTTCAAACTGCATCATACCTCGTATTTTAGAGTGCCCCTCATATTGAAAATAGCTCTAGACAGAACAGTAGTAAGGAGTTAGGAAAACCCTGTTGTATTATCATAATTCAGTTTGGACAGAAGCACAAGCAAATAGACTGATTCACTGATTCACTGATTCATCCATTCACTGCCTTTGCTTCAGGAGCTCAAGGCAGTGTACATAGTGCTCCGTCCTCCCGTTTTTCACCACAACAACCCTGTAAGATAGGTTGGTCTGAAAAGTGGCCCAAAGTCACCCAGAGTGAATTTCAATGGCTATGGTGGATTTGCATCTGGGTCTCCTTGGTGCCAGTACAACACCTTAACCACCACACCACACTGACTCTTTACCATGGCATTCATTTATTTAGTTGTCTGGATAATTCCTTAATTTCTTCCAGATTCAACTAACAATATGCTTTCAGAATCTTGTAGAGAACTGCAATTGTATCTGACATTTTACACAAGGCTTTTCCATACCAGTGTTACCTGACATCATGCTGTAGTATTTCATTCAGAAACCAAATACTTGGCATAACAAACAATTAAATTCTTGCCCATGACAGTTATTCAAGCATACTTAGCTACTGCATTTGAAGTAAGCAAATGTCCTGATTAAAAATGAGTATATAAATGATACTATTTGTGGAAAAAGCAAATCAATAAAAAGGCACTCCTTACAATGCTTAATAAAACTGTTCAGAATCTGGGTGTATTCCAGAATGCTTTAACATATGCAACAGAGGAAGTAAAACTCCACTTTACAGAAATACATAAAACAGATAAATAACCTTTTCCCACTTGCAAAGCTAGTCATAAGATGGTGATAAATCTAAACAGAAACATTATAACTAATAAATTCATCATAACCAATCTACGCAACGTTAGGTAAATAAAAGTTTTCAGATTGTCCAGTACAGGAAGATTAATCTAAGGGGTGTTTTCTTAGACATATACTGAGAAATCTCATATTTAAACAGCCTTAATTACATAAACAGAGATGAATTTGCAATGTAAATACATTTATAAACTTTCAGTGAACTGGTAAAGTGTATCTAATAATATCAAAGTTCAAGTTTTTTCCTAATTTCCAAGAATACAAACATCTCAGGAATGTGTAAGAACACTCATTTCACAAATAGATATGTACCAGCAATAATTGTCTTCTACGCTTTTGCCTTCAAATTACAGGTAGTCCCCAGTTTAAGAACAAGTTCCATTCCCAAGGTCTGTACTTATGTCCAATTTGTATGTAAGCCAGAACAGTATTATTGTATAATACTGTATAAGTAATATTGTGTAATGAACTCGAACCATTGTGTATTTAACTCAAATTTTGCTACAATAGGTTCCGTTCTTAACTATGGGTTGTTTGTATCCCAGGTGTTCTTAACCTATGGACTACCTGTATTTATTCCTACTGGCAAACTGATTACCTCAAGCATTCAATATAAACTGAAGAATGAACTTAATGCTTTCGTATTTATAATGGATGGAGATAGTATATTAAGTTCCATAAAAGGAAACAATACAGTGTGTCTATCTAGTAACATTTGAATACATCATAAAATGTCTAAAGGATAATGTGATTGAACTGCCCCATTTAAATAAACTAATGAACACATTCTAATCTTTATTGTGCCAAGATCCTCAAGACAGTGCAAGATGATGGCCATGACAACCTACTCTGTAGGATCCAAATTATGTATCAACCTTACTCAAGACTTTAACATATCTTTGTTCTTAAAAGATTATCCCCCTTTTTACTTGAAAAAAAGTATAGCATCATAATAAACTAAGGATACTTTTACCCTAATTTGTAGCTAGGTAAGATGACACGTTCAGCTTCTCAAAACATAAAACCAGACACACAATTGAAAGAAACAGCTATTCTCTATGTATACTACTTGTACTTCTGCTTAAACCTAATTTAAACTGAAATCTGGAAAAACAGATCATATATAAATTATGGTACAACATGGATTTGACATGCTTACCATGGCAAGGTTGTTTCAACATTCAAGTGCACAAATTCAAACCTGCATAATAACTATATGAACTGCACGGTTATTTTCAATGTTTTCTTCACCATTATGTTTAAATGAAAATAACTAAAAATGAAAGTGGTACTCACCATCCCCAACAGCCATTACGCAGTTAAAATATTACTGATGGTTTTTCAGAGAAGCCAAACACAGTAGAAGACTGTATGTTCCTGCGCCACTCTCAGCCCAGTGCAGCGTGAAAACAGACACGGCACTGTGTGACCCAGTCGGATCTGCAGCTCTGTACTGCAACAAGCAACAGCTGCTATGCCACTTCAGAATAAAAGCCCTGCTTCTTTTAGGAAACTCCTTCTATCTATTGCAATAAACCTTATTACTGCTTAAACTAACGGTGCATTTCAGTAGTACAGTAAGATTTCCACCCCCACCCGCCTTTATTTCTACCCTTGCACTGAGCCTTTTTCTTTAAAGGCTCTGCTTACAACCAATGAAAATTATTCCACAAGGGCTTTTAATGCAATCATCAAAACACAAGGCATGTGTTTGGGAACCACATCTTGCTTACATTCCCTAAGGATTCATGTATAATCAGGATTAGTCACATGATCGATTACCTGATTTACATAGGTGTAACAGAATCAAATCAAATCTTATTACAGCCAAAAAAGATCAGCAAAATAAAACATTTACCAACAATGATATAAGGACAGTGCAGGAAGAAATTAAAGATGTATGATATTTTTGTTTGGCTTTTTCTTCCTGTCTTTTTTCTGCTGTGTTCTCAATCTCCCATTGTACACAACTATCACCGGCTGCTGTAAACAATCACGTCAAAGGCAGACTGTCAAAGGCTTTTCTGTTCAAAGAAAGCTGTACCACTGTTTCTGGTAAAGCCAGTGACATAAATCTGAATTAACCACATAGTAAAAAGGCAAGTCTGCAGTACTCTGCTTGCCAACAAGATTTCCATTTCACAGCAATTCACAAAAGTCAAATACAAGCATTTCCCACAGAAGCTTCACAAATGTAAAATAAAAAACACAATTCAGCACACACACATATGTTAGGAAATTACATCTTTGATTCAGCAAGCTATTTAAATTGTGATCTACAGTCAAAATGTATTTTTATGTGAAGTAGACTCACAAATTTCACTGCTGGGATTTTTCCTTAAATCTTGACAGCCTATGCACTTTCACACAAAACTGTATTGAAACTCTGCTTCCCCTTAAAAAAGAAAAGGTCTAGAAATCTTCTTTTACATATTGCAGAAAGAATTCAGAAACAAATTGAGTATGAGGACTCTGTTTAGAGTCGTAGATCTAAATCAAAAGTAAGAACCAAAAAGAGCCATGTTGTGATTCCTGCTCAACCACAAAGCTCACTGGGAAACAGCGAGTTACAATCTCTCAGCCTAATCAATCCCTGAACTCTTGGATAAGATGTAATGAAATTGGTTCAATCACTACCAATAGACTACATTGGAGATAGAAAGGTAAATAAACCATATTTTGTCTTCTTCAGGCTACAATTCATTAAAATACCAATTATTTCTTCTCCCTGCCCTCCTCTCAAAGTAAACTCTGTGTCCTATTACATTATTTTCTCTTCTTCTCCAGCTGATGGGGTGAGGCCCACCAGAAACAAATGGAATGGCTTAAAGATTATCTTTCTTTTCCCAAAGATATGGGCAAGCGAGAAAATATACATGCTGCTTTACTGACACAGTGAGAGCACTCGTCCTCTTCTTTCATTCGTTCTAACATAATCAGCCTCGAGTCAGTTCCCATGACTACAACAGCTATTCCTACTATTCACAGTATCTGAAGTCAAAGATTAATCTGATAGTATTTTCAGATTTCCTTTTTGTTTTTGAAAGGTATTCCTGCCCCAAAACTATTTCTCAGTAAACCAATGGTCCAGAAATTCTATATCAAGCTGAGGGTGAGCTGTCATCTTGCTTCGCAAAATTATCGGAAGGGCCTGATAATGGCAAATAGCTATAACTATGCTAATCAGAAAAATGATGCATGAACTACATATATTACAGGTAAGTTAATACAGGATTAAATCCATTAACACAAAATAATCTAAGTAAAGTAACCAAGTAAAAAATAGTATTCACTGAGAGGTTGGGAAGGGTGGGCTGGAGGGACTGTTAGACAGCATTTTTCAGTAATCTCAATTTGTTTTTATTTCCTTTGTTTCCCCTCCTCTTTCATATTTTAGGTTTATTTAAACCTAATATATGAAAAAATAAACCTAAAATAAAAAATAAACTTAAGATATGAAAAAGGAGGGGAAACAAAAGAAATTAAAACAAATTGAGATTACTGAAAAATGCTGTCTAACAGTCCCTCCAGCCCACCCTCCCAACCTCTCAGTGAATACTACTTTTTACTTCATTTAACAGTTTTATGTTGGGAAAAAAGGTTCAACATGCCAGCTTTGTATTTACAGCTAAAATCAATGTACATGGTTAATTATATTATTAATCCCACCCTAGTAATTGTAATCTAATAGCTATGTGGACATTTGCATTTGTGCATATCCTTCATAGTGCAATGATGGCAACGAAGTTGAGTAATTTACAAGCTTCTAGGTCTCCTGATATTTCCATAGACATAATTACTTCTAAGGGGAAAAGAAGTCTAACAAAGCTATGTGTAATCAAAGCAAGTAACAAATATCTATGGTACAAACACATATTTGTGTATGTTTAATATTTGCATGACAGAAGTTAAGACTGTCCTGTTTCATATTATGTTCCAAGTCTGGAAATAAAACTTTGATAACATTCATATAACCTGGATTATAAAATATATATTTGAAAGCAAACAAGGTGCTGCCAAAAAAATCTAGTTATGGTGGTGTTTATTATGAAAAACAGGAAATTATGACATTTTAAACTATTTTTAATCATAGTGGTTTTCTCTAACATTTAAAACAAATTCTGCAGAAGGAACAGTGCTTACAGAACTGAGATTCTAAGAACAGAGATTCTATGAGTTCTGGTGTGTCTGCAATGTCTGTTTCCATGGAAATGGCTGGTCAACTGCTAGGATGAACTAGGAGAAACTTAACACACCTTGTTTCGAGGAGCACATCAATTTCCGTGAAGATTACAAATGAAAAACAACTGACAAGCTTGAGACTTGGGAACAGTTAAAAGCCACAACAGACAACTCTTGAAGAGGCTGACTATGAATAAGGTAGTTATACAGACTTGCAACAGAAATACCAATGTATTTATTATATAGTTATTTATTTAAAGAACTGCAACAAAAACTGAGCTTTCCCATGCCATAAAGATACTGTATACTGTAATCAAGACAGAAATATTAATTGTATGATACTTACAGTCTGAAGAAAATGTTGAGTCAATAATGTAAGTTACATGTAGTATTTTGTCTTGTCTTATATATACAAGAATTTGTTTTCCTGAATGGTTCATATATCACAAGCAGGATAAATGATGCTCATCCACAGAAACAAATACAGGTACCTTTTGTGATTAAAGGTGTGCTAGAAATGCTCATAGAATGCATCACTGAGTCTCATGTGAGTTGTAATTTTTAAAAGGAATTTGTGCTTTCTTTGATATAAATAAGCTGTTAGAAGCAAGGTTTTTCATAAACTATTTATGGTAAGGTGATCAAAGTGCAAAAAAGTGTTAGAAAGTTTTCTGAAACAGTGAGAAAATAGTGCTACCCTATTTTTATATTTTTGTTGCACTTATATCCTGCCCTTCCTCTGGGAAATCATAACTGCATCCTTGGGGTCCCCCCTGTTTCATCCCATAACAATTTTTTTTTTATGGACTATATTGAGAAGACTGAAGACTTTGCACAAAGACCCTCCATGAGCTCTGTCACTGACTAAGGATTTGAATCTGAGCCTTCTTGGGTCCAAATCCAAACACTTAAACACTACACTACATATCCTATACAAATGTAATAAAAATATCACTTCTACCTTGAAAATACTTCAGAAATTACAAGCAAAACAGAAGCACCAAGAAACACAAATGACCATAAACTAAATAATAAAATCAAATGGAAAATTCAGCATAAACGATAAAGAACAAAATTTAAAAACATTCATAAACCTATAAAATCAGATAAATTATCAGAATAAATGTGATCAATATCGACAAAAACTGACCTTAATCTGAAAAGGTACTGCAAAGCCAGTAAGGATTTAATCATTCTAACTCACTAATGGCTATCATCTTCTACTTGATATCAATAACTAATGAAGTTCTGATATGTTTACTGAACCTTATAAAGATTGTCTTATTAAAGATGCAGAAATACTAGCAATAAAGTTTATGTGATCACTCACCACTCAAAGAGTACACACATTTCTGCAACTATATTAACTTCATTAATATCTAATGTTTGTGAGAAACAGTTAAAGCTAAAACAGAGGTGCTAGAACTTCTTTCATTTTAAATATTCATTTAAAATTGACTACTTTCAACACCAAAGTAACATAAAGCAATGGATACTTACCACTGATACTGCTTGAAATCATACTGCCGCTGTTTCTTACTTCATCAAATTTCATAAATATTGTCTGTAATCTAGAAAAAAAAAGTACAAATGAAAGACATTTCACATTTTTCCCTTCCAAATCCAAATTATTATTTTAGATTATGATTTAATGTAATGTCCACAATTTAAGATTTCCCTTTCTCTGTTTAAACACCAAGTTTTAGAAATATCATTCTCACAAACACAAGAATCAAAGGTAGTACACAACTTAACAGATTATAGTGAACATAGCCTAGTTTGTTTTTTAAGTAGGATAAAAACAAAAAGTACATCTGAAAAGGAAGATAATCTGGTAAGATAAAGTTCTTGTTTAATTAGTCTCATCATACTTTTTTTCTTACAATTATCTACCTAAAATGTAATACTGACATATCTTGTGCTCAAACTTCTTTTTGGGTTTCCTGTTTAAGGTACTGTCCATTTCACCAATTTTTATTCTTTACATCTAAGCCTAATTTTAGCAATTAATTTTGGCTAGTTTCCTAGTGCTTGCTGTTCCTAGAATTTGGTAATCCTTATTAGAGTTGCTCATTTTTTTTATTACTGTATTGTCTGTTTCTCAGCCCAGAATTCAAAGCTTTATAACTGGTGTGCTAATTGTATTTTTATAACCCAAAGTTAGATTTCAATGATATAAAAGAGTTTTAGATGCTCAGAGAAAACAAAACATGGGGCAGGCTGTAACCAGTGAGTATCCTAACTTAATGAAAAATCAGGTTTCCATTTCAGTATATGGAATCTGAAATATCAATATTGCTTGGAAACATTCATTTTGAAAACAAACTGATTTCTCAGTTTAAAATACATCATATGCATAATTCTCAGCAATACTACATGCAGTCAACTACTGTACAGTATTGACTTCCTGTAACCTTAAATTCAAAATAAAGTTTTCAGAACAATGATTAACTTTAAACATTAACAGGAGCAATATGCAACCAAATGGTAAACATTCACAATAATTACTTCTTGAAATTTCTTTCAAAAGAAAGGGAGGAAGGATTTTTAAAGGAGGCAATATATGGCTATGTAGATTAAAGTGGCTTCACCAAAGGTAGTTTCACTAAAGCAGCTATAAAAATTTAGAAAAATTCAATAAACAAGTTGGGGATAATGTACCACTATTTTTCCTTTATAAAAATCCAAGAGATTAGAATATAGAGAAGGTAAGGTATCTTTTATCTTTCTTGCAGATTTCTAAAAAGTACATTGTACATTTGTGTAAACACAGAATATCTATCCAAACAATTCAATCACACAGGAGAATTCTGCACATGCCCAGTGCAATTTTACAGGGCCTTGATAGATTTAGGGTGGGAGTTCAGTCTGAAGAAAAAATGTGTGGCACAGAGATCAAAAACTGGTCTGGAAGGATCCTTTTTGGGGAACTATGATATAAAAGCAAAGCCCCTCATATTACCACTTCCTAAAGTTCTTGGGAAAAAAACAAGGAAAGTCCCTTAAATGACAATGGTTGAAGTAGAAAGTGTTCGGGTAGAGTATTTACTGAAATCTCTGGTAGAGTCGTAATGGGGAGAGGAAATAACCTTGAGGAACAGGACTGTAACAAGACAACGGTCAGATACAACGGTGCTTCAAAGTTTGTGAGCCCTTTTGAATTTTCATATTTCTGCATAACTACCTAAAATGTGACTGTTCTCCACACAAGTCTTAAAACTAGATAAGAAGAACCCAACTAAACAAATGAGTCAAAAACATTATAGTTCATTGATTTATTGAGAAAAATGATCCAAAGTTACATATTTGTGTATGGCAAAAGTATGTGAACCTCTAGGATTATCACTTCATAATTAGAGCCAGGTATTTCAATCAATGGACTGATAGTCAGCTATGAGTGTGGGAGGTCCTGCCTTATTTAAAGAACAGAATTCTGGGTATTCACTGTCAAAGTCTGACCTTGACAACACAGGTATGTGGAAGTGTGTCATGGCTCGAAGAAAGGAGATTTCTGAGGACCTCTGAAAACAGTTATTGATGCTCACCAGGCTGGAAAAGCTTACAAAACTATTTCCAGAGAGCTGGACTCCATCTGTCCACTGTCAGGCAGATCAGTACATATGGAGGCAATTCAACACCACTGTTACCTTCCCCAGGAGAGGTCAACCAACCAAGATCACACCAAGAGCAAGGTGTATAATACTCCGGGATGTCTCAAAGAATCCCAGGGTAATGTCTAAGGAACTAAAGGCCTCTCTTGCATTGGCAAATGTCACTGTTCATGAGAACACCGAACAACAATGCTGTGCATGGCAAGGTTGCAAGAAGAAAGCCACTACTCTCAAAAAGATCACTGCTGTCCATCTACAGTTGCAAAAGATCACATGGATAAGCCAGAAGGCTACTGGAAGAACATTCTGTGGATGGATGAGACCAAAATAGAACTTTTTGGTTTGAATGAAAAGTATTATGTTTGGTGAAAGGTAAACACTGCATTCCAGGATAAGAACCTTATCCCATCTGTGAAACGTGGTGGTGACATATCATGTTTTGGGCCTGCTTGCTGCCTCTGGACCAGGATGGCTTGCCATCATTGATAGAACTATGAATTCTGAATTGTACTAACAAATTCTACAGGAAAATGTCAGGTTATCTGTCCGTGGACTGAAGCTCAAGAGAGAGTGGGTCATGCAGCAAGACAACAACCCAAAACACATAAGTCATATCACCAAAAATGGTTAAAGCAAATTAATATTTTGGAATGGCCAAGTCACACTCCTGACCTTAATCCCATTGAAATGTGGAAGGACCTGAAGTTTATGCAAGAAAGCCCATTAACACCCCTGACTTGAAGCTATTTTGTAAGGAGGAATAGGCTAAAATTCCTCCAAGCTGATGTGCAGGACTGATCAACAGTTATCAGAAATGTTTCGTTGCAGTTATTGCTGCCCAAGGGGGACACACCAGTTACTGAAAGCAAAGGTTCACATACTATTGCCACATATATATATAGCTTTGTATCATTTTTCTCAATAAATCAGTGAACAAGTATAATGTTTTTGACTCATTTATTTAACTGGGTTGCCTATCTAGTTTTAGGACTTGTGTGGAAACAGATTACATTTTTAGGTCATATTTATGCAGAAATATTGAAAATTCAAAAGGGTTCACAAACTTTGAAGCACCACCACCACACACACACACACACACAAATCAAGATATAACAATGGTCTGAAATTGTGAACTACTTAAATTTTCCAGTATATATTTACCGTAAGAGTGAATAAAATATTCCCTAATTTCATTCCAACAATGCGCTACTTGTTATTTGATCTTAAGTAGCTTGTAGGATATGGGGATACAGAAATACAGAGAACAAAGCAAAATACCCAAGGTGTATACATTTTTTTATTTTTTTCTAAAACTAGGCTAGAAAGAGCTAAAAGAAGTCAAGTGCTGGGTCAACAGAGAATGTGAAAAAGAATGAAAGAACCATTATTGAACAAGGAAATACACTGCAATTTTTTTTCTGTATGAGAAAGAACTAACTATTCTTCTTGCTATTTCTGGAGGTTCTAAAAATTATATCAAGTTAGCACAACGGTTGGCAAGGAAAACAAAACAAAATAGGTACATTAAGTTTCAGGTAAACATCAGCTATATTTAATAAGCAGCATGATACTTAAAAATTCTTCTCCCCCCAAATAGTAAAAAAGCTGCCAAATTTTAAAAAGCCTCAGGTAATATTACAACATTTGGACTGCTGTAAGACACTCTATATAAGGCTGTCCTTGAAGAACATCTGGAAGCTACAGCTAGTGCAGGATGTGGTGGCCCAGGCAGTATCTCAATATACTCAGATGACCTCTTTGGGAGCTACATTTGTTACTAGTTGACTTTTGGATGTCATTTAAGGTGCTGATTGCCACCTTTAAGCCCTTTATGATTCTTTACCTGGTTATCTGAGGAATGCAATGCATACAAGCAATAAAGTGACTTTCTTTTGTAATCAATTAGTCATCAAAAGTAATTTCCAAGTGATCCTCAAAAGTAGCCTCATGTAAAGTATGCTTTATTATTCTAACAATATGTATGAGCTTATTTTTAAGATTATTTTTTATCAGACATAGCAATGATGCCGAGCATAACAAAGAAAGAGAAGGGAAAGAACAATTTCAGGCAGTCAAGTTTTATTCTATTAATTAACCCATACAAATTGCATACTTAACAGGAAGAGCACATGGGCAAAAATACTCCTTGCGAGACAAATACACTAACTCTTGCTGAGTAGACATAGATACATAGAAACCTCTCTGCATAACATTTCCACCTGCTGAAAAATGCTGCAAGGCAAGCAGTATATGACTGCTATCACCACAAATAAGGCAGCAGGGTTGATGTGGTTTGTGGAAATGGTAGTTCAAGGAAAAAGAGATCATTCAGAAGGGTTTTTAAAACAATGAAAATAAAGGCAGCAGAAATGTTATGGCAGAGAGGGACATATGTCTCTCAGTATAACTGGCTCTTCCAGAAACTAAATCCAAACACCAGCAGAAGTGGGCCCCCTGAGTTTCAGTGGGACTTACTCCCAAATAAGCAGATATTAGGCCAAGCTTTACAATATGTACTCAATATTTTTTTTGCCCTTTGCTCAATAGACAGAGAAAAGTAATCTGAAACAGAGAATGGTATACATTCTGGTAGTTCAGATGAACAACTAAATTTATATAAGCTCACTGGATTCCTGAACATACCATCTATTAAATGCTTCACAAATTTTGACACAATCCAATAATTATCTTTGGTACCAACAACCTCTCACTTCTCCACAGATCTAACAAGCAGAAAGGTAGGGAAAAGGTTAGTTTATTATTCTACACTCAACTCTGCAGGAAGCATCATATTCCCACTTTTGCCTTATGTATAAAGTCAAATTCAAAATAAAAAATGGTCAAATATACGGAGAATATGACTATCAATAAGTATTACACAAACATACTAAATGAAACCTCAGGTTAAGAGTGAGCTTAGATCTGATACCAGCAAATTTAAAAATACTGTAAAATATATTTCACTTTTGAGTTTGATCAGGAGAAGAATTTTTGTTGTGCATATATTTTTGGTTTTGACTCTGAATATGCTCTGGAGCCAGTTTACATATCACAGTCTTCTAGTCTAAATTTAGATGATATTCCACCAGGTAGATGCATATATAATTATAAAGGTCTTTTACATTCTCATATATGTAGGGCATACATAAACCACAGATTAGCAAGATTCTCAGGTCTCACTATGTAATTTTGTATATTAGAGAACAGGGATACAGGGTTAGTGCTAGCCAACTTTCTATCCTTGGAGGTACCCTCTCTATAGTGTTAATATGGTATGAAAATGTAAAATGTATTGTTTATATTTTACAAGCAAAAATGCACTTTAAAATATCAACAATTTCTGAATAAACTTGAAAGAAAATCCACTTGGTAACCCCCCCCCCATGTACCAGATTAACTTCAGTGCCCATACTGTTAGGAATAATGTAAGCTGTAATGTAACAAATCTGAAGACACCAGATTCACTGAAATATCTTTTAAAGACAATCATTCCTCCTTACTCCTTACATAAGTGACTACAGTGGAACCTCGGGTTACGAACACTTCTGTTAATGAACTTTTCGGGTTACGACCAGCTCTGGCCGCAAAATTTTGCTTCGGTTTGCGAACTCCGCCTCGGGGTACGAACAGGATACGCGGCCATTTTCCCTCCCGTGACACGGTCCGCGGCCATTTTCCCACCCCGACACGTGGTCCGCGGCCATTTTCTGCCTCTAACATGTGGTCCGCGGCCATTTTTCCGCCCCTGACACGTGGTCCGCGGCCATTTTCTGCCCCTGACATGTGGTCGTAGGGAGGGGGACTCTCCCTCCAAGCAATAGCCGCCTCCCTGTCCTCCACGCCAGAACGGATTAACGGTAATTACATTGAACCTTATGGGGAAATTTCCTTTGGGTTGCGACCAATTCGGGTTGCAACCAGAGTCACAGAACAAATTAAATTCGTAAACCGAGGTTCCACTGTACTTACTTATAGTCACTGCTATCATAATACTGACCTTTTTTTCCTTGTGATTTTTTTTTTATCTTAACAAGTTTTGCCAAAAGAAACAGAAAAAAAAGAAAAGAAAGAAAAACTGCAAAAAATACAGCTACTCAACTTAACAAAACACATACATACACAAAACCAGAAAAGGGGGAAATATCTCTATATGCCAAATTTTAATCAAATGCCAAGCATGTTTCTACATATACTTAAAAAAAAAAAAATTAATGGTTCTCTAACATTACAAAACATAAAATCTATGCCACCAAAAACCACATTGAGTCATTTTTTGATGAGTGGAAAAACTGCCTCTTCAAAAACAGCTGTTACACATATCTTGAATCCAATCCTTAATATCAGGAATATTACTACTTTTCCAAATTTTCAAAATAATTATCTTAGCAACACCCAGGCCCAATACAACTGTAACTCCTGAAAAAGTGCCAGATTCCAGGCAGATTTTGTGAGAGAAGGGATCCCTGATGCAGATGGAAGTTTGTAGCTGGCTCTGGGACAACTTGGTCCAAAACTGAAGCCTCTAAATTCCTTAAACAATGTATGTATTTCCTTCTGAGGCTGATTTCTATAGTCAGTTATTCAAAGATTATATTTTTAACTAATAGACTTGTACGTCAATAGTTTGTAATACTGTAAAACACAATTAACACCTAATTATATTTAAAATTTTAAAATGTTATATACAATTCTTAAGAAGTGTGTACAATACTGCATTGTACAATACAAGACTGTACAGAGACTTTTAGATTGGGGCAGTATATAAATGCTGTTAAATAAATAAAGAAAGAAAGAAAGAAATAATCATAATACATTCTGATTCAAAATACCCAACATGACTAGCATAATTAAAAACATTCCCCTCATGTTGATTTGAGAGAAATCTGGTTTTCAGTTTTAATTAAAGAACGTCTGCTTAAAAATTTAGAGACCTATTGCCACACACATTATGTGAGCTTGGGTTATGCAGTCCAGTGGGTCTGACTTAATCTGAGCTGGGATAATAGTTACAAGACAACCCCAGTTTGTGCTCAGAAGCAGCGTTAGAGGGAAATTCAACAGAACATATAAATAGTTTTTGTGATGTAAAGCTTCTTTTTTAGTACTTGGTATTATAGTAATGCCAGCATCAAAATACATCAAACCTGGCCAAAAAACCCAAAACAAAACACCACCACCATAACAAACCCTCATTATATCAAATTCAAGTAAAATCAGTCCCATATTTGTCATCCTCTTTCTTCACAATGCTGAAATGACTTGACTCTGTTATTATTATCACAGGTTATATGGGAAAACAGTACTGTTGCACAGTTAGTAGTATCATTACTAAAAATAATTGCTATTCCAAGTATGCTTTGAAACTGTGTCTGAGACTGTAGGAATAACTGGCCTCAGTCACAGTTCATAGTCATATCCTTGATTGCCTTAACTGTCAGAAGCTAGTGAACTTGCTATGGATGTTAACCACTGCTTAAAATATTTATAAAATTTGTTGACAGCAAATCTGAACCATTACTTATCATATGGAATACAGTACAATTATGGGGTTAGTTGCCTTATGATAGTTTATAACTCTCCCTTTACAATTTTTAAAGTATTTAGTCTTATGTGTATTATTACTTAATTTATGTCTCAAAAATGAATGGAAAGAGAAGCCAATAAACATCTACACTAACTAGGATATAATCCATCCCTAGACAGTTCTCAAAATTGGGTACAGAAAATATGGTTTGATTCATGATAAATTCACATTGTTTTACTGTAGGAATGGTGTTTTACTGTAGGAATCTGTAGGATGCCAAAAGCAAGTTGGCTTTTTCATGACACAGGAGTTAAAAGCTTAGTGAAAATGTTCAACACTGTTTTCTAATGTGTAATGGTATTCGGGGGGTGGGGAGAATCTTTTTAGGTTACTGAAATAACCTGACCACAATTTTTCCATTGGAACTTTCCCATTATTTACTATAAGTTCATTATTTCATATAGGATTTTGTTCTTTAGATTTTACTTTCACTTCTGTTACTCTCCAAGGTTTTGGGGATCCAATAATGTACATCCAAATTCTTTTAGTTAAGCTAAGTTTTAAAAAAAAACAATGTTTTTCCTGTTCAGGTCCTGAAGTGAATTTCTTTAAGGATTTAAGGCATCCTTACTTTCCTGTAGGATTTAAAGTATGTCAGACCCCAACAAAAGGCTGATATTGTCAAAATAATGGCAAAAGAAACAAAAGCCAGGCTCTTCAAATGTTTGGCTATTCCACTTCTTCATAACAGAGAGAAGATGAAAATCAGAGGGAATCTAATAGCATCTTTTCAGACTAACAAATTTTAACATCAGATACAAACAGCTGCTAAACTGATATAAATGTAAATTGGGATGAACTGGAGGGGAAGGGGGAACACAGGCTGGTTATATAAATGCAGTTTACATGTAAACCAGATTACAAGTACATTATCAATTAACAACTGTAATGTGTTAAAATACCATTGTGTTTGTTGAGACCTTTTGAGGCAACGTGAAATTTCTTGATGTCAGTTTAGCAATCTCACATTCAATTGTGCTGTTAATTTTTTTTTCTTTCCCCAAAATGGTTACTTTGAGATTTGTAACAGAATGTCCTGAGAAGTTGAAATAGTTTGATATCAGAAGGTATTTGTAATCCATGCATCTGTTGAAGTGAGCTATATCGTATGAAAACTTTTGCCTTTTAAATAAAATGTGCTAATGTGAAAAAGTGCTACTAGACTCCTTCTGATTTTTGGCTGCCATAGATTATCACAGCTCTCCTCCTATAATGTTACAATTTCTGAGAAACTCTTGTTCTAGCTGAGCAGTACATGATAAAATGGTTGTTTATGCAGGAGAAATATTTGCCATCTTGTTCAACCACAAAATAGCAAATAGGATGGCATTGTTCTGGCCTGTATCAATATTGTCCTCCAAGCACTTTGCTAGATCGGTCAACTGTCTTCTGCAAAAAAGACATGGACTTTACACTTGTTTGAGAATAGAACCTTATGAAAGCTTTTAATAAGTGCATGCATACACAATCACAGTAATATATATTAAGTGATATTAATAGCCTTTAGGACAAACTCACCTTGCAGCAGGAATTCCTCTCTTGTTAAGGTCTGCTCTTACTTTTTCTCCTACATGTTTATAAATCTCCACAATTGCCAATATTGCAGCATCTCTCACCTGTGAACATACAGTACAAACTGGTAAACAATATTTAAAGGTATAATAATTTGCTGTGTTTAATATCTAATCTTCTAATCTTTTTCCATCATCTCTTTCCACATCTACCTTTCAAAATTTGTACACCTAATAAGGAAAGCAGTGAAACAAGCCTACTTTATTTTTAACTTGTCCCTTGAAACACTGCTAGATTTTTTTCAAACGCGCTGATCAACAAATCTGATGAAACACACTAAAATGATTCTTTAGAGTTATCAAATTCCTTCCTGGCAACTTCCTGAAATTTAATCTTCTCTAATACACTATACTGCACTGGACATTTACATGTAGATATAACTCCTCAATAAAAGTATACAGCACAAAGAAAATATTTAAATTTCTTTGCTGTAAGCATGCTTTGTATCACTGCTGCCATATCACTGACCAAATCATGCTGTATCTGACTGTACCTACAATACCTGCTGCATCTTATTTTATTTATCACATTTATAACCCACTAAATCAATCACAGATTTTTGGCAGTTTACACTAATAAACAGCATGTATAGCAAATAGTATAAAAATTAAAAGATCCACTGTAAAAGTGAAGTTATATTTAAAATCACAACTTGTCCATTTCTGACAGGGCCATCAATCCCCAATGAATTCCATCGAGAGATAATGACTTCAATAAATAACAATCCAAAATAAAATGACAGCTTCCAGGTTCCCTTCACACATTCATGGTAGTAATTCAATATACCACAACTACACAAGTCCATGAGCAACTGCAGGATTGGTAATTGTCAACACCATCTACCCCCGGCTGGTAAATGCATAATAGGCAGTGCCACATTGTGGTTTTGTTGAAAGCATCCAGTTGTTTGTATGCTGTAGGACAAGAGATGGCAGCTACCAGAACCCTCTTTCAGGCATGTTTAACAAAGCAGACCTATTGAGCAGGCAAAATGACCTATTTCACTGTTTGTAGACCTGCCAGGATGCTCCGGGGGTGGTGGGAGGGGATTGTGTATCTTTCTCTCTGCTTTCCCCATATACTTGCTTATATAGCAGTAGCATTGCTGCCACTGGTCAGGGGGAGGGGGGGGGAATCAGGTAACAGCTAGAAATAATTGAATAAATAATAAATAATTATTTAAGAATAAATAATAACAAATCCAAAATTTGGCAACTTGGGGCATATCGAGAACTGTTTGTCTAGGGGCCCCAAATAACTGATTTCTGTTTAACTGCAACGCTCTTGAAACAATGCCTTCACAAATAGGCATTCTTTTGAGAACACAATTTGGTTCATCATAATGTATTGAACTAAAATAGTCTGGTTTCATACATTAAGAAATAAATAACAGCTTACAAAAACAGCTAATGAATTCATATAATATATTACATCAGAACTAAACAGACTACATGATATAATTGCCAAGCAGCCTGTTAGCTCCCAAACTGAAACCTAAACAACATCATAGGAATTGAACTTATTTCATGTTGTATGCCTTTTTAAAATCCCATCTCCAAAGTTTCTGCAAAAGCTCTTATACATGTGTGTGTGTATAACACACACACATATATACATACATATATACACAATTAACATTTTTATTAAACATTTTTGATTAAATAAATCCATATGCACCTTTTCTCTGTGATGGAAAAGTTATTTCAAAATCAAAATTTTAAAGTTTATTAGAGTAAGAGATCCAGGACAGGAAATTAATTCATCTGTCATGTGATCACAAAAGCCTGTATTAAGATAAGATATATTATAGTTTATTTCTATGGTATAAATATAAAATGTGTAAGACAAACCATAACTTGGGGATAATCATGAGAAACTAGGCACCAACTTCTCCTATTATTTTTACCTTAGTCTAACTTCACAGAAATTTGTACTACTCTGAAGCTTTATGAATCACTGAGAGAGGAAAGCAGACTGGTTTTTTTTTTATAATCTTTCTTTAGAGATAACACTGACAATAAAGAAATCAGACTCTATAGGGGCTTTGTTTCTGTTGTGCAACTAAGATAATCTTACCTGGCTATTGGAGTCTCCAGACAAAACACACAAGTGTGGCACCAGTTTGCTGAGGATTAGTGACTGTGCACCATAGCTAGGAAAATAAAACAAAACAAAAATGCAGCAAAGGTTATTTTTTTCTCTATCATGTAAAGAATCAATAACATCAATAGATACTAGTTCTGTTATCATCTAATTACTGAAACCTTACATTTGGAAACATTATGAATTCATAATTAGAGTAAGTCCTGTTTTCAGTTTAGGATCTTAAAAAGTAGAAAGTTTAAGGAAAGAAAACGTACCACCATTAAAATAATTTAAGAGCTTTTTTCATAAAATTAAAATACATACGCATTTAATGTTGCAATAAGACACAGACACACGCCTTCTCGTGAACGATAGTTCTTGTGTTTAAAGCCAGCAGCAAGCCGTTCCCAAATGAACTAGTAAAAAATAAAAAATAATGGATACTTAATACTAAATATGTAATAGCTATTATAAACATCTGAATCAAATAACTGAAGTTGAAGACTTCAGATGTTTCATCTTAATTTTTCTTTGCTAAACTTAATCTTCTCACTGTGGTTTCAAGACATTATTCAGAAAGGCTCTGGCATTCTTTTACAATAGATTTTTAATGCATAAATTACAATTTGACATATTTGTTGTGCACACTTATACTCCTGTTTCTGTCTGTCCTCTAATTTCAATGCTGATTTTGTTCTTCAGTGAGCTTGTGTGATGATCTCTGGATCCTTCTTCTATTATGAATAATTTGGTCTACATGCATTTGCTTCCATCTATCTTTCCATGTTTCATCTGCCCTTATTCCTTTCTTGATTTTATCTTTATGATTCTGGACTTCCCAGGAGCTTTGCTATATCACAACAGCTAATGCTGCAAACTTGAAGCTTACAAGACTAGATTGCTTTGAAATATTACTGCAAAGAAATTCTAGCTGCTCCTCCATTCAGCTGCAATGCTGCCATTATAATCTCTGCTGTTCAGCAGGCATTCAGAAGAAAAAGGTTGCTTAGCAACTGCTGCACGGTGAGCAAAGGCACATTTCCTAAACTGCAGCATTTTATGACTTAGACCCTCCCTGTATTCAAATCATGCTGAATCACAAACATAGCGATGCATGTATACAGTATGTAGACTACATTAACCTACATTGTTCTTAATTTTTAAAAGATATTTTTAAAACAAAACCAGATAGGGCAGCTAGGATATATTGTCTGTATATATATTCCAAAATAACGTCAGTACTTTAAAATGGCATGGAAACAATTTGGTGGAATAGAATAATTTCCCTACTACTATATTAACTTTAGCATGGGTTTCAGGTAGTTCTCAATATAGCAAGTTCACAGTAAGAAAAACAAAAATAACTAGGCATTTATAAAGCATTAGATATTTAGAACTTAGTGAAAGTAGTGTCCAGGGAATCAATATAAAATACTTCCAAGAAAGCCTGCTCAGGACAAGTATCATAGAACATACAGGGTGGAGCGGATTTTATACTGAGCTTCTGAAAAAAAATCAGGATATAAATTTAATAAAGAAATAAGCCTATAAATATGAGTTATCTTCTTCAAGTTTGGACAGTGCAGGAACTCAGTAAACCATCATTAAGAAAACCTCTAGCAGGGAGCAGGTGTTCCAGATTTGCTTTCTTCCTTTAAAACCATTGGTCCTTATCTTGCTGTCAGTTTTAACAGAGAACCACCTCTTGCACATGACAGCCTTTTGGTATTTGTAAACCACTATTGTATAGTTTACTTTTATGGAAGATAAGTTGGCCCAGTACCTTTCACACTTCCTCATAAGGCTTGGTTTCTTGACCGTGTAATGAAGGGGCAGGCTACCCACACCCTGTTCATTATTTCAGCCTGTCTGACCCTCCTTCAAGGCAGATGGCAAGCTGCCAGCATAGACAATATCTTCATCATCTCAAGCAGAAGCACATGGCTTTGACACATACACAACAAGCAGTTTCTCTCTAATCCCCCCTTTTCTGCTAAAGAGGAAAATGTTTTTTTAAGAATCAAGCAGAAGTTGCTGGATGGGAGTTTGAAAACCAATCTCTCCTCAGGCTCAGATCTAAGCTAACATTTGCAGGAAATCAGCACAGAGGTAACATCTGTACCAAGGGTCATCCATTCTCTGCAGCAACACAAACAAATGAGCTAAGAACTGTGCTAAATTTAATTTCTTTTCTGTGTCTGCTGGATGAGGATTGTCTTAATCCAGTCCCTGTGTGTTTTAGGCTAATTGGCACTTCTTTAAATCAGAATTGTCTCCAAATGAGCAGCAGGCTAGCCTTATCCCATGGTCTGTCAGAATTTTATTTTACAGAATTTTTCCTGTACATTTTTGATTGGAGGTTCTTTTAAGATGCTATCTGAAATTTTAGCAGCTCTGTATTTTTATTTCCAGCCCCACTTAATGTTTTGCATGTAAACTATATGGAATTTAACCTATTAGCTTTTCCTTTTTAAAATAAATTTTGATTCTGTTTATATCTTATGAGATTGATCTGTCTCCCAAATGAGGGTGAGGCTCATTTCCCTAGTCTTATACCCTACTATTGCAAGGTCAAGAGGTGACACTATAGACCAGTGTTTCTCAACCTTGCCAAGTTTAAGATGTGTGGACTTCAACTCCCAGAATTCCCTAGCCAGAAACACTACTATAGACCATATTTCATTTTTATTTTTTTTCTTTTACCAGCCAACAAGGCAGAGGCAGTGTAGACCCTCTGCCTTTGCACAGTGGGATTGTGGGGAGCATGAAAAGTAAAGGCAACTCTCTGAAAGATAGGCAGTAGCATCAGTAACTACCAAGCTGCTAGGAAGGAAGAGAAGATAGAGTTTGCAGACTAGGCTTCTAGGAGGTGAGGTTGAAACCTCCAGCCTTTCATCCTACATGTTCAGTCCTGCCTCTAAAGGGCTCTTATGATCCAGGTAGCACTCCTGTGAACCCACTCCAGCTTCTCCATGTCCTTTTTATATTGAACGGCATCCTCCTCCCCTGGAATTCCTCATGCTGTTTGTTCCTATAGGCCTGGGGCTAGATTGTTTGAATGGATTCCCTTTTAGTTGCGATTGATCCAGAGGCATGTTAGGTTTTTTTGGGGGGGGGGGAGTTTCAGCCCCATATGCTGGTTATATTTTACATTATGTTGTGTGCTATTTTATGTATATATTTTTTTATTTTTGTGATGTCACCCAGAGTTGCTTGGAGTTGGTGGCCTAAACATTTGGCTTATATATAAATAAAACAGGACACAGTTGTATACCAGACAGGAAACACAACCAGATGCACTAATTCTACTTTATTGTAAGGCTATAGTAACAGAATCTTGCAAGTCAGAAAGTACAGTGGGGCAAAAAAGTATTTAGTCAGCCACCAATTGTGCAGGTTCTCCCACTTAAAAAGATGAGAGAGGCCTGTAATTTTCATCATAGGTATACCTCAACTATGAGAGACAAAATGAGAAAAAAAATCCAGAAAATCACATTGTCTGATTTTTAAAGAATTTATTTGCAAATCATGGTGGAAAATAAATATTTGGTTACCTACAAACAAGCAAGATGTCTGGCTCTCATAGACCTGTAACTACTTCTTTAAGAGGCTCCTCTGTCCTCCACTCGTTACCTGTAATAATGGCACCTGTTTGACCTTGTTATCAGTATAAAAGACACCTGTCCACAACCTCAAACAGTCACACTCCAAACTCCACTATGGCCAAGACCAAAGACCTGCCGAAGGACACCAGAAACAAAATTGTAGACCTGCACCAGGCTGGGAAGACTGAATCTGCAATAGGCAACCAGCTTGGTGTGAAGAATCAACTGTGGGAGCAATAATTAGAAAATGGAAGACATACAAGACCACTGATAATCTCCCTTGATCTGGGGCTCCACGCAAGATCTCACCCTGTGGGGTCAAAATGATCACAAGAACGGTGAGCAAAAATCCCAGAACCACACGGGGGGACCTAGTGAATGACCTGCAGAGAGCTGGGACCAAAGTAACAAAGGCTACCATCAGTAACACACCACGCCGCCAGAGACTCAAATCCTGCAGTGCCAGATGTGTCCCCCTGCTTAAGCCAGTACATGTCCGGGCCTGTCTGAAGTTTGCTAGAGAGCATTTGGATGATCCAGAAGAGGATTGGGAGAATGTCATATGGTCAGATGAAACCAAAGTAGAGCGTTTTGGTCTAAACTCAACTCGTGTTTGGAGGAGAGAGAATGCTGAGTTGCATCCAAAGAACACCATACCTACTGTGAAGCATGGGGGTGGAAACATCATGCTTTGGGGCTGTTTTTCTGCAAAGGGACCAGGACCAGGACGACTGATCCGTGTAAAGGAAAGAATGAATGGGGCCATGTATTGTGAGATTTTGAGTGAACACCTCCTTCCATCAGCAAGGGCATTGAAGATGAAACGTGGCTGGGTCTTTCAGCATGACAATGATCCCAAACACACTGCCTGGGCAACGAAGGAGTGGCTTCGTAAGAAGCATTTCAAGGTCCTGGAGTGGCCTAGCCAGTCTCCAGATCTCAACCCCATGGAAAACCTTTGGAGGGAGTTGAAAGTCCGTGTTGCCCAGCGACAGCCCCAAAACATCACTGCTCTAGAGGAGATCTGCATGGAGGAATGGGCCAAAATACCAGCAACAGTGTGTGAAAACCTTGTGAAGACTTACAGAAAACGTTTGGCCTCTGTCATTGCCAACAAAGGATATATAACAAAGTATTGAGATGAACTTTTGATACTGACCAAATACTTATTTTCCACCATGATTTGCAAATAAATTCTTTAAAAATCAGACAATGTGATTTTCTGGATTTTTTCCCCCATTTTGTCTCTCATAGTTGAGGTATACCTATGATGAAAATTACAGGCCTCTCTCATCTTTTTAAGTGGGAGAACTTGCACAATTGGTGGCTGACTAAATACTTTTTTGCCCCACTGTATGACAAACAGGACAAACTTTATACAAAAGAACTAATGGAGGCAAATTTGACACCAGGACTCAAAACAAGGACAAAATAATATCAGCATTTCAATCTTCCAGGGCACTCTACTGCAGATCTGAAAGCAGCCATTTTGGAAAAAAGAAACTTTACCAGCCCAATTGAGCAAGAGATTGCTGAACTTACTTCAAAAGGTTTTAAACAGTCTGCAGGGGGAGCGGGAGAAGAGTAAGAAAGTCAGGATAGCCACTCCCTAGAATCTCCCAGGGTATATCCACTAGTTGCTGTAGTATAGATTTAGTTTGGCAAGATTCTGTCTATAAGGTGTAAACAAATAAAGGGACTATACTCGACTGGACTGTTCATCATTGTTCTTGGGCTGGGCCTGACACCACCACCCCATGAACCTTTAATGCTTTCCATCCTCCACCAGTAATACACATGCAAATACCTTATAATTTTTTGATGTTGAACGTGCAAGAAACAGACAAAATGTAGTACCAATGTTCAAATCATCAAATGTTCAAAATTGCACTACAGTAAAGCCTTCTGTTAGATTAATTACTGACAATATTCTATCTCTATTATTCTCATGAAACTCCTCCCCTTGATTTAGCTAGTGATCCTTTGGCAAGTAAAACCTTTGATCTCCTTTTGTCATCTTGAACTCCACTGAGGGCCCTCTGTGATGAGTAGATTAGGAGCCTCTGCTGCTACTTCTTCTTCAGGACTCTTCCCAGATCATGAGCTCAAGTGCTTTGTGGGCTTCACGCTAGTCATGAATTAATAAGCCTTCACTCTAATTCTTTCTAGGCCACCTTTTTCTGGACCAACCATCTATCCATATTAAACTGTCATGTTTAGTCCATGTTGCCATTTTAGTTACCAGCTATCATCTCCATTTCCATGGTCTCCATTTTCCAGCTTCTTCCCAGAGTCCCCTTAGGTTCCCTTATTCACTCCAAATTTGCCCCCTCCTTTTCCTATGAGAAGTATTTCTGTCAGAATATACACTAACACCTATTTTCAGCTCCTTATCAGCAAAGCAAGTACACATTGTTTTGTCTGCATACTTGCATGGATGTGAAAAGAGCCAGCAAGAAGTCATGGCTGAAGATAGGTTTCTCATAGGTCTCTTAAATCTACTTCTCATGTTCATGAGGTTTATGCCTGCTTTCACTATCTCATTTTTCAAGATCTCCCATTCCATTTCAACTTGTTTATTCTTTAGGATTTCACACCATGGTAGTGGTACCTCGGGATACGAACTTAATCCGTTCCGTGACTCTGCGCGTATGCCGAGTTGGTCGTAACCCGAAGGAAATTTCCCCGTAGGGTTCAATGTAAATCCGGTTAATCCGTTCCGCCCTCCGAATTTGGTCGCACCCCGAAGCAAATTTTCCCATAAGGTTCAATGTAATTACCGTTAATTCGTTTTGGCATCCGCGGACCACGCATCAGAGGCGCAAAAACGGCCGGGCGTGGCGTGGTGCGAAAACGGCCGGGTGCCGCGCGGCGTGGCACAAAAATGGCCGGGCACCACGCAGCGCGGCGGAAAAATGGCCGCGGACCACGTGTCAGGGGCGGACAAATGGCCGCGGACCACATGTCAGGGGCGGAAAAATGGCCGTACCCCGAGGCGGAGTTCGCACATCGAGGTAAATTTTTGCGGCCGGAGCTGGTCATAACCTGAAAATTTCGTTAGTAGAGGCATTCATATCCCGAGGTACCACTGTATATTCCCCAGCTTTTGACCGTGTGCTTTAAAGTCTGCCTTCCTGAAGTCCAACCGACTTTCAGCAATTCCTCCCCAAATTATCTTGAGCCCCTTATATAATGTGGTTGTCTTCCCCCTAGGTACTTGATACCTTCAGTCCATTGACCAATTCTATCTATCTGTCAAGATTAAATTCAGATAGTTGAATTTAATCCTTGTTTTTTTCTTCCATTTTCTGAAAACTAATTTGTTGTCAAGAAAGATCAGAAATCTGCCAAATCTCCCACTCCTAGCCAGTTAAGTTTCCCAACTGATATCAAGGTAGTTGGTTATCACAACAGCCTCTCTTCTTGACAACTTGATGAGTTGATTTAAAAAGGCATTGTCCACATCTTCTGCCTGGATAGGTGACCTGTAGTTAACTTTCCAAATGATATCACTCTTGTTTTGTACTCCTTTTCATCTTACCCAGATGCTTTCAACAAAACTTCCACATTCATGATTTTTTCCCCCACAGGCATATGACTTCTTTACTAAAAAGCCATTTTGCTTCCCCTTTTTAAAGCCTATTTCTTGTAAAGAAATAACATACTTTGAGTTCTACATTTGAATTAAGATTTTCATCCCACCAGACCTCCATGATGCTGGCCATATTTAATTTCCTATATTAGAATTTTTAGTTACCCATACTCTGTACACTGGTGTACAGACACTAGAAATTATGGATGCAATTCTTTACTGGTCTCTCTATAGCCATATACTGAAGATTTCCTAATAATCTTTCCTCATAGTTCCTCCATTATCACATGCAGCCATATTCCTAATGCCCAGTAAACAATTTTTCTCAGTTTTTGTAAGATGTAACCCATCACTGCTTATGAGTCCTTTATATTGGTGAGTAAGCTTTGGTCTTGAAATCCAAAGAGTTTTTGATAATATTATCTTTTTAGTCAGTTGTTCACTTCCAGGATCCTGCTTTCTCTTCTGGTTTGATCATCAACAGAAAAGATGGATGAAAACATTACTGTTGCCCCTTTTGTCTTTCTTCCTAGTCACTTGGAATCCTCTAAAGAGTTTGTCTTCTAGCATTCAGTGGTTCCCATGGACAGGAATAGATAGCAATCAGTCAGTTTGACAAGACTAGGTAATCTTTCTGTTATTTCCTGAACACATGCACCAGAAAGACAGCACACTTCTTGCAATCAGTTTGTCTTGTTTACATACAAGATATGTGCATATTTTATGAATATTGTCCCCCAGAGATTCATATGGCACCCACTCTCCTGGTGTTCCAAAAGGCCCTTAAGACCTGGCTCTGTTCCCAGTTCTGGGATTACTTTGTGGAACCCCTGTTGTGTTTTTGATTTTTATAGTTATTTTCATGTCTGGACTTTGTTGTGTTTTTAACTGTTTTAATTGTATATTTGATATGTTCCTTCTCCAAGGAAGATTTACGAGAGATGTAATTGGCATGGTCTTCTGCTAAAAAGACAAACAGTGGTACAATATACCCCCAACAAGTCACTACTATTGCTCCCTCACCATCCATCCTTTTGGTAGGATCTGAGATGGATTTGTTTGTCTTCACATTCAAATCCCTTGGGAAAAGTTTGGGTTTTTTCACATGCTACCAGCTGAGGAGTGCAGCAACAATAACTAAATGATCATATATTCATTCAGCTGCAGCTGTAAGTCATTCCCTCTCAGACTATATGCTTAAACTTTGTGCTTAACACACAAGTGAACCCATGTATCCTCAGCCAGAAAAATCACAATTCCCCCCCCCCCTTTAAATTGCTGGTTGAGACTTTGCTGGTTACCTCATTAGAACAGAATGATTCACATTGAACAGAAAAAATCCTCTCCATAGAATTCCTACCATTGGTGGAGCTACTTGGTCCATTAACTTCAAAGTAAGATTCTGGGCCTGTTCTCGAACCTGGTCTTTGGCATCTCCCATTCGATCCATCAACACTATAAGAACTAGGGGATAAAAATAAGAGCAAATGCATTATGCAATGAACAAGCTCGATGAATAATTTTGAAGCTCTGTGCCAAAACAGTTTATTTTTTTATCTTGTTTCAACCATATTTCAACTGGTCAAGATTTCTTATTAAGACATGTTTCATACAAACAGCAAAGATAGCTATTTTATAACTTCTTTCTTGGCCATGTAAAACACTTTTGAATTCTCCAGCTACATGGGTTTATAAGCATCTTCATCCAATTTCTTTTCCTACTCGTGCAGCTAGTTCTGAAAAGTTAATATTAGATAACATGCTGGCTGGGGAATTCTGGGAATTGAAGTCCACCCATCTTAAAGTTGCTGAGGTTGAGGAACCCTGGATATAAGTTCTTTTTTGCTTGCTCCCTAATCAACCTCCAGAATTGTTGACAGAATTTTCAATATTAGACTCCTAGTAACACATCCATCTTCTTGTTTGTTCTCCTAAAACATTTATCATATACAAATTATGTGCAGAAACAAAATACAACTACAACTATGTCCAATTAAATGATACACAATGCATGTAGAGATCCCCACTTTTTTATTTTTAACTACATGAAAAAACATTTGGGAGAATATCCCATCATTCTCAGGCATGTAGACAATTTTTTCCCCCTGTTATCGGTATATTTCAGGCCTAATGAAAAAATCCAGAAGAAATTATTTATTTGCTAAATTCAGTCTATTGATTTAATTTCTGTTACAGATACAAGTGTTAAAACAATGTTTACCACCCTCTGCAAAATGCTGGCATAATTATTTTCAGAATACCAAGCAATGCCTTACTGACTGATCATATGCTTACTGAACAAGCATTATTTTATGAAAAATAACCATTATTCCTTTTAAGTTTAGCACTGAGAGACAGACACAGCTTTACTCAAACCACATACCATCTATTTCTTACAATAGCTACATTAATTACAGCTATAAGTTAAATATTTGGATTAAATTCTAGAACATCTAATTAGGCGTGCTCTTAACAAAGTAAAGTACAAATAACTTCTGACTGGACATTTTATACTGATTTTGTTATAAATAATCAGTCATCTAAAATATGCTTCGTAAGTATATTTTTAAATACTTCAAAGACTATTTCTTAAAAATCATGGCAGAGAGACTGCCATGCTATGTGGGCCAACAGTATGCCAAGTGCTTTCCACATCAGATAACGGTGCCATCTAGTGATGGTCAAATAAACTGCAGGTATTTTCCTTCTCATACATACAGCCAACTATTTAATTTTATTTTTAAGTTAGGTACCAAAAATGCAACGATAGCATGCTAGACACTCAGACTAACTAATGCTGCATATACAGAGCAATTTATATCGTAAACTGTTAAAACAGTTACAGTTAAATACAATTTTAATTGTTTATAATGAACTGGTCCTCAGATCAGAAGTCTGTAGCACCTTTTTCAGACTAACACATTTTATTAAAAGATGTACGCTTTTGTGAGCTAAAATTTACTTCAGATCCACAGCATAGATAAATGGATGTAGACAGGTTGGTTAAACAGATACAGGGTACACGTGACATGAGTATCTTATCAATTAACAATTTTAATATGTTAAGGACCCATTGTGTTGGTTGAGACTTTCTGAGATAGTCTGAAATCTTTTGATGTGGGTTCAGTAAGCTTTTGCTCAACTGTACTGGTAAAATTTCTTTTTTCTAAAATGTTCACTTTGAGATGTGCAATACAGTGCCTGGGAGGCTGAAGTGCTCTTATATTTCTTCATCTTTGAGTCCTGATTTCAAACTTGTGTCCATTAATTATTTTGCACAGAATTCAAAATTAATCATTTTGGGATGGTAACAGTGAGATTTTAAAGTTTAATTGTCCACAAAATAAAGTTTGTCCTGTCTGTTCTATGAAAAATCCAGAAGGGCATTGCTGGCAGATGATGGCATATATCACATTACAGGAAGAGCAGGTGAAGGTGCCTCTGTTCTTGTGTGTAGACCTGTTATGTGTGTACTTGTTAACATTACAATTGTTAATCAATAAGGTACTTATGGGTATCACATACAAGTAGTCCTCACTTAATGGTTTGTTTAATGACAGTTCGAAGTTACAATGCCTTGGAAAAAGTGCTTTACAACCTGTACTTGCACTTACGACTGCCGTAAACCGTTGCACCATCCCCACGGTCACGTGATTGCAATTTGGGCACTTGGCAACCAGCTCACATTTACAACCAGTCGCAATGTCCTGTGGTCATGTGATCGCAATTTGTGACCTTTTTTATGACAGTTGTAAAGCAAATCACACAATCGTTAAGAAATTCCCCCCAAAAAGTCAATCGGGGATGCTGGATTTGCTTAATGATGTGATTCGCTTAATAACCATGGTGATTTGCTTTACAGCTGTTGTAAAAATGGTCGTAAAATCGGGGTCCGGTCACATGGTGACTCACTTAATGACCGCCCTGCTTAATGACCAATTTTCCAGTCCCTATTGTGGCTAAGTGAGGACTACCTGTATAACTTGTATCTGGATAACCATCCTGTCTTTCTCTCCTTCACCTCTACTGCCCCATCTCAATCCTACATCAGTTTAGCCACTCCATGTATCTGATGAAGTGAGTTATAGCTCACAAAACCTTTGCCTTTCTAAAAAATTGTTAATTGGAAAAAGTGCTACCAGATTTCTGATTTCTGGCTACCAGAGATTAAAATGGCTCTTCACCTACACTGGTTGAGAAAATGACAGACAGAATACAATTTTGCCCCGTATTTTATACTACTATGCTACCAGGAAAATAAATTTTAGGAGATAAAATAACCTCAATATAAGTATTCAAAATTAATCATTTTGGGATGGTAACAGTGAGATTTTAAAGTTTAATTGTCCACAAAATAAACTTAGAAAAAATTATGACATTTCTGACTGAGTTTTACCATAACTAGAAGGTGAGGTGCAACAGGCAATGAACTAGCAGTCAAACAGGAAACCACAAGATACAGATGAAATAGCCATTGAACTGTTTAAATTGCAGAAAGGCAGTTAATGAACAGTTCTGTGTGGACAAATATGGAACAAGATTGTATGGCCTAAAAACTGGAAAAAGCTTGGTATATATCAAAAAATGGACACGCAAATTATTGAGCCTCATGCAGGCAAAGTTTTGCTTAATATTATATGTAACTCTGTTCTTTGTACAAAGTGAAATGCCAAATGAATAGGCAGAGGGACATAAGATAGACAATGGACAGACCAACAGAATGTGAGGTTTACCTTTTCTTAAATGATTGCAGTACAGAAAGCCTTTATTAAACAGATCATGCCAGAATGCAAAACATAATAAACGCAATGTGGGTTTCAGAACTAAGAATCTTTACAATAAATAAGAAGCTTATATAAGAACTTAATTTGGAGAAAGAGTGGTTCAGAATAGGTAAGGGAGTAAAACAAGGATGTATGTTGTCATCATATCTGCTTAACTAATACAGCCAATACTGTATATTATAAGAATGGCATGATTGGAAGGGATGCTACCTGGTATCAAATGTAGAAACGGTAATATTAATTGAGATATGCACATGATAGCACCTTACAGGCCAGAAGATTACTTAGAAGAGCTTGTTATGAAAATGAGAATGAGAAATCTCAATTAGTGCTTAATATTAAGATCGCAAATGTAATGTCACTCAACATGCTTAGTGAACATACAGTTGATGGTAAAGAAATGAAGGTAGCAGATAAAAAGCAAGGTAAAACCTAGACAAAATTATGAAGAATGTGGATCTATCAGTGATAAAGATAGAATATTTAAAGTGTCAATTTTAATAAGAATAAGAGAAATAGATTTGGAGACCATTGCAAAGAATACCATGAACTAAAAGAAAAACCAAATAAAATGCTCCCTTGAGACCATGAACAGCCTCAACAAATACAGAAACTCAGATACAGTGGGCATGCGATAAGAGTAGATAGACTAGAAAAAAATATGTTTGAAAAGATTGAAGGAAACAGAAGATGGGGAAGACAATGGGATCAGGTGGAAGGACAGGATCAACAAGATTACTGGAATATCCTTGGAGAACCTTTGAGTTATTGCTGGAGACAATGCAAGTTGATAAACATTTGTCCATGCAATCAACTGGAGTTAAACCAAATTTAATGGCTCCTAACTGGCACGATCTATTATATGACTGACGTCACATTCAAATTAGGCTGCAATCAAAGGAGGCTCAGTACTCAGTACTCATGGAAAAGACTAGGGAATATTTCTATTTTCCCCTCTGAGGGAGACGGGCGCATATAAATTTAATAATAATAAATAAATAAAAAATAAAAATAAAAAATTTTAAACAGCAAAACGAAAATCTTTTATATGTCTTTGAAACAATGTGGTTAGGGTTAGGTTTTGGGGTTTTTTTACTATTACGAAATGCAATATATACTGTATACAAGGCTCTTTCCCCTTTCAATATTAACTCAAGAAATAAGTTTGCTATTGTGCAATATATTACACCTGTGATTAAAGAGACTCTGTATGCTTTTTTTTTATTAATTACTGTGTACCTTTTACTACCAGGTTGATTAATACTGCATAGCCTGTTCATATAAGTAACACTTCTTGCATATCCATTCAATCCAAATGGAACAATCCACAAATAATGCTTTATTTTAAAATACTGTAACTTTCTAGATTTCCTCATCATGTGTTGCTCTATCGTGGTATCCCCAGCATATTTCATTACTTTAATACGCAATTCTAATTACTAAATGCAAGAAATGTCTCTAAGGCAAGGATCACCAACTTTAAATGAGCTACCAGTTGATAGCATTTTTAAATGATTTAGGCACCTTTTCATCACTACGTACATTTTAATTTATAGTTCTTGAAATTATTTAAGCCTCAGAGTTTTATTCTCTACTACGAACTTGTTATAGTATGCCTACTGTAACCTTAGTGGAAAGTGGGTTCATATAAATTGAAATAACATCCCAAGGAACATTTCTTAACTGTAATCAAAGTATCAAATATGTCCTGCACAATTGCATTCAAATCCTCAAATCAATAAAATATATGCAGATTTTTTAGCAGGGACATTACACAATAAAGTAATTTAATTACAGAATAGTAAGCATTAAAGTAGTAAGTGATCCAGTATGACTAATGTTATTCTATGACTCCATCACATGCCTGGCAGTTGAAAGTGCTAATTAAGACTTTTTTGACATGAAACAATTTATTATGAATTTAAAACTATATAAATGTTCTTGAACACTGACAGACGTTATTGAAATGCTGAAAATCTTGTGTTTAATTAAAATGTAATGCAGTCAGTCATTCTTCCTAGTCAACTACCTGCACATTTCCTAATCAGTCTCTCATAAATTGTTTTCTTCTGATAAACAATTTATCTGATAAATGAGAAAAGAAGCTTCTTTCACCACATGCACACTGTTACCTGTATCCTTTTTCCTCATCACTCAATGTTTTTTTCCTTCTCTCAGCAATCCCTGCCTGAGAGCCAGACAAGGATGTTGGTTGAGGAGAGGACACAAAGAAATGCGAGAGAAAGGCCCAAGGCAAAATGTGATATGGTGATTGTTATGGGGAAGGAGGACAAGAAGGATGTACCCCCTCTTCCAAAAGACTACCCTCTTTTCCTGTGGCTGGGCATGTACATATTACATCCATTCTTCCTATCCTCCTTCAGGACAGGAAGCCTGCATGCAGTATATACAAAATACAAAATACAAAAAAGTATATACAAAAGCTATACAAATCTGTGCCAGTAGTTCTACGGTCTCTTCCTACATTCTCTTCCCTGAAGAGGTAGACAGCATTGCCTGGATGCAGTGGACTCTATTTGTATGTGTCATTCGTGGGACTGCATACCTATATTATTTTTGGGTAGAGCATAGCAATTTGGCACGAAACTTTTACAGAAACTGTAAAAGGAGGTGAACATATATTACCACATTTTGTTGCAAAGCTTACTTTTACTTATAAAGGCAAATTATACATATGGACAGAACTTAAATCAATTATCTCAATCGCTTCTCTTATCAGTTTACCTCTAATTTATCCTGCAGGCAAGGTAACAGCTCTGAATTTTAAACACTTCCCTGAAAAATGCATACTTCTGATTTTATCCATTATTGTCAGCCTTTCGAGGTAGACAAGATCAAGACAGAAGCAACAGAGATACCAGGAATGTTCTTTATTGTTGTAGGGTAGAATTAATGAATCCTGAAAGCCTGTCAGAGTTTTTTCTCTCTGCCTCATCTTAAACCAAATAAAATCAAGAGAGGGTTACTTTGATTTCTTTCTCACACTTTCTACTTTTTCAGGAAAAAGTTGCCTTTTCTCCTCTCTTAATAGACCCTTGCTCCTTTACCCCTTCCCAAGGCCAGAGCCACACTGTTCACATTATTATACCCCAGTAGGAAAGAAAACTAAGGGGAAAAAAGGATTATTAAACAATCACCCATCTATTCATAAAGATATAGAAAAGTATGGACATAGCCCTTTCCCAGTAGCTGTTAAAGGTGAGCAATTATTTTATTTGTAGGTATCTATACAGAGTCAAACACAACAAACTGCCTTCAAATGCATTAATAAGAATCCTTTATATATACTATAAGCAAATCTATCACTACACCATCTTCATTGTTACAAATCTGTGATGTAAAACTCTACTAAAAAAATAAGCAACTATGGACGAAAGGATAAAACTTATTTTTTGCAACGAAAATTTAAAAACCACTTACCAGCTCCTACATAGGCTCTGAAACGTCCTAATAATCTGTCACCAAAGGCACCTAGAAGTTCTAATCCAAGTAATGATACCTATGGAAACATGTTTAAAGTGTTAAAAAAAGTTATTGTGACAATTACCCAGTCATTTAAATCAGCTTCATAAATTTATATATTTGAGAATTTAATCCATAGTTTTAAATTTCATGCAGCTAGTCTTGTACTGTATGCTTTAAAAAATTGTTATCAATTTAAATTGGGAAGAAGGCAACACCTTTCATGTACACTTAATTCTACTTTGATATGGAGAAATGAATTAAATTATAACTAAATGCTGGAACTGATTTGGATTAGGATCAAAGTCTACTCAGTAGAGTTTCAATTATCACTTTTTTTTTACTTTTTATTTCCAATTGCAATGAGTTTTGATATTGTTCAGGTTAAAAAAAATACTTTTACCAAAGTGTACATTTTGTATTTACATTAGAACATTATGCTTAATTTGGATCTGCAGGATGCCAAGAAGCCGTTCCTTTGCAATTTAAATTTGAGAAATACATTCATTAGACTATTGTCTTTTATCTAGCATAAGGAAGCTTAAGTGTTGACAAGGTCAAAAAATATATATGGATGTATTTCTTTGGTAAAGTGGCACCCTAGAACTCTAAACTGGTAAATAAAACTTGAATGTTAGCATTTAACAGGGCGTTCAGTATTACTAATAGCTTTTCCTTAAAAGTAGAGATTTCACCTTTTGTTTTATATTTTACTGCTATATTTATTACCGTGATCAGTTTTGCATATAAAATACAGCACTTTTCCTGGGAATAAGATTCATTGGCTTATGGATTTGCATTGGAGGGAGAGAGGGAGTGTATACTGTCTGTTTTTATTCACTTATTTTAATTGTTGTACGCCGCCCAGAGTCGCTTTGTGTGAGATGGGCGGCTATATAAATGTGATGTATAAATAAATATAAAATCTGTGATGTTTTTATTCTAATAACTTTTTATTTTTTTATAATGCCTGTTTTTATTCACTTATTTTAATTATTGTACGCTGCCCAGAGTTGCTTTGTGTGAGATGGGCGGCTATATAAATGTGATGTATAAATAAACAAATATACTGTATGTATATAGACTGGAGATGCAATTAGGCAGCACAATAATATATTCATTACACTGAAGACAATTATGCTTCTAAATGTACAAGCTCTAGGATTCCAAGAGGCCCAATGAATGAGCAGAAAATGTACTGGGGAGCATGAATTACTAATTTTCTTTCTACTTTCTATTAATTATGCTGCTTTGATTCTCCCAGTCTCCAAGCTTTTGGAAACACAGGGAGCTACAGTGAAGTTCGGGGGTGGGGGGATGACCCTAGTACATGCCCATTTACACCTCTGGATTGAAACTATAGATACTACTAGACTGCAATTCTGACAGACTTTAAAGAGAAAGTTAAACATGTAATTAAAGCTCCTTCAATTGGGCTGACTTTAACAGAACATCAGAAACAGAAAAGATTCCTGGACTTGGCAGGGGTTATAATGAAGTAATGCTGCTTAGCCAGGTTAGTGTGAGAGAAAGAATTACAGTGAGTTAACTATGCTAATTCTTTCCTTTCAGAAAGATCAACTACAGAACAGCATTAGCAGAAGTAAGGGGAAAAAATGAGACTATTATGAATGAAATGAAGAGTTTGCTTGAAGAGTAGGGAAAAATTGTGAAGAGTCAATAAACTTAATTTGAATGCATATAATTAATGACAAGTGGGGAACAGAATAAAAGCCAAATGCCAGGTTGAATCCCTACTCTCATTATATGGGCCAGATGGCATTAATGGTGTGGGGGCAAAATTTAGCCATCCTCAACATTAGACATCCAGCATCTATTCTGGAGATGGGAGTATCCTGAAGTGATGTTTTCCTGCCAGAACTGTCCTTGATAATGTTCTAGCTATGGTATCTCCAAACAGGGCTCTCACCATTTATAACTATCCTACCTTCCTCTACTTCCCAGTGCAGGGCTGCTGGAAAAGTTACACTTGCAGGTGCTGCAACTGGGATACTTGCAAGTATAACAATAATGGAAGAGGATTATGTAAACCTCTGAAGGGAGGAGAGGGCTCAAAAGTCCACCATCCCCAATTTATGATGCAGTTGCTTAAAATATGCTAACTCTCTCTCATGTCTGTGTTTAAAAGTAGAGGGAAGGCAACAAATGTTTATCTATGAGTCATTTGTATTTTAGAATTCTCCACTATTCATGATTCCACCATTCTAAACACTGTTTTAGTGATATTTAGATTTATCTTTAACTTGGTATTTAAATTTGTTAAACTGAGTAACAGCTCCTATAAAACCTTATGTCATGTAGCATTTGTCTTTAAAGCTACATGGTTATTAGTTGTGATTGGTTCAAATTAAGGCTATAATCTTATGCATAATTATCTATGAATATAAGTCCCTTGAAAACACTGCTACTTATTTCTAACTATTCACACAGAATTACATTTTTTGTGTCCTTTTGAAACTGAAATGCTACTCTATCAGCATAAGCCACTATGCTCAATTGAATTCAGTTCAATAAATAATATTCATTACTTATTGTGTAAAGGAATTGTGTAAAGCAATTACTACCTTTATGATTAAAAAATGCATAAATAATACCCAAAGCCTGGCAGAAATGAAAATGTATTACAACACTTAACATTTAAAACATACTCATTTTAAAATATGCTTCACTTTTGTTAACACGAAACACAATACTATGTGTTTAAAGCATGAACAAAGCTCATACTATTCAATAATGAAATACTATCAATTTCAAAATATGATTCTAATACTGTGCTTTCAGGATGTTCACCTAGTCAGTTGCTCTACTCTAGCCAGTATATTAAAGTTGGTCATATATCTGTCTTCTCATTCACTCTCCCTTTGACATTTGTTTCTTATGTAGTTTCCATTATATACATTTAATATAATGGAATAAAATTAATGAATAAGCTATTAATTTAATGAATCAATTGGGGAAGGAGTGCTTGTTAATACTGATGTTAAATTGGGGAGCCTGTTATCCACAGCCAATTAAATTGTATAATATCATTGGGGGTGGCACATTCTCCAAATGACACAAATTATGTGATTTGCATCCATTTATGTTATCTATGTAATGGTAGCATTATATAAATACAACAGGAATTTCATTGTTGCAATTAAAGTTTGCTGCATTGAAGTCTGCTACATTAAGGGCTCACTGTTTTACTTTCAATAAGTCAACTAATTAACAGTATTAGATGTGGAACTGGGAAATAGTTATTACAAATGAATAAAACACATACTACTACAATACATGTATGATTCTTAAATTCTTACATTAAAAGAATTACACATATGATTCTTAAATGTTAAAATAGATTTAGAATGTCTTTTTCACTTATGTCTTTGCAATACCCACTAGGTTAACAATTACATTTGCAAGGCGGCCTACAAATAATGTTCAAAATTTGTATCAGTTACACCCTGTGTAGTATCTATGATGTACACATAGCTTAATCTCTGGAGTACTCTGGGAATCAACAGAAACCTGAGTTATAGAGCAATACTGCCACCAGATGACAAAAGTATAAACAAAAGGACAGCACTCAGACTACTACTGAACTGGATATGTCTATTACTGGAGTTTTAGGAGCAATATCCTGGAGCTTTCTATGATAATCTCAGATTTTTAAACAAAGTGTCTAACTCTTTAAAAATCTTTCCATTATTACTTCTTTTCTGTATGATAGCCAAGAAAAACCTGCTTAGAAAATTTGGAGTATGAGTCATTTTGAATTTTCTACAAGGCAAAATGCAATAGTTTATAATCAAAATATTATTGCAAATGTTTTGAATACTTTGTTGCTTTTCATGATATTTAAAGCTATTAAACTGACTGCTTTAAAAAAATGGAAAATCCTTGTTAACCAATTTGGCTCCTCAGGACACACTATATCCCCAACTACATAGACTATGAAAACACAGAATTCTAGACTAAAATATAGCTGACTAGTTTCTGCTTTACTGTATTAAAACTCATGTATGTTCAACTAGGCTCCTAAATATACATAAGAATTGCAGTCCTAGCATGATAACATGCAGATGTTATATTCAGTCCATAATGAAAATGGATGCAGTATCCTCAAGGAAAATCATGACCCACTTATTTATTTAGGATTATCTTACCTAATTTTATTTTGAATTTTATACTGATGTTTGTCTTGTCTATTGAATATATACATTTGAGCATTACTAAGCTAAACAAAACTGAATTTTACAAAAAGGATAACATTGATACAAACACTATAACATAATCTATTTAATTTTTGAACAATTTGCTTGACTGACAAAAAGCTTAGCAAAAGAGCAACACCCAAATATCTAAAATGAATTAGAACTGTATTTATATCAGGCACAATTATCATTACCTTATAATTACTAGAGTTAACCCATCCTGTTAATTCATCAATCACTTTATCAAGGCGCTGCTGATCCTGCTCAAGATCAGTAGAAATGCTGGGATCATTCAAATATTCCAGAAATTCCTGGCCCACTTGCAACCTGCGGCCCACATCCTTTTGTTGTACCTGGTCACAGAAATAATCCATCTTGCCATGCTCCATTGTTTATTAGACCCAAACTTTACCGAACCTGATAAAACTCTAATGTGTCTCTAATGTTTGGTGAAAGGGGATTGCAAACTTCCCAAGAAACTGTAATGAAAGGGATTCAGGAAAGTTTTCTGCCCATCAGCAGGGAGGGGGAGAATTTTTTGTCTTCCTTCCGTCGCAAAAGATAAATTCCAGAGAGTAAAACACCAGTCTTGGAGGAAGCAAAACATTAAGTCATCATGAGCCCGACATACAAATTCCGTACAAAGTATCCGGGGGCTGCTGTTGCGATGCAAGCTCTGGGGGAGGAAAGTACCCTACAGCTACGGAAGGCTTAGTTGGAGGAGTTTAAGAGAGGGTGGCGAGGTCTTCTCGGCTCCCGCTTTTCCAGAATCCCTCTCCCAAACCTCCCGACAGCAGGGACGGCGAGGCACTTCAGCAGATGCAAGGCTAGGAGCGCTCCCTCAGGGCTGGGCAAAAAATGCCGCAGATACCGCCGGCACCTCTCCGACTTCGGGCGCCGCCGGCCACCCCACCGCCTCTCACCGCAGTGAGCAACGGCGGCCGCTCCTCCTGGCCAGGGGAAGCAGGAAGCGGCTGGAGCCTCCGGGTCGGGGCTGCGGCGAAGGCGGAACTTTCATGCTGTCCGCGCCGACCCCGGGCGAGGCTGAATCTGAGAGCGGAATCAGCGAGCTGGCTGCTGGTCCTGGTCCTCCGCCACCACAAGGCACCGACGGCCGCCCGTCCTGTGGAAGTTGCGTCCACTTCGAGCCACCGCCAGCCAGCCAGCCAGCCACACACCAGAGGCGTCACTCACCCTACGGAGACCCCGCCTTTTCCTTCTCTTTTCGGCACGCTCAACCAGGCTCAACCCACTAGCGTCGCTTCTTTTGAGCGACTCGCCCTTCGAAGAACCCCCAGCGCTACTCCTGCACATGCGCAAAATTGGGGCCCGCCCCTTTTCCAAATCCACCCTTTCGTTCTCACGCCTACTCTAGGTCTATGTCTGAGCATCCGCGCGCGCGCGCGCACACACACACATCGAAAGACCTTTCCTGCGACTCACCGCCTGCAAGGGCTTCCCTTAAACGAGGTGCGTGCGCATGCGTCCTCGCTCTTCTTTTATTTCAGAACCCGGCGCTCGACTAATGGCGTCGCAACCCTTAGGGAAGACGAGATCTATTTAGTAGTCTATCATTGTGCCAGTATTTTTCTTTGTAAAGATAATTTAAGAACAACAAAACGACGCATTAAAAGGGCAGAGCTACGAAATTATTGATTTCAGCCTTTCTTGCAAAATATATAAATGAATTCCTGCTGTCAGGAATAAATAGTTTTCCTCCTGGGAAGGCAGTGCACCGAGGCACCCGCTGTCGAGGTTGCTCCGTGTTCCCATTGGTGCTCAGAGTTTGTGGCAGTGATTGTAGTTTGTGGGGGAAATCCCGAGAGAGAGAAAGGTTTAAGGGGAATTGACAAGAATGTTGCATTACACCCAAGCGACTTACGAAATAATCTCTCCTTGCGAACATTAACACCCAGTGAGAACAGAAATTATGCCCTGCAGTTGATAGAGTAACACTATATTCAAACTATGTCCTATGATGCTGTATTTCCTCCAAAAATATATACAGTATTAAAAAAAGTCTTGTTGCTATTTTCCCCCCTGCATAACTACCAGGGCTTTCCTTATCGGCTTTTTATTCCATTTCTCCACTTTCTCTCCTAGAGTTCCAAGAATCCTACAGGAGCCAAGACAGCCATTACTCCATTTCCCCAAATCCTTTGCGGTCGACGTTCTCGTCTGTCCCGCTCGTGCTCACTCCATTGGTTCCCGGGACCGGTTCGACCTATCGGCTGTGATCTTGCTTTGACCTACTTGTTGCCAGGCAGAACAGTAACCGGGTTGCCTAGGTTTCCTAACGCAGCTGCGGCCTGCGGTTTTAGGAGCCCGAAGACCGGCAGGCACCCGCTATGCTGCGCCTCACAGCCGTGGAGGGCTGCGATGGAAGGTGATAAGGTGAGCGGTGGTTCTTATGCCAAGACGGGAAAGGAGGAGGAGGAGGACGGTCTGGTCTTTACACCTTGCCCAGGTAGGGCTCCGTTTGCAGTGCCCGGCCTAGAGGGAGGAAGCTGAGCAGCTTTCGCCTGCAAGCTAGGCAAGGCTAAACAAAAGTCGTAAGTCGCTCGGGTGTAATGCAGCATTCTTTTCAGTTCCCCTGTATAAACCAGCTTCAGAGGTTTGGCTCCGACTCTGAATTTAGCATATTACTGCTATGCCCATTGAAATCAAAGTAAGTTAAATTGGGTGTCCTGCAATTTAATTGGGTAAGTGCAAATTGGGTAAGTGCAAACCCATTGGTTTCAATGGATCTTGCATCGTTAGAATCTACATCTGGTCCAGAGAATATTGCAATGGTCTTGCCCAGAAAAGAGTCCCCTACAACTCAGAGGCTACAGAGCTTGCTCTCAGTTCACATGTATAATGATGAAGCCACTCAGGTTTTGCAAATTCCCCACTGAAGTGAGGCTAAACCGCCATACTGTTTGCAGATTATGCTGAACTACAAAGTAACCTAGCCACTTTTTAGCCTAGTGTAGGGTGCAGATGCAACCCACATGATCAGTTCATGGTTCAATAATTTCCTGTAATCTGAGGAAATTTAGCTAGGGCAACAAATAAATGGTTCATAGAACAAATCAATTCAGAATTTCAAATCAATTCAGAACACTGACAGGGCAAGCTACTGTATATAAACAAAGATCAAACCCCACTCCCTTCTAGCACTGAAGATGTTACCTGGTTGGGTAATGAAATGTCTGCAAGAAAACAACCAAGCTCAGAGAATCCCAAGGGCTCCACATAATCTATCCAACCCCCTGCCCTTTGAGGACTCCAGCATCCCTGATATTGGGGCACTCAACTCTGTTTCAAGCTCTCCAACAGAGTTTACCACTTGCTGAATCAGTCTGTTTCATAGCTGAATAGCTCTTATAGTTTGTTTGTTTGTTTGTTTATTAAACAAATTTATATGGCTGTTCAACTCACAGACTCTGAGTTGACTCTGGGTGGCTAACAAAATTAAATCCACAATACAAAAAGCCCATCAACCCCTCTGCCCCCCCCCCCCCAGGCAGCTGCAAACACAATCAAATCAACCACTTGATTGGCTCCGTATTAACCTGGGGTCCCTAGGCTCCCTGGCAAAACCACATCTTCAGGTTCCAGAAATGTACTGATGTGGGGGCCACTCTTATCTCTGGGGGAATGATATTCCATAGGGAGGGAGCCACCACAGAGAAGGCCCTTTTTTGTGGTCCCATTAGATGTACTTCTCTCATAGATGGGACCTGCTACATACCCTGCCTCCTTGCTCTGGTGGGCTGAGTAGACGTAACTGGGGAAAGACGGTCTTTCAAATAATCAGGCCCCAAGCCATGTGGTGCTTTACAGGTGATAACCAGCACCTTGAATTGGACCCGGAAGCAAATTGGCAACCAATGCAGCTCCCACAAAAGAGGTAACACATGCACAAATCTAGACTTATGCAAAACTACGCGGGCTACTGCATTTGGAACCAACTGAAGCTTCTGGATACTCTTCAAGGGGAGCCCCATGTAAAGCATGTTACAATAGTCCAAATGGGAGGTGACTAGGACGCGGGTGACTATGAGAAAGGCACGATGGTCCAGGAATGGGGGTAACTGGCACACAACTCGCAGTTGTGCAAAGGCCCTCCTGGCCATGACTGCTACCTACTCCCCAGGCAAGAGTTGTGAATCCAGAAGAACCCCCACTGGGTTCATCTGGGGCAGTACAACCCCATCCACAGCCAAAGATGGTAAATCTCCAAGAACCAAGGAGCCCCGTCTTGCCAGGGTTCAGTTTCGGCCTGTTGCTTCCCATCCAGACCTCAACAGCCCCCAGGCACCGAGAAAGGGCAGTCGCAGCATCACTTAACTCACCATGGGCAAAGATGTACAACTTGAGTATCATCAACATACTGATGATATCTCACCCCATGGTGATGGATGATCTCACCCAGCAGTTTCATGTAGTTGTTAAACAGGAGCAGAGAAAGCACTGACCCTTGTGGAACCCCGCAAAGCAGGGACCACAGGTTGGACCTCTCGCTCCTGATCAACACTGACTGAAAATGGCCTTGGAGAAAGGAAGTGAACCAGGAAAACACAGTACCCCCATTCCCAACCCTTGGAGCCGTTCCAGAAGGATACCATAGTCGATGGTATCGAAGGCTGCGGAGAGGTCAAGTGGAGCAAGGATGGATGCACTGCCCCCATCCTGCTCCCTCCAGAGATCATCAAAAGGCACAACCAATGCTGTTTCTGTCCCATATCCAGGCCTGAATCCCGACTGAAAGGGGTCCAGATAATCCGTTTCATCCAGATCCTCGGCAACTTTAAGATGTGTGGATTTTGACTCCCAGAATTCCCTGAAGTCCACACATCTTAAAGTTGCTGAGGTTGAGAAACACTGCTGTAATCCTTCAAAACATCCAGATCCCTTTTGCACATGCTGCTGCCTAGTATGGTCCCCTCTATCCTATACTCATGTCCTTAATTGTCTTAACCAATAGTCAGATTTTGCATTTGTCCCTACTGACATTTCCTTTGCTAGTTTTGGCCCAATGTTCCAGCTTGTCAAGATTCTCCTGAATTTTGATATTGTTCTCTAAGGTGATTGCTACCTCCCCATTTTTGTACCATATGAAAATTTGATAAGCATATATTTTAACCCTTAATCCAATCCAAGTCATTTATAAAAATGTTGAATAGCTCAAGGCCTAGAATGGAGACTTTTGGTATGGGCCCTTGACACTTTCTTCCAATTAGATTCAGAGCCATTGATATAATCTTATTGGGTACAATTGTTCAACCAGCTTGATATTCATATAATGGTAGCATAGTTCAATCTATATTTTGCCGTCTTAGAATCTCATGTAAGACTTCATCAAATAGTTCGCTAAAAACAAGGTACATTGTATGCGTCACATTCCTGGCAACCACTAAAGTGGTCACTCTGTCAAACAAGAAGATCAATTTGGATTGGCATGATTTATTATTGATAAACCACATGCTGGCTCTTGCCAAGCAATGCATTTTTTCTAAATATTCACATCTAACTGTTCCAGAGTTTTGCCTGGTATTGACATCAAGTTAATTGGTGCCCCCTGGGTCTTGTTTTTTCACTTTTCTGACAGAAGAAACAACAAGTAACCTTCAGTCCTCTGGCTCATCCTCTGCAAGTTCACAAAGATCACAGAAAGGGGCTCTGAAATGACATATGCAAGCTCCTTCAAGGCTTTTGGGTATAACTGTTCTGGTCCTGGAGAATTAAACTTGTTCATGATAACCAGGTACCCCATAATAATCTTTTTACTTACCTTAAAGTGGCACTTGCTCCTTTTGTCAATTGTTCTGTTTAGTTCTATTGGAACATGTGGGGAGAAGATAGTAGCAAAATAGGAGCTGAAAAACTCTGATCTCTCCCTGTCGCCTATTATTATCTTACTATCTTCTCCTAGCAGTGGGCTTACCTCTTACTACTGAAAAAAAAACAGGTTTTTTTTTAATTGCTTTTAGTTTCCTTTACAAGCCTAAGTTTCTTTCATCTTTAGGTTAATTCTCTTTCCACAGATTTTAGCTACTTGCTGTTGTACTTCCTGGTGATTACACCCATCTTCCATTTTCTGTACAAATTCCTTGTAACTATTAGCTGAGTCAAAACCTTTGCAAGTATCTAAAATGATTTCTTAACCAATCCATTATTATTTTTTCACTGTAATTGCTTACAGTATTTATTTTTGAGAATTTCCTGCACTCCCTTTGACTGTAGGGTTTCCATCCATGGGCTCCATGTATCTACAGTGGTACCTCTAGTTACGAACTTAATCCGTTCCGTGACTCTGGTTGCAACTCGAGTTGGTCGCAACCCGAGGTAAATTTTCCCATAAGGTTCAATGTAAATACGGTTAATCCGTTCCGCCCTCCGAATTTGGTCGCACCACGATGCAAATTTCCCCATAAGGTTCAATGTAAATATGGCTAACCCGCCCTCCGAATTTGGTCGCACCACGAGGCAAATTTCCCCCATAAGGTTCAATGTAAATACATACCGTTAAACAGTTCTGAAACATATGCATTTTATTTTTAAACCACAAAAACATGAAAATAGTCGAGATGATCGACTTCGCCATCTTGTACTCCAAGGCCAGATCAGTCACACGAATACCACGATTGTGCTTTTCTATAATGTCCTTCTTAAGTTTGATCGTCACTTTTTTCTTCAAAGCCTTATTCTTGCCAAGCCTGCTCTGCATTTTCTTTGGAGCCATGCTGACAAGCACACCACACACCTTCCAAACGCCACAAAACACACCACAAGCCTCACCGAACGTCTCCTTGCTACCGCGATCTCGCCCACAGGAAGCCGCGACCGTGTGGCAGCAGGGAAAATGGCCGCGGATCCGGTTCGTAACTCGAGGCAGAGTTCGCAAGTCGAGGTAAATTTTTGGGGCCGGAGCTGGTTGTATCTCGAAAAATTCGTAAGGAGGGGCGTTCATAACTTTGCATACCACTGTATTTATCAAGGGACATTTTCTGCTGATTTCTGAAACTTCGTAAGAAACTAGACTGGAAGTAATTTTTCATGGAATTTGAGGAAGCAGTGAAGATTTCCCTTAATAAAAGGAAGTACTTGTACATTAGAGTTTTCTGTATGTCTTTCCTTCTACCTAGTACAGTAGTCCACATTTTGCAATTATTCTCTGATAGCCATCCTAATTTCCCAATATATGGCTGTCTTCACCTGGAATCTGCAATTGGTCCAGAATGCAGCAGTTTGAGCAATAATGTGCATTAGTTGATTTGTTCATGTAGATCACCTCTTGTAGAACTGTACCGGTTGCCAGGTAGAATTCAGTGTTGTCACCTTTAGAGCCCTTCATGGCTGAGAACCTGGATATTGATGGGACTGCCTTCTCCCAGTGATCTCTGCCCATCTTCTGAAATGTGGAAGAGAATGCTCACCCTAGGTCCTGACCCTTGGGGAATGTCATCTAAAGGTATCCTTAGTATCAGCCCTTTTCAGTTGCTGCCTTCCTTCTCTGGAGCATTCTTCCTGATATCAAACAGTCTTTTATAAAGCCATTAAAGACCTGGCTGTTTCAATGGGCCTTCAGAAGTTGTCTTAGTCTCTGCTGGAAAGTGATTGTTATGATTGTTCCTCAGGGCTTAGGATATTATTTATTATATTACTATATGTCATGTTTAGCTTTTAATTTTATAGCTGTTTCAGGGTCTGTAAATGACTGGAGGAGCATATAAGCCTAGTGAAATTAATATAAATAAATACATTTAAATAAGTAAGTAAACTTCCAGAAGCGTAATTGCCCATAGTAGGGAGAGATTCATGGTGTTACAGAATGAACCATATCCAGAATGCTATGTACGATTTTCAGTTCCAGGTAATATGCTTCTGGAAATGCACAAACCATCCCTGCATGCTCAGATTAGCCTGTTCCAGGCTTGAACTACTTCCTTTTGCATATTTGTAGTGGTCAGGTGTTGAACAGTGGGCTGGAAACAGTGAGTTCTAGTCCTGCCTTAGGCACAAAGCTAACTGGGTGACTTTGGTCCAGTCCAGTCACTATCTCTCAGCCCTAGGAAGGAGGCAATGACAAACTGTTGGCCATATGGTGACCAACTGTTTGGGAGATGTTTTTACCTACTGTGAGTGAGGGCCCAGTTATGCACAGAGTAGAGGGAAGGCTTTCACACTTTATTTCTGTACAGAAGTAAAGAGGCACACTTGGGACCAAAATCCAAATTGAGCACGCAAAGGGGTGTTGTCCAAAGGTTTTTATACATTTCACTAAGCAGGTAACATTCATCACAATTCTTATTAGCTAAAACAAATCCATGGGTGAATTACATCATGCACATGCTTACTACAACCGTGTACCTCATAATAAGCTATGAGGGGGGCTCGTTAGTATCTCATGTTTACTCCTAGGGGGGTGTTTTTTACTATTATAATGAGGCAAAGGGTACTATAGTTCAACTTTTAACTAGTCACATATCTAACCAAACCAGAACAAGCTGGAGCAACACAGGAAATTCCTAAAACACAAACAGCCCCAATACACAAACAGCCCCAAAACCACTTCTGAAAATCTTGCCAAAAAAAACTACAGAAACTAATCCAAGCAATCACCAGGATTCATGACTGACTTGAAGGCGCACACACAAAAAACACTATCAGTTGATAGTATCGGCTGTTTTAATTTTGTATATTGTAGACTTCTTTTTCCATTTCTTGGATGTATAAGGTCACCTTCAGACTTTACATAAAATTGCATAGACATGAATATGATCTGACTACTTCTCTCTTGTGTGTATTCAGAGGATTGTCTGAATACAGATGTAGCTTTGCATAATTATTTCCGATCCTTTTCCTTAAGTAACGAATTCTGCTAGGTTGTCATAAGTCCTTAATAATTTTTATTCTGGTTGGGAAAATATAAGGATGGAAAATAAAGTTCTTTTGGAAATCTTTTTAAAGACTTGTTTGCCAAGCAAATGTTTTTTAAATTTGTTTTATGTTTTCCTGACATTTATTTAGATGTTATTAAGCATGTATGTTGTCGTGGAATTTTTGCTGAAGAAAGCACAGTGCTGAGAAGTTGCCAGCTCTTTATTCAATCTACATATATACTCTTTATATATATGCCTGCTTTCCAAGAAAGAGGGACCCCGAACAATAGAAAGGCAGAATTTGTATACACTTTGGGGTTGAGAGATGGGAAATATGAGGGATCTGATTCGCGGGCAAGTTTTGGATAGGTATTAAACAGGGAAAAAGTGTTTTTCTAAACAAAATCCACACTTCTGTAACAAGACAGCCAAGTTAAGGAGTCCATTGTTAAGGAGAATAGAACCTTAAGAAAAGCAGGCACATGCTTAATAGGAATGGAGTTCTGAGGTTTCTCACCTTATTAACAAAGGTTTCCTCACTGAGGCTGCCCCCTGGACAAATCTTCAAGAAGACAGTGATGGTCTTCCCATTGTTTTTGCATGATAGTGTTAAGAGGACTATTTTGGCAACAGAAGCATGATCCTTCTTGGGTCAGCCACAGTAGCCTGGGGCCGATTGTATTTTATGCTAGTGGGGGAAATGGGGGAAAGAGTTTTGCAACAGGGGAGGCAGAGGGGAGGGGGGAGAGTTTGTAGCTTTATTATTTTTCCATCACAATGTTTAAATTAGGAGCATAGTGTTATGATCCTAAATGTTTGCAAAAGCATAATCAGAATCTGAGGTAATTCTGCTGATTAATAGATTCTCTGATAAAGACCAGTATTACAACAATGAAGCAGTGAATTTAACTAAAATGACTTCCACAACATGTATTTCTAACCTGAAATTCATACTAAACCTGTTCGTTCTGCACACGCCCAAATTATGCTAGAATATTAACTAGTACTACTACTACGACATGTAGCATCATGTTCTAAAATATGTAGTAAAGAGAGGAAAACAAGTGGGAACTGCAATACAGTATTATAGTTTATTCCCAGCTCCTTGGAAGAGTGTTCCTGTTCAGGGGAAGTTTCATGAATAGGAATAGGTTAAAGCAGTGTTTCTTAAAGTGTGGTCCAAGGACCCCTGGGTGTCCCCCTTCTCAGGGGTCTGTGAAATCAAAATTATTTGCCAGATATTGGATATTTGTAAAGATTTTAAATAATGTCACTCTTCTCATTTTTTATTTGTTAAAAATATAGTTTTTTTCATGAAAAACATTTTATTTATGTTAATATCTAATTAGTTTTATATTGTTATTTTTACATGATTCAATAAATAGTCTACAAATGCATTAATTCTATTTTTTAATACGGTAAATATTGATAAATGTAACCCATACAACAAAAGCTTTTTTGGGGTCCTCCATAATTCTTAAAAGTGGGAAGGGGTCCTGAGAGCAAAAGGTTTAAGAAATGCTGGGTTCAAGGATCCCATTTTTCCTTCTTTGAGGCTTTCTCCTACTTTGTTATTTAGCTTTAGCATTAGAGCACTTTTCCCTACCTTGTTATCTCCCAGTTGTATTAGGCTACAGCAGTTATTTTAATTTAAAATAGGTTGCATTGAACAGTTCCATCTGACCATATTGTGGAATGGTATGGAAGAAGACCCTGATATAACACTGAATGATTTCCATATAGTAGGAAGCTTGGTATTCAGATAAGTTAGCCATCAACAGGCACATAGAGATAAACAACATCTACACATTATTCAAAAGAGACAATAAAAAGGAAACAAAAAGACCAGAGTGTCTCCTCACCAGCAATTATCACCCATACCAAGATTAACACCAGACAAACAATAAGCAGTAAACAATACCCTAATCAAGGAACTACCAGAAAAAAAAAGCCACCAATACTGACAGGGCCAACCACTGTATATAAACAGAGAACAAACCCCACTCTGTTCTAGCACTGAAGATGTTACCTAGCCAGGTAACTAAATGTTTGCAAGAAAACAACCAGGTTCAGAGAACCCCAAGGACTCCACCTATAGTAGGAAATTTATAATTTCATGGTACACATCCCCTGAACCCTAATTCCATTCACCTTCTCCATACTGCCTTACAGGTATTCAGGTGGTCCTCGCTTAACAACCACTAGTTCAGCGACTGTTTGAACTTATGATGGTGCTGAGCAAGTGGTACTTACTACCAGGTCTTGCACTTAAATCAGTCGCAGCATCTCTGTGATCATGTGATTGCTATTTGCAACCTTCTTTGCCGGCTTCCTATAAGCAAAGTCAATGAGAAAGCTGGCAGGAGGCTACAAATGGCAACCATGTGATGTCCTCACTAAATGATCTGCAGCAATTTGCTTATCAACAGCAACTGGAAGTGCTTAAATTTCTGTTGCTAAGTGATATGGTCACGTGATGTTGTACTTTACAACCACGTCACTTAGTGATGGAACTTTCAGTCCCAATTACCGTCATTATCTGAGAACTACCTGTAGTTCAGTATATATGAACTGTCTTTCTCTCTCTCTGTGTTTTGAACAGTAACCATGTATTTGTTGTCACCACTGTACTCAACCATAGATATAACTAACATAACCCCAGAGTCTGATTGGCTTCTGGTTGGTTTAGATTTGGGAATGGAAACCTGTGGTTCCCCAGATGTTGCAAACTATAATTCTTGTTATATGTTATAATATGATATTGTTCATATTATTCAGCAGTATCTAGGGGGACATAAAGCTCCCATTCCTAATTTAGACCATTTTTCAAACTCTTTGTGTACACTAAATTGTTATCTATATACTCACAAGTACTTTGTATTTAGCTATTTAAATTTCTTTTGAGTTTCTGTAAATCTGTAATACTTTTGCATACCTAGAAATTCTAATGTATATGTAGAAATCATTAGCCGAGTTGTGGGTGGCCCTCTTCCACATCCAAACTAACATTATTATTGACCCCTTGAATTTGCTATAATTTAAACTATTTCTATTTCTATGGGATATACAGTCCTGCTGTAAGACATAGCTTGTTTTTGACAATGAGCCATTTTATGCCCAAAGGCAGCTGTGTGTGACCAAGTGAATTTATAAAAAACAAACTCCAAATAACAGAGTATCAAAAGGAAGAAAAGCTTGATTTATATAGATAGACTCATTGGCCATGTATTCAAGATGAATCCACTGTTTTAGTCTAGATGCTTATTACTGATATCCCTTAAAATTCTCATGACCTAGCCACCTTTGGTTGCTCTTGAAGAGTTCAGCCGAGTCAGGCCTGATCAGTACTTGGATAGGAGACCAACCAGGAAATCCAAAGGCTATAGGCTAAGTAAAAAAATAAAATTTATTTATTTATTTATTTATTTATTTATTTATTTATTTATTTATTTATTAAACTTGTATGTCACCCATCTCCCCCAACAGGTAACTCTGGGTGGCTCACAATTAAAACGCACAAACAATTAAAAAAATACACATTAATTAATTAAAATTGATTCATCAATTAAAAGGTCAAGCTATAAAGTAAACCCTATACATAAAAAACTAAAAACATTCAAGATGACAGTGGGGGGGCAGAATCAATTATCCAACAAGCCACTTCCACTGATGCAAGCCCCTATCCAGCCCCCAGGCCATCTGGCATAGCCAGGATTTCAGACTCTTCCTGAAGGTCATGAGAGTAGGGGTACACCACACCTCAGGAGGTAGGTTGTTCCACAGAGCGGGGACCATGGCAGAAAAGGCCCTCTTTCTAGATCCCACCAGTTGAAATTCCTTGACTGGTGGGGTCTGTAGCATGCCCCTTCTGCCAGACCGAGTGGGGCGGGCTGATATAACGGGTGAGACAGCTCCTCAGATAACCTGGTCCTGTGCCATGAGGGGCTTTAAAGGTGATAACCAACAAAGCGGAAGCAAACCAGCAACCAATGCAGCTCGCATAACAGCGGTGTTATGTGTGATCCCCTGGGGACATTCAGAACTGTCCGCACCGTGGTATCTGTGCCAGTTGTAGCTTCTGGATACTCTTCAAGGGTAGCCTCATGTAGAGCGCATTGCAGTAATCCAACCGGGAGGTGACCAGGGCATGAGTGACCATTCGGAAGGCCTCCTGATCGAGGAAGGGGTGTAACTGCCATAAACATGAAGTTGCACAAAGGCCCTCCTAGCCACGACTGCCACCTGCTCTTCGAACAGAAATCATGAGTCCAGGAGGACCCCCAGATTACGCACTGGGTCTGTCTGGGGTAGTGCAACCCCATCAAGAACTAAAGATCATAAACTCTTAGATCTTGAGGCTCCCTGTACCCACAGCCGCTCCATCTTACCAGGATTCAGTTGAAGCCTGTTGTCCACCGTCCAGGCCCCTACAGCCTCCAGGCACTGCGAAAGGATAGCCACAGCATCACTTAGGTCACCTGGGATGGAGATATATAATTGAGTATCATCAGCATACTGATGATACCTCACCCCATGGCGCTGGATGATCTCATCCAACGGTTTCATGTAGATGTTAAATAGGAGCGGCAAGAGCACCAAACCCTGAGGCACCCCAAAAAGTAGGGGCCGTGGGTTGGACCTCTCGCTCCCTATCAACACCGTTTGGGTTCGGCCTTGGAGAAAGGAGCTGAACCAGCACAGCATTGTGCCACCCAGTCCCAACTCCTGCAGCCAACCCAAAAGGATACCATGATCAATGGTATCGAAAGCCGCTGAGAGGTGAAGAAGAGTAAGGATGGATGCACTATCCCCATCCCATTCTCTCCAGAGATCATCCACAAGTGCGACCAATGCTGTTTCTGTCCCATAACCAGGCCTGAAACCTGACTGATAGGGGTCCAGATAATCCGTTTCCTCCAGGAACATCTGAAACTGCCGCGCAACCACCTTTTCCACCACCTGTCCTAGAAAGGGAAGGTGGGAGACTGGATGAAAATTGTCCAGAAGGGTGGGATCTAGTGATGGTTTCTTGAGGAGGGGGCAGACCAAAGCCTCCTTGAAAGGTTTCGGGAACACCCCCTCCTGCAAGGATGAATTGACCACTGCCAGTACTCCCCCAAAGTCACCTCCTTGGTGGCTTTAACCAATCAGGAGGGACAAGGATCCAAAATACAGGTAGCCACACTAACAGCCCCGAGGACCCTGTCTACTTCCTCAGGGCCAAGTGGATCAAACCATTCCCAGATAACTGGGTAAGAATCCTCCCTGGGCATCTCCACTGAACCCACCTCACGCTTGGCCTCCAACTGAGAAAGAATCTTAGCAATTTTATCTGTCAGGTGTTCAGCAAATTCCTCTGCATGGCCCTGTAGAGAGTCCTCCAAGCCCTCCCTACCCAGGAGGGACCAAGTGACCCTGAACAGGGCTGCCTGGCGACACTCTGAGGATGCAAAAAAAGCGGAGAAATAATGACATTTCGCTGCCCTTACCACTGCTAAGTAGGCCTTAATAGCGGCTCTAACCCATGTTCGGTCGGACTCATCTTTAGTTTTCCACCAGTGGCGCTCAAGATGTCTCTTAGCCCTTTTCAGCTCCCTTAACTCCTCCGTAAACCATAGGGAGTGCCGGGGGCAATAGGCCAAGAGAGGCCGCACAGGCGTGATCCTGTCCAAGGCCCCAGCCACCTCCTTATTCTAGGCTGCGGCCAGGGTCTCCGCTGGACCGTGCAGCAAGGCCTCAGGAACAACCCCCAGCTCCCTTTGGAACCCTTGCAGGTCCATCAGTCGCCGGGGGTGGACCATTCAAACGGGTCCCGTCTCCCTGCAGAGGGAGGCAGCATAGGAGAATCTCAAGGCCACCAGGGAGTGGTCTGACCATGACAGAGGGGATAATATGAAATCCCCACCAGATCACACTACCACTGCTCTGACAAGAAAACCATGTCTGGAGTGTGACCACTGTCCCGAGTTGGGCCATGGATGACCTAGGATAGGTTCTTGGCCGCCATGGTAGCCATGAACTCCTAAGCCGCCTCTGAGGCCAAACCCAGGGATGGCAGATTAAAGTCCCCAAGACCATAAGCCTGGGGAACTCCACTGCCAACCCTGAGATGGCCTCCAGCAGCTCAGGCAGGGAGGCTGCTATGCAGCAGGGAGGCTGATACAAAAGCAACACTCCCAACTGATCCCGTGTGCCCGACCTCAGGAACAGGGTCTCACTTCCAGCAACTTGTGGAGCAGAGCCCCTGAAGGCCAGCAGAGATTCCTGGAAGACAACTGCCACATATCCTCCCCTGCCCTGGGGTTTCGGCTGGTGCCAAACCCTAAACCCAGCTGGATGCAATTCCGAAAGGGACACGCCCCCTTCTGGTGTCAGCCAGGTTTCGGTAATGCATGCCAGGTCGGCCTGCTCCTCCTCAATAAAGTTGTGAATAAGGGGGGCCTTATTATTGACCAACCTGGCATTTATCAGCAGCAGCCGAAAGCCCGAGCCTCTGTAGGCCTGCTGACCAGGGTCTGGGCTTGAGCCCACAATAAAAAAATTGTGGAAAGCCGTGGCAAAGTACCTTAGTACTTTGGCCAAGGAAACCAGAGAAATGTTCCAAAAAGTCCTCAGTGATCAAACTTGACTTGCAGACTTTACCTTTTTTTATATTAATATAGCCATGGATACTAAGCATAATGAAAGAATCTGAAATAGCTTTGCTCCACTAAAATAAAGGGGAGTTATGTAACAGCACTGTTTTATAAGAACAGAAAGCTCTTATACAGCTCCATTTCAATTCTCCTTGTCCACAAGAACGTCTGAATGGCTGCTGTGATTTTTCCATTTAGATTTGGGCAGTATTGGACAATATTCTGCACAAAAATGGGTGAACAATAATTTCTATTATAAGAATTACCATATGCTGAAAGATGGCTTTAACTTAAATGTTAATGTTTAGATTGGAATAGTTTTTACAATGATCTGCCATGATCACACTTTTCTGTTGTTGAAAATATATCAGGGAGGCCATAAACCCTTTTGGAAAAACATAGAAAAAGTATTTAATTTAAGTTTACTACTGTCTTATAAATAATGCTGTGCACTACAAATCTTTGTATTGGAACATCAGATACAGTAATAATTGAGTAACAATGAAGGAAATAAATGCGTGGAAGAAGGAAGTTTCATCCTGTGTTTTGCTTGGTCTGGAAGAAGCAATGAATATAAAGCTAGCATGATTTCAGTTATTCTGTATGTATTAACATCTTGACATGCATTTAAGCTGACACTGAATTCCTGGACACCTACATAATGCCAATATTCTTTGCTTTTCTTGGCACAGAGTATATATTTTTTCCTGATTGCACGGGGATACCCTCTGGTGGCCTGTGTAGGTATTTTATAAAGCCTGGTATACATACTAAGGTATTGCTAAATATTCTTTGCACCATAATCTAGGACAGCACCTTGGCCCCAGATGCTTTCCTCCACTGTTCCAATAAATGCTCATATAACATTTGGTATGTTGGATTTTATATTTTTAGAAAATACTACCTTGCATACATGAATGAAATGGTCCAAGGTGCCAATACCAAACAACTACCATTGCTGAGTGAATATGGATAATACGTATGCCTCCGCATTTAGCCTTCTCTAGGTAGCCGTTGAAATATTTTGGAATCAACAAAACTGTAGTTGGCTGTTTCACATGGTGATACATTAAGTTGCTATATTTAAAATACTCAGAAGAAACTATCCGAAAACAAATGATCATTCTGCTAAATGCTAGTAAGTAAATTACTTACATTTTAAGTAAGCAGTGGAAGTTGGGGAATCATATGACAACTATGAAGCCACACAATGGATTTTAAATGATCAACAATTGAATTGCAATGGGATCAGAATTAATGGGAATGACCCACAATGATTTTTGAGCCAGCTATGTATCCCACTTAATTGTCATGCCATGTAACCCATACTTATTTCCTAGATTCTGAGAAAACATTCTGAGTGGAGCTGTTTTGTTCTGGACTTGGAACAGCCCCCCCCCCCTTTTTTTGGTCTTTTGTGAACATCTTTAATAAACGTATTACTATTTGGAAATGAAAACTTTAAATTAGGCATTCCTAAGAGTTACATATATTGAACGAAGATGCCTTACTGAAACTTTACTGAACCAGGAATCTTGTTAAGTTTCATTGATTTTTCTGAATTATATATAGAATACTTAAGGATTGCAGGATTGTGTCTAAAACACAAACACCAAACATTTCATCATAAAGTACTCAAATATCATATTCTAACAACATCCTAATATCAGCCTAATATCAAAGTTCCATCTACTCTATTAATAGTTTCCATCCAGATGAAGTATTGTCAGTTTGTGTTGATGAACGAGTCACAGATTAACGTCATGGATGCTCTGACCTCATTTCAGGAGCTTCCCCTTTCTTAGATTGAAAGAAATGTAACAAAATTAATTAAACACTGTGAACTGATGTGATATAAAATGAAGTTTTCATACAATCTCTCTTGCTGCTGCTTTTTTCTGAAAATCTCCAACCTGGTTCTTCCGGTGCAGGACTTTGACTCCCATCTTTCGCAAGCTTTGGCCACAGTGATTTGGATAATGGGAAATGACAACTGGGGGTCATCAGATAGAGGAAATCATTAGGATAAGATCTGAAGAACTGGTAACTATCAATTGAACAGGACTTATTCTGACCAAATTCTCTTTTAATAATCATGGCATAAGAAACTGAATCTCAACTCATACCTTCAGCAAGTGTTCCAATCCTGCTGCTTAAAATACTTGGATTCATTGATGCAATGATTCATTTAAAAAAGTAATACTAGGCAATAAGCACCATAAATTTATATGATCAGAACGGAATAATCATATGTGATGTAATTTTATTATTTATTTATTTTTAAGATTTATAAGGCTGCCCAACTCAGTGTAACTCTGGGCAGCATACAGCAGGAAAACAAACAAATCAAAAAAGAAAAAAAACACAATATAATAATAAGCTAATACAAAATATAAATATATAATTATAAAACTATCCTATACAGCTAAAGATTAATTTACATAGGTGCTCAGCAAGGAGCATGAAATTCAGAAAAACAAATATGTACAAGTTTACATGTTAATGTGTTCTGTAACACTTTAAATAGTGTTATAGCATAACAATAATATTAACAGGAACAATACTCCCTCACTGGATTCAAACTTGCTGATAGATTTCTATTACCAGTCGTTCCACAAGGCTAACTCATATTGTAACAAATGGAAGGGATGAGTGCCATTACAAGAAACATTTAGGCAAGAAAATAATTATTTAATTAAGATGAATCACAAGCTCATACACACCCTGCTCCTGTAGGCTTTTGAAGAGGACATAAACTTTGAAAGAAAAAAAAGAAAAACACTTATTATGGAACCATATCATATTTGGGAGATGAAGGCATTGTGAACCAGAAGGCAAGCCCTCTCTGTGGATGTGCTGATGCTTTGGAATACCTTACCCCAGAGTAAAATGAGTGTGTGCGTGTTGTTTTATGTTTGTGGTGGTGAATTCTGGTGATGGTAGGGATAGACAATTGCTGTTAATCAACAGAAAGTTGTAGCCAAATTGTTACCAGTCCAAGCATTATTCTTTTAAGACATTTTTTCTTTTGCAGTTGTATTTCTTGCTTATTATAGTTTGTGCATTAGACTTTTTCCCTGAGTTCTGACATAATCTTTATCATTTAGAATGCAGAAATATTAACATTTGCATCAAACTTGTTGGGTAAATTGACAATTTGTACACAATACTTGAAATATTAGGATATACTTTATGTTGCCACATTGATGATTTAACCTGATTTAAATGTTTATACTCAATAAAATATATTAAAGGATGCATTGGTTTTTACCACTACACTGTTGTCTCCTTGAGCTACAGTCTCATTTGCTGCAATTATTCAAATTTTATTTATTTACTTATACATTCAATTTCTATGGCCACCCATTCACTAAGAACTCTGGGTAGGTAACATTAAAAATAACAAAAAATAAATTAATAATAAAAATACAACAAATCACTAAAAAAAAAAACGCCTATAGCATCAGGCACAATAATTCATAAGGCATATTGATATATACTGATGGTTTATACAACATCCTGACGCAGAGCCCAAGGGAAAATGAAAATGTAATCTTAGGCCCTTTCCCCACTTGCACCTAACCATGGTATGAATATGTTGTGGCAACATCTTTTTTCCAATTGCATTCTCATAACATTGCCTTCATCTTGCCCCATAATGTAAGGGACCTTAAGTCATCCTTAGCTATACTGGTGTTAAAATAAGTGTTTTCCTCCTAAAGCTGAAAGAATTCAACAGCTGCACAATGTGTAAAATCATGCGGGTGGGATCAGAGTAGGCTTGTTAATACCTACTCCCCTCCAGGCCCTGGTCAGTCACAGCTGCCACTATTCTGCTGCTGTTCTCCTTATGAAGTGGACCCAGGTGTGTGCTGGTGGCATAGCAGAATTGTGCAATAGCTCTAAACAGCCCACTCAGCAGCACAGTAAGTACTTTAGCTATATTAAACCAGAATAGTTAAAAATTGTTTAACTATTTACTGAGTACAGGTGGTCCTTGCTATCTGACTACAATTGGGACCGCAACTTCAGTTGCTAAGTGATGTGGTTGTTAGGTGAAACATGATGTGACTGCATTGCTTAGCAACCGCAATCCTGGCTGTCCTGGTTGCTGTCATTAAGTGAATGCCCCGGTTGTTAGGCAAGGCAACTTCCTGCTGGCTTCCAACAATCAAGTCAGTGGGGAAGCCGGCAGGAAGTTGCAAGCACCAGGCACTGCAAGATGGGGGAGGGAGCGAGGGGGTGCACAGGGGTGCGTGGGTCGGGTTGGGTGCACAGGGGTGCGGTACGGGTCCACGCACCTGATCTGACCCTCCCACGCACCCACTCCCTCCCTCCCTCCCCCATCCTCCATGGCTGAAAATCCTCCTTGGATTTTTGGCACGTAGGTTTTTCAGGCAGTCCCCAAAGCCCCGTATGAAGCTCTTATAAGCTGCCTGTAACAGCTTCACACGGGGGTTTGGGGGCTGCCTGAAAAACCTTCATGCTGAAATCCAAGTAGGATTTGAGCATGAAGGTTTCCAGGGCTCCCTGAAAATATCCCCATGCCAAAATCAGGCAGCCTGCTGCTGCCTGTGGAGAGGACTCCCTCTCATCTCAGGGCTGCCTGATTTTGGCACGGTGATATGTTCAGGCAGCCCTGAAAATCTTTGTGCTGAAATCCTGCTTGGATTTTGGTATGGGGAGTCCTCCGTGTGCTAAACTCCCAATGCCAAAATCCTGCTTGAATTTCAGCACAAAGGTTTTTCAGGCAGCCCTCAGAGACAAGAGGGAGTCTTCTGAACAGGCGGCAGCAGCGTGCGACCTTCCCTGCCAGCTACGTTCTTGGCAGAAAACACGGAAGATTGCAAATGGCGATCACGATTGTGGGGCTCTTGGCAACCAGTCATATGGGCAAACCAATTGCCGAGGGCCCAGATCACTAATTTCAGGTTAGGTCGTAAGTCCATTCAGTGCCAGTGTAACTTTGAATGGTCGCTGAATGAATGGTTGGATAGCAAGGACTACCTGTAAGCTACAATTGAATGGATTTATGAGATAATGTTCAGCAGTTTGGAGTAGTGGTTAAAGCACCAAGCTAGAAACCAGAAACCATGAGTTCTAGTCCTGCCTTAGGCACAAAGCCAACTGGGTGACCTTGTGCCAGTCACTCTCTCTCAGCTCTAGGAAGGAGGCAATGGCAAACCACTTCAAAATTTTGCCAAGAAAACTCCAGAGACTAATCCAGGCAGTTGCCAGGAGTCAACACTGACTCAAAGGCACCCCCCCTCCCAAAATCAACTACAAGAACCTCAATGTACAAACCACAGTGGTTGGTCTTACCTAGTTATTATAATAATATACATTTTTATATTGAGAGAGACCACTTCATCAAATGTGTACGATGGAAAAAATAAGTACGCCACAGTTAGTTTTAAGAGCTGCACAGTCCTATCTGTAGTCACTCCAAAGCGCCATCCACCTCAACAAGATTTCTTCCCAGATTACTAGATACAGGATAGCAGTCTTATCTTACGTCTTTAAGGTAAGGCAACAAGCTGTTGCTTTCGCTGCACCAGAAACTTTCCTTGGATTTACACTGATCAGACTCCCTATGAAATCGGCCACTAACAGGGAATGCGTTACATGTGAGAGGACCCTTCTTAAGAAAAGATCCTAACCTGCCCCCTCCGCTCCAGCCACTTCCAAACACCCGAAGTTCACGGAGTGAGACGTTCCGAAATACTGGGCGGAGCCGGAGAAGTAAGTAAAAGGCTATTGGGTGGAGCTACGGAAAAAAACTTTGGGAATAGGCGGAGCCAGGTCACTGCGACTGCGGGCGCGTGAGCGTGACGCAGCTGGTTTGAGAGTACCATAGAGACCCAGAACTTTTACGTAGAACCAGGAAGTGAGTTGCGGACAACGGTTAGGCACTATCTGGTGCAGCATCGAGCCGAGGTGGAAAGTAAGTAGTGGGGGGTGGGAACGAGAAGTGAACGAGAGAGGAACGAAGAAGATGGCGTCGTTCATCACAGTGCAACTAAAAAAAACCTCGGAGGTAGACTTGGCAAAGCCCCTCTGCAAGTTCATCCAGCAGACCTACCCGGGCGGAGAGTCTCAGGCCGAACATTGCCGAGCCGCCGAGGAGCTCAACAAGCTGCGCAAGAGCGCGCTCGGGCGCTCGCTCGACAAGCACGAGAGCTCGCTCGAGACCCTTCTGAGGTGAGTCGCGCGGATGGCAGGGGAGGGGGAGGGCGAGCCGGCGCGCGGGCGGGCGGGCCGGCAGTGAGGCTGCGCGGGGGCCGCGCCCTTGCCTGCTGAGCTGTGAGCAAATGAGGCGAGCCAGCCCTCGAGCTGAGGCGGTTGCGGTGTCCCCCGCCTGGCGGCGACTGCTGAACATCACGCCGCCGGTAGCTGGGTGGCTGTAGAGGTGAGGCCTTGGATGCTCTCCAAGCGGTCCTCGTCACCCGCCTTTAAAAAACTACACCGGTTTCTGCTGAGAGTTAATATGATGGAGCCAACGTTCCGGCTGTCATCCCTGAGGAGCGCCTCCGTTGGACACTTTGAAGACAAGCCCTTTCCTGACGCCTTGGCGGTCCTTGGGGTAGGGGAAGCAGATGCGGGCAGTGTGATGCCCCCCCCTCCCCGGGTTCCTCTGGGCTACGCTTGTTTATTTAGTGAGGCTTATTTCCTTTTGGGTTTATTAGGTTTTGTGGCTAACGTTTGGGCACCACCTTTTTTTCCCGCATATTGGGCATTCTGCTGTGGAAGGCTCTTCAGTTGGATTATGGGTGCCTAAGTTTGTTGAAGAATGTAGTGAGTTTGCCGAAAAAGATAAGATGCATAGGACAAGAGTGGGGAAAGTTGAGTGTCACCCACGCTTTTGTACAACAGTATAGGGCAGTGTTTCTCAACCTTGGCAACTTTAAGGTGTGTGGATTTCAATTCTGGGATTCGGAGTCCACACATCTTAAAGTTGCCAAGGTTGAGAAACACTGCTATAGGGAAAACTGACTAGAGAGCTTATGTGATAGATTTCTTTGTGGTATTCGTGTGTGTGTGTGCAAATTTTCTTGATCTGCAGTGGTTGTACTTGTCCTATGAAATTTTAGATTGTAGTTCTATTAGCTTTTCTTGTTTGAAAGCACTCAGGAGATGTAATTTCTAGAATTAGATAAAGTATATTTAATGAAGTAGAAATTAAATCTCTACTTTTGAAATTGTCACTCCAATAAGATTTCTTAAACTGTCACTAGTTTGGCAAGTGATAGTTTCCTGGACAATGATTTTACAAGGAGGCTAAGAATAATGTTCCTGTAGTTCTTAAATTTTAGATGTATTATGTATTTTATATATATTTATAGTTTTAATGTTTTTTGTAAGTTGCCCAGAGTCCCCCATTGGGGGGAGATGGGCAGGGAAGAAATCCAACAAATAAAATAAATAAATAAAATAGTCTCAGTATTCTAGAGAGAGTTTGAAGATTATGTTTAAATGAAAATGTTTCTGACTGAAAAACTAGGATAGATTGATATAAATTAAAAACTCAGTTTGGAAATACTCAATTTTCAATTGTTTATACTAAGCAATTACTTTCATGAAATACATTAGTTATACACAGATTGATTGTATATAGCAGTGTTGTCTGGCTGGGGAATTCTGGGAGTTGAAGTCCACTCATCTTAAAGTGGCCAAGTTTGGACAACACCGCCATATAGTGTATACAGATTATAAAGTATGAATATTGATGTTTAGCAGGTCACCTATCTAAAGGCTAAACATCCTGTACAGTACACTGTCTTTGGAAACAAATCCCATTAATTAAAGTAGAATCTATTTCTGAGTAAACATGAGTAATAGTATGTGGTTAGTATGCAGAACCCTTTAGAAGCCTAGACTAGTACTTACTAAGATGGCCTAGGCTTTAACATGTTTTCTAATTAACTCAGTTCTTTTGATTATTGGAGATATGCTAATAATGATTTCAGAATGATTTACGTATTTACCTTGATAAATGCATTGCTATAAGAAATAATAGCCATTTTCTTAAGGCTTTGATTTGAATTATATCTTAAGCGTGCATAATTAAATGATTGGAACAATGTCTTGGGACTATTGATGAATTATGTTACCAAGTCACAATGCACTAAGAATGGTGGTCTTGAGCGTAGGTCACTGATCCATAATCACAATAATTTTGGAACAGAGTGGCACAGAAATGCAGATAATCCATTTGCCCAATAATTTTGGCAATAAATCAAATAAATTATGTTACAGTTCAGGATAAAAATCAAGTCAATATCTAAATGATGACGCAAACAAAATTTTAGTTGTAACTGCTTCATATTTGTCTAAAATACCATGACTGCAGGAAACATTTGAATTGTTTTTAAAATACTTCTGGGAAATTGGATTTTGTTAACCTTCGGAGGTATAACAAACTATTCTAGGAATGGTTATTTATATAGTAGAATATCTCATAAAGTAAAATAAGAACTGATGTATGGCCTGTTTATATATTAACTGAAATAAAATTTAACCAGGATGTAATGTTTCATAGTTAAGAAGTGGAAACACTTCCTACATTAAAGGGGCTATACTATATTCAAATCGTAGGGGAAAAAAACAAGTTTTGAAATGTTTGCTTTGAAACTAATACTGCTATATATATCATAGCTATATATATATATATCGTATGTAATATGCTGTGACTGTAATAAAGATTTGATTTCATTCATATGTAGAAGATAAAGCCTTCATCTAAAACTTATTTGACTGAAATAAACATATTTAATGGTTCAGGGTTTTGGACACATGAGATGGTGACAGAGATATAAAACATCTTTAAAGTCTATATCTGACTTAAAGCACTTAAGAATGGAGATTTTGCTTACAAATTGAAAGTGAGCTTTTAGGTTTGTTATGGAAGCATGAATGCTTTCTCTTAACTTTCATGCAGCATTTCAAAAGACACTACTTACTATTTTCCAATCCCAGCATTATGAGGATAGATAAACATGGTTATGTTTTCTTTGTTTCCTAATATTATATTCAAGGGTGAATATCTCTTGATGTTTATAGTGATCCTGAGGCCAGCAAGGGGGAAGGTGGGAGGTCCAAAATCTCTTTCGTGTCTCGTGCCAACCTCCACTTGGTATCTCATCCTACTTTGACGTAGCAGCTTGCTAGTTCTTCTGGTCATCACCTAGCCTTTCAGGGTGTCTAACTTGGCATCCACACTGCAATCCTGGGGTGTGGACAAGAGGGGCTCTCATGCTTTATGCTGCTTTTATGTCACAATACAAAAGTGGAAATAATTTCTAATAGTACCACCTCCTGGTTGTGTGCCATACAGTCATAGTTACTAGAGGATTCAGCCCTCTCTCTCCACATTGAGAGATAAACTGGTTTCACAGAAGATAAATAAAATCAAACGTAATTTTTTAAAAAGATTTTTTTAAAAGGATTAAAAAATCTTCTAATAAAATACAGGAGATTCAATGTGGAAGAAAATAATTACAGAGCTGTTAAGATCATGGATATACAGCAGCTTGCAAATTAGTTAAGAAAGAAAAATATCTGAAATGCAATGCAGTGTTTTGATAGACCACAGGCTGATACTGTGAATTAAGAGCAAAAAAAAAAAAAAAAAGCTTTGCTTAAAATATTTGAGGAGACCACAAAGAGTTCAAATGATTAAAGATGACAATAAGATTCTAAAGAAAAAATTATATCTGCATGAACATAGTCTGAAATAGGAATGAAAGCTGCAATTAAACGCCCAGGTTCAGAAAGATAAAATAACACTTAGCACAACATCAGAAAGAGAAATAATAATAATAAAAAATTAGCACAAACTCCTGGCTATGCATTTTACTTATTTCTACAGAAACAGATGATGTCCTGAAGTGAATTTGTCCACACAAAATCTTTTCTGTATATAGCAGAGGGAAGGAAGGGGTAATCTGACTGTGAGTTCATGTAGTGATAGAGAGCCATCTCTCGTGGGTTTGTGGATTCCAAATCTGCTATACTTGCAACATTATATACACTTATGGTGGTATTTGTTTATTTCAGGTACTATGATCAACTGTGTTCCATAGAGCCAAAATTTCCATTTTCTGAAAACCAGGTAATGAATTAAAGCTTTTAAATATTGCTTTAATATGCAATACACAGTCTGAAAGAGCAGTTGACATTAGAATATAAAGTTGCTTTTAAATGAATTATACACTTTTGAGTCATACTTTCCTAATTAAATACATGAGGCTGTGAAGACATTGGCCTTGGAGAGCAATAGCAACTGTTATAGAAGTGTGAAAATACTCATTTGGATCCCAAGGATATAGGTCAACCAAAGTTTTGGAATGTATTGTTTGGGAATGTTTCCCAAGACAATTTCAGCATGTACTTAACTCTTCAGAAATTAAGAGTAGTCCAGTTAATTGAATTGCATCAACGTATATATTATTATTTCTTTAAAACAAAGACTGTAGACCTGAATCTGTTTATGATAGTAAAATAATTGATGTAAAAGGAACTCTAAATATATCAATTTCCTTTATCATACATTGTATTTTCTTTGAAAAACTTCCTTGTATCAGTATCAGTTATCAGTAATGGTAAGGTACAGATTTTGACTGTTCTTGATATTTGTGTTGCTGCTTGAAGCATATTTTCAAAATGTTTACATCTGTCTTAAAGCTGGAAATTAATGTATTGTTTTTATTTATATTTTCAGATCTGTGTAACTTTTACCTGGAAAGATGCCTTTGACAAGGGGTCACTCTTTGGGGGATCTGTCAAACTTGGTAATTAATTATTACAGAAATCAAATGGGGAAAATATATGAAATCTAAATAACTTTCTGATAAGCATTCCAACTTACTGTTTTTTCAAGAATTATTTAAAAGTCACTTTCACTGATTCTGCAGAGAAGATGTTTGGCTTTCTTCATGAATTTGAGCATAGTTTTTATTTTGATCCTTAGAGACTAGCACTGTTAGAATGGAATAATATCCTTGTTAGTAAAATATTATTTAATTTTACTAAGATTTTCAATGGGAACGATACACTTAAAATTGTTTTGGTGCTAAGAAGAGTATATTTGAATGATATATTATCTGTCTTTCCAAGCTGTCCTCAAAAGTTTTGGGCTTGTTGAGGCAACTTGTGGCTATTCATCTATCTGTGTAAATGCTGTATATCTTTTCAGTTTTTCCTGTCCAGTGCCTACTGTGATAGGCTTTGACAGTTGAAAGAAATTAGAATCAAACCAGCAGCACTGAACCATATTGTCATTTTTATTTTGATGGTCATATTGGTTGTTCTTATTCCAGTTTGAGATATAATTGAAAGCAAAAGTATAAATATTGAATTTTTATAAAAATGCATTCCTCTGAAAGCCCCAATTATTTTCCAAGAGGAGATACTAGTTGATGCAAGCAGGATTAATAAACAGTATAGTACTGTTATGTAATCTGTCAGGTAGGGTAAGGTCTGGTAGTATTTGGATGTGAGATCTCTGGGATATACCAGGGTTGTAGGCTAGAGTAAGAAGTTAAAAAAACTCAAAAAAATAATGGCAAACCTGTTTTTACTGTTGCCAAGTAGGCTGGATTGATGTGTCCAGGGTGTTACCAGGGACTGAGCTTGATTCATGTTTGGGTGGAATGTGGATGTGCGCTAGATGGCACAAGAAAACACTAGTGTTTTGCTGTTGTTTAATGATCATCCAGATTTTTGCAGCATAAATATGATAGGCCTAGTTTAGCCAGGGTGGCAATACATTAGACAAATAGGCTCTGTCAAACAGATGAGCTTCACGTAGCTGAGAAGATACTCTTCACTATCTTTAGTTAATATTAGAAATTTGTTTAAAAGATTATTTTAGCTACATTTGATAGGCTTGATATACCAACTTGTCAGTATTTATAAATCTGGCAGTAGGAATAGACATAAAGATAACAGGAAGGAGCAGGGGATGTTGAACTAGTTATCTTTGATAAAGACCTGGGTAAAGACAAACAGCAGAATGACATGACTGCTGCATCCTTTAAATATCTTAATCTGAAATCATAAAAGTTTAAGGTTAGTTACTAGCATCACCTGGAAGCCAACTAAGATTAATTTTGGTTTTCTAAAAGGATTGTGTAAAATTTATTTTATGAATTCCATAGATCTGCAGATTCATTGATAGATATCTATTATTTTCTGTTTGTAGTTTTCTTAATTAGTATAGGTTTCATGACTGTCCAATTTATAGGTAAGAATGTTGGTTTATATGCACTTTGTTTCAGCTCTGGCAAGTTTAGGCTATGAGAAAATATGTGTGTTATTTAATTGTGGAGCATTGGCCAGTCAAATAGCATCAGAACAGAATCTTGACAGTGATGAAGGAATGAAAGCTGCTGCTAAATATTATCAGGTATGACTCTTCTCTCTGTTTAACTACTTATTGGAATTTATAGTCATTTTGTTCAAACATTAGCTATGTATCTTTAAAAAATCAGTATTATAAACCTAGGGAAACCACTTAAGATGAATATTCTGTATCAAAGAGAAGGATGGTAGATATGCAATATATATTATTATAATTGAATCTGGAAACTTGGCAGTGAGTTGTAGCTTTGCCATAGAATTATTGGGATGCCTGGGGTACTATATTGCATTATTCCTGTTGCTCAACTACTGGAGCAGCATTGTCATCCTAAGTGTGGTTCCCTCCCCTCTTTCTCAAGTATAGTTAGAACAGCATTCCCTCATTTTTTGGGGAGATATACTGTAAATTGCCATATAGATAAGATTCCATCCTATTCCCAGACTGTACTGCAGGGATGGGCAAGATTTTTATGCCTTGGGCAGTGTAATCTCACTTGAGGGTACGATACTGGAATTGTAGTGTTTCCCCACTTTATTTGGAATTGGGAGTTTGGTAAAATGTAAGACACTTAATTTTGTTGGGAAAAAAAGTTAAGTGAAAATTCCCACTAACAAAAATAAGAGGATACAAAATCAGTATAAGGGTTTTTCTGGACCATGATTGCCTGCCACTGTTTGAAAATTAAAGAAGCTTTAGAAAGCACTGAATTGTGATGGCTCTGGAAAAGATTTCTAGAAGATGAAACTTTTCCTTAACACTGAAGTTGCAAAGAAGAAAATGGAAAGGCAAAGTTGTTACCCTTCACTGTTTTAGAGCATATGAAAGTACTTCAGGAGGGAACACCCTCATCTCTTGAAATCCAAAATAGTTCTTTTGATTATTAACATATGCATTTCTATGTGTTGGTGCTCTAGTAAAATAACATTCAACAGTAGACTGCAGTCTTTCTCCCCTGCTCCCTGCCATGCACTCCGACATCTGTGCAGAAAGGTTGGAAGCTTGTAATAAGCTACAGAGAAGAAAAAATAAAGGAAATTCTATTGCACATAATGTATGCTGCTTAATGTTGGATATTGCCTTATGATTGTATATATTTTGATTTTTATAGCTCTTCCTGTGTTCAAAGTTGGCAGCAATAATATTTTTAAATCTAAGATCAGTTTCTCCTTAGAGTTATAAACAACCAGGAATGTTGTGTTTCTTGTGTTCAGGAACATTATTTTTCCATCTTACTGTTTCTTATTTATTTAATCTGTTTTGATACAATTCACCATATAGTCTTGAAATGGTACAGTTGTAGAGTTTTATCTGTACAGTTATATTGTACAGATATAATGTTAGTTATATTGTGAAAAAAAACTTTAATTACCAATTTGGTTTGGTCACTTCTTATACATGAGATGAGTTGTTCTTTACCTAGCAGTTTAGTATTAAAGCAATACAACTAGCTCTATTTGTTGTGAAGACTAGTACGTCTGCAGCATGCTAGAAAGAATTTGTGCTAGAAGTTAGGTAACAAAATACAATGTTTTTAATTATAGCATATGTTAAACGTCAAGATTGGAGGCCCCCAGCATGAATCATAGGAGCACCATTGTGACCGTGTACATCTCATTGGTGCTCATCAGCATCCCTGCCCTGCCTGTTTATATTAAAATAAAGTTGGCATGTCACAAAGGAAAGCACCAGTCTTCAGCATAATTTATTTTTCCAAGAATGTCTCTGGTGTTATTAAGCCTTTTTTATTTACATGCTCAGTTTGGAATTGTGCCCCCTTGCCCAGAAACAGGACAAAGATTAGAAGGGTTAATAGGGAGCATTAAGTAAGTGGATAGGAATTAGAAATGAATTGCAATATTCTAATAAAGCAGTGCTTTATGATTAGTTATATCCCAATGACAATCATTTGTGAGTGGGCAACTCCTTAGTATCCATTTTAAAAGAGCACCAACATGTTCTCAAAGTTCCAAATGTACCATCAATCTGAAATGGTTTGGGATTCCTATTCTAGTTAATAGAATAGTTGCCTGAATATTATATTACATGTTAAGGAATCTTTTCATTATCTAAGGCTTCCACCCATCTCCTTTTCACAGTTGACTTAAATTGTATTGACATCAATGAGGTTCCATCAGCCTTAGATGCAGAAATACAACACAAACTTGTTATGGTAGTCTAATGTCTTTCTCAAGCATCTGATTGAACTAAATGCAATACTAGCAGTGCCTTAAATGGCATATATCTTTATTTGTAGTGTTTTTCACTATAGTAGTTGGCATGTTTCTATAACAAAATGTATTATTTTCTCAAGTTTGCTAGTGGTGCCTTCCAGCACATTAAAGATACTGTCCTCTCCTCATTAAATCGAGAACCTACAGTTGACATTTCCCCAGATACAGTTGGCACACTAAGCCTTATCATGCTGGCTCAAGGTCAAGAAGTCTTTTTTCTGAAAGCTACCAGAGGTATGTGATGTAAACTGGAAATGTATAAATTTTATAACCTTATTTTTGCTAGAAATTAAAATGATTGGGAGTATTAGTATGTTTTGTTCAAGTTGAATATATTTTTAATTTACATTTTTGAGTGAGTACCTGCAATATATATTGAATGCTGGAAGATTTACTGTAACATAAAAGTTGAAGCCAAAACATCATATGATCATTCTTTAGAAAGAGGCATAATACTTAGTACATCATCTTGATGTATTTTAGAATTTGTACAAGTTTAGAAAAGTAATTAGAATCTTGTAGCCTTTACAATTTCTGAAGCTGCACAGGATTTATTGAAGGAATTCGGATTTATGTATTTAAGGAATTTAAAGGCCACCTTCTCATAGTTTATGACTCTGGCTGGTGTACATCAATAAAAATAAAATTAAAAAAGAATATAAAACCAAGATAACAAACCACAATCATACACATAGCTGAGGCTGAGCATAACAGCCACTCTTCCAGCATAATAGGTTCAATGGCCCAATCCTGGCCCAATGCATAGGATTTATTTTTATCGTCATAAAATATTTTTATTTTTTACTTTTATAAAAATACTTTATTTTCATATAAAATTTTCATATGAATAGATTGTACCTATCCATATGAAAATACTTCACAGCAGTATTTCTCAAATTGGCTATCAGAGTTTTCAAGTGCAGTTTCCAAGGCACTGATGTAAATCAGTAATTTATATGATTAACTTAACATGTTATACATTTCTGGATAGCCATCAGGTGATACATTCTCTGCCTCCATATTCAGTAACATCTAAAAAATCTCTGCTTTTACCATTTTTTCCCTTTATTTTATGAATGATATGAAAACCTACTTTGGTTGCCTGAAATGCATTTTTGAAAAATCATTATAGACATATTGGTACCTAACTTTTTAAAGGATATTATAAAGCAATAGAAATACTAGAATATATTTTGTGAAATCTGAAGGCAAAGCCAATATGACAATAACATGTTCTACGGTTGGTCATTTGAATAAAGTTACCCTTTATATACGACTAGACTAGACTAGCTAGGACATTTCAAAAACAATACTTGTGGGAAGGGTGAAATATCAGTGCTTAGTGCAGAAGATTTAGGGATACATCACTTGTGATGTAATTTGAAATTTCTGTACCGCAATACAGCATACATACTAATACTGTCAGTATTATTAAATGCATGAATTTAAAGTATGTGGTTCATAACAGTGCAAAAGTTAAAACTTTGTAAATCTTGATAGGACTTTTGATCAAGATTGCTTCATAGAAGGGAAATCTCTATTCATTGGGCTTCATTCAATAATTTATTGTTTGAGGGAAGCTTTAAGAAAGAATTTAGTTTTGTACATTTTCTGGAAGTCTTGTTTTCAGCTAAAATATGGGTATTATTTTAAAAACAATTGTACACAGTTCTATATTTTTGCTGCTTGGTTTACAAAAATAATATGGAAAACTTTAAAATCTGTTCAGAATATGAGGTCCACTAATTTTGCACATATAACAATACTGGCTCAGTTTTTCAAAACTGACACTGTTTCTGTTTTATTTAGATAAAATGAAAGATGCCATCATAGCTAAACTTGCAAATCAAGCTGCTGATTACTATGGTGATGCATTCAAACAGTGCCAGTACAAGGATACCTTACCCAAGGTTGGTAATTTCATAGTGAAGACAGCAGAATAGAAATGTGATACATGCTGAAATAGTTACTGACTTGAAGCTATCTGTGACATTTTCAAATATTTTGTAATTCTGGCTTGACATTTGGATTGTGGAATAGGATGAAGAGATGCAGTTAAATTTTGAATTACAGTACATGAAACCAATTCCTAATACCTCCTAATTTTTATCAAATGCAGGAAGCACATGGATTCATTCCAAGATTACCACATTTAACCTAAAAGTGTTAGGTTTAAAAAAGAATTTAGTATTGTAATTAAATTTAACATGAGATGTTTGTGACTGTCTTTCTAAATATATTGTTTGTTTCTTCCTTTACTAAATGTGGTTTCCAATTAACACACTCCTTAACTGGTTCATATTTCTCTGTTCTTAACATGTCCAAGAAAACTAATCTTGGATTGGCTTGATGTTAATATGGGGATGCCACTGCTTGATTTCATTGCTTCTAAAAACACAGCAGAAAACAGAATGTCAAATAAGCTTCTTTAAATATATATTTATATTTACATTCTGAGTTATTTGAATGATTGAGTCCGTGTGTCATTGTACCCTTTGGACATAAAAATTCAGTGTATGCTCATTTTCTATGTGCTATCTTTGTATATTCTCCTTGAGTTTGACTGGTTTTTTTTAAGTGGTAAGAATATTCTGTGGATACCCACCAGGAGGTTTATCCTTCAGCTACATCCCATCGTATACACTTCAAATCTGTTTTGGATTGTTGGGAGACACACCAGAGAGGTGGAGGGCTTATGAGATGCAGTAGGGAAAAGAGTGAGGAAAATCTGTTTATTTATTTCCTGTAGTCTTCCATCATATAATACTTTGGTTAAGACAATTTGTTGTCTTTAATTTCAGAAAAGCTATAGTGAGCTGTCATAGTGCTTCATTTGGCAACTTTTTAAAAACTTAATTTAACAAAATGGTAAGAAGTTATTCTATGCAGTTATATAGAACTGCTGAGAGCTGAGACAGGAAGAATAGCACAGGTTTGATTTTGGAATATGTACACTTGAAGGCATATCTCTCCCTGTTTAAAATAGCTGTCTGAACATGCTCGTAAGCAGCACTCTTGAAAGTAAGTTCAGCTGAAACCATTATTATCAGGAATTTACTGACAGTTTCCTCTTGCAGTATGTGGCTTTTCAATACTGCTCAACTATGGAAATATTTATGCAGTTTAAATGTTTTCTGTTTTTCAATATACTAGGTGATGATTCTCAGTCAGTTCATATCATCTTATTTTACTGCACAAGCAAGCAAAGTATTCAATGTATTAGTAATCAAACTTGTACTCACTTTACCTGGCAAGTTAGCCTGTTAGTGGTTAAACCAGATTGTAGAGTTGACCTTCAGGATGCCGGTAGAACTTCCAGTTTGAAATGGATCTGTATGTTTAAAGAAAAAGATTTGTTTGAAAAGGGACCAAAAATAGAAGTAGTGGATATACTTTACCCCAATCATTCCTTGCTATTTTTCTTTACTATTAACAGGCAGTTTTGTTAATATTTATATGCCATCTTCTCTTTTTAGTGACATTGTGTTTTGCAATACTACATGTGTAGACCAGACTAAAGACCTGCTTAGATATTCTTATAAGTACTTCACTTTCAAGTTCTTGAAGGACAGGTATTTCCAATAAAGTAGCAGATAGAAACATATAATGTTTTAGCTAATTATTGCAAGTGAAGTAATTAAAAACTTTTCAGTAACTTTATTAATCTTGTATTATATGGCCCTTCTACATAATCTCATCTAGATCTATCAGATGTACTGCCTCTCACTATGTGAATTAGCAGTTTCCTGTATATCATAAGAATCATATACTACCCTTTTCTATGCAGTCATGTGCCTAAGCACATTCAGTGGTTGCATCTATAGCTCTGTTTCTCTATTCACTGCATTTGACTCAAGAAGAGTCAACAGGGTGATTTACAGAAACTAGCTTTTCATAATTTAAGCTCTAGATAATTATTTGCGTAACTTGTTTTCATGAGTGTAATGTGTAACAATAACCTTGCTGCACTTCCTAATGCATATTTGAATTCTTAATCCTTTCTAAAGTAAGCTGAATGAGTGGAGGGAATGATTTAGGAAAACTCAAATCCTAAACCAAATGAACAGTTCCTGGATTTAACTGTACAGAATAATATTCATAATTCCACAAAACATAATCCCTGCATGTGGGTTAACTTAATTTCCCAGGCCTTATCTAAAGCATTAATTGGGTGTGTCTAATGTCATGTTCTTCTTCCTTTTCTTCCTGCATCCCATGTTGTCTGTGATGGTTTATGTGGTTGGATTTTTCCCTTGGTCAGTATTTTTATTTCCAGGAGGTGTTCCCTCTTCTGGCTGCAAAACACTGCATAATGCAAGCCCATGCAGAGTACCATCAATCTGTACTGGCAAAGCAACAGAAGAAATTTGGTGAAGAAATTTCAAGATTGCAAGTGAGTAACTTCATTTTTAACAGGAAAAAATAATACAATCTTCAGCAGACAATAATTGTACTGAGAGAAAAATTAAATTGCTAAGAACTTCTTAATGTAGTCTATCAACAGGTTTTAAGATTGAAATCCAATAATAGCTGAATAATAACTACAGTTATCTGATATGTGTTTCATTTTCACCATAGAAATTAAATAACAGTAATCTTCTATAGGACCAGCATTGGCATTTGTTCATGAGGCTTAATATTTAATTTAACATTATAGAAAACTCCAAATTTATTATATATGAGACAATGGCAGATACCCCAGTGATTATGTGCAGCAATTTTTATATTTTGTCTTTTCAGCCCCACAAGTCACTCAGTCAAAGAACCTGGCCCCCTCCATTATAAAAACAAAAAGGGCATATGTGGTTATTCCATTTATCACCCACAATAAGTTTTAAAGACTTAAAATATCCATGACTTATTCTGTGTTCCATATAGTCCAGTTGGGTCTCACCCTTTGATCTGTATACAATTGGTTTAGTGGATCATACCTTTTACTTTTCTAGGGAAAAAAAAATAGTTTATATTCTTTCTCAACATCAGTGTTTAATAGATGCAATCCATAGCAAATAGAAATAAGTGGGACTTATCAGAAAATATATAGGGAAACATCCTGCATGAAAAATATTGATACTAGATAATATTGTGCCCCATTTGGGAATAGAGCAGGTAAAGATCTCTAAATATTCCACTAGACTCAAAGTGGCTGAAGAATTTTATAGACAGAGGAAGCAATTCATTGTTAGTCATATCTTTATTGCAATTATTGATCAAACCAAAGCAAACAAAAACATGTTGGTAAGATACAGATAAAGCTGAGGCCTGAATAACTTATTAGTAACTTGATTTCTCAGATATAATTTGGAACATTCAAAAAGTCACCACAAAAATTTTGCCACACAAAGAGAAACAGTTGCTCTATATTTGCTAATATAAATACTAAGTACTCCAAAAGAGTGATATGAGTGGCACAAATAAATAAGTCACACAGCAGCATGAGTTAGGATTTCAATCTCCCCAAGCCACAAGACAGATTTGGTCTCTGATACAATATTATACAATTTACCCTCCAAGACTGCTGATGGTAGAACATTAAGGGGAGGCAATATAAGGTTCTTACACTGCCTCAAAGTGCTTAGATACATAAGTTACCCGGATGATTGGGAAAAGTTAAAAATCCTCCAGAGTAAATGCTATCTAGTAACTTAATCAGATCTTGTAGATGCTCATAATCTAAAGTTCTTTGTCTCATAATTTGTTTTGCTTTTTCAAGCTCCACAGGTAATAAGGCATTAAAGGAAGAACCAAATGACGCCAATCTGGATTCTCTATTTCTGTGCCAGTTAGACTGAAAATTATCAAGCATAATGTTTTGAGAGATGCTAAACCAATTTGGAAGATTATTTATATATTATAAATTTATTATAGCCATCCACTCCAGCAGACTTTGGATGGCTTTAAAAAATCTAATATTAAGTTAAAACAATTAAAAACAAAAACAAAACAACCTGAACAAAAAACCGCCATTAAACACATAGTGTGACAGCACATCCCCCATTCCCCAAACACATTAATCCCAGGCTTGGCACCAAAGCCAGGTTTTAAGATTCTAAATAATTGGTAAAAGCCAGGCTTTAGTCTCAACCTTAATCAGGTTTGCTGCCAACTATAGTGCTGCCAACTTGGTAAAACCGCAGTAAGAGTGGACTTGGAGCCACATAGCCATTGGACTAGAGCTTTAGTAGGCAACTGTGGGCATCAGTAGCAAGTTCTTGTGCCTGGCAGGACTCAGTTGTCCCAAAGACCATTCAGTTATTTATAATTTGACACCTGGTCCATGGGATTGCCACTTACCATTTATGTTTGACAAACACCATTACTTTTATCTTGCTATAACTGATGGTCAAAAATGCCAGCCTACACTAAGAAGCTTAGCTTTTTTTGCGCTGTTCTCATTCCTGTGAGAGTTTGGCACAGAATTACGGCATTTTAAACATAAATTGCCCGCCCATTAAATTTAGTAGATAAGATTTAAGTTGGGCGTTTGCAATTGGAAATCCCTGTCAGTATATTTTATTGCCAGTGCAAAAGGCTTATGATCTCCAAGTAATCATTGATTATTAAACAATCAAAATAATTGATTGTTGCTTGTGAAGCTCATGTAAAAACTCTTAATTCACTTGGCCATTTATCCAAGCTGGCATTTGAAAAAAAATAACAGATCTGCTAGGAAATTCTGGAGCAAAAACTAAAATGGCAATTCTTGTGCAAAGTACTACCTCTTTATGGATATCACCTTTGTAATTTGACTACATTCCTAGTGATGTTACCATGCAGAAATAATATAGAAAGTAAGATTTACATTCAGTTGTAACAAAAACTGTTTGTTTCAGATTGTTTTATTTTTAATTTAGCATGCTGCTGATCTTGTAAAAACAGTGACATCTCGCTATGATGAATATATAAGTGTAAAAGACTTGTCTGACAAAATCAACCGCGCACTTACTGCTGCAAAGAAGGATAATGACTTCATCTATCATGACAGAGTTCCCGATCTTAAAGATCTTGAGCCAATAGGAAAAGTCAGTCTTGTGAAAGCAACTCCAGTTACTATCCCTCTGAGTCAGAAATTTACAGGTAAGGGTTAGCATCACTGCATGCTGACATTGGGCACATGACTTCAGCACTCCCATTCTGATTTTAGAATTTAAAGGAGTTTGTGTTGCCTTTCCTTTGAATGTCAACCAGGTGGGGGTGGGATTATCTTTCCTTATGCTTATATTTTTCGGGTGGGGACTGGTTTGATAGTCCATCTAACTTCAGCTCTATATTAGTTGATAATATAGAAGTGTCCAAAGTATATATTCAAGTGTTTGAAACATTTACTAGGTTCTTAATGAGTAGCAGTTTGGTTTTAAGTATATATTTTAGCTGTGCCTCAAAGAATACAGAAGTGGAACATGGAAATATTGATCTATGATCTGCTATCTTCTATGAAATTTTGCTAATCCTTTTATTTTAAAAACTCAATGTCAAATATTGTCAAGCAGGCTCCAAGTCTTCTGAAAACAGGTATGTAAGGTTTCCGTTCTTGGAGGTACTGATATGAGATCACTGTTGCATGCCTGCCTTGAAATATGTGGGATGCCTTGGTGGCATTGCCTTCACACTAAGAGTACTAGGACAGACTTGAAACTGTAGGTTTACACTTATCCAAATACTCCACAAATTAGTGCAAAGACATGCAAATTAAAAAAAGAACTTCATTTGACTCTAAACCTTTTGTAGTTCAAATGTTTCATAGAATAAAAATAAAATTAAATCATCACTTGGTAACTTCAGGTAGGAGTATACCTTGAGGCTATTCATTAGTGACAGAGACCTCTTTATACTTGTTCTTGGATATTACTAAAAGTCAAACTAGTAACAAGTTCACATGTTGATCCTTACCTTTGTGGGACTTCTTCTGGAAAAACAAAGGGAATGGAGAGCATCAAGTCCAATAATTTCAGGTAAATAGTGGTGGGAGGGCAAGAGGATGAATGTGTTTTGTTAATAGTAATGTTTTGCTTTATAGATTTGTTTGAGAAGATGGTTCCTATGGCAGTACAGCAAGCTCTTACCGTCTACAACCAAAGAAAGGCAGATTTGGTTAATAGATCAATCGGCCAGATGAGAGAGGCCACCAATTTGGCAAATGGGTGAGATGTTTATTTTTATGTCTGGCCAGGTGCCAGAGAAGTCTTGCTTGAGTAGAAAAGCATTTGACAGGGCAGACTTATTGAAGTTGATATATTAATATCAGTAGTAAAGGCCCCTTGGTTTCAGACATCGGACTGGGAATGAAACTCAGGTCCCCATTTGACTACCTCTCAGGGTAGTTGCTGCTTCTCTTGGGTACCCCACTTTGAACTTACCTGAAGGACCATCTCACCCCCATTACATCAACCCATCCCCCCTGGTCAGGCAGAGAGGGCATGTTGCGGACCCTGTCAGTGAGAGAATGTAGGCTGGTGGGTCTCAGGAGAGCCTTCTGCCATTGCCCCTGCCCTTTGGAATATTCTCCTCCCAGAGGTGTGTCAGGTCCCTACCTTCCCAGCTTTCCGGAAAGGATTAAAGACCTGGCTCTGCCAGTTTGCATGGGGTAACAAGAATCTTGCTCAGTCCTGGGAGTGGCTAGCTTAACATCTATTCTTGGATTATATTTATTTTCTATTTATTCAGGATCATTTTATATTGTATTTTAATTGATTTTAATTGCTTTGTAAACTGCCCAGAGTTGTTTTGTCACTGCCCATCTTGTTCAAATTTGATAGATAAATAAACAAACTCACAGAGGAAAAGCAATTTATAAAATAAAAGTCTAATTTTTTAAAAATGTCTCCCTTGATTCCTTTTTTAACTGGTATGTTGTTGAAACTGCATATATAGTTGAATGTCCTTGTACTGCCAATCAAAAGAAGTCTTTCTGAACAATAAATATGTCTTGTAATTTTTTTTTTTTTTGGTGATGTAAAAAATAGCATCAGCATAAAGCACTATCTTGACTTGTTTAAGCTGTATGTTTATTGTGAAGTGACTGAAAGTTGGCAAACTGAAATAATGGTAATTTTCTCTAGAGTGCTGGCATCCCTTAATCTCCCTGCTGCTATTGAAGATGTTTCTGGGGATAGTATTCCTCAGTCTATTCTACAGAAGTCTAAATCTGTGATTGAACAGGGAGGTGTTGAAGCAATTGATCAGTTGATGAAAGATCTTCCTGAATTGTTGCAGAGAAATAGAGAGATTCTGGATGAGGTATGTTTGCAGTAATAATTGCAACATTAAGAAATCATATGCTTTTTTTTTTGTCTTGGTAGAATGGGTAAATTGTCACATTTTATTGGGTTAGGCCAGCCCTTCTGTTTCTTAGTAGGTGGTAATACTAGGAATTGCAATGTTCACATATTAGGAGAGAAACCAAATTAGGAAGTAATTGAAGTGGTTGCTGATACTTGATTGGTTTATATGATTTCTTTGTGTGTGTCATTCTATCTGTCTGTCCGTCTGTCTGTCTCTATCCCCTCTCATCCCTATAGGTGGTACAGTGGGGCAAAGAAGTATTTAGTCAGCCACCAATTGTGCAAGTTCTCCCACTTAAAAAGATGAGAGAGGCCTGTAATTTTCATCATAGGTATACCTCAACTATGAGAGACAAAATGGGAAAAAAAATCCAGAAAATCACATTTTCTGATTTTTAAAGAATTTATTTGCAAATCATGGTGGAAAATAAGTATTTGGTCAGTATCAAAAGTTCATCTCAATACTTTGTTATATATCCTTTGTTGGCAATGACAGAGGTCAAACGTTTTCTGTAAGTTTTCACAAGGTTTTCACACACTGTTGCTGGTATTTTGGCCCATTCCTCCATGCAGATCTCCTCTAGAGCAGTGATGTTTTGGGGCTGTCGCTGGGCAACACGGACTTTCAACTCCCTCCAAAGGTTTTCCATGGGGTTGAGATCTGGAGACTGGCTAGGCCACTCCAGGACCTTGAAATGCTTCTTACGAAGCCACTCCTTCGTTGCCCGGGCGGTGTTTTTGGCATTATTGTCATGCTGAAAGACCCAGCCACGTTTCATCTTCAATGCCCTTGCTGATGGAAGGAGGTGTTCACTCAAAATCTCACGATACATGGCCCCATTCATTCTTTCCTTTACACGGATCAGTCGTCCTGGTCCCTTTGCAGAAAAACAGCCCCAAAGCATGATGTTTCCATCCCCATGCTTCACAGTAGGTATGGTGTTCTTTGGATGCAACTCAGCATTCTCTCTCCTCCAAACACGACAAGTTGAGTTTAGACCAAAACATTCTACTTTGGTTCCATCTGACCATATGACATTCTCCCAATCCTCTTCTGGATCATCCAAATGCTCTCTAGGAACTTCAGATGGGCCCAGACATGTACTGGCTTAAGCAGGGGGACACGTCTGGCACTGCAGGATTTGAGTCCCTGGCGGCATAGTGTGTTACTGATGGTAGCCTTTGTTACTTTGGTCCCAGCTCTCTGCAGGTCATTCACTAGGTCCCCCCGTGTGGTTCTGGGATTTTTGCTCACCATTCTTGTGATCATTTTGACCCCACGGGGTGAGATTTTGCATGGAGCCCCAGATTGAGGGAGATTATCAGTGGTCTTGTATGTCTTCCATTTTCTAATTATTGCTCCCACAGTTGATTTCTTCACACCAAGCTGCTTGCCTATTGCAGATTCAGTCTTCCCAGCCTGGTGCAGGTCTACAATTTTGTTTCTGGTGTCCTTCAACAACTCTTTGGTCTTGGCCATAGTGGAGTTTGGAGTGTGACTGTTTGAGGTTGTGGACAGGTGTCTTTTATACTGATAACAAGGTCAAACAGGTGCCATTACTACAGGTAACGAGTGGAGGACAGAGGAGCCTCTTAAAGAAGTAGTTACAGGTCTGTGAGAGCCAGACATCTTGCTTGTTTGTAGGTGACCTGTTCTTGTGTTGCTATGATCAGTGCCTCAGTGCTGTCCTTTAGTCCAGCCCGTTCCAGCCATTGGTAGGATTTCCCAATGTCAGCCACCTCCACTGTCTGCCAGTGGTACATCCCATGCAGGGGTTTGTCTTGCCATTGCACTTCCTCCATTTGAACTTCCTCCCATGTCTGCTGCTGCCTCAGGCATTCTCTCAACAGCTCATCTTTGGGTGACATCTTACTGATGTACCCCTGGATGCTCTGGGTTTCATCCAGGACAGTGGCTGTGACACTCACCAGACCCTGCCTGCCCTCTTTCTGACTGGTGTACAATCTCTGGGTGTTGGACTTGGGGGTGGAAGCCTTCATACATTGTGAGGAGCTTCCAGGTCTTCACATCAGCAGCCTCCAAGTCCTCCTTTGGCCAGCTCACTATGCCAGCAGGGTATCTGATGACTGGCGGGGCATATGTGTTGATGGCATGGATCTTGTTCTTCCCATTGAGCTGGCTCTTCAGGACCTGTCTTATCCTTTGGTGGTACTTGGATGTTGCTGTTTTCCTTGCCGCCTCATTGTGGTTCCCATGTGACTGTGAGATACCAAGGTACTTGTAGCTGGTCTCTATGTCTGCTATGTGGCCCACTTGTAGTTCCACCCCATCAGTCTTAACTATCTTCCCTCTCTTCACTACCATCTGGCCACACTTCTCCAGTCTGAATGACATCCCAATATTCTCACTGTAGACCCGTGTCAGGTGGATCAGTGAGTGGATGTTTTGTTCATTCTTAGCATACAGCTTGATGTGGTCCATGTAGAGGAGGTGACTGATGGTGGTTCCACTCTTGAACTTGTACCCATATCCAGTCCTTATGATTATCTGGCTGAGGGGGTTCAAGCTACGCAGAACAGCAGCAGGGACAGTGCATCACCTTGGTATATGCTGCACTTGATGGCCACTTGTGTGAGCTGTCTTGAGTTGACTTCCAATGTTGTCTTCCACAGTCCCATTGAGTTCTTGAGGAAGGTCTTTAGTGTCGACTTTGTATAGCGCCAGGCATTCACAGTTCCATGTGTGTAGCACTGAGTTGTAGGTTTTCCTGTAGTCAATCCAGGCTATCCTCAGATTGGTCTGTCTAGACCTTGAGTCTCATGTGACCCCTCTATCTCTGAGCAGCTGGTGTTTTGAGCCTCTGGTGTTGTTCCCAGTTCCCTTCTGAGCTGTGCCTATGCACTGGCCCATATGGTCCTGTAGCTTGGTGGCTATGATGGCTGATAGAACTTTCTATGTTGTGGGGAGGCAGGTTATTGGCTGGTAGTTGGATGGTGCTGTTGCCTTGTGGGGGTCTTTCAAGACCAGCAATGTCTTTCCTTGCCAGTCTGGGTGGGAGCCTGCTGCTAGTAGCTGGTTCATCTGTGCTGCTAGGTGTTCATGCACTGCTGTTAGTTTCTTTAGCCAGTAGGTGTGGATCATGTCCGGGCCTGGTGCTGTCCAGCTCTTCATGTTCTTGACTGGCTGTTGGATGTCTGCTACTGTGATGGTGACCGATTCCTGTTCTGGGAGATTGCTGTGGTTTGCTTTCAGGTCCTGCAGCTGCTTTGCACTGGTGTTATGTGTCTTCTCTTTCTCCCATATGTTCTTCCAGTACTGTTCAGTTTCTGTTGTTGGTGGCTCTGCTGTTACTGTGTTGTTGCACAATTGGGAATATACCTTGGATGGTTCTTTGGAGGACATTTATCTTCTTGGCCTCTGCTTCTCTAGTGTATCTCCTTAGCCTGGCAGCCAGTGCTGTGAGCCTTTGTTTAGCAGCCTCTAGGGCTTCAGATGGAGTCTGAATGTATTTTTTCAGTAGCTACTGTATGTCTTATCCTTAACCTCCACACCCTTCTGTAGTTCCACCAGCTAACTAATTTCTCTCCAAGTTGCTTTGATCTTAGCCTCCAACCTCATTTTCTGGGGGCTATTTACTGCTGTTCTTCTTGATCATGTAGCCAAGCATGTCCAGGATTACAGCAGCTGTAGCATATATCAGTTCATTGGTTTGAGTTATGGTGGTAGTAAGCATTGTCAGGAGGGCTCTATAGGTGTTTTCTAGCACACTATCTGATGGTACTTTTCCACTGAGCCTTGGTAATTGGTCTCAAGGGTTGACTGTAGCTAGTTCCTCCATGATCTTATGCCTAATATCAGTTGCTGTGCTCTGTAATGGAAGGGTTGGCAGTAATGTTCCAGCTTCAAGTGTTGGCTGCACATCCAGTGTTCTTCCGGGTCTTCTTGAGTCTGGTATATAATGTGTAGTTGGTCTATTTCAAGTTGTGAGAGCAGCTTCCTCTTCACTATGTTGAAGCATTGGTTAACTAGGTGTTTTTCATTTAGTGTCTATCTAAATTCTTCTGTCCATCCATAGTTCTCTCATACATTCATATATCCCCTCTCATTAGGTCTACTGTTGTAGTAGCATTCCATCAATTCCAGGTTCTCTTGTCTTGTCCATGTACTGTTTATTCTAGTAGCCCACTTATTGTCAGATTGCCTTTGTTCCCCAACATCTGACACAGACCTTGTTAGTCCGGGCAATGTCTGAGCCGGCATGACTCTCTTCGTTTGTATCACTCTCATATTCAAGGTAGGCAGGTGTGATGGAATGGACTTATGAAGGCCAGGCTCAGGGAGATTAGCGTGTTCTTAGCCTCCAACAGGAGCATGGGAAGTTCAAGAAGATGAGGCTGGCACCTCCCTAAGGAATTCACGGTGTTGTGGCTTGCTGGGTTCAGTCTGGTGAGATTTCTGTCTTGAGGTTGGAGCTAATAAACGCAACAGAACTGTATTTGCATTGTCTCTTGGAGTTCTTTGGGCTGAACCTGACAGCAGGTGAGGCATTAGAGGGTCTTTGCCCAAGGACCCCTACTGATAAGGTAGGTACCAGTCAGGATTCGAACCCTGGTCTCCCACATCAAAAGGTGTTGCTCTAACCACTACACTATCCAGCCGCATGCATGCATGCATATATATTCATGACTGTTTATCATGTTCTTTCTCTTTGGATGTACACTGATATTTTACTGTTAAAGCAACACCTTGCCCATATCATTCTAAAACACTGAATTTGATTTAGACACCTTATTTATGTTTTAAGTTAATTCTTTTTTAAATCACCAACCGAAGTCATGACTATTAGTGGGAGAAAATTTAAGCTAACAGCCTGGGAACAGCCTATTAAGATTTGAACTGAAATTATTTTAATTTTTTTTTTAAATGATGAAAGTCACTAAGGATATTGGATGAAGAAGAAGCAACAGACAATGACTTGAAAAACAAATTTAAGGAACGTTGGCAAAGAACACCATCAAATGATTTGTACAAGTCTTTGAGGGCAGGTAATAATTTATTGTGTATTTTATCTTTACACTGGATTGCTTAATACATAGAAATTGGCATGAATCTCTTTCTATGTTGAGATTTATCCCAAAATATATTGCTATAATATTGAAGCACCTAGGTAAGAAGAAACAGTCCAAGAACAGGAAGAAGTTTGTATTAAGCTTGAACTTAATAGATGATATGTTTCAGCTCCAGTCTGGACTGATTACATTAAGTCAGCATACAGATGACAAATATTGGCAGTATTGATTAATTGATTGATTAATTATTTTATATAATAAATTGATACTTATGCTTTTGCTTATCCTTCAGAGAGAGAGCTGTGGCCAGATATCAATTTATTTTGATACTTGAGTATTCATAATGTAAGGACAGACAATAAGGCCTTGCCTTAATGAATGATTATTAAAATATTTTAATGTTGCTGATATGATGCTAATTAATATCAGATTTAGAAAACTTTAAAATATTACCTAGTTTTATGCTAGTAATCCCAGGAATTACTTATAATTCAACTGTAAACAGGGCTTGATTAAAGCAAAACATCAACTTAAAATAATTAAATGGATTAAATATCTTTACCTTCATTGGGTTCCAGTTGTTGGCTTTCTAATTTTTCCCAATATTATTCTAAGTGTTTGATAGTTTTTCAGTATTTTAACAAACATTTTAAAAATTATTATGCTTGCAATAACTTGCTATAGGAATTCATTTTAAAAATGTTTATTTAAAAAACAACATCCCATTGGCCAGTTTTTCTGTAAGTTGGGTGGTAGGTAATACTCAGTATGGATTATGTTCCCACCTGTTTTTTGATCTTGAGATGAAAAGTGAGGGTGGAGCTGTTTGTTTCTAGTTCTGCTATGCTATCTCAAAAACATTTGAGATAGCGTGTCATGAAAAACACAGTTTGTTTAGCATGTAGGGGAAGCCCCCAGAACATGGGTTATATTTCTCTAAATAAATTTGGAACACTTGAAATTGCCATTCTGATCTCAAAACTTGTGCACGTTCTAAGTGATGGAAGCAATCTCAGCTTTGCTAGTGTAGAGTTTTAATTTTTGAGCAAGCATCTCAAAAATGTCTTTATAACTGATTGCTAGTGGAAGGTACAGTGTGGCATCCAGGCTATAAAATGTGTCATAATTTAATCAAGATTTTAAAATCAACTATCAAAGTTATATGAAACAGTGTTTCCCAACACTGGGAAAAATATTCTCCATCTGACTCTGGCCCATTCAAATTCATAGAACTATCAATTTAACAAGGTATTTGCAACTAGTTCACATAATCAATTTCTCTGAGTCTAGGAATGGACGTTTACAAAATAATGGAGGCCCAGAACAGAAGTATATTCCTTCTTAGAAGGTAAATTGTAGCAACATGTGTCCTGTGTCCTGTGTCACGAGGCTGATAGGAAGATGTTCAAAGACATCAAGAAGGTGTTACCTTAACATACAAGCTGATAAATGGGGGATAAAGTAAAATACTCAGTTTCCAAGATTCTGTAACCATTTTTTCATTATATCTGACTAAAGAGACTTAGCGAGAATCTTGCTTTCTTGGATGAGTGGTTGATAAGGGCTTAACAATTCACTATATCAATAATTAGTAAGCACTATTTTAGCTGCAGATTTGTCTTTGGGCTTTTTTTATAGAAGGAACTAATTACCGTAATGTACTGGATAAAGCAGTACAAGCTGACAAACAGGTTAAGGAACGGTATCAGTCTCATCGAGATACAATTTCATTGTTATGTAAATCGGAACAAGAACTTAATGCAGCAATTCCATCAGCAAATCCAGCAAAAACAATGCAAGGCAGTGAGGTAAGAACAAGAATTTTCTTTTAATGATTACATTTGTTATGGGGAAATGCCCATCTAATTAAGGAACCAAGCAATCTGGAGACAGATGCAATAACTACAGTGATCACTGGACTCCTGGCCAAAAGAATGCAGAAGAGACCTGGTTAAAGCAAGGCTATAGGTTATATATCCTCATAAATGTTACATAGGAATGATAAAGCGATATAAATCATATAGTGACCTTTACAGATGGAATGTAGCATCTGATAATATTATGGGATGACCTTCCTATGGGCTGCCCAAGCACTTCTAAATTCCATTCTACAAATGGGACACCATATCTTCCTCCCCTCTACTGATGTACCATAATCATGTACCATAAACAATTACTTTTTTTATTGTGCCCATATACTGACTCCCTTCACCCCAAAGAAAAGACAACAGTCTGGTTTCTCTTATCTGTCTCCTTTCACTCCAGACTCATCATTTGCTTGCTCCTTTCTCTGTTTCTATGCCATGTAAATATTTAACATACATATTATTAACACTCTACACAGCAAATAGTTAGATATTCACATTGCTTCATAATTAGCACTCTTTGATTTACAGCAGTTTGGTCTATTGAAAATGAATTTGAAATACCAGAACAACAGTTTAGGAATACTGCTATTATAGGTTGATCTCATAATGGTTTCGTAGTGTGTAACCAGGAGTCAACACTGACTCAAAGGCACGCACGCACACATGCGCGCATACACACAAATGTCTACTACAGATGTTATTTATTAGGTTTATATCTTGCCTTTTATTCAGCAGCTCAAGGTGGCACACATAGCATTCCTGCCTCCCAAGACAACAATCCTGTGAGATATGCTGGGATGAGAGAAAGTGACTGGCCCAAAGCCATCCAGTAAGCTTTTTAGGCTTACAGAGGACTTGAACTTAGGTTTTATGGTGCCAGTCTAATAGCTTAACCACACAACTTCACACTGGCTCTGTTTTCTCTGGTTCTTTTCAGCCTGTAATTGCTTTTAATTATAGTCAGGCATTGTTTTCATGGTAAAGATATATACAGTTGGCCTTTCACATTTGGGAATGAGCTGTTTATTTATTTATTTAACCAACTTGTCTATCATCTTAATCACAAAACTATTCAAGACAGCTTATGCATATAGAGTCATATTATGGCTTGAACCAACAGAACAATTTCCCTTGTTGCTAAAAAGCACGTAATAGCTTCCAAAAGGTATTTGTATAAAGCAGTTCTATTTGACCACAACAGAAAGGGATGGCACAACAGATCTTCCATATAAAGTTCTGTGATCTCATACAGAATAAATCTGTTTCTGAGATTCAGCATTCTTAATCTTGGTCTCATTTAAGATGCAGATAAGAACTCCAGGGTTCTAATTTGAATTGTATTTATGCTCAGCATGCCATCATATTCTTAAACAATATTAATGTAACAAAAGTATAACTATTAGTATGAAAAACTATGTCTAATTTTATTTCTAATTTATTCTCTTTTATTAGGTAGTTAATATTCTAAAATCGTTGCTAGCTAATCTGGATGAAGTGAAAAAGCAGAGAGAACAACTTGAGAATGATCTCAAATCAGTAAATTTTGATATGACATCTAAATTCCTAACAGCACTAGCACAGGATGGTGCTTTAAATGAAGAAGCCATTTCTGTCACAGAGTTGGATAATCTTTATGGTGGTCTTACTCATAAAGTGCAGGAGACCCTGAAAAAACAGGAGGAGTTGCTCAACAGCATTCAGGTAATTTTTTAAAAGTGTTACAGAGCTAAAATCTGGCACAGTCTGATATAGTAGCTTTTTACTGAGACTAACTTGTAACTTTCAATCATTATTCCAACAGAGAATCTTTATGCCAGTTTGAGGGAGCAAAACTTTCATACAATAGCATGAACTTGGTTTCTCATGTTTTGTCCTTTTTCATGTTTAGAATTCCCATCAGGAATTTTCTAAGATGAAGCAGTCAAATAATGAATCCAATCTAAGAGAAGAAGTTCTGAAGAATTTAGCTGTAGCTAACGACAACTTTGTGGAACTTATAGCCAACTTGAGAGAAGGCACAAAGGTATAGTAACAGAAGAGTCCACAAGACTAATAGCATCTCAATAGATATGTTTTATTTCTGGTTTTTAAAAATTTCACTAAAGAGTAATGTTCAGTAAAGGACTTGGCAAAGCCCCCTTGAATGAATATGTAGAGTGTGCCTGGCAAGAATGCCAGTCTTGAATTACAGATTTTGCAAGATGTTAAAGGACATTTTGTACAAAATATTTTTTTCAGATAGAAACTAGAACAAAAAGCTGGTAGGAAAATTTAAGCAAAGTTCATTAAGAACTTTAACTCTAATTTTGGAGGTAATAAAAATCTAACTACCTGTTAGAGGAAATAAGGTAGAAGACAACAGAGAGGAAATTTGTGGGAGAAAGGGGAGTTGATGTAACAGATCTTAGCTGCCAATTCTAGGAAGTGGTTGTGTCTTTATGGGATACATAGTCTGATTGGGAATATGATACCTTCCTATTTTTCTGCTATTCTATATATCAAGGTGTATAGTCTGTTTCATCTAATGCTTATTTTTGTAAGCTTTCCTTCTGGGTAATAGAAATTTCCACCACCTAGAAATCCCACTTCAGTAATATTATCATGTTATGGCATTGGCCTCCAAAAAGCAAAAACAATATATAATTATCGCAATGACTTGAGCTTATTTTCAGCAAACTGCAACAATAAAGGGTCTTACAAAGGGTTCATTTTATGTAAGTCTCTGCTTTTTATTATGAAACTTTATTTTATCCTGTCATTATTGCCTAGGGAAAAAGATTTCCAAATTTGGGGGAAAAAAACCCCACGTCTTCATGTCATTGGATCTGAGTCACATTCATTTTACTTAGGCTCTTTGGGAATGTAATGTAGTTCAAAACAAAGATATGATGGTCCATAGTAATGTATTTGATATCACAGTATCTATTAAAATTAAAACATTGTTTGGTGGATGAAGTAGATAAATGCATCCAATATCCTTAAGATGACTTGGAGTAACATTGTTATAACCTGTTATGGTAGCATGACAAAGATTACATACCATGACTTATTCTGCCTACCATGACCAGTTAAAAATCCAAAGTAGATACAAAACACTCTGCATGATAGGAGATAGTATCTAGAAGAGCTTTCAGATAACACATACTTCAATACACTTTAATTAAACAATTGAACTGTTTAATTTGAATATTCAGCAGATGGATTTTTTGCAGACTTGTTTGGAATTCTGTTCCATAGAACTCTGTACTTCATAGGATTGATGAAAACTACAATTATGTAAAATGTCTTCATTGATATTTTCACCATGACATTACATGTCAGTATCCATTCTGTATTCTTTCTCTCTCTCTAAATATATATATTTAGATATGAATGTGTGTGTCTGTTTCTTCCTTTCTAGTTCTATAATGAACTGACTGAAATCCTTTTGAAGTTCCAAAACAAATGCAGTGACATTGTGTTTGCACGCAAAACAGAAAGAGATGAACTTCTGAAGTAAGAATCCACAAATATTATAGAAAAACATTGTTTACAGTTTCTGGCTGCTGCTTTTAAGGAAAGAATGCTTTGCAGTCAAAAGAGCTTAATCTTAAAGTTCCTTCAAATAATACAGACTTGTTAATAATAACTGTGCTGGAAAATAACAGGGAATACTTCTGTCTTACTATTGTGACTTTTAATTATCAAGATGTTGGTTAATTGATAAAGGCTACTCATGTTTTCATAATATACAGAATTATAGAATTTTCTCTAAGTTAGCTCAGATAGTAATTGCTTTGTTGACCCCCAAGAGATAAAAGCAACTGATATGTAATTTATCCAATTAAGCTGTTGAAACAATATACAAGCCTTTTTGTTTCACAGATCTTGAGGATAATTGTGATTCTTCTTACTCATTGATATTTGTATGCAATGGATATGTTTGCTTGTTCTTTAAACCTCAGCAACAACTAGAAAGTCACAACTTCCCCATCTCTGTTTTCCATTTTGAAAGTTGGGGAAGATGCACAGAGAAATCCTTTGCAGGAGCAAAAGTGATGCTTGAAACAGGACCTAGTGCTTCAAGTCTGGAGCATTGCTTTAATATTATTTTATAGAATTATTAACATTCCTTTATAAAGTACTGTTTTTGAATTCATTCCTTAAATACCTTTTCATCCAAAAAAGACTTTTCACTGAGACCTTAAGTCTAATTATGCTAGGCTGTGGCTAGATGAAGGTGAATTTAATTATGGACTTGACTTGAACTGAATATTGATTTGTAGTTTTTCCTCTCAGAAGCTGAAGCCAGGATCTAAATACAAAATACATTCCAGGTGTTCTATAATAGGCTAAAATAATGGTCTGATTCTCCATGTTTAACTTCCAATGTTATTATGCTTTTCTTTTAAGAGATTTGCAGCAGAGTATTGCCAGAGAACCCAGTGCTCCTTCTTTTCCTTCTGTGCCTGCATATCAAACTGTCCACTCTGGAGGAAACAAGCCCCCTACATCATCTACTCCAACTCCAGCTCCCCGAACCAATGTGGTAAGTAAAGCAACAGTAATAGTCACTGTATTGTGCTTCTTCTACATGTATCTGTTTCAGTAAACTGGAATAACAGCCTTGTATACTGAAAAGTTACAGTGCAAAGCACAGCTGAGAGAGAACCTATTCTTAGCCAGGCAAATGAGAGGGAGAGGGAATACTGTCTCTCTCTCTAATCAAAATATCATTTGAAAACCAATCTAATCACCAACAAGCTGCACTTATTCTTGATAATTTTGAGTTTTCAGTTATTGTTTTTCTAACAAAATCCTAAGTGTAAAGATATAGGCTGCACAGAATTGTTCTCTGGCGCGGTGATGCCAGAGTTGGGCCAAGCAAAAGAGAAAGGATGATTGATAAGACACAGAAAGGAACAGTAAAATGGATAAGTCTAACATATTGCCATTATATCAACAGCTTGATAGAGATTATGACTATTGTGTACCATTTTGTAGATTAAAGCTACTATGTTTACAATTTACAAAACAATCTGAATTGTGATGTTACAATTCCACTGAGTTATAAATATATTTTAACAATCAGATTTATTAATTGGATAAGAAACAAATGAAGGACTATCATTTGTTGACAAAGTTGATTTAAGTAGTTAATTTAACAGGTGTTTCTTTTCAATATTTAAAAGGCATTGATTTAAATAAATTTATCTCATTGTGTAGCACTTACTGTTACAGGTGGTGCTTATGTTTATTCTTAGTCAGCTTTTCAGAATTATGATTGCCGTAAATATAAAATATAAAGAATAGAACTGTACTTCTATCTTACATTATATATAATTCTATTATTTAGTCTAGTAAACCGCAGCCACCAGCACGCCCTCCTCCACCAGTAATTTCTACAGCATCTACAGTCACTACTCCTGGTCCAGCAACCACTGGGATATCACCTTCTCCAGCAGGTTCTGTAGCTAATGCAGCACCTTCACAGGCCCAGGGGCCACCTTATCCAACATATCCAGGATTTCCTGGGTAAGTTTGCAAAAATGTGATCTAATTAATGTCATACAGTTAAGACACTTCTGGACTTGGTGCTACTATTACTGAACATAATAGCTTCACGTATTAAATAGTTTTGGTGCAGATAATGTTTGGGGGAAATAAATAGGACCTGTGGCACAATGTGCTCATGGATCAATGCTTCTTAAAAGTAATACTCCTTTTCATATTTCCTGTCAGGCGTTTTCTCTAAGGTTCTATGAATTATAAGATTCTAAAAGTATTTCAATCCTCCCACTCTAGTTTCTGGGATTTCATTTTGGCTGACATTCAAAATTTTGTGACTACCAAGTCACCAATTCAATCTGCTGTTCACCTCAGTAGATGACTTTTTAGATTTTTAAGAATGATTTACATAAACCTTGGAATTCTGAATGGCAGGCTAATATTCTTTTGTTTCCTGTGACCTATTTCCCTCTCACTATCTGTATTTGTTGTTAGAGAGAGTGAAAATGATTCAGAATATAGCATGCAGGTCTTCATGTGATTGCATGTTTGGCTCAGTAGTTTACAATACCTTGTATAAGGTCTGTGGAGCCAGAAATAAAGTACTTGTAAAAGTACACTGCATATGTAAGTGCTTGAATTATGTTATGCCCATATCCAGATTAGGTTTTGATTGATGTAAGACAATTTGTTATGATCTTCTTTCATCGTTAAGGTTGTAAGTAGAGGTTCATTTGCTAGTTCTTGCATGATGATAAGATTAGATTAGATACTTTCATGTGTAGATTCTTCAGTGTTTAATTCAGTAGCCTTATGAGATATGGATTATTTCTGTATCCTCTAAGATTTGTTTGGAGTGATATTTGAAGATTTGTTGATTGGTCAAAGCATAGAAATACCTATTCTTTATTCTAATAAAATATGTATATATTTTTTTTACAGATATTGCCAGATGCCTTTGCCATTGGGCTATAATCCTTATATGTATGGCCAGTACAATCTGCCATATACACCATCTCCTGGGTACCCAAATCCTGGACAAGCCCCTTATCCAGGACCTCAGCAGCCTGGATACCCTTATCCACAACAGCCATATTATCCACAGCAATAACATCAGAAAAGAAACATTGCTTGTTATAACTAAGAGTAATTTGCAATAAGCATACTAAACCTCTAGTTCAGCTAATGTACCTCACTGTATTGAAATGGTCCATAACTTCCTTTCCTATTAAGTGCTTCAAAATGTCAACCTTCTCAATTGAATTCTGGCTATATCAGGCTTCTTGAGAAAGTGGCAGGCTACTACAATATTAAATTAACAGAATTAGGTTACAGTAAAATTCAATTTATATACTAATTTACCTACACTAAATATTTCTTTACATTTTCCTCATATAAATAGTAAATAATTGAGCTAAAAAACAAAATGGCACAAGCACTGGGAGTGATATAACAGTAAATAGGATTTCTTTCTATATTATATTGATTTGTATTTTGGGTTTGCTTTTAGTTACCAATAAGTTTTGTTTAATGGTCAAAGCATTGTAAATTGTAAGTGCAAAATAAACTGCATAGGATAGTTTAAAAATTATACTTAGATATTTTATATTTGTCTATAACTAATGTATGTTTTTGAAGCTAGGACACCTTCTTTGGCACTACGTTTTGAAGTTGAGATTTCTGCGAACCAATGATGGTTTCTTGTATTTAAGTTCCTGTAATATAAAAACAATCTCAGAAATCAATATGTTATTCCAGAATAAGAGAGAAAATAAATCAGCATATTTTTATTGAATCATTCAAAGACCAGCTTGTAAGATGTTCATTGGGCATATACACTTGACACTTTGATATTTTACTTCTTGCTTATCTAATGGTATTATCTTTTGAAGTGCTAAAAGTTCAGTTGTCCTCTGCAACTTGCCTTTATCCTACCTCATTACATGTGCCTCTGTGTTTACAAAGATGATCCTGTGCACCCTGCTTTTCTTGGGATGTCTGGAGAAAGCTTAAGCTACAAATGTGGATAAATAAAAATAATTACATTTATTTAACCAACTTACTCCGTTTGGACGGTTTTGAGAAGGACAAGGAACTTGTGCTGCAATCAAAATAAGATTCTTTCTAGTAGAGTTGCCTGAGGTTAAATCCAGAACCAACATCCTACATTCAATATAGATCAGGCCTGCACAACATACAGTCCGCATGGGGCCTGCCAAGCAGCCTTGTACGGCCCACTGGCATTTTTACAAAAGTAATAAATGCACTGCCACTGCCTCAAAAGACAAGCTACTGAGTTCCTCAAAGTCTCACTGCTGCCACTGCCAGCTCCAGTGCTGTTCCGCTCTGCTAACTGCAAAACATCTGATTTGCATGCCAGGTATTCCTTTGCAGCCTGCAACAATTTTTAACTTATCAATATAGCCCTTTCCCCTCTACAGGTTGTGCAGGCCTGATGTAGATGTTCTTTTGATAGCACAAATACTAGCATCATAAGTGGCAGATACTATTAGCCAAGAATCTGTCTTAGAAAACCTCTCTGAAATCTCCCTGGTGCATATGAAGTCCTGTCCCTTACCATATGTATAGATGGTAGTCCCATCCCAGTATAAATATTTATTTTAATGTTCACTATGTAAGTTGTCAGTATTAACCATCTGGGGTATGGGAATAGATTTGCTGAAACTGTCACAAATGAATAACGAAACGCTTTAAAAGGCCTCTTGACTTTTATGAATACCAACTATTAATCATCTCATGTATACTCTGTGGGGACCAGAAAACATCTTGGCATGCTTCCTGTAAGGTTTAGTAACTAAAAGAATGCATTAGTCGTGTTCCTTCTTTATTGGTAAAAATATTCATTACAGGTATATCTTAAAAGGGAGAAGCGATCTGAGTGTTTCAGAGAGAGAGAGAGGATGTGTTTTGTTCTCTTCTTTGTAGTCATTATGTTGTGTGATTTTAAAAAAGGTGTCTAGGAAATACCTTGAAGTCAATTTGAACATTTTAGATGATGTCTTACGTACCTTGAGTTGCATTAATGGAATAAACAGAATTCAAATTACATAGACTTAACTTTCTCCAATCTGATAGCTTTTAGATGTTTTAGATTAATCCTGATCAGAAGAGCCAGTTGTTAGATGATAGGAATTGTGCAGGTGTCCTGGTTGGGGAAACCTTAATTAAAATAATCATGTATGAGTGAATGTGGTCTTTTATTTTCATAAAAGCTAGAAGGTGAAGGAGAAAGGAGGAAGCTTTTAATTCTTTATTTTAACTTATTGAAATACTGTATTATAAATCAGTAATAACCTTGTGAAAGGAACAGAGTTTCCTTATTTTCCTAGTAAACGGTAGTCTGGATAAATCTCATTTTTTATACCAGCAGCATAGAGTATAATTTTACCATTTTTTTAATTTGGTAGAATAAGAAATAAACATTTCATACTTCTTACAGTGAATCAGCTATCCTAAGACTGGAATACACAAGTATTTTCTTTTACAAATAAACATTTCTAAATTAAGCAAATCTAAGATTAGATTTGAAGGTACATTATGTAAGACAATGGGGATGGGCTTCTGGATACACTAACACTCAAAACAGGTCCATGTTATGGTAAAAAAAAATTCTCCATCCATAGCAAATCATGCTATCAAGCCTTTTCAAACAAATATTGTATATACTTATTATCTTGTTCTTCAGCTGACATTACCATAGAAGCTTACATTAAAAATAAAATCAGATTGGTATAATAGAAAAAGCACTCAGTTATGTAGGAACATGATATCAGAGTTAATGAAACCTGATGAATCATATAGGGCTGTTTAAATGAAAGAGCATCTTGTAAAGATGAACTTTAACTGCACTATCTCAGTTTTGCTAAGGAGCACATTCCTATAGCTGCACTCAAGACAGTTCCATCTTTCCTTACCTTGTGTCTTACCTCAGTGACAGTGAAGATCAGAAAGAAAAAGGCCTCTGAGGCAGAAATGCTTGAGCAAATTATTTGGGAGTAAGATGTTTTGAAATTATGACCTGAGTTCTTTGGAAAACAAGGGTGTATACAGCAAAAAGACCAATCTTTAAACAGTGGCAATTGATTAATGTGCCAAAAATAGCTACATAGTGAAAAATAAAAATGTGCAAGTAAAAGTGTTTTACTCAAAAGTTTGAGCAGGCAATCTTGTTCTTCGAACTATTTAAGTTAGCTGTTAAGTATAATGCATTGCAACAGAGTACATGAAATGTAATCAAGAAAAGCATGCTTGTGATCAGATTGTCAGTAAATAGCTGTAGTGCCTCAATTCATGAAATACAGTTTGCGCCCTAAAGGCCACTTGAGCCTCCAGGGTTGAAGCCATATAGCATCCCAACCTGATCCTTTAGAGGTCATGAAGTTCTCAGAATGCCACTACTTGGAGCACATTGGATACCTCCATCTCGCCTTGCCAATTAGCTGTAGGCTATTAGTAGGTTAGGTTCTGTACCCCAGTGGTACTTTAAGCCTTCCACAGTTTTAGCAGGATCTTTTCAAAAGGGAATATATTTTTAGACAAGTATGTTAAATTTTAAATGGTGTCTTGCTTGTTTTAAATAACAAATACAGGCAGTCCTTACCACTCTCATTCAGGGACTGTTTGAAATTATGACAGCACTGAAAAAGTTGATTTATGACTGGTCCTCGAACTTGTGGCTGTTGCAGCATCCCAGCAGTCACATGATCGCAATTTGGGTGCTTGGCAACCGGTGCACATTTACAATGGTTTCAGTGTCCCACGGTCACGTGATTGCCATTTGCGACCTTCACAGCCGGTTTCTGACAAGCAAAGTCAATGGGAAAGATGGCAGGAAGTCACAAGTAGTCATGTGATGTTGTGCTTAATGGCCCTAGGTAATTTACTTCACGACCGCAGCCAGAACTGACATAAATTGGGTGTGGTCATGTTTCATTTTACGACTGTTGCTTAGCAACGGAGATTGTGGTTGGTAAGTAAGGACTACCTGTATATTCCTGAAGCTTCTGTTTTGCTAGTCTTACTGCATTTATTTATAGTATAGGAATGGTGCGGATTTACTGTTCAATTTATATGTTGAAGTTCTAGTCCATGGGATTAGAATCATGGAGTGGAAAGGAGCTACTTAAGCTATCAAGACTAACCCCCAGTTTAGTGCAGGAATCCAAATATATACTGTAAGCAGCATAAGTTACCAACCAATATTACTTAGGAACACTTAGAGACTAAAAAATCCTAAAAGTATACATACTGGATACTGCTATTTAATTTTTTTTAGTCTTGGAAATGTTATGGTATCAATACTGAAATTCTGCTTTTTTTGGCTTATATGATCATCCTATGTCAGAGGAGTTGAGATTAATTTTTAAATACTAAATTTTAATGAGCTGATCTGCATGTACAGTATCTTTTCAGCTTCATATAGTGAGAGATGGTGATAATGTCCCCTGGAGGAGAGGTGGCTACAGTCTGCCCCACAAAATCTCATTTATGTACTCCAGAACCTACAAATAATGGCCTTTTGAGGAATGGTTATTAAGGCACTATTTTTTGCCATTTAATCTTTTTCCCCAATGGGAAAAAAAATGGATCTAAGGATTTCAACCAAGCCCACTCTGGTGAGGTCACTTTGGGTAGAGTGTTTCCTGAGCTTGCTTCATGCTAAAAAGACAAAATAGACCAAGACTCTTCTTTCCAAATATGCATCTTGGATACAAGCTGTTTTCACTCAGTAATTAACCTAGTTAGAACCAGATTAGGCAAAATAAAAATGTTCCTTTAGTTATTATTTTTCGTGGTTCTCTATTTCTATTAAAATGTGAAATTATTGCTCAAAAAAGAGAAGCCTACCTGTCTACCTAGTAATATCTACAGTAAGCAGGAGGTCAAGATGCTTTCTCTCAAACTGTCTTGCCTGCAATGAACCCTGCTACAGTATACTCTGAAACCCAAGATTCTATAGATAATACCTAACCAGCTTATTCTGATGTTGTTGATTTTGTTTCAAATTTTCTGTGTGTGATTGCTCTTTTCCCTTGTTGTCATTTTTCATTTCCCGTTCCCCACAGAAGAAAACTCCTTTTTATCTCTACAGATTTAGCTGTATTGCTTTAAAGGACGGTTTCTCATTACAACTTTTTTCATGTGCCAAACTGCATGACTGCACAGCTACCCCTTATATTTTCAGGATTTTCAAAACATTTGTTAGGTTCTATATTTCTGGACTTTAGGAAAGAAAATCCAAATCACCTTTTTAAAATTTTATTTTTAACTAGGATTGGGGTGAAGGGACAGACCCTTCACAGGAGGTGAGAAAACCCTAGTCTGTCAAGTGGGAATGTCAGGTGGGCCATCCTGACTGCTGGTAATCTACATAATTTTTCTTTTTACTAAGTAATTCTGGGAAGAAGGGGTATTCTAGCTGGATAATGATTCCTCTCCCAGACCTGAGACATACATCAAAGATTTAAGATCCATCTAGGATTTTATATGTAAGATGACATCATGTATGTAGGCAACCATCCTCCATACTATCATTAGGTTCACTATATCAGTCCATATGCTTCTTTATGACTTGCTTACATCAATATCTGGGAAAACGTGACTGAAGATTTTCCTGGTACAGTCTTTTATATTAACAAATTGAATACAAAATTTAGAAAATTTCAGTCCTTAAAAAAATGTACAACAGGGCGCCAGTAAGTGTTCTAGGTGATCCTGATATATTCATTCTGCTGCTGTGCCATATCTGAGATGAGTTTGGCAATATGAAGTTCTTGTATTTTGTTTTGAATTGGCTTTTGCAGAATATTTTACTGCAAATATGCTAAAAGTGTCAACAGCGACAAGGAATGTGTGAAAGAAGAGTGCCAGTTTTTCTAAGTGCCAAGTGAACTATTGACAAGTAGAGTCAACAGTAGAGGAAATGTGTATGGACACCAACTGAAATTATGAGTGGATGATTTCACACAAGTGTTGGGTGTAAAAAGATTAATAAAAAGATGAAAAGAAGCAAAAACAAAGCTAGAGGACTGAGATGTAAAAGCAACAGGCTGGTATTAGACTGAATATAAAGATGATTTCATTAGTAAAAATTAACAGTACTTTCACCTTGCACACATTTCTTAAGAAATCGGCCTCCTTATTATAAGTACTTTTAAAGAATATACAACATTCACATTTTCCATCCTTCTTTGAATGGACAATAGAATTTTATCAAGGTGCCGGTTTTCCAAGTGGGGAGAAAAGAGAAGTAAAAAAGGAAAGTGGAAAACTAGGTATGTGGTGAAGGAGTGTATGATTCTGCCAGTATCATAAACATAGTGAAAGTAAATGATGGGGAGACAGAAGTAGAATGAATGTAATGCTAGATACTACCAGCCACATAGAAAATCATGTATAAAGTCTGTGCTATATAGGCAAAGGTGTAATTCTCATAAACTGCATTTCAAAGAGGCAGAGGTGGCAAGCTGTTGGTCTTTACTGTGATGCTGAGAACACACGTTACACCAGCTCTTAATGGCTTGGTGGCTTGCACCCTTTTTTTGTTTTGCCCAAACCCACAAAAAAGCAAGTTAATCCCAAGCTTTGTTTTCCCCTCATGATCCTTGCAACATACAAAGTCCCTTCTCTTCACCGAGGAACCGCAGCTGAAACTTGCCCAAGAATCAAATAGGGCCTTCTGGTTTAGAATGAGTTGGCAGTTCTGGAACAAGTGGCAAGAGTAGCTTTCCCAAGGAAGAAAACAAATGTCCATTGCTATTTACTGCTGATGAAGTTGCTCTTTAAAGCAAAGCAAGAGGAGATCTTTCAAATTCCAGTGAGAAAAAGCAGTAGCAGCTTTAGCCCTGTCCTTTCTTTGTCCTTTGCTCTCCTCCCCCATTTATTTGTGAATATTCAATACATGAACTATGTGTGAGAGAAGAACTTTTATAGAATGTCCCAGATACAATCTCTGGCATCTTTAATTACATTTTTGGGTCATGTTCCATTTTGGAGAACCACAAAGCAGAAGTGGGGGAAATTCATTTGTGCAGGCACAGACATTCATTCTCACATATATAGTAGCCCATTCAAATAATTGACCCATTCATCAGTCACCCACACATGTAGCATACTCTCCATAACCATGCCATATCAATTTATCATACATAAATGCATACCTATGCCTAATTGAGGGCTGCTCCATTGGACCCAAAGAACTGAAAGTCTCTGCCACCAGGCAAAGGGAATTGATTACTTCTGTGGTGAGAGGTGAGGAGAACCAGCATAGTGTACGAAAACAGCTACACGCACACTATAATCTGCCTGGCCTATATCCCTTATGCTGCCCTGTTGTCCTTGCATGCAGTGTGAAGGATGCTGTTGAATTAAAAGCCATTTGTTACTGATCCAGTTAACTTTTATACATAGAGGTGAAGGAGAGTGCCATCTTATTCTTCCTGTTAGATAGCAAATATCTTTGACTGGCCTTGACAAATACAGAGCACAGCCGGCCTCTGCTGGATAGGATTTTGTCCAACATTGTATTTCTACAGTGGCCAACCCCATGTTTCAGTGGCACACACACAGAGAATATGAAGGGAATATTATTATTATGGTTGGTTGCATAGTCAGCCAGAAGTTTAGACTGGATTTGGCATTTTTATCCACCTATCGAGTCCGTCCCAAGGACCTGGAATAGGCAGATGTTGTTTGATGGTGTTAAAGGTATTGTCGCAGGATATAAGCTGTTCCAAGTAAAACTGCTTTTTGCAATTGACTGATGGTGATTTTGTCGATGCCAAGGGTCTTCAATTGGTGCTCCAGATGTTTTGGGATTGCACCTAAGGCACCTATAACCAATGATACTATCTTTGCTTTCTTTTGCCACAGTCATTCTATTTGTAGGTCTTTATATTTTGTGATTTTCCCCAGTTCTTTCTCTTCCATTCTGCTGTCTCCAGGTATTGCAATGTCCACTATCCAGAGTTTTTTGTCTCTCTTATCAACAATTGTTAAGTCTGGGGTGTAGTGTGGCAGGCACTTGTCTGCTTGAATTCTAAAGTCCCAGAGCACTTTAGCTTCTTCATTTTCTATTCCTTTGTCTGTTTTGTCATCCCACCAGTTCTTGCTTGGAGGCAAATGGTATTTCTTGCAGACATTTTGCTACTTTGTCATGCCATTGTTTATAGCCAGTCTGTGTGATCTTTTTGCAGCACCTAACTAGGCGGTCCACTGTTTCTTTAGCTTCTTTGCAGAGGCAGCATTTGCTGCCTGTTGCTGTCTTCTCAATTCTGGCTTTATATGCATTTGTCCTTAAGGCTTGGTCTTATGCAGCCAGAATTACTGTCTCTTTCTTCAGCTTTCCTGCTCTTAGCCATTGCCAGGTCTTCCTGTTATCTGCTTTACCTGCTAGTTTTTTTGCACTGGCCATGTAATACATTGCCTTGCCATCTCTCTTTTCTATTCTTCATTTGGTCTTTCTTATAGGTCATTTTGGTCTCTTTGGTATTCAATAAGCCTTCATGGTGTTCTAGCTTCAGTGCATCTTCTTCACTGTCCTTCAGATATTCTTCCAATACCCTTTTTTTCTTCTTCAACTATCTGGTGTACTTGTAACATTCCATGCCCACCTATGCTCCTTGGTAAGTAGAGTCTGTCAATGTTACTGTGTGGATGAAGGGCATGATTCATTGTCATTATTTTTCTGGTCTTCCTATCCAGGGCTTTTAGTTCAGCTTGAGTCCAATCCACTATTCCAGCTGTGTATCTAATGAATGGAATTGCCCAGGTGTTAATTGCCTTGATGGTATTTCCGCCACTGAGTTTGGACTTTAAGATTTTCTTCACTCTTCTGTTGTATTCACTACTAACCTTCTACTTGATTTCAGTGTGCTTGATGTTGTCAGCCTGAAGGATGCCCAGGTATTTGTAGCAATCTTCTTTGTCTAGACTCTTGATGTTATTTCCATTGGGCATCTTGATTCCTTCAGTTTTCACTATTTTTCGCCTGTTGATGGTAAGGGTGGCACATTTGTCCAGTCCAAACTCCATTGCAATATCTTGGCTGTATATTTGGACAGTGATGAGCAGTGATTCCATTTCAGATGGTGTTTTTCCATACAGCTTCAGATTGTCCATGTAAAGAAGATGGGATAATTTGGCAGATGTTTTTGATGTTTGATAGCCATGTCCTGACTTGTTCAGTATTGTTGACAGAGGAGTCAATGCAATGACAAACAGTAGTGGTGATAGTGAATCACCTTGAAAGATTTCTCTCTTGATGTTAGCTTCTCCCAGTCTATTGCCATTGACCAGCAACTGTGTCTTCCATTGTGCCATTGATCTTTGCACAAAGCTTCTGATGTTTCTACTGACTCCTGTTATTTCTAGGCACTTGATTATCCAGTCATGTGGCAGGGAGTTGAATGCCTTCTTATAATCAATCCAAGCTACATTCAAGTTGGTCTTCCTTCTCTTACAGTTTTCCAAAATCATCCTGTCAGGAGCTGATCTTTTGTTCCTCTGATGTTTGGGTGGTTTCCCTTCTGCTCACATGGAAAGAGCTTGTTTTCAACTAGGTGCTGTTGGACTGCATCAGCTACCATACCAGTTAGCAATTTGAAAATTGTTGGTAAACAGGTAATTGGCCTGTAGTTGCCTGGTGCTGCCCCCCCCCTTTTTTTTAATCTTTCATTATCAGGCACGTTTTGCCAGATGTTAACCAATCTTCAATTTCACCTCCTTGCAGTGTTAAACTGCTTGGCAACGAGTGGGTGCAGAACTGTCAGATGTTTCAGTCAAAATCCATGCAGTTCATCTTCACCTGGTGCTGACCAATTCTTGATCTTCCTTGCCCTTTTCTCCACCATTTCTGCTGTTATTACAAGTTCTTTTATTTCAGCTTCTTTTTTATTCTTATCTTTATCCAAACTGCATTCTTGTTGTATTTCTTTGGGTTGTTCCATAGCTGCACCCAGAACTGCACTGTTTCTTTGTCAGGTGTTGACTGGAGACTGGAGTCCATCATTGCAGTCTCTCCATTGATGGATTGGTAGAAACATTTCTGATTCGATTGAAATTGGAAATTCTGCCTGTGGTGTGCAATTTGAGCTTCATATCTGCTGATCTTTTTGGCTATGGCTGTTATTTGCTGCTTTATTATTTCCAGTGCTTCCTTGACCTTCCTTGTTTCTAGGTGATATTTCTTGATCAGGTATTCTTTGGTTTTTTTGTTCTTCAGCTTCTTTTCTTTCATCCGTTCTAGTTTGTTGCATCTGATCTTAGCATGCTGATCTTATTTTCCAACCTGATCTTCCATTTTGGTGGTGCACTGTTTGGCTTTTTTCTTATTTGTTGATTTTGCATCCAAGGTATTCAGTTATAACTGCAGCCGTGCTGTACTTCAGTTGGTTTGTTTCTTGCAGTGAGCTAGTACTTATATTTGATATTACAGTATTGGCATTGTTCAATACTTGTGCTAGCTGTTTCTTTGTAACAAGCTTCAATGCAGGCAACCTTATTCTGTTGTTTTTGTGTTGTTCTAGATGTTCAGTTATTCTTTGTTTCAATTCCTCTTGTTTTTTAGTTAGAGGGCTTTGTTCTTTCTGAGGAGAAGACTCTACTGTCTGAGCTACTTCTGGCAAGGCTTTGATTTCTTTGCCCTGGGTATACCTTTGCAGTTCTTCCAATTCTACTTCTGTGAATACTTTATTTTGTGTTATAATTCAGTGTTGATCTGCTAGCCTCTGTTGTGTTATATCTGATTCTGGATGTTGTTCTTTCCAGAACTGGAGCATTCTTTTCAGATATCCTCTTCTTGTTGGACTTGATTTGTAATAGCAAATAATTATTTCTTTGTTTTCAGTCTTTGTATATTTGCGACAGGTAAACAACTTTTCTTCCAATAGTTCTGCAGCTGCAGGCCCTGGTTGCTCAGCCAACAATCCTGAGTCCTGTAACCCATTTGTCACCAGATGTCCAGGAACTAGAACACCTAGTGTGGCCCTTGTTGACCCGGGCAATGACCAATCCTGTATGGGTTTCTGTAAATTACATCTCACCATATTGTTTATGGGAGAGACACTCTTTGTCTGGCTCCTCTGATGAGACCTGTCCAGTATGGTTGAACCTCTGACATAGCTCTCATCCTCCTCAGAGCACACAAGCCCCAGAACCATGTCAAGGTTGTTGTTGTTGTTGTTGTTGTTATCCTCCCTTTTGGGCTAAGAGAGAGAGGCACTGGTCCAAAGTCATCCAGCTGGCTTTCATGCCTAAGGGAGGCCTGGAACTCAGTCTCCTGATTTCTAGACCAGCACCTTAACCACTACACCAGACTGGCTCTCTTCAAGTTCAAGTGATTAAATAGGTGTTCTTGTATATAAATATACTATGACATAAAGTGAGATACAATGATCTGGGTTCATAGGCGCCAAGGCAGGTTTTACTATAACTTATTCCTTGCTGATTCCAGAGCAGTTTGGTTTAGGGGGCCAGAGAAAAGTAGCAGAGAAATGAAGAATTCTCTCTGTGATTTAATATATAGGGTTCAGTTTTAGTTCTTTTAATGATAGGGCTTCTGATTATGGCTCATGCCAAAACACTATATGCCATAAGATTATTTTTGCCATCCTTGTAGAGAACTGGCTCAAATCAAATGTTAATTCCAGGTATGTCTGTGTGAAAGAATATATATATGTGGATTGATGGACAGACAGACAGACAGTGTTTGTCAAATTTTTCAATAAGACATTTTATTTCCATACGTATCTTTTAAATTCCACTTCATTAAAAACAACAACACATTTTTTGCAGCTAAGTCTTTCACCTTCCTCTCCTTTGCGACTGCGAAAAAAGTAATACAGTGGCTCCAGGAATAGTGATGATCCAACACTAGATGTCACCAGAAGGAAGCAAACAAATTGCAGCTCAGAAATCTCTGACGAACATATTGTGCTGCTGTTAAATCCTCTGTATCCCAAAGACATCATCAACTTGCGTAGACAATTATAAAGAACATTGTTAAGGGTCAACATTAAAGAATACAGGCTTAAGGAAGAGAAGTAAAGCACAGAAAAACTGTACAAGTAGATTTCTGGGAAGTGCTCGAAGAAAGCTGGCTGTTACATATAATTCAGTACGTGAGACAAAAGGTTTGATGTTTGTCTCCCCAGCTCTGTCAGATATGGGAGAGATAGCCTTATTGAAATAAAATGGAAATGCTTCGTGGCTATTCATAATAATTACACAAAATGAAATGAAATGCACAATGATGAACAGCACAAAGGACAATGCTTGATATCCCCACACAGTTGCTGTCTTTTTTCCTACAAACATCGCTACTATATCTGAACTGCAGAAATCTAGATGGCCATTGGAGGGCAGCACGGTGGTACAGAAAACTCTCCTCACTCCACATTTTGTGGTCCTCAGAATTTTTGCAACCCAGACACAGCAGGGTGAAGGATCCTGGCTTTTTCACAGCAGCATTGCAAGTAGAAGTCATTTTCACACTGTGGTAGCTCTGTGTTCTGAATGTTTGCCGAATGTTTGCTTCCCTTGTTTCTTTGTTCTTTTGATTAATTTATGCAATCCAGTTAATCTTTGTGGTGCTGATTGTAACAAGTACTAGTGTCTAATTCTTATTCATTCTAGAGGATGGGCACTATTCAGATCCAGGGTTGAATATACAGGTAGTCCTCAACTTACAATGACAATTGGGACCAGAACTTTCATTGCTAAGAGATGTGGTTGTAAAGCATGACCACATCGCTTAGTGATGGCAATCCTTGCAGTCCTGGTTGCTGTCATTAACTGAATCCTATGGTCATTAGTCAAGGCAACTTCCTGCTGGCTTCCCACAACCAAAGTCAGTGGGGAAGCCCGCAGAAAGTTGCAAGTCCCAGGCCGACAGGCAGGTAAGGGTAAGCTATTGCTGGGTGGGGGAGGAAGTGAGGGGGGGTGAGGGTGAGGGAGGGTGCGCGAGGGGGTGAGGGGATGTGCAAGAGGCTCTGCGCAGTTTGGGGAGGGTGCATGGGGGTGCGCAAGAGGTGCTGCACAGGTCGGGGAGGGTGAGCAGGGGTGTGCGAGTGGCCTGTGTCGCATGAGAGCAGAGAGGCTGGGAAGGGTGCACAGGTGGGGGAGACTTACCTCAGTGACTTGCAAGCTTCCCTGCCAACTTTCCCACTGACTTTCTGGGGAAGCTGGCAGGGAAGGTTGCAAATGACGATCATGTGATTGTGGGGTGCTTGGCAACTGATCATAAGTGCGAAGGGGTTGCCAAGCCCAGATCATGATCATATGACCACAAGGGTGCTGGGACTACTGTAACTCCAAGGACCAGTTGTAACCATCATTTGTTCAGCACTGTTGTAACTTCCAGCAGTCGCTAAATGAATGGTCGTAAGTCAAGGACTACCTGTAATCTTCTCAACCTCTAATCTGAAACCACTGACTCCTCTCTTACTGCAATTGTTGTAAACTGGCACCATGATATTCCATCATTTTGAGGTGGAACAATTACTATTACAATTTGTTTATTAGATTTATATCTTCCTTTTATATACTGTATATACTCGTGTATAAGCCTGTCTGCAGATAAGCTGAATTTTTAACCAAAATACCATGAAAAATGTGGCACCCTTGGATAAGCTGACCCATATTTTTCATGGTATTTCAGTTAAAACTTCGACGGTCTGCTTATCTGTGGATGGGTTTATCCATGAGTATATATGGGAAATATGGGTACTTTAAAAACATATTACCATATATACTTGCTGATAAGCCCATCCACAGATAACCTGAACTGATTTTTTGGACGTATTTTGGCACCTAAAATTCTCAGTTTATCCACAAGTATATACAGTAGATCTGGGTGAAAGAGAGTTGGGCTGAGAGAAAGTGACTGGCCCAAAGCTACCTAGCTGGTTTTCATGCCTAAGGGAAGACTACTACTCACAAACCCTTAGTTTCTACTCCAGCATGTAACTACTTCACCAATAAGTTAAATGCAGCTCAAAACACAGGGAAAAGCTCACTTACAAAAATAAAAGGAAAATCCCAGCCTCGCCTATGTGTCTTATCTGATATCATTCATTTGCCCGCTGTGACTCTTGGGCTCCAAAAACAAAAACACCCTTTAAGTGCAGCCCCTAAAGGTTACCTACCTTGTAGACAGAAAAAATGACAGTGCTAAAATTATAGGTGGTGGAGGCTAGAGCTCCTCTTCGTGCCCCTCTTCCAATTTTAGCCTGTCCTTCTGGAAGCTTATAAAGGAGCAGCTTAGATGCCACCACAGACAGGTAAATGGAATTAGATAAATCTGAACACTGGATAGTGGCTGCTGCTATGTCAGTTGTCCTGAAGTTGTCAGTTGTCCTGTAAGCTTAATGATTGCTTACAGTCGGTGAAGTGGTCGTATGTTATTGCAAAACACTGCAGAAAAGGAGTCAACTTACTGCTTGGTTCACCTTCCTTTCTGAAGCTTATTTAGAATGCAAGGAAGGAGCACCAGGAACAGGGGCTGCCTTTCACTCCACCCTTTAGCGTTCAGAATAACTGGGGAAGTTCAGCTTCTCTCGCCTCTTCATTTGCACACCTGGGGGAGCTTGTCTCATTTCTGCAGGGGAGGTTGCTACCAGTAAGGCACCTCAGCACACAGATGTATTTTCAGTATCTTTGCTAACAGAGAAGGCTTTCAAAGATGACCTTGGAACACGGTTAAAAGAACTCACTCAAGCAACTTGCAGCCTGGTTCCCAGCATGCTTATTCATTCTTACCCCCATAACTTTGCAAGGTGTTCAACTTTTTGGTGGTACCATGTCACATATATAGCTGGAAGGAGGATTTTCTGGGGAGAAATTCCGCAGACTTCTTATTTTATTATTATTTAAAAACAAAACAAAACTAAGATTTCAAATAGGATTTATTTTACAGTTTGAATGTTTTCCTGCTTCAACTGCTGATTTGCAGTAGTTGCTGCTGAAGGAAGCTTGGGATCTGTAAAAAAGGAGCTGTGGGCTACAAATGTATCATCTCTGCCCTAATATGTAGAATTTCAGCCTTAATACCACTGTGTGGATACCTGCCCCAGATAGAAAGCGGAATATAAGTACAATCAAACAAACAAACAAACACATCCTTCGTGTGCAAGTGCAGCAGTCCATCACATACACGTGCAAATGTTTTGAACAGCTTTGTTGTGAGTTAAACATTGCCTGACCCCTACAGCATGTGGGTGCTGCTGCTTGGTCACCAATATGAGCTTTGTGAAAGATTTCTGCTTTCCACAATGCTATTTTTTAAAAAAATTGCTGCAACATGTCTGAATTTAAATGGTGGGCCTTTTCAGGAACCCTTGCTAGGTTTGCATGACATGGAATAGCTAGACTTTTTTGTAGAATGACTTCAGGGCATCTAGCACCAGCTTCAACAAACAGGCATCCAGTAAGTCTAGCAGAACTTGGTAGGTATTTCTGGGGCACACATTATTTTCTTGAGCTTTGGCTTACCCTGTTGAAACCATGAGAGCTCCTGCCAGTAGAAGTGGTGGCAATAGGAACTCCATGAGTGAGCATTTTATATGGATTCCCTGTTGTCTCAAGGAACCGAGCTCCTTTGAGTGAGACATCTCCCCTGACTGTACACAAATTTAACACACAGGAAATCAAGGTTGGCTAGCTATTAGTTAGCTTAACAAATATTTATTTATTTCTACACCATCATAAGATTGTGATTAATTCAGATGTCTCCAACCTTTGGGGGCCTGTGAGCAGTTAGAATATTGAGAAAATATTAGGGTGCAATCCTAACAGAGACAACCTTGGTGGGGTTGGGGTGGGGAGTAAAAAAAAGTTAAGATAGTCGCCACAACCATCTTGTGTGATTGAAGCCCTGCCCCCTTTTTATGTGTATGGCAGGCAGATGCCCCTGAATCCCCAGATGACTTCTCCAGAATGGCTGCAATGGGGGTTGATGCCAGTCGAAGACTACATTAATCCAGATGACTACCAGACAGCAGAAAACAGAGTCTGGAGTTTTTCACCCCAGCTGTGGTAGCCTTTGAAACAGTTGGAAGGCATACATTTCATAGAAGGCCATTTGCTGAGGCTCAAATATGAGCAACTTAGAGGAACTAAGTTCCAAAACACAAAGCATTTTTTCTGACCCATAGTTATCTGTCCAATATTTATTTTACATAGGCAAATTGGTAAGACTTATGGGCAAATAGTTTGTTGAAGAAACTGAGTACATGGCCAATGTTTTATATTTGTTTACATGAAATTAAGTCTCTTTGAATTTCTGTCTTCATCTTCTATTCCATTCCAAAGCAGTGTTATGTACGTTTCCATAAAAGTAAATCTCTCTGAACTGAAACTACACAGTCCTGTTTTTTCCATTTCTTTTTCTCTTAAACTTACCCTGATATATATATGGATATTCTCTCTCTCATCATAATGGTGCTTATAGTAACTGCTGAGTTGGAAGGGAGACTTCTCAGAGTAAGAGGAAAAAGAGTTTTGTGCTTGTTGAGAATGAATTTGTTTGCCATAAAACCAGTATTATACAAATGTTAAGTTCCAATGCCTTCTTATACAGAGGAGGTTAAGTTACAAACCTGAGCACTCTGTTCTCAGAGGAAGCTTTACTAAGCAAAGAGGGACTTATTTCTGAGAAGACATGCATAGTGTTTCATTTCAGTTTGCTTGGACTACAATGTCAGAATATGTAGTAACTCTTTAATTAGTAAGGAAACTTTTAACTCAGGTCCTTAATGAAAAGTATGGCTTAAAAAGCTATGTCATACTTCTGGCCATCCTGCCATAAAGCTTACCACTAAACATAGATAACACAAAAATGAGGAGGAGGAGGAATAAATGTGAAATTCTCAGAGTTGCAAAGTTTTGATAAGAAACAGATGAGATAAAAACAGCCCAAAGGAGAAAGATTCCCATGTTGTCAATTGTTTGTGTCTATCCCTCCCTTCTACCTTGATAGAAAATTACTGGGACTTCTCCAAGTTTTGATTTTGATAACGGCTTTTGAAAATGACGATAGTAGTTTTTGCTTTATAAACTGTCTTATTATTCCATTTGTTTTAATCTTTGTATGCTGCCTAGAGGTGAGATGGGCTGCTATATAAATCATATAAATAAACAAGTAAAAAGAAATAGAATTCTTTTGAGGAGGAGTGGGCATATAGATGCATTTTAATTATAACGTACATATGCATCAATGCATACTGTTCTATTCTGGGCCTACAAAATTACTTGGTTTTTTTAATACAGAATTGTTTAGTTTTGTTTACAAATCCACCCTGATTAAAAAACCAATAAAGTGCCTTTAGTCCCAAAATAAAAGAATATTGGGAACGAAGAGTGGTTTCTCCAATATGGGGAGTGTGATAAGCAAGGTAGGCAACTGATCCCTTGTGAGCAACAAAAGTGTGACAACTCAGCAAGAATGCCTTACTTTTCATTTATGAAGTATCAGGGAATATCCACTATAGCCAAGAACTCTGAAAAGCAGCCGAAAGTCTCTTTTCAATTTGCATATAATCAGGATTCTGCACTTCAGAAAAATCTTACATTTTATTTCATAAACATAGGCAGCTGCTGCTAATTAAAGCTGCAGCATATAATTACACCCTTTCTTATTAGTAGATATGGAGTCTGACAGTTGCTTAGATACAAAATAAGCAACCACAGATTGTCTCCTGCACTTAACAAGCACAGGGAGTTTGAACAACAGGATTCTAAAGTTTTGCATTATTTTCAGTAAATGCGCTGGGGGCAGGGGTGTGGAAGAGGGATGTTGATCTCATTGGTGGCATGTAATTTTAGAAGCAATGGCATTCAGTTACCGCCTCCGTTGTCTACCCCATAAAATAGAGGTAAGTGAGCTGTATCCTCCAGAGAAGAAGTCAAATAAGAAGCAAGGTATTGTGCAAGTAGTTACAGTTTTCTCAAAGTATTCAACCTCTCTTGGATTTTCTGATTTTTCCCTCATATCTTTGCTACTAAATGTTATCAGAGCTTCATGGGCCTCCCACTGATACATAAAGTGAGTCTGAGTGAACAAATAACATCTAAATTTAGTGCTCGTTTCATTTATTTCATAAATCAACTCATCTAACAGACAGCATGCCAATGTGAAAAATAAATTGCCCCCCTTAGATTTAGTAACTGGTTGCATCAACCAAATCTGTAATTGGTTATTAGTACCTCACATTGCTGTGTAGGAATTTTGGCTCCATGAAAAACTGCTTTAACTCAGCAACATTTTAGAATTTTCTAGCATGAATCTCTCATTTTAGATACAAATATATTTCTGTATGTTTAGGTCTTAATCTTGACTTTGTCTTTCCAAAACATCAAATTTCTTCATCCATTCTCTTGGACAGTAGACTTATTTGCCTGTTTGGGTTTGTTCATTGTCTTGCTACATGATTCGCTTGTATTTCAAATGTTGGATAGATGACCTAATAATCTGCTGTAGAATTCTCTGGTGCAAAACAGAATTCCTTCTTCTTTCAATAATGGCAAGTCTTCCAGGGCCGGAGTCATCAAAGCATCCCCAAACCATGAAACTATTATCTCCATGTTTGACAGTTGATATGAAGTTATTTTCTGCCAGACATAACGGTTAAGGAAAAGTGTTGAAAAGTTTTGTGTATGGTACAGTATGAGCATTCCTGGGAGAAGAAACCTAACCTGAGCAATAATTAGAGGAAGCAAGTTTTATAACTAGCAGGAAATAAGTTTATTTAGGGAAATACATGATGGGAATAGGCAAAGTCTAGCACCTAACTAGCTACATCCTACTAGGAGAAGAGTCAGAGAGCAATATCTCTGTTACATGTGTGCCTGGAAACAAAAACAAAGGAAATGGCCCAAGATTGCAATGCCATAGATAAAGAGTGGGCAGAAAAAGAGGAGATACAGAGTAAACCCTTAATTCTCTATTTACCCCACTGGCCCTTGTGGTCAATAAGTTGTGTGATGCTAATCAGTCCATGCAGCATAGTGTTTTTATTATACAATAAAGGAGTAGAGATTTGAATCATTTCGTTGAAATTCTGTTAGTATTCCTTATAGTTAGTTAATAGTTAACCTTTTGTTAGTATACATACTTACATATGCAATTGATCAATACACACACACACATACCCCTTTGTTTGCAGAATTGGTGTACATACACTTTGCACTATGTTTATATAGTAATAAACAGTACAGGATCCATTTGTGATCTGCATGTGTGTGTCTGGCTTCATTCCTATCTGTACTCACCTTCTGATAACCACTTGGATTGGACTGGGGAAAAGGGCAATGGGCAATAAGCTGAAGGAGATATTTATGGAAATGTATATTTCCACAAGGAAAGTGCATAAATATAATAGTCTTACCTGCATCTGAAACAGCAAGTGTTGGAATGTGAGTTCAGTGGGCTTAACTCTTCAGCACCGTATAATCTATTGATTGCAAGGGGGTAAATATAAGAGAATTAGGGATTTTCTCCATGTTCCCTCTTCATCTTTCAATCTCCTGGCTCTTTGTCTGTGAGACTGCTAATCTCAGGCTTACTTTCAGTCTTTGTACCCAAGGCACCTTTTGCTCCCTCTGCCTGATAAGATGTAATGTATTTTATTAAAGCTTTTGTTGAAGGTGTGTGAGTCTATCTCTATCTCTATCTCTATCTCTATCTCTATCTCTATCTCTATCTCTATCTCTATCTCTATCTCTATCTCTATCTCTATCTCTATCTCTATCTCTATCTCTCTATCTCTCTATCTCTCTATCTCTCTATCTCTCTATCTCTCTATCTCTCTATCTATCTATCTATCTATCTATCTATCTATCTATCTATCTATCTATCTATCATCTATTTTACTAATCTTTGTTCAAGATAGATTACCACTTTCAAGAACACGCACACACACATAAACACAAAATTGCATTATCTAATGACATAAATCTAAGCAGTTCTGAACCCAACCTGTATTTTAATAGGAACCCTACTAAGGGCATACTAAGAAAAAAACAGTTATTTAATATGTCATGCTATATAGGATGATGTAAGAACTGGTCTGAAATTGTAACTATATAGGCCAACTATTCTGTAATTCAGAACAGCATATTTTTGGGGGTGGGGTGGAGAACTCTTAAAATCTTATTTCAGCTCTAAATTCTATATAGCTACCTGTGGAATTTAGCAAGGTGAGAATTTGTTGCTGTTTCTGTGTGCTGCACTCTGAATATAATTAAAAAAGGATGTTACTTTTTTCTGATGCAAGACACATCCATCATACACAACAAATGAACCTTCCCCCCTTTCATTCATTCAGTTAATAAGCGTTTGTGTTTGTTTATTTTTCCTTGCCCACTGGAATCTGAAATTCTGTTGATATACCTACAAGTTCAAGATCCTCATTATTAAGCTGCAGGGGATGCAATCAGAGTCATTAATGCCATGGTAATCCTCCTGATCTGTTCTGTTATCTCCTGAAATCTTTTGAAAGATTTCTTTTCTGATGTTGCCTGTCCAAGGAATGGCAGTTCCACATTACAAGATACCTTTCAAAAGTGCCTGTTAGCACTTAGCTAACTTAGCCTTAGCAATGGCTTCTTTACTACATATTTCAGTATGAGCTAGTGAGACTGTTTACACTCTGTGAAAGAATCAGATAAAGGAAACTGGAAAGGGCTATATTCATATATTCTCAATATGCTGCCTGAGTTAGGGATGTAAAGGAAATCGATTGCAGATTTCCTTTCAAGTAAAATGATGTGCCAAGTCAAGAGTGTCATGAACAGGTACATAATCCAGGAAATCTACTAATGCGCTTCTCAAGGTATTTTTTCAACTCAAAGCTTTCTTACAAACATTTTATATATTTTGGGAAGTCACGTAGAATCTGCTCATCAAATTTTGAAAGGTGTGGACCAAAAAGTATATCTTGAAGAAAGTTTTGAACAAAACAAAGAAATATTAGGGATAGTTTTATATAAAAATGTTTATGTTAGGAATCTTTGCATAGAGATGTGTATGATCTACATCACACAGTGTAAGGACTGTAACAGCAGGACAGACAGGCAGAAGACTAGCAAAGCGCATCCATGAACACCAACTAGCAGTCAGAAGACACAATGAACACTCCTTAATCTCATAACACATGGGCAGACTCAACCATAATTTCAACTGGGAAACTCTGAGCAGCCTAGACCAAGCTAAATCCAAAAATGCTAGGGAATTCCTGGAAGCTTGGCATTCAGACAAATCAGCCATCAATAGACTAATAGAGATGAACCCCATTTACACACCATTCAAAAGAGACAATAAAAAAGCTAAGAAGGAAACAAAAAGACCAGAACACATTACCTAGTTAGGTAATGAAACATCTACAAGCAAACAACCAAGCTCAGAGAGCACCAAGGACTTCACAGTTATATATATATATATATTCTCTTCTATTGGAGAGATGTGTATATCTTTGTATAGTAATGCTTTTTGATGCATACAAAATGCATACGCTAGGAAAATTATGTCTGATGAATGCAGATTTGGGGAGGTTTAAAAGTAAATTTCACAGAGCATATGAATACATGCTGTATTGACATGGATCAGGATTTAAGCTGCATACAGGAATGTTGAAAATTTTAGAAAGGTGATAATCTTAAGGTGGCCAGTAGGGTATGCTATATGTACATGTTGTTCCACTTTCTTCTAAAATAAAATAATGCCTTTTCTCCCTAAGTTGGAAAAACTAAGCAAAAGTCTGTCAACTTTCTTCCTCAGCTGGATATCTCAGTTTAAGCAAAATTGAGGACAATGTTTGAAAAAAATCTGAAGACAAAAGGCAAGAAGAGGAATGATTTAATCTGTCCTCTTTTTAGAATAGTTTTAGGAGACTCTTTCTGTGGAACTCAGCTGAATATTCACATGTCAACTGCCGCACATGAGGTGATTAGATATAATTTTTGTCAATCAGTTTGACATATTTTTTTAAGGAACGAAGAGCTGGTAAATTGTACTTAGTGAGACTGTTTAGCACTGAAAGTGAATTTGAAGTAAAGGTTGAATTTAATCTTGAAACTGGGGTGCCTGTTTCAACTTTCCATCCTTTGGCAAAACTGGGACTTTTTTTCACTGTAATCCTCCTGTCTTTTTAATGCTGTGTCTTTCAGAAAAAATGCATCAGTGTGAATTGTGTGGAGTACACTGTATAGAAGAATGAGGTATAAACTCAATGGAGAGTTATACCAACTTAGCTTGTTAGCATTTTCTTTTCTCCTTTTTTCCCTGAAGTATGCAGATTGCAAGAAGGCAAGGTTAAGAATATATGAATAGGTATATCTTTGGTTTAAGTTATCACCTGAAATCACAGTTTTGCAAAGTTACATAGAATCTTCTCATCATCTTTTGAAGCTTATGAACCAAACAGTATATTTTGGATAAAGTTTTGAACAAAACTATCAGGGACAGTTTCATACAAAAATGTTTATGTTAGGACTCTTTGCACAGAGATGTGTATATCTTTGTATAGTAATGGTTTTTGATGCATACAAAATGCCTATACTAGGAAAGTTACAGATTATTTCAGATTTGGCTTCTTCTTATTTCCTGGTCCTGGTTCATATAACGGACTAAGCAAATCACAAATGGAGCTGTCCATACGTAATAAACCCACAGGCCTAATATCCTTCTAGAAAAAGTTTGTTGATGAAGTTGTAACATTCTGATTAGTCCTTAAAAAGCAATTATCCTGTTGAATTAAAAAAAAAAATCTAATGGGCTACTGCTACAAGGTACAGTAAAGATTAACTCAAGTTGAGGTTCATATCTATTCCCAATCTAGTCTATAGCTCTAGGGTTTCCTGTGGTTCCCCACCCAAGTTCCAGCCAAAGCCAGCCCTACATTATCTTTAAAGCTTGATTTCTGCATCTTTTAAATTGCAAAAACTTTCCAAAGCTCAGTCTTCACACTTGATAGGCGACCTAGCTTAATCACTCTTAACGGGGGTCAGCTGGCTTAAACTTATTTCAGTTTCTACAGGAATCACTGACACTGTGTATAAAAACCTGTTGAGACTATATGAAGATTAGTTGCAAAGCTGGATTCTTCTTCTGGGAAATATCAGATAATTGAGTAAGTCAAAGGCCTTGATACTCTTTTGAGAGTATGTTTAGAGAGTTGCCTGTTCTCTTTTAACACTTACTCCAATTGCCTTTAGTGAATCTCATATGCACTGGACAATAGATGCAGAAATCCATAAATATTCTCAAATGTAATCTAGTTTAATTTTTACCTTCATTTTTTTATTAGTTTCTTGTTCTTTCCCCTATATTAATGGCACAATAGTCTGGACCAGCATTCGTCCCCACAGAACTCCAGACCAGTTCAAGCGTACTTTACCTTCCATGCTTGGTCCCTCTCTGCATAGACTTCTATGGGGCCTGGGGGTGGGGAGGGGAGATTAATTTTAAACAGTAGAAGAATGGTCAATGCCTTCTTTTTTACAGAGCCAAAGTCGTGGTAGAAAAAAATCTTCTAGATTCTCATTTAATTCCAGCACATTATGCACTGCTCTCTAAGGATCAGAACTTTAAATAGGCAATGCTTATTGTGAACTTTTATATGAAGTACACTGGACAAATTAGAACCAGACATGAATTCTTTGCCCAGGCTTTTGATGTGGTTGTCTGATGCCCCTTTCTTCCTTTATGTTCTTCTCTGGGTTTGTTCCCTTTGCCATCATTTTTTTATCTTCTGCTGTTTTTGTGTTTTTTGTATTGTTTTTTTGTTCTTAAATGTTTTTAACAATTGTAAACCACCCAGAGTTCCTAGGAGTCAGGTGGCATATAATAATAATCCACCTACCGAGTCCTTCCCAAAGACCTGGGATAGGCAGATGTTTGATGGTTTAAAAGTATTGTTGCAGGATATAAGCTCTTCCAAGTAAAGCTGTCCTATAAGAAAGACCAAATGAAGAATAGAAAAGAGAGATGGCAAGGCAAAGTATTACAAGGCCAGTACAAAAATACAATACAAAACAAAAAAAAACAACCTAGCAGCAAAGCAGATAACAGGAAGACCTGGCAATGGCTAAGAGCAGGAAAGCTGAAGAAAGAGACAGTAATTCTGGCTGCATAAGACCAAGCCTTAAGAACAAATGCATATAAAGCCAGAACTGAGAAGGCAGCAACAGACAGCAAATGCTGCCTCTGCAAAGAAGCTGAAGAAACAGTGGACCACCTAGTTAGCTGCTGCAAGAAGATCACACAGACTGACTGCAAATGACAGCATGACAAAGTAGCAACAATGCTGCATTGGAATATCTGCAAGAAATACCATTTGCCTCCAAGCAAGAACCGGTGGGACCACAAAACAGACAAAGGAATAGAAAATGAAGAAGCTAAAGTGCTCTGGGACTTTAGAATTCAAGCAGACAAGTGCCTGCCACACTACACCCCAGACTTAACAATTGTTGATAAGAGAGACAAAAAACTCTGGATAGTGGACATTGCAATACCTGGAGACAGCAGAATGGAAGAGAAAGAACTGGGGAAAATCACAAAATATAAAGACCTACAAATAGAATGACTGTGGCAAAAGAAAGCAAAGATAGTATCATTGGTTATAGGTGCCTTAGGTGCAATCCCAAAACATCTGGAGCACCAATTGAAGACCCTTGGCATCGACAAAATCACCATCAGTCATTTGCAAAAGGCAATTAACCCAGCCACCAAGTAGGCTCCAGGCTATGTTAGTGCTTTTTAAATTCCATGGATTTCAATATGGATTGGTTTGTGACTAATTCATCCCAGAGTTTTCTATGGGACCTAAGTTCAACCAACCTACTGATTACAATATCTCAGGAAGGTTGGAGTTTGAAGCTCAGATAAAGCACATGTTGAATAAATTCAACTTACTTTATTTTAACATTTATTTCCAAACCTGAGAAGTACCTGAGATTTTGACCTAGTTCTGACTGTTGACCTATTTAATATTGGTCTTACAGACTCTACCCATTCATTAGTTCCCAGTAGCACTGAGAGCCAATGTTTGCTTTATTCAGAAAAGGTAGCCACACCTGTTGCCAGGTTTAACATTTTCAGGTCAGATACCAAAGAGGGTGTACACAGGGGAAGGCACCAGAACAATTACTATTAATAAAAGGTTATCAATAAAGTCCCAATACTTATGGAGAGATCCTATCCCAATCAGCTGTGGTGGGTCTGGGTGGTGGTGAGGAAGGAATTCCATAGAATCCACATACAAAGGGGTTGCTTTCATTTGGCAAGTGTTATAGCTCTTCAATCTCTCCCCTCCCCTCTGCCTATCACCCCTGGAGTTGCTTAGGTTAGGCATCAACAAGGGAACATTATGTATTAGTGAGGATTAGCAACATTGCTTTTTTCATATAATTTTTATTAAGAATTTTGATTATAATAGTAAAATTTAATAGAAATTAAACTTAAAGAAAGAGAAGAAAAAAAAGGGAAAAAAGTGCAAAGAAAAAAAGAAAGAGAAGAAAGAAAAAAATAAGAATATAGTAAGGAAAGAGAAAAGAAATATATAAAGAAGTGACTTCCAACCTTCATAACAACAGGAATAAACCAATTTAGTGACTCTTCACCCCCTTTAACAATTATCTCTTCATCCCATATCCCATCCCTTATTTATAGACAAATCTGTAAAGCATCATCTTTTCAGTCTTGGTGTCAGCAAAAAGTCCATAAAGGGTTGCCAGAAGTAACAATATATCTTGTTTTAACCTTGATCAAATAAACCAACGTTATATTCTTTCCTTTTACATCTAATAGTCTTAATCTTTAGTTCATTCAAACATTGTTGTAGGATTTGATTTCTCTTCATTTCTTCTTTGTCCCATTGCACAGAGTTCTTCAAGGCTTTAATAAGCCTGTTTTGTAAATCCAATAGGAAAAAATTGTCAAGGTCACTCTTTTGGTTTATCATTTGTATTTCCCTTTTGAATTTTCAAACATCAGCCAATTTCTTTTGTAGATCCAATGAAACATCCTTTTCCAAGTCATTCTATTGGCCTGTCAGTTGTAAATCCACTTTCGATGCCATCTCTATCTTGTCAGGTAAAATTTGTTCTACATCTGTCATTTCTTCAATAACATCTTTTGGATGTAGTCTATCCATAGAAGCAGAGATCATTACTCACATTGTTGATATTGTGGCTACTAATTTCTGACTCAATTCTTCAAAAGTCTCCTTCAGTATTTTCATTGTTATAACATTTTGCATTGTATAGGCTTGCATTTTTTTTCCTGTACTTAAAATCTTTAGTCCCCTCTAATGTCCAGTTTTTAAATCATGAAATTGCTTATCTCTGTTATGTCTTCCAAAAACCAAAACAGATCTATTTCCCATGATAAGATGTTTGTTTTTTATAATTAATTCCAAAGTTTTATTGTGAAAGTTTCAATGTTCCAAATTTATCTGGACCCTTAGTCCATTTATAACTTTCTAAGATCAAAATCTTATTTGACTCAAACCCATGGAAAACTGTTGTCCTGTGGTTTTCTTGTGAGGAACAGCTGGCCTGAGCACATGCAGATAATCTCCCATTCTCTCCTTTTCCAGAGAGGTTCCAAGGAACTGTTAATATGCTGTGTTTATTAGACAATTTCATGCCAAATCCCTGGACCAACTGGGATAAACCAGGAATTTTGCTAGGCAGTACTGCTACTGCATACCCAGAATTTCATAGATAAGACATGATATTGCTAACTTTTGATAAGTAATCCAGAATGTGTGCACTTCTCTTCTGTATCAGATCAAACATCTCCTTAATACAGCTTCCTTTGCACGAATTGCCCCAACCAAGTAAGTACTTTTTTATCCTCTAGAGAATTGCCCCTGGATCACTAAGGGACTACTTTCTGCCAATCTCTACTGTAAATCTTATAGTCAACTATAATAATAAATATTAAGAATAAAAGGTACGTTAAGCACATCTATTATGGTGAAGTTTTTCTGTGCAGTCTTTCAGCAAATATGGACCTTGCTGATTGAACACTTTGGACAGATACAGTCTTAACCACCCAGAGATTTCAGTTCAGATATTTTCACAGCTCTGGCAGCTCTTAATGAGCAATTCTAAATTTAGAAATACTTAACTGACCTTGTGAGCCCCTCAGTAAAAGCTATTCAGCCTTCAGGAATTGCACGAGGAAGTGAAACTCTTCTGTAAGGGGAGATGTTCTGCCACCAAATATTACAATGCCATAAACTTTGTTCCTAAGTGAGTCAATAATACCCATAAAGTAAGCATATTCAAGAATCCCTTAAATGCATGTATGGAAATGGCTGCTAAATTGTTAAATACATGCCCAGCTTTAAAATTCTTCGGTACAAAACGGAGCTTATAAGAAAAGCTAGATTGAAAGGTGGGGTTTTTTTTTCCTGTGATGGTTATCTATTGAGTCACAGGAGTTACTTGTTTTTCATTTTCAGTCTTGGACCATTTATGCCTTTAAACAAGTTTTCTTGCTCTAATTAATATTACTCTACATGTCTTTATCATCAACGATGGACAGAGCATTTTACAATAGGCTAATTATATGAAGTGAGGAGGGCATGGCCCAACTAGGACTGTTACCCCGTGGATGGGGCTTTTGGCCCCCACCAATATTATAGCTTCAATTAAGCTCACCCTCCCAAAATAGGATTCGTGTTTTGTGAGAGAAAATTCCCAACAAAGTAGAAGGAAGAGGGAATGACCTTGAGGGACAGGAGGAAGAGCCACTGCCAAGACAATAGTCAGATAAAAGAAACCTGAGTCCAGGGCAGGACCGTAACATATGTAAACATTTCAGACAAGCCCTTTCCTAGTTCACATGAGGATAAAGGTAAGGAATGGGGAGGTGCATTCAGACTTCCAAGATTCTGTTATTATAATTTTGCAAAAAAAGTAGTATTGGCCTACATGACTTTGGTTTCCTAGTCTGGTCTACTTTGAAGGGCTGACACATGACCATACATTTGCTAAGAAAGAATGCTTGGGGTGTGTGTGTAAAAAAGTCAAGATGGCTGCCATGACTGTGTGACTGAAGGGGCATAGCTTTGACTGAACAGTTGCAGCCATCATCCTCAGTTTTTTGACCCTCCTCCCCACAGTCGTCTCTGATTACCACATGCCCTTCTTCTGAGTTTCATGTCCTTTTGGGAAGCAGATTGACTTGGATCTCAGGATCTGCCCTCTTGGAGGGCAAAGTGAAGTGATCATTTCACAGGGAGATGCTGCAGAGCAAGAATGAGGAAGAGCTGTAAATACTGTGTTCTCAACTTTGTGTGGATAATCAGGCACTACCAGTGGTATCATTCTGGTCAACTTTTGTAATTAGAGTATCATTTTGTGTCAAGCAGCAGAATGTTTGGGGATAAACAGTTTAATTTGATTCAGGAGAATTTTTTTTTCTATTCTTAGTATGTAGAATCTTGTTTCCCCAGCCTTTACCACAGCATCTCGTGGAGAAACCTTAATTGGAAAGACTTAAACTTCTTCAACATTTTTCTGCTGTTTTGTTTTTAAACCTGAGGAAATGCTAATAGCAGATCTATATATCATTTTTAAATGGACCTCCAAAGTATCACTGGCAGTCGGTGGGAGCTGTACAAGGTTTTGATCCTTCATCTAGGCTATAAGGAGAATCAAGAGTGCAAACCTTTTCCTAGATTTGCATTTCCCACTCTTCTCTCCAGACCAAAGCTTGGTTAAGAGAAAGCAATCTCTTCCTACTGTTTAACTGTATTTATTTATTTTCCACCATGTGACTTTCTGCTTTTAGCCCCACTAATATCACCCAAACACCTGAGGCCATTCTCTTCCTCCTTTCTCTTGGCTGGAAGACATACTGATATACAAAAGTTTAGCTCCAAGATGTCAAACACCAATGGGGATGCATTGCACAGAAGCAAAGAAAATAAATAGGGATGGGTGCTCTGCAGCAGGAGGTTTGGCCTCCCAAGTCTGGGTATATGTTTCCAGTTACAGTAAGCATGCACTGATATATCATTAAGTATCTGATAGACAAACACACATGCTAATTGTCCTCTAGCTGTTTGTGCTGCTCTCAGTGGAATTATACTTTATGAACACTTCTGGAAAACAACAACAAAGGCCATAAGATGCCTTCTAAAATAAATTAGGTAAGGATGTAATGTATCTTCCTTCTTCATCAACTCTTCAACATCAGCTGAGAGGAAATTTGGAAGAATGCCTGAGGGGGTTGGGAGAGGAAAGGACAGGAGGAAAATACATGTCATTTCCATTACAGCAGTTGAAAAGGAGGCACTGGTCTTTCTTCCTTCCAGTCTCTGAAGAGTCTTATCACTATGAACAGAACAAATGTCTCATCCAGAGATAATGGGGAAAGTGCCGCTTTTGGTCACTTGCATGTCAGGTGCTTGGGAGAAAATTTCATTTTGGCACTGATGAAGCCAATTGTTCTCAAAGAATGATGAATTTGGGGTGTCTAAGCCATCACTAGAATAGCCAGGGAAAAGGTCTTTCTTCTCAATGATAAATAGTACTTGGATTAACATTGATTATTTGTTTCCACAAGTGACTGCTTTACAAGTGCTTGATCACTTTGGGGTTTTTGTTTTTTTTTTGGATTAGGTCATACCATTTGGCTTTTTTATTCTCCACCTCATCCATATGCCCTCTCCATACATTTGTCTGTTGTCAGTGGCTTTATCAGTGTCAGCATCTTCTCCCTTCACTTTGCCTTGACATCACAGGGGAAAAAAAATCAGGTAAGGCAGCTTGCAGATATGTTCGGGGCAGGAATCAGTTGTGGCCATATAGCTTGTTCTCCTTCCACTGGTGAACTTTGAGATCAACCTGCACAGAAACAATTGTATTGTAAAATTATTTCTGGCTTTGAGAACTTCCAATTTTTTAAGCCTGAAAATATTCCTTGAATGTTGTTATTGATGACCAACCCCCAACAACTTTGGGCAGTTCACAAGTAAAAAGCATTAAAAACAAGGAAAAAACCCATAGTAAGCAAAAATAAAGGAGTAAAAGATAGCAAAGATGACAAGAATGGACAGGAACTAAAAAGAACAGATCCACACAACCCAAAGGGGGCTTGAATCATCCTCACAAAAGGCCTGGATGAAGAGCCAGGTCTTCAAGGCCCTTCAAAACACCAGTAGGTTGGGGTCCACATGAATCTTGGAGAGAACCTCATTCTATAGGGCAAGGGCTGCTACAGAGAAGGTGTACTTCTGTGGTCCTGATGGATGACATTGATTAATCAAAGGAACCTGGAACACACCAACCGTGCAAGATTGAATTGGCTGGGCAGATAGGTGGTCCCTCAAGTAACCAGGCCATATGTCATCAAGGCTTTATAAGTAACAACCAGCACCTTGTATTACACCTGGAAGCAAACTGGAAACCAGTGCAGCTCACAAAGGTGTTACGTGGGTATACTGAAGAATACCCATCACTGCCAGCACTGCTGCATGCTGGACCAGTTCAAGCTTCTGGGTGTTTTTCAAGAGCACATTGCAGTAGTCAAGCTGTGAGGTGACCAGGATAAGTGACTGTCTGACGGGCCTGCCAATCTAGGAAAGGATGCAGCTAGTGCACCAGATGATGCTGTGCAAAGGCCTTCCAGGCCACCACTGCCACCTGCTCCTTGAGCAGAAGCTGGAAGTCCAGGAAGACTCCCAGATTATGTACCACTCTTTAATGGGGAAGTGCTACCCTATCCAAGATCACAGAAGGAACATCCCCAGATCTGGGTGGCCCAAAACACACATAGCCACTTGGTCTTGGTAGGATTGAATCAGAGATGGTTCTTCCCTATCCAAACCCACACAGCCTCCAGGTGCTGGGACAGAACCTTGACAGCCTCACTTGGCTGGCCCAGAGTCAAAAGATATAATTGGGCATCATTGGAGTACTGATAATACCAAACCAGCTGATGACCTCACTCAGCAGTTTCATGTAGATGTTGAAAAGGAGGGGAGAGAGAGTAGAACTCTGCAGTACCCACAAAGGAGGGATCCAGGGAGTGATTTCTCTCCCCCCCCTGCAACCAACACCAACTGGAACTGGCCGCAGAAAAAGGAAGAGAACCACCATAAAACAGTACCCACAATCCCCAGCCCATGGAGACACCTCGGAAGGATACTGTGGTCAATGGTACTGAAAGTTAATGAGAGATGAAGAAGCACTAGGATAGGTGCATCACCTCCATCCCAGCTTTGCCACAGGTCATCTACAAGCAGGAGTTGTCTCAGCACTAAATCCCAGCCTAAATCCTGATTAGAACAGGTCCAAATAATCTGCCCCCTCCAGGGTTCTATCAACTGCAGGCCAACCACCTTTTCAGAAAGGGAAGGCTGGAGACTGGACAATAGTTATCAAGAACTGTTGGGCCCAAGGATGGCCTCCTGAGGAAGGGGTGCATTGCTGCCTCCCTGCAAGGAGGCTGACACCACAACATGGACCTGTAAGCCCTTCAAGGTAGTCCAGATAAGAAGGACAACTATGAGTACTAACTCTATCTTTATTGAAAGGTTACATTAACAAAATCTTGCAAGACTGAAAGTATTTCTCTCCTCCTCTCCTTTTACTCTCCAGAAAACTAGGGAATGTCCCTTCTGAAATGCTTCCCCCCCCACTTCTGTGGACTATCTTTTACATGATGGTTGATCAGTCTGTGGATCTTCTTCCTGTCTCCCAAGATCATTCCCATGTATCATTACATGATCCAACCATGGGTCAGCTCCCTGGCCACTTTCATGACCCAGGGGGCCTTGGATCCAGTAAACAGGTAGACAAGCTGGCAGCACAGAGGACGCTGTCCACTTTCTCAAGAGTCACCAGCCAAACTCATTCCAGATCACACCCCAGACCATGCTTCAGGCACCTGCCCAGGCCCTGCTTAGTCAGAGTCCAAGTTGAAGTGAATCTGAAGAATTTTATCCACTAGATAGCTGGAGTAGTCCTCATAGAGGCCCAGCAGATGTTCTCCCTTCCTATCCAATAGGTCACCCTGAACAGGGTCACTGGATGGCTATCAACTGCCTACCAGATCCTCGGGAAAAACTCCAAGCTCTCTCTGGAACCCCATTGGGTCCATCAATTGCCTGGAGCTGGCTGATCAACAGGCCTTGTCTCCCCGTAGGGAGGGGTGACACCAGTGAGTTGAAAGGCAACCAGAGAATTATCTGTCCATGGCAATGGACTAATGTCAATGTCCTCCTCTACCACTAGTATGTTGATTCTCCAACCTTAAGTTTTGTGAAGGTTACTGGTGGTTACACCCTTCTCTGGTTCCTGCTGACCCAGAGGTTGCTTACCCAAAAGTGTTTCTGGGAAATGGGAGAGGGAGGAAGGAAATGGAATGCCCATTGAACATTCACATTCTTCACTGAATTCCACTTTTCAGAGATCCAGAAGATCACTCCTAAACTCTGTTTTCATTTTTAAAAAGCAAGTTATGATTGCAAAACTATGAAGGAATAACTGCATGAAGTGCCTGTTGAAACTGCCTAAATGAGAGAGGTATCTAGGGTGGAGTGGGATGTAATTTTGGGGGAGGGGAAATGAATGGCGGGGCTGGGATTTCTTGTAATGTTTGCCCACTTTATGATCAGCAGAACTAGAAATGCAGTGGGAAATTCACTCAGTCTTCAATACCTATAGAAAACACAAAATTCTATGATTCTGTTGTGGTTGCTATTACAAGCTTTGGGTTGCTTGAGTACAGACCTTTAGGCATGAAGCACACAAAATCATGATTATAACTGTTAGCTGCTTTCAGTATCAACTTAATTTATTTTAGCTCACTGGAGTCAGAGGAGTTTAACTCCAGCAAATTTCCAGTATTCAAGTGCTCTTACAGACTTATTTTATTTATGCTGAAAACTACCTAGTCTTTGTTTGGGAAATCAAGCATTTCATCCCATGTCAGAATGGATCTATGAAGTCTAGATGTTCTAACAGATTGTGACTATTCCTTTGGCATTTTTCGGTTCCCACAAGAGGCTTTTGTGCCATTGTTATGAGATTATAAATTTTGCTGATTTCCAGCTGTTATGCTTGCTCTCTTAGTGGTTCCCCAGCTATCAATTTGAAATGAGATTTACAAATAGCATGTCTGTCTGTCTGTCTGTCCGTCCGTCCATCCATCCATCCATCCATCCATCCATCCATCCATCCATCCATCCATCCATCCATCCATCATCTATGTCTATCTGTCTGTATCATCTAACTACCTAATCTTTACAGCATATTTTATAAGCCTTTTTGAAAGTGACTTATTTAGATGTAGGCAGCTGCAGTCCGATGGGAATTTTGAAAACCCTTGCTCATCCGCTCATTAACATTTGTGCTAGGGATGCCGAAATATATCTGGATGATTTTTCTTAGAGATTCAAATGGCTAGAAACAGGTATTTCTATCTTTAGCCATTTAAAGTCCTCAACCCCTCCCCCCTCAAACACTGAGATGTCCTGAAAGTGGTGAAGGAATTTTGTTACTATGGTAATGAATGTTGGAGGGAAAAAAAGCAGCCCTTTGCTGGAGTAAAGTAATGTCTTCAAACAGTTCAAACTGTTGGAGGTTGAAGCATTCAAAGTGTGCATGTGAGTGTTCCTGAGAGCAGGAATCTGACCTGAGCAATGATCAGTGAAACAGATTTTATAACTGCAGCAGAAGGGAGATTTATTTAAAGGAAATATAATACAAGGATAGGCAATAGGAGGCAAGTCAAAACAGCAAGTGCTCTGTGCATCTGTGTCTGGGAAGAAAGGCAGAAGGATGTGACCTCAGATTAGCAGTCTCATAGACAAGGAACAGGCAGCATCACAGACAAAGAAAGGATATGGAATAAATTGTTAACTTTCTATTGTACACCCTACTGCCCCATTGTGGTCAGGAGGTCATGCGGTATTGAAGAGTGAGAGCCATTGGATTTAGACTTCCACCATAAACTAGTTTTCAAAGCTCTTTTGATCTCTCAGTATAGAATTGCTTCACACACCATTTTTCCCTCCTGTTACGCAGAGCAAAATCTCTTTGGAGGAATACACAAACACTTCTGAAAAGAAGGTGGATGATATTTACTTTGCTAAGAATACACAGCCTGGAACAGATATTATTAAGAAGTCTCTGTTCTGCAAATCAATATTCTGTGTTGGCTTATGGATAAAATGTACAGCAGATGCAACATTCGCCTGGCACATTTGTTCACAGTATAAGAAATGGCTCCATTTTGGCACCACTTGGCAATGAAAGGGGCATGTCCACATATGCATGGAAACTCCTAGATGTTCTAAAGTACAAAATATCATGAATAATACTTTTATCAAAGGGAACAACTGCAGATTCCCCAAACAGTCCAACTAGGATTGAATATTCCAGGAACCACTGAAGTTATAAATCAGTTCAAATACTGAGTGGTGGGAGATGATGGAGAAGTGTGAATTGGCTTCTTTGAATTGGTAACAACTAAAACAGTATTTTTCAAACTTGGTAACTTTAAGATGTGTGAACTTCAACTCCCAGAATTCCCCAGCCATAAGGGAAGCACAGCTGACATTACTTTAAGGGGCTGAATGTAACATTTTGCTGATTGTACTTGTAAGATCTGGTGGCTGTTCTACACTTGGATATATTTATTTCAGTATGAAGTGCATGGGAGAGAACAGTGAGTGATTAAAGGGTAAATACTTCTTTGTGACTTCTTCAGTGACCAACACAAGATGATGATACATTGAGAAATTCCCTTTACATGAACTGTTAAGGGATCAGGCATCCCCATTTTCACCTGGAGGACATCTGGAAATCTGAAGTAAGCTCTGATCTTTATAATTTTTATACTTGTACCACAAGAAGAACCATAGTGTACACTTATGTATTGCAAGTTTCCCTGATTCACATCCATCACCAATTTTTCTCCATGCAGTTGATCTTATTCAAATTCCATTACTTAGAGCAAAAGCACATATGGCTTACTATAATACAGGTGCAGTCCAATATAATTACCATATGATGAGGGTAATTTATATGTGAGTAGTTCTGATGATGTGGAAGAGTATGTTCATATTACAATGCTTTTCAGGGATGTCCATAGCACATGGTCAAAAAAGTCAAGGGAACTCACTTAGAAAAACAGGCAGAGCTTTGATTGCACCATCATGGTTGCCATTTTGATTTTTTGATGAGGCTGAGACAACTTCAGTTGCCCCTAGAGAAATCTGCTGGCATTTTTATTAATGTATTTCAAGATAACTAGAAATATATCAGACAAATTATCTGTAAGTTTGAACTTCAAACATCAAAGATAAGATTCTGTGAACCTGCACTTGATTGACTGCACTATTACTCCTGTAATAGTCTTTTATTAGTTTTAACTTGCATCTTGGATGTAAATCATACTGATATTTTGACTCTTTATTTTAAAGAGAATCTTATTTTGGGAATTGCAGTGAACTCCTGGGGGTTATTCAAGAACATCTTCCCTTCCTTTTATAGCTGTTATTTCTTATACATATTTGGAACCTTGAACAAAATGTTCTAGGACTTTGCAACTATATGTAGTCCTCTGCATAAAAATGAAAGAAGTTTTGTGTTAGAAATGCGAGAAACTTTTTAATTACATTAATGCTGTAAAAGAGAAATAAACACTACAAATAAAAAAGGAGAGGAACTTTAGTAACAATAAAATGTACATTCTTATTGATATGATTTTTTCCCCATTTAGTTGCTTGAAAGATCCTTTGGCTTAAAATGTGGATTTAAAATGTCACTTGTGGAAATAATCATGGTATACCCAAATCACTTCTCCACATGAAAGGTGGGAGCTTGTGAAAGAAACAGTGAAAGCACCTGAACAATTTTTCTTATGATGACTTGAAATAAAAGAACATGGCTCAGTGATAGAGTACATACAGGTGAAACTTGAAAAATTAGAATATCGTGCAAATGTTCATTTATGTCAGTATGGCAACTCAAAAGGTGAAACCAATATATGAGATAGACGCATTACATGCAAAGCGAGATATGTCAAGCCTTACTTTGGTATAATTGTGATGATTATGGCGTACAGCTTATGAAAACCCCAAATTCACAATCTCAGAAAATTAGAATATTACATGACATCAATAACACAAGGATCGGAAATAGAACAATATTGGACCTCTGCAAAGTATAAGCATGCATATGTACTCAGTACTTGGTTTGGGCCCCTTTTACAGCAATGACTGCCGCAATGCGGCGTGGCATGGATGCTATCAGCCTGTGGCACTGTTGAGGTGTTATGGAAAATCAGGATGCTTCAATAGCAGCCTTCAGCTCCGCTGCATTGCTCGGTCTCATGTCCCTCATCTTTCTCTTGGCAATGTCCCATAGATTCTCTATGGGGTTCAGGTCAGGCGAGTTTGCTGGCCAATCAAGCACAGTAATCCCATGGTCATTGAACCAGGTTTTGGTACTTTTGGCAGGGTGGGCAGGTGCCAAGTCCTGCTGGAAAATGAAGTCAGCATCCCCATAAAGCTCGTCTGCGGAAGGAAGCATGAAGTGCTCCAAAATCTCCTGGTAGACGGCTGCGTTGACCCTGGACTTAATGAAGCACAGTGGACCAACACCAGCAGATGACATGGCTCCCCAAATCAACACAGACTGTGGAAACTTCACACTGGACTTCAAGCATCGCGCATTGTGTGCCTCTCCATTCTTCCTCCAGACTCTGGGTCCTTGGTTCCCAAATGAGATGCAAAAGTTGCTCTCATCAGAAAAGAGGACTTTGGACCACTGGGCAACAGACCAGTTCTTTTTTTCTGTAGTCCAGGTAAGACGCTTCTGACGTTGTTTGTTGTTCGGGAGCGGCTTGACAAGAGGAATACGACATTTGAAGCCCATGTCCAGGATCCGTCTGTGTGTGGTGGCTCTTGATGCACTAATTCCAGCCTCAGTCCACTCCTTGTGAAAGTCCCCAACACTTTTGAATGGCCTTTTCCTGACAATCCTCTCCAGGCTGCGGTCATCCCTGCTGCTTGTGCACCTTTTTCTACCACACTTTTCCCTTCCACATAACCTTCTATTGATGTGCTTTGATACAGCACTTTGGGAACATCCAACTTCTTTTGCAATTACCTTTTGGGGCTTTCCCTCCTTATGGAGGGTGTCAATGATGGCTTTCTGCACAACTGTCAGGTCAGCAGTCTTTCCCATGCTTATGATTCCTACTGAACCAGCCTGAGAGACCATTTAAAGGCTCAGGAACCCTTTGCAGGTGTTATGGATTCATTAGCTGATTAGAGTGGGAGACTTTGAGCCTAGAATATTGAACCTTTTCACACTATTCTAATTTTCTGAGATTGTGAATTTGGGGTTTTCATAAGCTGTACACCATAATCATCACAATTATACCAAAGCAAGGCTTGACATATCTCGCTTTGCATGTAATGCGTCTATCTCATATATTGGTTTCACCTTTTGAGTTGCCATACTGACATAAATGAACATTTGCACGATATTCTAATTTTTCGAGTTTCACCTGTACTTTGTATGCTTGAAATCTCTGCTTCAATTCTGGTCATATCCAAGTGGGGCTGACATTTTGGAGAGCCACAAGCAGTCACTACAGACAAGGAAAGACTTCTTGTTATCTCTGAAGCTCCTTCCAGCTGCACTGAAGAATGCCAACAGCATGGTTACTGGAAACTTTATTGAGGTGGTGAATTCTTCTTTGAGTTGTTCCTTTACCTCTTAAGGAGGATCCCATGTGCAACCTGGGGGTCCTTGGACTCACAACTCCTGCTCAAAGAGCAGGTGGTAGTCATGGCTAGGAGGGCCTTTGCACAGCTTCATATTATGTGCCAGTTGTGCCCGTTCCTAGATTGAGGGGCATGGCTTATGGTTACTCATGCCCTAGTCACCTCCTGATTGGACTACTATAATGCGCTCTACATGGGGCTGCCCATGAAGAGTATCCAGAAGCTTCAGCTGGTGCAAAATGCAGTGGTGCAGGCAGTTATGTGTGCCTCTAGAATAGCACACATTATACCTCTGCTCTGCAAGCTGCATTGGTTGCCAGTCTGCTTCCAGGTCCAATTCAAGGTGCTGGTTTTGACCTTTAAAGCCCTCCATAGTATGGGGCTGGGTTATGTGAGAGACCGCTTCTCCCCAATTATATCTGCCCATCCCATCAGATCTGGCAGAAGAGGCATGCTATGGGTCCTGTCTGCTAGGAGCTACACTTGATGGGTCCCAGAAGGTGGGCCTTCTCTGCTGTGATGCCTCCCTTATGGAACATCCTCTGCCCCAAAGTGAGGTTGGCTCCATACCTGTTGATTTTCTGGAAGTCCCTCGAAACTGGTTATGCCATCAGGCCAGGGGGCCTCGGTGGATTGGCGAGATACTGGAGGGCTCCATTGTTGTTAACATCTGCTGTCCTGTCTTAGCCTTTGTGATTTTTTAAATTTTTAAATAATAATTGTTTTTTATATGCTAATTTTTTATAATCTTGTTGTATGCCACCCAGAGTCACTTTTTCATGAGATGGGCAGCCATACACATTTGATGAACAAATTTATTTATTTGTTTATTTATTTATACAATGTCTATTGCTGCCCATCTTAATCCAAGTGACTCTGGGTGGCGGTATAAATAAAGTGGCAGTGTGATTTTCTATCATTTTAAAGTGGGGAATCATGAAAGCCATAGTATAAGTCCTAAAATAGGAGCCCCTCCCTTAAAAGGGGGGGGAAGGAAGATCTCACACTTGCCCATGTGCTTGAAATGACCCCACCCTTTCTATATTGCATCATTATCTCTGCCCATTGAGGCACTTCTCTCACCCCAAATGTTAAATCCAACTTCTGGCTCATAGAAGATTGTCCACTCTGATACAGAGAATACATCTGTACAGTATTATTTGGTATAAGAGCACTTCCTCTGTTCCTTAATGATTAAACATATCAATTTTTGCTTCTGTGACTGTTGTGGGTTTTATTGTCTAGAAGAACTGATTTCAACCTTTGATTCTTTGGTATACAAGCAGATATTTTCTCCCCAGGAACTTTTTCAGTATCTCAGTATATGCAGAGCTGGAATGCTAGAAATAATCCTCAACCTGAAAACTAACCAGAATCTCTACCAACCTGTAGAGATTTAATCCTTGGCTGGGACATATCATTTCAAATGTTTCTGCATTTTTGTTTTTGTTTTCAACTGTGATGATCTATTATTTACTTACAAATAATTGAATCTATAGTTTGTTGTAGCATCTGTGTCTTCAATGTCTTCCAGAACCAGAACACTTCACCACAACTAAAGTAGACACAAGTTGGTGAATTGATGGGCAGAATTTCTTATGATCAGAGATATTACTTGCAACAAGAGGGGGGAAGGGATTTTAAATGGGATCATAACACTGGGAAGGGAATATCTAATATAGCAAAAATCAAGACCTTTTTTTTTTTCTGCTGAAGACTGATTAACCTTAAGGAAGACACAAAAGGTAGGATTAGAGTCACCTTTTTTCCTATCTTCCTTTCTTTTCCTCCCTCTCCATTAGATATCTGGGCAAGAAGTAGATTGCCCTTGCTTGAGGATTGAAATGCAGACTTCCAGCAGGATATGAGAGCAGGCTGGAGGCCATCTGAAATTGGTCCAAAGGCCATGGGCCATGGGCTAACTAGTCTTATATTATAGGTGCTTGAATACTTGCTCCATACAGCATGGAGTAGGTTAGTGGGTTAAAGGTGTAATTTTTTTTTAAAATGCCATGTTCCAAGTAAAAATTATTTACTTAATGTTTGACATTTTGAGAATGCCCCTTTACTCACTAAGAAGCTTTTTTCATGCTCCCAATATAATCAATTCTAGAGTCTGGGGCAAATGGAAGAATTTCAGATTCCAATCAGCTGTAATCTCTATTAGCACAATGCAATAACAATAGGGAAGTGGCAGATGGATAGAGTGAAAGACAGTTCGTATACTGGCTTGCCTGCTTGCTCTGAAACTTGTTGACCAACCAAGGGAGTGCAAAGTCTAAATTGACTTTTCAACATTGATGAACAGTAAGGGAGAGATTGAAGAAAATATTACATCTTAATTGTCATTCTCAGCTGGGATCAGCAATCTGATTCAACCTTGGGCTATTACTGCTTACTAAGTCTCCCAGCCCCACTGTAATTATTTTCTTAATCCCAAAGTACATTGTCTGTGACAAAGAGAAAATCATGTGACTCAAGGGGTCTCACTCTCTCCGCCCTTCCACTAACTTCATTATTTGTCCATCTAGTAATCTGCTTCTCTGTGACTCTATCTCTTATTTCTGAGTTTTCAAGTTGCTTCTGTGGGCAATATGCTGTTTGATGAGAATAATTTTAGAACACTCACTCTCCATTTACCATGTATCACTTCTTCTGTGGTAGGGACTGCAATGAATTATGCAGGAAAGGGAGAATGAATATTCAGAATTGATTTAGCTACCAGATAAATGAAATGGATACTCATCCCTGCTCAGGGAGCAGATAGTTAAACCTCTTTGATTTTACACACACCACTCCCACAGATACTAGGCAGAGATTCGAGGCATGTTTATTTCATAGTAAATCCTATGGATCTTAATGCAGCTGGCTGGTTCCCAAATAGACTGCAATCCTATACATCTGGGCTGGGGAAACTGTATCCCTCTAGAGATCACTAAACTACCACTCCCAGCATCTCTCAATGTTGTCCATACAGATTGGGCTGCTGGGAGTTGTGGTTCTGCAGCAAACGATACTATGAAAACATGCACTGGAAATAAACACCAGCAAATGGAGTCAGATTTGACGTTCAAATATCATGCTGTTAACTGGCTTCCCCTCTTTCCAGAAAATATTAACAACATTGTTGGGATTATTGATCAAGAGAAGCCCTGTCCCCACTATCTGATTTAGGAGAAATTTAATAACATTTGTGAAGGATGAAGACTCCAGTTGATTATTTATTTATTGTTTATTTATTTACAGGACTTATATGGCTGCCTATCTCATATAATGATTCTAGGCAGCTCACAATATCCATTAAAACATGATTAAAAACAAAAGTACCCTTACCCTCAGGCACCAGACCAAACAGCCTCACAGCTCAATCCCCATCCTAGCTCAATACCTGGGGGAAGAGCCAGGTCTTCATGGCCCTCCAGAAGGCTAAAAGGGTAGGGATCCCTCGGATCTCAGGTGGGAGGCTGTCCAAAGGGCTGGGGTGGCCACCAAGAAGGTGTGTCCTTGAGGTCCCATCAGGTGGCAACATTTAAGGGAAGGGACTTGAAGGGTACCCATCCTATCTAGCCTAGTAGGGTAGGCAGATACCCTCAGGGGCTATCTCCAAGTGAATATCTCTATGCCATTTAAAGGTGAAACCAGCACCTTGAGTTGTACCTGGAAAGCAACTAGGAGCCAATGCAGGTCATGTAGCAGTGGTGTTACTTGGGTGAACCATGGGGCACCCAAAACTATGTGCTGCTGCATTCTGAACCAGTTGCAGCTTACGGATGGTCTTCAATGGCAGCCCTGTGTAGACTGCATTGCAATAATCCAAATGGGAGGTGACTAAGGCATGAGTGACTGTGAGCAAGGTCTCCTGGCCTAGGAATGGGTACAATTGGTGCACAAGATGGATTTGTGCAAAGGCTCCCCCGGCCACTGGTGCTACCTGCTCTTCTAGCAGGACCTGCTAGTCCAAGAGGATCCCAAAACTGCATATCAGTTCTTCCAGGGGAGTGTTACTCTGTCCATAGTCACAGATGTCAACTCTCCTGACCCTGGAGGCCAAAATCCCACAACTACTCAATCTTGCTAAGGTTTAGTTGCAGCTGGTTTCTCCCCATCCAGGCCCTTAAGCCTCTAGGCACTGAGCCAGCACTGGATTAGCATTACTTGCCCGGCATGGGATAGAGATGTATAATCGGGTATCATTAGCATACTGATGATACTGAATCCCATGCTGGCAGATGACCTCTCCCAGCAGCTTCATATAGATGTTAAATAGGAGGGGATAGAGACCCAATCCTGAGACATGCCACATAACAGGGGCCTAGGGCTGGGCCTCTCCTCCTCCACCAACACTGACTGGTACTAGCAACAGAGAAAGGCAGAGAACCACTGTAAAACAGTGCCCCCCCCCTCCCAATCCCCGGAGCTGATCCAACAAAATACCATGATTGATGGTATCAAAAGCTGCTGAGAGATTCAGAAGGGCCAGGATGGAACCACCATCCTCATCCTGAGCCCTCTAAAGGTCATCCACAGGTGTATCTCAGTATTATAGGCCAGCCTGAATCCTGACTGAAAAGTGTCCAGATAATCTGCTTCATCCAAGGCACTCTGTAGCTGGGAACACACTACCTTCTCAACAACCTTCCCTTTTAAAAAGGGAACGTTGGAGACTGAAGTTATCCAAAACTGTAGGTTCCAAGGGTGGCCTCTTGAGGAGGGGGCAAACCACCTCCTTCCTCAAAGATGCACTTACTGCCACTTGAATCCAACCATATCCCACCTCCCAGGAAGCCTTAACCAACCAGGAGGGGCATGGGTCCAGACTACAGGTGGCAGAGCTCATAGCAGTAAGGACTGGTTTGAACTCCTCCCAGATAACCAAGCTAGGATGTGACTCAGCCACTTCCACTGGATCTGCCCAGCCAGACTCCAGCTCCAAACAGTTGAGTGACTTTATCTGACAGATGTCTAGAATACTCCTCACACTGGAAGGCTCACCCACCCACCTCTTACCCAGGAGGGCCCCAGTCATCCAAAACAGTGCCGCTGGCCAGCCATCTGCAGATGCAATAAGAGTGGAGAAGTAAGCATGCTTTGCCATTCTTACCACCACTAATGAAGGCTCTTACCTGTGTCCGGTTGGCTTCATCCCTCGTCTTCCTCCAGCGGTACTCTAGGCATTTCTTGTGTTGTTTCATTTACCAGAGCCCTGCCATAAACCAGGGCCCCTATGGGATCTGCGATCACAAAGAGTCTGCACAGGCACAATCTATTTTTTTTAAGTTTTATTTTTTAATTTTATTCTTTAAATTTTATTTTTACAGTTATTGTTCCTTTCTCAATCTGATGCTTTCCAGATATGCTGGAATTCATTATCACTATCCCCCAAGTCCTTGCTACACTGAGTATTTCTGGAGGACATCAGACTATGAAAGCAAGTTCTACATCGGGGCTGGGCAACTTTCAGCCCACAGACTTTGCCATCCCTAGGTCTTTTTTTTTGGTGGGCTAGATCCCTCTGAGATTATATTGTTGCTTTGATCACTGTTGTCCTCAGGTGACAGAATAATAGCAACAGTGATAACCATAATAATGAAAATGAATTTGGGTAGTCTTGTATTAGCTCATCCTGACATGGTTGAAAGTGTTACAAGAATGTCTGAGGTAGCTTCAGTTCCAATTTCTGATCTTTATGTTCCATTTTTGAATTGATTATGGCAATTCCACTATCAGAAGGGAAGGGGACTCTATTTAAGGCATTCCAATTTAATTAATTAAAAAGTTAAAGCATACTACCCAAATAAAAGTGATTCAAATAAAAAATACTACTTATGTATTATTCTACAATTAATAGAGACAAAGGCACAAGTGTTGGCAACTCTTTAATTGTGTGCAGTGTTACGCTCCCTTGCAGAACATGTCCCATCTTAATTTGTGCTGTGCTGTTTGAAATGCTAATGAAGCTGGAATTCTCAAAGGTCATATTTGGAATATAGTGGTGCTTTTTTTCCAGTTTCAAAACAATTAAAATGAAGTTTAGTTCCTAATTTGGCTAACAGTGTTAGCTCTTCTGTTAATTAGCCTAGGTGTAAGAGTGTCTCTTTACTCTGGTCATTTGCTGAATGATAAGGCACTTCATTTTCATTTCAACTATTCTGCTGTGTTTCTTTCTTTCTTTCTTTCTTTCTTTCTTTCTTTCTTTCTTTCTTTCTTTCTTTCTTTCTTTCTTTCTTTCTTTCTTTCTTTCCATGCCTTTTGTCTATTGATTGTGCAAAATAACTGGTGGAAACTTATTTAAAAAGTATAAAAGGAAAAAGCACAAACTTTGCAAATACCTGTACTGCTTATTTCAAAGCGTCATTTATCATCCTTGGAAAGGTTGGATTCTTCACAAAGATTAAAGAAATGCTTGGTAATTACTGTAGATAACTAATTGACAGAATAGTGCCATTAAGGAGAGGAAAATTCTGAGCTGCCCTCAGTAGTGACTCTTGGAGAATCCTCTAAAACTGGTATTTGTATTTAAACACATATGCACGGACGTATGCACACACAGAGTCTACCTGTATTCATAGTGCACCCATAATTGTTGCTTTCCATGAGTAACTAATTATTTAGAAGGTGGCCAATACAGCCTGATAATCCATTGGGGTAAGCTTAGAAAATTATATGCTGCGCAGTCATAGTTCATACAAGATGCTTAGCCAACTGTTCTGGAAACAGTTGATGACTACTGCTTATGATTCAAATGATAAACTGAGACAAAAAAAATGCAGCATTTTTTTTCTTATTCCTGTAACTAAATATTCAAAAAAGAATTGAAATGAACATGGTGTTTCATCATTTGGAAGGTGGGGGAGGAATAAAAAAACTTAGTCTTTAATGGAATGCTCTAGAATATTTAGTGTAATTTATGGAAATGTTTTTACAATAGAATATACATATAAAAAGCAGTTACCATTGTGCAAATTCCTGCTAAGTTGAAGGTGAGACTCTCTGAATGGGTTGATAAAAATGCGTGTTGACTTGTTTCACAAGCTAATTTTGGATTTTCATTAGTATGTTGTGCTAATCAGGCTTACTGAATTTAAGCCTAAATTGCATTATAGGTTATTGTTGACAGATAAGTTGGAGACCCTTTTCATTGCAAAAAGACAAAAACAACTAATGCTAGAGAAAAACTGGCTCTTGTTAATTATGGGTGTTTCCTTTTTTATGCTATGTCAGATATAGGGGTTTGAAGGTAAACAAATATAAATTGTGAGGGACTGGAAGCATAACACATGAAGATTTAGTTCTAATTTTGTCCTCTTCCTCATAGAAAATACTATTATCCAGAATATTATTATTTTTTCTTCCTATACTTCTTTTGGTCTAGTTCAAAGAATCAAGGCTACTCAAAGAATAACTAAAACAACTCTCTTGATATAAATGAATTATAGCTAATCTTCCCTCAGAACTGTTTCCAAATATGAAGAAAAACCCAACTTGTGAAGAAGAAAAAGACATCATAACCTTTCGTGATAAATTGTTCCATTATCTATTTGCCCTAGAGAAGCCTTTTTTCTGCCTGTAACTTAAATCAGTTTTCCCATATCTTAAAGTGTTTCCAAATGAGGTTTTCCTGTGTAATCACCCTGCCTTATTTGCATAATTTTATTGGCAGTTCAAGTCAGGTCGTCTTCCATTTTTTCCATCTTTGTTTCCTACCATAAAAAAGCCATCAAGGAGAGAAAAATTAAATAGTTGTATAATGCCTTCTGACTGATGGTGTTAGAAGCCATCTTTCTGCAAGCACTTGTAAACACATTGTCTTAAGTTGCATGTAGACTTTATCTTAAGTGCATTTAAACTGCATGCTCATGTTCTCAGCTTGCATTGTAGTGGTAATTCTTTGAATGCAAGTAATATATTTTCTAATATAACTCATAATTTTAGATTTGGTAAGAAGACCATGGCTGAGCAATAAGGAATAACAGGGATAATGTAATTAATTCTTTCCCAGGATAATTCCAGGGTGGAGAGAGGATAGGAGCAACTGCTCCAAGCCTCACACATAGAAGAGTCATCTCCCTGCCCCTCAACTAAAATCTGGTTTGAAAGATCGATGTTTTCATTCTAGGCAATGAAATCCATCCATTAAAATATTAAGTAGGCATATGTTAACTGGAAATGCATTTTGAATTCAGAAGAGAACATTCTCACTTGAAATGTTCTGTCAGAATACTTTGAGTTGGCCATGTTTTGTAGGAAAAAAAATTCAGAACATGGGATTTCTTTGGAATTCACTTAACACTTGAACTAGCCATTAAGGGGTTGCTTTCTATTACCCGAACATTTAGATGCTGCTTGAAACAGATAAGGATTGTTCTGAGTTTGGAAAGAAACACTTAACCACGCCTTTTTTTTCAAGTTGAGGACATTCAAAACAGCTCTAATGAAGTAAGAATGGTTTGCATACTCCTATAAAATGTGGGGAGATGGGCGGGGACAAGTCTATTAAATAAATAAATAAACAAAAAATATAATCCCAAAAATTAGCTCAATATTTTAGAGTTCCTTTCACACTTCTGTTAACAAACCCACTGATGTGGGTGGGGGTGGAGGGAGGGAGGGAGGGAGGAAGGAGGGGGGGAGAGGGGGGGAGAGAGAGAGAGAGAGAGAGAGAGAGAATGTATTACATTGCCATAGGATGTAGTGAGAAGAAAGGGTTTTCTGCTCCCAAATCTCTCAGGAATCTTAAAAAGCTTCTTCTCTTTCCATGTACTTTCCCTTTGATAAATCTACTGCAGTACTGTTGGAAGATGGTATTGAGGATTTACCAACTTTTTCTTTTCCTGGTTATTACATACAAAGATGGTTCCTGGAAGCAGAAAAATGCCACCCACTCTGGGATTTGTAACCTGAAGCATTCTATCCCTTCAAAGAAAGACTGTTTCTGTAGACATTGACACAAAGAGTTAGCGAACTTCAAATAAAGAGTTTGTTGCAAAGCCTATTGGGTGTAATATAAGAATGTGTAAGGAAAGCAGCTTCCCCATCCAGTTGCCTTCTAGCTACATTGGACTCCAGCTCTGAGAAGTTCAAACTTGCATGACTAATAGTCTAACATCCCAGAATCTAACAATCTGGAAGGCACTGAACTGGAGAAGATTGGTATAAAACCTTAACTTTCATTAACTCTTGACCAAATGGAAATGTTAAGCAACAAATTATTTATTTTTTCCTAAAAATGATAGTCTATTAAGAGCACAGAGAAGACTGTGCAACCTTTCTACCTTTCCTTCAAAGATAATGCATATTTTCATGAGAAACTGATTATGTGAAGTTGGGAACATCTTATGACATTCAATGGTTTGATGGAAAGAGGAAAAAGTAAATATTATGGCATTTCTTTATACCTGTACCATAATTTATGTAAATACTTACACCTATTCTTTTATTTAATTGTGGTGGGGAGAATTCCCCTTAAATAAACAATAATAAGCAATGTTTTGTATGGTGTTCATCTTGTTATAGTCCTCTCAATTACTTGGACAACTGATCTTCATCAGTGGGTTGATGAATCACACAAAATTTGTTTTGATACTAAAATCAGCCTTTCAGCTGTCTTCCAGAAGCAAAGAAGTTTGCTTGCAATTAGTGACTGTGATATTTGATATGCAGTGTAATAGTTACTGAGTTTATATGATGTTAGCAATTTATGTATTGCCAAGTCACCAAACCTGAGCTTGGCTACAGCACATCATCAATCTTTTCTCAATAGCTCAGCAAAGGAATCCATTTTCTTTTGATAAAAGCTCCATTGGTCTTGTGATCTATAAATCATCCTTTCAAAAGAAGCCCTTTGAAATATCAATTCAAGGTATTCTCACAGACTATCATTTTATAGTTTTCCTAGTGATGGAATATAATGCTGGTGCCTATCAAAAAAGAAAATGCTGCCCATTTTTCACTGAATTTTCACAACTTTAGCAAGAGCTCTCTGGAGCCTCTAATATTGCCATCCCTCCTCTTCTGTAGCTTGTGAATTGAGTTAGAAAGCTTGTGCCAAAAAGGCACATTTTTAATATGAAAGAAAGAGTGGGGTCATTAAAAACAAATTAGATTATAAAAGGGAACATGTGGTTTCTATTCCTCACCCCTGTTCCAAAAATGCAACTCCTTTCAGATTAATTATAATTTTGTTTTTTTGAAAGAATAATTTATCTAATCTGTATCACTTTAGAGATTAACTGGTTTATTGGGCTAGGAGCTTTTCTCAGACACCCGTATTTCATCCAATGCACAAAAGTAAAAATACCCAGTCCTACTTTGATTTTGACCATACTGTGATCAATTTTATTTGGTTAGCAGAAGATGAACATCATCCTTTAACCAGAAAAGCATTTAATTCTGGCACAATAGCAAAAGCACAGCAGCAGTGAAATAGTGCACAATAAAATTATTTTACATAACTAATCTCTTTTGTACCACTAATCAACCGCTTATCACCTGTTGCAGTATAATTTGTATTGTCTACCTTAAAATAATTTTTTGACCTTGATTGCAATGCTAAAGAAGCAGATTTGGCTACCTTCTACTCCATTGTTTTGGAAACATTCATTGAAATTGCCATTTATATTTTAATTCACATCAGAGATTAAGTTGATGATTAAAAAAATAAACTTCACATTTCACCTACAGAGCATATTCATTTTCATGCATTTGTAACCATGGATACATATTATGTCTGCAATACTCTGCACATCTACTTTGGACTCAATCCCATTGAATTCAGGAAGATTTACTTCTGTATGAGTCATGCATAGGATCGTATTACACAATACAGATTCTATAAGTTTATTATGAGGCACTTGTGCTACAAGTATTTAGAGATGATTTCATTACATTAATAATATGTTTACCAATGGTATTTGTGCTGCTTAACTGAGACTGTTTCAAACCTAGTCTAAATTTATCATCAATCGTTTGTCAGTCACTACAACATCTTATTTTTAGGTGTAAATAGACAAAGATAATTCAAAACTCTGCTTGCTGAGACTGGTTGCTCGTTATCTGACAAATACAAGTGTCAGAAATGAGAAAACAAAATGAAGTCTACTGTATAATCTATACAATGCAGTTTTGAGTCTTACTGATTTTTATGGAACCTATAGTAGTGCTATCCAATACACAACTACTCAGAAGTTTGTAGGATTAAAGAAGTAATTCCATCCTCCAGGAGAGTGCAGCTAAAGGATAGCTTGGAATTATAGAAGTTGTGACTTCTACTTTCTCCTGGTAGTAGGATGTCTGCAAGATATGGTCAAAAAGGCCAAGATAAAAGTCATAATGATGTGATTGAAGTTCTGTTTTTTTATGCGCTGAGCTTCAGTTGCATCCTCATGGCCACTATCTTGACTTTTTGACCATACTCTGCAGACACGCCTGCCTGGTACAGAGTGGAGCCTGCATCATTGATCTAAGGGTAGACCATGGCGCATGCCATGTAGCAGATCAGGGGCAGATTGGGGTTATTTGAGATTCTCTGATATGAAACAATTCCATTTCTCCAATACTTACCTGGCAGAGGAAAACTGCAGCACTCCAGAGTGGACGTATTTTTGTCCCTCCTTTCACTGAAATGAAATAAGAGGATGATCAAGTACAAAAGTACTAGGCAAATTTGCAGGGCTCAGGCTGGTAGGAGCTAGGTACAGCATACAAAGTGGTGGTTCCTCTGCATTCATACAAATTGGTGTTCTCAAATTTAACTCTAGCTACTTTGCTCCATGCTACCATTACCTCTTTTTAAAAATGAAAAGTGGGCATCATACCAATGGAGTAGTAACAAAATCTTCTCAGTCTCATTGAAAAATAATTTTTTGGGGAAAGGTATTACCATGAAATAATTGCACCTAAATGGCACATGCTCTCATTACATAGTCGCAGTATTATAGGGCAGGCTGTTCCTGAAGGCAGCTTACAAATTTCCAGCCCAGACTGCAGAGGACTCTGGACTGGCCATTGGGCTCAGTTGATGAACAGTTCAGACTCCAGCAGTGATAGGCTCTGATGGGTTGTTCCCTTGTTCCTTGCCTTTCCCGCCTGTATAAGAAAGGCAAGCCTCACCGGCTGGTCCCTGTATAAGTAGGTCTACCAGTGTCTGCCTTTTGGGGATTGTTCCATCCTCACTAGTCCCTGTGTCTTTCTTTGGCTTTCCCAGATGTTTGCATACATGGATGTCATCATACCCCTGTCCCACATTGTTTTTAACAGTAACACAGTTCTTTTTCTTTTCTCCCTCTTATTGTAGTTGTTCCAAAGCTACAGTATTTAAAGCAAAAGGGAACATGTTCATTCCACAATGGGTCCATAGAAATTTGTGGCAAAAGAACTGATGGTTCAGCTTCAAAGAAGCAAAGTCACATTCACTGAAATGTTATACAGGTTGTCCCCAGTTTAAGAACAAGTTCTGTCCCCAAGGTTTGTCCTTAATTTGAATGTTGTATGTAAGCCGGAACAATACTGTTGTATAATACTGTATAAGTAGCACTGTGTATTGAACTTGAACCATTGTGTATTTAACTCGAATCATTGTGTATTGACAGTATATTTATATTTCTGTGTATTTATTCTATTTGTGTAGTTGTGTTTTACTGAACTTCATTGAAACTTAATGTTTTTGGGTTTTTCTTTTAAGGAAAGAAAACTATTGCAATATAGTGGGCACAGGGTGGGAAAGAAAGGGCAGTATGCTTCACCCAGCCTGGGCAGAAATCAAAGGGTTCCCATGGGAAGATGTAAGATGAAATGGGGGTATGCTGACAGAGGAGGTGGAGAAAACATAGTGGCCAGGAAAACATAGCCTTTATGGGCCATTATTGGATCAATTAGTATTAAGAAAAAAAAGGAAGCTGTTGACCAGCTGTAAACATTGCAGCCCAGCAGCCCAAAATGAAATAGCTGTACAGGGCAGCAACAGCTGCTGGAAGGAAGGGGGCATGCCAGGAGTTATAGCTAACTGGAGTTGTGGATGTCAGTAGGTTGCTCAGAAAGTTTTAAGATAGTTCAAAATGGAAAACAGGACTTTTGAAACAGAGCTTCAAAACACAGGCAGGGGATGCATTTGCAGTGGACCAGGAGTGGGTGAAGGATGACACCATCCATTACTGCAATCCAGAAAAGGTGGGTGGCAATGGGGCCATCAGAAATGATGGACCTGGCCATGGTAGAGCTTGTCTGTTTAGTGCTTGCCAAATGCTCTAGAAGTATGTGCCATTTTGCAGCTGAATGAAAGAAGAACTCAAGAGAAATTGCTCTTTTTCTCAATCTTTGCAAACTGTGATTATGTGGCAGTTCATTAAGTGCTCTATTTTAACAGCAGCTATGTCAGTTTTATGAGAAGATAATGAACTGGACTTTGCAACTGTCATATTTTGACACTTTCAAGTCTGGAAAAATAATCTTGGCACATTTTGAAATGGTCAGTCACTAGCAGAGAGGGCTGGTTAGTTTTTTCCCTCCAAGACAGAAAAAAGCATTGCTGAGAGGAAGAACGCTTCCCCCCGCCCCCGCCAAAGGTTATTTCTAAAAATTCAGGTGTCCTAATGAAATTACAAAGATGTTCACTCAGCAGAAGGATACACATTTTTCTGCTTTCTTGACAAACAGTCAACTTACATTAAAAAGAATCACTGAGATAAACAAGGAAAATCTTTAATCCTTAGTAGAGTTGGCCAAATGCTTTGCCTGAAGGCCATTTTTTTTTCCTGTCAAAGAAAAGATTTCAGAAACTTTTTTTAAACTGCTTACCAGTCTTCTACCATCCCATGTAGAATGGTGGATGCCAGCTCAAGACATTTCGCTTTTGAAGCTAAATAACAGGATTATTCCCCACCCCACTGCATATTTGGAAACTCATTAAATTATCAGTTGAATATTACTTTAATAGTGATATTGAACTAGCATAATGGTGCTAATAGGTTTTCTTTTGGTTCTTTAAAAAAACAACAACAACCACTACCATTTGTGTATATTTGCATTTTGTACCATTAACTGGCAGGAATACCCTAGAACTCAAGCACAGCCCTCTAAATGGTAAAGAAAAATAAGAAGAGTAATTGCAAGCTTCATGAGAGCCAGTTTGGTTTAGTGGTTAAGGCTCCAGGCTAGAAACCAGGAGTCTGTGAGTTCTAGTCCCACCTTAGGCATGAAAGCTGGCTGGGTAGCTTTGGACCAGTCACTCTCTCAGCCCCTGAAAGCAGGCTCGGGTGACAAGCGAGTCGGTCAATTCCTGTTGTAACCAATGGATCAATATTTGGTTGATCGGAAAAAAAGTGTATCCTGCACCTGTGGGAAAAACATTAGGAAAAAAAAAATGTGTGTCATGTTTGGTATACACTACATGTGTAGTGTAGCCCTGAGTGCAGTTTTGTTGATGGCAACTACTGCTTTGGTTATTTGGAAATATTAGTTTTATTTCTGCCAAGATACATTACATATCATGTTGCAACAAATATTTTCCTCTCACTAGAACCACTTTAGTATGAATCATGTTGCCATTACTTGGTTGATTTATGATTGCATAATACAGCCCTGAAATCTCTCCAATAGATCTCAATCTATTGGTGAACATTCTTGTATATGTATAATAATGTGTATTTCCCATTGATTTAGAAGTTCTGGATCAAAGCTACATTTATTACCATGATGTATCCCCAAAATAGAAGCCTTATTAAAACTACCTTGAATATTTAAGTGATCAAAAGGTATTGTTAATGAAAGTGAGTAACCTACAATGGCTTTTTAAGAAGTACTGGTTGGCAATTGAGAAAGAAAGGAAGAGATTGTAGTTAACTTGGGAGACGCATGTCTGGATAACTCCTTTCTTCTGCCTTAGAGAATCATCAGCATCTTTCTGACATAAATTCCCTCTTCGTCTGAATATTTATCTTGCAAACAATACAATTCAATCTAACAAAAATGATATAAAATTTCAATAGCTTTCAAAAGGAGCTGCAGGTGTCCTATTCCTTACCCTCTGCTGGATGGCACCCTCTCCCCTGTCTAAAAATCCCAAGGACAATTACAGCACCTGAATCACTGGCCAAGTTGAAAGCAAAATATTTGGCACAAATGGCCTGTGTATTCCACCTCACCATATCCATATAAATCATCACAATGGTCTGAATACTGCTGCATGTAGGCAGACAAGAAGTCCAGATAAATTGCCTTAATAAACTCTTCCTTTATTTGATGGAACAAGTATAATAAGCTTGTGACTTATGAGAGCTGTAGCAGACAGGTCAATAATCTGTTTCCTAATTCATTCAGAATTATATTAGATCACTCCAAAGAAAGCAGCTTATTATAGTTAATCTTCAACATTCATCTTTAATCTCTTACTTTCATTAAAATCAGATGATGGTCATGTTCGTGGGCATGGTAGTGATACCCTCATTCCAACTAGCATAAAAAAGGAGCATATTTTAGATTTATACTGGATCAAACTAAATCTCACCATTCTCCACCGTGGAAGGCAAGGGATAGAGAGGGTTCTGTGATTTTGTATATAATAATTTATCAGAATAAGATGGGGCAGCTTTTGATCTGGTTTTCAGTGTATGTATGTATGTATGTATATATGTATATGTGTGTGTATTTACATATACATATATATATATATATATATATATATATATATATATATATCAAGATAGAATTTGATTTAACATTCTAAACATTTGCGATTTATATCCTAGAGAATTGTAATCACATTACAAATCTAACCTGGTGGAAATGTGTGCAAAGTTGTGGGCTTTGAAAATGTAAAGACTGTCCCCATACATTCTCACTGGTCCATTTTCTGGTCTATACTGCCATATGGTTGACATATTCTGCAAATGCAGAATCACAATTCTAAGCATGCTTATTCATAAGTAGTTCCCACTATATCCAGTGATATTTGTTGACTAGAATTGCATCCTTTTAACTCAACTGAGTTATATATCTCACATTCTATATTCTGTGTTTGGTTTGATCCTTGGCAAACAGATTTCCTTGCAAATAAACTGGCTTTGTAATCTATGATATTAATGCATATTGGCTATGTTTGATTTGATCATGATTGTAATGAAAATCAATACATTTGAAAATCATGCTCATTATCATTAAGCAAGACAACCCTCATCACAGAGAATGCCATCAGAGCAGTATTTGAGAGCGAAGTGTCCAGAATCTTGAGGAAATAAGCAGCAGGGCTGGATTACCTTATCTTGAAGTGATGCACTGCCATCTAAAGACCATTAAGAGTCTACGTAATATTATTAAGATCATAGTAAAAAGTATGATCTTACACTTATTTTCTCTCAAATAGGTTTCACTGAGACGGAGTAAATTTATTCCTCTGTAAGCATATATAATATGTAAGGGGAGCCATTGGCTCTCTGGGAGTTGCTTTACTTCTCTTTCCAATAGTCTGAACAAACATGGCCCATGGTGAAGTATATAAGAGATGTAATTCAGCAGCCTTTGGAGGTTCATAAAGCCCTGCCTTCTATATAAAATCACAACCTGGAAATACTAAACTGCAGCACTGCTTACTATTAGGGTAGATCTTACTATCTGGGTACATTAGTCAAATGGTATTCTTTACCCACTAACACTGGAGGGCAGGAAATGAAGCAAAATTGCTGTTTTGGTCCTTCATTTTCACTTTTCTTTGTGACTCTTCTTATGCAATGTGAACCTGTTAAATTAGTTGCAAATTATGTAAAACCACAAAGACATGGTGAACCGCTAGCTTGATGACTTATCAGATGCAATTAAGCCAAGCTGGTAAGCTTTCATATCTTACCAGAGCTTCTTTCCATGCAACTTTCTACTGTTTTTGTTCTGAACTTACTTTTATTGAAGAATTTCTTGTTGAGAAATAACTGTAATATCCAGGATGTCAGCTCAGTTGGCTTACTAATATTATCCACTCAGTACCAAAACTACAAGGTCAGGGTCCAAATCAAATCACTGTTCAGGGAGGCAGATGTTGACATATCATTATTAAAAACTCCACTCTAAGGAAGTCATTTTAGCTTTTAGCTATGAGTCAGCAAGTAGCTGTCAAACTTTAGCTGACAGTTCACACTTCTAGAACTTTCTAGAGCTGATATATGAGGCAGTGAAAGGAAACATGCCCTCCACTTACCTCTTGACTGGGAAGGTATAAAGTGCTTCTTCCAACTGCTAAAACTTGGATTACCTCTTGGAAGAAAGGTAAATCCAAACTGCAATGCTCCCTTGAAACAATTCACCATAATAAATCAGCTCTCTCTCTACACCAGTTGCATTAGCAATGGATTGTTTGGGAATTAAATCATTTCCTTTACTTTTACAAATTTTTATCATTATATCCAATTCTAAAGAGCATTTATTAGGGCTAGATCATATGCATGTTTTTGCATACCTCTTGATTGCTCTACACTTAATTTTCATATACTGAATGACTGGCAATTGAATACTTGAATTGTTCTATTGCGATGTATTGTATTTGAGGTGATGCACAGTGTTCTGAAAGTTTTATCTATAATATTACATCTGCAGTAGTCTTTTCATACTTCTCTATTAAATTTAGTCATCAAGCGAATTGTGTATATGTGTAGTCACTCTATACATCTGCAAGTACAAGCTAATCCACAGTTACTAGAAAGAGATCCCAGCTGTGTTGCATACTTCATGTGTAAGTATCTACCTTCCATAGTTGTAAATAGGAAGTCATTGTTAATATATTTTATAAGAAATAGCAGAAATGTTAACATTTATTTAAAATTCAGTGAGCCTAAAATGTCTTTGCCTACAATGAAATACTGGCTCCAGACAATCTCCCAGGGCTGGACATTCCACAAATGTGGTCCCATCCATTATTAAGAAGGGTCCCATTGGTTTGGGTTTGCATTGCATAGCTGAACTAGTCTACCACTGTTCCCAGATAAATAAATCCATTGCAGTAGGCTCAATGCAAAACTGCCCTGGTTATGTTGGAGGCAGGTGTCTTTATTGATATCTCTTTCAGACTCATTTTCACAATTTGATCAGCTGTCACTTTTGAAAATCTTTGGTAGTCCCAATGGAATTGGACTCATTATGGATGGTTGTGTGTGTGTGTGTGTGTGTGGGGGGGATTTAGTCTTTCACATTATCTTTCTGCCTCATTTCATTGCCATGCGTCTCTCTCATGTATCCTCATGATAAAGACCTAATAGGGGAGTAAAATTTAAGTCCCTCTCCCAAAATACTGGGACTGGTTTAGTTAAAACTCTTCTGCTTTAGGATTTGGATTTCCTTTTTATATGACATGCTTTTAACCCAGTTAAGTTTGTCATGCAAACAGGACCTCTGTAATGATTACTATTTGCTTTATTTGGTTTCTTTCATTTAACCAGTATACAGTCTATTCCCCAGTTACCAGTTCATGACTTTTTACTGGGTTTTCCAGTACTTTAAAACCAACCAACCACTGTTTCCATCTTTGTATTTTTTAAAAGTAATTGATATTAAGTCACTGTTTTCTTGGCTCTTCTCTACCCATCAGTTCTATAGTTGTAATAAATATCTTTATAAAACCTGCTTAATCTGGTACTAATGCTAATAGGCATTCATTATGGCTGTATAGTTTAACTATAGAATCATTGGAGGTAGGAGCTAATATACATTTTGGCTATATTAGTTGTTTTTGTATATTCAAAACATTTGGCCACTTCAAGACATTTATCTTTTGGAAAACTGACTCCAATTTTCTTCTTTTGTAAATCTTGTACTGGAGATAATTTTTTTTTTTTGTCTGCGCTCAGTCGTTACCGACTCTGCAGTGACTGCTTGGACGAGTCCTTGCAGTTTTCAAGGCAATTGTTTTTCGGAAGTGGTTTGCCAGAGCCTCCTTCCTAGAGCAGAGCCCAGCTGGTGAGCGCAGGAGGCGGGGTTTCCATTGCTTCGCGCCCTTTTTGGGCGCGCGTGGTTTTTCGCGCTTACTGGCAACTGCTCCCAACTCCTTTTTGCAAGGCGCCGCCAGCATTCTTCCTCCCACCAGAGTGAGAGTCCCCATTTGTCTACTCACGTGAGTTTTCGACCTGTTGGGTTGACAGGAACTGGGGAGGAAACAGGAGCTCACCCTGTTTTAACGCGAAGGCTGGACTCGAACCGCTGAAGTGTCGACCATTTCTGGCTGGCAACTTTCAGCGTCATTAAGCCGCTGCGCCACTGCGTCCCCCTGGAGATAATTAACACATTCCTAAACCGAGTCCTATCTTCTGGTTCTTAATATTGTGTATATTCAATCTTACCTGAAAGGCAGAATATTTCCCCCCTACCTGGAAACGTAGAAGAGATTGATTCTTAAGTAGCATTCCTCAACCTGGTATCTTGTAGAAGAATCAGGACTACAACTCTTAGAATTCCCAGTTCCCATCACCTCTGATGGCATCCAGTTGGGAAGGGTTGGGTGACAAAATAGATAATCATTCTCAACGTTTTGATACTGTGTTGAAACCATTGTCTATCTTTTAAATTGAAGCTCAAACTCTATTTTACATTATTCATTCTTTCAAAAAATATGCTTAAAATAGTTATTTTTATTTTGAAGACAGAGAAAGAGCTAGACAAAGTAGATATGAAGCATGAACCTGAAATAGAAGCATATGTTGGATTTCTTCTGAAAATTTGAAACAAAACTTTGGGGTAAATAGCAGCTAAGACAATGGAGATCTTTAGTAGAAACTTGGTACAATAGCTCCCTTTTATAGTTGCAACACAATCTTAAGAGTCTTCAGATACTTTTTCTTCAAAATAAAAGGGGTCATTATCAGCAGAATTCAAGAAAAGGACTTTGGCTCTCAGAATGTAATGAACAGGCATCCTACTGCCTCCAAATTCACTTTATAAAAACTGTTGGTGTTCATCCTAATAAAAGCAAACACTAAAGAAACAATATTTTAGGATAGAAAACTTGAATGGTAACCAACTGAAATGACATGTAACATAGTCAAAAGAAAAAAAAAACCTATTGTAGACCAAATCTGACAGCATGCCGAACAGCTTAAGTACAAAACATCCACAGTGCTTCCACATAGCCCCAAGTTTCACTTCTCAAACTCTCAGAATATTTTTCAAAATCCTTTTCTCTTTTAGTGTCCTTGAAACTCTGAGGTTGCTACAAGAATGTACAAGCATTCCTTTCAGCTGACCAATACAAGAGCCCAAACATCAACATCCTGCTAACATCCTGTCTTCTGTTTTACCCTTCGGTTGTGTTTAATTTCTTCAGTAATATTTTTACAAATGCGATTGGTCACTATGAGGAGGAGCTGTAGATTCATCCTCTGCTTCATTGGAAATACCAATGTAAGTGTAGAGCTATGGCATCTTAATCTTTATGGGTCATTGCTCAGAGAGCTTAGGTGGAGGGCATTTTGAGGTAAGAGTTCCTATCAATAGGAAACCTCCTTCCCTAAGATCCATGTTCCTGCCACAAAATTGCCATTGCAGTAGTCATTTAGGAACCTTAGGGTAGTGGTTGTGGTGGTGATGATGATGATCCAGATGTGGTGCAGAGTAACTCTGTGGAAATGCCCTCTACATCCAAAAACTGACATGGTACTGTTTTTATATTGCTATTGTTAAACTGTCAGCAAATACTTTCATAATTCAATGTAGCAGAAGTGATAATATGGGCTAAAGAAATTCTTGGATACTCTTGTTAAAGAGAAGCCCCATCTCCAGGGCAGGCCTTTATTCAGAGTGAGGAAATTACCTGAAGGGACATTTTTTCAGCTGCTTTTCCTGTCCTTCCTCTAACCAGTCTTCTGTCTCTCTTGGAGGACAAAACTGTGTGTGTCAAACAGCTTGTCTTGTACTACCCAATAAGAAAGACTTTATCCATTGCTTGTATTGAAACAAAGTAATAAGTAAATAAATAAAAAAACTTCATAAGGAGGAAGCTCATTTTTCCTGTCGACTGTCCCTAGCCACTAATCACTACTTAAATATTTGTACTTTTCTTGAAATATTGGAGATTCTTGCTTATATTTATTTAAATCATTTCATTGATCGATCAATCAATCAATCATTAATTGATCTCTTCACTCTTTTTCTTAAAAACCATGTTCCAAATGTCTAAACCTGCCTTGCTATGTGATGTATCACAGGTAAGGGAACCGTTCCTGCTTAAATTTAGTAAAACTTCTCTTATGAATATATAGAATCAGTTTTGCCATTCCTGCAAATTCTTCGATTTTGGTTTCCCATTCTTGTATTGTCAGCAGGGTTTCACTTTTTCAATGTTGTGCCAAATTGGTTCTTGCCACTGTTAGCCTCACTGCTTGTATTGAAATAAGATTCAGCTGCTAGTCAATCAATCAATCCTTTATTACAGCCTTTAAGCCAGGAAAAAAAAAATCAAATATGTAAAGCAGATATACATATAAAGAAACACATACACCTAAAGTATATAGATGTGAATAAAAAGTAGGCATAAAATACAATAAATAACATAACAACAATAATATAATAATACAAATTATTTTTTAAACATCATGGTGATTGGCACCCTTATTTGTATTGAGTGGCAACCACCAAGATTAGCACTAATCATCAGTTCTAAGTGGGATGAATAGAACAGAGGCACAGAATCAGACAACCTGGGAAGATCCATCACAGTCCTGGTCAGACAGAAGAAGCAACAAATAAACATTGTACTCTCTGTCAAGATATTTCTTTAGAATGCGATAGACGATGTCATCTGGGATTCCTATAAAGAGAGCAACAGAGGACCATATTGCTCAGGGACTCCGTGGAGCTGTTCCCATATGTGCTGAGATAGGGGGACGTTTTTATAATGCTCAAGAACTACAGAGGGGAGTGCATCCAACCTGGCCAAGGTGAAGGATAGGAAAAAATTCAGATTTAGAAGGGAGAAGAGAGAGGATGATGGCACGTGTCTATTTGAAAAAAATCCATGGACTGTGGGGTTGGATACTAGGCTTAGACTGGTTTGGAAATCAATATCCCAGATACACTGCTTAAGGTGACTCCTGGCATTTTCAAACACTATTGGGCAGAGGGTCTCCAAAGAGAGACATAGAGACTGAAGTTTGCTATTAGCTGATGTTAGCCAAGTTTATTTAAAATGTTCTCTGAGGACAAGTGGAGCCAGACCTGCAGGGAAAAAAATAATTTTAACCATTAATGAAATACTACCATGTTCTGGCACCCACAGAAACCAAACCTGCCTGTAACTGTAAGGCAGCATTCTTGATGCACTTTGGAACTGCAATAACTTTTATAAACGTGGACTGAACAGATTCCAGGGTATTAAACTTTGTAAAAATACAAATTTGAACACCATAAAGAAGCTGAGAAATAGACTTAGCAAACTGCAGGAATAAAATGTGCTCCCTTAGAATGGTGAAGATTGGTTAAACAACACTAGTCTGATAAGAGAAATGTGTGCTCCAAGATAAGGAGGCCTGTAACTGCACCCCAAGATATTTATACACATGTACCTGCTCTATTGGGATCCCATTAATTTGCCATTATGCACCTACAGTTGTGTCTTACAAAAACTAACACTTTACTGTTGTGATAACTTATCACAAGCTACTCTTTAGGCAAAAGGAAGCCAATGCCCTCAGTGCCCTTCTCATTCCCACCTGGAAGACAGACAAAAATTTCTATGTCATCTGCATATAACAAAGCTGGAATTGCATGATCTGCTAACATTGGAGGGTGATGAGCAGAAGATATGACAGCCTGAAATATTGGATTAACATACAGGTTGAAAAGTGTGTGTGGGTGGTGGTGGTTAAAATGCATCCTTGCTTTACCCCTTTCAGTGATAACAGCTCCAGAAAGCTGTTCTGAGGGAATATCTAATTCTCAGTGGGATGCTGGCTGTTGGTCCAGGTAGATTCTATTATGTGGAACTGAGGAGAATGCCATGTTGACGGTTGCCTCGGGGCAAAATGCTGTATTGAATTTTGATATCAATTTTGATATTGAAAATATTATATACATCTAATTCTTTAACTATTCTGTTTTTTTTAAAAAAACCCTTTGCCTTAGAATGTTCTACTGAGTGCTACAATGAAGTTGAACAGATGGATTTTTGATTAAAGGTAGGATGAGAAGCTTCAGAGACATTCTTAGCATAGGGGATCTAGTATCCAGCTATTAAATGAGTTGCTTCTTTGTGCACTACTTCCAAAATTCTATCTGTTCTGATATTACAGTGATCAGAAGAGAAGCCAGAGAACCAAACACAGTAGGGCCAACTAGCCAAAGCAGAGGCCGAGGACAGCCACTAACAGTCCAGAAATGGAGTACCAAAAAGAGGGGCTAGGTAAATTAACGAGGCAGCACAGATTAAACAAAGTCATAGCTGTCACTTTTAGCATTAGTCTGCTGGTAAATGCCAGAATTTTGGCCACCAGTGTATAAAGCCCTAGATGGACTATTCAAGAGCTACAGAATGCATAGGGATTTCTTGTCCACTTCAGAGCCTGTTGCCACTATGAAAATCACCCTTCTTCAGTAAAACTGGATTATATTTGTTTTATCAGCAATTCAAAAAATAGTCACAACCATTTCTTTTGTACTCTTCAGAGTGAAAGGGGCCTGTTTTGTACTTTTGGGAAATGTGGGACAGTTGTAAGGAACTTGCATCTGCTTAAGGTACCTATTTCACCTCTTAAAATTTCTAAAACCATCTCTCAAAATGGGACCTGGCTCCACCTACTCAGGAATACCCTTACCTTAGGTCTGACTTTTCCTCAGAAGATGACTTCATGGAGAAGGGTTCATGATGTTGGAACTGACTTTTTTTTTAAAGTGATTTCTACAGCTGAGACCAGTCCTCTTGGAACTATAGGGCTCTAAGTATCTGCTTAGTTGTCTTCTATCAGTCTATTGTCCCTGTTACCAGCATTTGGGATGAAGCATTCTGTGTAGATAATGACTACAGCCTTAATGAGAAAAGATGAAACCCTGGACAAGGTTCTGTAACAGCAAGACAGGCATCTGGAGAAACAGAAAAGTGGAAACAAATGCTTGGGTAAAGCACAGCAGTGGCAATGAAATACTCATGGATAGCTACCATCAGCAGCCTGTTCTCTTACACAACATCATGAAATTGCTGATTGGGGATATGAGAATAATGAAAAGTATTTGAAGGAAGCAGTTAAGCAAAGATAATCATCACTTTATGTCCAGTCAGGAAGAAGAAGGTGCTGCTGCTCCCTGTAACAGGTAGGTAATGTATTTCTTCTCGCTGATGCTCAAAACCTGTTAGCGTTACCAGCAAATGCTCACTTTGTGGCCTAAGTGGACATCAAGCTAGAATCTACATGAAATAGTTACATACATGTGTTTTTTTTTTCAAAATGCCATCAGTCATGGCATTTTGACAGTTGGGAGGCTAAGGAGGCAAAACAAAAACAAAAACAAAACCCAAACCCCCAAAAACCCAACACACTAAAAATGAGCAGAAAAGCATCTTTGTCTCTAGTCTTTCAGATTCACAGTGGTGCTATTGAAAAGGAGAATTTAGTAAACAATTAGTCTGAACCTGAAGGCTGTTCAGATGGAACTTCTTATTTCAGCAGTAAGGTAACACTGCCAGCTAACTGATATCTTAACTGCATTCCATTCATATATTTGGCATACCAAGTTAGCTAGCCAAAACCCACATGGCAAGAAAACAGTTCATACCTTCATTAAATTTAAACACACACACATGTGTATGGGTAGGCTGCTCTATGAGCTCTATGGCCTTCATTTTTTTCTTCTGTGTATGTGTGTGTGTACAAGTAGTCCTTGGGTTACAACCACTTGTTCAGTGACCATTCAAACTTATGATTATGTTATGACCAGTTCTCAGAGATCCAGCTGTCGCAGCTTCCCTGTGGTCATGTGATTGTGATCTGGGCACTTGGTACCCAGCTTGTAATTACAAGATCGCAGGGAGCTGCAGTCACGTGATTGAGATTTCTTACATTCCCTACTGGTTCCCCACAAGCAAAGTCAAAGGGGAAGCCTGGAGAAAGTTGAAAGTTGTGGTCACATAAGGTCCTTATTTAACAACCTGTGTGGTTGTCACTTAACCACAGCAACTGGGACTGCTGGAACTGCTGTTAAGTAGTGCGATCACATGATGTTGTGCTTTATCACTGTGCCGCTTAGCGACAGCCATTCTGGTCCTAATTGCCACCATAAACCAAGGACTACCTGTATATATGTGTGTGTGTGTGTGTACACACACACACACACACATCCATCCTCCTTGTGCGATGCAAGGTTTAGTATCATTTCTCTATGGCTGTTTCCATAGCCATCCGTTACAAGCTACCTTGACATTAAAAAGACCATGAGTGTATCATGACATCTTCACATAAATGGTACAATTATTAACAGGGTTCAGTGCTATTTCATAGCCTGTTGTCAGTGTAAGTCAGTTTCCCCAAATCTAGAACCCTGCAGATTTATGGGATTTCACCTTTCATTGTCACCCAACCAATATGGCCTTTGGATGGAAATTCTGGGAATTGAAGTCAGCCTCATTTGGAAGGTATAGCTCTGAGCTGGACAACCTATGGCCTGCATGCGGGCCTCACTCTCTCTCTTACAAGCTCCAAAGAAGCCTGGAATGGAAAACAGATTATATTCACAATCTTCTAATCATAACTCCTATTAGATAGGTTACAATGAATAATTCTTTGTAGAAATAGCCCAGGAATTCCATGGGAGCAGGGCAAAGGATGTCACGTGCATCATCACATCATTACACAAATGACACACCTTATGTATTTGTGTCAAACATCATGATGCAAATTACATAATTGTGTTCTTTATGTGATGAGCTCATGACACACACATAATTTTTTAATGTCACTGTGGCTTGCAAATGATACCTGTGGAAAGAGCTACACAGAGGTGACACTGCACCATGATTGACTCTAAAAAGGGAAAAGGTGATTGCATCCCAGAAGGAAGACTTATTCTTATTTTTAATCGCATGCAAAGAGAGGGAGAAGAAAATAATCCACAAAAGTATACTTTTATATACAACATGAAAATGCATGTCCTGTTATAAAATTAAATTGTTAATTTTTAATAACTTTTGTTCAACAATAAGTGGGGGGCGGGACAAGAAAATTAAGCATATAAACTAGTTTATGCAGTCCAAACTGCAAGAAGGACTTTGTCTGCAAGACTGTCAGACTTCTAGCCATGGTTTTCAAATATGAATATTTCCTTTTTTGATGCGACCCATGGTAGTTTGCTATGATGGCTGATCATGGGAAAAGAAAAAGAGGGAGAAAACCTGAAAGCAACATCAGCTGATTGGTTCAATCTTTTTATCTATTTTTAATTAATTCCATTATTTTCCTTAGGTTTATTTTAATAGTACATCTGAATCAACACTTTAACTTCTAAATTTCAATTTAACATACTTCAAAGTAAGCACATTTAGCTTTTCAGACTTCATTTTTCACATAAAAATGCAGTTACTTATGCTCTTTGGGAAAGCATTTTTTATATATTCTCTCTGTCTGACAAACTAATTAGCTAAACAATGAGCATCATGTTCAGCACTTTTTTATATTGCATTGTTTTTAAAAATTCTGCATGTGTCTATATGGAAAATCACAGAAATATGATCTCAAAACTATTATTAGCTACTTGCATTTGGATACATTTTGTTATCTGTACTTGGGTTTAGCTGGGTTGAAAGACAAGAATAATAATTTCCTGAACTCACAGTTTGGGTTTAGATGGATTCATAGTCAGCTTTTGGTACAGCATGCTCTCCTAGCTTGTAAGGTGCATATATGCATTCAAATGTTACCATAACAAGGCAGCAAAGGAGTTGGGGGAAAAAATGGTTTCTATGTATGTAACATAGAAAAAAAATTACTTTTAATTTGACTTAATAGTGTTCCTCAGAAAAAGTCAACCTGTCAGGAAGTAAATAAACAGCCCCATTTTCTGGGCAGGGCGTGAGGAGGAAGACAGATTTTGATTAAAAAGTTAATCTCTAAGCATCTTAAAAACAATGTAGTGATTGCTACAAGTCAGTACAGATTTGAGAAGAACAAGAATTCTCAGACTAATCCTATTTCATTTTTTGATGAGTAACTTCACTAGTAGACTGTGGGAATGATGTGGACATAATATAACTTGACTTCAACAAAGCAGTTGAAAAAGTACCTCATGACATTCTAGAGTAGTAGATTTGTTAAGTATGTGCTAGATTGCATAATTATTTGGTGGATCAGCAGGTGGCTTGAAAATAATTTCCAAAGAGTGTTATCAACAACTCCTTATTAAACTGGAGTGTGGTATCAAGTGCTACAAAGATTTGTTTGATTTCAGAAAGGTTTTTAAGTATAGTAGTTTCTCATCGTGATTTCTGTTTACATAAATGATTATACACAAATTGTTCTTAAATGTTACTATCAGCAATCAGTTAAATTTTTGTCTTTGTTGAGTCTTCTTTACTTGAATACAATAATTTTGGACTCATTCAGTATGAAGTACAATCTAGTTCACTTCCCATAATGGGGTGAATAACCCATGGCCCACATGCATTTCTGTAGCACTACTTATCAATCCCAAAGCACCTTGGGGTTATACCATTGAAGTGAAACAGAAATATGGCTAAATTTTAGTGGCGCAATTTTCAGGTTAAAAAAATGTAAACATAAGGATGGGAATGCCTCTGGGAGATAAAACATTTCCATTCTCATCCTTAAAATTCCTTCTAAATCCACAAAATAATGAAAAAAGTTCCAAATATGTTCAGTCCCTACCCTATGATGACATCACTATGTCTTTGTAAAGGTTCTGGTGGTTCCCTGCCCTTTTCTCATCTTTATTTTCCTTCGCATTTAAAAAGCTGTTTTCTTTCTGTACCCTACCAGACTGTCCTCTGTACTTACCTAGTGTCAACTTTCTGAATTTGATAGACACTCTAGTCACTTTTAACATTAAAAAAAACCTGAGTGCTCCCATGATTAAATCATGGCCTCCCCTCCAACCCATGACATTGGCTTCCTGCTAACAGTCCATGGGATCAGCATAACTATTGCCAGGGAGAAAATGCAGGCTTTTCTTTTGCACAAATCACAATAGCGGTGTTTGTGGGGCATTACTGAGAATGATGTTTCATTCTTGGCGACCTTGGCAACTTTAAAGATGCATGGATTTCAACTCCCAGAATTCCCCAGCCCTCACTAATACCTATTTAAATGGGGTCATTCTCCAAGTTGCCATTCAGTGGGGACAATGAAATCACTTCTGCCCAATCTTAAAGTTATAATATTTGACTGCAGCCCCAAAATAATAGATCACAAAGTATTACTACTACTTTACATAGAAATTACAATTGCCAGTGTCTTCTTCCAGAAACCTGAAAAGGTAGTATCAAAGCAAAAAATTACAGGTCATTTAACTCCGTTATTAGGATAAAACATTTCTTTTTTGGATGAAGTTGTTAATGGAAGTTCCAAGGAATATGAAGCTCTTGTCCTCCTATAAGAGCAGTGCATGAAGTTTGCACTGAATGATGTGTGTTAAAATCAGGAAGATTTCCAACATTGTCTAGAAATATTAGTTTAGAAGGTGAGCGGAAGCTAAGGGAATAATTTAAAATAACCTTGAAGTAAGATGTATTGTCTTTATCTCCACATTTCAAATTGGGATGAGAGAATGGTATACAACAAACTCACAGGGTAACTGTTATCCTCCTGCAGGGAGGTGGCTCCACTAAGATAAATTTTTCACAAACATGCAAGGGGTTAAAGGGGAGTTAAATTAATTTCTTGTAAAAAATCTGACATAATTCCTAGGTTGCAGCCAGAAGTCCATCAACTAAATTCTCCCCCATAACCCTTCCAAGACCAAATCCAGCACAAATTGCCAGGTAGAAACCATTGACTTGTGTACATATTTAAACTGTGAAAAATTATATATATACATACATACATGTAGGGCTGACCCATATTAAAACCAGATTCCTATTTTATATGCCAACTTTTGATGTTTTATTCCAGCCCCCTTAAGCCAATCAATTTGTTATAGACTCCATTAATATAGACCTGAGAAGTTCTTTGTACAATATGAGTCTTTGATGGGATAGATGTCATATCCCATATGGAACTTATTATATATATATATATATATATATATATATATATGTGTGTGTGTGTGTGTGTGTGTGTGTGTGTGTGTATATATTTAGTTGAGTTGTAATATATGTGTACATACATATATTACAACTAAAGATTTATATATATATATGTATACACACACACACACACTCCATAATCAATATCTTAGTTGAGTTGTAATCAGATTGGGGAAAAAGAAAAGAAAGAAAAGCCAAATAGTGGGACAATGTATTTCTTCACGCAATACATATTTAAATTACAGTGGGGCAAAAAAGTATTTAGTCAGCCACCAATTGTGCAAGTTCTCCCACTTAAAAAGATGAGAGAGGCCTGTAATTTTCATCATAGGTATACCTCAACTATGAGAGACAAAATGGGGGAAAAAATCCAGAAAATCACATTGTCTGATTTTTAAAGAATTTATTTGCAAATCATGGTGGAAAATAAGTATTTGGTCAGTATCAAAAGTTCATCTCAATACTTCGTTATATATCCTTTGTTGGCAATGACAGAGGCCAAACGTTTTCTGTAAGTCTTCACAAGGTTTTCACACACTGTTGCTGGTATTTTGGCCCATTCCTCCATGCAGATCTCCTCTAGAGCAGTGATGTTTTGGGGCTGTCGCTGGGCAACACGGACTTTCAACTCCCTCCAAAGGTTTTCCATGGGGTTGAGATCTGGAGACTGGCTAGGCCACTCCAGGACCTTGAAATGCTTCTTACGAAGCCACTCCTTCGTTGCCCAGGCAGTGTGTTTGGGATCATTGTCATGCTGAAAGACCCAGCCACGTTTCATCTTCAATGCCCTTGCTGATGGAAGGAGGTGTTCACTCAAAATCTCACAATACATGGCCCCATTCATTCTTTCCTTTACACGGATCAGTCGTCCTGGTCCTGGTCCCTTTGCAGAAAAACAGCCCCAAAGCATGATGTTTCCACCCCCATGCTTCACAGTAGGTATGGTGTTCTTTGGATGCAACTCAGCATTCTCTCTCCTCCAAACACGAGTTGAGTTTAGACCAAAACGCTCTACTTTGGTTTCATCTGACCATATGACATTCTCCCAATCCTCTTCTGGATCATCCAAATGCTCTCTAGCAAACTTCAGACAGGCCCGGACATGTACTGGCTTAAGCAGGGGGACACATCTGGCACTGCAGGATTTGAGTCTCTGGCGGCGTGGTGTGTTACTGATGGTAGCCTTTGTTACTTTGGTCCCAGCTCTCTGCAGGTCATTCACTAGGTCCCCCCGTGTGGTTCTGGGATTTTTGCTCACCGTTCTTGTGATCATTTTGACCCCACAGGGTGAGATCTTGCGTGGAGCCCCAGATCAAGGGAGATTATCAGTGGTCTTGTATGTCTTCCATTTTCTAATTATTGCTCCCACAGTTGATTCTTCACACCAAGCTGGTTGCCTATTGCAGATTCAGTCTTCCCAGCCTGGTGCAGGTCTACAATTTTGTTTCTGGTGTCCTTCGGCAGGTCTTTGGTCTTGGCCATAGTGGAGTTTGGAGTGTGACTGTTTGAGGTTGTGGACAGGTGTCTTTTATACTGATAACAAGGTCAAACAGGTGCCATTACTACAAGTAACGAGTGGAGGACAGAGGAGCCTCTTAAAGAAGTAGTTACAGGTCTATGAGAGCCAGACATCTTGCTTGTTTGTAGGTAACCAAATATTTATTTTCCACCATGATTTGCAAATAAATTCTTTAAAAATCAGACAATGTGATTTTCTGGATTTTTTTTCTCATTTTGTCTCTCATAGTTGAGGTATACCTATGATGAAAATTACAGGCCTCTCTCATCTTTTTAAGTGGGAGAACTTGCACAATTGGTGGCTGACTAAATACTTTTTTGTCCCACTGTATAGAATTCAGCCATTTGGTTCTACACAGGGCCTGTAAACATTTTGCTTCCATGCTGGCTTCCCCAAACTTTCTTCTTAGTGCACTCTATACTGATGTAGCATTATTCTCCATTTTTTCCCATTGATGTCAGTATTGTAGCCTTCGTAAGTGGAATTTACCTTCAGCAAATGGAAATGTGAGGAGAAACCAAACTTAATGAAGCAACAATTGATTTTATATTTTAATTGATGAGTTTTACTGCCTTAAAGGAAAATAATTGATTGAATTTTTACAAATATTGGAGTGGATATTAGATGGAGGATCTCCTTGTAATGGGCTTGGGGGGATTACCACAATTCCCTCAGCACAAGTTGAACTTTCACAAGATATTGAAGGCTGCCAAGTTGGTTTGCTTTAAACAGGATTTAGACAAATTTAGGATGGAGATGTCTACCAGTATCTAAATCTTTCTTCTACGTATATTAGAGGCAGTATACCTCTGACAACCAGCTATTAAGATAGATGAGTGGGATACTTGAATGGTAACAGTCATGCTGTTCTCCAACTGTAAATGAGGTGCCTCACCAGTGAGTACATGGCAGAGTCTAGAATCAAATGATTTTGCTTCACTGCTCAGCCTTTTAACCAGAAATGGCATGATGAGACTCACAGAAAAAAAAGTTGGATTTTAAAGGTGCCAGTTCTTTCTTCTGCTCACTATCTCCTGTTTTTTATAAGTTATTTCTTGATCTTGTCTGTTTTACAGAGTTATATGGGCAGGGCAAATTACTATGTAAAAGCTAGTTCAAGGGTTGTTCAGCATCAGAGGTACAGGGGTTGTCAGAGGCAGTACAGCTGTAACTTGTATCCCTTCATTTTTCAACTTCTTGCGTACTGCTCTGGTAATCATCAGCACTTTTTTTTAAAATCAGTTTGTTTAAATAAGAATGCTGTTTAGTAACACCTTCCCAGATGGCAATTAAAAGCATTGAGTTGACAGCCAGGGAAAGGATGAAGGCCTTGATGTCTCTCCTCCAGACCCTGGAGCTTGAGAACAGCTGTGGATTTGTGTGATTAAGCAACAGGAACTTTCAAAAACCAAATGTGAATTTTACTGAAGAACAGTTACCTCCTCACTGATTAAGGAAGACATCAGGGAGAGCAGAGACCTAGAAAAATAATTGCCCAAACAAAAATGTGTGTGTGTATTCAGCCTCAAAAGGGACTGAAAAAAATGTATGTAGACACAAAAGACAGAGAGGCCATGCACAGTCATGGGGGGAAGAAATAAGAAAAATATCTGGACAGGGAAAGTGAGAGGGAGAAAACTTAAGTGGGAGGACTCAGGAAAATTTATGTGGGCCCCAAAAGACACAATGGCAATGTCCTGCCAACACCATATATTTTAACGGTGTACATGGCATCTCCCTTCCAATTTTATACCTACAGCCACAAACCTGTGAGGTAGATTGAGCTAAGAGACTAATCCCCATTCCGATATTTGCCTGACAGCATGGTGAGGCACAGATACATCTCCACCCACCTCTTCCCAACCTCCATATGTACAGGTGGGAAGTCAAACTGCAGTTATAATTTGCTTGAATGAGAGGAGCACAATCCTCAAACCTGCTTTAGTCAGCTTCCAAATCATGCAGAGAGCTGTTCTTGCATTCAGATGAATGCAAGTACAGCTCCCCCTCCCACCTCAGAGCATGAAGACAGCGACAGGAGGAGTCTAATGTGTGTTTCTTTTCTTCTCTCTCCCTGAGCTTGCTATTTTTCATTGAAGTATCTGAATTACACTATAGGAACTAGCTAAAGTCATCCAGTGAGCTTCATGGCTGAGTGGGGACTTGAATCTGATACTCCAAGTCCTACTTCTCCAAGTCCTACTCCAACACTCAGATAGCTACACCACACTGGCTCAATTTTATACCCCAGCTGGCTTGTACATGAATCAGATGACCTGTAAGTTCCATCATCACTACCAGTATTTTGCTAAAAAGTATAATTGTCTTTAGAGTTGTACAATTGTCTATGGTGGCAGTAGTTCATGGCAGCTCAGCTGACCCTGCTTCTACAAGATTGGCCTCTTAATAATTTCTCAGCATCACTGCAAGATACAGTATCATAAAGGTGAATGTTCTAATATATGGTGTTTGTTACAGGCATTAGCCTAAAGTTTCATGTACTGACATCTCCATATAATTGATAACCATGTTAGAAGTATCTGATGGTGACAAAATTTTCAGTATCAAAGGTATGGAGATAATTAGGACTCTGGTTAATCATTCTTCATTTCTCCCCTTCAATGAAATGAGATTCACACAGATTAATTACTACCTGCTATAAATAAACTCTGAGAATGGCAATCTGCATAGCAGAGGCAGAGGGTAACTGTCATTTAATATATCACAGCTTTGCACGCACCTGTTCTCTCTATGTTGTTACCATGGAAACCCCACTGTTACAAGAGAAGCCCTGGATAATTAGCATGGATCGAGGTCTATATCAATCAGAATAATTTGGAGGAATACAAGGAACCCAAAGGAGAAGGCAGAAACTACTTTATCTCAGTAAGAAGATACCAAATTGCTGCTCTGTAGTAAATGGCAGGGAAGCTACTGCAGGAAACCAGAAGAATAAACAGGTCACATAAAGATATATAAAATGAGCCCCCCCGCAACAGTAAGCTATAAATACTTTTTTTTTTAATTCCTGGGGAGAAAATAATCATTCTGGGGGAACATAATCCACAAAGCCAGTCAGGAAAGCCTAAAGTATATAGGATTTTCTAACAGTAAAAGGAAAATGATGTACTATAAGTAATGTTCTCATTAGAGTTGACCACTGTCCATGATGGCTAGGCTTATGGGAGTACTTGTGCAAAAATTTCCAGGTGGGATCATGTTGTTGAAGAATTGTCTAGAGAATGTGGATACAATGCTATGTTCACAGTCCTATTCTTTTTAATATCTTTTAAAAAATATTTTTATTAATTTTTTTAAAAGATAAAAGATAAACATGAAATAATATAAAGCAAGATTAAAGAAAAAGAAAAAAGAGTGATGTGACGTGAAAAAGTAAGAAAAGTGCGAAAGGAAATACAGATAGAAGAAAAGAAAAGATATATAATGAGGTGACTTCCAATCTTCTTTACAGCAGTTACATACTTATCCTCTCTCCGCCCTTATTAAAATTACATGATCATTTTCTTCTTCCCATAATCAATCCTTTTTAATCAGCAAATCCATTAATCACCAGTTTATTTTTTTTCCATTTTCAGCAAAAAATCCATAAGAGGTTTCCAGTCTTTAATAAAAGTATTTGTCTTACCCCTAATCAGACAGGTCAAATTTGCCATTTCCACGAATTCCATCATTTTTATCTTTTTTAAAATCATCATTTCCATCTTTGTGCATACAGTAGTCTCACTGCAGTTACCATATACAAAACCAATGTAGAGTCCTTGGGGTTCTCTGAGCTTGGTTGTTTTCTTGCAGATGTTTCATTACCTGGCTAGGTAACATCTTCAATGGTAGAAGGGAGTGGAGTTTGCTCTCTGTTTATATACAGTAGCTTGCCCTGTCAGTATTGGGTGTGTGTGTGTGTGTGTTGTTTTCTCCTTGGTAGTTCCTTGATTAGGCTGCTGTTTACTGCTTGTCTGGTGTTAATCCTGATGTTAATCCCTGTTTATCTGGGTGTTGATTGCTGGCAAGGTGGTGTTCTGATCTTTTTGTTTCCTTTTTTTTGTCTCTTGAATGGTTTGTAAATATTGTTTGTGTACCTGTTGATGGCTGACTTGTCTGAATCCAAGCTTCCAGGAATTCCCTTGTGTTTTTGGGAAAACAATGTTCCATAAGTCTTTTCTAATTGGTTACCCATAAGTCCCAGGAAAAACAGTTCTGTTTTCATCTGAATGTTAATCTTTAGAATTCTTTGTATCATTATATCTATTTGTATACTTTTTTTTTTTTTTTTTACTTTTTCACAAGTCCACCATGCATGGTAAAATGACTGTTCTTTTTAATATCATGCATCTTCTTGGTTGGCCAGGAATAATGATCACTATCGAGTGACAGTTCCTACCCTCACAGAATAGCAAGTTGGTATTTTTTTATGTGATCAGACTTCTATCACTTTAAAGAATAACATGTGGCATAGACTTTTGAGGACTGCAGACATTTTGCTCAAAGGCAGACCATAATACATTTCTTGGACCTGAAATCAGGAGTCTGGTAGCACCTTTTCCAACTAACAAAATTAATAAAATCTGTCAGTCAGAAATAGACTAACAAAGTCCTGATTTTTTACCACCATAAACTAACACAGCTTTCCCCCTACATTCTCTTGAATCAGACTAACTTGACTTTTGCCAGTGAAAGTGTATATTTTATTAATGTGTAAGTATTTTAAAGGATCTTAGAACTACTTCTTTTTAGTAACTGGTAAGCATGGCTAATCTAAGTTTTATTTTAATGATTAACTCAAAATTAGCACAACTGGTGCTTCCATATATTTCTCCTTGCTATAAAACACGAGAATTGTGAATAGGGAACTTTGAGATGGAATGATAAGGTAAACTGTACATAACATTCTACAGCTGTCATTTTTTATAACTGTATATCTAGTATTCCATAAGCATAGAAAGATTCATAATCTGTATGTTACAGAAACATGTTCTTGTTTAAAACTAGAATCACTTGTGATGTATTATATTCAGTTCAAAAATGTGTATTACAGTTCCATATGGAGTGGCTTTCTGAATGGAAAAGCTATCATTAGTATGTGCAAGGAGCCAAACTGTGTTGAATATATTCACAATTTTCTTAAATGTAAGCAGTAGATGAACTCTTGTCTATACTTCAGTGAGAGGTCTGCAGAGTGTTCAGATAAAAGCCATTTTATTACACTACGAAAAGTAGAAAATCTGGGTTTGCTGTCAAGTATACCCTCAAACCGACAAACCAATAGGACACATATAGTTATTTACATTTGTACTTTATATTTTACCTACATACCTCATGCATTTTAGATATATTTCTAAAAGTATCTGGTTTGAAGTAACTAACATGATTTATCAGTTTCAGTGTATAACAACATGGGAAACAGAAGATCAAACTTATGTTGTTTTCCTCTGATTATAGCAAATAGCACGTGGTATTTCTTTCTCATGTTCTTGCATTCCTCCAATGGGAAGTTAGGGAAGACTGAATGGAGATATATGATAATATATTTTACAAAGACTGAAAGCTGTTGTGGAATGGAGAGATGAAGATAGGACAGTGAAATACTTAGTAATGAGTTTAACTGCATCATTGCTAACTGAACATTCCAGAATCCACCCAGCTATTCCTTTCAGTAGGTCCCCCGCTCCCACATAGATCATTTTTCCCAAGAATTAAGGAATGCTGAAAGAATATAAGGCAGCTCTTAGAGCATTTTTGCATCACCATTTTTTTCCCCCTCACCACCCTCTGAAGCACTTTGATCTTCAACCAATAGAAATATCAAATCAAGCCTTGCAGAAGGCCAAATGAGTATCTAACCTGAATGCCTACATTGATGTCTCTTTTCTCTTTGCGTGGCAGAGATTTTTTCCTTTGCTACAGGATCTGCAGTAGTTGAGGTAAAGCAGTAAATGTCACTCCTTGTTCTCAGCATTTCAAGGTGGCAAAAGTGATAGCAATCAAAGTGCTTCAGAGAGTTTGAGGGAAAAAATGGTGATGCAGAATGCTCTAAGAGCTGCCTTATATTCTTTCAGCATTCCTTAATTCTTGGGAAAAATGATATATGTGGGGGTGGGGGACCTACTTAAAGGAATAGCTGGGTGGATTCTGGAGGAAGAAATGGGACTCTGTAAGCAGCTTTAAAGTTTCATAATTAGACAGTTTAAACATTATCAGGGAAACCTTTGATAATTTTAGGTGGTGAGTTTAAACAGATCCTGAACTGTAGCTCACCACTCAACTCAATGCAGTATCAGAAGCCTCTATTATTTCTTCCCAACTGTTGTTTCGGAGAAGATCTCTAGTGCCTTGTATGTTGTCAATAAGGCAGTGCACACCTGTTCACAGTAAGCCATTTCTTAGAACTGCAGCAATTACACCCCCTGTGAACTTGCTTTAAAAAGTCAGCATTTCTCTAATCTATTTGGGTAGTTAGGAAAAATTCATAATCTCATTTTAAAATTCCATTTAAATATAGTGTGACTATCTGAAAGTGATAATACTTCTTTACATGTTGTATGTAGTAACTAGCAATATATCTTCATTTGGTAGCTTTTAGGCAACGCTGTAATTACCATTTTCTGTTACCTTTTCAGCAAGCAACCTAAATCAGCCAAAGATCTTCAACAGAGAACGGCATTGCTGAACTGTGATTCTAGATACAAAGACAGCTTTGTAGTACCGGGAGAATTTCATTAGATACAATGTTCTCCAGATTTGTATTAGAATGTGATTAAACTAAAAAGCAGGTTGTTTTGTGTGAATCCAGCCATTGTGATTTGTAAACCACAATTTATGGCTTAGCATTACATGTAAATCAGCCACCATGGCTTATTGAACATACTAGGGTTAGAACAAACCATGGCTTAGTTGATGTGTGAATTGATTCACTTTATTAAATAAAGCTTCTTTCATAGTCCTATATTTGTAGTACCTGTCTGTTTCAGGCTTGAAACTCACACCCACAGTTGTTAGGTGAGAATAGCAATTTACTCCAGGCTGAAAAGATAACGCCAGACAAAGGAAGGAATATAAATCAACAAAGTCTCTTGGAAAGAAAGCATGCCTGGGTGATTTTGCTTTCAACAGGAGCACACAGAAGAGTATTTAAAATTCAGTCCAAAGTTCAGAGACCCAAGTCAGGTTTATCAGCCAGTCCAAGGCCAGAGTTTCATGATCAGGATTCACATGCCAGAGCAGGAGATCAGACGGTTGTTTCCAATGGAGAAACATGGGTCAAGGCTGCCTCTTAAATCAGGCTGCAGCCAGCTATTTTCAATTCAGAGCCTCATTGAGCGTCTTTGTTCTGCTCTCTGCTCTACTTACTGAGTCTGAGGGCTTGGGGGCTGTGCTTCATCATCTGACTGATGAAGGATAACATGTGCTTTAGTTCTGAAAGTTTCATGGTTCATGTTATGACCGGTACTGGAAGAAATGGGGTTCTTGGAAATGTCTAGATTGCACCATCATCCTTGGATAAAATCCGCTGTGGTTCTTATGAGGAGAGGAAGTGCTGTCAGCCCAGCTGGTGAAAAGGAAGGTAACTCAGTGAAGCCCATCTTAATCTTCTTGATACATTTCTAGTCATTCCCTGAAAATTGATTACCTGGCTTGTATACTCTGAGACTTCAAGTTGATATATGTTTTGTCTGGGCATTTAAATCAACAATGTGATTTATCCCTCTTAATTTTAGGTCCTAATATGTGCATTTGTGTATATAATGGCATGATATAACATACTGGAACCCACTTTTTATGAGTGAAAAGCCATGGTCCTATTTTGTGGTGAATTCCCTAGCTTACAACCAAGGATATATTTCTTAAGCAGCTAATCTGAAACATCGTTCCTCTTAGTAGGTTATTATTTCAGTGTAAGTCCTAGAAGTCACAGGCCAAATGAAGATCTAGCAACACATATTTTCATAGTCTAGAGATAGATAATTTTTATTGCAGTCACTGACCAACAAATTAAACAGCTTCTCATAAGAATAAAAGAACAGAGCACAAGAAGCCATGGTGTTGGAAGAGAAAACATAAACATTATCTGGAAGAAACAGTAAAATGCCTAAAATTGACAATGTTTCTAAAACATCAATAAGAGTGCATATAGCATTTTGCTACAATAAGGTGAGTACAGGAACAGAACCTAGATAATAGAAGCAAAATGAATTAATTAGTAAAAATTCTTTAAGCATAGAATACAGGTTCTATCTATGAATTATTGAGCTATTGAATATATATTAACACAAGTTGCATGAATGTAAATGTATATAAATAAAATTGTATTTTGGTCAGTGGCAAATTACAACAGGAAAAATAAATGTTAGATGCAATAAAAGATACTTCAAAAAATAAAATGGAATTATACATTAATTAAAAACAAAAATTATTGTAAGAATTGTTTCTTAAGTAGGGCAATGGCAGCTGAAAGAAATATTGTGACTCTCCTGGTAGTGCTGGAGTTCTGATCTGACAGCAAGAAGCAAATTAGATTGTCCTCAGGACAAAAGGGACTTCTACTGATGAGTGGAAGGATAGAACATAAGTTACTGTGAAAAGGGTCTCTAAAGAGTGTGTAGGCTAGGGTCTCAGGTTCCTCCAGAGCACACGAGCATATTCACTCTTCAGAAAAGATATTATATCTTCCTTCCAATATTGCAGAGGGCAAGGCATTAAAGTGGGCTAAAGAGAAAGCTCTACTGTGTGATGAGCTGGTGATACAAAATGAATAATTTACTAGCCTGAAAGATCTCCTATCTATCTACTGCCAATCTGGGGGGCCCTAATATGCCCAGCTCTACCTGAAGAGGTATGCCAAACACCTGCAGCTGGATTACAGTTCTTGGTTTTAAAAGCCCCAGGACCAGGAGGCTATTACTTGAAGAACTACATAATGTAAATCACTCTGGATCCTAACTTTCTAAAGTGAAGCTTGAGCCAAAAATAGAGCCCGAGACTGGCTCTAAAATCCAAAAGAATCAGCCCAGTTTCTGAGTGAAGGGCTGCATTTAAGATGCAGTGTGGTAAATAAAATAGGGTTCTTAAAAATTTGGATTGTATTGTGTCTAAGGACTTTAGGTCATTGTATGTAGGTCTTGGAGAGCCACATAACATTTGAGAAACAGATTTTGCTTCAAAAGACTTATAGCAGTGGATATATTCTTGCCTCCTCTGTTATGAAAAAGCCTAATATAGCCTCAGTGCTATTATTGGCTTTATCGGAAATATTTAATTGGTTCCCACCAGATTCCCCAGTGTTGAAATACTATGCCAAGATATTTAACACATGAGACTTAATCTGTAGTATTATTTATCTGCCATTTATGTTTATGATGTCTCAGTCCCTTTGAAAAAAAAAATAATTTTAGTTTTAGAATAGTTACTTGTAAGCATTTCTTCTTTACAATAATCTGCTAAAGACTGTAGACTTTAGAGGGAAAGGCTGCATTGTCAGCATAAAGGATCACAGATAACTCTCTGCTGTTAAGTGTGGGGGGATGAAATTCTGCTTAGTAAAATGGTGACCATTGAATTGACCATTGAATATATTAAAAAGAAGAAAGTCCACGATACAGCCCCCTTTCACTCCTTTCTGGATAGAAATATCTCCAGAAAGATGGTCATTACTATCACATGGAACTCATGTGACAGTATTCTCATACAGCGTCCTAATTAGGCACAGTGGCCTCTGGTCTATGGCTGCTTGAGACAGTTTCCACCAGAGACTTGCTCTAGGTATGGAATCAAATGCTGGTGTTAGATCAATAAAGCTAACATATAGGGAATGGGAATACGTACATTTCTCTGCCAAAGCCTGCAGAATAGCACATTGATCCATGGTTAATCTGCCCTCCCTAAAGCTGCTTAGTTCATTGGCAAGAAATTTTTCCTTTCTGGGGAATCAAGAAGGTTATGAAATAAGAAGCATGCATATTACTGAGGAGACCTTTTTCCTCCTTTGGGTGTCTTCAGGCCAGTCTTGATTCCTAGTAAATGCTGGGACAAGTCCATGTAGTTTTTGTGGCACCATTTTCAGAAATGGTTTGACATTGCCTTCTTCTTCCTAGGGCTGTGTGTGTGTGTGAGAGAGAGAGTCACCCAGCTGGCTTTGTGCCTAAGGTAGGACTAGAACTCATGGTCTCCCAATGTTACCTTTAACCACTGCACCAAGCTGGCTCTAACACTAAGGAAGCTAATCAGGTAATAGTGGGAACGGTCCATGCAATTGCCTTTCTTGAAGAGTAGAAGAGTAACAGAACAATTCTAGTCTTTGGACAACTGAAAGATGAATAAGGAGACTCACTAGTCAATATGAGGGTCAATGTTACTTTTTAACAATTCAGTGGGTACCAAATTTTTAATTTCAATAGGCTTTATGAATTTTTAGTTGATTACTTAACTTGACAGTTTCTGGCTGATGGCTTCCTGTTTAAGAGGTAACTTGGAACAAAAAGCTGATGGTGGTGGGGTTGTATAATTGGCTGTAACACTCTACCCATCTCTCTGGTGGAACATTCATTGTCTACTGATTTATAAATAATGTGTCTGAATACAGATCTTGATGGACAATTCAAACAAAATAAAGAGACCTGGAATGATGATATGACTCGGATGCACCAGCACTTAAAATCTTGATATCTGCCAAAGTAGATTATCTTGTTTTCTTTCTTGATTAATGATAGTTTCCACCAGTTTTTCCAGGGTAAACTGTATTAATGGTATGGTTATGAATTCTCTTCTCCTTCTCATCACAGAAAGCAAACAAAATACAACAGAGGTAAGGGGATAATAATAATGCTGCACAAACTGTCCCCTGTGGTTGGTATGGTTAAATTTCTAGTTCTATGACAAAACAGTCTTTTTCAATTTATTTTATTTCAAGATAGGTGCAGATGTTAAGTGATAACTGATGCAATATTTATACTTTGGAAAGCAGTTTAGATCAACATCTCAAAAGTTACAAGTTGGGTCATTGAGAAGGTGCACAAACAAAGCAGGATATCAGCATTTGTGGAAAAATGAATATTCTTTGGATTGTCAAGAGGTCATCAGAATATGTGCAGATGGTTACATAATTGCCTAGATGTGCAGGCTCTCTGATAAAGTATAGTGCTGCCTTGTGTTTTTCATAATGCTATCCTGATACCTTGTCTCAGGAATCCAGTTTGTTGTGAAATAAGCAGCTAGATCAGATAATTTGGACCAAGAATTATGTTCTGGAGGATTACAGAGAGGTCAGAGTTAAATTGCTTATGTATTTTTGCCATTAAGCAAATTAAAGTGTGTTATGTGCTCCCTCCACTGATGAAAGAGAGTTCTTCCCTAGGAATTGCTGATTTCTATGAATGGCCATATTATGAGCCAACCAAGAGGACACCTGTAAATCCGCCATCTTCAATCACTGATAGGAAATAAAAGGGTCCAGGCAGACACCTCCAGTGTTACCCTCCAGACAATAGGCGATTACTTTGGGGATTCTTGTGATACTTTTGTGGTTAGCCTAATGATAATTACTTGTCCCACCTGGTTTTGTTTTTTTATATCAGATACAACCCAATCAAAGCCAAGAACTATTCTGAGATTTCCTTTCATTCCTCAGGATGAATCTATTGATTCCTTTGTAGCATCCCAATTTTAAAGTCCTTTGTGCTCTTTGTTTTGAGCTTTACAAATGGCCTTCAGTTCAGGCTCCAATTATCTTCTCTTTCTCCCTGAGCATCTAGCATGTATTTATTTCAGCCCTAATATTGATCCAAGGTTTAATTCATCTTCAACAGCTTATTTCATAATTCTTTCTCACCATTATTCCTGTTCTATAGGGCAAGAATGTTGCTTTTTGTGAATTCTTATAGATTAGATAGGTAGATAGACAGACAGACAGACAGATAGATCGAGTGTTTATACAGCACTTATATTTTCTTGTGTGCTTATAGAAAACCAAGCGCAGGTCTAATAAACATATTAGAAATTTTAACAAAGAAAGATAGATAGGTTACAGTAAATTTGAATGGATGTTAGCTATTTCCCATTTTGTTGAAGCAGAAAGCATATACAGTGGTACCTCGGGTCACAAACGCTTCTGTTCATGACCAATTCGGGTCATGAACAGCACTGTTCGCAAAATTTTGCTTCCGTTCGCGAACTCCGCATCAGGTGACGAACAGGATCCGCGGCCATTTTCCCTGCCACGTGGTCGTGGCTTCCTGTAGGGAGGGGGACTCTCCCTCCAAACAATAACCGCCTCCCCACCCACCTTCCTGTCCTCCACGCCTCAAGCAAGGTTAGTGTTCTCTCTCTTCATAGTGTACTGTACTGTACTTTGTGTCATATTTTGGTGGTTTTAAAAAAAATACATATGGTTCAGAACAGATTAACCGTATTTACATTGAACCTTATGGGAAAATTTGATTCGGTTGGCAACCAAAATCGGTTGGCGACCAAATTCGTAGGGGTCAGAACGGATTAACCGTATTTACATTGAACCTTATGGGAAAATTTGATTCAGGTCACGATCAGAGTCAAGGAACGAATTAAGTTCATGACCCGAGGTACCACTGTATCTATTGCGTTTGTGTGTCACACCTCTAGAAATTATTTTTTCTTCTGGCAACTGTCTGTATCTTGCATATGCATATATATTTGAGTCATGTGATAGCAAGACTGTGATATTTCTTGCAAGAGAGCTCAGAATAATTATACTTTGTCCCCACTGTGGGTGCATGGTAGACTTCAAAGAGCATCAGAGTCAGGTAGATACTGGGGCCTTGTGAACAAGGTGAAGTTCTAGCCTGTAAAAATGCAGTGGTCCCTGGTATATTGACTGAGCTGATTTGCCACTTTTTAAAAGGAGGGAAACGTAAAATATTATAAAAATAAATATATAAAAAACTTGTTCCTACCTTCTGCCCTTGCTGATCTGAGTCACCAGGGCTTTGGAAACGGTGGATAACCTACTACTTAATTTTCTCCTACTCATTTGAAATTGCTGTTTAAAGCTGTAACTGAGGTACATAAGTGATGTAGGGTATATTTTAGTTAAATCTTCTCCACCCTGTTACACTCCAAGTATGTTTGATATACTTCCAGTCAGCGGAGCAATGGTTAGGAACTTGATTGACTAGGAATTATTGGAATTGTGCCTTTCACAGTAGCATGGGTAAGGACAGTTTAGTTAATCAAAAGCAACTTTGGCCAATGATATCATTAAAAAGAACTCTGAATAAGATAAAGAAGTCTGGGGAACTGTGCATTTGTCTAACTGGAGAATCTGTGAGCATTATCTATATTCTCATTTAATGGAGATTTAGTAATTAAGGAAATAAGTATCTGATTATCATTTTAATTTCATAATTACTTCTTGGAAGTAGGAATCCCATTCCAGGTGCTTGCTGTAACAGCAAGAAAATTAGTTTCAATTAAGAAAGAGAGAGAAAGAGAGAGGTGGGAAAAAATACAAACCAAAGAAGTGTCTTCAGTAAATAAACCCAAACATGTATTTTTTTGGAGGGTGCTTGATTAAGATAATTAGTTAGCATAATTATATACATGTGCATGCAGAAGAAAGTCATACTTCTAGGTTCAAGAGGACTTACTCCCAGGTAGGCAAGTATAGTATTCTAAGAATCTGTCATGTGAATAGACCTTTTGGTAAAACTACGTGCTTTAGGATAATATTTAAGATTAAAATATCTCCAGAGGCAAATACTAAAAATGCTAAATAAGGGGAAAAAACACCCAAGACTTTATCAAGCAGCACAATGGCTTTAGATCCTCTTACTGTGATGTGCTTGTATACTTGGAAGATGCACTTTTATATTTGATCTAGAGCAGTGGTAGTGTTGTAACATTTTAGATAGATTTGCAACCATGGGGCAGTACTGAGTAGAGCAAAAACTGACTGTATGAAGAGTACATGGGTTGCCTTAGGGGGAAGTGTAATAAACTGGGATGTGGACAAGACATGGAGAATTGCTTCCAAATCAGGAATGGTTGCAGCTGTGCATTAGTCATAATTGTGTAGATGTTGAATTAATGCTGAGGAGGCCAAAAAAGTAATCAAGTCAAAAAATATGGTGAGAAATTTAGCCAGATCTTGGGCAATTGTTTGATGTGAAAAAAGTGAAAATGGTTGCAGCTATTAAATATGGGAATGATATGATATGTTATTCTCCTGAAGATAATTTTTAAATGCTTAAAATTACTTATATAGTAAATCTGAGGATCTGAAGAAGATATAGAGGTTTTTGAAACTGAAATTGACTTTCAACAGTTAGATTCTTTACAACAATTATTAGTGGCTCCTTTGATTATGGCTGAAATAAAAAATGTGAGTTTGAGTATGAGTAAAGATAAAACACCAGGATTGGATGGATTTCCTTTGGAATGGTATAAAGCATTTGTTGATCTACTTGTTCTTAAACTCTATCAACTAGACAATGAGGTTTTTGAAAGTGATACTTTATCTTCATTTAATGAAGCATATATCACACTTATTCCAAAACCTGAAAAAGATCATGTTATGTACTATTTCATTGATTAATGTAGATCTTAACTGCTGGTTTAGCTAACAGACTTCAGCAAGTGTTTTCTTCAGCTGTTGAGAATGATAAAGTTGAATTTACCCAAACTAGACATAGATCATATAGTATTTGGCTAGTAGTGGATTTAATTGTTTTGAGAAGAGACGACAATGCTGCCATTCTGTAATGGGATATGGAAAAAGGTTTATACGTCTGTAGGCAAAATAGGCCCAGATTCTGTATGTGAGGGGAAGGTCAATGGTCTTTTTTCATCTATGTTTTCACTTTATAAAGGTACTAGACAAGGATGTCCACTTTTTCTTTGATCTTTGTTAATTTTCTATATTGTCATCTAGTGATTGTCTGGATTTTTGCAACCTCAGTATGGAAGCCAGGGGTACTGTGTCTTCCTTCACTGGTTCCACATATTGTTGCAAATAACAAAATGCAGCAATCAAATGGAGAAGTTCAGTGCACTCAGTGGATTGCATGAAATAAAAGAATCAGGGGGGTGAGGGTGGGGGAAAAGCGCTGAAAAAAAGAAGCATATAATCAATCAAAGTTTAGTATTTCAAGTTCTACCTAATCTGTCCTCCTTGTAAGAATAAGCTACACAAATTGGCTTTAAAATAAAGCCTGCATTATCTTCTGGCATTCTGTTTAATGAGGTCTTTCAGGTTCTCAGAGTGAACAACTACAACAGACAAGACAGACAGCAAGCATTGATAAATGCATAGAAGGTGTGTGCAAACTCTGTGTCCCCTTGCCATTCACCTGCTTACCATTCTGGTTATTGATTGGCTGATCTGGAAGAGTATTTTGAAACTCTGTGGGAGTTTTCCAATTAGATAAAAGGCAATTCTTGTCACTCTGCTGTAACACTAACAGCTACAGCTCAAAGAACACACTGAGGACTTCTTAGCGGAACAACCTAGTTTAATCAAGCCTGGCCCCCTTCAGAGCCACCTCATCTGCAGGACATTTCACTTAATATGCAATGCTTCCTTTATTAGAAGTTTAAAATAATAGGTCTCAACTTGCTAACAGCTGTACTTGTGCTTTATAGGTCAACAAGGTGGTTAGTATAGAAAATGCATGTGCTTGCTTGCCATAGGCTGTTTCTGGAAACAGCACTGCTTCTCAGATGAAAGAGCAGGGGCCAAACACACAGTTCAGTGCATTGTTCCAATCAAAGGTGCCACAAGCGTGACCTTTTTTTTTTTTTTTAAAAAAAGAACAAAGTATCTCTGAGAAGTATGATAGACTTAAAGGAATGCTGTTGCTATGAAGGCTGTCCCTTGGCATTTGATAACCTGCTAATGTGCTTAATCTAAGGAAAGTTGCACACCATATTTACTTGCATTCTAAACATTCTCACTTGGGTATGTATGTGGGTGACAGAAATATCTAACTATATTTTGTTCCATGCTTATGTGTTTGGGGGCATTGCGGTATATATCAAAACTCGTCCCCAAGGTTCTGCCACATTTTAGTATGTGAAATCTCAGATGGCTTGCCCAGACTAAGAGATGTAGCTAAGTGAAAAAGTACACTTGGGTCTTTATCTACTATTTACCTTAGCACATCGGATCTACCCTGTTCACTCACACTTTCAGCTCTACCACCCTATTGATGCTGGCCTGCCTGTAATCCTCATGGCCAATTGCTTCATGGTAACTTCAGTTTGGTAAGAGACTGTCATACTGTTTTCCCATAATGCACTGGTCTTTTGAAAAGCCAAATAATGTACAGAGGCTGTCAGGCTCCCTTCCTTAGGTGACCCAAATTTGGCTGTAGCTTCCTAGATGTTTGGTGTGGATAGGAAGGAATCTTTATTAAACACAAAAGTCATTTCCCCATTTGTGACTTATTGTTAGCCCTTTGAGGCATCCAGGCAAGAACCAAAACCATGAGTACCAACACTACTTTTATTGTAAGGTTACAGTAACGGGAAGTCTGAAAGCACTTCGCCCCTCCCCTGCCTTTCCTTTCCAGAGAACTAGGGAGGGTCCCTTCTGAGACACTCCCCACATTCCCATTCTTTCTGTGGGCTGAGATATCTTTTGTCTGACCATTGCCTAGGCTGCGGATCTTCCTCCTCCTGTCTCCCAAGATTATTCTCACAGTCCATTACACTTGCAGCATCTTCTACAGTCTTACAACCATTGCTGTGCCAAAATAATAGTCATGAGGACAGGCTTTATAGCATTTCCACAATGGCTGTGTGATGCTATAAAGATGCTGTAAGTCACTAGTGGGGAAATGGCCCAAGAGAGAGGCCATTGTACTGGATTTCCCCCTGACAGAGGAAATTGCAGCCCTGTCTTAATATGCTCGTAGTTTAAACTGGACTCTTTTTCTGCTATCCTCCCCATGGTTAAATGGAAACTGTGCTTTGCACTTCTCATGCTTAAGTGCTAGGTGGCCATTGGTTACTGACGTGGTTCTGATACTGGGTAACTCTCATTCCCAAAGAATCTCCCACAGTGATTGGATCTCTTTCGATCTCTGCTGTTTCATGTAGTTGAAGGTGGGGATGGGAAAAGATTCCAGGCTGAGCTCTGAGTAAATGTCAAGAAAGATCCCCAATCACAGAAACTGCTGAAGGGCCCCTCAAAACGAGACTGGCCCTGCTGTTAAAGGGCATATTTTGGTTCTATGGCGCAAATGGAATAGGTTGCAACAATGGAAGGTAATAAGAATACTATACTTGCCCTGAACCTCCAGAGCAATGGCTATTATAATACTAATTATCTCACTTTTCAGTTTAATGGGAGAATTAAGCACATGCTTTACTGCCTTCAACTGAAATCAATGCTACTTAACTTTGGTTTAAAATAGGCAATATGAATATTATTATAATTAGAGCATTCTAATTACTTTGCTTCTCTGAAGCTTTTGTATTGTTTTAGCTTCTTTGCAGTCATTTTATCATTTCATTTGAAAATGATCAAAATTAGAACAAAACTTAGATTCTACAGAAAGAAAAAAACCACAGGACCTCATTTTTTAAAGTTATCAGCAATAATTTTTTGCACAAATTTACTTGTATATGGTTTTGTTTTAAATCTATGATGTTAATGATTGTAATGCCTTAAAGCAAGACAACGAAATTGATCAGACGGACACCTAGAGGGAAAGAAAAAGAGAATCAATGTCTTTCAAGCTGTGAAAGAGGAAAAAAAAAAAAAAAGAAACAGCACGAAAGATAAAAAATAGAAACTTTTAAATTAATCCTAGCAATAAAAAAAGCTGTTGTTTTTATCCTAACACAGTTGCTGCATTAACAACATGCAATAACTTTTTGAATAACTTTTTGTCTGAAATAACAGCTTCAATGTCATATGGTATATCACATTCCCTTCTTTCTGTCAGACTTGCACTAATCCTCAATTTGATAATTTTATTTTTATCACAAAATGTAAAATAAAATGCCACAAATATTTTGCAAATTATCTCTTAGAGTACATTAAAGTAAGCTCAGAACAGGCAACCTGGTGCCCTCCAGAACTTAAGGATTATAACTGCCATAATCCCTAACCACTGATCATGCAGCTGACCTTATTAGAGCTGTACTCAAACTCCCTAAATGTCATATGATTTAATATAGTTCCAACGTTTCAAGATACATTTGTCCCTGCTCCTCTTCCTTCTCCTCAGGATATTTTCTACCACCCATCAATTTACATTGTCTTCTGTGGGGCAGGTGAATACACTTCAAAACAAAGCCCTGAGTTGCAGGCACCCACCATTTTTATTTTCTGAGACTGAGTGTATGTTGGAGCCAAATATATTCTTGGAAATTAAGATGATGCTTGAGGCTAAAACATTTTAATTTTAAAAAAAATATGTCTAAATTATTGGTGGTGCAAATTGAATGTACTGTAAGAAATTGTGGGATGGCTGAATAAGTGTAATGGTCTGTGAGAATAACCTTGGGAGACAGGAGGAGGAAGAGCCGCAACCTAGGCAATGGTCAGACAAAAGATATCTCAGCCCACAGAAGGATTGGAAATATGGGAAGTGCCTCAGAAGGGACCCTCCCTAATTCTCTGGAAAGGGAAGGCAAAGGGGGAGAAATGTACTTTCAGACTTGCAAAATTCTGCTACTATAACCTTACAATAAAGGTAGTGTTAGTACTCATGGTTTTGGTTTCTTGTCTGGAGTACCTCAAAGGGCTGACAGTAAGTAACGGAAGGGAGAGTTCACATAAACAATCTAGAAATAGAAGATGAATCTGTTGGTAACTTATCTTATAAATAGCAACTTAGCCCAGGTGGCAACAAACCTGGGAAGAAATGTTTTAAATCGTTCAAAGAGGCTCTGACTTAATAAAATAACTATAAATGAGAGTTGGAAATTCCTCTTCCAGTTTTCAAGACTTGTATTTAATCTAAGGCCAGCATTAAAGACACCTTATTGAAGTCTGTGTGGTTCTTGCTTCCTTGATCTTGCCCAGCACCAAGTGATCTACTGACCACAAGAGAGCAGGATGGTATAGATCCGTCCATACCAGTGGCCCTCAACCTTGGCAGCTTGGAGATGTGTGGACTTCAAGTTCCCCAGCATGCTGGCTGGGAATTCTGGGAGTTGAAGTCCACACATCTTAATGTTGCCAAGTTTGAAAAACACTGGTATGGATGGAGAGTTAAGAATTTATTCTGTGTCTCCTTTTTGTCTGTCACTCTGCCTGTTCCATGTCAATGAGATTGCTAAACTGAGGTCACTTTTGCTTTTTACCTGGGCACTTATGCTCAGTGCACATGTTCTTATGACTCTCCACCTGATAGGATGTAGCTAGCTAGGTGCTAGGCTTTGTATTACCTGAAAATAAATCTCCTTTCTGTTATAGTTATACAACTTGCTTCACTAATCATTTTTCAGATCATATCCCCACTCTCAGGAATGTATAGTGTATACTATATATACACACACTGCTTTAACCTCCAACTAAAATCAAGCAGAGCAGTAGTTGGCAAGGACCAAGGAGGTTACATGAGCATACTGGTATTCACAGGCTCTAAATTTTTGCTCCTCAGCTGGGCTCTGTTCTAGGAAGGAGGCTCTGGCAAACCACTTCCAAAAAACAATTGCCTTGAAAACTGCAAAGGACTTGTCCAAAGCAGTCACTGCAGGGTCAGTAATGACTGAGCACAGACAAAAAAAAAAAAAAAGGCACAAAGGATACACAATATGATGGTTGCAGTTGCTTGGACTACAGTTCACATACAGTTCCAGACAGCAGTGTCTAATAATAAACATAAAACATCTGGAGGGCTCCATTGCTTACCCCTAACATGATTCTTGCTTTGGTTGTAAAAGATCATACAAATATATATTCTAGAAACTCTTTGATACAACTGAGCAAAATAAGATGGTGTATTTAGTTAAAGCCTCTAGTAAGGATGACATTTATGTTTCCCAGGCAAGAATTTCTAGGTTCAGGTCCAAAGAACATAGCGAGGCTGTGATCTGGGAAAATCACTGTCATTCAGAAGACATAGTCTTGAACAGAACAGGACTCTTTCCTGATGCACTGACCATGCTAACTTGGAATTCTGGGAATAGTAGTCCAGCATATCTGTGAAGACACCAGATGGGTGAAGCTAAACTAAAGACAATGACAATATACAGCAGTTTCCTATGACTTTTTTTTAAAAATAATCTTGTTATTGCCAAAGCACCTGTTGCTTTCTTGCTTTTGCAAAATATTCCATCTGATACACATCTATTTTAAAAGCAAACAAGCCAGCTGGTACATCTCTGCAAGAAAAAGTTACATTTTTAAGCCGTCCAGCCAGTAACCCACGGGAACAGGGAGAAGATGCCAGCATTGCCACATGACATACATACATATCCATCACATTATTCCCTTTTGGGGTAAGCAACGTTATAAAGAGCAGAAAGGGAATAAGAACTAAATTAAGGCAAATAAATTAAAGGCATAAGATAAGAAAAAGGAAACAGTTGATTTAGCTTACACCCACGCTATTCACTATATTTCTGCATAACTTTTTATCCTTGCAAACTATCCTTGCTTCCTTCATGTCCATACACTATTTTATACTTTGCTTTTTTATTTTCTAAATGCCTTACTTCTTTCTGAGGATCTCATCAACTCCATACTGTGACTTTCTGTCTTCCATTTCCTTAGAACCCATTCAACTTTGCTTCATATATTTCTTTTGAGATCTAACCATCTATTCCTTATGACCAAGCCACATCAATGTATTCTTTTATACTGGCTTTTGTATTCAGTTCCCATCCCTTAATCAGCCATTTCCTCTTGATCTTGTATTATTTCTCACACTTCATAGCAGCCTGTTCTCATTGCATCTAACTTCTATATTTCTCCTGATACATCCAACTCTCTTTTCCATATAACAAAGTAGGGAGAACAGCTTCAGGGTGCAGTGTGGCCATGCCCTTAGTCATATCTGTACCACATGCACTATTCTCTGCTAACAGTAAGGACAATCCTGGCAGTTTTGGCACATCTTGGCTAGTATGACATAGGTAGAACTACAGCTTAGTTTTATCCCAAAACAAACAGGTTTCTACGCAAGCTAGATTCACTAAGAGAGAGACTACTTTGCAAATCATACTGTTGTCCACATCCCACCAACTAGGAGGTGCAGGCAGTGTACAGTGACACAGGTGAGAATTCAGGAATTATTGATTCTGATATATTAACATTTCATTTCGTCTCAATGAGTTATATAATCTATATAATCACAAAGCGATACAGTGCTAAGTTGCTATGGCAGATGAATTGTGTATGTATGTCGTTACTTCTGAGTTTTTCTGAATTCTCAGATTACATTCCAATGAATCTGAGTAATTTCTTATTTTTGGAATTTTGCTCTGAACAGATCCATAAATTAGTAGAGAATTGTACAAACTGCCATTCCTGCCTAATGGGCAATTCCGTTATTCAGCTTGATTTTGGTTTATTCTCCTTTTCTTGTAAGTTTTTAATTGCCTAATGTTGTGCTCTGTGACACAAAGACCAGGTGCTCAGCAACTACGTAGCAATAAAAAAGAGTGTGAATGTGTGTGTGCATATGTGAAAAATCCAGATTATTTTATGACTAAGACAGCTCCTGTGGAGTTTGGGAGTGGGGAGAAGATAAATGAAGAGCAGAGTGCTCCAAGCAATATTATGAGTAGTGCTATAGGCTATTAAAACACACAGAGTATGAATAAAGATGTGCAAATGATACTGATCAGGAAAACATTGCAGAGCTTGGCATTTCTGGCCAATTAAGAAAACCTCTGAAAATTGTCACTTGCTGTGAGGAGGTGAAAATGGGCTCTGTTTTTGAAAGCATGATTGACTTTCTGAGGATAGTGATGTCAAAAATGTATTTAAATGTTCACACTTTAATTTGAAAAGGTACTCATGTATTTATAAGAACTTTCCTGCCTACTGAAAAGAACCATGGAATAAAATTGAAAATCGTTGCAGGATTATAAACTACTTGTATCTGGCCCAAACCATACAGGCCTTCCATATGTGCACAAAAGTCTCTGATGTGAACCAGGGCTTATGCATACAGATGTGCATATAATTAGACTTTTTCATTCAATTTGCACAAAACATCTATGTTTACATTCTAAAGTCACTTAAAACAGTATAATGCAAGCATAAAACGTCTGATGCTAAAGCTAACTTGGGAACAGGTACCATGTTGTAACAAAAGATAACATAAAATAAAAATAAATAAAATTGACATTTGCAACCATACATCTGTCTGAGCAGTGGTCCTCTAATCATAATAAGAAAGTGGGAGGCAAGCTGCATCAATCCTCGTGGTGTTTGGCATGCCCACATTGACCCAGATGCCAGTGCCAGAAATACATGTCACTGTCCCCACTCCATGAATAGTCATTTGGGACATGCCAGGACTGTAGAGTCCTGGGCCTTAGTCTCCATGATTCAAGCTTAGTTGAATAACATCTTCATTTCTCTTCTTGCTATGGCTTAAGCTGAAGGAATTTGGGGCCACCACCTTTTACAAAACCAGCAGAGAGGTTGGAGCATTAAATTCATTCTATTGATTCTCCTTGCTCAGTGCAGGATCCAGTACAGTATCTTTGACAGATAAGCACCCAGTCTTCATTTGAAGACCTATAACAAAGGAAAAATCACCACTTCATGTGGCACCTTTTCAGCTAGCTGACATAGATATCTCTTGATATCTAGCCTGAATCTCCTTCCTTGTAATTTTAACCTTTTGGTTCAAGTCCTGTGCCCTCTGTGGCAATAGAGAATAAGTCTGTATGACAACGCTTTATATCTCCCCTTAGGTCTCTTTTGTGTGGGTTAAATATACCCAGATCCTTTAACTGTTTCTTGTAGGGCTTTGTTTCCAGGCATCTAACATTTTGATAGGCCTTCTCTTGAATTGAACTTGCTGCAATCTGTCATGTCCTTTTGGAATAATGGTATCTAGAACTGGATACAATACTCCAAATTTGACCAGGACAGAATAGAGGTAGGATGATTATTTCCTCTCTTCTTGACTCTATGCTCCTATTAATGCACCTCAATATAGTATTTGCCTTTTTAGCAGCTGCAGACAGCTGGCTCATGCTTAACTTGTGATTGACAAGGACACCCAGCTCCCTTTCACACATAGCTATTGTCAAGCCAAGTCTCTCCATCCTTGTTCCTTATGCTTTTCCTAGCCAGATGCAGAACTTCACGTTTCTCTCTGTTAAATTGCACCCTGTTCATTTCAACCCACTGTTCAAGCCTTTCTAGATTTCTTTGAAGTTTCTCTCTTTCAACTAAAGTATTAGCCACCCCTCCCAGCTTTGTGAAATCTGCAAATTTGCAAGTGTCCCCTGAACTTCTTCATGCAAATCACTGATAAAAATTATAGGACCTGGGACCGAGCCCTGTGGCCATCCACTTGATACTTCCCTCCAAACTGATGCACAGCTATTAATGAGCACTTCTTTGATGGAGTCATATGGCCAAATGTGAGTCCATTTAATAGTAGTATTATCTACTCCTTACTTTACAATTTTATTAAGGAGATTCATAGGCACTCTGTCAAAGATTTTGCTGAGGTCCAGGAACACTGATTTCCCCCTGATTTACTAAGCTAGTAAATGTATCAAAGAGGGAGATAAAATTAGTCTGGCACTAGTGATTTGTGACAAACCAACACTGGCTCCTGTTAACTGTAACATGCCCTTCCAATTGATCACAAACATGCTGTTTCATAATCTGTCCAAAGATATTGCTCAGTATTGATGTCCAGCTGACAAGTCTGTAGTATTCCAGTTTCTCCTTCCCTTTTTTGAAGATGGGGGACAACATTTATTCTGCTCCAGTCTTCTGGGACCTCACCAGTTTTCCAGGAGTTCTCAAAAATTACTAGCAGTAATTTTCTGCTAGTTCTTTAAGCACCCTGGGATGTACAATATGTAATCCATCTGGCCCTGGATACTTGAGTTCATTTAGATTAGCTGATTTCTTTCTTATTCCCTCCTTGACTATCCTAAGCTCAGTTCTCCCTAACTCTAGCAGTATAACTCCAGCTAGGGCTTCATTTCCCTTCTGAGAGAAGGCAGATGCAAAACAGGAATTAAGAATATTTGCCTTCTCACTATCACTGATTCACCACTTTCTTCTCTCACTGGAGGAGAAATGGGTTGCAAAGCAATCTCCAGGAGATGCAGTTCATGGGAATTACTGCTCTCATAATAATGCCTAATATTTGTTCTCTTTTAGCTTTGTATTTTATAGTTTTTAAAGCTTTTCTTAATAATAACAGTTGTTCCGTCTATATTGTTTTTTTACCCTTGTTGTATGCTGCCCAGAGTCACTTGTTTGTGAGATGGGCGGCCATATAAATTTGACAAATAAATAAATAAATAAATTTTGAAATATTGTGAATGAGGTTATTTTTTTCTAACCCTCATCCCTGCATCTTTAGTGACTCTGTGAGAACAAATGGAGGGAGGAGGGTGGGAGGGGACCAAAATTCTATAGTAATTTCTTCTAATTTCTGATTCATTCTGATTAGATAATTGGTGTATGCCAAAATTTAATGGAACCTTTCCCCCTTGCTATTGTCCAGAATGTTATGACTACTCAGAACTTCCAGTTAGAGTAGACAAAGATGGCTGGAAATTTTTGGAGCTACATTCCCAAAACATCTAGAGAGAGATAGCTTGGGAGGTGCTCATATAGATAGGGCATACGTGATACATTTAAAAAAGGGGTGGAATTTTGAAGATATTATTGCCACTACCATCTTGACATTTTTGGCTGCTCTACCCACCCCTGGGAAAGACTCTGAACTTAGGTGGAAAAAATTAGCCTCTAGGAAATAAAATGACTGTCCAACAGATGTACAGAGGTTACTCAAGGAAGCAAATAATTTTATAAAAATCCGTCAATTTCCAAACTGAATTTCAGTTCTGAATAGAATTCAGTCTCTTGGGGTCAAGAGTGGGAGGAAAAAGTGGAAGCAGAGGAAAAATATGCTGTTTGGCCACTTAACGCGAGCATAGGTTTCATTACTGTAGGGCATTCTTTCGCAACCTAGTATTTTTCAGTGTTCATCCTGGATGGGAATTCTGGGAGCTTTAATCTTAAGACATCTGGAAGACATGAGAACAGGGAAGCAGTATGACCAAGGAACTGTGAGTATGGCAAAGGATTCAGAGAAAAGTTTGGGTTTGAGCTAGACTTTGTTGTAAATAAGAATGGTGGCCTAATGAGGCACTAGAGAAGTCATTTTCAGGCATAAATGTAGGCCACATATATTTTCTTCCCTTAGATAATGATCTGACATTTTATTGATAGGGTACTGGTGTTTGTATTGTTAGATACTGTTTCAGATTGCTTGGTCTGCTGTCTTTGATATGTTTTGTTTGCTCTCACCAGTTAGTTTTAACTGCTTCCTTTTGGAAGAAAAAAAGGTTCTTATGAATATTAAAAAAGATCAGTGCTTGGCCTCAACAAAATCTCCAGCCTCGTCTGACAGATACAATTAATATTTTTTAAAAGGAAAAGAAATCTGAGGAGATTATGTTCACGAATCTGTATCACCTGTAATGGCTTGGAAACATGAGAAATGAAATGCATTGCTTTTATTGTTTTTAGGTGGTTGAGTGATTGTGCTTGTGTTTAAAAGCAGATTTATTGAGAGCTTTCTGAGAACATAGAGGACAACATGAAAAGAGAGAGCAAGCCCTCTCTTATTATTCCTCTTTACTCAGGCCTTCTGCGAAGTACTGCACCTAATAAAGTCATTTCCAACAAAGAGTAACTCCTTCTAATTTAGTGTTTCAGTCACAAATGGTCAACAATTCAGAATCAACATTTACTGTCATGATCAAGTAACACAGAAAGTATGAGGACCAGGAAGAGGAGAAGAAGGGATGCTTTGAGGAGGTTCCAGTGTATCCATCTGCACTGGGCCCCAGGAAAGTGGAGACAACCTAAGCAAAGGAAGAGGATGAAGTGGGTTGTGGGAGAACATACCTATGAAAATGAGATGGCTATGTCTGCCTCCCCACCATCCTTCTCTGCTCCAAGAGGGTCCTTCATCTTCACCTCAGGCCATTGGTATTTTCAGTTGGCAGGTCCAACTCCATGTTAGCCCATGTTAGTCCACAAGGAGTTCAGAGGGGTTTCAAATGAGCTGGTCTACCCATTAGGGAATGCAGCTCCATGTTAGTCAATGGGACCATATTTCTACAAGATTTTACTGTGTGGTGAGTTTGGTATGCAATATGCTTCTTCTAGATACATCTTTAATTTTTAGTTCAGGTTCTGTCACATTCTATTTTGAATACGTAATTTTAACATCTCATTTTGCAGGAAACTAACACTGCAGAAGATGTACAGGGGGACTCCAAATTTGATATTGCATTGGGCTCCCAAATTCCTTACTGGCCCTGAAAAAGAACAAAGAGAAATGAACGCATGAAGGCATAATCTATCAGAATTTGTGGATTATTCAAAAGTATTCAGGAGGCAGTGCTTGCCACTAAATATTAATAAAAGATTAGAAAACACATGGTCTCAAATTTTACTAGACTTGTGAATAGTTATGAGATGAAGCAGTTGAAGAAAATTACAATGTAATGGTCTGCATTTAATTAGTGAAACTTGGGGCAGGGAATCACTTTGTGCCCATTGTATAATTATCTTTATTCATGCACACTTGTGCACTGATGTACACATAATCCCCGCTGTTTCAAGGATCCTTCTGCTTGACAGACTCTGATGCTGTATATATAGTTTGTAAATATGCCAGAAAACTGATTAGAAGTTTTGACATGTACCTAAGACAAGTAAGGATGCAAATACAAAAAGAGTGGCAGGAAAGCTGGAAAAAAGTGGAATAAAAAGCCAGCAGAATTTATGACATGCCTAAGATGAATGCAGCAGTAAAGAGTAGGGGTGCTGTTAGATAATCAAAAGATCTGGAGCTTATAAGACACAAATTTGCACATGCTAATTTATGTGCATGTGCATACAGTATTTAGTTGCTTCTTAAATGATTTTTTTTCTCCCCTGACCACTCATACTAGCTCCACTGCTACTTCCTATTTATGAAGATATAAGCCCCAATGAGCTTAATTAGTGGCAAGTATAGCTGTACAGGATTGCAATGTAAATTGCATGATTGCTGTAGATTTTAGGAGTGTTTGCTATAGGACTTATAATTTACATAGAGCTCAGCAGCAGCAGAACAATAAAAGCTTGTGATCACTCCTCATCATGAGAACATGCATTCTGCTATGTTAACCTGCCTGCCTGTGTGTTACTTCTGCTTGATTAATGAAATCTTCTTAAGAACCCGAAGCCCTCTAGATTCTCTCACACATACGCTATGGACATTATAAGTTCCCTTCCCCCTAGAATGTACCAGTGGCTACAGATTTGTTAGTGTCACTCTTGCATTTGAATCTCAAGGGTTGTCTCAAGGCATTTTGCTGCCTGAAGTGGAGCACCAGATGGCACCACACCACAGGATCCTTCCTGGTCTGGATCATCCCCTGTCTCTTGCAGGCAGACATAGATTCCTCCCCGCTTCCCTCATCTGCTGCTGACTCAGAATGAGAGTCTTATCAGGCTCTTGTTCAGAGTGTAAAAGAGATCAAGGGTACCACTGCAGAAACCACCTTTTTCTTCTCTTCTTCTCCTGCTCCTAGGTGTGACACAAGTGTTACTATCTGTGGAGGATCATTAGTTAGAAGTTCATTCAGGTGAGAGTCACACAAAGGCAAAATTAGTATAATAGAGGGCACGGTTGTTATTGTTGTTTGGTCAAGTGTGTGTGTGTGTGTGTGTGTGTGTGTATGAAGAGTTTTGTTGGAACACCTTTGTCTACTTCCAACACTGATATCTTCCTCTAAGGATGTGACCTCTAAATTCCTCTCCCTATGTTTCCATAAAGAAATCTCTTTGAATTACAACAATCACTGCACTGGTCTTGAGATTTTCTAAATGTAAGTATTATTGTCAGTCTGTCATGTCTAGCAAGCCCTGCAGTGTGTTTTTAATGGAAGAAGACAGGATTTAATTTTCCCTCCTGCAAACATAGGGCCATGATGAATTTCACATATATAAATATGAATACAAGGGTAACTGAACCATTGGTTCCTCTAACCTTTTCATGCAGTGAACTACAATTAACAGTAATTGCTTCTATCTCTATGGGAAAATATATCTCTGTTGACAAACTCAACTATCTGATATCCAAGAGCACATAGTAATAATAGAGCGAGATGGAGTACCTGCAGAGTGAAATAGCAAAAACATCGACTACATGTTCAGACTATTCTCTCTGGTAAATAAATGAAATTGTTTCCTGACAGTGAATCACTGAAGAGGGAAAAATTGTGAGAGTAGAAATAGATATATAAATATGGTCAAAATATGATCAAAAGAGAAAAGCACCAAACATGCACTCATTTAAAGTTTGTAAGTATAGACTACTGTAATAAGTAGAGAAAATTACAGTTAAAAGTGTATATTATAAATATCACCTAGATACATAATTCTGGGGTTGATTAAAGGTAGAACCTATTGGATTGATCAAAGTATCAATTGCATTTTGAATCACACATATATGCTTGCAAATCCAAGCTGTGGTTTATGCTTCAGTGCAGAATGGCATCCATGGCATTACTGTTGGCATTACTATCAATTATGGAACAAGATCTGGAACTTAATTTTTGTGTATTGTGTGTTTGTGTATCGAAATGGGATGTGTAAATCCCCTGTAATAAATAAGTTGAAAGTTAATTATGGTAGAAAGGCCTAGGAAGGATACCTTGAAGGTCAGTGCTAGAAGAACTTTTAATAATCCTAAATAGAGTAGCTTTTGGTCTCCTTAACATTAATCAACAACTTCATCTCAGAATGGGGAAGATCACCTTGTCAGAAGTTGCATTACCATGTGAAGCACCTCTAATGTTGGGATTTGGGAATGCCAAGAAAGCAATGGGTATTAGATATGGAAGGTCAAATGGGACAGGCTCCTCTGCCTAAAGATATTTTTCTGAATCATCAAACCATATACTTAAAACCATAATATATTTTGTAATTCATAAGGAATTACTGACATATTGGAAAATTGTAATCTCCGTCACATTCTAGATGCCTCGTTTACTTATTTGTATTTTACTATTTGTATTTTATTATTTCATTCTTGTTATAAGTCTGTCTTCTTGTTCATACTGTTTCTCTAAAACATTTTTTAAAAAATCTGAAAAAGCAAAGGCAACACAAAATGAATGCAATCCACTAGGATTATATGGCTGATCACAAGGACTAATGCAGTTAACAATAATTTGTAAAAGTTGATGTGAGAAAGGAACAGTATGAAGCCTAGGTCCCCTTCCCCCAAAAGAAGCTATTGTTTAAGAAAATAGGAAACTTTGACCAAGTGAAAGAGCAAAGAATTATCACAGGCAATAAGAATGAAAACTATAGAAATCCTTAAAGTATGATAAGAGATTTATGATGGATATGAAACAGGGAGATGTAAATGAGCAGAGAGACAGATCCCAAAGCCTCTAGCAAAGTGCAGGAGTTAAGTCTTTGCTCTGGGCAAAGTTCTATTTTTCACTTTCCTCCTTGACTTTCATTACTACAGCGTGCAGATCATTTGCATGTTCAGCTATCAAAGTAGTGTCATCAGTATACTGCAAGTTATTTATGTTTCTTCCTTCCATTTTTTTTTAGATTTTTTATCTCATCTTTCCTATTTTATAAATAACTCAAGGTGGTGAACATACTTAATACTCCTTCTCCTATTTTCCCCACAGCAACAACCCTGTGAGGTGAGTTGGGCTAAAAGAGAGTGACTGGCTCAGAGTCACCCAGCTGGCTTTCATGCCTAAGGTAGGACTAGAACTCACAGTCTCCTGGATTTTGACCTGGTGCATTAACCATTAGATCAAACTGGCTCTTTTAAAACCATGCTTCTTTCTTTCCAGTCCGGCTTCCTTTAATATACAGGGTGTACCAAAAGCCAGGCCCCACAGACAATTTATTATGTAAATTACATTAAATGTTTGAATTGGTTGCTATTTTCTTCTAAACACTTCCTTATTTGTTTGACACGTGACCTTTGAACATTCCTAAGTACAGTAACATTTTCTCTGAAAATAAATACACAAATAAAATTAATAAGATATATTGTGATTGGCTTATGTGTACACCCTGTATATTCAGTGTATAGGTTGAATAAATAAAGACAGCCTTGTCTCACTCTTTTGCTGACCTGGAGCCAGTCTGTTTTGCCATATTCTGTTTGGACTGTGGATTCCAGTCCTGTATGTAGGCTTTGCATGAAGACAATGAGAGATTCTGGGATTCCCATTTTCCTAAGCAGATTCCACAACTTGATATGGTTGACACAACTGAAGGCCTTTCAATAAAGCACATATTGGCTACTTCTTGTTACTCTCTGACTTTCTCAATTATACAGCATGCATCAGCAATAATATCTCTTGTTCTGCTTTTTCTAAAACCAGCTTGAACATCTGGTGTTTCCTTTTCCATGTAGGAATCTAATCTAATCTAATCTAATCTAATCTAATCTAATCTAATCTAATCTAATCTAATCTAATCTAATCTAATCTAATCATATCATTATTTTGCTAGCATGTACAATTAAAGTTATTGTGCAATAGTCTGCACAGTCTGTTAAGTCTCCTTTCTGGTATTGATATGTAGACTGACCTCTTCCAATTGGTTGGCCATGGTGTTTCAAATTCTCCAGATTTGCTGGCATAGTTTGCTCAGAACTTTTACTGGTTCACCATTGCCTTCTCTGACCCAGTATGAAATGTTACTAAAGTGATCATCTGCCTCCACCATCTCCAATGTCACTGCTGGATATAGGTGCTGGCTTGCTTTAGCTGCATAGCTAAAGATTACCTTCTTGCCTTGGGTGACTCTGCTGGGAATATATTCTCTGGTCTAAACTCCAGCATTCTTCCATCATCCCTCTCAGAAATACCCACTACCACCACAATGACGCAGCAAGGCAGGACTTGGGGAGGTGGGTACAAATTTTTGTCTATGCTCAATTTTCTTTCTTTTTCTTTTTTGACACTGATGAGATTGTGTAAAATTATATGATGATGTCTGCTACCTGAAAATACTGTTTGACCTCTGGGTTAACATCTTTAATAGCATAGAAAGAAAGAAAGTACTGGAAAAACTATTGCAATCAAAATAGACAGACATAAGCTAGGTAATCAATGATTTATTCCATAAAAGCTTTATGTACATAACATAATTTGATACTTTTGGGGGGATCTATATAGTTTTCATGTCTATATCAAATGTTGGCATTACAATGATGCTGTTTAATTTTTGAATAATTCCTTATGCTCTTCTAAATCCATAATGCATAATTTTTGGTAACCACAATAAAGAATTAAAATATGCATGCATGATATTTTTCACACTCATTTTTTTTCTTGCTGCACGATGTCCACAGAACTGTCTCTTTCTCTCTCTCTCTTACTTTCAACAAGTTTGAAAAAAATAGGGTTTTTTTCCCCTCTTGCTTCTCCAGTACGATTGCTAATTGTTGATAGTGTTTTGCTCGCTCCTTTTTCACTTAACATTGGAATAGTCTTTTTTCTCATCTATCCTTGTTCCTCTTTTTTCTCTCCATCTTTATTCAATTTTAATCCAGTGAGTAGGGATCACTGTAAATTTGTATCTACCCAGTATCAAAGAGTGGTTCACATAACATATATTAACAGTATGTAATATAATACATATAATATTGCTATGTTCAATAATCAAAACCAACTGGGTCTGAATGATCCATGACTGATAAGCTATTTTCAATTTGACAAAATTGCATACACCTGATAAACTTTAATAATCTCCAAAGAACCATTAAACTACTGATATCATCCATTGTAAGATGGCTGAGACCATATACTCAGCAGATATACTTGTGCTGAATTTAGACATGAAAAGGTGAAACACACACACACACGCACACAAGCGCGCAACATCTTAGACTTTGCTGCTATTAGCTCTGTGTTTTAACCTATGCATCTGTGGAAAACTATCTGCTAACAAGTGTCTTAGACATCAATATAATCTAATTGGGAAACATCCAGTTTACTTACTGCTCTATTTAGATAGCACATCTGCCCGAGATATCACATCTGAAGAGCTATCTGAAGTGCAGATCCAACTTGCATTCTCCAAGGATTTAATTTATCTTCTTGCAAAAAACATTATAGAACTCATGACATTTGTAAACTAAGCTACTTTTGGAGTGCTTTCTTCTCAATGGAAGATTGAAACTACTACAAAATGAAAGAATCTGTTCTTTATAGCTATGGAATGCTATGATTTATTTTAAGTTTAAGAAGTTAGTAATTGCCGCTTCATTGCATTGCCATCTTTTATTGAAATTTGTTAGACTGATTGTTGTGAGCTGCCCAGAACTGTTGAGAGTTGGGCAGCATGCTATTACTACTACTACTACTACTACTACTACTACTATTATTATTGTTGTTGTTGTTGTTGTTATTATTATTATTATTATTATTATTATACAGTTGAGTAGAGTAGCCAACATTCTGTTGGTGAAAAAAGTTTGATTTGTAATGGGTGGTTTGGTTTCTTATCTGCGTCTAAAGCCAAAATGCCCTTTTCATTTTCCTGAAATGAGAGGTATTTAGAGTCATCCAAAGAAGCCAATTCCCCATGTATTTTTATAATTTTTTATTTAAAAAGTTCTGTTGACAAGCAAAAATAATTCATTATATTACTATAAAAAAAAGGAGGCAAACACGGCTTTGGGTAATTAATATTTTGATGCCATTTGCCTTCTAGAGGCAGAGCTTAAAAAAGAACCCTGATACTTGTTAAGATGCCTGCCTGTGGTTAACTCTAGGTTTTTGTTGAATTTGACTTCCTTCATAAGAGCTGTGTCTCTTGAGGGAAGCCAGGTTCCAGATGGAGCACTCCTGAGACTTTTCTTACAGCTATGATAACTTTCTATATGTGAACAAATCAAACACAATTGTACTAGTCGTGTGCATAGGGAGGCTGAAAAAGGCAAGATGGCACTTATGGGCTTGCGACTGAAGCCCTGCATCCTTTCTACATGGGTTGACATCGTACATGTGTACAACGGGTTTGGACTTGGATCATGACACTGAGACTGCCATCTTGCCTGTTTCGAACCCCTCCCCGCCCCCTGCCTCGATGCTGCTGTTGTGCTTAGTTTAAACCAGTACTTCAATCTGACAGCAAGGAAATAGTCTTGATCAACAGTGGTTACCTTTCCAGAAATAAAGTTAGTGACATCTGAGCCTCAGGACAGATTTGTACAACCAAAGCAGTATGGAAGGCAGGATCAGCTCCACCGTTGGACAGAGTAAACCAGAGACCTCAGGCAGCAGATAGAGAACAACATCATGGCGTAGGACAAAGAATTGCTGTGTGTTAGCCATCTGCAGCACCCCTGTTACATTTTGGTGTGGTGGAGAAGACTGTTACTTGTGGGTGTGGTAGAAGAAACAGTTGAAGAAAGATTTGGCTGCTGCTCTAGCTAAATTGGACCTAGCCCTGGTTAACAAACCCTGGAATCTGAGATGTTGCTTGAGGCTGTTACATATCTTGAGCTGGCCCTGCTGAGAGCTACTTTCCCAGGGTGACTTTCCATCCTGCTGGGAGTGTGTATGGAAACATATTGAGCAAGTCTTTTCTATCTGAATTGCATCCTGCCAGGAGGAAGTAGCATTTAATTGTATCCTGCAAATGCAGCCTCTCTTTGCCACCAGTGGAATGAGAATAAAGCTCTGATAGTACTAGCAGTACCATTTGCTTTCCTCTTTGCTTACAGTGTTTTTGTACATCTTTTAAAGTCTGGATTTTAATCCAGTTGACACTGTTATTCCTCTAAAGTATTTAAGCTGAGCTGTCATCCTTCTCTGTACTGAAAACAGAACACTTTGCTTTGGGATTTCACTCAATTAGAGAGAGGAAAACTGAGAATTCTTTTTCAGGCCTAAAAAGTTCTTAAGAAAATTTCAAAGATTGAACGGTGTTTAGAAACTAGTGATGAGGAGATGGAATTTAAATATTAAGAGGCAGGAATTTGCCTTCTGGTGAAATATGATATTTGCATAATAACAAGAATGTCTCCTTTGTTGGAAGGAGAATTGCTGACTAGAAGCTACAGTTCAGGTGCTGAGATGATCTTCAACCTTGTTTGGCAATTGGAAATATGCTAATTCGAATGGCTGGTTGCCCATCATATTCTGAACGCTTAGTAGGAATAAAACTGAAAGAATATACAAATAGTACAGTAAAAGTGGGTGTGGGGCATAATCCCTTCTTTACAGGTACATAACAACTGCTTTTAACAGAGCTGTAGTACTTTAAACCAACTAGAAAGCTGACCGCTGAACATGAATAAACAAGCTTAGTCTGTGTGAATATTTGAGAAGTGCTTGCTTCATCAAAAAAAAGGTCCACAGTGGCAAGGTGTGAGAATTCATTATAACAAATGGAGCTCTATGGCCTCTTGCTACTTTTGTAGTGCTATGTAAATGTAATGCTCTCTGCAAATATCTATGGCACAGTAGAGCAAATTATTCCAATTCATGAGAGGAGAGCAAAATGGATTTGCTCAGCTCTGAAACTCACCATGTAGCTTTGGGCAAATCATTATCTCTCAGCTTATCTACCTTGGAGGATTGTTGTGAGGTTAAATGCCACCTTGAGTTCTTTGTAAGGAGTGCAGGATACAAATGAAAGATATTTCATTGAAATGCTCAGGAGATAATAGACTGCTGTTTGAGAATACTGTTGAACTTTTCAACTGGCTGATTACAAGGCGATCTCATTTTTGTGCACAACTTAGTTATATTGGAAAACAGAATTTTGGACTAAAAGATGAGATGTTTCTATCAGACTGTACATAAAACATGTCTTGTAATGTTGGGATTTAAACTAACTGTTTTCCCCAACAATTTTTTTAAGTAAACAAGGAACTGAATATGGAGTGAATATTTAAATATGTCATAGTCCAGAACATTTATGTATGCTATAATTGCTGTGCATAACATTGCTTACCCTGGAAAGGAATAGAGTGCTGAGTATGTATGTATGTTCTCATTGCAGTTTAGCCTTCTTCTCAAAAACCATAAAGAACATGTCTTTGGATCTTACCACTGAAGAATTCTGATCCACATGATTAAAAATTCTTCCATGAAACTGTAATCTTTTTAATGGAAAACTAGATTCTTGGCTTATATCTTTATCTTTCTATGATCTAGAAAACGTAACAGTTTAAATGTATTCTTGTACCCCAAATGTGGGAGTTGCAAATTATGGGACCCATCTTAACATCTGAATCGGGTGAGGTGTCTGCGTGGTGCAGTGTTAAATGGTTGGATTAGGATTGGAGAGACACAAACTCAAACCAGTTGTCAACTATGAAAGTTTACTGGTTGGGGAGTGATTTGGGTTTGAGTCCTCAGCCCAATCTGTTGCATGTGGTTAGGTGGGGAGAAAATGTATACTGTCATGAATATAAAGCAGGATATAAATCTAAGCAGCAATAGCAACAAAATAACAATGTCAAAAGATGCAACCACTTGAGCAAAGGCTCTTTGGCTACATACAGAGAATAAGAGGGCAAAGATTTTCCTTTATTCTCATTCTCTCTCCCTCTCTTTGCAGAAAATCAAACCCCTTTTCTCCGAAAAGCTGGCACTTTTTTTTTACATGGTGGAGATTTGGGAGTTGGTGATAGTTTGCAGGGAAAGGAGGGTTACCCCTTCTCCTTTCCATTGCAGGTCCTCTGAAAATCACTCTGATAATTATGTTTTTTTAAACAGAGCTCCATATGAACTGGAGCGGCTCTGTTTTATATGCCAAGTTGCCAGATTGGAATAGTCTCCAAAGCACCTAAGTTGGATCTATCTGTAAGCCAAAGACTTTCCACTTTGTGTTCCATTTGCTTCTTGGTGTTTTATCTTCATACCTCTTGAAAGCTCTACTGAGGTGACCGGCTCTTGTGAACCATTGTTGCTCGGGCTTTTCCATACTATATCGTACTGAATTGACTTCAGTGGCCTTTTTAAAACAGGAAAGAGTCCACTGAGATTCAGCAAAGCGTACTGATCTGATTGCAGTGAAACATGAACTTCATGCAGGTGTAGCCTATGGGTCCCAAAGCACCAAAATGCTTTTAGAGATCTTTTTACAGTTAGTGCAAAGGGGGCTGTAAGACACTTTCTTAAATGCACTAGTTTCCCTGCCCACCTTCAGAATCCTGGTAAGTCCTCTGTGTTTTAGCCTTATTATTTTGCAGACTAGCAAGGTATAGTAACAGTGAAAATCAGGCTTGAAATGTGATATTTGCACACATTTTGTTTATCACTGTCTGTTTATTATACTTCATTTTGAGCTTAGGTCTGTTTGCAAGTCATTTCTTGGGATCTTCCTTCATAGACACTCCACTGGTCTTACTGTTGGAGGCTTAAAAGGCAGTAGGATGGAAAGGAAAATTTGCTTTGCAAGACTCATTGTTCCAATATATGAAATCTTTTTGCTTATCTTATTCAAAGATAGAGGGTCTCTCTCTCTCTCTCTCTTTCTGGGTAGGGAGAGTTCAAAGTGCTGGCTTCAGGTTATCTTGTATTGAATGGGCTTTTACCAAAGGAATGGAATCATTTTTGATGGGAAGCTGTTAGGCTTTGATCAGATGCTTTTCTGCTTTTGGAACACCCATGTTCCATTCAGTATGCTGCATGCATGCATGCCAGAGGCCTGCTTGATCTACCTGGAGTATATTTTGCTCACCGTCACACTATTATGCAAAGCTTATTAAAATGCAAGAACTTTCCTTCCTCTACCATTATGTCTTCTGTGCAATTCTTCTGACCTCTGGCTAAGGCACCCACTGTATATTCCTTGTGGAATAATAAGCTTTTGTTTCTGCCAAAAAATGTTGGTTTAGTTCTCTTTCAGTCTATAAATCCATCTGGGTTGCGCCCGCATATACATGCAGCACGGCTCCATCTTCCGCAGTTTCGTTCAGCCTCAGCGTCTGCTGGGCACATAAATAGAACCAAACAGACAGAAGAACAAGGAAAGATGCCCTAATCTAAAAGGAATGTTAATGTTAAGATCGCCATTAACCATAATTTCCAGATACGTATCTTTGAAAAGAAGCCAAGTGATGCATTTAATATCTTCCACTCCAGCTGATCCTCAGTTCATCGCTGTCTTAATATGCTATAAATAGTACTGTCTCCCACTCTTGGGTAGAATAAACGCACTTATTAATCACTATAAAATGGTTGTCTTTTATGTAACCCTATACACATTTCTGCAAAAATAAGTCCCACTATGCTCCCAGGTAAGCATTGTGCTCTGAGTCTGCTTAATGCTGAACGTAGCAGCTAGGCATATGGGCTTTCCAGATGGCTTTGAAAGAGGGTCAAACTAGTCATTTTCCTGATATTTAGCCTACAGTTATGTAGACCATTTCTGCTTATCTACTGCAGGCATGAGAGGGATGGGAACGGCAGTGCCGATCTTCGTAGGAAAGACAGGCTGTGGAAGGGGATGATTATCTTCTCCAGAGTGTGGTGGTGCCAATCTTCCCTATCAGAACATTTACAGGGTGTGCAAGCAAGCGCCCATGGGTGATAGCAAGTAGTGTTTTCTTGAATAATCCTCTCAAGAGCATGCACAGGCTCTGTTAGTGGGCTGGAGAGAGCAGAGAAACTTTGTCATCTGCAGGCTGCATTTCATTGAAGACGCTATGCCACATCCCACTTCATTGTGCCTACAACTAAGTAAAGTGAAATGTGAGAGGCAGCTTCATGCTCGCTATCAAGAGACATCTAATTTGACCCTCTGTCACAAATTTTTAGTTTCATTCTCTCATCTATGCAACGTGTATAGTAGAGTTCTGTCTCTTATGGATACTGTGAAGAAAAAGGAAGTTGGAAAGCATGTTAAACTGTGTTTAATGAATAAAACTAACATTTCATAATCAATGCAGTTTTGAGACTTGAGAATTATAGATGATTGTAACTGCTATATTTAAACCTATTTTTTCAAGAAAAAAATAGCTAAATCTGTAAAGAGCAGAATGGCTGATCTATTGGAGTCCTCTATTTTAGAACTTTTAGATCAACATTTATTTTAATCTTTGCACTACACGAAGTGCGAACCAACTTCTGTTAACTTTTGCAGGAGCAGAGATGGTATCTGTAAAGAAGCAATTATTCTGGATTAACACTGTCATTGTTAAGAGCCAAATTTAAGTTAATGCTTATAAAAGGCAAGGAATTTGCAGCGAAGGTTGTCTGTATCAAAATAAAGTGCTTTACATTTCTATTAATTCTACAATAAATTATAAGGCAGAGTCTTCATATTCTCTTGTAATTTCTTCCTTGGAACTCAAGGAAGAAAACTAGTGATCTACTTTTACAGCCATCAACAGGTAATAAAATATTATTAGGATTTGAACTAAAGTTATACATTTACTTTATATTGCCTAATCCTTTATACATTTTGAAATATTCAGGAAGAATTCAGAATCTGGTCATTAGAGCTCAAAAGGGGTGCTCAGGAATAACGGTAAAAGATGGGTTGAGCAGGCTATTGGTCTATTGTGTGGGGAATGGAGAAGACAATAATGGGGAAAACAGACAAGGTGGATCTGCTTAGCATATCCTCTCAGAAGGGAGAGGGAGCTCTTATTAACACAATTAAGGAAAATGGGGTGGAGTGGCAAAATACAGCTCAGAATCAATAAAGGTATTGTAAATACCTACTTTGCTGTCTTAAATAAATGTAAATCAGCAGGGCCAGATTAACCACTTACAAGGGCATTGAAGAAGCTGGAGGAAGTGATCTCAGAACTTCTTACCCTAATCTAAAACTCCTGGAGACCTGGTGGGGTGTCTAAAGATCATAGACAAGCAAAGAGTCCCAGTATCGGAAAGGGGAAAAGGAGGCCTTGCCAAAGAGAAGATTGAGGGGAAATATAATAATCTACAAATATAAAAAAAGGCTGTCACCTGCAAGTGAAGATGAATTTGTTCACCACAGAAACTGAGGGCAGGACAGTTTCTTACTTTAATTATTATTCTCAACATCTAATTAGTTATAATCTTCAGATTCAGTACAGCACATGGATTAAAATCTGCTACCTGGAATTTCAACTATTTTGTGCTCATATCTGCAGTTTCAGATTACATGTCCCAAATGACTAAAGCCTAACCACATTTTATATAAACAAGATGAGCAATCGTATCATGAGTTTTAAAAAACAAGCCAAACCAGGAGTGGGTATGTATGTGGGTATGTATAATGTGACTGATGTAACCCTGAACAAGTCAGAGAGTTTTAAGCCTGTTCCCCAGCAGTGATTTGATGATCATGGCTCCCAGCCCAGTCATTTAATTGAGGGAGAAAACTCCTAGTTGTATAGTAGGGGATTTTTCTCAGTACTAATGCTGCACCAAGTTGAGGTATTTTTATTAAGATTATGCCTGGGGAGGAAAGTTTTAAACTAAACCCTGTGCCTGAAGTCATGATTTGATTGCTAAACACATCATTAATTTAATGTGTAGTATGTAGGCCCTTATTTTTTCCCCACAGAATATTTTACAAATCAAATAAAATCAAGCTGCCAGATAGATTTGCTTCCAAATCACTTTTTACCATACAAATTGTTGTTGTTCAGTCCTCCAGTCACTTCCAACTTTTTGTGACCCAATGGATATCATTTTGCCAGGCCTGTCTGTCAGTATCTGCTTCCTTGAATCCTTGTAAACTCATGCTTGTATCATCAATGGTAGCCTTTGGCCGGTTTGTCTTCTGTTGGCCTCTTTTTCTACTGCCTTTGATTTTTCCAAGCATCAGAATCTTCTCCAATGACTCTTGGCTTTGCACTACATGTCCAAAATATCTGAGCTTTAGCTTCATTATTAGTGCTTCCAGGAAGCAGCCTAGATCTTTTTCATCTAGTGCTGAATTATTTATTCTTCCTGTGGTCCACAGAATTCACAACCATTTTCTCTAGCATCACATTTTTCATCATTCAGCCTTTCTGATGCAGCTTTCACAGCCATGCAAGTAGATGTGTTCCAACATAATTCAACATACATTCCAATATTCATCTGTCCTTCCTGGGCTGCTTTTCATGCAACTGAAAGCTTGGTGCTTTTTTTCCCTCAGAGGCCTGCCACATCCTCCCTAAATAATTCAAATGTCCAGATATTCATCAGACTTTCCTGGTGGGCAGCCATTCTTCAACCATTTTTATAGAGGATGTTCTTTTATCCTTCCTCCATCCCTCCAGATTTCTTCACATACCTGCAAGCCCTTGGCATATCATTTCCAATCTGTACAGAACTCCCCTGCTCCCCAGTTTCAGGACCCAAACATGTGCAGTTGCTTTGTGGGAAGGACTTGTGAATAGGCAGCAAGACAATCATTGACTGAAAGGCTCATTCAGCAAATCATTCAGCATTGCTCATTCTCTGAAGCAGATGGAATGCATATCAAGAAAGGAATGAAAATGCAGACTTCCCAAGACAGATTGGACTACCTTTTATGTCACACAGCATTTCGGTAATGGCAAGCGCTAGTCATTTTGAATGCCTCTAGCACTGCCAGTCAAAGGACTTGGTACAGCTATTCTGCTTCTCTTCCTGATCAGGTATTCTGTGGTAAGAAAAAAAAAAGAGTTGGTAGGAAATCACAGGAACTTTCCCATGCAGGACAATCTTTTGGGGATTGCTGCCTCATAAACCTCTGTGAAAAAAAGGGTGATTTTATGATGAAAGCCTTAGTTTGGAACCATTCTTCTTTTTTATTCAATTTATTTATTAAACAAATATATAGGATCGTCCATCCAACCAATGGTACTCTGGGAGAGGAATAAAAGATAAAAACAATAAAAATAAGATCAGTTAAGAAAACTAGTCAAGGCCCCTGTGTAGAATCTCCCTGACCACACAACAAACACACACACACACACACACACACACACACTGGGCTCCACAAATATTGCAACCCCAGTGCCTGAGTGGAGGGGGGGGGGAACAGTTCTCCAAGGCCTTTCGGAAGAAGGTGAATTGGGTTGGGGCTGTCTGAATCTCACAGAGGCAGCTGTTCCAGAAGTCAGGCCTGTGACAGAGAACGCATGCTTCCTAGGTCCCACCAGGTGACCCTGCTTCACTGAAGGGACCCAGAGCATGCCCATCCTGCCAGAACTCATGGGAGGAGCAGAAACTATCTGGGATAGACAGTCCTGCAAGTACCCTGGCTCCATGCCATGTAGGGCTTTAAAGGTGACAGCTAGACCCTTGAAATATATTTATTTATTTATTAGATTTGTATGGCTGCCCATCTTAAAATACAACTCTGGATGGCTTGCAACAATAATAAAAACCCCAAACTATAAAAACCATAAAACACAATCAAAATGTGACACCTTAGTCATCCCCTGGGGTGCCCCAACACCAACCCCAAACAACCTCACTCTACCACTTAATGGCCTTTTGCCTTTCAGAAAGCAAAAAGGTTGGGGGCCTGCTAGATCACCAGGGGGAGAGTGCTGCTTAAGGTAGGGCAGTCACAGAAAAGGTACACCTCCAAGGTCCTAGTAGATGGTGACATTTCAGGGAAGGGACTTGGAGTGTGCCTACTCTATCCAATTTGGTAGGACAGGCAGATACTCTGTAGTCCTTCTAAATTGCACCCAGTAGCCTACAGGAAGCCAGCACAGATCATGTAGAGCTCATGCAATAGTCCATTTAGGAAGTGACTAAGATATGAGTGACCAGGAGTAGCGCTTCATTATTTAGGAATGGACACAACTAGTGCACAAGATGGATTTGTGCAAAGGCCTGCCTGGCCATGGCTGTTATCTGCTCCTTGAGCGGGGGCTACAAGTACAAATGGACCCCCAGATTGTGCACCAACTCTGACTGGGGGAATGTAATCCCATTTAGAGTTAATGATGGAAGATCTCTAGACATGGGAGGGCCTAAAACCACAGCCACTCAGTCTTGTCAGGGTTCAGCTGAAGCCTGTTCTTCTCCATCCAAGTTTGCATAGCCTGTAGGCACTGGAAAAACACCTCACTTGGATAGCCAGGAGCAGAAAAGTATAATTGAGTATCTTGAACATACTGATGATACTTAGCCCTGTGCTGATGGATAACCTCACCTGGTGTTTCATGTAGATGTTATATAGGAGTGGGGAGAGAGTCAAGCCCTGTGGCATTCCATAAGACAGGAACTAGCCTTGGAGAAAGGAAGAAAACCACTGAAGAACCACCCCCCCAACCGCCCCAGCTGGCCCATGATCATTAAGGAGGGCCGGGATAGATATGTTGCCCTGTCTCAACTACCAGAGGTCATCTACAAATGTGATCCATGCTGTCTTATTACTCAGTCTAAAACCTGACTAAAATGGCTCCAGAAATTCTGCTTACTCCAGAACCCTTTAAAGCTGCAAGCCTACTACTTTTTCAACAACCTTTCCCAAAAAGAGAAGATTGGAGATCAGACAAAAGTTGCCCAGTACATCTAGCTCCAGCAATGACTTATTGAGGAGGAGGCAAACTAGTCCTTCCTTGAAGGCAGGGAGCACTGTCTTCTTCTCCCACATTCACCACTCACCACTGCTTGGATTCAGTTCCATATCATCTCCTGGGAGACCATGACCAGCCAGGAGGGACATGAATCTAAAACACAGGTGGCAGAACTCAAAGCCCCAAGGACCCTGTCCCTTCTTTGGGACTAACAGGTTCAAACTCAGCTCAGATAATCAGACAAGACTTGGCCTCTGTCACTTTCATGGGATCAGTGTAGCTAGAGTCCAGCTCTTAGGGGATCCCGATGACTTTATCTGACAGAAGTTCAGAATAATCCTCACAAAGGCTTTACAAGGGTTCCCCTGCCCCCTCCTTACCCTGAGGGACCAAGTTGTGTGAAACAGGATCACCAGGTAAGCTATCAGTGGACACAATAAGAGCTGAGAAAAGTACATTTTGCTTGGGCAGACTTGCTCTTAGGTGATGTTCTAAGCATCTCTTATGCCGCTTCATCTCCCAGAGTTCCTTTGAAAACCAATGAACTCTCTGGGACCCTTGCACATAGAGAGTGTGCACAGGCATGATCTGATCCAAGGCCATGATCACCTGCTCATTCCAAGCAGTGGCAAAGGCCCCAGTTCAGCTATGCACTTTTTCTGTACTGGCACTGCTGTCTGCCAGCCAACAAGATAGTAAGCTGGATGCCTGCCACCATCCAGTGATAGGCAAAGCTCAAGGAGAACCTTTAGAAGAAGAGTCTTTTTTACCAGTATATTAGATGGCAACTGCAGATGTAGTCAGCAGGCTTGGCACAGGTCGAGACCAGGAATCCAATAAACAAGTGATGAATCCAAGAGAAAAGACAGGAGACAAAGACAGCTGGAATCCAGAGTTCTAAGCATGGCACAGCAAGTTAAGCATGAAGAGCTGAGGCTTGAAAAGTTCTCAGAGTCTGTTGCCAGTGAGTGAGGCCAATATATCATCAGCCTTCACCCAATACATTGGGGTGAGGGAGGGACTTAACTCCTGGCATTGGCTCTTCTATTAGCTTGTTTCTTGGCAGATCTCTGGAGTTCTGGTCTGTTGTTGAACCTTTATTACACACCTCTGTTTAAGACTGGATAATTGAACTTGAGATTATGAGAGGCTGTCATTGGGTGCAGGTAAAGTGTCCTTGGGGCTTGCTGAATCTGTCTCAACCAGAGTGGAGCCATTGGCTCCACCAGTGTTGGAATCAAGACTATGCTCCCCAGATGCCCCTGATTCTACTTCCTGCCCATTCTCTTCATCTAAGGATAGGTCTAGAAGGGCCATAACAACACTAGAGCTTCAGGAACTTGCCCAAGTTCCCTCTGGAACCCCAACAAGTCTATCAGAGGCAGAGTGACTGAATTGGTCCCTCCTCCCTGCAGTGGGGGCAGACACAGAGAACTCCAAGGCTAACAGGGAGCAATCTGTCCATGAGAAAGTCCTCCAACTCAGATCACACTGCCACTGCCCTGAGTGTCAGCCCTCTGAGGTAGGCCAAAGACCCACAAGTCGGAATGTGCGTCCCCCTTTCTTCCCTTTAACTTCATAAGAACTAGGGAGGATCATGTCTGAGATGCCTTCCCAAATTACATTTCTGCCCCAGACTCAGATTTCTTTTATTTGACCATTGCCTTGATTGTGGCTTTTCCTCCTGTTCCTCAAGGTTATTCCTACAGTCCATGACATTAGGTTATTCCTTCTTCCTATTACATTGAGATAAAAACCAGGTCTAATGTGTGACCCCACTGTGAATCAGGCTGTCAATAACTTGGATGAAGTCCATGGTCTCAATAAACTCCTGAGCCACCTATGATTCTGGACCCAGTGAAGGCAGGTTGAAGTCCCCCAGAACCATAAGCCTGGGGGAACTCCACTGCCAGCCCAGCCACAAAATCAAACAGCTTAGGTTGGGAAATGGCTGAATAGCAGAGAGACCAATACAGAAGCAGCAATTCCATCTGATCCCTATGACCCAGCTTCATAAACAGGGTCTCACATCTAGTTATCGGCAAAGCAATGCCCCTGGAAGCCATTAGGACTGAGGACAATAGCTACATCCCCACCCCTGCTCTGAAGTCTCAGCCAATGCAACACCACAATCCCAGGTGGGCACATTTCTGAGAGAGGAAGCCCCCTTCCAGATGCAACCAGGTCTTGGTAATACATGCCAGATCAGCCTTCTTATCTACAGATGAGGGGGGCCTTATTACAGACCAATCTGGCATTTAGTAATAGGCATTGAAGTGGTTCAATCAAGTGAACACGAAGTGGTTCAGTCAAGGGTATGTGCATGTGTGCAGAGACTTTGGTTTAATTTGTGCCTCTGTGTTAATGCTCAGATTTCTTTTTTTAAAATATAGCTTATGAGAAGACCTACACAACACTTATCTACAAGAGCTGAAGAATTCAGTGTGCAAATGAAGGAAGCATGTGGCTCCTCATCTGTTTCTGCCAGCATCAGTCTATTTTTGCCTTAAATCTATTTTTACTGATTCTAGCACAAAATCATTTTCTTTTCATGCCTTATGGCTAATACGTACTTATATCAGGCCGCTGCCACATTTTCATTTTTCTATGGTTCTTCTTTTGGAGGGAGGCACTGCTTGTATTGGGGCTGTCTTTGCTCTGAAACTAGTTTTCTATGAGCTTTTCAAAATGTGGTTTTGTTATACTAAGGTATCCCTTTGTGTTGCCTGCTGTCCTCATTCTACCCAACTGCTTCTTCTGCAACTTCCTCTATCCTTCAATACAGCCACTGGATGCTCCTGGATTGAATTATTCTTTCCATCATTCTGAATTCCACATTATATAATATACAATACAATTCTTAATTATGGTGAGCCCAAGATATTTCTCAGGCTAAGGTAGAATAGCAAATGCCATCCCTTTTCTCAGGTCTACTGAAGTTAAATCAATGGTGCAACTGCATCTGCAATATTGTGTGCAGTTCTGGTTGTCACACCTCAAAAAAGGAGTAGTGGAGCAAAAAAATATTCAGAGGAAAATAACTAAGATGAGCAGTTTGCCTATGGGAAAAGGTTGCAATATTTGGGGCTTCTTAGCTTAGATAAGGTGAATGAGATGATTAAGGTCTACAAAAATATGCATGGTGTGGATAAAGTAGATAAGGAGAAGCGATTTTCTACTTCCCAAAATGCTAGAACAGAGGTCACTCCATGAAATTAAAACCTGGAAGAATCAGGACAGAGAAAAGGAAATAATTTTTTTACACAAGATGTAATTAAACTTTGGAATTTGCTACCATGATATGTGGTGCTGGCTACCAGCCTGGCTGGCTTAAAAAAAAAAAAAAAGGGTTGGGCCAATTCAGGGAAGTCATGGGGACCAAAGGCTATTAGGCTTGATGGCAGTGTGACTGCCTCTGAAGGCCATCTGCTGGGAGGCTGGTGGGCTTTCTTGTGCAGTTGGTCGGGTACTGTGAGAGCAGAGTTCTGGACTAGGTGGACCAGGGTCCAATCCAGCAGAGGAAATCTTAGATGCTCCTCTTTTGTACCTAGCTGTAAAAATACAGTACTAATACATTAAGTAACTAACTATTTCTTGTGCTTTTATGAGATTCCACTTCTGGTTGAAGTAGCAGCTGAATAGTAGAGCCAAGTGCCCCACATGGACCCTCAGTACTCCACACTATCTTCTTTATTCTAAGTTCTAGAGAAGGATTTGTGCCTTTCATGTGTAGCATTTCTTCTGCAGCCACAGTATATTTAAAGTATATTTTATATATACCATGGCTGCAGAAGAAATGCTACCCATAGCAGTTAAGAAATGCTCTTAAAATATATTTTATAGATTAAGCGGGTGAAGGAGTGTATTAAAGCTGAATGTCTGTTAAATGCAAATGGGGTTTTTTTGAGCCTGAAAACTCCTATGTAACTTCATGAAAAAAAATACCTTACTCTCTGCAAAGCTACTGGGTTTTAGTGATGGTGATGATGATGACAACTGACTGATTTGAAGAACGTGTCCATTTTAGTTGAATCTGGGAAGTGGGTTCTTTCTGCATAATAATCTCCCTATACATTATCCTAAACAGTAACATTTGTGAAGGTAATTCACCTAGAACTCAAACATGAAGTATCCACAGCAGAATAAGAATATTTTTAGGAGAAGCAGCAAACATTTTCCAGGATGCTTTTCCAAAGAAATAGCTCTGTCTATTGTTTGGGGCAAAATCTGTTAAGTCCACTGAATTAAGTTTACTGTACTTTGTTTTCCTATCTGCACTGTTATTAAACTAAAAAATATGGAAATATCTTTTTTTTTTTTTGGCTTTGTCACTTGTTCCATGAAGATTCAGTCCAGGCACAAGTTACTTTTCTTTTTTATCTGCTTCATTTGCTGTTGGTATAGCTCAATAACAGTTTGGTTTACCTTGGTATAGCTCCATAACTTTTCCATTTCTGCAAGTTCTCTGCAGTATTTCCCCATTACATAGCAATATTCCTAGTGTCTTTATATGCCCCGTTCACTGTCCTTCCCACCTTTTACTTTTAGTTCTCTCTTCTGACAACATGTAATATTTGCTGCCAATATTTATGTGGGAAAACTTTCAAGATGATGTAACTGTTATTGCAGATCTTCCCTGTCTCCATCCAATCATATCAGTACTGTCTTGGTTTACACTGTCATTATATCATTTCCTGGAATATAAGAAGTATTGAAGAAGGCAATCAGAAGAGAAATAAGGGGGCTTGTAGCAACATTTTGCAATTTGCAGCTTCTCTTCAGAGTTCCAGTCATCTAACTGTGTTGTTTTCTAAGATTCTGCATTCATTCCTTGCTACTCCCTTAAACTTTCTGTGTCCAGTTTGCTTGTTCAGTGGTTTTTTGTTCCTTTTTCCTTCCCAGTTTTGCAAACCTTGGTTTTGGACATATACCCTCCTCTTATATGTATAAGTTCTTTTTGGTGCACAAGTATGGGCAATAACACCATATAAAATATATTGGAAAATATGAAATTCTGGCATATGTTTGTGATGTTCCTAGAGATTTATGTGTGCATGGCATGGGAGGGTGACAATGGCTTCTTAGTTTCTGCAGACTTGTGGAATGTACTCATTATTTCAATCTAACTGAAAATCAGAGTAAAATTGTCCCCAATCAGCATCAAATTTCAGACCTAAAACATCTTGAACAAAATGTCAAGATATCAGCTATGTCCTCTTGTCTGCATAGAAGGTGCAGTCTAACTTGCCATCTGCCTCTCTGTTCACTGTTGTAATTATATCAGAGTCTTGCAAATGTTGGAACAAGAGGAATGTCAAATGTGCTTTCCTTCACTTTGAATGCAATTTCCATTTTCTCAGTTCGTTTGCAACTGTATGTCATTATCACTTTAAGTGTGAGAGGAGTGCACTCATATATGTGTGTGTGTGGGTATGAATATATACATATACTTACACATACAGACAAAGGAGGAGAGGGGGAGAAAACTGAAGTCTCAGATGGCTGAAATAGCTGGCTATTTTAAAGAAACATGAATTTATTCTGCATCATCCTGTTAATTCTTTACCTCTCTACCTCTTTGGCCTAGTTTGTTCTCTTCTTACTTTTTGTCCCATGTGGAATTCCTTCCAGCGGGAAATCTAATTTCTGCCCACATTTCAAGTTTTAGACAACAGTTACAATATGTGTGTTTGTTTATCCACTTGTAAGACGCTTATCCCGTGATCAAACAGCTCTTGAAGTCAATCCTTTAGTTATCCATTGATTTTATTTTTAGTTTTTTAATGGGATAGTAAAATGGTTGTACAGTAATACTATGCATTGATAGTTTTGTACATAAATCTGGACTCTTTGGGGAAGAAAGGGCAGTATAATAGTTGTAAAAGTAGTAGCAGCCTTTTTTTTTTTTTTTACCTTTTTTACTGTTCTGAGATCTTAGTGCCACATGTTCTTTTATTCCAGTTATTTGTGTATAGTTTCCCCCCATCTCCCCTTTCCCTATTCTGCTCAGTCCTCACCTGATTGCTGTTTCCTCTGCTTTATGCTCCTTAGTCCATCTCTTCCTCAAGTCTTTTCTACTTAGCACACTCCTATTTTATTCTGATCAATCCACTTTTTGTTATGTTTTATAACTTGTGCCTCCTTTCTACTCATTTTTTAAAAAAAAATCTAAGTCTCTGGACTCCACACATCCATTTCTCAGAGCAACAGCCAGCCTCTTTGCTTTCTAGGCTATGTGTGAGATTTGTTCCTCTTATCTCATTCAGCTTTCACTTCCTTCACAAAACTTAAAGCGGTTGTCATTCTGCTTTGTGATCACTCTGTGACATCACTACAGTTCAATTAGTTATCACAAGGAGCTTGCTAATTACAATCATGTATTGTACATACTGTTATATACAATCTGATGGAGTACAAGGTTAATTAGATAAATAGGAGTTTTGCTATCAACTTCAAAGGAAGTCGGATTATGTGTTACAGTATATTAGGGATACAAATTATTGTATAGCAAAATAATTTGTTGTAGTGCAACTTGGGGCTTAATTTATTTTAAAGGCTGAATAGATATGTGTTCAGTTTTCAGAGAATTTAAAAATATCAATAAATATTAGTGAACAAAACTAGAATACAAGGTGGTGAAAGATCCCTGGATGTTGGCCTATTTTTAAATACTACAAAGGGGAGTATAACAGCTAAGCATGATAAAGGAAAACACTGCAGATGCATAATATGCAGAAACAACTGAGTCTACAAGGTACCTGCTGTTAAACTGTTCGTGGGAGTTGGACAGAAGTATCATTTACAATTAAATAGCAATCTATTTACTTGGCTCAACTTCCAAGGGATCAAAACAATAATGTAACTTACGCTTTCCTGAACTGAAAATGGTTGTTGCTGTTGAGATACTATAAAGGCTACTGAATCTTTTGGCTGACCATAGCCTTCTCCTGGCAGATGTTTAACAACAGCTGCAGGAGGAAGAAAGCTGCTTGTATGACCCCAGTTTTTCCTCATTCTAGTTCCTCAAGATTTGTTTGAACTAGTAATGTCTCTGACATTTTTATTACCCTCCAGCACTATCTTTAACACAAGGAACATGTTGAACGACAGCTAGCTAGGTCTCTCATGTCTGGACTGCAATAATTTGGGCAACCATTAGATGAACAAAAAATCCTGTGTCTGGATTTTTGCGGCCCAATTCTGATAGCTCGGAGAAAGTGGGAAGAGCAGGGTGGGATGGGGTCCTCTGCTCTGCAGGACAACAGTAGGACTTGAAGCATCCTCCCCAAAATAACTACAAAGAAACACTTGCAAACTTTCTGCTTGTCAGAAGCCATCAGAATATCTTTGGGTAAATCTATGCTAATACTATAGCAATGATAGGAGTTGTGAGATGGGATTTTGAGCAAGAAACGGATGCAGACTCCTCAATGAATGGGGAGTATATTCCAAACTGGAACATGATAGTGTTTCTTTCTTTAAAATATATGTGACTGGTATAAAAGTGATGATGATATAAACATGTTTATTGTAATGTGTAGTTTGGCTCCAGATGAGTACTCAGCTGATAAAAGTAATAACTTAAGTGCTTTCCTGTCTGTCCTCTTCACTGTCTTCACTAGTGAAGTGAGGGTGGGTTTATGTTCACTTCCAAAGCAACTGTTTGGAAAGAGAATATTAGGCCCCTTTTAAACCTCTGAATAAATTAAGGAAGGGAGGAGAATTTGGTTTGGAGGAAATTTTCTCTGAGCCTGCATCTGTCTCTCCAGTGGGCCTTTCACAATGGAGAACAGCCATAAAAAGGATCTTTTTGACCTTTCCTTTCTCACTTCCTTCCCACTACATACTTTAAAAGAAATTCACAGAAGTCTTGGAATAGGAATAGCAATAGCAGGGGAAACATTAAGGATTGATTTTTTGGGGATACAGACCTAATTGTTTAGCAATCCCCTGGAGCTAAAGAAATTTGGATTTGGCTGCTTTTGTGTATAAAGAAAAGTTCCAACATATTCCAGTCTAGGATGTAGGGCAGCCTTCTCCAAGCTGATACTTTCTAAATAAATTAGGATTGCAGTTCTCCAAATTCCAGCTGATATGTCTCTGAGAAATTCTGGGAGTTGCAGTCTGAGGACGAGCAAAGGGCATGCAGCTGAGAAGACTGATATAATGAGTTGCTGTATATATCAGCCATGCTGGTTCTGTTTTCTGTTTGAGGGAGTGTATTTGTCAGGACACACATTTTCTTTCTGTTGGTACTTTTTTATTGTTTTCCATTTGTTTTACCATTTTCTATTTTTAATGTAAGCCACCCAGAGTTGCTCTGAAGTTGCATGACCTCTACATTTCATCATCCATCCATCCATCCATCCATCCATCCATCCATCCATCCATCCATCCAAGACCCATTCTGGGTTATTGCTCCCATTCTACTGTATAGTAAGCCAGATTCTTTGGCAGTATTGTGAGAAGTGTCTGTTTAAAAATATTGTGAACATATCGAGCCTATTCTACTTTTAATGGAAGTAACATTTGCTACCTTTTTAGCCCACTGGAATTAAGAATTTCACACTATATAAAAGATGCTGTCTTATGGGTGTGCATTAGATCAACCTTAGTGATTTGCAACTCTTAAAGTCTTTTTCAACTGCTGATGATTTCATGGACATATCCACACAGTTTTCTTGCCAATGATACAGGAATGGCTTACCGCTGCTTTCTTCTGGTGTATTTTTCAGCTTCCCAGTTGAAAATACAGTCCTGGTATTCCCTGCACGTCTCCCAACCAAGTATGAACTAGGTCTGACTCTGCTTAGTTTCTAAGTCCAGACTCTTCATGCTGTAGTTCACCTATATTCTACTTAGAACTAACAAAAGAGTCTTTACATATGTATGAAACCATCACAGAACACCTGCATCGAGTTAATTATGTCAAAAATACCAATTCTGTTTTGTTGTTAAATGAAAGAATGGTCTCTCCAGAGAAAACTCACCATACAAGTGATATTTATTAAATTGTTACTGGTAGTGGCTCAACTCTTTATGAAAGAAGAGGTAGACAAGATTGTCCAAGAAAAGCATGTTGGTAAATACAGGCTATATAATGATCGTTACTTTTAAGATGATGGTTATCATTTGATAAATGGAACAAATTTAACTGCAGTTTAGATCTGCAGGCAGTTGAGAGTAGTAGTAAAAGATTCTACTAATGTTTTTTCCTCATTTAGTTTAATAGCATTAACATTTTTTGCTCTTGCTATAAATGGAGCTCTGTACTGCATACTGAACTAAACTGTTAAAACATTCAGGCTAAAAAAATAACTCTAAGTTAATTTAAAACTTACTGACATGTTAATTGTAACATGTAAAACCAGTTTTGGGTAATCCTGTTTTTCTTTTTTAAACTAGTTTGAAAATGGTTGCCTCTTCCTACTGTAGCTGTCAAGGCCTTAATGTCCTCCCCTCATCCTCCTTGACTGATACTTACTTCAGTTCTGAGATGGAGTACAGTGGATGAATCATGCACTTGAAAGGTGTTGAGGCTTTTGCAGGCCAACCTATTGCTTAGCAACCTCCATGGCATTTTGTAGAAGAAAACAGCAGAGCACCCAGATGAAGGTAAAGCAAAACCCCACTCTGTTTACTACTTACAAATGTGTCTCAGCAACATAAATTATGATGCCCATGTATAAGCATCGTATAACCTTATATGATCACAAATAATCCTTTTGAAGAGCAACCTTTGGCCCTGTTAATAGCTATGTGAGTGAGAAACAATCTGTTGATATGGTGGATACTATCCCCAAATCAACTTAGCATCATACCTACTGTATTTTCTCACTTGCAGTTCTGGCTGACCATAGCTGATTTGAAAAAGCTAGGCAGAATTAGACTTGGTTAATATTTGATGGAAAACTAGTTTGAAATCCCAGGGCTGTAAGTCAGCTTTGGAAGCTAAAACAACAGTAACAATAATGGAAGAAGGCAAAGCACTTTGGTATTGTAGGTAAGAAAACAGCCTGGTTGTGTCCATAAAGTCACCAAGAATTGAGCTACCCTTGAAAGAGGCCATTGCATACACATAAGTGCATTTCAGGAGAAGCAGCCAATGACTTTTGTCTAAGTTCTTGAATTGATTCATTGTTTAGGGAATATGGGACTCAGCAATTAAGCAAGCCAGATCTCCTGAGGATTATCTACTGTAGGTTGGAGATTGTGACTGCACGTTAGACTCCTTGATTTGGTTTTGGGGCAGGATGCCGTTACAGAGGGTTGCAATGTATAGACTTACAGCATCATTCAGAGACATGCTTTGTGAACTTTTCAAGACTAAATTACAACCCTTACTCTACACCCACAGTTCCCACACTGTGTACTGAAGTACCCAGCAAACTCACAGGGGTGCCACAGGATATTTTGCTACTTAATAAATGGAATTGTGGGTGTAGGATGAGGGTTGCACAGTTTGGGAACCTCTAGGGGCACTGTGAACCAAGAAAGTTTGGAAGCCTCTGCCCTACACAAAAGAAAACCCAACCGGTGGTTTCTAGAGTTTGTAGTTAAAATAATTTTTATATGTTGTAACCAATGTGATCCATGAGGCAGATATATATCCCATGCCTAGCTAGATTATATAAAGGTTCAAAGACACAATATGCATTGTGAAAATTGTAAGTTAGTTGCAGCCCTAACAAAACTGTTCTTTGCTTTCCCAAATCACATTCTTAATGAGTGCCCTAGAAAATACTGTACATATCAAAGCTGGAACAATGTAGAATTGCCATATGATTAATGGAAAGCAAAAGTGGAATGAATTTGAGAAGCATACAACTGATTCCACGGGCAGCATGAATTTTCATAAGGCCTGCTATGTAGGCCTGTGGAGTTTCTTTGTGTTGCAGTTAGAGAGACAAAAGTGAAACATTAGATACTGATTGCAAGAAAAGACAGACAGTATTCAATATGTGAAAATTGGTACTTTCCATCATTTGAAATAGTAAAAATGGAACATTAGCTCAGCTAGAATTGTAAGTAGCCTTTTTTTATGCAATATTGGGTAAATATTGTGATATTCTGTGTGTGCATGTTTGTCTGTATACTGTTTCAAACTTTAAGAATGTCTGTTTTAAGTCTTAAGATAGTCAAGAAATCTTCATTTATCTATTAGTTTTGATTGAAAGTTCATATTTATAGATGTTTTAATAAAGATCACATCCAGACAAAACATATTCCTCATGCAGTATGTAAATGACATATAAAAACAAGTTAGTGCTGTTTTCCCAATAGTATCTTTTAACCTTTGGCACAAAGTTCCCTATCCTGATTATTTAGTTGGCTAATAATCCAATTAATTCTCATGCTGCAAAGAAAGAGCCTACGTATGTTATCTGCCTTAATTAAGACTGAGAGTAGAGATCTAGAAAAATATTTTAAAAATAGTGATCATGGTTGACTTATCTCATTGTCCTCATGAGAAACTTATATACAGGTGTGGAAGCCACAGCACAGACAGAACATGGTGAAACGGACTGGCTCCAGGTTCACAAAGGAGTGTGACAAGGCTGCATACTTTCCCATTATTTATTGAATCTATATGCTGAATATATATTAAGGTAAGCTGGATTGGAAGAAGATGAGCATGGTTTTAAAACTGGAGGAAGAAGTATCAATAACCCGTGCTATAACACTATCCTTATAGCTGAAAATGCAAAGGATCTGCAAGCTCTAGTAATAAAAGTTAACTTAACTTAAATTAACTATAAAAAAATCCAAAGTAATGACAACAGGCAGAACAACTAGCCTTAGAATTGACAATGAAGATATCAAAGTGTTGGATAGCGTCTGCCTTTTAGGATCAACCATCAACAGTGAAGGAACAAGCAATCAAGAAATACGCTGTAGACTTGCCCTTGGTAGAGCAGCCATTAAGGCCTTGGAAAAGATATTCAAATGCTGTGATATGTCTATACCTACAAAGGTTAGAATCATGCAAGCTATTCCCTGTGACACTCCATGGAAGTGAAAGTTGGACTTTGAAGAAACAGGATAGGAAAAGTATTGACACCTTTGAACTTTGGTATTGGAGAAGACTCCTGAGAATATTGTGGACACCCAAGAAAATGGATCATAGAAAAAAATCAACCCAGAATTCTCACTTGAGGTACAAATGACCGGCTCAAATTATCCTACTTCAGACACATTATGTGAAGATCCAACGCTTTGGAAAAGGCTTTAATGCTGGGAAAGATAGAAGGAAAGAGAACAAGAGGACAACCAGCAGCAAGGTGGATGGAGTCAGTTACAGTGATGATTGCACCGTTGGAAGACCTGAAAGAGCAAGTTAGGGATAGATCATCATGGAGAAAATCTATCTATGCGGTCACTAGGAGTTGAAAACATCTTGATGTCACATAATCAATCAATCAATCAATCAATCAATCAATTTCAGGGGGATGGTATGTATGTTTTATCAATGTTTCCTTTTCAAAGTCTCTGTATACATTATATACAGAGGTAAAGAAAGCAAAATTTTATATATAATTATTTTTCCCATTTACTGTTTTGGCTGATCATGAAAATATAAACATAACACAGAGTACTGCACTCTGGCTGCTGAGAACCTTGGTCAGTGTCCAACTCACTTATGAAATTTCACTAGGCAGCACTCATGTACCTTTAAGGCTATCTTTACAGCTTCAGGTGCTAGAATGCTGGTTCTTCCTCCTCCTATGGCAAAGTTCTGTGTATTTTGAGAATGTTTTGCTTGACGAGAATGCAGCCAATCAGAGCAACAGAATCAGGTAGATGAATAGGTGGAAGCCAAATTCTATATACTATGTGACAACCTCAAAACATTGTACACAACTTGATTACCACATGGCAGTTCAACTGTTCAGAACTAGCTGTGTATGTCAAATGAAATTATTTTAGCAACAATTTAAGCTGCCATCTTTCATTAGTCCAAAATAACAAGACATGTTCTAATACTGAGAAAGCATGACTTTGCCATGAGTTTTGCTCTGCTGGAAGTTTAATTCACACATTTTTTACATCCCATTTTACTTACCTGGCCTTGTGAATGAAAGCCAGTTATGGAACTAAATGCAAAGAAAATAAAAATGTTCTCATTCACGCTGCATCATAAATAAATAACTGCTTCCTAATAAATTCCCTTGAGACATTGATATCATTCCTTACTATGCTGCGTAAAGTGAATGTGATATCAAGTGCAATAAGCCTTATTAGCAGTGCATAATTAAGCATCTATTGTGCAAGTTAATTTTTTTATCCTGTTCCCGCTATTAAATTATAAAATGTTCTTTTCTGACAGACGCTTAATGAAATGCAGTTTCACTGCTGAATTGGAGTCACAAATGACATAAGAAGAGCCAGCCTTAGACCTTTTTTTCCTTAGAATATCTGAAGTGACATATTAAAATGCTGGTGAGAGAGGAAGGTTGCAGACAAGAAAAAGGTGCCCTTCACTGCTTTATTACTGCTTTATAGTATGGCTGCTAAATACATGATGTCCTGCAATGGATGGAAATAACAGGAGGGAAATGTGGAAGGAAGCATCATAGGTGTAATAATTTTATTTTCTGTTGTCAGTTAGACAAGCATAGTACAGACTGATTCATGTTTTAAAATATGAAAATAATATTTCTGATGTTCACAGAACTTGGAAACAATTGGTGGACTGTGGGCTTGGTACCCAAGATACAAATATCTGTGTCAGCTATGAGGAAACAATGTCCTTTGTATTCATTTTCTTGTGAAAATGTACCTGGAAATCTGGCTGTTCACTTCTCCATGTCACAATAAAAGGCAATCTCTCTGCCAAATTTAGGGCTCAAAAGAGTTCTAAAGAATGAGACAGCCTCTCAGGAAGTTCATTTAGGGTATTGTAAATCACCAGCAAACTGTTAGCTGTTCAGTTTATTATTGTTGTATTTTATCAGGGTAGGGAAATTATGTCTGTGTTTTCTGTCTCTATTTCAATAAAAAAAAAAATGTACCTATTGCCTATCTTGACTAATGGAGAGCAATCATTTACTTCTTGATCTCACTTATAAAAATAGTTTGCTATAGAAGAAAGATATCCAATTCCTAAGATACTTGACAGATGATTTACATTCAATGGATCAACTCAGTTCTGATGAAGCCATAACTTTTTTAGAGTTTAAACCCATGTTTAAGTTAAAGCACTTCTTGGCAATTTATTAAACAAACATTTTTTTAAAAAAAATAGGTTGCTTGGCCCTGATTCTGTTTTATTTCTGATGTTCCACATCTTTCAGAGCTTTTGGAGGAATCAGTTGAGTTTCTTAAGACCCTTTTACCTCTAGGGCCTTAGAGCACCTTCAACCACTCCTGAAGTAATATAAAGCCTGTCATCATACTGGCCCAGCAGTAGCTGGATGACTCTAGAAGATGATATGTCATTAGTGGAGAATTGACATAGTCAGTAACCATTTGTTACAAGAAGCTGAGGAATTCAATAGAATTGTTATTCTATAGATCATAGAATAACAATTTTGAGTGTTCTGTTTTTATAAATCAATGAAATGTTTTAAAGAACATTATATTAGTCTCTTTTTATACTAAAATGATGTTAACTCAATGTTAATACAACAGCAAAGTATGTGTGTGTGTGTGTGTGTGTATTGTATGTTTGACTCTTCAGACAATGTTTAGTAAGTCTCATTTATAATCACCTTGCAACTGGAAGAACAATTTGGTTAGCACATGAACTCATTGTTTTGGGCTTGTCCTATTATTGCCACATTTTGGAATTCACAAGATTGTTAACACGATTTAATACTGATAGTTGTACGTCATGGATAAATACGTTCTTCTTGACTATTTCCATGATATTTAAAATTTATCAAGACAACAAGAATTAAGGAACATATGGGGAGTTCCAAAATAATTATTACAGAGCACTGAAATAATAAATCTACACTTGATGGATAAATCTGGAGCAACGGATAGTTGATATATTGTCACTAGTCTGTAATATAATAATAATACAAATTATTATTGTAATAATAACAATTGCATTGTACAAATAGTAATAATAAAGTCTTGGCGCATAACACACCAGATTTAGCTGTGACTGAAAAAAGTGTGGACAGTTGATGTGGTAATACCAGGGGATAGTAGAATAGAAGACAAAGAATTAGAGAAGATTACAAAGTACCAAGATCTGAAAATCAAAATTGAAAGATTATGACATAAACTGTCTGTGATGGTCCCAGCAGTTATTGGCACACTGGGTGCCATACTAAAAAACCTTGGATGGCACTTAGAAAATCTGTGCATTGACAAAATTTCCATCAATCAATTACAAAAGGCCACACTGCTTGGATCCGTACATATACTACGCTATGCGCATTATGACATCCTAGGTTCTTGGGAAGAACTCAGTGCGAATAAAGGCTAACACCAACTAAAGAACTGGCAGCTGTGATTTCATGTTGTTGTGTATATAATGATACAAAAGCATGTAAGAAGAGGATTTTTGAATACTTTGGATAAGTTAGTCAATATGTGTAAATATTTTATTTGTTATTACATTTTCCTTCTGCTCTTGTTCTAAGAGGCTCAGGACTGGACTTCTATTTTATCTTCACAACCAGCCTCTGAAGCTGCATTAGGGTAGGTGACTATAACTGATCTAATGTTATTCAATATGTTTGATGATAGGTTGGAAATGTGAGCCTGAGTATCCTAGTTCTAATCCAACTTTTTGGCCATTTATTAAACAAACATTTTTTAAAAAAAAATTAGACTGTTTGACCCTGATTCTGTTGTATTACATCATGTTGTCTCTCAAAGGAATACTAATCTCAGTGACTGGGTATTGAGAAATGAAGGAAGCTATACATGTGGCTTAATCTTCAGAAACAATTTTGGATAACACATTTTTAGGAATCTTCCAGTATAGATATATCTCCCATTAATGTAGCTGTTTTCATTTATTCCAGCCCAATGAGCTGTTGGAAAAAAATGATGTAAAGGGGGTTGGAACTTTGTCCAGCTCTCTGTCCATCAGCACAATAAATCTTTAAAAACTAAACAAAAGGGGACCACATTTGGTGTGGGGTAAGGTGATCAAGAAAGACTGAGCTTGAAAATGAGCTGCATCAGGCTGGGAACTACAGGGAAAAATATCCTGAAAATTTCCCCCAATGCATGCTTGTGTCAGAGGGGCAGTGGGGGAGTGGCTCAGAATGTTGACAACAGCACTGTTCCAAGCTCCTCCCTTCTTTTCTCCTGGTCACATGACTCAGAACAGAGTGTATTATTTATTTGCTTATTTCAAGTACTTACAGCCTGCTCCAATCCTAGTGTACTCTGGGCAGCATAAAACAAACAAAATGAAGAAGCTTTATGCAAAATTAAAATAATAACATTAAAAAATTAAAAATAAAAGCATAAAATCAGACAAATTAAACTAAGGGCTGAATGCTGGAATAAGATGGGTTTCAACTGTTCACTGACCTCTTCTGATGACCAGACCAGATGGACAGCTTTGATTTCCTCAGGGCATTGCCTGGTATATCTTGGTCCTGCACCATAGATGGCTTTAAAGGTAATGACCAGTACTTTGAACTGGGCTCAGAAGCCAACTGATAATCAATGTAGTGATCTGAAAATAGGTGTTATTCTGTCAGCCCTTCAAAGTAGACCAGGTCAGGAACAAATCCCACAAGAAATACTAGAACTCTATTGATGTAGACTATAATAGCAGGACCCTGAAACCCTGACAGCGTATCATAGTCAGACAATTTGATGCAGTAGAGTTGCAACTGATACACCAATCAGAAGGGGCAAAGACTCCCTTGACCATGGTTTATATCTGCTTTTAAGGAACAGCTGACTGTCCATGAGAATTCCCAAATTGTGATCCCATTCCTTGGGGTGGGCAGTGCAACCCTTTAAAGCAGTATTTCTCAACCTTGGGAACTTTGAGATGTGTGGACTTCAACTCCCAGAATTCCCCAGCCAGCTATGTTCACAGATGCAATACTTCATTACACAGAACAAAATACAGATGCCTCCTATGGCTACTGCTGGTAAAGGAATTTGAAAGAATTCCAGAAGCCACAATCTGCATACTTTTTCTATCTTATTGAAAAAGACAAATATGTGTGTGAATGTATGAAGTCTGTATTGTTTAGTCTATTACATTTTCTGAAATACTGGATAATTTTGGGTCAGCCTCTGCAGAATGGCCCTGCTTTGCCTTGACAATGCACTTTTCTTGTGGAAGCAATGCAATTTGCCTTAACCAAGTGCATCAATGACACAATTCACTGTGTTGAGACACCCCACTCCACTTCTCAGACACCTTGGCACATCCAGTTATGGGAAGAGGCTGTTGCGCTAGCCACTGAGCATGCTGAAGGAGCCGGAGAAGCAATGCTGGTGAAAGCAGTAACACAATTTCTCTTAGCCTTATAGAAGAGAGGGGCTGTGCTCTTAGGTGAAGCAGCTTTGAAGGAGCGCTTCTCACAAAGCATAAAAATACAATCCCAAAGCACCCTTTTGAACCACCATTCAAGTACTGCACAAAAGCAGGAGCCTAGTTCTGTGATCTCTGGGTGTCTAGAAAGTCTAGAAAAAACTCCTCATTGCTTACTTGTATGTGGGGATAAGCCAGACAAATCTGCTCGCACCTGTGATTGATCTATGTTCTAAATTTGTGTCCTTTTTGGTTTATCTATACTTTAAAAGCATGCAAAAAAGCCACTATCTGAAGAAAAATAGTAAAAAGAAAGTACTGTCTTCTTTCAGTGTCTGGTGTACGTGTTGTAATTAAAGTGACAGATTATACCTCCAGTTTTAGAAAAATGTTCTCTTTAAATTTGCATGCATACACACACTTCTATAGTATCTACATCTGTTCAACCACACAAATAATTGTTTTGACACTGTTGGTTGTAGAGAATGTTATTGTTTTTTAATTCTGAAACATGCTGGCCTGGTAATTAGAGTTTAATTCTTTGTCAGTGGCATACTTTCTGAAGTGAGCTCTTTTCAATCTATATTCTCTTTAACTGGTATTGCATATCCATAGCTCCCAAAGTGTAACTAAAATATTTTACAGTACAATAGCCTTTTAATGTTTGCATCTGATCCAACTACTATTTTTTATGTCCAATTATATAAGTGTGCAATGTGTGCGTGAATCTATAATATAACATTGCTGGGTATGCCATATCACTCCATTGGGTAGCTATCAACTTACCCTCTAGCATAGTGTTTCTCAACCTTGGCAACTTTAAGATGTGTGGACTTCAACTTCCAGAATTTTCCAGCCACCCATGCTGGCTGGGGAATTCTGGGAATTGAAGTCCGTACATCTTAAAATTACTGAGGTTGAGAAACGCTGCTCTAGCCCTTCATCAGTTAAGTAGGTGTTTTAATTTACATATATCTTTCCTTCCTATTTGAGTCTGTAAAGCAGGTGGTGATCCTTTATGATTTTGAATTTAACTGAGTCATTAGAAATAAATATGTAGGCATTCTGTTATCTTAATCAGCTAGTGTTTGTTAGACATAATTTCAAACATAGTCTCCTGTTAATATTGACAGCATCATAACAGCTCTGAAATGTGGGCTGAGATAATCAGAGGACAACATTGCAACTAAGAATTAAAAAAGGATGGAATTAAATAGCACCTGGACTATATTTAATAACTTATCTTCACCCTAAATCCCTGTGAGAGTTTATCTGCAGTAATATTTCTTAAATTATCACAGGGCTTTTTTTAAATTTGAAAAATAAGTGTCTAGTATTAAGCTGGTCAGTAACTTGAGATTGTCCACGCAGTTTCAAGGATTTCTAGTTGAACAGGATTTTCTAGATCAGAGTTCACCAATTTGAGTCTCTCCAAAATTTTTGATTTATGGTTCCCATAAGTCATTGGCCATAGTGATTGGGCTTCATGAAATTTGAAGGTCCAAATATTTAGAAGGATTAAATCAGAGAAGACTATTTCCTACTAATCTGGCTTTGCTTTGTTTGCCTTGATGAAAAAAAATCCTAGGAGATAGATAAAGGAATTATTTAATTATTTAAAAATTATTTTATTTTCTTCCACAACTAGCTGTATTCAGTATTGGTATCCTTCTGTAGTGTCTGTCTGGTTAGAAACAGTGTTTTGCTAATGTTCGGTTAAAAAGAATCATAGAGGATGCTACTGGAAAACTGGTGTTCCATCTTATGGAATTTGTTCCACTCAAGTTTTCTTGTTTCCTATGCCATTCATTCAGATACCTATGGAAATGCTTGGGAAAGTTTCACAAGTTAAGACTGACACTTATTGGTCATTGGCCCATCTGATCTGGTATAGGAGATTTTTCCATATTAGCAGAGTTGTATTACTCCTGAAAGAAAAAGCATGCAGTTTAGATAAGCCTTCTGCTAGCTCTGGAGATTTAGATGATATCTGGGGTCAGGAGAATATTTTATTAACTTCACCTGTTATGATAGCTGTCTTCCCTGGACAAAAGTGATCTCTTTATAAAGCACTTGGCCACTAATACACTGTAGATGAAGCTAATTTGAAGATGATCTGGAAATGTCAACTGATTCATAGTGCAGTAACTTGTCTGTACTGTTACATGACACCAAATGCTAAGAGATATACAATACTTCTTGATTAGTTTCTTAGCATAATTCAAAGTGTTGTTTTGACTATTAGTCCTTACAATCTGTGGTTAAGGAATATATGGAAATGCCTTCTCTTATATAAAAGTCCCTGTACTGTACATTAAAAACATCAGGTTGGTTCTGTTCTCAGTGCCAACATTTTCTGAGACTAGACTGGCTGGCACAAAGGAGCAATGATTGGATTTAATTAAGATGATATTGCTCCAGCAACTATTTGAAAAAAATTCTAATTATATTCTAGAGTTGTGATATTGTATTGGAAGTTACTCCTGTTATGGATTTGAACAATACTTTATTTAAAGTCAATGTCTTCCATCGTAACACCTCTCTTTATATGATGGACCTGATAGGCCCTGCTTGGAAAATCACCGGATTAATCTGTTCTTGGACATCAGCCTGTCTCTTAAGGAAGTGACTTCTGCACATGCTTAGAAGGGGGTGGGTGGGTGGGGAGTGCAGCTTAGCTTTGTTTGCTTTGCTTTGCTTTGCTTCATGATTTTAGTTTCATGGGTAGCTCACTTGAAGCTTCATCAAAGCAAAGGGTCCCTTTGAAACTCTGCACTCCCCTGTTTGTATCTTTTTAAAGTGTTATTTTTCTTTGCTTCATTGCATTGGTTACTTTATATGGTTTTAAACTGTTAGATGTCCCAACACTATTCAAAGCCTGTTCCACAATACTTATTTATTAGATTATATTTACTGCTGACTGCTGTGTGATCTCTTGATGATTTACTATATTTCAGTATTTATTATGTGTTCAGTATACACAGTAGTCCATACATTTATCGTGTTTGCAATAAACGCAAAGGATATAACCTGTGAACCACCTAAAAATAAAACAATTGCAGCTGTTATTGCAATGCCCAGCTTTCATTTTTTGCCTACCACAGGCTGATGAATAAACATTAGGGTATATTGCAACCAACTTAGATGGTGAATGCCTGCAGGACTGTAGCAAAAAGAGAACCACAAGGAAAGAGTGCAGAGATACTAATGATGAAATGTGCAGAAATATGACAAAAAAGAATCTCTGTATCCATGTTGGATTCCGTGATTGACAGGTCTGTTTTTTGAATCTGTAATCAGTGATCCCACTCGTGTTTAGTCTGAGGATGCTGCTCCTTTATCTACAGTATTCTTAATTGTCCAGCTTGTCTTTAATTTTCATACCGTTCTGCTGAAAAACAAAAATGCTCCACTATTTATGGTTATTCTCATGCTAGTTTAGGGGAGAAGGGGACTCTCTTTTCCTGAATTTCATTGAATTAGCTTGTGCTAGGTCTAAAATAACCTGGACCAAATTGGTTCACCAGATCAAATTTGGTGATACCTAAATATTCTTAGGCATAGCTTTCAACGTCATAAAGCACAACACAAAATGTTTCAGGAAAATATGAAACAAAATGATGATATCTGCAGGTCCAAAGAATGTTACAAGACTGAAGATTCTGTTAAACAGTGAGGAATCAGTGCAACTTTTTGTTGTGCCTCCCCCAACCCCTTTGAACATTTCCTGGGCCTGTATGTCACTAATAAGGCTCAGGCAGAACCTTTCAGCTTCTACTTTCTGGATATATTTTTGCCCTAAGGGTTTAACAACTTCTGATGAAATCTGAAATAGATTGTTAGTAGAACAAGGCACTGAGGCTGTCTAATAAAGGATCTGTCCTTCACTTACATAGCAGGGGCAACACATTTTGCTCCTCAGAGCTGTTAGATGTGATTGTTCTGGTTGGAGCAAATTGTGGCAGCCATTCTGTCACTAAGAAGCGGAATGGAGGTGTGTTTCATGGGTTTGTTTCAAAGGGATGCTTCGCTTGAAGCATCATTCAAGCAAAGCCCCTCTTTGAAATTTTGTCCATCCCTACTCTCCAAAGCTCCAGATATACTGCAATTCAGCTATTTACATGGGCCTACTGGGAAAATTTTTCAGAATTCTTAACAGTCCTTAACATTTCTCATTTCCAACATGTCACAAGAAAAATAAGGGTTCTTTTCATCTTTTTTTTTTTTAAAGATACTAGAACTGCATGTCCTCCATGTCTCTGTGTTTTTCTTTCTTCTGATTATTACGGCAAGAACATTCAAAGCCTCATTTGCAGACTTTAAAAAGGCTTCTCATTTAATTAGAAAAGCTTAAAAAATCCGTGTAGAGATTATGAGAAAAGCTCAGTGCAGGAACCACAACAACGAGGATCAGGCGTGGAAACAAATGAAGTATGGAATTTGCTAATAAGATGTTGTCTCTCGGCTCCACATACACTCATTTTACGCAGGAATTATAACAGTTTTCATATGTAGCCCTCAAGACTCCGGGCTTTGTTGACACCGTTTTATGAGCTTTCTAGCAACAGGGTTCATGAACTGCAGCTTTGTCTCTAACCTTAGTTTTCTGAAATGATATCACACACTCACATACTTACATAAATGCATACATACATTCAGGCTCTAGACCAGTGTTTCTCAACCTTGGCAGCTTGAAGATGTGTGGACTTCAACTCCCAGAATTCCCTTGCTGGCGGGGGAATTCTGGGAGTTGAAGTACACACATCTTCAAGCTGCCAAGGTTGAGAAACACTGCTCTAGACATTTTGGCACCCCAGGCAAAGTTATATTCTGGTATCCCCTACGGTTTGGCTCATGTTCCAATTTTGTTAGGAACTCAAAAAGACACCCTCTTGTTCCTTTTTTTCTCCTAGTTTTGGAGCTTTACGCTTATGACTTTCAGCCCCGGACATTTTTTTTTTCTTTTCTCAGACATTTTCATCCTATTTACGCTGAGAAATTATATTTAGCCCTCGAGCAGGCGTGCTGGCTTTGTTACTGCTTGTTGCTTTTTCATTGTGTTTTTTGGAAGCCTTTTCAATTTTGGCACACCCTAAAATGTGGTGCTCCCAGGCTGGTGCCTAGTCAGTCTTAGCCTAGAGCCAGCCCTGTATGGGTGTATGTATATCTGTATAAAAGAAGGAACATGAAAATCAGCTCAGAATATGTATATATACAGAGAGAGGAGGGGAGGGGGAGGGAGGAGTGTGGTTGTGTCTTTTTGGTGCTAGACCAAATATCTTTTTATTTCCAGGTCTTTAAAGCCTCTTACATCTGGTTCTGTTTTAATGTGGTTAGATCTATGATAATGTCATGTTGCTTGTTTGTCATGAGCAGTTTGGATGTCTCATTTATGTATAGCGTTAGAGTGTGTGTGTGTGTGTGTGTGTGTGTGTGTGTGTGTATATATATATATATATATATATATATATATATATATATAAAGTAACTTGACATTTTAAGCTGTTTTAATGAAACTCGTCTATTGCTCAGGGCGTGCTATTAGCAGGGAGCCTTTAAATAATGAAATAATGAAAATGAATTAAAAAACCTGAGGTAAGAACTTGAAATATACAAGAAACGCCTGGCTGAATCAGACTGGCCTATACAGTTTAGTTTCATTTCTCACAGCGGCCACCTGGATTTCTTTGGGAAACCTGCAGCAAGACGTAAGGGCAACAGCTCTCTTTTCAAATTGTTCTCTTGGAACTGCATTTGGATGCCCTACATAATCATCGTGACTTTGAAAGCTGTGTTCTTTTCCAAACCACTTTTTAGTCTCCTTTAAGGAATTTCCAACCATAAAGGAAATTTTCATTTTCCATCTGGTTTGGGGGTCTCTTATTTAAAGAAAATCCTCTCTCTCAAAATGTAGACCCTCCATTGTCAGTGTGTAGTCATTTCTTCGAGCAACAAAACATTAGGAATAATCAATAAAACAACTGTTCAACTTATTGGGATTTTTTTTTTTTTGACACCTCAGGGTGTTGGATATAGTTAAACAAATTTAATAAGAACTATTAAGATGTTCCATGCAGCTGTTGTGGAGCACTATTGCAATATCACATACAGATATAACTTTTGCTCACTAAATTGCTGAGAACCTTCTAGCCCTGTTAACAGTGCAAATGGTACTGATACAGCTTAGCTCAGAAAGGTTGCATTTCCTAAGTAGATCGATTTGGGAAAGAAAAGGAGTTTATGAAAGTAATTCATTTCTGAGCACTTGGGTTGCTTTTTTGCTTCATTCCAACGAGTAAATTTGGCAGTTATTAGTTAGAAGAATAGCTCGTTAAGATCACAGTTTTCTTTTGCTTGGACAGAATGGTTTAACTGTCAGTTTTGGAACTGGACTGTCAGTTTTGGAACTTGCTAATTGGAAATAATTTTTACCAATAGAAATTATCAGTAAAAAAATGATTTTGATCTTATTTTATCTTTATATGGTTTATGTAAAATAGACTTGAGCAAATCAAATGATTCCTATCTGGAGAGCCGATCCCAATATTATATTCTTGTTCCACAATTGTGGAAGTCAGATGAAAACCATACAAAGGTAGAAATCTTTGAGTTGATTGATAGTTTTTGAAAAGTCATGTTCTCTTTTTATTATATCACTGCAAGGGGAAGATTTCATTTTTTAACATGCCTATAGAAACCTAGAATGACAGTGAAGGGGCTAAACTTGGGTTTATTTTTGATGTGAGGATGTACTGTGGCCTGAAGTAGCACAACTCAGGAAAAATTCTGCCATATGATTAGCAGGATATGTAGGTTGTCTCTTTATCATATTGAAAGCTCTGGCGTGAGTTTAGCTAATAAATCTTGCAGAATTCCTGAAGTGGGGCTATCAGATTCAGTGTCAGACTTACAAAGAACCTTCTCTTGTATGAGTGACATTATGATATATGTCTTTGGCTCTGTAACATTATTGCACTCTAATGCTGAAATCAAACCTGAACTTCACGAGTAATAAGCATGGATTTTTAACCTCTGTTTCTTCTGTCTAATAATTATACTCATTTAGTGAAAGGGCATGTTTCAGTGGTAGAGCATATATTTTGCATTCAGAAAATCCTGCAATTAATACCTGAGATTTTTTTAAGCCTTAGCCATTGCCAATCATGAGTCAACAATGCTAGGTAGACAGGTAATTTGTCATAGATTAGCAAACAGTCTGACCTGATGTAAGACAGGTTTTGTTTGTAACCCAGTGTATGACAACCATGTATAATAACTTTCTAGCAGTAAGACAAAAGATTGAATCTGTGAATGAAGAAATCATTTTGCATTATTCCATTCACATTCTGCTAATTTTTGGCTTTTTCAGTTTTGAATTATGTATAATAATCTTCTCCAATCAGGTGCCTTCCCATGTTGGCTGAAATTCTGAAAGCTGCAGTCCCAACACATTTGGAGAGCATCTGCTTGGGGAAGGCTGAGGTAGGCAACATATAAATATTTAATTTGCAACTTTTAACTGTACAGAAAGCTGAAGTTTAATCTCTGTTGCTTTCAGCCTAGAAGCCATTTGTGTAGACAGTTTAGTATGATACAAGAAGAATCTGATTGTCCAGCTTCTGTATCTTCTGGTTGATTGGAGCGGACCTAGCATGTGTGTTGGAAACATGAGAGTGAATTGGGAGAGGTTGACCTGTCAAAACTATGCACATCTGGTTACAGTACATCCAACACCAACATATACTAGAGAATGGAAAGGCAAGAATTGCCATGATCCATAGTGATTTGATAGTTCATACCAGGAAACATCTCCCCACAAGGCAAATTCTGAGGATGTGCATTTTTTATTTGGGAAAAGAAGATGAACTGGGCTGCTGTTGGTCTACTGCCAACTGTACTGCCCAACAGGATGTTTGGCTAAATTGGCAAAAGTGATCTTCTCGGTGGTTTTGTAAAACCACGGAACAACAATCTTGGCTGATTTCAACATTCACGGCCTTGGGAACTGGTCTAGAAGCTACAATTAGAGCAAAATGCAGTGACTAGGATTTTGGTTGGGTGCCTTACCAGATGCATATTACACTCATGCTAATGCTAATCTCTACTCCTGCTTGTCTGTTACTGGGTGAGGATTCAAGATATTGGTGTTAGTATTCAATCCCCTAAACTACTCAGGAGTATGTTGTTTAAAACAGTGCTTTCAATTACATCAGTCTTCCAAGGACCTAAAATCCTCAGTGAAAGCTCTGAATTCTGTATTTTAGCCTGCATATTGCTGTTGGATGGCAGCATAGAGACAGGCCTTCTCTGTGGAAGCACCTGCCATATGGAATGATCTCCGCTAAAACTAAAAGTGCTATCTATTTTTAATAAATAAATAGAAAGAGTTGGCACAGAAGTGGAATGCAGTGAAAATTATTGCCCCTTCCCAATATAAATGGAACTGTCTCCTGTCTCCTAACTCCTATCTCAGTGAATCCAAGCCAATATCCATATCCTCCACCTGGATATTCTGCCACTGAATCACTCAGTGCAGCCCTCTCTGGCTAGCATATCTGTATGCTACACATGGATGCTGGATGTTATTTATCCTATTTTAAGCTTCTGAGGTGGTAGCTGTGTTAGTCTCTTGCAACAAAAACCACTAAGAGTCTACAACACCCTACCAAGTCAGTTGGGGAGACAGAGTGTTGTGTGAACTCATTAACCCAGTCTTTCAGGCAGGAGAGAACTTTAACCCAGAACAATTTTACTGAGGCAACTGGAGACAAACTATCCTCCTCTGGTGTCTGTGTTATATGAACCTCAAACCCCCAGTCAATCTCAGGGCACTGTCAAAGCCCTGCCTAATCAGTTCTCGAAGGAAACAAGCTGGAATTATATTTCAGTCAGAAACTCAAGGCATACCACTACAACATTTGCTGAAGCCTAGCTACCATAGGCTTCTTAAAAGTGCTTCTTTAACACTAATTGGCTGCAGTGCCCAAGCCATTCCCACTGTTCCCTGTTTAGTCCATGCAGAATGGACCATTGACTTTATTACTGCATTTTCCCCAGTATTTTCTAGTGGAAAGCTCACAGGATACCAGGCATAGCTGGAGGAATGGGCGGGGTCTTATCCTACAAAATGTGATTTTTAACCAACTGCCATGATTGCGTGCTGCCTGCCAGACATTCCTCCTTTTCAGTTTATATTGGAAACAGTTAGGCAGTGAACAGGAATCTATGAGTTCCAATTAGTAATATTTATTAGAAAGTTAAAGTTGGAACACAAATATGCCATAGAGTATCCTACTTTCAAGTGAAACACTTTTACATAGGCAGTTTAGGGTGGCTTTCTCTATCCAGAAGGCTGAAGCTTGTTCTTTTGTGAAGGAAGGACAGTATGCCTCTGTTTTGCTAGCTGAATGGTGAAAGCAGTGTTGTGGCATCATGCTACAAACTTCTCACCTTTGTGGCACATGTGCAACTTTGTGACACACATAAAAAAGGAATGGAGGTTGTGTTGGGATAATAACCCCCCCCCCCCAGCTGCAATTCTTATGTGGATACTCTGGACACCATTTTTGTCAACTTGACATCCTTGGTTAGGTTGTAACTTGGAAGGAAGGAGGTCAGCCAACAGCCTGCCCTCTTTAATATCCCGGTTGCTGCCTCTTACCACACTTTCCCCTTTTGCTTACTACTTCTGAAGTTTATCTATAACAATGTTTTTCAAACTTGGCAATTTTAAGATGTGTGGACTTCAACACTCAGAATTCCCCAGCCAGCATGAATTCTGGGAGTTGAAGTCCACACATCTTAAAGTTGATTTGTAAGGATTGGATGTAAATTATAGGAAGCAAACACTGTACAATTTGTTGGGCATTCCTCAGTAGGCTATGAAGATAAGAACTTGTAAGATGGGCACCTAAAATTTTTATTTGCAAAGAGATGCTTAAAGAGAGAGGCTAGCAATTTAAACCCCAAAACTTCTTAAAATCCCATTTTGAAAACACCACCACGAACTTCTCTTTAATTTAATAGTATTCACAGTTATCTGAATTTATTCACAGGTGGAATCAATGGCAAATCTAGGGAATGTGCCTAAACAAAACTTTCTCGATACAAAGTCATGAAGATTTGTTGCTTTACAGTTTCATTGAAACTTTCATAAATAAAAGGTTAAAGATTTAAAGAGTTCTCTTGAGTTGATAATTAGAGATGACAAGGAATTGCTTTAAAGAAAGTTTGGTTGCTATGAGACAGAGGCAGAAACAGTAAAATATCCTAATGTATGTTTTATTTTAAGCCAGAATGTTGATTAATGAATATTATTTTCATTATCATTCCATGCAATAATATTATGTCAAAGAACTGGATTATTGTAATTGATTCTAAAGATACCATTTCCTGTGATTTCAAGGACCAATTGGTGGTCAAAAGCTCTTGATGACATAAAAAAAATCTTCCTTGCTTATGTGAGGTTAAGCCCAGTGAGGTAGCCTAAATTGTTAGGTTCAGAAGCTGTAAGACCCAGGTAGAGGGAAGGCCCAGAGCCTTTACAAAACTGTGAAATCCATTGCCTAAACAGATTGGGAGTGGGGGGTACTTTCAAGGCAGTCTTGACTCTTGGCAGAGAGTCTACAGAGACAGGTCCATGCAGTTTTTTAACAACATTTTTTTGCAGATGATTTGCCATTTTCTTCTTCTGAGGGCCGAGAGAAAGTAATTGGCCTAAAGTCATTCAGTTGGCTTTATCTCTAAGGCAGGACTACAACTCACAGTCTGCCAGTTTCTAGCCCTGTGTCTTTAAGTACTCTCCAAACTGGCTCTCAAACAGACTTTGGATTCCTTAAAAGCAATCCTTCATGGCATGGATAACTGCTATTGAAACTGTGATCGCCTGATGTAGAAAAGACCTGATACAAACCTATCTTAGTAGATTTGTATCAGCAAACATAGATCTTTGATCTGATCCTAAGGAGTTGACATGTAACTCTTTATTCCTCTGAAAACTGAATGAATAATTGAACTTGGGAAATTACAGAATTTAACTGAAAAGATGAACCTGAATTTAACAGAACGTTAAGTAAAAAACCTCATTTGTATTCTTTCTAATATTCCCAGCAAACCTGAGGCCATCTTCTGATTTTAAAAATAAATTACTTTGAAAAAAAATCTGGTCTTTCTTTCAGGTAAACACAGCAATAGCATATTTATTTGTGTCTGGGTTTCCCAAGATTTTCAGTCTTGCTTGTTCAATTTTTTTTAGTCCACACAATCCAGGAAAGCTTAGAGCAATTAACATTTATATACACAAATTTTTTTAAAAAAATGTCTGAAAGTTCATTCTCAGCTGGCTATGGGAGTTTTTAAGAAGACATATGGAAGGCACCTAATGTATTTTTGCTTTTTTAAAAATGTATATATCAATTCCACTTTCATCCATAGGGGACTATGGTAGTGTCCCTGCCTGGCTATAAATTTAGGAAATCAATAACCGAACAAAGTGGCTCCCATTATACATACCTCAGTTATTTAAATTTAGAGGATCAGTTTCAGGCATGCTACCAAGTTGTCTGCAGTCATAGGAAGGGCATGCTTCCAAAAGTAGTTTTTCTGCCTCCCTCACACTATGACTAATATTTGTCTTGGTCTATGAAGTGTGACAAAGATTGTTAGTAGCTCCTTGTTCTCAATGAAAACAAGATTTTCAATCCTAAGGTTTGAAAGAATCACCTCACTTTTTGTAGTCACGAACAAGGTGTTGTCGAAAATGCTATTAAAAAATGTAAAAAAAATTCAAATGTATTTCAGCTATCTCTCTACTGTGTGCCGAAGGACATTGTAGACGTATTGTCTCATGTAACATATAGTAAAGCAGTGAATAAAAATTCAGATAATTGTTGGGGGAAAAAGGAACCTTGCATCCTTAAGAATCATGTTCAGTTCCAAAATGGTAGTGATAGCTTCTCTCCCCCCAGCACTCCCCATTGGGTACATTCATGAAGACTCAGTTTGTTAAAGTGGCATAGTGACACATTTTATAAATCTTCTTTCACAGCCAGTCCAGGCAGCTACATGCTAATAGGACTTGAGGAAAAAAAGAATATGCCAGCCCCGTCAGGTGAACCCTCAGGGAAAAAATAAAAAAAATACAAAGATTTGCCCTTTGGGGAAAAAACACCTGGGCACATTCATCAGTTCCTAGAACTTTCAATAACGATAGCAAGGAAACTTGAACATTGGATGGTTGGTAATGTATTGACATGCAAGTGTCCTTCACAGGTTGTAGGATCCTAGAACAGGTTATGACTTGTGGAGGTTTAATCCATTTATGCCCTTTATTATTTTAGAGATAGTCCATTTATGATTTAGAGCAGAACGATAGTAAAATTGCACACTGAAACAGAAGCTAGTGCTGTGACTCTGGAGTGGAGACAGATAACGAAAACCAGGCAACCGTCCTTGCTTAGAGTGTGAATGGAATGGTGTGAAAGGAGTTAGAATGCAGATACAATAAACACTATTGTTTATAGAACCTGTTGATGGTATCTAGCAGGATAGAATTCTTATAGGGTGAAAAAATGCAGAGGTACCATAGTAATGTCACCCCTAATCTCCTATCAGACACATTCTGATGTAAGGGTCACTCTGTGATTTACAATATTTTCTTTATCTTTCTCATGTGGTGTAACCAATCAAATGTATACAGTCTGTAACCTTGCTTTGTTTGGAGCTCTTCTGCAGTTCTTTGGCAGGGAGCCCAGTGATCACTGTGGTTTGGGCGTGCCAATACGATATTCTTTGCTGCAGCTATCTCCAGTTGCTTTGGTTCCTCATCTAAGGTCTGTCCCACCACAGACTCCTTGGTGTAGAGCCTTGTCCTTGTTTGCAGCAGGTATAGCATGGAGAGTGGGGAATGGTGTCTGGCAGCTAAATTATTCCTATTTTATTCCTAAAATATTTATATTTTATTTCTAAACTCTTCAAAAAGATAGACTCAAATTAACAGGATAAATAACTTTGGATATCATTAATTGATTTTGTGTTACCTTAACAGAAAATATCAGAAATATTTCAAAAATTAAATTTCACAACACCACCTATAAAATGATTTTTAATCCTCTAAAAAGTATGCTACGTATATGAATATTACATATCTCATGACATGTAGTCTGAGGGTGAAATTGTGAGTTATTCATTCTGCAAAACTATTTCCCTAATATCTCTGAGGATTTGCGATAGAATTCTAGCCCTGACTATTATAGGATGAAGATACACTATATCCCCTTGGATCCATATATATCTTAATATTATTGCAAAGTCCAAGAACGTTTGGTCTAGATATAGAATGTACTACATCCTCTGAGTAAATCTTATCTGTGATTCAGGTTGTGATAGGTTACAAAGGAGCAGCTCTTAAGGCCTTTTAATCTTTTCTTCTTTTTCTCCAGTAACAGAGAATTATTTTGTGTGCACATGGGTTTTTATTTCTGTTCCTTTTGGTCACACTGATGGTTCATTTCCCCAAAAGAAACCTAGGTACCCTTTAGTTATGTAAAATATTGACATCAGTCACTGAATATACCTGATTCGTAGGATGAGATTAGGGATTTGAATAAGGGAAATAAGGGAAAGATGCTTGGTGATGACTTCATAGCTGACACTGTGCTTGATAAATATGTGTAGGCCATGAGGTTGGCAATCATACAATCCAAGATCCTTTGAAGATCCTGTTTCCTGGTTCCCAGTTGGTCTGCCAGCTAATAAGCATTTACTTTCAATTAACACTGGGTAACAACTATTCAGACAATAGTTTCCTCCCCAGTTCCTGTAAACCCAACAGTTCGAAAACTCACATGAGTAGATAAATGGGTACTCTCACTCCGGTGGGAGGAAAAATGCTGGCAGTGCCTTGCAAAAAAGGAGTCGGGAGCAGTTGCCGGTAAGCGCGAAAAACCGCGCGTGCCCGAAAAGGGCGCGAAGCAACGGAAACCCCGCCTCCTGCGGTCGCCAGCTGGGCTCTGCTCTAGGAAGGAGGCACTGGCAAACCACTTCCGAAACACCTTGCCTTGAAAACTGCAAAAGGACTCATCCAAGCAGTCACTGCAGAGTTGGTAACGACTAAGCACAGATTAAAAAAAACAACAACTATTCAGACAATAGCTATTCTTTTAGGGGCTTAATTTTATCCTTGGGGTTATTTGAAGGCTAAAAGAATTAGTATGAAGTGCCCCATGATTAAAAAGCATGGTCAAAATATATCCATATCTCATGTTTTTAAAGTTTTTATTTATACAACTCCAGTAGTATTACCAAAAATTTACACTGTGTTTGAATATATCTAATACAGTTGATATACTGCTTCACTTATTGTAAGGTATTTTTCAGGAAGCTGTAGATTTAAAGAAAAAAAACCCCTTCATTAAATAGAAGAAGTAATAACATTTCCAGTACTTTACCATTCATCATTCAATACAATCAATTAAACAAGTAGAAAATATATTTTAATACAATTATATGTTTTCTCTATTGTTTACCTTTTGCCATAACAATAGAATGCTAAAAGGTTTGCTCAAATAAATGTCTAAATGTCTAAATTTCCTATATTTCTTTTCAGTTTTTCACAACAAAATTATGCATGACCTCAGTATAGCAGAATATAGGATTAGATCATAGGGTCCATTCTAAGCCCAACATACCAAACTGGGGGGGGGGGGGGAGGAGGAGGAGCTTTCCTTTCTGAGGGGAGGTGAACATTATCACTGTGTTTGCCCAACCTATTTAACTTTCCAAGGAAGGATTGATATGTCATGTAAACACCTAAACCCAATCAGTTGTAGGGTTAAGGATGGGCAATTTTAATCCAAATAATTCTGGATCTGGTTTGGGCTAAAGAGCCTTCTCCAATCAGTTATGTCAGGGCTACACGATAACAAGTCAAAAGTGGACAGATGTCCAGACTCACCTTTGCCATCATAAGAAGCAAACAATACAAACAAACAAACAAACAAACAAAATTGGGAGGAGAATAGTGTGACTGGTGTTATATATGTCAGGGATACTGTCTAGAAGTTATGTCGCAAATATAAATTGGCAGAAATTAGGTTAAGCTGTACAAAAGAAGAGATTGAATAGATGATTGCACCAATTTCCTGGTGAAGCAGATGGGTGGGAAAATGTTCTAGGACATAACCAAAAGGGCCATCTGGCCACAGTAAATAAACAACCAATAGCTGTAGCAGCCAGGCCAAGGGGTATGACCAATAAGAGAAAGTATCTGCTAGAACAAGGTTCCTCATCCTTGGCCACTTGAAGATGTGTGGACTTCAACTTCCAGAATTCCCCAGCCAGCATGGGAGTTGAAGTCCACACATCTTCAAGTGGTCAAGGTTGAGGAACACTGTGCTAAAATATAGAAGCTGTTAGTGTTAATCTCTTCTGGAACCCAATAGCCAAACCTGGGCAATGACCTAATTTAAGGAACTGACCTGGACATGAAGGTATAGTCCATTTCTCAAAGCAAGGAAAAGTATAAGTGTGGGCATGATAGTTATCTCAGACTTAGACCTCAGAGACACCAGCTTTCTTTCTGAAATTATCATGGAGCTTTATGCTAAGAGACTTGGCCAATTGGAACCTGGGAATAGGAACACCCGTTATATTGAAGCAGATTTGAAATTAACTTGTTTATACACTACAAGTCACTTACAAAGTGGTTACCACAGGCTACAGTGTCTTCCCTGAATCCTGCACAACACTGAGAAAAGTTTGAAAACACTTCCCTAACTAGGCAGTTATTAAGCCATGATTTCCTGCCCCACCCACCCAAGTGTTTCCTGACATTTTTCCTGCCGGCACTTTTGACCAGCAATTATTCCAAATGGGGGAAAAAATCCTTGTTAAGGAGATTTGACTGGTTTAGTCACAGCAATTAAGTAAAACAGTAAACTAAGTAAACGTAAAGTAAAAGTTAAGTAAACAAGACCACCAACACTGGCAGGGCATGCCACTGCATATAAACCGAGAGCAAACCCCATCCCATTCTAGCACTGAAGATGTTACCTAGCCAGTAATGAAACGTTTGCAAGAAAACCACCAAGCTCAGAGAACCCCAAGGACTCCTAAGTAAAACATGCCAACCTATTATAAAGACCAATTACATCCACTCTATTACCATGCGGAAAGCAGAAGAAAAAATGGCAAAGGATGGAGGAGGATGGTAAAGAGTGAAGAAAATGGCACTGTAGTCATACGGTGCCTACCAGTACCCTACCTGTGACAGTGCCAATGACACAACATCCATCATCACCACTCCCCCTACAGCACTGAGCATGGTGCCAGAAGCTAGAGCAGCTCCTTCTCCACATTTTGCTAGCCTTTCTTCATTTTCTGGTATCATTGGCCCACCTAGTTCTGTAGAATTTAGTAGTGAAATAAAGTGAAACATCTCTGCTGCTATATGTTCAAATGAAACATAGTCCAAGCTATGTTGCATTTGGATACAATCTTGAATCACCTTTTTAGTTGCCATGACATTTGTTTTCCACAGATCACATCATGGGTGAACTGCAGAGGTTAGAGGTAACTTTCTTGGTCAAAAAGGGACACTTTGGAATACTCGATATTCTGGAAGTTTACAGAACTGAAATCTGTTTGCTCTAGCTTGGTTCACACATTAATTAATTAATTAATTAATTTGTCGTATTTATATAGCTGCCCATCTCACCCAAAGTGACTCTGGGTGGCGTGCAACAATTAAAAAGAATACATACATAAAAACAATTATATTGCTTAGACTAGTGTTTCTCAGACTTAGCAACTTTAAGATGTGTGGACTTTAACTCCCAGAATTCCCCAGCCAGCCATGGGGAATTCTGGAAGTTGAAGTCTACACATCTTAAAGTTGCCAAGTTTGAGAAACACTGGTTTAGACAAATGTCAACACTACAATGATAAGAACATTAGTGTACTTGGCACTGAGAGAGAGAGACAATCTTCTTTAGGGAAAAACTAAAAAGCCTACTTAGGTTCTTCCAAAGAGAGGAGGATTTCCTCCACAAGTTACCCACATTCTTTTCAGACCTATCCTTAGTAATTAAAGGAAAGAATCTAGCTTTTAGAGAAGCTAAATCCTCAAGATGCTGCCTTCTTTGTCAATACTAAATAGTATGCTTGCACATAGCAATCACGGAATATAAACAGCTCTGGAAATAGATTGCAATGTGACATCTGAACTTTGGATGCATTTGATTTATTTTGCATCCCAAATAACAGTTGAAGTGGTTCAAGTGCACAGTTATGTGGGCAGTCGATGGTTATTTTGATTTGTGCCTTCCTGGTTATACCCTTGGGAAACAAAGGTTTGTTTGTCATAAGAGTAATTTCCCCGGCAAGCAATTATGCTGTCTGGTGTAGTCAGACATTTGTGTTAATTACTAACTGTAGCAGGAGGGTCTGATGTGTTTAAGTGGATCTTTTGTGCTATAAAATGGTGTTGCTTTAAAATAGTCTAGCAAGGGAACAGCTTTCTCTTCTCCCTCAGGCCTGATTCAGACTTGATGTCATGGGTCTAATACAAATTTATCTGTGCACCCAACTCCATTTTCAGGCCAAATTCTCTGCTCCTCTGTGTATGAAGTTAGCATAAAATCATGATGTTGGCTGGCCTGCAATCTCTGCTATATGCTGGATGGGTTTGTGATTTCAGTGGCTGCCTCAACATGTCACAATGTGATTAATTATTTTGATTTCCTTTTGCTATTTTCTTGAATCTGTAGTAATAGTGTGCTCCTAGGTGAGTTCAGAGACCACCTGAACTGATTTAGAGGCTTAGTCTAGTGCTTCAGAAATCAAGAGACCATCAGATTTTATCAAAAGTATCAATCCAGACTTGATGCTGTGGTCTGGGTATGATTTGGAAGAAGAGCTTAATTCACCCAAGGAATACAGATTTGAAAGCATGCCTGTTGCTCATGAAAATTCAATACTTTCCTTTCTTCTTTTCTCAACTATGACATTTATGCAAATGAGAAAGTCTCCCCCCATGGATGGAAGGATTCTTTTTGCAAAGTCTTGAATCTCCTGGCTTACAGACCAGGATAGAAACTTAATTACAGCATACAGTTGGAACTGAATGTGAGTTCAAGCTTATCTGCTTCATCTTAGGGCACTGAAAATTTGGCCTGATTTACCCCAGTTTGCCCCAGGGCTTACTTTTCAGCCTCGTACCTCAGTAGCACCTACTGAGCTACTGTTTTTTCAACTAGATAATTAAGTTCTATGAATTGATTTTATAAGCTGATTTTAGTCTTGACCTGGAACTGTCCTTCTAAATTTAAATAACAGCAATAACTTTGTTCATTGGTTTTATATGAAAGGTCCTGAAAGTTTCTGTTCAAGCTGTGGAAAGCTCACAAAGAATAAACCACACACACACAAATCCTGATTTAGCTATTGGTTGAATACAAATGCTTTTGGCTTCCATTAATAAGTGAGTTCTAGTTCTAATCTGTCCTCAAGTGTGTGTTACCAACAGCCATCATTTTTAATTTATTCCCCTTTTCTGGCTATAAAAACTAAGGAACAGAGAAGTCATATATGTGTGCTGCATACATATAAATTTGAAATGAGGCATTTGTAGTGAGAAATTCCCATTATAATGTGACAGAAGGAAAATAGGGGGTAAGTTGGAGAAAGTGGGAAAGAAAATTAAAATAGATTAAATATGGATCCTGATCTAGATGAAAGTTCATCATCTAGAAAGCATTAGCAATATTTAGACCATCAGGAATATACAGCAAAAGCTGAAGACAACATACTGTAAGCTATTGGACATTTTGGAAATGATATAAAATGACCATTGTACCATTATTTGATGTACTGAATATATGAATGAAAAGTATAATCTTTCTTAGGAGAATGCAGTTTAACTCAGACGTCAATTAACTATTGTTCATTACCGTCTTTAGATAACCTTATTTTCTGTCTGGGTTAAAAGAAAGTACTGGCATGGGGTTTATTTCATGAATAATCTCCACTCATCAGCTAGGTCAAGTGGAAATAGCACATTTGTAAAAAGAATAATCTTTTCTTTGGCTTAGCAGGTAACAAGAAAAAATAATAGCGAGTGATAATTTTTGGCATTTCTCACCTTATAGGAATTTTTTCAGAATACATGCCCTGACAAAATGATTTATTGCAGGGAACCTGTCAACTAGCTTATTTGCCACAGTGTATGCTGTACATTTATGAGAGTTTAAACTCACAGAGTTATCTTTTAATGGCAAGTTTGCTTGGACAGCTTGTTGATTTCTGTGGGCATTGCATATTATCCAGAGTGTGAATGCCACACCAATGTTACTGATAGTTTCCAAGTTTGAAGTAGGGAACTAAGTTGTTAATTCAGTGTTTGTGTGTGTGTTTGTGTGTCTGTGTGTAGTCTTAGAGTTCACTTTTCAATCTGGACAATTTATTTTGTAACAGAGAATCTTTCCAGGCATAGACCTCTTTTCTATCATGGCATGGACCTCATCTTCTGTTTCTATTGATGCATTCAAGATTTGATTCCAGCCTAACATGGCTTAAGTTACTTGTCTCTGAGTCTTCTGATAGTTTGTTATTCTTGATTTTACCTACCTCTCCTTAGGACCGTGATATGTGATATAGCTGGAATTTTTTTTTCTGAAAGAGGTAATCTAAAAAGAGGGATGGGAACATTAGAAGGGCATAGGTATGTATGTATATAGCTACAGTATGTATATAGAATGTATGAGAGACTATATCTATATCTAATATGGGAAACCAGGTGCTCATTAAGTCTAGCATATAGTGCTGAGTCCCCAGCACCAGCCAGAAGTCATCATCTGATTTTGGCACTACTGCATAGAACCTGGCAATGCTGTATGTTATGACAGGCTTAATTTCTTGAAAGCAACAAGAAGGTTTAAAATTGTCCCATGAGCCCCATGAGCCCAGTATTTTTATGTAATAATGGTAGGATGAAGCTAGTGTGATTGTCTCTGTAGTACGAGCACTGGAGAAGTACATGTTCTGTGATTTCTATGTGTCCAGAGTCATAAAGCCATTGCCACTCTAAATAGGGAGTCTTCCTGTATCCACCCTCAAGGACAACTGATGGGAGAGCATGATATCATGGCACAGTGATGGTCCTTCTGTTCTTAGGAACTTCCAGCTTAGTTACCCTTGAGGAATAGCATTAGGCTTATAGTAGAAACATAATCCCCTTCATGGATCATTGCCTTGTCGTGGCGAAGGGGCTTGCGTAACTCAGTGAAGCCATGAGCTATACTGTGCAGGTGACCATTTAATTCAGGTGACCATTATATCTACTACTGTGGGCAAGAAACCCTTAGAAGAAATGGAGTAGCACTCATAGTCAATAAGAGAATGGGAAAGGCAGTAATGGGGTACAACCTCAAAAACGACAGAATGATCTCAGTGTGAATCCAAGGCAAACCATTCAACATCACAGTAATCCAAGTCTATGCCCCAACCACTGATGCTGAAGAAGCTGAAGTTGACCGGTTCTATGAAGACCTACAACACCTTCTAGAACTAGCACCGAACAAAGATGTCTTTTTCATCATAGGGGATTGGAATGCTAAAGTAGGAAGTCAAGGAGTAATCGGAATAACAGGCAAGTTTGGCCTTGGAGTACAAAATGAAGCAGGGCAAAGGCTAATAGAGTTCTGTCAAAAGAACAAGCTAGTCATACCAAACACTCTTTCCAACAACACAAGAGACGACTCTACACATGGACATCACCAGATGGTCAATACCAAAACCAGATTGATTATATACTTTGCAGCCAAAGATGGAGAAGCTCTATATAGATAGCAAAAACAAGACCAGGAGCTGACTATGGCTCAGATCATGAGCTTCTTACTGCAAAATTTAGGCTTAAATTGAAGAACGTAGGGAAAACCACTAGACCACTCAGGTATGACTTAGATCATATTCCTTGTGAGTACACAGTGAAGGTGATGAATAGATTTAGAGGATTGGATTTGGTAGCAGAGTGCCTGAAGAACTATGGACGGAGGTCCGTAACGTTGTACAGGAGGCAGCAACTAAAACCATCCCAAAGAAAAAGAAATGCGAGAAAGCAAAATGGCTGTCTGATGAGGCTTTACAAATAGCTGTGGAAAGAAGGAATGCGAAAAGCAAGGGTGAAAGGGAAAAATATAAGCAACTGAATGCAGATTTCCAGAGAATAGCAAGGAGAGATAAGAAGGCCTTCTTAAATGAACAATGGAAAGAAATCGAGGAAAACAATAGAATGGGGAAGATTAGAGATCTCTTCAAGAAAATTGGAGATATCAAAGGAACGTTTAGTGCAAAGATGGGCATGATAAAGGACAAAAAAGGCAAGGAATAGAAGCAGAAGAGATTAAGAAGAGGTGGCAAGAATACACAGAAGAACTATACAAGAAAGATCTTAATGTCCCTGATGTCCATGCTGGTGTGGTCACTGACCTTGAGCCAGACATCCTAGAGAGTGAAGTCAAGTGGGCCTTAGGAAGCATTGCTAACAACAAAGCTAGTAGAGATGACAGTATTCCAGCTGAGTTATTTAAAATACTAAAAGATGACAGCAAGTTTGGAAAACGCAACAGTGGCCATGGGATTGGAAAAGGTCAGTTTACATTCCAGTTCCAAAGAAGGGCAATGCCAAAGAATGCTCAAACTATCGCACAATTGTACTCATTTCACATGCTAGCAAGGTTATGCTCAAAATCCTACAAGCTAGGCTTCAGTAGTATGTGAACTGAGAATTACCGGATGTACAAGCTGGGTTTCGAAGAGGCAGAGGAACTAGAGATCAAATTGTCAACATTCGCTGGATCATGGAGAAAGCACGAGAGTTCCAAAAAAACATCTACTTCTGCTTCATTGACTATGCAAAAGCCTTTGATTGTGTGGATCATAACAAACTGTGGCAAATTCTTAAAGAGATGGGGGTACCAGACTATCTTACCTGTCTCCTGAGAAATCTGTATGCGGGCCAAGAAGCAACAGTTAGAACCGGTCATGGAACAACCGATTGGTTCAAAGTAGGGAAAGGAGTACGACAAGGCTGTATACTGTCACCCTGCTTATTTAACCTATATGCAGAGTACATCATGAGAAATGCCAGGCTGGAAGAATCACAAGCCGGAATTAAGATTGCAGGGAGAAATATCAACAACCTCAGATATGCTGACGATACCACCCTAATGGGCAGAAAGTGAAGAAGAACTAAAGAGCCTCTTGATGAGGGTGAAAGAGGAGAGTGCAAAAGCTGGCTTGAAACTCAACATTAAAAAAACTAAGATCATGGCATCTGGACCCATTAATTCCTGGCAAATAGAAGGGGTAGAAATGGAAGCAGTAACAGACTTTATTTATTTGGGCTCCAAGATCACCACAGACGGAGACTGCAGCCATGAAATTAAAAGATGTTTGCTCCTTGGGAGGAAAGCTATGGCAAGCCTAGATAGCATATTAAAAAGCAGAGACGTCACCTTGCCGACAAAGATCCGCATAGTCAAAGCTATGGTTTTTCCAGTAGTAATGTATGGCTGTGAGAGCTGGACCATAAAGAAGGCTGAGCGCCGAAGAATTGATACCTTTGAACTGTGGTGCTGGAGAAGACTCTTAAGAGTCCCCTGGACTGCTAGGAGGTCAAACCAGTCAATCTTAAAGGAAATCAACCCTGATTGCTCATTGGAAGGATTGATAATGAAGCTCAAGCTCAGATACTTTGGTCACCTAATGCGAAGAGAGGACTCTTTGGAAAAGAGCCTGATGCTGGGAAAGATTGAAGGCAAAAGGAGAAGAGGACGGCAGAGGATGAGATGGTTAGATAGCATCACTGAAGCAGTGAACATGAAACTGAGCAAACTCAGGGAGGCAGTGAAGGACAGGAAGGCCTGGCGCGATATGGTTCATGGGGTCACGAAGAGTCGGACACGACTTAACAACTGAACAACAACAAAAGAAATATCATCTTTTGATACAACTAGCACTGCCCTATGCCCAAGCTTCTGGGTCTCCTATTTGAGTTTTCTCTAGCACCTTACATTTGACCTGGACCCAGATGTTTAGGAGCCACCAAAATGTGGAGATATGAAGTATAATGAAGCCACTGAGATGTGCCCTGAGGAATCCTACCATGAGGGATTCTATGTATGCCTTTTTTGTTGCATCAGCTAAGCGAATTTCTGAAAATGGTTTTGGGAAATTTCCGTTCCATGCCAGTGCATTTATGTTTTGTAGTACTCCATCTTGCCTTCAGTGCCATTTAAAATAAAGGCAACATCATGGACATGGTGAGAGCAAGATTTTATCAGGACATATTTATGCAATGGTTAAATGCAAGTGAAAAAACACTCTTTGATTGTATACTGAAGAATTAAAAGCTTTTGAAGAGAATCAGAAGAGATTTATTTTTCTCATGAATAAGAAAAGAAAGAAAGGCAACCAGGGATGCTTATTACTTGGGTAATAATGAATAAGAAAGTGAAGCAATATTAAGTTACATTTTAAGTTGATTTATAACTAATGGAAAGAGGAACAAATGGATATGGCTGAAGTTAGCTTTCTTTATGAGTAAACCCATTTCATGCATGCATGGGAAATCTCCCCCCCCCCCCTTAGCTGCAGAATCCAGGGGCTGCCACTTTGGATTGGGAATTTCTGGGATAAAATGACCCCAGTACATGCAAGAGGTAACAAGGCTGGTACTACAAAGACAATGGTGTATTGAGAAGACAAAGGCTGTGTTCTGTGGTATAAAGGTTACTATGGATGCATTATTGTTCCTAAAAGTTACCTCCTATGGCCTTGCTTCCCAGAGGTCTTCTCACCTCCCAGTATCCTTTTAATTTTTAATCAATAATCTATATCAGTGTTTCTCAACCTCAGCAACTTTAAGATGTGTGGACTTCAACTACGTGTGGACCTCAGCTATGCTGGCTGCGGAATTCTGGGAGTTGAAGTTCACACATCTTAAATTTGCTACGGTTGAGAAACACTGATCTATATGTTTTACAGCTGATCTGACAGTTTTGTTTTTCCCAGTCCAAGAAGATTTGAGGAGGGGCAATCTGCTTGTCTTAACTAGCACCATGTTTCTCTTGCAACTCATGAGATGACTATGGTGCTAAACAATAAAACAAATGACATGGATAAGGAAACAGACTCCTCCAAGATGGACATGTCAAGTTTTTTTTTTCCTGGTCAAGTGGCAAACTTTTACTACCCAAGAAACCAATATTATGTTTGGAGCTATCTGAACATGTGATAAATGATGGAAAAGCCATAAAATGGCTTTAGGAAATGCAGCATCAATTACCTGGGAAAAAATTGCTTCTAAATAGCATGTTATCAAAATCTCCTGCTTTGTATATGACAAGCTTGTGGTATTTTAGGAGACTCCAGAGGTATACAATTTTAGTTCTGCTATGTATTCATGCTGTAATTAGTGTGACTACTTTCAGGACCTTGCAGTATTCTGATTCACAGCTGTCATCAACTCTTGTGGCACAATGGATAAAAAAGAACAAATTTTGTAGTGCCAAATTCTTGAAAGTCCCACTTACAGACTTCAGAATTCAGTTTGTTACTGGGAGCTTTGAAGTAATGATATGCAGTAAAGTTATCAGTGAGAATGATGTAACCTTTCCATGTAGCAGGAGAGGAAAAGTTAGATTTAAGGGCTTTTTGGGGGGTGGGAGGAGCTTCTTTTTACTATCAGTGTTGATTTTTATTTGATTTATTTTGTTATTGTTATTTTTTTAATATACATTCTGACCATTCTACTTATGTGTGATCTTTCTTTACAAGAATAAAGTTACAAGAATAAAACAAGAACTTGTAGTGGTTCAAATTAATGATGGGGAGGAAAATTCTGTATTTTTTTAAAATGGGCAATTCCTGTTCAATCTGATGAAAGAAAAGCATTACAGGCATTTCTCGTAAGCTTCCACTTAGTTATGTGATGGCCAAAGTATATATGTGAAAGTCTTGTTTTCCACTGTACAATCATCTCTTTAGCAGTCTGTAGTCTCTTTGATTTCCTCGGCTTCTATCAACCACCAAGGAAAGACATCAGAAGGAGATTCCTGGTAATGGGTCATTTTCAGTAGCAGCATTATTGTCACCATTAAGGGAGAGTTTTGCTCTTGAGAAATTATTAGAGATATTTGGTTTTTTCCCTTGGAGAAAGTTGGAGAAATTCTCTATTTTCCAGACTGCAAATCTGATGGAGAATTTTTAAATGTCATTTGTGCTCAACCTAATCATTAAAGAAAAACATTAAAGTGGTCCCATCCCAAGTTTTTACCTGTCCCTCTAACTCCAAACCATTTATGCATTTGATTTTTCTACTCAGATACAGGACCTTGCACCTGTCACAGCTGAACATCAGCCTGTCAGGTCACTTTGAATTGTGATTTTGCTCTCCAAGTGTTAGCCGAACCTGATGTCATTTCCTAATTTGACAAGCATCCCTTCTATTCTACCCTCTAGGTCAGTGATAAACATGATGAATAAACTGGGCAATACCATAGTCCTGGGAATCCCATTCAATATTTCTCTCTCGGGTAATATGAAACCATTTATAGGCACCCTTTGGGTATTCTTGTTCAGCCAGCTGCAAATTCACCACATTGCAAGACTATCTTGTCTACATTTATCTATCTTGTCTGCAAGGTTATCATGAAAATTGTCAAAGGGTGTACAGAGATCAAGCTACACTGTATCCACAGGATTCTCTTGATCACATTGTCATAAAAAGAGATAAGGTTAGGCTGACATGACATTTTCATGAGAAACCCATGCTGTCTTCTGGTAATGGGAACATTTTTGTCTGAGTGCTCACAGACATGGTGCTTGACAGTCAATTCTAGTACTTTGCCCAAACAGACATTAAACTAATTGGTTTGTAGTTTCTGTGGTCTTCCCTTTTTTCCTTTTTGACTACTGTGTCTACTTTTGCTCTTCTCCAGTCCTCTAGCATCTTACCAGTTCTCCGGAGTTTTCAGATATTACAGCCAGTAACTCTGAGATCACTTATGATAGCTCCTCAAACCTCTGGCTCTGGAAAAATACATTTATTTAAGGTAGCACAAGATGGATGTTTACCATATATTTTATCAGACTTTATAATAGGCATAACAATAAATTTCAACTCTCCAGAAACTCAACCCCACAATTAATAACTAGCTAATAGCAGAAGCTTTATAGAGTTGACACAACTATAGAAGTATTTTTTGTGGGTGTAAATATAATAAAATAAAATATAAGGAGAATATCTGCCTACTGGGGACACAGTATCTTTCTGTCTCTCTCTCTCTGTATTTATGTAAGCTAATGGAGGGCAAAATCATAAATGACCTGGCAGGCTGATGTTCAGCTATGACAAGTCTACTCTGCATCTAAGTAGAAAAATCAAATACATAAATAAAAACTTGACAGTAATGTATGACAGAAAGTTTTAATGGACCACCGGATGAGCAGGCTATCTCCACAACTCATCAGCTCCTTTGCAAGACTTCCCTGTTCCTATTAGCTTGCTTGCTTGCTTATTTATTAATTAAATTAGATTTATATGGTTGCCCATCTCATAAGAAGTAACTCTGGCCAGTGTACAACAATCAATAAAAACAACAAAAATATATTAAAAATCATTATAAAATATAAAAATCATTATCAAAGATGGAAAAAACACTATAAATATTTTAAATATACAAACCACATGGGGTGGGTACAAGATTAACCACAATGGAGCCATCTAAGAACATTTCTGATTCCAGGCCTTGAGGGACTTCCAGAATGATAACAGGGATGGAGCTAACTTGACTTTGGTGGTGGTGGTGGGGAATATTCCATAGAGCAGGCACCATGGCAGAGAAGGCCCATCTTCTGGGACCCACCAAGTGTAGGTCCCTGGCCGATGGTACCCACAACATATCTTCTCTGCCAGATCTAATGGGCTGGGCTGATGTATTTGGTGCCCACCTGATATATGTATGTGCATGTGTGTGTGTGTGTGTACACACACAAACACTTGCACACATCTTCTGTAGGCTTTATATGAAGTGAAGAACAGGGACAAGTGCTTCTTACCTCTCATTCAGTCTCTAAGGAGGGACTGGGCTATGGAGGATTGATTTTAGATCTCTATCTAAGACTGTCAATGACAATCTTTCCACTTATCAAGAAACAGTTATGATCAAGTAATGCTGACTCCTCCTCCTCCTCCTCTTCCTCCTCTTCTTTTGACGGAATCTAGCTTATTGTTTATGAAAAGGTGCTGGTACCAAAATGGCCTTCTTATGGATATTCGTAATTTTACTTCATTTCATAAGGATAATGGCAAAGATTATGTAAATGGATATAAGGAATGGTGATCTTCTATGGCACCTGGTCCAAGTCACTGGACCAGCTTAAAATAGGTTAAACTTAGTTCTAGATTTGGATTGGGAATCAGGGCATTTGATCCAACACAGATATATGGTAGGAAAATGCCCAGTTCCAGTTAATGATCTTATGGCCATATTCTGAACCCATTGCAGTATCTAAACAGCCCCGTATGTAATGCATAGTGATAGTTTAAGCAGAAGCAAAGATAATTATTGCTAAACTACTCCCATTCATGTAAGGTCACAACTGTTATAATAGCAGAATATGATAAAAGATACTTTGAACCACAGAGGCCACTTGAGCCTCTAATGACAAGGCAGGATCAATAAACATATCCAATGTCAAGTGAGTCTTCTCTTTTATTTCTTGGCGTGGACACAAATGGACATTAATAATAATAATGGTGGGTTAGCAAGAACAGCTAGAATAAAGGGCCTAGAAGTGATGAGGTTTGCATTCATTTCCTCTTACCTCAGAAGGTAATTTTAAATTTCACCTTTATGCTGTTACGTAACACATTGCCAATATCATAGCAGATTCTTGTATATGGGAGCGTTGTTCAGTGGCACAGGGAAGGCTATAAGATCACTCTGTTATGTCCTGCTATTGTTTTGCTTTGTGGAAGAACATTTTGTACAAGTTTAATCTGAAATAATGAAGTGGGGAAATGTTTCTGAGCCATTTCCGCTGAGGTTGCAATGTGGAGCATTAAGACCTAACAAGAAGTTTTTATAACTATCATTTGGCTATTTAGCTAGTTATTCCTTCATTTAAGTTTGTTTACCATTTCATCACTGATAAACAGCATGGCCTACTTACCTTTTTTATAGATACCGAAGCCATAATTCCTGCTCCTTCTCAAGAAGGAGATAGAGCACGTGGCAATACCTACAGTATCTAATCTTGGCCAACCCCAGGGCTATCGGCTAGTCTCAGGGCTGGGAAAAATACTCCAGAAGAGGACAATAAATGATTTCCATTCCAAGAAAACAACATGATGTATCCATGTGATCATCAGGAGACCTGCTCACATCAAGGATTTATCCTTAGATTGAGGGCAGAAAGATGCACAAAAATCCTTTGTGGCATGCTTTTCTATACTTGTATAATTCTCCATATCATATGATAATTTCAGGGACATTTTATTCTTTAATGGGAAAAGAATGACTGACGATAAGTGCAGTTTGGGAAAAATCCAATATTTATCACTCATAGTTTCTTGGATTACATTTTTTTTATGCCAGTCCTCATCCTGATATGAGTTTGGTGAAAAATGTTCCCTGTGTAATCTGTTCTCAGTTACTTCCACTATATGTTACTGTAACAGTATAGTATGGTTATCTCCCATGGTTGCATTCTTTAATAATTTATTTAGATGATTTATATAGGTGTCCAACTGCAAGATATAACTCTGGGTGGCTAACAGAATTAAAAATGAAAAACAAAAGATGCCCCACAAAAGTAAAACCGACACAAAAACACAGCACAACCAAGGCCAAATCACAATCATATAGCACCAAGCAGCTTGGCTACAGAAGCCACTACGCAGTAGGGAAGGCTGGTATAGTAGCAGCAATCCCATCTGATCCCTAGAATCCAAGCTGTTTCACATCTGGTTATGTGCAGGCCACGTCTCTAAAAGCCACTGGACTCTTTTGGATGACTATAGCCATTCCTCTGCCCCTGCTCTGGGGTTGAGCCATGCTTAATATTCAGGTGGTCATATTTGTGAGAGGCGATCCCCTTCTGCACCCAACCAGGTCTTTGTGATACAGTCCAGGTTGGCCCTCTCATCCACTATTAAATCATAGATGTGGGACACCTTATTATGGACCAACCTGGCATTTAGTAACTGCGGCTAACAGCCTGAAGGTGCCTTGGGGCCTAGTGCAGGGGACTGGAATGTGGAATCGATATAACACACTGCTTCTCTGAGAATGGCCCACCCCATCTCCCAACGGATTTCCCCCTGCCCATGACTGCCATGATGTTTCCCCACGGTCACACCAGCCCCTGTCATCCCTCTCTCAGCTCAAAGGACCCTGATAACACCTCCAACCAATTATATATATGATGTAGTGCTAAATATTGGCATTTGGACATTCTTAGCACACAAATTCCTTGGAATGCATATCATATTCTTTGTGTATTTGTTTCTGATCTGCACAATTATTTCTTTTCACCTCAGAGTTTTTCTTCCCACCCACAGTACTCTGCTCAGTTAGGGTCAGATTGTAATCTCATGATGATATCATAATACCACATAGCCAGACTAAGTAAGGTTAAGGAAGTGCAAGAAATAAAGAAAAAGTAAAAGAAAAATAGTAAAGAAAGAAAGAAGATACAAAGAAGTGGCTTCCAATCTTCTATACAGCAGTTATAAGTATAATTATAAATTTACCTCTTTCTTTAAAATTACATCCTGATTGTCTTCTTTCTATAATCTATTCTGCCTAATCATCAAAACCATAAATCGTAAGTTCATTTTTTTCTGTTTTACACAAAACGTCCATAAGGAGTTTCCCGTCAGCAAATAAACGTAGATATTGTCTTTTCTCTAATCAAACAAGTCAATTTGGCCATCTCAGCAACTTCTATCATCTTCACCAACCATTCCTCCATTGCAGGTATTGCCAAATTTTTCCATCTTTGTGCATACAATAATCTCACTGCCGTTGTCATATACAAAAACAAAGTTCCATGACTTTTTTACAGCTGTTTATTCATCATTCCTAAGAGGAAGACTTCTGGTCTCAATTGTATATTAATCTTCTGAATCATTGTATATATTTGAATCCAATATTTTCTAGCTTTTTTACACATCCAGCAAGCATGATAAAATGGCCCTTCTTGTTCATATTTCCAACATAAATTTAAAGTGCTTTTATACATTCTAGACAATTTTTCTGATATATACCTACAGTACATCATTTTATAAAAGTTCTCTTTAAGATTATAGCATAATGTAAATTTCAATCCTTTCAACCACATATTTTCTCCTTGTACGATCTAGCCCACTTTATCATACATTCTTTCACTTGTTCTTCTGTTTCAAATTTCAGTAAAAGTTTATACATTTTAGCAATTACATGTTCATCATTTGTACACAATTCTATTTCAAACTCAGTCTTACAATGTTCAATACTATAAACTCTTTTGTCTACTTTAAATCTTTCTGGTAACTGTAAATAAAAAAAGCATTGGCAACTATATATATATTTTGTATTCCCCTTGACAAAATTCTAGTATCTCACTATAAGTTAGCCATTTGTGTTTGCCAATTATTTTTCGTCTATAAAATGCTTCTTGTGCTGAAAGCCACAAAGGTGTTTTCAGACACAACCTGGATTTGTATCTATTCCATATTCTCAATACGGCACGTCTAACATAATGATTTTTAAAATCTACATTAACCTTGACTTTATCGTACCACAATCCATGCCACCCAAATCTCAGGGTGTGTTCTTCTAACTCCAAAAGCCTTCTATTTCTCAGCAGCACCCACTCTTTCATCCAAACCGAACAGCAAGCTGCAAAATACAATTTCAGATTAGGTAAACCCAATCCTCCTCTTTCCTTTGCATCTTGTTACACCTTATATTTAACCTGTGTTTTTTTCCCCTTACCACATAAACTTAGATATATCTTTTTGCCACTGTTTAAATGGTGCATCAGTTGTCAAAACAAGTATTGTCTGAAACAAAAACATCATTCTAGCCAAGACATTCATTTTTATCACAGAATTTCCCCAGTAATGACAGTTATAGCTTCTCTCATCTTAACATGTCTTTTTTCATTCCATGTCTTAATAACATAGTTATTTTGAAATAATATACAATTCATATTTATCATCGTGATACCCAGGTATTTTACTTACTACTCAATCTTAAAACCTATTTTATTCATCAATTCTGTTTGATCCTCTTATTTTCATGTTTCTGTTAACATCTTTGTCTTCTGTTTGTTAATCTTAAAACCTGATAATGTACCAAATTCTTTTAGTTTTCCCATTAATGTTTCAATTCCCTTTAAAGGATCTTCTAAAACCAACACCAAGTCATCTGCAAAAACTTAACGCATAAGTTTCTTTTTTAATTTTTACTCCCACAATCCTCCCCTCTTGTCTAATATCATATTCAATATTTCAAGGACTAAAATAAACAAGAAAGGAAACAGTGGGCATCCCTGTCTTGTTCCTTTTTGTATCTCACAAGACTTTTTAGATTTCCATTAACAATTATTTGTGCTTTCTGTGAAGTATAAATCAATCTTACCGATTTTACAAAGTTCTCTTTAAAGTTCATATTTTCCAAAACTTTGAACAAGAAAGCCCAGTTCAAATTGTCAAAGGCCTTCTCTGTGTCTAAAAAAAAAAATCAATGTGACTTGTTTTTTGTTATTTGCTCCAATTATTTCAAAATGTCCAACACATTTCTAATATTGTCCTTTAACTGTCTTTTAGGTAAAAACTCACATGAATAAATTCTTACAAAATTATTTTCAGCCTATCAGCCAAAATGATAAACAACTTATAGTCATTATTCAATAATGATACTGACTTATAGTTTCTTGTTAAATCAAAACTTGTCCTTCTTTAGGTATTAATGCTACATTGGCCTCTTTCCAGCTGCCTGGCATCTTTCCTCCCTGCAAAATAGAATTTTGTAAAGGTTGTAAAAATTCATCCTCAAAATATTTATAGTAAGAACCTGGTGATCCGTCTAGTTCAGGCACCTTTCCTGTTTTAATGTTTTTTGTAGCTTCACAAACTTCCCTTATTGTCATAGGTCCATTCATAATCTGTTTCTGTAATCCTAGGTTCATCTTGTTTCTTTAGGTATTCATCTATTTTCTCCAGAGAAATGTCTGATCCTTTATACAGATTGAAATAATATTAATAAAATACTTTTTGTATGGCTACATTGTCCATTAACCCAGCATCTCCCTCTTGTAGTTTCAATATCATTTTCTTTTCTTTTTGTAATTTATATGTCAACCATTTCCCTGGTTGTTTGCAAACTCAGGGTTTTTTTTTGCTTTACATAGTTCATTTTTATTTCCATTTTTCTTACTGTTAACATAGATAGCTGTAAAAGCTTAATTTGTTGAGAAATACCTACAGTATCTTCTCTGGAAATTTCTTTAATTCTTCTTCTTTTCTTTTTAATTTCATCTAAAATAACTTGTGTTTTCTCTTGCCTTTTCTTTTTGAGTTTTCTATTATGTTGTATGAAATAACCTCTGATAAAAGCTTTGCTTGTGTCCCAACCATTCTTAAATCAGTACCTTTATCTAAATTATTTTCAAAGAATTATTTTAATTTCTTTTTACAATCCTCCACTATTGCTTCCTTCTGTAGCAACATTTCATTTAGTCTCCATCGAAAAGAACTAGATTTCCTTTTATAAACCAAACTCACAGGATTATGATCTGAAAAAGTATTTGGTAATATCCCTATTGTATGAACCTTGGTAGCCAAATTCTTTGAAATCCAAATCATATCTATTCTTGAAAAGGATCTATGTCTTTCAGAAAAAAACATATAGTCTCTTGAATTGCCATTGCCATCTTGTCTCCATATATCAGCAAGCCCTAAATTGTCTATCAAATCAAAGAAAAACTTTGGTAATTTGCCTCGAGTAATTTTAATATTTTTTTTCAGAAGTTCTGTCTTATTGTGGGGAGATCACTTCATTCCAATCCCCCATTAAATACCAATTTTCATAAGAAAAGCCTATTGGTCTCTCTGTAAGTCCTTCATAGAACAATACTTTATCCTCATTTGGGGCATAAATTTCCAATACCAGAGTCTTAGCCCCATGCAAATTAATTTCCATCCCAATAACTCTACCATGCTCATCAGTCAATGCAAGTTCTGATTTTAGTTGGGTGTTTATATACAAAAAACTCCATTTCTTTTTTAAGTTCCTGCTGAAATAAATTCTTCACCCAAATTTTTATAAATCAAATATTTTATGTCCTTTTTTCTGACATGTGCCTTTTGTAGGAAAATTATGTCTTGTTTTAATTTTTTCAAATAATGATTTTTCTGCCTCTTTTGAGGAGCAATTTCTTCATTTTTATTCCACATTTAGCATTTTTAATCCACAATCAAGCCAAAAATGTAGAAAAGTCAATATCTGTAGCATCTAATTCAGTATCATCCCTTTCAGTTTCCTGATGCACCTGTCGAGGTTTTTGTGTAGTTTCATCTGACACCTCCATTTGAGTCTCCTCCAACTTTTCTTTGACTTTTCTAGAAATTCTCTCATCTTGTGGGCAGAATTCAGTTGGAACCTCTGCTGCTTAAATGTAAAAATCATACCTTCCAATTTGTCCCATCAAAATGGAATCTTTTTCTGTTTAAATCTATCAGTCAAAAATAAATACTCTTTTCTCTTATGTATTATTCTAATCTGAATTTCCTTTAGCACAATTACATCTGTATTATCAATCTTCAGACCTGTATTAAAATGCTGCTGCAACACTTGATCTCTTGTCTTCTTCCTGACAAAGTGTGCCAGGACATCCCTTGGAACAATTCTTAATTTTGCAAATCTTGTATTTATTCTTTATACATTATCAATTTTTGCCTCTGAATCCTCCTCATCTCATTCCAAAAAAATTTATAAGCTTTAATAACTTTTTCTGTAATACCTTCACCAGAATCCTCTGGAATTGCTCTGAATCTCAAACAAAATTCCTTCTCTCTCAATTCCAGTACTCCCAGATTATCTAAGTCTCTTGTCATTAATTTGTTTTACAACTCCAGACACTTGTTTTACAGAGGTTTCCATCTTCTTAACTTCTTCTTTCATCTTCTCTTTCATCTTTACAAGTCTTTTATCCATTATTTCTCCAAAAGCTGTCAGTTTAGTATCAAGTGATTCAGACAACTTCTTGCCCAATTCCTCAAACATTTTCTGAAGCAAGTTTGGTGTAATTCTCTCTCTGCTCTACCAATCCTCTCCTCCCCTCTGCTGTTTTTGCCACTTTTCTGGTGGTTGCCATTGTGATATTGTTAACAAAAAGTGAATCTGTCTCAGTTACAAGGGAAAGAGTAAAAGGCAGGCTCCCTTCATCCCTTTTTTCTGCTTCGTCTTCCTGTGCCCTTAATCCTTTCATCTCATATGGCCCTCCATAGTTACAGTCAGCATTACAGTCTGGTTCATATTACCTTAGTCTTTTGTTTTGTAAAATCCACCAATTGTCTGCACTCTTTAATAGCAAACATTCCCGCAAAAGTCTGGTCCATTTGTTCAATTTGTTTAAAAGCACTTTCACCAAAAATTGATCTTTCAAAATTACTATCCTCTTTATCTGTTTTAAACTTTCTTAAACTTTCTTACATCCAATCCTTGTTAAGCTTTTTGCTAAAAGTTTTTAAATCTTTGAAGCCCCCCTCCCCCCGCTTTTTTCCTCTTTTTTAATCCAGAAAGAATATTGACTCACCAAGTGGATTTCTCTTAACCCGCCATTCAGAAAATCACTCTTTAGCTGTAAATTGATTGATTACATCTGAAAGTGTTTAAGAAAGTGAGTCTTTTGCGAACCTTGTATCCATATTGGCTGCATTACGGCTGTGAGCTTGATTGAAATCCCTTGACCTCAGCTGCTTGATTTACAAGTTGACTGCAAAAACCTCAGTTCCTGCAGTCTCCTCACAGGGAGCAGCTGTCTGGAGTGCAAATGGGTAATCTCACTTGTCTGGAAAGACTGCACTGGCCAGAATTCACTGTCTGGCTGCTAATCTCCACCACAGTGCTGTCCCCACTCCTTTAGGGACCTCTAGACTGCCATAGATCCTCACCCAGAAGCCCCAAAACATACTTTCAGCATATCAAGAAAACAACATTGTCCCAGTCTGACCCTAATGCAGCAGTGCTCTAATTATTCAGGAAGAGAAAGAACAACTCCTTGAGTTAGCCAGCAAGAACATCCTTCTTAACTGTTGCCAGAGCCACAAGTATAATCAGATAAATGAGTGAGGTCTTCTATAGCTCGGGTAACAATCCAAGCCCAACTTTAATTAATGCGTATCTGTAGAAAATGGAAACAGAAAACTGATGCAAAAAAAGAAAATGGAAACATGGAAACATGGAAGGGAAAAAAGAGGGAGAGCATTTAGCAGACCTATTTATTCACCCTTCCTTTTACATAGGTTTTAAATTTGAGTCATAGAAACCATTGGAGACAACTGTAAAATCTCATATAATATATAGTGGAACTTTTAAATCACTGCATCATGTTTTAAAATCCTGTGTAGGAATACTGAATTTTATCTCTAAAAAATGCATTTCTTTTCTTTGCTGGGCATTATGTGTTAAGATATTTTATCTGCTTCTTCATCCAATCAGGGATGGCAGCTTTGAGATGAAACTTGGATATAATAAGGAACGCAGAATCACAAACTTTTCCATGGTGTGCTTCTTGTAGTTGGTCATACAAATATACAATTTAAAGCTTCGTGAAGTTTTCAGAAAAAAAAAACATAAAGTAAACCACTTATGGGGCAGCATCATTCACTCTTCTAGGAGTAAGCCTTAGCAGAATCAATGGGCTTACTTTTAACTAGACATAGATTATCTTAAGCTTTAATAGTTATCTTCAGAGAACTATAGAATTACCTTCTGAATGAGAGAAATACACTTCTAACATCAGAGAAATACAGGAACATTTTCAAGAAACCACACAAGCTCCTTATCCCACAGGAAGAGTTCAAGGTTCTCTTTTTTATATAATGTATTTAGCAGCTTCTCTCTCTCTCTCCCTCTCCCTCTCCTTCCCTCTCTCTCTCTCATATTCTCTCTCATATATCTGCTTTTTTCCACTGTGACTTTTAAAAAGTCCATAAGTTGTATTATCTGTGGCCAAAACTGAACAAGGGTATACAGAAAGAATTGTTCATGACTGCCCTATACCTCTGGAAATATTTCTCCTTAGGGGTTGTGAAATCTGCAACATTATAGATAAATGAAAATTTCCTTAGGAGCCAGGCTGGTGATGTTATGAACATGTCCATGTAATTTTTTCAGTGACAATACAGAAGTGGGGATTTGAAGAAACACCCTAGAAGAAACCATCAGTAACAAAAGAATTCTGTTACTTCTCTAAGTACCAACCAGATCCCACCCTGGTAAGGTTTTCAAGACAGCTAAGGACTAGGTGCTGCCACCAGCTGTACAATCTAAAGAAAAGCCTTTTACTTCCTTCCCTGTATTATAGACTCCCTTGTAGAGTTTATCTCTGATTACTTCATGGACCCATCCATGAACAGAAGGAGATTGCCATTGTCTTCCTGGATGTTTTTCAACTTTCCAGTCTAGCTATATCTCTGGAATTTCCAGCTGGCCTCCTGCTCAACTACTGATTAAATCCAGTCCCACTTAACTTCCAAATTCAGTCAAGATCAACCAGAAGTATAACGAAATCTGTTTCAGGTTATAGCAGCATTTAGCATTTAGCTATTCAAGTCCATCTACAGTCCAAATATAATGCCTAGTGTCCTTGGGAAGTTTGCAGGGAGAATAGCAATGTTATGCTGATGGGAAAGTAGAAGGGTCTGAATGGGCAAGATATTAAATGCATGTAAAAGAGATCATCCAGGCTGGGGAATTTGTCTCCTATGGGGCTTATCTGAACTTCTGGAAACTGAGCTCCACTGTGGCAGTTCTTTATAACTCAGCAATTGCAGTTTATCAACACTGCAGAGAATTTCCTAACCTTCATATGGACAACCTGATGATTAAGTGTCAATAAGCAATGGAGAGAGGGGAGGGGAAATATTTATATCAGTAAAAATCCATCCTCCATTACAATTTGTTAAACATTGGTTTTGTTGAAAACCAGTGAGAAACTTCATAACCATTGATATGCACATCTCCCAATATATGGAGTCTTTCTTTTTCTGAAGGATATAGCTATGTACAAACACATTTTTTTAAAAAAATGTAAGTTATGCTTCTTCCAGGTATTGATAGGTAAATGTCCCAAACACAGGCATTGTAAAAGTAATTTCCCAATATACATTTTCAGCACTATGTGTAGGCAATTTTCAACATCTTCTTTTCACTTTTTTTTTTGGTTTGGAGAACTATGAATACTAGCAGACTTAATTTGTTCAAGTATCCAATGTTTTCCAAAATCTTCCAGGAGTGCACAGATTCACTCCCAACAAAAGCCACAGTGAAATTCTCTTACTTCCCTCAGAAAGGCTACAGCAGGTGAGGTGAGAACCAGTGATTCCTGGTTTAAAGAGGACTGTTATGTAAACTTATCTGAGCTGCCCAAGCAAATTGGGCTAATTGCCAAGTGTCTGTTAACTCAGAAAGGCAAAGGAAAAAGCCAAGAGTTTAAAAACTAGAATCCAGATATATAAAGACTCTGAATCCTTGGCTCTGCAGAATGTGTTCAACTGTTTTGTTAAGACTTCATTCTGGTCTACAGTAAAGTTTCTAAAGCAGCTGAGTCTTGTCTGAATGTTTTCTGCCAAGCCTAGCTGTGAACTGAAGGGTTAAGTGTCTGGAGGTCTGTGGTTGACTGCAGAGCCCTGGAGGGAAGTCTTGCCTTACCTGACAGCATTGTGATTTACAAACAGGGCCTTAGGAATGCTTGTAGATGGTACTTATATGGTTCCAATGAAATCACTATCATTTCCTTGCCCTGCAAAGGGAGATTCTGGAGAGGGACAAAATTGCTTTACTTGTAGGCAGTAAGTGTGTCATTGATGCATTTGCAATCCCGCTGAAATCAGTGAGACCGAAAAATAATTACTTTTGATCATTAGTCCAAACGAGATAATTAAAATTTCAGAAGAGATAACATTTTTCTTCTGGAGCCCTCCTCCCTGCCATGACTCCTACTCTTTTCACTTGCTGATAGATTTAGCCTTGCATAATCTATTCCAATTTACACTATTATCTACCTTAGGATATTCATTTCTTTACTCTGCAGAGAGATCACTAGCACTGAACTTTGCTTATGGGATTTCACTTTATCTTTGCTTTGAGAGCTGTCTTGGGATTTCTGCAACAAATGTAATAATAAATTCCATAGGGGGATGACTAATATGGTTCAAGTGATGGTTAAGTTAACACTTCCCTCAGTTTTATGCATGCCATATATTTTTCTGGAGACTCAGATTGTGTCAAGGCTTCAACAATTTATAGTGATATCACATTTATACAATTTTACATAAGCTAAACTATTTTAATGCCTGATTCCAGAGGAAATCAGCAAAACCAAGAAGTGTCCTGTGACAATATGACAAGTATAGTCTAAACTATAATTTAAGTTGAAATTGAATTTTCTATTCCTTGGCCTCAGTTTGTGTAGCTTTAATAATATATTGTAATATTAATCTTACTGTTTAGCACATTTAATCAATGGAGCATTAATCAGAGGAAAGGATTATATAATAAATGAATAAGTAAACTAGTGATGGTATCAACATTTAGAAATAAGGGAATATATGAATTTATTCCTCCAGCAGATTATGAGCCAAGGTCAACCCCCCAAAAGACAGGGGTTTTTTTGCTAATACCATATCAATTCCAGGAACAATTCTACATCCTGGCTACCACCCATAAAGACTTTCATGGCAATAGTGTTGGGTTATTTGTGGGACTAATAGAAGCGAATATGTGTAGCTCAGGGTTGAACTGTGGAGTCCTTGGGGTTCTCTGAGCTTGGTTCTTTTCTTGCAAACATTTCATTACCCAGCTAGGTAACATCTTCAGTGCTAAAATAGGATGGGGTTTGCTTTCTATTTATATACTGTGGCATGCCTTCCAGTGCTGGTGGGGGTGGGAGTTTTGTTTTGCTCCTCTGGTAGTTCCTTGATTAGCATATGTTTACTGTTTGATTGTGTGCCTGGTGGTAACCTCTGCTTATCTGGGTGATGATTGCTGGTGAGGCGATCTTCTGATCTTTTGTCTCTTTTGAATAGTATGTAGATGCTGTTTATCTCTATGTGTCTGTTAATTGCTGCCTTGTCTGAATACCAAGCTTCCAAGAATTCTCTTGCATTTTTGGATTTAGCTTGGTCTAAAATGCTGACAGTTTCCCAGTTAAAACTATGGTTCAGTCTATTTGTGGGACTGCCTGTCTCTGGTTGTCTCTGCACAAGAACTGACAGGGTAAGCATACTTAAGGTCCCTTCTATGAAACAATGTCTCCTGGTCTCATACCTGTCATTTGGAATAATATACCCTTGAGATTAAGATGGTCTTGTTGCACTTCCATAAGGTTTTGAAAGCCTGGCTTTTCCCCAGAGCATTGGCCAGGGTGTTGGATGACCCTGTCCTGTTATGCTTTTGGCATCTGGAATATGATTGTGGGTTGGCATCAGTTGTGCTCTATTGTGTTGTGCTTTTTATTTTTTATTTTTGCTATATAAATTGGTGGATGATGGATGGATGAAGAGATACCATTCAGTTCATCCCCATTTTTTTTTTTCTTAACTCTTGTTAGTGATGATAAGGCTATCTTCCAAGATGCTTCTGTGTGAAGCCTCTCTCTCACCTTAACATCTTGAACCTTGCATGGCAGCCTGGAACTTATAGTTCTCCATTAAGCCTAGTTTCAAATATTAAACATTCTGAAAATTATTCATCCAAGTAATTGTGGCATGCTAGGTGCCTTCCAGGGTACTAGGTGCATATATCAAACATCCCTGGATCTAGATCCCTGGACCTAAAATGTTGCCACTGCAGTCAAAGGCTTCAGAGATAATCCTCTAGCTAAATGGACACTGCCAATTTCTTGAGGTAAGAAGAATATTACAAAAGTTCAGGAACCAATGGGAAAGGCTTAAGGAAAATAGTAGATTATGTGTCCACTGATGTTCATGCTTCTGGTGATGTTAGCAGGAATGCTAACACTTTCTAAATTTCAGAGTTAAGGAAAATGAATTATTTTCTGACAATCAAGGCATATGCGTGAGAAAGTAGCTTGTTTTGCAAACCCTGCTCCAAACTGAGCTGAGAGATCATCCATTGCTGCCAAAAGTAAAAGCTCAAAGCTGAATGCAATAAATATTGGACCAGTAACAACATGGGGATGAACTCATCAAGTTCTTCCTCCTTTTTCTCCACTTCCAAACCACCTCTATGGGTGGTGAGAAAAACAGAAAGAATAACAAGTGCAATGCAGTTACAGCAACACTGGATATTAAATGACCAAGCACAAAAACAGAGGGATGGGGTGAGCAGGTGTGGATTATCAGTCTAGCCAAGGGACAACTGGCTGTCCTCCTTAACCAACAAACTAGCGAGGCTCAGGGAAGGCAGCAGGATTAGAAGCTTCATATCAAACATGATACATAAAAGATTCTGGGCTCAGAATGATTTCAGGATTCTGAACTTTGAACAAAATGACAGTATTTGACTTTTTTGCCAGACTTGGGATAAAGTATTCTGAATGTTCCAGGGTCCCAAAATTGGCTTTTAAAAAATTCCTCCAGCTTTGGGACTTGGAGAGTGCATTAGCCAGTGAAAGAGTAGGCAAAGGGACTATCCATGCTTTATTAGTGGAGAAGTAGAGGAGAGAGAAAGGGGTAAGAAAAAGTCTGCTGAGCTCATGTTAAGAGACTGAGAATTATTTTGGATTGCTGCCTGCCTGGAAGGCAACGTTGTGTTCTGTTTTACCATTAGCATTTATGGCTTGTAATATCATGTTGCTGCCTCTATGTATTCCATGTATTTTGTACTCTCTTTTGTGGAAAGAGAGGAAGCCAAATGCACAAATATGCAGGGTACATATTGTACAGCTATTGACTAAGATTTCAGATTGTTATATAGAAAAACCATTTTGCTTTGTTTCTATTTGTTAAGCTTTGCCAGAAAAGTGTGTTTATTTTTGCTGTCAATGTTATTTGTGGGCTGTATAGAAGAATAAACAGTACTATTATCTACATCATTCCTGGGTTCAGTTCTATGGCCATTTGTTCAGGAATGGCTGTAAGAAGTATTTATTACTATTGCTTACATTGTTTGCCATGGAAATATTAAGCTTTTTTTTCTTTTAAATAATCGCCCTGGCCAATTTTTCAGAAGGTTGGTTGATAAATCACACTCAGCTTTAGTTTCTAAGATAAAACTAGGGGAATACAGAGTTGGTTTTGAGTTTCAGTTGTTTCCTGGGATACGACATTTAAATGTTCAGAATTTTTGTTCTATAGGTATACAGAACATTTAAGATATTTTGAGATCTATTTCATTAGAACACAGGACATTTGGAATTTTTTGTCTTTGTTTTTGTCCTGAGTACAGAGCTAAAACTTTTCCTCATTTTGTGGACACTACTACTTGAATCGATCTTTTATGTTGTATGAAATTCCTTCTATTCCATCCCCTGATCAGCAGCCCCATTGGAACCAGAAAAGTTAAGATATACTTATGAGATCCATGTTTTATTGAAACAAGTAGTGAAAAAACTGGGTAATATTTACTCACCAAAGCCTCCGGACCTCTAGAGCCCTGCAAAAGTTGCTGTCAAATTGCAATTTTTAATATGCAGAAGGGAAAAATGAACAACATGGGGAATGATCATATAAACTGACGTGAATTTAATATAGTTTTTTCTCTGGCCTACCTATTTTTTTTTAACTTTAATTCTTTTAAGAATCTAATTCCCTTGGCCTGAAAAAGACCACATTGTTTTAATTTATAGCATATCCCTATATGCTCTTATTCATGTGTGTGTTTATATGTTTGAATAATGGTATTGTACAATAGAAGAATTGTGAATAAGTAATGCATTGTATTTCTAAACCCAAGTAACAGGAAAGGAACTTTTAAATCATGTTACAGGACAGGAAAGATAGTGATGTTCTGACCTTCAGCCATATCCTTCTTTACAAAAGGGATGATGAAATCAATAACAGGTTAATGTAGGAGTGGTCTTGAAAAGTCAAGCAATTTTAAAACTTGAAACATGATGGAAGAAAAGGGGATGCATCAGAACTGATTTATGTCTGCCAAGCTGGGTTGTTGTTTAAATTAAAAGCATCCATGAAGCATCTGCTTTTTTCCCCAACTGGGTGGGGTAACACAAACGCTTACTTATTTACTTTTATTATTGTTGTAATTATGAATACATTGTATAACTATGCCAGCTGAAGAATTTTAATCACAGCATTTGTTTAATATTTTTATTTTTCTGATATTGAAACAATAAGATGAGCTTGATTCTTTTGGTATGTTTTTTATACCGGTAAGTAAAAACAAAACCCCCCACAACTGGGAGAAAGTGAGAGAGTTCTGAAATCCACAGATATGCAACAAAGAACATTAACCAGATGAAAAGGAAAAAAAAAATGCCAGCAACTCAAAAAGCCAGGGACCATTATTCATTTTTTTTCTTCAGCTTTTCATTGAACATTAATCAGGGAGGTTGGTAAATTCTTTGGAATGCTTAGCTGAGTTGCAGAATCAGCACAAAACTCAGGACCTCACAGAGGAGATCACACACTCTTTTTGAAAACAGCTCAAGGAATATATAGTTTGCATACTCCAGAAGCAGTGCTAATTAGCCCCAAGAGGCAGTTACATAAGTAACACTGAGAACATTACCTAGTCACATTTACTTCTTTGTGGATTTTATCTCAGATTCTAGTAATGAATCCTCTTTGACAATTAGAGCTGAGAGGCCTTTTAGTTAACAGTGCTCCTGAGTAAACAGCCAGTGATCTGTATTTGCAATTTTGCAAAGATCAGTTGGATTCCATTCTTAAGTGTTAATTTTGCCTCAAATGGCTCCTTCGCTGAAGGTGAAGATACTGCATCGCCCTGAGAAGAATGAAGAGGGAAGACTTCCCGTTACAGAACAAAAATCTTTCCTTTTATTTTTTGTGAATATGTGTAAGGTTGTCATTGTTATTATTATTCCTCTAAAATACTGTGTTCTGATACTGTGAATGTGAAAAAATTTACACATACTAGATGTCTTTTTAGATTTTAGCACCAGTGAGATAATTTTATGGCGTATACTGAACTGTATAAGAAAACGGTGTACTTTTTTACTGAGCAAATGTTTATGGAAAGCCTGTTCAAACTTTGGAAAAACTACAGTGGAGTATGAATGTAATGCTTTCCTGCTCCCTGTCCAAAACTCCCTGGGTTTGGAAAACTAGTACTCATGGAGAAAGTATGCAGTCTTCTTTAACTTTTCATACACAGAGAACCTTTCCCTAAACTGATTGAGTAGAAGACAGAAAATTCATATACTAATTTGGAACTAAATAATAAACAGTGTTTATTATTACCAAGGGCATCTGTGGAGGAGGGCACACGTGGCTCATATTTAAAAGGGATGGAGCATGGATCGTGTGGTTGCAGCTACCATCTTGGTTGTTTGATACCTCCCTTTCCCCGAGGTATCCCAGGTGACACCGTTTATGGTGTCTGAGGTCTCTGCACAATGGATGGAGTGAAGTCTTTTGAAGGACTTGAAATGTCAACTTGCAAACGAAATCTCATTTTTTCTTATTGTTCCACCCCACCTGGTGGGAGTGACTTGAATAATTTTAATTTTAATGTTTAGTCTGCAACTGGAAACCTAACATCCTTTCTTCCTCTCAGTGTATTTTGGGAGAAGAAATAAAAATAGCCAACATGCCAATGCTGGATAATGCTTCTGCTCCCACTTCCAGTCAATAACTGCATTCAGAACTAATCCAGAAAGCCAAGGGGAGGAAATAATCCTTCACTGCCACAAGCTGAAGCTGTACCAGTCTAGTACTTGTGCTTGTGAAATGCATTTCATGCCTCATCTGTTACCTAAATGAGATGTGAAAGCAGTTCACACCTCGTTTACATTTCCGCTGTTTTATAAAACAGCACAGACACAGTTTGCTGAAAGTAATGAAATGAGGCCATTCCCCCAAGTTCTATCCTTGGATCAAATCCATATAGCCTGATTCTCCCTATTGATGAAGCTGGAAGAAAATCTCAGAAGCTGTCCACAGAACACCTCTGTCTTGTTCCCCCCTGTGGATAGCTTATTTTCTTTGTAAACACTTGCCAGATTTTCCATGCAAAAACATACAAGAATGACGACATGTCTCTCAAATGAGCTCAGTAGCTGATATTGCAATCAAATTTCCAGTGCGTAGAACTGTTCCTCGAGTCCTATGACAGCCAGTCAGAACATTTTCAATGAATGAAATTGTAGAATAGCCTCTGTATATGATGGTAGTTTTCAAACTTCTTTCCCCCCTAACCTTCAAGAACTCTATTTCATGTTAATTAGGTGCCCAAACAAGGGTATGAAATACGTTTTTGGTTGACTGTATACTCAGTTCAGAATATGACCTTGGGATTATCTGTTAGGCCTCCTCACTAACCTACTGAGATCTCAATCTCAATATTCTCCTTTACTGTTGGAGGTCACTTATGCATCATCATCATCATCATCATCATCATCATCATCATCATCATCATCATTGAAAAATTATGACTACCCACTCCAGTAGACTCTGGGCAGCTTACAAAATCCAAATACAAAGTTAAAACATAAAACAAAGTGCAAGAGCCCAAGCTAAAAACAACCATAAGTCTAGAAACACACCAGGGCCCCCACAAACCCATTAACCCCAGGGCTGGTGAGGGAGCCTGGTTTTAAGGGCCTTCTGGAACTCCAGGGGTGTGGGTGACATACATATCTCTGTGGGAGATGCTGTTCCAGGGGGCAGGGGCAGCAACAGAGAAGGCACACTTCCTCAATTCTATTAGATGATAATGTTTAATTGAGGACACCAGGAGTGTACCCACTCTGCCTGAATGTATCAGGCTGGCAGAAACAATAGGAGATAGCCAGTTCCTCAGATAACCTGGCCCTAACCAAAGACATGGATTTACATAAAATTTCCATACACTTATTCATAAATGTTCTGCCAACTTTAAATGAATGCCAGCTTTAAAAGAATGTTCCTTCTTTAAAAAGAAATTTGGGACAAATGTAGAGAGTAAGGAAGACCACTTGATAGAGATATGCAGGTACTGTTGCCTAGGCAAAAGAGGCTAAAGCATTTCTAAAGTTTAGAACATCCAGATAACATTTGGAAGTGCTCATACAGACACATCCCTACTTCACTGAACTGTAACAGGCAGGAGAAAGTGTAGAATAATCAGACTTGCAAGCTTCTGTTATTATAGCCATCTCAATAAGAACAGTTTTAGCCATCCTGTGGAATTGATTTTGTGATCTGGTCTAACTAGTGGGGCTTACAGCACTTCTTCTCATCAGCTATGTACATGTTCATCCTGTGGTCCAATTGCTGTGGATGGGCAACTTCAGTGCTCTTCATAGGTTCTCTGAAGGGAAATTTAATTATGTCAGGCAGTTCTATAGAAAGGTGTCTGATGGAAAAGGGATGCTGGGAGGCAGAAGGAAATTTGATCATCTGTGACTAAACCATGTGGGCACAAAAAAGGAGAAGAGGATGTAGAGCAGAAGCAGAGACAAGAGCTGTTTGCCTCAGAATGAACTTTGCCAATGAAGGAACTGTATCCCATGTAATTCTCTATGTTTTAGCTTTCTGAAAAATTAGGCTATTAAAGAAAGAGCCCTGGGATCAATGACACTTATTTCAAGTGTTAAAGAACAGATAAAGCCTGGGCATTCACTTATGGTTCATTATCTTTAAGGCAGACTTGAACTAGAAAGTTTTCCAGGATTGTCATGTTTGAAAAAAACTCAAATAGACTGAGTTAATGATGTGGCATCCTCAACAGAACATTTTTTTTAGTAGAGTTCTCAACAAAGCCAATCAGGAGAGTCTTGACTGATTAATTGATTGATTGATTATGTGCCATCAGGTTGTTTCTGACTCCCAGCAACCACATAGATAGATTTTCTTCATGACAATCTCTCTCTAACCTGTTCTTTCAGGACTCCCAAGGGTGCACTCATCCTCACTGTAACTGTTTCCATCTACCTTGCTGCAGGTCATCCTCTTCTCTTTCCTTTTACCTCTCCCAGAATTAGAGTTTTCTCCAGAGAGCTAGGCCTTCGCTTAGTGTCCGATGTAGGATAATTCGAGCCTGGTCATGTGAGAACTCTGGGTTGATTTTTTCAGTGATCCATCCGTTTGTTTTCTTGGCTGTCCATGGTATTGTCAGGAGTCTTCTCCAACACCAAAGTTCAAAAGTATCAATACTCTTCCTATCTTGCTTCTTCAAAGTCTAATTTCTGCTTCTATAGAGTGTCACAAGGAATACCATGGCTTACACAATCCTGATACATCATGGCATTTGAATAATTTTTCCAAGGCCTTCATGGCTGCTTTATCTAGTCTGCATCATACAGTATATCCTGATTGCTTGTTTCTTTACAGCTGAAGGAGAGTCTTGAGGTTTACAAAAACAGTATAGAATACAAGATTTTCTTAGCTCAGCTGGGTTACTAGATAATATCCTTTCAGAGTTCTAATTCAGGCTGTACATTAAATTTATTACTTTATGAGAGTTACATGGCTGCCTATCTTATATAATAATTCTAAGTAGCTTATAACAAAATTAATAAAACAATGATGTCCAGCAGAAGGGGCAGGTTGCAGACCCCACCGTTCAAGGAATTTCGATTGGTGGGGTCTAGGCAGAGGGCCTTCCGGTGTGCCCCCTCCTTCATGGCCTTCAGAAAAGGGTTTAAATCCTGGCTTTGCCAGAAGGCCTGGGGGCCAGATGGGAGCTCGCATCTGTGGAGATGGCTGGTGGGGTGATGGGTTCTGGCTCCCCCCCCCCCCCCAGCATCTTGAAAGTGTTAGTGCTAAAATATACAGGGGGGTTTTAGGACATTTTTAATGTATGTTTGGATTTTAATTATTTATGGATTTTAGCCACTGCTAATATAAACTGATGAAGTGCTTTGCCCTATTAGATGGTTTCATCAAGCTGTTCTTAATAGTGTTTTATGCAAGCCACCGTCCTCCTCCTCCTCCTCCTCCTCCTCTGATTCTTCTCTGAGTTGTCCATTTTCCAACCTCTCCAGAGACTGTTTTACTCCTTGGATCTTTCTTCTCTGTCTAAAACCCACAGTCAATTTGTAAAAGGGGAGTGTGGGGAGGGACCTCTGCTCCTGCTGCAGGGCCCTCCACGCTGGGCCCTATTTGTAAAATGAGAGCTGCTAGCATTTGTTTTAGGAGACAGCTCAATCAAAGTAACTTGCATACAACAATGTATTAAGGGACAATTACCCCTAATGAAGAGCAATTATGATGTAAATGCATTCAACATTCTGTGCAAAATTTTTCATTATAGGGAATTCGTATTACCATTTTGAAGCCTCTGGTTTTAATTCCAGGGCTCCAAGACCCTTTAAACAATCTGTGCCAACAAGCCCAAAATAGAAATTCAGTGATCAGTAGTTTAAAGACTCAGTTCCAAGCAGAGATGAAGTGTTCACTATGTGTGAAGTCAAGTCTCACTCTATCACCTAATGTGTGCTTAAGACTAAAACATTTGCTCCTTCAGGAAAAGCTTATTGATTTCCAGATTCAGATGGGAAGGCTTTCTTCTTGATAACTGGATGCTAGACTCTCAGCTTGCAGGCACCTCTTAGTAATTGGGCCAATGCAAACAGACTACGCTTGGAGTTGGCTTTTCTGATCTTTTCTAGTAACCAAAAATGGAGAGGGCATGGAAGGTTGGTTGCATGAAATATGACAATGGAAAAAGCTGGTCATACACCAGTCCTTACCCATTTGATATCACCCAATATGTTGGTGACAATTCTCAAATTCCAGCTGCCATAACAGGGATTCCTATGTCCTGACAAGAACTAGTTCCTGCTGTGGCTTTTTCCCTTCAGAAGCTTGTGTTCAAAGGTTGGTTTACACATTATGCTACACCATAATTCACTTAACCATAGCTCACTAAACTTGCTGGGTTCATGTAATACACTAAAGTCATGGTTTCCAAACTAGTCACTGAATTTAAATAATACACTAAACTAAATCAAAACAAACCACATTATAACTAAGGATGATATGTGAGTTCAGCCATCTTTGGGCCACTAGATCTGGGCTGCAAAGTCTGGATAGCTAACAGATGGTAGCAAAAAACATTCTTTATCTCTTTGCTGTCACTTACTGGTTAGACAGGTTTTACTAGTAACCTTTATCTTTCCCTGCCTTAAGAAAAACTAGTGGGAGTAAGCCTTCTACATGCTTTTTTGCTTGTATTTGTTTTTTATTTTTAAAATGTATTGATTCATCATTTTTACTATTATTATTATTTCAAGAAAAAAGAAAAAGGAATCAAACTGATACAGATACATGTTAAATGGAATATAATAAGGAAAGGAAAAATGTATAAGGAAATATAGGTTCTTAAATACCAACAGTCTTTCTATATTTCAAGGGCAATCTTAAATTGTTTCATTTATATATGATTTTAATATATAAATAAAGCTAAGTAAATATGGCCCTTTTTCTTCTCTTGAATTATCTTTCCATTACTTTACTAAGCTCATTAAATTATTGGTACATGTTGATATACCTGTAAAGCTGGATACACTGAAAGCAGACAAGGTTATTTCAGGCAGAAAATACATGACCAAATTCAACCAGAATTCAACTTAAAAACAATAAGATTTTAGGGATTCAGTAGGTAATTGGTTTAACATCTATGATATATATTTAATGTTAGCATTTATGGAAACATAACAGTAGGTATGGAAGAACAGATGTGTGTGTTTGTATGGATGTATGGATGTATAAATAAATATACAACCCAAAGGAAAGGAAATTATTTTAATCTCAAGAGTAAAATGAAACATAGGAAAATGTCTTATACTAGACTTTTTTTTAGTTCAGTATTGGCTGCTGTGATTCACAATAGCTCTCTACAGTCTTTTACACGGGTCAAACTAATCTTTATAACTCAAGATCCAGGATTTGAATCTGAAACAGTCTCTGTCAGACACGTCTCCACTAGGAATAGCTGCAGAGCCTCCTAACAGTGTGGAGTGTATGGCCCTGGCATTGTTAGAACCTGCAGTTCTATAGCTGAAGTAAAGAAAATATGGCCCTCAGTGCTTTCGAAGTAAGGCACCACTAGGGAACCTGTTTCAGTGCCTGTTCACTCACTGAAGGAATGCTTCAAGGAAGCTGCAAGCCTAACAAATAAAAGAATGAAATAATGCCTTCTCCTTATTCTGTCAATCCCCAAAGCCATTAGAAAACAGTCCCTTTGAAAGGTATCGCCCTCTTGCTTTTCTCTTTCAAGATTCAGAGTTTTTATGGACTGCTCCAAGAAGAGCTGAAAAGATGACACTGTCAAAACAAATTTGTATCACAAATGGGCCTTCGCCAATTGGCAACACTAAGATGACCAATTTGAGGCCATGAGGCTTTGGCTCTCATGGGTAAAGAAAAGATAAAATGTCAATTGTCTAGATAATTCTAATTTTAACACTATCTATTGGATGGTAAAGTCAGTGGATAAATACAGAAATCTTTAGTTAAATACATGTTAGACCCAAAGAAAATACCATGTATCTCAAAACATAATAAAATGTTTTCTATAAAAAGAAACCTATTATTAGACCATCCAATAAATAAGAAAAATAAATGTTTAGAGTTTATTTTCATAACGTTATCTGGAAATTACTTTCTTGTAGTGGCAAGAAAGGTAACAGTTGCACTGAATATGGGCTGAAAATTATCTATCTATTTTTATTTCTTGAGGGGTTGTGTGAACCCAACCATGAGTAGTTTACACTGGCAATGGTTTTTTTTTTTTTTGCACTTCATTTTATTATTAGCTTTTAAAAAGAAGATATAGAAATAGAGATTTAAAAAATAAGAAAAAAGTAAAGGAAAAAAATACCAGTGAATAAGCAAGGGATTAAAATGTCATAGAGATTTTAGTCTTCCAGTATAACAAGCAACACAAGAAGAATCAGTAAAGTTCTAACCAAACTATATCAGCAGTGTGTATAAACAGAGTGTGTAAACTATTGTACAACATCCTTAATTTCACATGCTTAGAAATCATCCAACACAGATTAGAACCTTATATGGAAAGGGAGATCCCAGATGGTCAAGCTGGTTTTAGAAAAGGCAGAAGAACAAGAGACATTATTGCCGATGCATCCTGGATAATTGAGAAAGTAAAAAAAAAAAAATAACAAAAAGATGTCAACATGTGCTTCATTAACAGTAGAACAGGCTTCAAGAGTGTCAACCATATAAAGCTGTGGAAAGTGCTTAGGAAAATTGGAATCCCAGAACATCTCATTGGCCTCATGAGAAACCTACAGTCTCAACAGAACATGGCAAATCATACTGGCTCCAGGTCAACAAAGGAGTGAGACAAAGCTGTATAGCCCCTTCCCTGCTGTCATTTAAGAAGTCCTTCAAGACCTGATTATGTCATCAGGTCTGGGGGTCTTTGGGAACTGGAGACATTCTTAGATGGCTCCACTGTAATTGATATTCTACTCTGTCTGTGGGATTTGCATATTTTAAAATCTATTTTTTAAAAACTTTTTGTTAATGTTTTTATTTTAATAATCACTTTTTATCTTTTTATAATGATTGTTTTTATTTTTATTTATTTATTTATATTTCAAATTTAGATACTGCCCATCTCACGAAAAAGTGACTCTGGGCGGTTCACAATAAAACAATAATAAATATTAATTAAAATATAATAAAAACAATATAAAAATACAGTAAAAATAGAATAAAACCAAACGCATATGCAGATAATAATATCTTCCAAGATGTTGATGGTCAGTAAGATGTTAACGTATGGAAGCATCTTCAAGGTGCTAGCCACCCCCAGGGTTGGTTGCCCCTTTTTTCGTCCCATGCCAGTTGGCAGAGCCAGGTCTTGACTGCTTTCTGGAAGGACAAGAGAGTTGGGGCCTGCCTCACCTCTGGGGGGAGAGTATTCCATAGGGCAGGGGCCACAGCAGAGAAGGCTCTCTTTCTGGATCCTGCCAGTCGCCATTCTTTCATTTTATTTTATCTTGCATTATTTTTATTTTTTTAATATATTTATACATTAAATATATTAAAAATAATAAATATTTTAAAATATAAATATATTTAATATATTTAATATATTTAATATATTTTAATATATTAAAAATATTTTATTTTATTTTATTTTCATTTTATTCATTTATTGTTTTATTTAGTTGTTGTACGCCATCCAGAGTCGCTTTGTGTGAGATGGGCAGCTTTATAAATGTGACAAACAAACAAACAAATAAATAAATTTACACAGCCTACATGCTGAGTATATATTGAGAGAATCTGGACTGGAAAGAGGTGAGTGTGGTTTTAAAACTGGGGGAAGAAACATCATAACTTGTGCAATGCTGATGACATTTACTCAGATAGCTGAAGGTACAAATGAGCTGGGAGCTCTAGTTAAGTCACTGGGCACAGTGGAAATTAGGGCTACAGTTATGTATAAATATAGACTAAGCTAATAACAACAGGTATCTCAACTAGCCTTGGAATTGACAAGATACTGTGGACAGTTTTTTAGGATTGACTGTCAACGGTAAAGGAACCAGCAGTCAAGAAATACAACATAGGCTAGCACTTGGCAGGGTAGCAAAGGAGGCCTTGGAAAAGATATTTAGATGCTGTGACATGTCTATTCAAAAATCAGAATCAAGCAGGTAACGGTTTTCCCTGTGACTCTCTCTGGAAGTGGAAGATGGACTTTGAAGAAATAGAAAGTACATTGACACTTTTGAACTTTGGTATTGGAGGAAACTCCTGAGAATAGCCAAGAAAATAAATGGATCACAGAACAAATCAATTCAGAACTGGAGGCACAAATGATCAGGCTCAAGTTATCATATTATGGCACATTAGGTGGAGACCCAGCTCCCTTGAGAAGTCCACAATGCTGGGAAAGGTGGAAAGAAAGAGAAGAGGACCAGCAACAAGGTGGGTGGGCTCAATTACAGCAACAATCACATCCAAGGTAGTCGAGCATCATAACCAGAGTGTCTGCTGGCAGAATCCTAGCATATTCTCTGCACTAGAATAGCAGCTCATGGTGGTCCTAATCTTGATTATACTGTAATGTCAATATTGTAAATGGCTGGTCTATTACATTTACCAACTTAGGGAAATCAAATGACTCAAAGAGTTAGTAGGGCTCCATATGGTCCTATAAAGATGTTGACTTTGGATTAGTTCTTAATAGATTGTCAATGTGACTGCTTAGCCATCTGTTTGCAACCAGGAAAGGAGCTCTAACAGTCCACAAACTTCAATAATTCAAACACTGTATTACAATGACTTTTGTGTAATCATGAGTAACTTTAATTAACAGGAAAAGATTTACATTTGTTCAAATCTAATTAAGGCTTTTCATATGCAAACATTTCCTTCCATACTTACACCTGGGTGGGGGAATTCTGTATGAGATTTCTTAACCTGAATCATTGGCTGGGGTTTTATATACACTTTTTGATTAGGATTGGCAATTTGATTATGGAAACATGCATTTAGGTAATGACTGGATTTTTTACCTGAAATAATCATTACAGTGAAATTCTGGTTTGAGTATAGAAATTGACATACTACACAGACACACAAATAAAATGACATAATTTGCTCTTTGTGTGAATTAAGCTAAGGCATAAGGATAGTGGAGTGGTCACCAACATGATGCCCAGAGAAAATAGGTTTTTTTGTCCCCCCCCCCCATAGCATTCATAGCCCCCAAATAATATTGGCAAGATCACAACATCTCACAATATTAAGTGATATCTCATGTAATCCTTGACAGTATCAAGATTATGACACTGGGGAGAGAGTTTGACAATGTTTTGTGACAGTTGGCAATCTTTCAAGATTTGGGGAAGGGTTTTTTGGGGGGGGGGTGGGATCACCTACACCACAGGAGAAGATTAGGTTATGCTGCAGAGGCCTTGAAAGTTAATGGATAGGTTTTATTAACTGAGCAAAACTGTTGAATTTGTGAATAAGCCTCATTGTTTTCTTAATGGGGTGATATTTGACTTATTTCTAAATGAAGCATTTTCAAACATTCTTTCCTACTATGTACACCAAATTTTGCTCCACTTTCCAAATCAGCATTCGGTTGCCAAAATTTAAAAAAAAGAAAAAAGGGTCTTCCTTGCCAAAAACGCATAACCTAGACATATCACCCTCCTTGTTTCCATATTTATGCTGGCTCTGACGGTTCTATACAAAGCAATTAACTGATCTGACAAGGCACATTCCCAGAGGTTTGTACATTTTGGATGATATTCTTTGCGTGCCAGCATATAAACATAGATCCAAATAAAATCAATCAGTACTGGCGTATATCATGTTGGAGGAAAAACACCGCTGCCCAAATGGAAAAGGACAAATTCTATCAAGAGAGAAGGGTTGCTTCCAAGACTGATAAAGGATATTACAAACAGAAATAGCTAAGAATAAACACAGAATGCTATGAAATGAATAGCTGGCACCTTCAAAATGCTTTTTTTTTTTTTTCATCACAAGCTTTCTTCCTTTACTTTGGTTGCAATATTAGGCATTTTGAGAAGTACAGGTTTCACTTCTCACAATTGTTTAGCTTCTGAGAATTGCTAGAGGGATGCTGGGAGATTGCTAAAGGGGCTTTTGTGTGTTTCTTAAAATGTAAAATAGGTTCATGAAGCCTATTAGATGAATAACATATTATGTTAATTATTTTGGAAAAGGAAAAAGAAGAAAAAAAATCATGCAGGTAAATTCCAGCATTTTGTCATGTACCTTCAGTGGCATGATTTTGAGACCTTGGGTTAAACGAAAGGCTTGGGTGAGCTACATGTTGTACATCTCTGTCTCTGTAGCAAAAGCTGAAGATCTGAAACCCTCTGGAATATGAAAGATGTGTTAACCATACTTCATTGTGACGATGTGGCCTTTTTTTTTCTCATGAGGTTTCATGCTTGGAAAAAAAAATCCAGTAGGATTTTTGAGTATTAGACGTCTAACTGATGAAACACAGTTCAGAAATAAAAATGGTTTACTAGTCAATTGCAAGATGGAAACAGCATTTATTTTATGCATGTATAAAATAAACTCTGGTATCATCCAGAATTCTGCGTGGCCACCTGAACAAGCGTGTTTAACCATCTGTGTAGCCATCTGAACAGAGTATGTCAGATTGATAGCAGCTGTTTGGGGTTAAAATAAACCAAGCGTGATGGAGAAAGTTTGAACTGCTTTTGATTGTATTTCAGCAGTGCAGCCATTAAATACTGCAGTGTTCCTTTTCATATAAATATTTCATATAAATATTGTAATTACCATTTGCAGCCTTATATGCTCAAACACCTAGTCTGGTCTTGCAAAAGAGATGTGCATGTATCAACCCAGCTTCTGCACATATTTCTTATGTGGCAATAGATAGAAAACTCAGCACTCCTATGATCTATTCTGCAATACTCATTCACTCTTACTGATATGTCTTTTGATACAAATATGGATGTGCATCAGCGTCCCAACCACCTGCTGATGTGGACAATTGCTTGTTCATAACTTCAGCTGCTCCTTTTAATATTACTATTCTTGTTTTGTATGCTGAACTCTCTCTTCTGCTAAAAGAAGTAGCCACTGTAATTTGACCTCATTACTGTTACTGCTTTTCCTTCCTTCTTCTATACGGTGTGTTTTTCTTCCTTGTTTTCCAGACACATGGCTCATGAGTTGGAAGCAGTGAATGTGAGTTGGCACTTCAGATTAAACCATTAGTGTGACATGTGAATGTGCATAGGATCAGGATATAGCATCAGAATTCTCTCTTTCTTTTTATCCAGAGATTATTGTACCCCTGGAAAAATGGGAACAAAAGCATTACGCATTGTCTTATCTATGTGGAAAATTCTACAAATGCGTAAAGTTCTCTAAATGCTAGCTTATAGCGAATGACTACATTGGGTGTATTTTTAGTGAACCTTAATACAGCAAATGGAGTAAGTGTGAAAATTCTAATTTTAAACTGAGCCATTCATTCATTCATTCATTCATTCATTCATTCATTCATTCATTCATTCATTCATTCATTCATTCCTTAAACTGCAAATGCATTGAGAATATTATGTACTCCATGAATAACAAAGGGTCAAAGCTTACTTCCCCTTTTTATTATTGCTTGAGTCAAAGTTTTTACTGAGTCTTGTAGTCTACCTAGATAGACTCCATGCAGACTGATTACTGCAAATTGTTCTGAGCATCAGCCAAGATGACCTGTGATTATTCATGATCAGTGAGCTAAATTAACTGCTGATTTCTACTATGTGCAACCTGCTGACTCTGAAAAGCAACTGGGAGTAAACCATGTGGTAATACACTGGCTATAGTAGGAGAAGAATTGCAGTTGAGCCTGGATCTCAGCAATAAGCATCCTGGATCTCAATAGTTGGTCTTGGCCAACCATGAATTTGCCATCTGTTAGATACTGTACAAAGTAATATTATTCTGATTGTTATTATTGAACTGTTTAATAAATTTAAAGAGTAAATATTCTTCTGATAGATCAATATCATACATAACTAAGGACAGTAGTTTTTTTAGTCCTTGATTTTACCCCAATTTATTCCAACTGATTGACAATACATTAAAATATGCATTAAAATAAATAAAAACCTTTATGAGTTCTCTCTCCCCACTTCTCTTTGACTACATGATGAATGAGAAGATAAACAGTACTGTCCTCTACATTTTTATACATTGCTAAATTCTGTTGATGTCAGAGAACATATTTCTACTGATGTAGGGTGAACCAAGAACATGACTTAAAAATGCATCAGCGATTCTCATACTGCAGTATGTGACACGAAAGCATTAACATGAACATTTGAATGAAGGCGTAGTAATTCAGATTACAAACTGGCCCTGTTCTGTAGTCAGTTTTGTCTTTGATTCAATGTGTGACTATTAACTATAGAGTAGAATTACAAAGGTGAAAGATAATTACTTGGGATTTTTGTGAAGACTTGAATGAGAGAGCTGGAGTGCTCTGTCCTCCCAAAGTTCATATGTTATCTTAGGTTCCATGTAGGTTTTGAAGGTCTTTGCTACTCTGACGGCCTACTTGGATATTATTACCCATTCTTATAGCATGTATAGAATTTATCAGGTAAATTGCAGCAGAATAAAAGTCTAGACAAACCAAATAAAATTCAGATTAATTTTGGAAGATTAAAGAAATTGGCTGAAAATAACAGAATGAAATCTAACAGAGATAAATGCAAAGTCTTTTGCTTCAAAACAGTACTGAAATGCAGAGTATAAGATGAGGCATATGTGACTTGGTAATAATACTTGTGAAAAAATATCTTGAGGTCATAGTTTACAACCTGAAGGTGACTCAGTAGCATGATGTGGCTGCAAAAAAGCAAGGGCAGTTTTAGCCTGCATCAACAGAGCTCTAATTTAAAAGAATGAAAATAATAATTTCACTTTATTCTTTGTTAATCAGATTCCATCACTGGGTACCTCAATTAAAAAAGGATTCAGACAAACTATGAGAGGTTCAAAGTGGGACAGTAAGGATGATCAATGACTGATTCCTATGAATTAAGATTGAAGGACAAGGAATAGTGGATTTAAATTCCAGGAAAGTAAATTTTGGTAATATGTTATGAAAAAAAATTACTGACAATAAGAGCAGCTTGGCCGTAGGAGCAACTGAGTGAGCTCCCATTCATTGGCTATTTTAAGCAGAGGTTGGATGGCTATCTGTTGCAGATACTTTTAATATGAATTCTTGCATAAAGCATAGAGTTGGAGTTGATGGCCTAAATCAGTGTTTCTCAACCTCGGCAACTTTAAGATGTGTGGATTTCAACTTGCAGAATTCCCCAGCCAGCATGGGGAAACACTGGCCTAAATAATCCCTTCCAACACTATAATTCTGTGACCTTGTGACTGTACTGCTAGCCTTCCTTTCACTGTGACTCTTTTATAGCACACATGTCCTATTGTATCAGTTCCAAAATTCCACTGTCTTTCCAAATTCCAGATGTGATCATTGGTATTTGCTAGCACAATTCTCTTTACAGATTCAGGTATAGTATAAAGATTCAATTTCTCTCATATCTTCCTGCTCACCTACGTGACACACAAAAAAGGATAAAAGGTATGAAGTGATGGTTATATATTGCTTTCTGGCAAAACTCTAGAAATATAGTATGAACAGTTTCCTGACAAATACACAACTATAAAGTGGAGTTTCTCTTTAATTTTATCTCAAATAATTATGAGCACGTTTATATGAAAAAGAAAGAAAGAAAAGGACTTGTTTGTGACAGGCAAGTGTAGAAACCCTGCCTGGAAAAGAGATTTGGGGGTAAAACACTAAAGTGTCTTCAAATCTAGAGTTGACATGCTTTTTGATATCTATGAACGTTGTTCTCCTGGCAACTGGCCTTCTACTTGTCTCACCGGGTCATCAGGAGTTTTCTGAACCATGTTATGCAGTTAGCAAGAACTTTGCTGAATGTGCTTGTTTGTGATGTTGATCAGTTGTAAGACCAAGGCACTTTCCTTCAGTTATCTGGTTTCTTCTTTTGTGCTTGCCAGTCCTTTTGCTGATGAGATCATGCTTTTATTCTTTTATTATATATATAAACTACTAAGCTGGCATTCATTCAGGGCAGTGTGACAATCAGATATTAATAGACTGGTAATGAAGGCTAATGGAAGCAAAGATTTCAACAGTTTATGACATATGTGTTATGTGTGTTCCTGGTAACAGCATGAGATGGAAGATGTAGGCAGTAGGCAAACAACTGACCCATATAACCAGAGGAAGTGAACTATCAAGAGATACACGCTGGCTACTTCTAGATGCTATTTCATTATCCAGGGAAAAGCAATTCAGCCTGTAAATAGTTCAAATGTAAGCTAAAAGTAACTTTGGCTTGGAGCTGACAAAACTAGAAGGCTTCTTCTGGATTCCTCTGCTGTCTTTTATTTTAAATAACCATTTTCCACTTCAGGGTTTTGTTTTGTTTTTAATTTAAGCCATCTGTTCCCTTGCCTTCCCCATACTGCCTTAAGTGTCTCCATTTTTAAGTATATAGGGTCATACTTTTAGTCCTCTGGCTTCTAAGTCCTTCCACATCAGTGACCCTAAAAACAGTCCTACCTAGTGAAGTGATAAAGAGAGGATCTGTGTTCTCCATCTCCAGTTGCCTGGAGTGGAATATTGAATCTTTCTTTTTATTACAGGGAAATCCCTTTGGGAGACAAATCCTATGCCATGAGACAATACTTTCATTGATGCTAACACTGAAAACTTCTTGATGGACCATTATGAGCTCCAGTATGGACTTTCTGCTAGACAGTGGAAGGTTAGAAGGCTGATCCAGTATAGTATAATGTCTAAGAGACCTGTGAATTAGGTTTAGCTTCATTCTCAGCCATGGAAGTTCACCTGGTGACTTTGGGCCAGTCATGCTGTCTTAGTCTTTGTGAGGATGAAATGAAATGAGACCCTCTTGGAAGCCACACTGAACTGCTGGACAAAAGGTGAGATGATGATGATGATGATGTGGATAGCAATAACAGATGAAAAATACTTAAGATTTTAAACATGGGAATAAGAGAAAAATAGAAATAATACTTTTGTCCATGTGTGCAGAGCTCTTAAAAGTTTGCTTCCCTGCATTTGTGATTCTAGATACTGAAATTACCTGACAAGCAGGACAAGACCTTTCTATCCATGCTGGAATAGTTGCATCTGTTGAATTTGGTTGGTGAAGGTTAGTAGGAATTTCATCTGGAAATGAAATAGTAGCTATCATATTATTTACCCCAATTACTTTGGAAGTAGTGTTGTTCACTGTTAAGAGATGGCACTAACTTTTCCCACAATCTCTGTAATAAGGAACTCTTCAGGGCATCATACTGTAGCTAAATAACATGTTAGCTGTCCTCTGATGAGAAATCAGCTATAAAAAACATTTAAAAAAGAAGGGGAGAAATTAGAAAACTCACAAGTGTGAGAAACAAATATAATGTTCTTTGAATAATGAAACAACATGATTTGTGATTTTTCATATCTCATGAAATTGGTTAATGAAGGTCTTTACTCACAAAAACAAATGAACTATCAAATCTCACAACTGAAAACATTTTGCAATGAATTGTTCACCACTTGATCTGCCATGGCCAATATCTTGGGAATACTGCCTACTTGTAACCAAGTTGTGGAAGGATATTGTGATGTTTCTAATTTATTAATTGAGAGAATCATTTTATAATTTCCTTTTTGAACACCATAGGATACCATTTGTATGCAGAGTTCATTCTTGTTGAGTGGTTATAATTCTTATATTTCTTCTTCCTTCATGTCATTTTTATATTGCCTAAAAATATTCTAGCTTTAAATTAAAGCAAAGCTCAGTGCTAGTTCATTTAGCTGCCGACATTAATTGATTTCTCCCTCCTTTTCTTTTAATATATAAAAGAGAAGGGCAGTGCTTTTGCAGCAGCCAGTCAACTTAAAAAGAAGGCTTAGCATGTAGTCTTTCTGGGTTCAAATATTTGTTATATAAAGATCAGAATATTTGTATGTGATGAGGATCAGCGGTGCACTTAGATAGTTTTAGACTCAGGGCTTAGTGATTTTACAAAGGCCCTCTTTAGATGGCCATGCAACTAAGTACCATCTTACTTACAAGTATGTCCTGTCATATTTTTAACACTTTTAAGGAAATCTAAATAATGGAAAAAAAGATAAGGAACCCTGACCAATCCCTGGGCATAATTTAAACAAACAAAAAAGAATGGATCCAGTAACAACTGACATTTTTGCCAAAGTGGTGCTGATACTTTGACTGTGTTTTTAATTCCCCATTGACTGCCATTCTGCCATTATTTGGATGCTTTCAGCTGTTGGTCCCTTTTTCGGCCTTGTGCATATTCTCGCTTTTCCATTCTGAGGACCTAATCCATCTCTTTTCTGAAGGAACGGATTGTATTGTCCTGGTATAGCAGTGGCACTGTCAAGTGGCGTCCCCAGTACATACTGATAAATTTCTAGGCTGGTTCCAGATCCAGTTTGAAGCTCTGCATGATCTTTCCCCACATTTCTCCACTACAGAATCATCTTTGCTGTGACTTTGCTTCTCCAACTGTGCCATCCTCAGCCTTGTTGAATTCTTGCCCTGTTCAAATATTCTGCCTTTTCCTCAAGATCATTTGTGTGGAGAGCCTCTTTCTCTTCTTCCAAGTTGGTTCTCAAAATTAGCTTTTCCATGAAGCCTTGGGCAATTGTCTCCATACCTAACAAACTGTAAATATTTCTAAATAAAAAACTTACTATTATTATGTTTACCCATGCCTCCACTTCCCTTCTGTTAGTTATTTTTTCATATATCTCTTATGACAAGGACCAGACTTTTGTGGTATTAAAGGACCATGGACATTAATAGCGTATGATGATTGATTAATACAATTTATATGCTGCCTGACTCTTAACAACTCTGGGCAGCTTTCAATTAAAAATTTTAAAAAGCACCAAAAAGAATCATGAATGGCCCCAAAGCAGCATATAACCAAAGAAAATATATCCATCAGGGGTTCAACCTTCATTCTGCTCCAGAACCTGAGAGAATAGCCATGATGATGATGATGATGATGATGATGATGATGATGATGCAATTACATGCATTTATATCAGAACAGTTTGTACGCTGAACAGGGTATATGTGTATCAGAGTAAATTTTTGCAGATGCCCTTCTTTTGTAATATGGAGTTAAAAATATTAGCTTGTTTATATGATTGTTATAAAGGTTTCTACTTTTCTTTTGAATAATGTTGTTTAAGGTATGACCGCTAAAAGCAAAGCAAGCACATAACATGTTTTAACAAGTTACTGATATCTAGGCATAACCCAAAGGCAGTTTCCCTCTCTCTGGATCTCAGTGGTAGAATATCCTGTATCAGGATGGCAAGACTATAGATACTCTGGTTACTAGCAAGGCAAGGAGTGTCAAAGCAATCAACAACATAGTCGAGATTCTGAAAACAGGAGGCTCTTGTACAGACATAGAATCCAGGGTAGAGTACGGGTGTCCGTGTCAAACATAAGATCCAGGGTCCATGCAAGAATGAAGAGGCAGAGGTTCAGTGAATCAAGAATCAGAGGCTGGAAGACATGGATTGTTCCAGGACTGTCTTCTGAGAAGTGAGAGTGTAACAGTCCACATATCCTAGAGTTTCATACCTCTGGAAAGTCTCTGTTCTTCTTCATGACTAGGACTATTTTTGAGTCTTTATTCTTGAATAGCCCTCTTCTTTAGTTGTATGACACTTCTGCAAGTTGTTCACTCAGTTACTTGTACTTGCCGGGCCTGAGTAGTAGGATCAATAAGGATATATATATATATATATATATATATATATATATATACGTATGTACGTACATATATATCTTATACGTATGTATGTATATTCCTTATATATATACACACAGATGCACAGACACACACATGTGTTCTACTCAATACTTCATTGGAGATTCTAGCAAAACTAATATATGCTTTTTCTGGTATGCATTTTGAGTTGTTACCTGCATTGCAACATTCCCAAAAATGCATATTTCAGTGTACAGAAATGTTCCAATTAGCATAAAAGTTCACATAATGAGTTCGTACAGCTTGATTTTCTCCTGCATTCCTGAGATCTAATTGGGATTTAGGGCTGTGTAATGCATCCAATCTCGTTTGGAAGAAATGTTTCAGAGCAAGTGGGGGAGTGAATGCAGCCTTGACTACGACTCATGAAAGCAGCTTTGCTTGTTTCCAGGATTGCAGGAGTGCAGTAGAAGCTTTCCCCAAAGCATCTCTTTCAAACTGATTTTGAACATTGCACAGAAACAGATCCTTAGAGAAAAAAAGAGGGATGTGCAACTGAAGTCTAGTACAAATTCTCTGCATGGTTGTGCAAACTAAAATCTCCAGTCAGAACTGTATGTGTGCAAACATGAGATGGGAAAGCAGTTCTATAATCTCCTGCTGAGTTTCAGTTTCATCTCCTAAAGAAAAGAAGAAAGTGCTCCACTGCTGAAATAATCCATTTGAACAGCTGTAATAAAAACCTGTAGATAAACCAGAGAAGATGAAAGATGTACAGGAGCCAAACATGCTTGTCATCTTGCCCATGTGAGATGACAAATTCATATAGGTTGCTCAGCAGTATCATGTTGGCCTGTTGATGGGAATGTGAGAGTGAATCAAAGCCACTTAAATGTATTTTGGTTTAGCACACTCCCTGTGGGTGTACCTGGGCTCCTTTGCTTCTTTACATGAATTTTCTTTTCTTTTCTTTTCTTTTCTTTTCTTTTCTTTTCTTTTCTTTTCTTTTCTTTTCTTTTCTTTTCTTTTCTTTTCATGTAAGTAGCAGAGCAAGCAGAAATTAGAGAAGGGAAGGGGTGATGAAATGGTGCGTAATGGTATGTGGGTATGATCTTGGGAGACAGGAGGAAGAGCTGCAGATTAGGCAATGGTCAGATAAGAGGCAGCTGAGCCTGCAGAAGGAATGGGGGTGTCTCAAATGTCTCAGAAGGGACCTTGCTTAGTTTCTTGGGCTGAAAAGGTGAGCGGGGAAGAGATGTACTTTCAGACTTGCAAGATTCTGTTAATGCAACCTTACAATAAAGATAGAACTAGTATTCCTGGATGTTGACACTCCAGAGGTTCAAGCCCAGCTTCGTGTGATGGAGTGAGCTCCTGTTATTTCGTCCCTAGCTCCTGCCCACCTAGCAGTTCGACAGCATGCCATCTGTGAGTGGATAAATAGGTACTCCCATTTCGGTGGGAGGAAATGCTGCCGGTACTCTGTGTGGGGAGCAGGAATCGGTGCTGGACCTGCCTAGACACGACTGGTGAAGGATTGGTGGAGGAAGAAAGTCCGGATGAGCTGACTTCCCTGAGACCGCTGCTGGCCAGTAAAAGAAACTAGCGATTGTTTAAATAAATAAATAATTTTGTACGCCACCCAGAGTCGCTTGTGTGAGATGGGCGGCCATATAAATGTGATGTATAAATATAAATAAATGTGCTTCTTGTCTGGATTACCTCGCAAGGCTGACAGGCGAAGAAGGAGAAGGAGGAAAGCCAATTTCAGTCTGCATCTCATGAGAAGAAGTGTCATGAGACATCATGGGAACTACTAAAACTGATTTCAGCTTAACACAAGAAGCAGGGCCATTTCAGTAGAAATGGCAAGACTTGCTGTGGGCATCTTTTCAAAATCTTTCATCCACCTGCAAAAGGGAAAGCAGATGTGCACCATGTGAAGAGATGGAAATTTCATTCAGGCACATGGGCTACCTTTTTTACTGTTTTCCATCTGATGCCTCTCAGTGTCTAATGCAGCCATACCAAGGTATATACAAAGGATCTGATTTTTATTTTTGGCTGCCAAGATGTTCATCTGAAATGAAACAGAATCATAAAAGACAGATACTGTGGAATAAGATCTTAAGAAAGGCCTTACTGTATCAGCATCACAGTCCATCTCCTCAACATACTTTTTTCCAGAGGAGTTTGGTACATACGCACCTGGGAAGCTTGCAAAGAAGGGGCAGGAATGGATCACTCTTTTCCACCTCAATTGTCCTAATTGATCAGACAGAATTAACTGCAGTGGTGCATGCAGTAGTAAAAATATGAATGATTTACAAGACATTGCAATATATATTTTTAAAAAATGTTATATTGCTAGATTAAAACAATGTTAAATTGTTTGTTTATAAAATTCTGAAGATGTTGCTGGCACTTGCTATATATCAAACTGGCTTGTTGGGCATTCTGATAATTTTGTTGATGAGCCCACTTGATAGAAAAAGAAAGCCTAAAGAATAGATATGGAAAAGGAGACAATGATCACCAAAGGACCTCTTCAAGGGAGGAAAAGCTGCTTTTCATGGGGAGTGGAAAGATGTGAGAATGGCTAAATGGGTTTACTTACCCTTTCCCTAGTTACAGAATTGCCCCTCCCTCTCTGTAGCAGCTTTGCTTTCCGTAAAGTTTTAAATATATGTTTCTCGAACAGGTCATGGGAACCATAAAAAACCATAACAATGAACTGAGGAGTTTACAAATGGAAACAGAGTTTTCTAGGCCAGGCAGTTCAACACATTGTTGTCAAACAAGCTCCTTGAATGGCAGGGTCATGTACAGTGATTATCATTTATGACTGTAATTCAGCTGGCACCAGATGCTCATTTAGGATCTATTGTTGATAAGTGTGCTTTGTGGAGTAGCATTTCCTTCATGTAACAATCATTGCTATAGCAAAGATGAATTATAATGATGGAAAAATAATCTTAAATTCCTTTCTTGTAATGAGAGCAGCTTGTATCCATTTGTATCCTCCAGATGAGTTCCATAATTTCCAGCCAACTGGCCATTATCCAAATGAGTGGAATTTTTAGGAATTGTTCTACCACATACCTGGAGGGTACCAGGTTTGGGAAAGGCTGGCATAGGCTATGTTGTTTTCTAAGTATCTTTCTGTTTATTTAGAGAACTAAGAGACAGAACTAGGTAAGTTAATATATTTTTGACTGTGTCTATTTCATTTATGTTTAAACTTAAGTTTACTACATCTTACTCTCTTATTATTTTTTAAAGAAAACACACACATGATCGTTAGCGTGCATTAGTATGCATTTTGTAACCTCTACACCCCAAAATAAATTTTACATACTTTCTCTATGAAGTATATTTTTGAGCCAAAAATTATATTGCAAAATTTAGGAAAAAACGTGATCTGAAAAATAACTTCATTCTGATGCACATATTCATCCTGAAGATGCAAATCAGATTGGTTTGCTTAAAAATGTGGACCCAATGGAATCTCTCAACATTCCCAACAGGAGAGCAAACATTTATCATCTTTAATTGGGAGGTTAGTAAAGTAGAGAAGAATATTTTAATTGGGAGATTAATAAAGAAAAGAAGAAGAGTATTTTTCCCCATTAATTAAAAAAAAAAGTTTAGCATTCCTTCTCAGAATATATATTCTAGCTGGTTTCATATAACATACTAAGTCCTAAATTAATAAACATAATTGTTATGTTCATATAATATGAACAAGCCAAAAAAAAAAAAAAAGGCATCATGTGACAGCCTGATTCACACAGACTTTTGAGGCAATGTCTGGGTTCCCACATTGGGCAGAACCACAAACATCCAACCCCTTTCAGCCTAGTCTAGCATGTTATACAAATCAACCTATAATTCAGCTACTGTATAAGCTGATGGACACTGTGATGGCTGCCATAGTACTATTTCTACCTAAAGAGTAAGTACTCCTTAGTAAGTACAACTTCCTTCTGAATTACTTCTGAAAGATAGAATGTATGTCATGAAGCCCACATTTGGATATATATCCAGAAGTAATAGTCCATTCTGGCATTGATCATACAGGTCTGCTTGGTAAATAATTTTCCTATTTCTGTTTTCAAGGCAATTACACTCTCTTCCTCTTTCTAATGAGATTGTTGACTTTGTATTTTACAGTTGCTCTACCCATGTTATCAGAACAACACTAAGCTGAAGAAGCTGTAAGAACTGGCAAGTTAGTGGATCGAGGTTAAGGAGGGGAAGAGATGAGATCCAACCCCCCAAATCTGCTGCTGATCTTCAGTCTGGAAAGGGCCCCCGAGAAGCACTGATGAGGGAGTATAGGCAGTCCTTAGAAGAGGAAAATCCTGTGAGTTTGGGCTGGCAGTTCTCCAATCCTGCACAGAAAACTTACTGAGGTGGATTCAGTAGAACTTAGTTTAAAATACTATAAAGGTTTCTATTATTAGGTTTCCTGTCTGGTGCTATAAAATCTACTTCCATTTTTGAATCTCTTAAAATTTTTCTAATGGAACGACCCTACCCTTTCATTACAAAAAATCTTTTTCCATTCCAGCTGATGACCAAAGTGATTTTCAAAAAAACTAAGCATCAAGAAACCATTTTGCACAACAATTTGCTAAGAGACATCCCGCCACCTTTTAAAGAAAAGAATGCAGAAATAAAAAGTGGGCAAAACATTATTAAAGCTCCCTTCTAACACAGATTTACAGTAGATTAAAACCAGGACATACAATTTATATGTAATTGTGATTACTATGACAAGTTATTCCAGGATACTGTATTTGCAGCAGAGTTGTATTACCCTATGAAATGTCAAGTGGGTGGACAATATATTTTTTTTCTGTATGACAAAAGTTGTGTGAAGATAACACTTGCTGATTAAATTGTTGAGCAGAGCAATTGTGACTAGTAGTTACATTTGGATATCATTTTTTCATTTTCAACTGTGGATTCTGTCACTTTTTCTTCCTTTCTTATGGGGCTGTACAATGAGAGCTGTCAATGAATAATTCATTTTGCCTTTCAATAACTCTTCCTACTTATTCATATAGCATTAGTCACTGGATCAACAGGGAAAAAGGCCTATACATTGTATGCACTTTGCTCTAGTCTCTTTTTCACAGAAGGCTTTATAGTTCCAACAAAACAGCATCTTATTTTTCCAGCACAGTTACTTATTCATCTACAACTAGTCCCTCTTTTTACTTTATTTAATTCAGTTATGGCTTTTAAATATTTATACATGGCAAGACAGTGACAAATCTTAATATATTATGTAGTACAAACAATAGGATACAATATCAAATAAGCAAATGGCTGAATTTTCTCCAGTGAAGGCACAAAAACACCGCACTTAGGAATGTTATTAAACTGAAGGAAAACCTACGTCTTCCAACCTTTACGCTAGTGTGTATCCTGCAGGCAACTGTATATTATCCAGTGTTCTCAGAGATTCACCAAACCCAAACCTCTATGCAGTGTAGAATTAAAGAGGAGCCTCACACATATCGGAGAATTCTTGCACTTGTTCCTTAGTTTTGTATCACAATTTCTCTTAGGAAAGCTCCCAACAACTATCTAAAACTGCTCTCCTTGGCATAGTAAACAAACAAGGTTAGTTAACAGCAGGTATGCCTACCTCACTAATGAGCTGGGTTAATTGGTAAAGAAAATAGGTGCTGTTAATTTAATGGATCATTAACTGCAGACATTGAACTGATGGACCCAGTCCCTGTTTTGCAGATGTCCCTTTATATTAAACTAGGGAGTACCTGGAACTAGCAACCTTTGAGGTTGTCACCTGGTCAGATTTCACATGAAACATCCCATTTTTGTCAGAATTTTTTGCTTTTCACCTCGGTTAATTTATTTCTGCTGTGTTGCTAGAACAATGAACTATTTTCTATCTGCATGTATTTAAATGATATGACCTATGCTAATAAGATATCACCTGTTCCCCCCAGGAAATAGCAATTTCAGAAAGTTGGCTGACCCATTCTTATTCACAAAGCTTCTTGTGCCATTTCTCTGACAAGAAAGTGAAATACAGTCCTATCGGCTTTATTATTAGAACAAGTGGACTGAATAAATATACAAAGCAGTTTCTAACCACCAAATATTTTGACTGCAGTTGTTCATGATCTAATCTTTTATCAAACATCCCTCCCGGACATCTGGAGAAAGTTACTATTTTCTTCAAGTAACGTGGTGAGTGACTCTTTAGAGTATATTTAGACATTCTTTTATTACAAGATATTTATGCCACCATTTTTCTGGCAAACTTTCAGGGAAACTTCCAAAGTCACCACACAAAATAATTTGTTTTTCAATCATTCAGTTGATTCCAATTCTTCATGACATTGTGGATATCATTTTACCAAGATTGTCTATCAATAACTGCTTCTTTGAGTTCTTATAAGCTCCTCCTTGTGTCATCAGTAATATATCCAGCCATCTTGACTTCTGTTGACCTGTTCAGCTTTTCCAAGCACAAGGATTCATGCTTTCACATAATGTCTCTAAAATATTTAAACTTCAGTGAATAGTCTGATTTTACTTTATCTAGGAATGAATTATTTATTCTTCTTCCAGCCCAAGTTATTAACAAAAATTTTCTCCAGCACCACAATTTAAAGGAATAATTTTTTTGTTGTCCAGCCTTTCAGGCCTATGGTCAAGGTCATCGTTTTTTTTCAGATGTAAACAAGGCAGGGCAAACTGAATAACCATAACCTTGACAACATATACCTTTAATATTTTGTCTAGATCTGTCATAGGCTTCTCCCAAACAGCAGATGTCTTTTTATTTTGTAGCTACAGTCACCATCCCTAAGAAATTTTGGGCCCAGGAAGATGAAATCTGTTTCTACTTGAATTATCTCTCTGCCTAATTGTATTGGGTGGCATTACCTATTGACATAATCTTAATTTTTTAAATATTGAGCAGCAGATTGGCTTTTGTACTTTCCTTCTTCACCTCCAGCTAGAGTTTCCATAACCTTTCCTTGGTTCCAGCCATCAAAATGGTTTACTTACTTGGGGTGGTTAATGTTCTTCCAGCGGTCTTAATTCCAATTTACATTTCTTTTAGTCCTACATGATTTATTCTGCCTATAAGTTGAATAAATAAGATAACAGTGTACAGCCTTGGCACACTCCTTTCTCCTATTAATAAACCATTTAGCTACTCCATATTACATTCTAACTATTGCTTCCTGAGTTATACAAATTCTTCAACGGACAGATGAGGTTCTCTAGTACACTCATGGTTTTAAGGATTATCCACAATTTGTTGTGTTCTATATAGTCACAAGCCTTTGTATACCCAATAAACCAAAAACAGATATCTTCTGGAATTCCCTTGCCTTTTTCTGTTATCCATCAGATGTTAGCAAAGTGATCTGAAGGTGCCTCTGCCTCTTCTGAAACCAGTTTGAACATGTAGCAGTTCTTGTTCCACGTTTTGTTGAAGTCTGGATTGCAAAATCTTGAATATGTTCTTATTTGCATGTGAGATAAGTGCAATTGCTTGGAAGTTTGAGCATTCTTGAGAGTTTGAGCATTCTGCCTCTTTCTGTATTAAACTATAAATAGTTCTTTTCCAGCTTTGACTACTGCAGTGTTTTCCACAACTGCCTATGGACAGCAGTAGTGTTTTCATTGCATCACCTTGCAAAGAGTTTAAAAATTTTGCTAGAATTTCTGGCAGCTTTGCAGTTGGTAATATTTTCTAGGGCCTTTCTAGAATGCTTGGCTTTAGTTCAGTGACCAAACCTTCATATGTGTCATTGAACTAGGGATGTTTTTGTACAGTTCTTCCGTACCTTCATGCCATCTTTCCTTTTCATCTTCTTTCTTCAGTAAATTTTTGGCTTTTTGTCTTTGATGATGCCCATCTATGCATAAAAGTTTCCTTTGATTAATGTCATTGTCTTAAATAAATCTCTTGTCCTTCCCATTGGATTGTTATCTTCAGTTTCTTTGCACTGCTTATTTTGATGTGACTCCTTGTTTTCTTCCTGCTGTTCTCTGGAACTCAGCATTTACTTGGGCCAGCTTTCCTCTCTTTGGGTTGCCTTTTGTTTTCTAACCTTATTTAGATATTTTCAGTGTATAAACAGACAATTTAATCTTCTTTTGTTTTTTGATTTCAGGATTTTTTGTATCATCCTTAATGATGTCACACTAATTTTTCTAGCATTTTTTAAATCAAATTGATTCAGTAAATCTATGCTATATCTTCACCACCTAATAATGTGGATTATTGCTTGTTGGTCGAGCAGCCTCCATGAGGATAGAAAGAGGGTGGTGGTCAGATTGATGAAAGCAGAACTGAGTTGTTGTGACATGAGCCCTGCCCTTTTCTGTGAGCAACATTTTGCATGTGTAACCTTTGCATGTGTAGTTTGAATATAAATTTGGATCACAGTAATATTAGCTGGCTTTCCTCAGACGTGAGTTGAGATGAGTCTATCATTTTGGGGGTTGTACCTGGGCTGATTTGGACTCTTTTTTGTTAATAATGATGGCTACTCCATTTTTTCGATGGTTTTCTTGTCTGCAAAAGATCTGATGCTCCCCTGATGTGAAATGAGCCATTCTAATCTGTTTCAGTTTGTTGATTCCCACTAATGTCAATGTTCAGTCTTGACATTTCAGTTCTGACAACATTCAACAGAGGCAACAGAGCCAGAGGCAGCAAAGCTATAAGCAGTGGAATCAGAGCTGGAAATAGCAAGCCTAGAGACAGCGACAGCTGGCAGGAGCCTGATTTTGGCTGAGGAATCATCTTCAAGCCTGTGGTGAGCTTGGAATGCTATGAGGAGGCTGCTGTGAGGTGGCCTTGGGAGGAGAGGCCTATGATTTGATATGATGTGGCCTCCCCACTGGCTGGACAGAAGGCGGCTAGTGGTTGGTAACTAGTGAGGCAAGACTAGTCATGACATGGATATAGTGAGCTTTGGCTCCATTGGATGCCCTGTTGTCAGTTTCCTCTGTTCTCCATTGCATGGAGCCAGAGTTGGATGTGTGGCTTGGGTAGGTAGAGGGTGGCCCGAATCCCTGGGGTGCTTTTTGCCTGGAGATGAGAAACTTGTGGGGGTATTCTAAAGGGGGGCAGGAGGGAGCCAAACTGGTGGAACCAGTGTCAAGCTAGGAGACACTCAATTTATCAGGAGGCAACTTGTTCCATCTACAGGGCCTTGACAGTCCTGATTTGTTGCCCTCCATGATGGGCTCTATGAAAACTTGGGGGCTGGATTCTCTGTTACCCAGTCAGCTACCTATGATTGTGATCTTTTGTCCAGCTGGATGGAAAAAGTATGCGTGTGCTTAAACAAGGTGTATGCTAAAACCTGCCATAGAAGCTAGACATATACTGGCTATTGAGTATCTGAGGGCAGGAGTGGCCTGGTTGGGTGTCTGGTTTTCTGTGAGGTGGTAGGGTGACTGTAGTTGTATGGGTATGTGGCCTGATAGGTGCGTGAGAGTGTTAGTGCCTTGGCCTGGGAGGGGGAGCTAGGATGGGAAGAAACTGGGAGGAAGAGAGAGGACAGGCAGAACATCATAGCTGGGTTAGATAAGGGTAAGTATGGCAATCTGAGAGTGGGCCACACTTGGGGATAATGGGTCCATTATTTGACAGCAGTCTGAACCTCAGTATTCACTTTCTGTACCACATTATAGGTACCTTAGTGGCCTTGGACTCTGTCTGCTGCTTTTGAATGCCAGGTCACCTCTGACTTCATTCATGACTTGAATGGATGTAGTGGCCAACCTGGCATGTATAACTGAGACCTGAATAGGCCCAGAGGGTGGAGTTCCTCTCTGGGAAATGTGGTTGCCTATGTTTCAGGGTTGGCTTCAGCCAAGAGCTTGGGGAGAAGGGATGGGGTGGCTATTGCCATCCATGAGTGATTGAGGGCTCTAGACATGAGACCCTGTGTTTGGGCTCTAAGGAACAGCTGGCATTGCAGCTGTAGTACTTCACTCTCTGCTGCACAGTTTCACCCCTACCTGACCTGTTGGATTCCATTGCTGGGCTTGTATAGAGTCAGTTTTTACCCCTTAGGGATTTCAGATTGCTATCAGGTGACATTGAGTCCAGAACAGCTCAGGAATTCATAGCCTTATGACAACCATGGACCTGTCTCAAGTCACTGAAGGCCTGATGCATACTCGTGTTGCACCTTGGATCTGATTTTTGTTTCTGGGCAGTTGCAAGGGTAATTTTTGTTTCAGGGCAATGATCTGGTAGTGGAAGATAGTACTAACAGTCCATTGGCATGGCTAGAAAACTCTTTGATTGCCTTTCAGCTTCCTGGTACCACCCTGCCTCCCAGGAAATAGGTCCTACTAGATTGGACTGCCCCAGGTAACTTATAGACTCTTCTGGGTTCCCAGAGGAAGTTTAGGGTTTCCCTGGGGATCTGGTGGGCAGTTTGGCTGAGTCTTTAGTTTCAGCCTGGAATGAGTGGATTGCAGAAGCTTTGGAGTATTTTGCCCCTATGCATCCTCTCCCTGTACACTAATGCTAAAGTGCACCTTGGTTTTGTGAGACGTTCCAGGAGATGAAGCACCAGAAGAGATGGCTGGAGCATCTTGGAGGAAGTGGAAGAGTGAATCAAATCAAACACAAGTAAGAGCCCATATTCAGGATTACAGTGTGGAATAAGGGTGGACTGAGGGAGGGGATGTTGAATTCCTCAGTTGTGAGTTGCCTCTGTTTAACATCTACAGGAAACCATTGGTGAGGCCATCTTCGGTTCAGAGCTTGGTATCATCAGTATGCTGATAATATCTATAGTAATTGTGCATCTTGATCCCCAGCTATCCAAATGATGCTAACAATGTTTTGTCCCAGAGACTGGAGGCTGTGAAGATCTGGATGGGAAAGAACAGACTCAGGCTTGATCCTGGCAAGACCAAGTGACTGTGAGTACCTGGGCCTCCTGATCCTGGGGTCTTTTCATCTTTGTCTTAGATGGTATAACATTCCCCCATTTGAGACTGGTGTGCAATCTCGGAGTCATTATGGACTCACAGTTTCCGTTTGAAGAGCAGGTGACAGCTGTGGCCCAGTGGGCCTTTGCACAGATCCATCTAATCCACTCATTGTGCCCGTTCCTGGGTGCCCTTCAAATGGTCACTCATGCCCTAGTCACCTCATGAATGGACTGTTGCAATACACTGTGCATGAGACCATCCTTGAGGATTGCTTGGAAGCTACAGCTGGTCCAGAATATGGTCGCACAGGCAGTAATGGGCATGCCATAGTATGTCTATGTGACTTCCGTGGCATACCCATTATGGCATCCTCCATGAGCTGCATTGGCTGCCAATTGGTTTCCATGCACAATTCCTAGTTGCTACCTATAAATCCCTTCATGGCATAGGGTCTGATGACTTGAGAGACTATCTGTCTCAGATAGCTTCTGCTTGTCTAGTAAGATTGGGTAGAATGAGTACACTCCAGGTCCTCTTAATTAAACAATATCATCTGTTGGAACCTCAGCAGTGTGCCTTCTCCGTCGTGGTTCCTGCCATCTGGAATAGCATCTCCCCAGAGGTCCATATGGCTCCTATATGGAAAGTCATTGAAAACCTGCCTGGCTATTTTCTCAGAACTTGGGGAAGGGTGATTATCAGCCCCCTGGAGGATTTTTGTTTGCTTCTCTGTATGAGGTTCTCTTCTGGATGTGTGTGATCTGAACCCCTTTTTCTATTGTTTACTGCTTTTAAAATGTAAGCTGCTCAGAGTTGTTCAGGGTTGGGCAGCCCTAAATTGTATGTATGTATGTATGTATGTATGTATGTATGTATGTATGTATAAATAAATTTCTGATATTCCACAAAAATTATATACATATTTTTGCAGCATTGAACTTCTTTTCCTCTGGGCATATCAGCAGCTGGATATCCTTTTGGCTTTAATCCATCCACATCATAAATGCCAATGCTACTTGTAATTGCCTCTGCTCTTCCCCAATAGCTTGTTAGATATTTTCTGATTTGGGGGGAAATCATCTTTCAATATCACGTTAACATCATTTTGGTTGTGAGTGTCCATTTTCCTGACAGAATATTGGAATGTCTTGCCATTTCCTTCTTTGATTGTTTGACTTATTTACTGTAACCTGCCCATCCTAGGACACCCTTCTGAAAGTACATTCTAGATGGTATTGTTCATAGCATCATTGGATGCACAGGATCCTTTCTTACTACAAGGTAATGATCTAGAGTAATAATAATAGTAATAATAATATTTGATTGAAGGCAAAAGGAGAAGGGGACAGCAGAGGATGAGATGGCTAGATAGCATCACTGAAGCAATGAAGATGAAACTGAGCAAACTCCGGGAGGCAGTGAAGGACAGGAAGGCCTGGCACAATGTGGTTCACAGGGTCACGAAGAGTTGGACATGACTTAACGACTGAACAACAACAACAATAATATCCTTCTGGGTATGCAGAATAGATCCTGAATTTAATGGTTTATATTTGTCCTAAATTCCTATTCACTTAAAATTGTCGGGAAGGGAGTGAAAGTACATAAATAATTTACAAATGTGTGAATCTCTAATATTCTTTAAGCTTTGGTTTATTGAGATGATTTTGAAGAAGCAGCTTTATGTCATATACAATCTCACGTTTTTTCCTGCCAATTTTCTTGCCAAATTATTTTTATTTCAATATTAGTTATAGCTACATTCAATAATAGCTGATTAAAAACAAAACATATAGAATTCCAGATGTCTCAATATGAACTAAAATGTGATAGGATGTCTTTCCTATACAGATGACAGAAACTGTTCAATATAAGCTATATTTAGACAAAGCTGCCAAGAAACATTATAAAAAAGAAAGTAATTAAATCTGAAGTTTAAAAATGCTAAGCTATAGTGCTATTTAACTTACCTGCTTCTTCTTTTTCTTCTTTTTCTTTTGCAAGTCACCTATTAACAGGAGGTTTCATGTTCCATATATCCAATGCCTACACATATTTTCAATAGTGATTTATTGGGAATACCCTTGCATTTTTTAAAAACACATTTTTATTCCTTGGTATCAACCAAATGAACCAAGAAACAAGCTAGATTATCTGAATGAATTATTCACTTGCTTCTCACATTTGATGTCATTAAATCAAAGTTATCTGAATCACTGTAAATAGATAATTCATTATTTTCTCTCTTCTCCTTAACAAGGTCCATACTACTGACCCCTATACTGTGGATTTTCCACTGTTGGCACTTCTGTTACCTGCAAAATCCCTATCAGGTTGGAGACATCCACAGAATTAGCCTTACTCATGTGGTTTCTAACACATATGCACAAATGTTCCCATTCTAGCCATTTTGCATACATGCATTCTCTAAGAACCGAAGAGTTAAAGCAGAATTGCAACGGATCAGCAATCAGTAAAGAGATAATGCTTTTTAACTGTATTTAACTGCATCAATCCACGTGTGCATGCAACCAACCACTGAGCAATTAAAAGTTTATATACTGCTTTATATTAGTAGACTTTCTTATGATAAGGGAATAATATTCATCCATGATGTGCTTAAGGAAAAGAATGCCATGTTCTGGGATGTTATCTATTGATTGTTGGATCAACCCCTCCATATTGATCTTTGTTCTGTAAATGAGCCTTTTCCACTGTGAGAGACTCTAAGGGTTGGTTCAGAATTACGAATGGTTCAATAACTATTGGCCTGAATAGCTGGAAGGAAGCAACAAAATGGTCTCCTTCTCCTTCTCCTTCTCCTTCTCCTTCTCCTTCTCCTTCTCCTTCTCCTTCTCCTTCTCCTCCTTCCTATACAAAAAAGAAAATGCATGTAATAGAATTTGATAAGCATGTATGTTGGCTTGACCCTACCAGATATATCATACTATTTATTTATTTTTAAGATTGCATGCTTCTCCAATTGTTAACTGACTTTGAGCAATTTACAATCTTACCAGAGGTGAGCAAGATTAAAATAGCAAAAAAATGATGAATCAAATAACTTTATAAAATATTCCTGTGCCAAGGAACCATAAAAACCCACATAATTGTATGCTCCTACACAGAAGGGACCCTAACCCTCTCAAAGGCCTGCTGGATAACCAGCTTTTGATTTCCTGCCTAAATCCTAATAATGGTGGGCAAGACTGGGAAGGCTTGCTTCAAAAATGACATTCTTTACAAGAGGGAACCAGGAGGGAGCCCACTTTTCCTGATATATTGGGGTAGGCAGAAACTTTTGGGAGCAAGTGGTCTTGAACGGCTTTAAAAGTGACAATCAGTACCTTGACTTACACCTAGAAACCAAGTGGTAACCAGTGCGGCTCTCAAAATAGAGGCTTTACATGGATGAACAGAGGCACTCCTATAACTTCCTGAGCTGCTGCATTCTGGATCAGTTGTAGTTTCTGAGTGGTCTTCAAGGGCAGCCTTATCTAGAATACATTGCAATTATTCAAACTGGAAGTGACTATGGCATGAGTGTCTGTGAGAAAGGCCTCCCCTTCTATGGTGAATTCCAGGTGCTAAAAAGCTGTATTTTGCAACAGCGTATGTCACCCTAGGATTTCTGCCAACCAAAAATGATAAATGTAGAATTTATTCAGCTAGCCAGGTGCTTTTGTGGTTAAGAGCTATAATAACTGCATATCAGTATGAAACTTGCATCATAAAGTCACATGCATCATAAAATCACATGCACCCTGTTGAAATAATGTTTAATCTACACTGCCCACACTTACACAAATCTCTCCCAGAAAATGGCACTCTTTGTTTCAGATGTTACTTCCTCCATTTGCCTTCATCTTTATGGTTGCTTTGATAATTAATCAATTAATCAATTCATTAATTAACTTGGCATACCCTTGGAAGACAAACCAGTTACACACAGAAAATAGTGTTATATTTCTACAAACATGCTATACGAATGAATACCACTGGCATTATTATATATGGCTGAATGAGGAATTCATTTACTTCTTAAACTGTCCTCCTTGAAGATTTAAGAAACCTGGTGCATTACCTTGGCAATATCCAGATTAGAGGCTTCTGAGATTGTGTGGACACATACTCCAGGAAGCACTAGAGATGTGCTTACAGCATACTATGCAAAGAGCCAGCAATGCTATAATCATGTCCAGGTTTTTAAAACATAAAGAAAGGAGGAGATTCCTGGGCCACTTCATACAATTTATAATTAGGAAGTAAATCTAATCTGTTATGACTACTACTAGATCTCTTTTATCAAAGTTTTCATGAATTTTTAATTTTAAAAAAGTTTTACTGGACTGGAACTCTGCCCTTGGAGCAAACAGTTAAATGGATGAGAGTTATGCCCTACTGGAAGCACTTATTTAGCACAAACACAAGTATACAGACCTTTGAGTTTTACAGTGTAATTCTATGCTTGCTTACCTAGAAGAAATTCCATTGTGTTTCAGCCTTAGGTTGTAATGTTGTTTCTACAGTATTTTGTTCCCAAGAATTTTATTATTGCTTTCTACTCCACAATATAAGTGAGACACTCCAGGGGCTGATATGAAAATATTGCAGGTGGCATCAATATGATAAAAATATTTTATTAAAAATTTCCAGAGCTTGCAACATTTTGATGTCCTTAAAGATCTAAGCATCTTTTGTCAAGTGATTTTTTAAAAACCTTGCAAGTAATAAGGAAGATAGGAAATGGTATGGAAAGGTGATCCCTAACATAACTTCATTCTGCTTCTCTTCTACTGTCTTCCAAATGTATTTATGATTATCTGTATAAGTAAGCATTCAGAACCAAAAAGGAGGCTCTGGTTAAAATATTTCTCTATAGTTGTATTTGGATATCATTTAAAGTAGGAAGTGGACAACTTTTTAGTTGTTAAGTCCACAATTCTTAATTTAGGGGGCTTGAAAGGCCACAATCAGTGGGAGGATAGCACAGTGATATCCATGAAGAAAGTGGTGATAGGGTTTAAAGTGGATTTTATTTTTCTTTTATAGTGTGCAAAGTCCAAAATAGTTTGGCATTATGAAATTGGTGGTAACCTTTCCTCATATCCCATCTATGAGATTAGAAGCTTACAGATCTCTGCATAGATGGGATGAATTATTCAGTAAGTCTGTTTATGCATGATAAAACATGCATGAAAGGGCTGCATGGGTTGATCCTTTATTGTGGTTGGTGTTATGGATGTGTGGTTGTGTTTTATTATTGTTTCTGTTATATCATCTACTTCTCAGTAATGCCACAAATGGTAAATATGCTGACATTTCTGACACTGTTAGATAAATTGTGTCACTACAAATATAATGTTGTTTTTATAAGTAGCCAAGAAAATTGTCATGAGGGTCATTCTGTGAGAAGGCAAAACTGCTAGATAAGATCTGTATTTAGAATGGCTAAAGCATCTTCTCAAATGTGGTGTTCTCCAGTTCTATTGCATTTCAATTTCTGTGGTTTCCAGCCAGCCTACTTGGAATGCCAATAATCTGAATGGCCCTAGAATAGTCAAGGTGTGGATAAAGTATGTCTGCTTATCCCATTTCTCCCACCTCAGTTTAGGTGGAACTTCATTTAAGTATTTCTTTGATACTTAAAGCATTTGCTGTAGGATCATTTCTCTGAGTTTTTCTCAGTTCCTGAAAAAATCATAAATATTGTGTTGCTCTTTTATGGGCTAAGCAGGACAATGTTTAGATTGGAGGAATAATGCTAAGTTTATGAAGATGAAGCAAAATGAATAGTACAGATAATTTACTTGTTGCTGTGAAAGCTTTTAACCCTGACAATTCCCCACATGGGGATTAAATTTGTCCAAGTCACACCAGCTAAGAAACAGTGAATTTAATTATTATTTTTTAAAAATAAAAAGAACAACATTCTATTATTCTGCACAAAGTCAAGCCAAGTAGGCAATCAGAACAAAACAGAAAAAATATCGATGAAATCATAGCAGCTAAATTCCTCACAATACCAAAATAATACAGACTTTTTCAGTCACTGTATATGCTAGTTAAGGGTTATTTTCTTGTGTCGGGCAGAGTGATAATCACAAACACTCCTGTTTGTGCAGAGCGCAGCAAAAACTCCAGGAAAATATTAGCCATGAAAGCAAACACAATGCAATGTCCATTTCTTGTTTCCCAAAGAAATCCAGTCAGAAAATATATACTAACTGGTGTTTATTGATAAAAATGCAAAATTCCATAAAATGCAAATATCATACAAAATATAAAGAAAAACACACCTTCTCATTTAATTGTAGCATCCAAGACTTATTAGCAACACAAGCTTAACAAAATCTCTAGCTACAAACTCTTAGAGAAGAGGTACACTACTTGGTAATTTGTTACAACTACGTAGCCCATAAAACCTACTTAGTGGCTAACACTAAAATAACTAACAACTACTCAGAGAGGCTGCACATTTTCCTCTCCTTGTATTATAGTTCTATGCCACCCGCACTGGGTAACTAGCATACACATGCCAATAGGTGGCAGTAAATAGCACAATACACAACACACAATAACAGGTGTTTTTCACATGATCTCTGTAGCCAAAATATTATTTGTTATTGTTGTAAAGATAACGGGATGAATCCTTTCCCATGAGAATGAAAATCCTGACATCTTGTTCTTCAGCCCTGAGTTCTCAACTGTCCAAATCTCTGGTTTTATTATTATAAAAACAGTTATTTCCTTTTACATTCAATTTTCTACCTAACAAAGAACTTGTTTGTTTCATTTAATGCTGGTGACAGATCTAGGCAAATATTAGACTTTCTATTTTCAAAAATGGATGCTTGTCTGTTCAGAAAAGAGGAAGACTGTGTGGATGCCAGCTGACTCCCTTGCATGTGGATCAATGCGGAGTAAATTCTTTTCTCTTTGGCTGATAGTTGCCATGCAGAATGAGCCAGCAGTAGCTAAGTACCAGCTGCAATAATAATAGTAATAATAATAATAATAATAATAATAATAATAATAATAATAATAATAGGCAAGGCTTTGATTTCTTTGTCTTGGATAGATCTTTGCAGTCCTTCCAATTCTACTTCTGTGAATACTTTATTTCGTGTTCTACAGCAAGTGTGTCTTCTATTGTGCCATTGATTTTGGCACAAAGCTTCTGCTGTTTCTACTGATTCCTGTTATTTCTAGGCACTTGATTATCCAGTCATGTGTCAGGGAGTCGAATGCCTTCTTGTAATTAATCCAAGCTACATTCAAGTTGGTCTTCCTTCTCTTACAGTTTTCCAAAATCATCTTATCAGTTAGATATTCTTCCAATGACCTTTTTTCTTCTTCAACTGTGTAGTGTACTTGTAACATTCCACACCCACCTATGTATGCTCCTTGGTAATAATAATAATAATAATAATAATAATAATAATAATACTGATAATCATGTCACCATCTTCTATCTATCTATCTATCTATCTATCTATCTATCTATCTATCTATCTATCTATCTATCTTCTATCTATCATATCATCCCTTTGTCTTACCTTCTTTAGTAGAGTGGGCTGAATTTAACTCATAGAAGTTAGAAAGACTGGCACCAAGTTTAATTACACTGCTGAAAATATTTTAATTTTCAACCTAACATTTGATGATTCTGTTATTTATAGCTAGTGGTTAGGTATATTTTTATTAAGAATTTTGATTATAATAGTAAAATCTGATACTAACTAAACTTAAAGAAAGAGAAAAGTAAAAAGTGCAAGGAAAAAGAAAAACGAAAGAGAAAAGAAAGAGAAAACTAATAATATAATAAAGAAAGAGAAAAGAAATAAAGTGACTTCCAACCTTCATCACAACAGGTATAAACCAATTTAGTGACTCTTCACCACCTCTAACAATTATCTCTTTATACCATATCCCATCCCTTATCTATAGATAAGTCCATAAAGCATCATCTTTTCAGTCTTGGTGTTAGCAGAAAGTCCACAAAGGGTTACCAGAAATAACAGCATGTCTTGTTTTAACCTTGATCAAATCAACCATATTATATTTATATTACATTTATATTTACATATTACATTTATATTCCTTCCTTTTACTTCTAACAGCCTTAATCTTTAGTTCATTCAAACATTGTTGTAGGATTTGATTTCTCTTCATTTCTTCTTTGTCCCATCATACAGAGTACTTCAGGTCTTTAACAAGTCTCTTTTGTAAATCCAATAAATCCAGTTCACTTTCTTGGTTTATTATTTGTATTTCCCTTTTGATTTTTAAAACATCAGCCAGTTTCTTCTGTTCTCATCAGTCAGTGAGACATCCTTTTCCAAGTCGTTCTTTTGGCCTGTCATTTGTAAACCCACTTTTGGTACCATCTCTATCTTGTCAGATAAAATTTGTTCCACCTCTGTCATTTCTTCAATAATATATTTTGGACATAGGCTTTCCATAGAGGCAGACATCATGATTGACACTGTTGATATTGTGGATACTAATTTCTGACTCCATTCTTCAAAGTCTCCTTTAATATTTTAAATGTTATAATGTTTTGCATCATTTTGTAGGTCCCAGTTAATCAACACAAAAGGTAGGCTTGTGTTTTTTTTTCCTCTGCCTAGAATCTTTAGTCCCCTCTAATGTCCAGTTTTTGAAATCATAAAATTACTTATCTTTGTTATGTCTTGCAAAAATGAAAATAGATCTATTTCCCATGGGAAGCTGTTTGTTCTTTACAATTAATTCCAAAATCTTATTGTAAAAGTTTCTATATTCCAAATTTATCTGGACCCTTAGTCCATTTATAACTTTCTAAGATCAAAATCTTATTTCACTTTTTTGCTGTTTATTTAAATTCTTAAGCTTATGATTAAAGTTTTTTTTTTCTTCATTCAGGATTGAAGGAAAAGTCACCTGGCATTTTCAAACTTGCCGTTATAAAGGTCTCTAATAGCTTAAAAGTAGTTAATAAGCAATTTCTGAAAGTGATTAGAAAGTGTGGTTAGTGAACTTAGTGTCCTATAAAAGGTGCCAACTGTGGTTGTGAGCAAGATGGCTATTCCTGTCATCTCCCAGTGCTCACGCCTGTGGGAGACCACTGTCCTATAGTCTCCTTGTGGGGAGCAGCCTTATGGAGCATATGTAGGTAATTTCCTGTCCTCTCCTTTTCCGGAGAGGTTCCAAGGAACCGGTTTACTTGCTGGTTCCTTAGTCTTTGCCACAGTCATCAGCTCCACTTTCACAGAGATATCTTCCGTTCACATTCCTCCCCTGGAAGCCTGACTTATATATTTTATTCAATATGTTTTCTTGGCAATGCAAAACACAATAGGCAGTGGATAAACATTTAAAAATAATACATCCATAAAGAAAGAAACATAAGTGACCTACCACAAATTTCCAATCTTAGAGCCTGAGTAGAGTGAAACCTTTGATTCTCTTCATTCCCACCTCCCTTCACAAGCAGATCAATAATTTTTCATTCATCCTACTATATCTAAAGGTTACGATTGGTTGTTTTTTTGACAGCTGTTTCCTGCTGCTTGCTCTTCTCCACTATCGCCAACTACTTGCCTGGCCTCTAAAGGTAATGGAAAGGAACAGCTTTTCATAGAGAGTTGTTACAGTTGAACGAGGAGATCTGTTAGAATCAGGAGTGGATTATCTGCTCAAGTGGCTTAGGCTCCTTTTCTGCATCTCCATCTGACAGGAGGAAGTGTCTTCTCCACCTCTGTTTATTCTCTGCTTCTTTCAGAGTTGGTATCACATTCTTTTGGACATGCATGTTCTTGATATTGTGTCTTCCAGGTCAGTGACATTGCTCAAGGTTGGGAACAGGTTTCTGCTTGTTCTGGTTTGATATCTTGTTTGGTGATGGTAATCCACCATCATCCCCAGCCTAGAGCCTTCTGGATGACAATTCTAGTCATCTACCAGCTAGCAAGCTGGCTGTGGATCAGCAGTCTCCATGGGGATGGGAAAAGGGATTGAGATCAAACTGATAAAATCTGTGTTATGTTGTCATAATGCAAGGCCTGGCCCTTTTTTAAAGTCACATATATGCCCCAAAGGCATGGCCTTTGAAGATCCTGTGGGCACTGCTGTTAGGAATGTTCTACTTGGTAGTCCAATGAACGTGGAGGGCAGTTAGTTGGAGAAGACTGTGGTAAAGCATGGCATTTTGTTTATTTGTTAAAATAGAGGATTACCCTGACATTTGAACTTGGCAGCAAAGTTTCACTCAGCATTATATTATCAAGTAAAATATATTTGGGATCTGCTGTACTATAGGCCTTTTTCTAAGGGCAAGTATTGTCCCAAAGGCACCCATGATAGAACAATAATCAGCTGTAAAGTTCTAAGATAGGATGGATAACAGGGCACCTTCATTGGGTTGGATTTCAATTCCTATCACGCCCAGCCAATTAGCCAAATGCAAGGTATTACTAGAGTTGTAGTCCCAAACATCTAGAGAATGTCAAGTTTTCATTCCCTGATTTAGGATGACTGATTTCCAACCATGTGCTTGGTAAGACAAAATTGAAGATTTGGTCTATAATCTTATTATTATTATAAGTCTTGCATTGTATGTGTTTGGTGCTCAGAACCTTATCACAACAGCTCCTGAATGCTAATTTATTCTATCTTTAGAACATTTTCTTTTGTGAAGGATTATTATGAGAACGCTCGGCTTCCTTATTCACGTTTACCTGCAATCATCGCTGCCTCATTTTCCTTCATTTAGTTTATTATTACTTGTCTACCTCTGGTGGGAGGAAAACAACAGCCCTGACATACAAGCTGCTGTATGTGGACAGATGTCTCTGGCATTATTATAAATGTAATCATAATTCAGAAGCTGTCTGCCTAAAACTATAGTTATAGATGTTTTAACTATGTTCAGTGGAAATAAAACCTGCATACATTTCCAAAATGGATAGGTTCAACTGCATTTTTAGGATGAGAGCTTTGGAAAATGTTAGAACAAATCTGAAATAGATAATTATAGAGAAGTGGAATTCATTTTCTCTCCAGAATGATTATTATTTAGGATTTGTTGCTGAAAGACTTTATTTTGGCATTAGGGAAACAGAAAACTTTAAATTACTTACTGGATGCAACAAAAAGAATCAGCAGATTTAATTGATCCACTAACCCCAGGTTCCTGATGAAAAGGGTTTAATAGTAGGAGTACAATATTCGCAAATAATTATTTTCCTAGGGTCAGGTTTATGCAAAATGCCATCTGGTGAGGCCCAAGAAGACATCCTTTTCTGTTGTAGTATCAACTCTTTGGAACGTCATCCCCCCAGATTGACCCTGACCCTGAAAGACATGGCTTTGCAGATCTGGGTGTGTGGTAGAGCCCATTCAGTGGTTTTGTTGCATGTTATTGACTGTTTTTTTAATATCTTGACTGTGGATTATGTTATATAACTTTTATATGTTTTGTATTGTATTCTGTTTTTTGTATTTTTGTAAGCTGCCCAGAGTCATGTATTTGAGACAGGCAGCTATATAAATCAAAATAATAAATACATAAATAAAATAGAATTAATGATATTTGCATATTGCATGTTGATGTCCCATAAGTAAATCTTACAATTGATTGGAAATGCAGTGGACCTGACATCTGCACTTGACCAACCATTCCGGGAGGTAGTAATTGGTTGAATATACCATTCTCTCCTGAAATAAATGTCTTGTGATGCAATAAATATCACTGCAAAGCCATTTCATTACCTTTGTCTTTACTTTCATGAAATTGATCCTTTACCTAACATAATTATAAATAGTTGAAAGCAACAAAGCAAAACAGCACTGAGAGTAGAGGTGGGTTATACCTAGCGTTAGCTAAACACGTAGGACGTTTGGTTGGTAACTAAATCTTTTGAGACACAAACTGTGCAGAGTAAAATGAAGCCATTTGTGCTCAGTTGTTAAACTAAAATCTTATGTAATAGTTTGACATTTCTGTAAAATAACACAGTAAAAATATAATATAAATATTGCTATGAAGAGCATATTTTCTTCCTTCTTCCAGGACATAACAACTTCCACCAATAAAAACTGACAGAGACCAGGTAAGAATGGAGAAAAGTAAATTATAGTTACAAAGTAAAGGATGAACTTGCCAACAATCGGTGTCTCTCTCTTGTCTCTGCACAATGTAACATGTTTAAAATTAACAGATAATAGCCAGACTGCTTTTTTGATATCTGAAGTTTAATCACTGGCTTCTCCAAGTAAGTCTGGGGAAAAAAAACTGTCTGGAACACCTAACGTTTGGAGACAATATTAGGTTGAGCTGCCTTAGCAAAGGCAACTCCTTTTAGCCCTAGATTTATTTCTGGCCATTTTTTTTTATGCCTGCTTTTTCTTTAGGACTAGAAAAAAATGATAAAACTATTTGGTGGTTTGATTCAGCCAATGGCTTCAGTGTTTCTATTCTAGTTTTCATAGCAAGAATAGTGTATTTCTCCATTGTTTCAAAAAAATGTGGAAAATGATGAACACAAATGTATACAGCTTGTGTTCTGCAAGAGTGGCCATATCTACTTTACAGTGGACAATCCTCTTTAAAGTAGAGGATAGTCCAGAGATTTGAAATGCTAAGCAGCCTATATTTAACTTAAAAAGCCTTAAAAAAGAGGAGAAGCAGAGGGTTTGGCTGTCTCCTCTTAATGCTTAGATAGGAAACAGAGCAGAAACATAGGTCTCTTGGATCATACATTTTCCCACTGTGATAAGTTGCACTGTATTTCTGTTTAAATTATGGCAATTATTTCCTAATTTGAATCTTTACACACATGTTAACTAATGCAAATGTTATGCAATTCCATAATGTGGAATGGTGGGGTAGATAAGTGATGTATGAAGGTCGTTGTATGACCTGCTCCGTTGATTCAGAGTGAAGGACAGAAAGGCTGTTTCTTTTTTGTTGCTTGGGACAACCACAGTGGAAATTTCAAGCAGTCCCTAGTATTTATCTTAAGGGAAATTTCCTAAATTGCTGTAGCGAAATTTTTAAAAAGTGCAATGCAAAATAAATATTCTGTAGCTTTGAAGTGCTGTTTTAAGAGGAGGGAGATAAAATAAGAGAAAAGGAAGAACTATGGCCATTCTACATGCTGAGGTCATATGTCAAGTTTGTTGTTTTTAAATATAGTGAAGCAAATATGCAATCCTTCTGAGGAGGCTGAAATGCCACAGTCTACCAAGAGTTATGCCCTGGGATTCTGAAGCCATAAGGAAAAGGCTTTCTCACTGCTAAGTTAATATGGATGAGCTGAACTCCCAACTTGCCACCTCACAACCCAAAGTCTAGGCATCCAAACCCTTAGATACAGTCCTCCGAATCTTCTAAAAGATGTTCCCAAATAATTATGTTAATATGATGGAAGAGAACAATTATGGTAAACTTCTTAATTACATTTATTTTAAATTAAAGATCCAGTTAAAGATGTCAAATCCAGATTCTGTCCTCCACCACTTTTTTGGCCTTGTCCCAGACACTGTTTGGAGTGTGTCTCCGACATGCCTCATTCAAAGTCCAAGAGTGGTGCTTGGTTCCAAAAATGTCACACACCTCTTTTTTAATAGGCACACATTATTGTTCCAGGTTCCTTACACCAATAGGAAGAAAGAAAATGATATAAAATGTGCGTATTATGTGAAATTATGTACAAATAATTGAAATGACAGAAATAGACAATGCATCTTCCCATGGTTGGCAAGACTATGATCACAAGCTTTTTTAGTTACTATATCAGCTCTAATTGCTGACACAGAATAACAAACTGGGAATTGAGAAAAAATAAGAGAACTAACAATAGGGCACATGAGAAACGGTAAAATTACTTAGTGTGTTTTTAACCGAAGCATTTCTTCACTAGAACAACTAGAAAGAAAGTCTTGCCTTTCCTACCTCCTGTGCTACACAAAACAGGTCTGATTTCCTTGACAAAGGAAAATTTGGGTCCAAAAGACAATGAATGCCATTATTTTTTTTTCCCTTGATAACTGTTGATGGATAAATTCAAGGATTTTGATTTTTCTTACGGTTCTCCACTATTAAGCTGGACTTGGACTGGAGAACATTGTAAAAAGAAGACTTTTGAAACATGACACAAGGCTGTCCTGAATGTGCCAGAATCAGTGATATATACCATCATTTTCATGGGAATATTTTTACTTTTGTTTCTTTTCTTCTTTCCTTAATTTGAATGAGGATTAATTTTGCATTAATTTAGATGGAAATGACACATTTTTTTAGAATGAGTGATAAAACAATGTGAGTTGTTAGCTTTGGTTGCTCATAAACATGAACTCTAAAGATTGAAAGAGCAGAAGGCAATTAAAATGAACCCTACGTTTCTGCTGGAAAATCTCATTGTTCTACAACCCCCAGGTTAATAATATTGCCTACCTGCATCAAAAACTTTTGAGTGAAATTCCCCTTTAAAACAAATTAGAGTTTTAGCTTCTGCATTCTTCTTCCTTTTTTAAAATATCACCCTTGGCTCCGGTGAGGTATATAAGGAACAGATCTCTTCTATCCAATGTTTATATGCAGGGTACAAATAAAGCATCATTGCTAATCCCTTCCCTACTTCAAATTAAAAAAAACAAACAAACCAACCTCACTTTCTGTGTAAACGAAGAGGCAAAGAAAATTAAGTTCTCGCCAAAGTTAATTATGTAACTTTCACATCTCATCAAGCTTGTTGCTAACTTTCTAAATGGTTTACTCTTGCAATTTATTTGAAAGCTCTTAAACCCTGCTAACTACGAAGACTTAAAGGTAGAGACAACTCATTCCTGAGGTGAGGGCTAGGTTGAGAATGCTTTCATTGCATCTTCTGTTTATAAACAGACTTTCTATGATTTTCTTTTTAAAGAAACACAACTCATCCCATTCAAATTAATCTGGACAGGAACAATTCCAAGGCAGAAAGCATATCCTGTTATTCATTCATTCCCAGGATGAATGATGTGGTAATAACCTTGCAAGCTGCAAGTATGAAATTGGGGAATATTGGAGATCCACTTAACCATTGCCAGTTTGAAATAGAGAGAGGCACTCTGTTATATTCCCTGATAAATATGTAGATTCAATAGTTATGGATGTCCTATTCAGGATTTTAATTGTCTGGTTCAGTGATGCCTTTTGACAATGTTGAGCTGAATAGCTTCACCATGCAGCAGATCACTGAGACAAGCGGTACTAAAGTATTTAAATACTAAGTTGTTGAATGGTGAAGCCTTCCTTCATGTTCCTTAATATCAACCAACTATTCCTGCAATGAATTTAGGAAACCAGATAGATAATATCATCAGTCTGGCTGTCTAGCTCAATATGTTCTATTCCAACCTCTCCCTACCTGGAGTCCTCTGGATATGTTGGACTAGATTCATGCTGGGTTGGAAGTTAAAATTCAATACATCCAGAAGATGTCAGGCTGGGGAAGTCTGATCTATTCTAGCTGGCATTGGCCTAGTTTTCAGGCAAAAGTCTTTTTGAGCACCTGTCACCTGATCCTTTAATTGCAGCTGCTGGACATGGACCTGAAATCTTCAGCATGCAGTAGTTATGAATAAAGGGAAGCAGTACACAAGCTGATTTAACTGAGGTTATCCCCTAATCAAAGAAAGGTGATGATCAAGGCTACTGGGCAGAACCTTTCTGAGAGGTGTTCTATGAGGACAAGCCATATTTCAATTTGGTACCAACTTAATGCAATGCTATTTGCTATTTACTACGTAAAGAATGGCATAATGTAGCTCTCACCTGTGGCTCCAAGCAGCTGTAACACACACAGTGGCCACACCCAAGTAAACCATCTCAGCAGATGGGCCAAACCAGGTGAGGATAGCCAACAGGTCTTCTACTTTCAATGAGGTAGGGATTTGTCTATCCCAGTATGTGAAGTCTGGCCCTGGCAAATTGAGCGGAGGAGACCAATCAATGGTCCAATGGTCAAGAAGGCAGACCCAGCAGGCATTGTGGAGCACTAACAGCATGACAAGGCATTTGGATGTCCTGGTCATCCACTGCAGCAGAAGAGGTCTCCAGCTGTAATGGTTGTCCATGCCACTGGATTAAGGTCTCTTTTGCCGAGAGAGTGGGATTGCCCCTGTGCAATGGCTGTTCCACTTAAAACTCCATCATACATGTTTCTGTTGTGTGATTCATCTCAGTCCAAACTTAATTCATTTAAATAATACCCTGTGGCAATGGGGGAGTGGCAAAGTGACAGGTGGAGATGACCACTGGCAGTTGTAGTCACAAACCTGCATGTAGGTGGCCTTTGGACCAGTGATTGTTCGTTTCTGTACCTGGGACAGCAGAGATGTCTGGCAGCATTCAGGGTGACTAGGCAGACCTTTTTAGGACAGCAGTGGTCACCCTCGCATGAGGGAGGGGATTAGAAAAGTTACCCTAAACATTGACTGCCCTACAATATCTGGCTAGCTAACTGTGGCTAGTGGATCATCTCCTTAGCAGTCAACATGTATCAAGAAAAACAAGTAAAAGAAAATTCATCTTTGGAGCCTAGAACATCCATACCTTGCTGGATAGAGACAAGGTAGCAAGGCCTGAAAGATGAACAGCACTCATAGCAGCCTAACTTCACTGTTATTGCATTGACAAGGCTCACAGACAAGGGTTCATTACAGGAAGCAGTGACTGGATATATGTTCTTTTGGAAAGGGAAACCACAGACTGATGACAGGACCCACAGAGTAGGTTTTGCAATCACAACTGCTCTGCTGAAGAACATTTCTACTCTACCCATGAAATAAATGAATATGTTATAAAGATCTGCTTTCCTCTCAGCAAGTCCCAATATATCACTATGTCAGTGTCTATGCACCAGCATTCATTAATTCAGATGAAGACAAGGAAGGTTTCTACAAGAACCTGGATCAGACTATTTGGACAACCCCCAGCAGCAAGAAACTCATCATTTTGGTTGGGGACAGGCAACAACAACTGGAACAGAGTCCTTGGGAGATATGGGGTGGGAAAACTAAACAGTAACGGCTTGCTGCTTTTGAGCAAGTGTGCCAAGTACAACCTATACATCACACATATGATGTTCAGACTTGCAAAGAAGTACAAAACAACCTGGATACGTCCCAGGTCCAAACACTGGCACCTATTTAACTAGTCATAGTACGCCAGCATGACCATAAAGATGTCACCATCCCATGAGATGCTAAGTGCTGGACAGATCACAGGCTAGTTCAGTTGATCCTCAACATACACATAGCTCCTTTACATCTTAAGCAACCAAGGACTGTCAGAGTGTCATTCAACATTGGCAGACTGCAAGACCCAGGTCAAATCCAATGTTTTCAAGATGTACTTAATGGAAAATTTTCTGGCAATTTACTGCTTGTGGGAACCTGTTCGGAAAAGTGGATGAAGTTCAAAGATGTCATAGTGCAAACCACAACAACTGTATTTGGACTGAAAAACCAGGTGCATCAAGACCGGTTTGATGAAAACCATGAGACCATTTCAGCAGCCCTTCAGACCAAGAACAAAGTCTATGCAGCCTGGCAGAATGCCCCGTCATCTGTCTCAAAGACAGACAAGTTTAAACACCTGCAGTCCAAACTTACAGGCAGAACTGCAAGAAATGCACGATGAGTGGTGGCAGAGAAAAGCTGAGCAGGTGGAATGCTATGCAGATATACATACCACCAGGGAATTCTTCAGTGCCATAAAGTCAGTTTATGGTCCTTATAAATCAGGATGCTACCCTTTGCTGTCATCTGAGGGGTTGAGCCTGATTAGGACAGACAGGCAGAAGACTTGCAGAGTGCATCCATGAACACCAACTAGCAGTCAGAAGACATGATGAAAACTCCTTAATCTCACAACACATGGACAGACTTAACCATAGTTTCAACTGGGAAACTGTCAGGATCTTAGACCAAGTTAAATCCAACAATGTGAGGGAATTCTTGGAAGTTTGGTATTCAGACAAGGCAGCCATCAGCAGGCACTTAGAGATAAACAACATCTACACACTATTCAAAAGAGACAATAGAAAGGAAAACAAAAGACCAGAACATCTCCTCACCAGCAACCATCACCCAGATAAGCAGAGATTAACACCAAGATTACCACCAGACATACAATCAAACAGTAAACAAGGAACTACCAGAGGGAAAAACAGTAATCAAGGAACTACCAGAGGGAAAAAATAGAACAAAACAAAACCCTCACCCCCACCAACACTGGCAGGGCATGCCACAGTATATAAATAGAGAGCAAATCCCATTCCATTCTAGCACTGAAGATATTACCTAGCTGGGTAACAAAACGTTTGCAAGAAAACAACCAAGCTCAGAGAACCCCAAGGACTCCACAGTTCAACCCTGAGCTACATATATTCGCTTCTATTGATCTCTGTTTCTGTCCATTGCCCTTGTCTTTGTTATTTAGATTGCCTGTTTTGTGCTTCCAATATTTTTGAAACCCTACGCTGGCTACCTTAAAAATGTCTATCTATTCCTCATTCATGTGCTAAAATGGCTCTTGCAAATCCAAGTCTTTTGCCTTGCCTAACATGCAGAAATTGCATTTGTACATGTAAGCATGTACTTGTAGGTGTACTGCAGGCAAAGAAACCTTTGGGCTGAGCTTGATTCCTGGTAACTACATAACACATCCATGCAGTTTTCTTCACAAGAATACAGAAGAGTTTTGCCATTGCCTTTTTGGGATAGCACTTCAGCCTACAGGCTTGGAATTCCCTGGTGTTTTCCCTCCAAGTACTACCCAGGCCTACCTTTACCTAGCTTCTAATTGCTGAAAAAGTCAGCTAGATGTGCTTATTTCCTAACTTCAGTCAGTTTTCCTAACTTCAAAACAACAACATGTACTCTGCTGCTGAGCTTCAGTCCTTTCCATGCTGTAGAAACTTTAAGCAATTGATTTAAAGCAACCTTTCTCAAACGCTTTACCTTGGAAGAACCCTTGAAATAATTTTCAGGTCTCAGGGAACCCTGATGGGGGAAAAATGGCAAAAAATACAAAGTTCAAAAAACGATCTCTTGTAGAATCCCTAATGAGCTTTCCGTGGAATCCCAGTTGAAAAAGGCTGATCTAAAAAAAATAAAAATAAAATACTGTATTACATAATCCCATCTAGGATTGAAAAGTGGATAGAAATCAATGGATAGAGGGAGAATGAGCCTCATAAATCTATCAAGAAGACAAATTGGCCAGAAGGGGTAGATGGTCTGTATTTATCCTGATGTCGAGGGCATCATTCAACATAATTCTATGACAGTTGTTTAAATGGATCATTTGACAGATCCTGATTCCTCTGGATTTGTCAAATGTGCACTCATGTGGGATCCTCCTTGGTTCACTGTTATCTGCATAATACATCTGTTTACAAAGTTGTATCTGTTGCACTGTACAGTTACTGTACATTGTTGGATATTCATTTCAAATATCAGACATCTAAAAGCAGTATGTGAACAGGTTAGGGAGGCAAACAATTTCCCAGTGGCATCTCTTTGTTGTTTGAAAGCTGGGAAAATTGATGCATAAGTCAGGGAAGCATGATCTGAAGACAGGAGGACATCTTGATGCCAGACAGGAACGCTGTGTTCTGATTGCCTACAAAATGGAATTATTAATATCCAGCCTAACAGACTTGATCTGAAAGACAGCAGCAATAGCATTATTTATCAGAATTGTCCCAGAGAAGGGACACGTGAAAGCTGCATTGCTAAGCTGGCAAAATTACCTGGTAGGCACATGACATCAGCCTAAATTTTGATCCTGGAGAGGGAGAGAAAAATTTTAAGGACAGATAGAATGCTATCCCATCATGAAAGCTTATTCAAAATCATTAGCCTCTTCCCAGAACAGTTATACAAGGATGTAGCAGCAAAACTCATCAGCATCCAGATTCATCTCATTCATTAGAGGGAAAGGCAGGAGCTTCATCTAGAGCCACCAGGGTGACTGACAGCTTCTCTTTATATTTCATTAGAATGGCCCCATTAAAAGGTTGAAACAAGTTGTGCCTTTTTTTCCTTTCCCTTTTGGCCTTTGCATCTAATGCTGTTCTAAAAGTTGCAGAATATCAGGGAATAAATGACAGCCATGGGTTGGAACAAGATGGTTGGAAATTATGTGTTAATGGGAATAATTGTTTCCTCCCTAACCAAGCAAACAAATCTCTCCTCCTCCTCCTCCTCCTCCTCCTCCTCCTCCTCCTCCTCCTCCTCCTCCTCCTCCTCCTCCTCCTCTTCTTCTTCTCCTTCTTCTTCTTCTTCTTCTTCTTCTTCTTCTTCTTCTTCTTCTTCTTCTTCTTCTTCTTCTTCTTCTTCTTCTTCTTCTTCTTCTTCTTCTTCTTCTTCTTCTTCTTCTTCTTCTTCTTCTTCCCCACACATACACACACCAAAAACTGCAATGTCTCACTAAGGAACAGACTGAAAGACATATGTCTCTTGCCTTATTTTTCTGCTTATTTTTTTTTTAAATCCAGAAACATACCGCCAGCTCTCCACACCAGAGACCCTGTTCCTTTCACAAACCAAATGGTAGCCGTTGGCAGTGTATTGACAGCTTGTTAATGATGGAATTCTTGACAAAATGACAACCTGTGTAGGCTGATGTGTGAAGCTGAATCCTCCTACCAACCAGCTCTAAGTAATTAGCAGGTGGTGAAAATAGCAACTAACTGCTGCTAGGGAGAAGAAAGCAGGCAGGGAGGTGGGAATTTCCTTAATTTAATCTAGGAGAGACTTTCTCCCAGAACACCTCTTATTTTTGCTTTCTTCAGGTGGAGCACCACTGTTTCCCATTTTGTGTTTCTCTTTTCTTTTAATATATAGCCTACCATGATGATTGAGGAGCCTGATGACTGACTGCAAAAGTGTCTCCATTTTCCTTTGAACTGCTTGGATGTAAAGAACGAAGCACAGCATTTCAGTCAGAGTCCCTTCCAACATCGCATTTCCACTCCCCATACCTTCAGAATTATTAAAAGTGGCCTGTGATTGTTATCAACAGAACTGACCTTGAAATGTCCAGAACTCCACATGACCCAACTTGCACTTCGTCCAGCTGATAAATGGAAGAGAATAAAACATGGCACCTACCTAGTGCCCTGTTCCTCTCTTTTGGAGATATATAAAAATCATTGCAGTCTCTACAGTGGGGAAAAGCTACAATGGCACTATCCAATTTATGCTCACAATTTAAAAGAATGTGAAATGCCACTGACTCTGCATAAAGTCACCACAGCTGAACCTCTGCAGGGTATCAGAGATTCCAGAAGAATGGAGTTTTGTCCAGCAGGAAATGAACCCTGCTCCTATGGAACTCTGTGTCACTTCAGTGTTTCAGCTGGAAGACTGGACTTTCAGTGTTTTTGACTGCAGCACAGCTGAGCTAGAAACAGATTGGCTCAGATGCTAAATAGGAGTGGCATCGTGCCATCAGAGGGATGCGGAGCTGTTTCTGGAGTGCTGCAGATGCTCCATATGGAGGGTGTCCACCGAGAAAAGAACTTTGAAATCAATTATGTTCTTTTTGCTTTCTGAGATTATTCAAGATCTCCTTTCCTCTTTATTAAGCTTATGGATGTCTTTTTAGAACAAAGGGTGAATAACAAAAATGTACCTTCCAAATTCTAATACACTTTCTGAATTGATAAGTGACCACACCTCTTTAGTAAGGACTAATACATATTTTTATGGAAATTTCTTTGAAATATTTGAAATACAAAACTTTATTAATAGTTGGGATGATGATGATGATGATGATGATGATGATGATGATGATGATCTATTTGACCAATGAATATCACAATCTATAGACTGGATATTTTCCAGTGATAAGGTTCTAACCAAGACCCTAGGAATCATGAAAGTATCATTACAGTATATAGGAAGCTCCAAGGAAGGTGGTTTTTTTTTTTTTTGCAAAGTAAGTGATGTCAAATTTGGTAAACTTAAAGCTTCCATTTATTTGATGAATCTCTTTGGCATGTCTCCAAGAGCTCTGATTACTATTGGTATTATAGCTGACTTTTTTCTTCCAAAGTCTTCCAACTTCAGTTTGGAAATCCTACAAATGTGTCTTATAGTTTTATTGCAACTATGAAATACAAGTATCATCATCATCATCATCATCATCATCATCATCATCATCATCATCATCAATAATGCCTAGTGTTTGGCATTCAGGTGTCTGTCAGTCTGTATTTTGTAATCTCACAAGATCTTGATCTTCTTCTCTGAGAAACTCTATCAGAATGATAGCTTCACTTGTTATCTATTGTTGTTATTTCTGATAACCCTTAATGGACTTTTGCTAATCAGGACTGAAACAAGGCTTTAAGGATTTGTTTTTAGGTAAGAGGTGGGATATGGGAAAAAGAGATCATTTGTTGTATTTTAAGAGAAGGTGGTAAGTTACTAAAATTGCTTATACTTGTGATGAAGGGGGAAATTTATATATATATATATATATATATATATATATTTCTTTACTATATTCTTATTTTTTCTTTCTTTTCTATTTTTTTCTTTTCTGCACTTTTTCTTTTTCTTTTTATTCTTTTCTTTTTTTGTTTGTATTAGTTTTTATCTTTATAATTGTAATATTTAATAAAATTACTATTAAAAAAAAAAGAATGATAGATTCACTTTCCCTTAAGCTCTCAGAGCAGAGAGATACAGATGTGATATGCCTGTATATCTTTTCTAAGAATTTTTCAGGTGTGTGGTTTCATTAGTTTTTGTTAATAGTAAAGCCAGATGTTATGCAGTAAATCTGTAATTCTTATACAGTTTTGCTTATACTCAGGTTGGGCAACTTTGCTGCAGCCACTAATGAAGTGATCTAGAGACTCATCTTTGATTTTACATAGATGGCATTTGCTATCATTTGAAATATGTCCAATGTTGGCTTTATGTTTATTTGCCCAGCCTGTCCTTGTGCTATCATGATTGTTCTTCCAGTTTTCTTAATTCTTGTTTTCAGCCATTGCCAGGTCAAATCTAGATCTGATTTTCCAATCTGTACGTATTGACTGTGAAGATGTTTAGATTTCTAGGCATTAATTCACCTTTCAGTTGCTTCCTTTTTATAATTCTCTTTTGATTTTCAAAAGAAAGTCTTCAATAGTTTTTCTTTATAAACGTCCATTAGTAGTAGTTCCTTACTATGCTTGATATAGCAATTCAAGCTGTGTTTCTCTTATTTCATTGTGTGCTTCTCCTCCTTCTTCTCCTCCTCCTCCTCCTCTTCCTTATGTATTCGATTTGAAGAGCTGCCCATCTCACCCAAGGGACTCTAAGCAGCTCACTTCTCTTTCTTCATTAAAGGAAAACTGGGAATCAGTTGATGAATGAAAGGATTGGTAAATTCTTTCACCCTTTCATAGTTTTTCTCTATTATGTATGAGTTCTAAGTATACTCATTTCTTACTTTTCATCTAGAAGCAGACACAAATGAGCCTTTAACATTTCTTGGCCAAGAAATTGAATGGGTGATTATATAAATTTCTCTGGAGAAGCAAAAAGTTCTCCAACAGTTTTTGAAAAGCAGGACTTCTTTGTGGTGATTATAGCATCTCTTCCAAAATAGCCTAAAAAGGGGAATTCCTCATATATTCTTTTGGGATTAAATTGGAGGATGTGAAGCCACTGAGGTTCAAGACCATTGGTGAATATATTATCATTCATTCATATGTTAAATTTATATCCTTCCTTTTCTCCAAGCACTTCAGGTGGTGAGGTAGATTAGGCTGAGAGATAGTGACTAGCCAAAAGACATCTAGTGAATTTCCCTGACTGAGGGTTGAACTTGAATTAAATCTCTTGTCCTATTCCAATACCTTAACCATAACATCACAGTAGACTTTCACATACTGTACCACTGCTGGCTACCTTTAATTAGTAAGTGCTGGAATACCACGTTCTATCCATGATAATGTCTGTGAAATTCTTTTCTACAAAATCCTTTTCTTCTCATCAAATTGAATCATATCAAGGAGAAATAATGCAAGAGAATTTCTCTACCTACTTCTAATTTTAAATTCCCCTTCTTCAAGGTAATATAGAGTGGGTTACCTGATATTGTCTATCTTTTTTTTTTTTATGGTCAGTCCTGTGAGAAAGATTAGGTTGAGAAAATGACTGGCCAAGATCCCCCAATTTTATGCATGGAGGTTTCCACCTGAATTGCACAAATCTGATTTTAGATTCTGTTTACTACAGCGTATCTTCACCTATCTATAAACAACGTGGTTTCTATTTGATTTCAATGTATCACATTCAGTTTTGTCCACGACCAAATTGTTGTCCAGATGGTGGCAACCATGCTGCTGTGTCAAATACATATTTGAAACATACTTAGCACAGAAGCTGATATATAGCTGTTATTTCATCGAATACTGAGTCGGGAATTGTTCAGCTATGTGTGACAACTGTTTAAATGTAGTTCCAGAACACAACTTCATCTCAAAAACTAAATGAGACAATATTTCAAAATGAAAGCTCTTCATAATAAAACATTAATTTGTGCTTTTGGAGATATTTTATTTTAGGATATATTTCTTCCTCATGTTTAATCAAGACAATAATGTTTAGTAACTTTGTTCCATTTAGTGGATGGCAATACATTATGTTGATTCACATATTTGTCCCAAGAAAGATTACTTCTGAGACAGAATATGAAATGTTGACCCACCCTATTCCAATGTAGCCAGAATCATTTAAGTCAAGTTATCCTAAAATCACCTCTTTTGCTCCTTGGAAATAAAAATATGATCATAATAATATATTGGTTCTGTTGGCATCATACATTTAACTTGATCAAGGGGTGTTTGGATATCATGTATCACTCTAAAATCTAACCCAGAGGTAGTTAGTCTTAGTCTAAATCAACTTCAGGGCTAAACTGACTCTTCCATATTGTATCATGGAAACACTTCCAAGACAGACAAAGTTCTACAGTAGCCCCACAAAAATGGGGCCTTTCTAATCAGTGCTTCTTTATTTACTTTTTATCCCTGTGGCCCCACCAGAGTGACACTGGTAATAGATGAGATGCATAACCTGTATGTTATGGTCCTCTCCCCAATTAAGTCACTGTAGGATTATTATTGTTATTGTAATTTTGTTTGCTGAAATAATCCAGAATATAACAGCTTTCTGGCCTCCTTTGCAGTACCCAGTAGAATTTCAAAAATAGCTATTACATAAACGACCAAGTCATCTACAATTTGGTGTTACTGGTGCACAGAGATGAGTTAATCAGCTATTGGTGGGAGGATAGCTGACTTAGTCACCCATGTCTTCTAAAAAGAGCCCAGTACATAGACATTTTGCTGCCTTTCATGGCATCTATTCTTGCCTAATGATTGGGCTATCATAGGATATTTCAATAACTTTCCAAACTTGTTGCTATACTAGCTACAGAAATTTGGTAGCTGATTTGCCACTACATATGAACAGCACCAGATTGGGAAAAACTGATATATAATATGATCCTTTTTGTGGAGTTCCACTCATTCTTTGTCTGCCAACCCCATAGATAGTGATGATCTGGAGCTGGTATTGCTATGCCAGAGATGAGTAATTTATTGTACCTCCTGAAAACATTGCAGTTGTAACGGTGAAAACAGTGACACCATTTCCTGCCATTTTGGAGTGTAGGAAACAACAAAACTCAAGAATAAACTCCACCAGTGTTTTAAAAACTACCCCCTCCAAAATGCCCCCTTCCCTGAAACTGTAAATAATTAGAAAATCCCATTCCCTCTTGCATGCATGATTTGGCCTCAATTTACTTTGTGCTATCACCATGCCAACTTTGTGTTATTGCTCACTCTCTCCAGTCCTTCCCCTGAAGTTAGTTTAGTTCAACCTGCAGTCATGAAAAGAGATGCTTGTTGTACATTATACAACCTACACAGTATAAGTTAAACTGAGGTTGTAAAAGAAGTGTCAGCCATCTGAAGGTACAATATCCATATTTTGACAGAAATATCAAATTTAGAATGTTAAAAGTATTGTCTGGATGTGTATGGACATCCAGTGAGCACAGAGGTTTACTTTTTAAGCCAGGATATTATATTAATCTACTTAACTTTTGGTTGGAATATTCACTCACAAGATGCTAATTAAACTTAGCTAGGAATTCTGTAGTTATAAAACCTTCTCCCCATTCCAATGCTTTTTTTAAAATATAATTTCCAGATGCTAATCATGAAAGTCTATTGCAGCCCAAACAAAAAAATAGTATGACAGCTTAAAGACCAACAAATGTATGACAGCACGAGCCTTTGTGGACTATAGGACATTTCATCATGAAGTGCTATCCTGGAAGAGATATTGCAAATTGATGTGAAGTTGGAGGGGAATGACAGATAATGACAATTATGTTATTAGTAATAACCAAAAACTATTGTGGGTGAAAACATAAGCATTCTGACATTTAATAACCCAATTAACATGTATTTCATGTAACATGCAGTATGACTGGAAACAATTACTTTGAACCTGAATCAAGCTGTGAAAGATAATGAATTGTAACTCAGCAGTCTCCATCTTTTGAAGTCCCTTTGGACACTTAAGATTAGTGAGAGAGAGTCCTAGGAGAATAAAATGTTCTCTACTTTTTAAATGATGTTTGATGTTATGGCTCTGTCCATTAGAAGTTCCTGACAATTTTCAAAGGGAAGCCCCATCCCAAACTTCTAAGGGGAAATACAAGGCTGTTGAGAGGGATGAAAACTCAGGAGAGATAACAGAGTCTCACAGAATGTGAGGAATGGGCATTTAGAAGTTCTCATTCCTACATATTGGAATAATCAGAAAGGACTGGAGGGTCAGCACACTTACTTATTTAACTGGACAAAAGGCAGCTCCAGAGGATCGTGCATGAAATGGATTATCTGGACCCCTTCCAGGCTGGTTTCAGGCCCAGATATGGGACAGAAATGGCATTGGCTATGCTTTTAGATGATCTCTGGTGGGAACAGGATGGGATAGTGCATCCACCCTGGCTTTTCTTGACTTCTTGGTGGCTTTCTCTGCCAGCAACCATAGTATCTTTTTTGGTTGGCTGTGGATGGGGGGCACAGTTTTGTGCTGGTTCACCTCCTTCCTCCAAGGCCGGTTCCAATTTGTGTTGATAGGGAGCAAGAGGTCCAGCCTGTGGCCCCTGCTTTGTGGGGTCCTTCAGGGTTCAGTGCTCTCTCCGCTCCTTTTTAACATGTGCATGAAGCCGCTAGGTGAGATCATCTGTCACCGTGGGATGAGGTATCATCAGTATGCAGATGATACTCAATTGTACATCTCCATCCTGGGTGAACTAAGTGATGCTGTGGATGTTCTTTCACAATGCTTGGAGGCTGTGGGGGTCTGGATGAGGAACAACAGGCTTCAACTGAACCCTGGTAAGACAGAGTGGCTGTGGGGCTCTTCTGCATCTGGGAGCTTACCATATTTGGTCCTGGATGGGGCTGCATTGCCCCAGACTGATCCAGTGTGTAACCTGGGGGTCCTCCTGGACTCACAACTCCTGCTTGAGGAGCAGGTGGCAGTCGTGGCTAGGATGGCCTTTGCTTAACTCTGTGTTGTGTGCCAGATGCGCCCTTTCTTGGATCGGGAAGCCCTTCTCTCAGTCACTCATGCCCTGTTCATCTCCCGTATGGACTATTGCAATGCACTATACATGATGGTACCCTTGAAAGGTATCGGAAGCTGCAGCTGGTGCAGAATGTGGCAGCTATGGGCACCTCTAGGGCTGCGCGTGTAACATCTCTGCTGCGTGAGCTGCATTGGATGCTGGTTTGCTTCCAGATCCAATTCAAGGTGTTGGTTATGACCTTTAAAGCCCTTCATGCCATGGGCCCAGGTTACCAGAGGAACTGTCTTGTCCAAATTACATTGATCTGTCCCACCCAGGACATGTTACAGACCCCATCGGCTAAAGAATTTCGAATGGTGGGGTCAAGGAGGAAAGCTTTTTCTGCCATCACCCCCGCTTTGTGGAACATCTTGCTCCCTGAGGTGAGATTGGCCCCCACTCTTTTGGCCTTCTAGAAGAGCGTTAAGACCTGGTTCTGCCAACTAGCATGGGAATCCAATCGGTGTTCACAGTACTGGGGGTGGCTGGTGGCTTGAGGATGCTCTCTCTTCTAACTCTATATATTTTTGTAAAGATTTTTATAGCTTTCTTTTTTACTTGTAAACCATCTAGTGTCATTTATGCAGTGAGATGGATGGTGTTTAAATTTGATTAATATATAAATAAACTCTGGGCTTTGGCTGATTGCTGTTTTTATATATATATTTTTATGTATATATATATATATATGTATATATATATATGTATATATGTATATATGTATATATATGTATGTATATATATGTATATATATGTGTGTGTGTGTGTGTGTGTGTATATATATATATATATATATATATATATATATATATATTTATCTGTACTCAGTCGTTACCGACTCTCTGGTGACTGCTTGGACGAGTCCTTGCAGTTTTCAAGGCAAGGTGTTTTTCGGAAGTGGTTTGCCAGTGCCTCCTTCATAGAGCAGAGTTTATAAATATTTTAAGTTAATTCTAATTGTGTTGAATTGGCATGTTTTTGGTTTTGTTGTCTATGGACATACATGGGATGTATATGTATCTAGCATGTTTAGGAACTTTTTAGATGGCAAAGGGCCATATTTGAATATACCATAATAGAATAACTGTGATTTAAAAAATGCGTGTGTGTGTGTGTGTACACAAACATACACATATACTGTATATGGAATAACCTATAATTAAACCATTTAATTAACTGTAACCAAGACTAGCTTAAGTTTCTTAACGGCTGGGATAGAATGTTCATTGAAGCATTTCCCTCATCACCAACTTTCTTTTTCCCTCATCCTACATCAATGTAATTTTTTTCTCCATTGTTTTGGTCCACTGAAGCCAGTAGCCTGATAATCAGAATATGTGGGAACCTGATATTTTAAAATAACTCTTGGCATGATACTTTAACATATTGATTTTGCTGTTTTGAATGGAAAATATTTATAAATATAATAATTTCAAAGACTGAATTATATTGGGCTGGGCAATTAGTCCCATTGCCCCCTCCCCACTTAAAAAGGCTCTGACTTAAATTGTTAGGCTCAAAATGATGAACACATTGAGAAACTATATCTTTATTGTATTCCAAAAAAGTTCAGCCATAATAGATAGTTGACATTTTTGGAGCAAGAAGGAATGGTAGTTCATGGTATACTTGGTCAGATCTAAAACTTTTGTGCTGTCTTGAAGCATCACCCCCTTTAGAGAAGAGATTTGTATTTCCTCTTATTTGTAGTCCTCATAGATGGATGTTTGTTTACATTCTCTTTTCATTCATTTGGATAAGTCCACCAAACTAAACTGGAATCTCCCAGCCACCAGTTGATCCTTTAGAAATAGCAGGAACTGGTCATAATCTGCTGCATAATCTCTTTAACTTCTATCTAACTCCATTCTCCATTGCTCCTTTTAATTAATGTTCTCCTTATCCAACATTCTATTCTCTGATGTCATTCATTCATTCATTCATTCATTCTTTCATTCATTCATTCATTCATTCATTCATTCATTCATTCATTCATTCATTCATTCTGTCTTCTACTACAATGTGTTTGGTCTTATTTGATTTCAATTATAATCATAATTATAATTAAGACTGCCCAATTCTACAATGACTCTGAATGGTGTACAGTAAAAACATTCCTAAAACACAATTGGAAAACCAAAAGCACCCCCTAGGATCAATGAGAGGCCACATAGGATCAATCTGATCCAAAGCCCTCCTCACATGCTCATTCCAGGCCAGGACCAGAGTCTTTGCTGAACAGCTCATCAGATCCTTGGAATAAACCCCAAGCTCCCTTTGGAATCCTGCAGGGTCTATTAGTTGCCCAGGGCAAATCAATCTAATAGGTCCAATTTCCCTGCAGGAGAGAGCACTGTCAGTAAGCCAAAAGGCAATCAGAGAGTGATCTGTCCATGGAAATGGACTGATGTTAATGTCCTCAATACCCAGATCATGTTGCCCAAGATAAAACCAGATCTAGTGTGTGACCTCTGTTACGTATTGCTAATAGACAGTTTCTCTTAAATCACAGGAAGAATCAGTATGGACATGGACAAGTAGGGCTACTGGATCTGGCTGCAACAATTTAGAAGACCACAACATGGCAGCTAAGAGTTAATGTTTTCCGTATCTGTTTGCTGCTATTGAGTCACCATCAGGATTTTTGCAGATCAGATCTGGTAGCCCTGTGGACAAGCAACCAATGTGATGGGAATGAGGTATCTGAAACATCCATCTTGCCTGAATGGCAGATAAAAGACAGGTACAAAAACTGGAGTAGTTCAGGAATGGGCAGTGAAGGACTGCTACATTTAGCAGAGTTATAGTTAATATGGGTGGAGAACTACTTCGCTCTTCCCAATGGTAATGGTAATAGATAAAGTTTATTAGTCACAGACCATTTCCTTACTAGTGACTTATAGACAATGGATAGCATTGTCCAGCCATCACTACACCAATGTACTGTACATAACAGAAATGAGGAAAGGCCTTACATTGCTTCTATGATAGGTGATGCCCAAATACTCTATTAATCACAAGGGGGAAATTAGCCATAGCTTGCTATGCACTAGTGCCAAAGTATATACTAGCATCGCTGGGCAATTTTTAGGGATAATTTAAACCTATTGCTCCATTGAAATCTTAGCTGAAGCATGTGACCTGTTTAATCTTAAAAAAAAAAAGTCCCCTATTTAGTTCTTTTTCTCCTTCTCTCTGATATGTAGCCCTCAGTATTTTTTTACAATATAAGTCTTGCAATCTTGTCTAAATGCATGATACCTTGTCAGTCTTAAAATGCAAAGTTATTTAAATTTCTACGGGGAAGAAACAGAAAGGTCTGTAATATCAATTGTCTCTAGAAGTATAGTTATTTTTAGGTTTTTTTTTTTAACTCTAACAATAACAAGTGTATAAGTCTATCAGGAATACTGGTTTTGTATCATCTTTTTTCATGGAACAGTAACATCTTTTTTCATGGAATTTATTATTATTATTATTATTATTATTATTATTATTATTATTATTATTATTATTTCAGGCTACTGTTGTTGCTGCTGCATTTCTCCTAAAGGTAAAACTGACATAATAAAGTAGTTGGTCTGGGGACAATGCTAGCTGATATGGTCCTTAAAATACTAAATAATCCATTCCTCATAAACTCAGCAATGTACCTGTAGCAATGTTACATGTCTATCACTTTGCAAAGCATTAATATTAAACTTGCTCAACTAGATGGCAGCACCTAGCCATCAAGGCCTGATCTGTCCATTAAGAAATCCCAGGACTGTAAATTGGGAAAACATCCTGGAAAAAGCCATGCCAAGAAAATCACATGGATGTGTCTGTGAAGTCATCAGGAGTCTAGTATGACTAGAAGGAGACTTTATTTTTAGTATGAAACTTGGTAGTGGAAAGAAACAAGCTTCTGAAAAATACATGAAAGACTTATGTGGCTTTCCTCATGGGGAAACTGATTTTATTCAGAGTGTACTTGGATTGAGAGAATATCTGGGTGGTTGGAAGATATTTCAGTACGCTCATTGGGCTGTGAATGTTTTGTCCATTTTAGTGCATCAGAGATTGCTCCTGGTTTAGCCCTATTCGTTCACTTGTGAGGGTGAAGCTCTGTGGGAGTTGCGGTTGTGCATGCTAATCTCTCCTCCCATGAGGGAGAGACTCTCCTGACTAAAACAGCTCCTACTTTTCTTCCTTAGGAGAGAAATCTGTAGGACAGTAATATCTCTGCTAATTCCCATGTGAAGACAATTTCCGTTCAGCCCTTGTGATGAGGCCTGAAAGAGATCAGGAGAGAAGAAGACATACAGTACTAAACCGGCATGTACTGATTTCAACACCTTGCAATGAATCCCTTGTGCTAAAAAAAAAAAAAAAAGTAAAAAAAAAACTTGAAAAGAACTAATCTGTGTGTATGGAGATATGAATATAAATTTGTGGGAAGAAACCTAACTTTCTGATTTTAATAGAAATTTCTCACAACACAAAATTCCATTAAAATCAGCGTTAGGTCAAAAATGTCTGCGGTTTTTTTTTTCCCCAACTGTTCAGTTGGATGAAAATAAAATTGCTTTTAATTCTGGCTTCCAAATGAGAAGAACATTTTGATACTAGGAAACTTACATAATGGTTATTTTGAACTGTTGTAAGGACCCTGTGAACTGTGAAAGTTATCCCCTAATTCCTTTATTAAATGTTAGTACTGAGATTTAACAGCTATTCTTGCCAGAAGATTACAGAAAGTATTACACAATCTGGTTTTATGAAAAGTTGTCAAGCCTCTGGCAATATTAGATTATTAGTAGATGTATTATCATTTTATGCTGATAAAAACGAAACAGCCATTTTGGCATCATTAGAAAAAGCCTTTGATGTGGTGGAAATCAACTTTCTGTGTAAGTGATAAGAAAATAGAATTTCTTGCAGAATTTATTTCAGGGATAAAACATTATTTAATCCCTGTGCTCCAGTAATTATGAATAGGATTACCTTCCCTGTAATCAAAGTGCAGTAAGGTATATGTCAAGGATATCCATTAATACTTAATTTAATGCTGGAACCTATGTTATGCTTAATAAAACAATCAGGTAATATACAGGGATAGCATTAAACAGAATTCAAATATAAATTCTTGTTATACACAGAACATATTTTGAGTCTTTTTACTGATTACTGATGATCTTTAACTAAATCTGTAGACTTTTTATAGCAATATAGTAAATATTCTGGTATATAATAAACTGGAATAACCCTAACATTACACCAGTTGGTAATAAGGTTCCTGATGGAGGTAGGTAAAAACTTAGGATTTGCTTATTGATTTGATTCTATTAAATACCTGGGGATAATTATTTCTAGGAAAATATCTTGTTTAGTAGAAAGGAGTATTTCAAATAGCATGGATGAAATGGAATACCAAGAGATGAATGAAAATACCACTTACTTTGTGGGAAAGAATAAATATGGTAAAAATAAATTTGGCCTCTAGATTGATATATAGTTTATGAGTAATGTCTGAGTTGATTCTGCTTAAGCATTTTAAACAGATTGATTAAGTTAATGGTTAATTTTTTATGGAAGGAACAAACACTTAGGATTTCTCGTTCAAAGCTATACCCATATGATGATGATAGCTTTAATTCTGGTTACTATTAGAGTATACGACTGGACATGCCATGGATATTAAAAATGGAACACAACTCTAAGGAAGATCAAACTTTACTGAAATAACAATTGTTGGGTTTCAGCTTACAAAGAGAAACAGAGAACAATAGAGAAGAACATATTTTGGAAGGATGTTGAATTGTGGGGTGGGAAATTCTAGGGCTCTGATTTGCTGTCAGGATCTTGGGACCATATCGAGAAAACTGGATAAGGAGAGCAGTTTCATTGTTGAGAGACACTGCATTTTTTAGAGGAGACAAGGGTGTGAACAATGTTTTTTTTTCCCCCAGCAAGAAAAGGATGGGGGGGGGCTTTCTTTAGAGACAGGAATGGTTCCTTTGGGTCTGATAGGTTTATGTAAAGAAGGGAACTGAACTGGGTCCCTGTCATGTTTGCAAAGTCAGAGGGAAGTGTCTGGAATTAAACTGTCATTGCATTTCAGCCATAACAGATATATTTGTTAACTTCAGTATACTGGAATGAAGGTGATATTAAGTATGTACCATTGTGGGCTCAATGAAAATTATTACTTGGTATTCTTGAAGTTCCTGACAAGTTCTTGATTTTAGCTATAGTAGGAATTTCATGGTTTCTCTAGCACTTAAAGCTGTAAATATTTAGGATTCTATTGGAAAAGACATTAAACTTCAGTTTTAGTTCTCCTGAGAAATGAATGCTTTGTAGCGTTCATTATTTTAAATGGCAGGAAAAAATGTGGTTGTTTTGGAAAATATGGGTTGAACAGGAGATAATTACTCTTAATTAGTTAGTAAATAATACTTTTCAAACTAGAAACATTACAGAAAGAATATAATTTATCTCAATCAGTCAAATGGCAATATATACAATTAAAATATTTGTTAACTTCTTTTTTAGCCCTAATGCCTTATCAGCCTGTGACACTAGGAAGATTAAGTGTATTGGGAAAGTCTTTTATAGAGACCAAAAACTAACAATTCAGTGTTATTCTTCTATGCTGGTCTTTGACCATAATAAAGATTTGATTGATTGTTATTCTTTTTTTTTTTAAATTGAATAATATACACAAAATCTGGAACAGAGAATTGGAGTATCCTATATTATAAAGCAGTGGTCTCAAGTTCTAAGAATATAAGGTATGTTCTGTAGTTCCTTACAGTTAGATATTATTGCCATGGTGAACAAGATTCTTGGAAGGAAATTAAGGTCTAAAGATGCCTGGATTTAATTTGTGTGTAAACTTAGTATTTTGATATTGTAGAAAAGTAGTGAAATTATAATTGCACTGTACTACTGCTATGTTTCCTTTTTATTATATTAGTATTATTTTTTCTGGGGTTTTTTCTTTGTAGATTGTGTTGTTTAGTTTTTTTTAGACTATAGAATTTTCTTTAATAAAGTGAAATTTATAACTTTTGTTCTTAATTATTTGCATTATTTAAAACAGTAAAGTTCTTGTTTTTTTAAAAAAGATAATAAAATGTTGATGAAATCCTTATAGTGTGCAAAGAGGAATTCTTGCACTTATCTTAGTTATAAAATAAACTGAGGGATGTATGTACAGTAAATGTCCTGACTTTGTATAATGATTTCTTTGGAATGCTGTAGGATCCAGGATTCCTCTTAGTTCAAGTAAATCTCAAGGGAAACCATAATGACATAATGGTAGCTTGGTATGCTGTAGAATGATGGAAAAATACATAATCAAAACTAAAATGTATTTATTTAATTTGACTACAGCTATCAACCTGCTCCTGATGGATGACCTTACCCAGGAGCCTGATATGGATATTAAATAGGAGGAGCAAAAGCATTGAGGTTGAGGCATCTCACATCTCAGGGGCCTCTGGCTTGATCTTTCTCCCTTGACAACACCAACTGGACCTGGCCACAAAGAAAGGAGGAAAACCAGTAGAATGACATCTACTCTAAATCATTGCAAGTATTCCAGAAGGATACCGTGATCAACGGTATTGAAAGCCACCAAGAGATCAAACAGAACTAGGAGGGTTAAACTATCCCTATCCTGGCTCTGCCAGAGGTTATCAACAATCAGTGCCATCTAGTACTATGCATCAGTATGAAACCTGAATGAAAAGGGTCTAAAAAAATCCATATCCCCCAGGACCATCTAAAGCTGTAACCCTATCATCTTCTCAATAACTCCCTCCCCAGAATTGTCCATAACAGACAGGCCCAGTGAAGGCCTTTTGAGGAGGAGCCAAGCACATAACAACATGAAGGTAATCTCAAGAATGTTGCTAAAATAAATTTGAAAGAAAAAAAAATCTAAAGCACTCTGAATATAAGGTTAATTTTTTTTTTTTGAGGAGAAAAACTCAGTAATTGAGAAGCAGATTTTAACATATACTTTATGAAAACGAATAGGATCTACTGGATAATTAGGAAGCATAAGTATGTATGTGTGTGTGTGTGTGGGTGTGAAAGAGAGAGAGAGACTTAATCATGCTGACCAACAACTTCATGAAGGAACAGACAGTACCACTGAATAATCATTTAAATTAGATAATAACAAGGGTTCTGCTGTATTCATGCATTCTGAGGCCAGACACAAGGACATTAGAGTTTATATCAACGTGCCTGCTCAACCCAATATATTTTGCATTAAAAAATCCCAGCACATCTAATACTCAGTTTTATATCATTCTATAATCCATATGGTCAGCAAATCATTCTCATGCATTAGGCTGATATTTCAAATGCGTGATGTAGATGTTGGAATATTTCAGCAAGTGAGTTATCCATGTACTATTCATGGATTCAGTTAAGCACAAAGGGATTCTCTGCCCAAACATATATATGGATGTTGTAGATGTATTGGAAGAATAAATCTCAGTTTCTGTGCCAGGTTTTATGACTATTTGCCTTCTGTTTCTTCAGTGGAAATTGTTTAATTAGTATTGTATTTGTAAAATTGTAGGACATTTGTAAAATTTATGTTTTAATTCAGGCAAGACAGATTTTTGTACTGATTTCTAGGGGGAAACAAAATAAATACAAATTTTAAGCTTTTGGCTAAGTTTATGATGCTGGAAGCAGTAACCCCAAAATCTGACTCGTTGCATGAAATTTCTCCTTCTGTAGAAAAATACTCAATTTTCAATAACTAAAATTTGCCCACTCCTGCTTTAACAGAACTTAAAACAGAAGTAGACAATAACCCCATTCTCCCTTCCACACAGTATAAGTTTAAATGCAAAAGGATTAGAAGTCGAGGATTAGAACTGAGCTAAAAAAAGACTAAAATTAAAATAATGAAATGCATATATAAACAGTTATGTTTCCCCATCCTCACCCCCATAATTCAGCCATTTTGATCAATTGATCAAAATGGCTGAATTCTCTATGTCTCCCTTTAAATAAAGCAGAGATATACCTGTGTAATTGTAATATGAAATAAAGCTAAATTCTTCATGGAAAAACTAATAGACTAAATTAGAATCACCAAAGGATATACACACAAACACAAATGAAAAATTATTAACTATGAAAATGGTTGTCATTCATTATTTTCAGCCAAGTCAGTAAGTCAAGAAGGTACTGTATCTTTTCATGAGACTGTTGAGGTAACTTGTCACTATTTTCCTATTATAGTCATGCTATTTTTTCCACTTCTTTTTTCTAAACAGATACTTCCTCCCCCTTGTTTAATTCACTTCTACCCTTAATTAGTTTTAGTTATTTGTTGGGTATTTAATTATAGATTCAGGGCATGATATATCCCTTCTGTTCCATTCAGTTATGTATGAAGAAGGGGCTAGAGATTGCCCATTGTTATTTGTGTGTCTGTGTTTGTCATTGCACAGCAGTGTATACAGTTAATGCACATATGGATATGAATATATGGAATATTAATGGATACTTTTTATTTAGCATTGCCTATTCTTTTTTGTTTGCAGATTTAAAACAGAAAAAACAGTACAATTAAATATAATGCCTCATTTAGTGTTAGATTAATTTTTGTTCTCTATAAACATTGGGCAATTCTCAGGGATTAATGTTTTTTTTTTCCAGTGACAGGCACCAGAAGAAACTATCATCTTTAAGAATGATGATGATTATGAAGGTGATAATTTCAATGTATATTCTTCCCTTCTACCCATAAGGCACTTTATATGACTGTATGAATGTATCTGATCTGTATCAGTTCTATATGTGTTATGTCAAAGGTCTATTCTCACCAGTTTGAACATACAACCTCTGGGTGTTCTTAAAAAATGTATGAATATTCACATTAATGTTCATACACAACTATTTCTAATAATGATTGACAGATTATGTGCCATCAAGTTGGTGTTTAGTCTTCACAACTAAAGATACACCTTCTCTGTGATTATCTCTGTGAAATCCAATTTGGATTTTCAGATCTTCCAGTGGTGTGACCAGAAGGGTTGTAATTGAGTCCATCCACCTTGTTGCTGGTCATCATTTTTTTCCACCTTTCCCATCATTCTGGACTTCTCAGTGGAGATGGGTCTTCACATAATGTGCCCGAACTATGATAATATGAGCCTGGTCATTTGTGCCTTGAGTGAGAACTCTGGATTAATTTGTTCAATGATCCATTTATTTGTTTTCTTTACTCTCCATGGTATTCCCAGGAGTTTTTTTCCAACACAAGAATCTAAAGCATTAATACTCTTTCTGATCTGCTTCTTCAAAATCTTTCCCTTCCATAGAATGTCACAGGGAAAAGCATTGTTGCCGTGATTCTGATTTTTGTAGGTATAGACATGTGCACCTGAATATCTTGTCAAGGCTTTCATTGCTATCTAGTAAGTGCTAGTCTGAGGCATATTTTTTGACTGCTGGTTGCTTTAATCAATCCTAAAAAGCAAAAGCTATCCAACACTTCAATATCTTCATTGTCAATTGACTGCTGGTTGCTGTACCTGTTGTTATCTTGGTCTTTATATTTCATTTTACTTCCATTTTTTCACTGTGCTCCTTGACTTTCATTATTAGAGCTTGCAGATCATTTGCATTTTCAGCTATCAGAGTAGTGTCATCAACAGGTTATTGATATTTCTTCTTTCAATTTTAAAACCATGCATATCTTCTTCCAACCCATCCTTGCTCAAAATTTATTCAACACATAGACTGAATAAATAATGAGAAGATAATACACCCCTGTCTCTTTTACTATGTTCCTCCAGTCTGTGGCTTTCTGTCCTCTGTATAGGTTGCACATGAGAATCAGACGTTCTGAGATTCCTATTTTCCTAAGGACATTGCACAACTTACAATGGTTGATATAACTGAAGACCTTTCTGTAATCAATGAAGCACATACTGTATTGACTTTTTTTGGGGATTCTGTTCCCTAATATACTTTAAAATAAAAAGTGCAGGAAAACAGAAAAAAGAAAGAAGAAAAAGAAAAGAAAGAATATAATAAAGAAAAATAAATGAAACAAAGTGACTTTCAACCTTCATCACATCAAGTATAAACAAATTTAATAATTCTTCACCCCCTACAAGTTTAAACAGATATCTCTTCATCCCATACTCCATCCCTTAACTATAAGCAAATCCATAAAACATCAACTTTTTAATCCTGGTGTCAGCAAAAAGTCCATAAAAGTTGCCAGAACTTTGCAAAAAATGTTATTTTAACCTTAATCAAATAAACCAACTTTATATTCCTTCCTTTTACTTCTATCAGTCTTAATTTTTAATTCAATCAAATATTGTCATAGGATTTGATTTCTCTTCAATTCTTCTTTATCCCATTGCACAGATTTCTTCAAGGCTTTAACAAGCCTCTTTTGTATATCCAATAAGAAAACCTTTTCCAGATCATTTTCTTGATTTATCATTTGGATTTCCCTTTTAATTTTTAAAACTTCAGCCAGTTTCTTTTGTATATCCAGTAAAGAGTCTTTTTCCAAATCATTCTCTTGGTCTGTCATTTGTAGTTCCACTTTTAGTATTTTCTCTGTCTTGTCAGATAAAATTTGTTCCACATCTGTCATTCCTTCATTAACATCTTTTAGACATAGTCTATCCATAGAAGCAGACATCATTACTGATGGTAATTGTAGTAGATACTGTAGTTACTAATTTCTAGCTCCATTCTACAAAGATCTCCTTTAATATTTATGATGTTACAATGTTTTATGTTATGTTATAAGTTCCAGTATTAACTGACATCAAGAATAGGCTTATCTTTTTTCTCCTTCTGCTTAGAATCTTTAGTTCCCTCTAGTGTCCAGTTTCTAAAATCATCACCTATTTTTGTTATGACTTACAATAGCCAGGATAGCCAAAATAAGTCTGTTTCCCATGAGAAGTTTTGGATAGCCAAAATTTTATTTTTTATAGTTAATTCTAAAATCTTATAGTAAAAGTCAATATTCCAAATTTATCTGGACCCTTAATCCATTTATAATTTTCTCAGATCAAAATCTTATTTAGCTTTTTGCTATTTATTTCAAATTCTTAAGCTTATAATTAATTTTTCTTTTGTTCAGAGTTGAAGATAAACTCACCCAATGAAGACTTTTCAAACTTGCCATTCCAAAGGTCTCTAATAGCTTTAAGATAGTTAATAGGCAATTTCTGAAAGTGATTAGAAAGTGAGGCTTGCAAACATAGTGTCCTTTAAAAAGCTCCGCTGTGGTTGCGAGCAAGACAGCTGATCCTGTTGTCTCCCGGTACCCAAACGTGTGGAAAACCTCTGTCCTGCAGTCACCTCATGAGGAGCAGCTGCCAGAGCACATGTGGGCAATATCCTGTCCTCTCCTTATCCAGAAAGTTTCCAAGGAACTGGTCCACTCACCCTTTCCTTGGTATTTCTGCTGTTGTCAGCTCTATGAAGTTCACCATACCTCCCCTGGATGTCCAAGGATGATAGGATGATGGTGTTCCAGTGTGCATACTAGTACCACAAATATGAATTAGGTTGCATCATTTAAACATATATAATACACACACACACAATTAAAAATGCAGTTATACATTTCTGTTCTATGATAAATCCTACTGAAGTTGATGGAGTTTACTTCCACGTAAGGTCACATAGAATTACATATTCAATAATAGGTCCCCTTGAGTTTGCTCATAGATATATGCATATAGGATTGTAGCACATTCAAAATAAAACAGGGGAAAAATAGAAATACAGTAAAACAATAGACACCAAATGGGGGTAAAACATATGGAAAGATAAAAGTAGCAAGTTCTGTAAACAAAAACATAAAAAATTATTATTGTTACTGCTATTGTTGCTATTACTATTATTGCATGGGAAATATGTAGTGTCTCAGAAATCAATCAGTTGCTCACTGAAGCAGAAATAATTGTTCTGGGTTCCTGATTGTATCCCAAGTCAAGTATAGTTACAGTGACCATACATCCTTTATTATAAAGGACAGTTCTTTATTTCAGAAAGCTGTCCTTTAGATTTATTTATTTTTGAAAAACTCACTTTTGTCACAGCCCATGTTCATGTGAAAAATATGGAAATTGAATTGTCTTTTAAAATAAATTTACATATATTGTTTCATTTTAGATATTTTTATTAGAATATGCATTTTTCTAAAGTTTTTCTTGGTTTTGCTCTTGAATTTTCCTTTGTAAAACAAAGTTATAAACATAAACAGTCTTTTTTATCCTTATGAACCTCTTTCAGATTCGCTCCCTATTCAGGTTTTTCCTTTATTTTTTTCAAGAAAATATGGTCATCATAAGTATAGGTGATTAGGTGCTAGGTGGCTGTATCTCATGGAGTGGTTGACAAACAGATCTTCATACCTTTGCCTCAGACAGAAAAGATTTTACTTTATACCTTGGTTTCATTTTAATATTTTCCATATTCCTGTATATGCAGCTTAATGGAGGCTGTCTTAGTCCAAGGCATTTAATTCCCTGAAATAAAGTCCAAAGAGATGGCCCTCTTCCAAAGGCATCTGTAGTGGGGATCAAAAATCAAGATGGTAGCCACAGCTGCACCACTGAATCCCCAACCTTTTTTTTACATACATCGAGGGCAGGGTCTCAGTCACACAGATGTGGCTGCCACCCTGTCTTTTGTCACTGTCTTTTTTTACTCCATTCTCTGGATGCCAGTTTCTCTTTTCCTATGCTACTAGGCCAGTTTTTTAAAAAATCATTCAAGAACTGGCCTTATTTCCTGTTTTCATCTGCTGCTTACTCCATAATATAATATAATATAATATAATATAATATAATATAATATAATATAATATAATATAATATAATATAATATAATATAATATAATATAATATAATAATAAACAAGCATATTGCTTGTCACTGCATGTAGATAAAAGCTACATGGCAGGCAGTTGCTAAGAAGACCCAGCCCCAGAATGTCTGTAGAAGACATTCTCTAAAGTTAGGGACCTGGAAAGAGCCTTCTCTTCCAGAACTTAAAGGATGGTCAGAGATCTCCAGGAGAAGGCAGTCCTGCAGATATTCAGGGCCTAAGCCATGAAGGGCTTTAAACACCTTGGACTGTACCTGGAAGCAAACTGGTAACCACTGCAGCTCTTGAAGCAAAGGTGTTACATGGCCACATTGCCTTGCATCCATAACTGCTCAACAATTTGCAGCTTCCAGGTGCTTTTCAGGGGCACTTCCATGTGAACAACCTTTCAATCCAGGAAGGGCCATAACTGGAACAGAAGTTGGATCTAGGTACCTGTTCTTCCAGCAGTATCTAATACTAATATGTTTAATGCAGAGATTTCTATCAGGTCATTATAAAGCAGAAGCCATACTGAAAATAGATATCTACCATACCTAAAATGGATATCTTCCCCACTGCTAAGTTAAAATGTTCTCCCCTCATCCTTAAGTTACCAGGAAAAAAAAAAAAAAAATTACTGCCCCACTGCCAATACTTTTTTTTTTTTTTTTTGCAGGACAAGTTAAACAAAGTCAGTGGTTAAACCCACTGGTTTTTCCACCCTCCCCCTTTCTCAGCATCACTACTCAGTGGGAATCATATATTAATCACAACACTACAGTGATTGACAGATCATTTTGACAGATATCTAGTCCAGTCTTTATTGAAAAGAACTATCTAGAATAGAAGCCTATTGACTGACTGTAGCTGGAATCGCGATATAACATCTTCATTATAGTCTATATTGAAAATCCCAAGTGTTTTATGAAAGCTGTGAGATCTTCACTGAGAAGATCACCAAAATCTCTGGGGAAAAAAAACTTCCCTGAGTTACAGTGCTTAATGCAGGGTCTTTTAAAGACTTGGAGCAGCTTAGGGCTCATCCTGTTAACTATGTTATAAATATAGCCCACTAACTGTTTTAAGGAACATGTCCTCATTATGCAGCCTTTGTCTCATCCACAGCCTGGAGGCAGTCTAAATTCATTCCTAGCTATTTCAGTTTTAAAGTAGTGTTTTCCATCTTCTCTCAATACATGTCTGGGTGAATGAATAATCTACGAAGCATCATTCATGGTGAATAAGTAGTAAGGGGGTGGCAGTTGCTGAGTTCCTATTATGTGGTTGAGATGGCTGTGGGCATACTTCTCCCCTCATCACTGGGCATTGCCTACTATGGCCATTTTGGCTTAGCCTTCAGGAGAAATGGACAGCTGTTCTTTGTGGCAGCATCGGCCTGTGTAATGCCTGATCCACATTTTGCAAAGCATCCTTCAGGCATTCTGTAGGCTCCTGATATATACAGGTCTATCAGTCTTTCTGTAAGACCATTAGATCCGTAATCTAAAATATGTTCAGCAGTCTTTCAAAAGAGTGGTAGGGCTATTGTGAAAGAAAAAAATGGCTGCCAATCAATTAAAACTAGGAAAGAAATATAGTACAGGCTCTGTTCCAAATAAGTGCACGAAAAGTTTTCTGTTGCTTCTTACTGACAAGGGGATTTGTAAGGCTGTGCTTTCTTTTTCTAACTTTGGGTGGGGGGTGGGGGTGGGGGAGGCAGTTCCATTTTGCCTAGTCTACAGCTATTTTGCATACTCCATGGGACACTTTTGTTTTTTTATAGTAATTTTATTAAAGACGATAATTAAAACAATAAAAACTAGTGCAGATGAAAAAAAGGTAGAATGAAAAGAGTAGAAATTGCAGGAAAGAAAAAAGAGAATGAGAAAGAGAAAGAGAAAAGAAAGAAAAGGAAGAATATAGTAATGAAAAAGAAAAGAAATATATAAAGAAATGACTTCCCACCTTCATCACAGCAAGTATAAACAATTTTAGTAATTTATCACCATCTCTTAAAATACAACAAATGATCTCTTTTTCCCATATTCCATCTCTTATCTATAAACAAATTCATAAAGCATCATAATTTCAGTCCTGATGTCAGCAAAAGTCCATTAAGGGTTACCAGAGATAACAAAATACCTATTTTAACCTTGATGAAATAAACCAACTTCATATTCCTTTCTTTTACTTCTAACAATCTTAATCTTTAGTCTCTTCAAATAATGTCATAGAACTTTATTTCTTTTCATTTTTTCTTTGTCCCTTCTCATGAGATTCTTCAAAACTTTAACAAGCCTCTTTTGTAAATCCAATATAGGAAAATTATCCAGGTCACTCTCTTGATTTATTGTTTGTATATCCCTTTTAATTATTAAGACATCAGCTGGTTTCTTTTGTATATCCAGTGTAACATCTCTTTCTATGTCATTCTTGTAGCCTGTCATTTGTAAATCCACTTTCAACTCTCGATCTTGTCAGGTAGAATTTGTTCCTCCCATAACATCTTTTAGATGAAGTCTTTGTTTAGACACAGATGTCTCTGCTGACAGTATTAAAATTAACTTCTGAATCTATTGTTCAAAAATATCCTTCAGTATGTCCAATGTTAGAATATTTTACTTCATTCTGTAATTATAAGTCGAGTTTACATGTTCTTCTCCTTTAATTGTACAGTAATCTTTAGTTCCCTCTAATTCCCTTTAGTGTCCAATTTTTAAAATTCTATATTATTATTATTATTATTATTATTATTATTATTATTATTTTTACAAAATTCAAAACAAAAGTATTTTCCCATGGGAAAGATTCTTTATAATTAGTTCCAAAATCTTATTTCAAATTTATCTGGACCCTTAGTCTGTTTGAACTTTCTAAAATCAAAGTTTTAATCAGCCTTTTGCTGTTTATTCCAAAGGAAAAAAAAATTAAGTTCTTAAACCTGTAGTTAAAACTTTCTTTCGATAAGGATCGAACGGAACTCACCCAGTTCTATCAAATGTGTTGATTCAAAAGTTTGTAATAGCTGTAAAGCAGTTAACAATCAGTTTCTGAAAGTGATTAGAAAAGGAAGTATGCAAACTTAGTATCCTTTCAAAGGCGCCAACTGCAGTTTGAGCAAGATGGCTATTCCTTTGTCTCCCAGAGTGCTAAACCAGCCAAAGACCACTGTCTTGTGGTCTCCTTATGAGAAGCAGCTGTCTGGAGCACTTGTGAGCGATCTCAAATCCTCTCCTTGTTCAGAGGAATTATTGAAGAGCTGGTCTACTTGCCAGCTCTTCATTCTGCTGCAGTCATCGACAGCTTTTCATGGAGCTGTCTTCAGCCCTGCATTTCTTCCCCTGGAAGTCAATATATGTTTATGGGACACTTTTGGATATTGCCAACTGTGGTCACTTAATGCCAGTGCTGCAGCATTACTGATTTGAGTTATTTGGAACCTGAGCTAAAATTGACAATAGTTCTGCCATTTTCACCGTGTAGCCCAATGACAGGGTTACTAAATTTCTTCTCCAGGTGCTTGTGCTACCATACTTTAAGGACATGAATTGGTGATTCCTTTCCTTTTGGCTGGTAACAATGAGTGGGAGGAGAAACCAAGCCATGGGAATCTACCAATTGCTGCTCTTACATTTTTCTGTAGTAAAGCTGTTAAAACCCACTTCCACATCTATGACTGAGGCAGATTAGAGTTCAATTGTGAGGGCAGCAAATTATGCCTGCATGTTTTTGTGCCAAGTCAAATACTGGAGAAGTGCACACTAACATGGCCACCAGGAATGATTCTTGAGGGAAAAATGTGCATTTGAGTCCCTCTCTGCTTTCTTCTTACTGCATCTAATTTCAGTGTAATTTTTTATTTTTGTCCATTGAAGTCAGTGGCCTAGGATATATGTGGGGAAATTCAAAATACTAAAATGAATACTGGGACTATATTTTAATTGATTAGGAATGACTATGGTTTAACTGATTAGCATTACTATGTTGTTTGAGGCAGATGTTGAAAATATTGTTGGCTGACTGCCCAGAAGATGTTTTGGTTAATTTTGTTTTTGATTATTCCAAAATGGTCTCCATCAAACTACAAAGAGCATAAATATATACCATTAGAAACTATTAATATATACAAACAGTAAATGTGTGTGTGTGTGTGTGTGCACGTGCACATTTGTATGTGTGTGTGTGTGTGTGTGTGTGTGTGTGTTCCAAAGAAATGAAGAAGTTGCTATTTGGTCTGAACTGTGCATTAAATCTCAGAATTATTGAGAATAATTAAATCACAGAATTATTGAGGGAATAATGGGTCTTTCTGTATGAAGTATCTATATATATTGTAGCTCCCTCATCACCAAGGAAAACATAAAAAATGATTTGGGTCTATGTGCAGCTAGGTATATTAAGTAGTATATGGCCTTCTAGATACCAGTGACTTCTCCACCATAACTGCCATATTTTCTAATTGCTCATTCATTGAGACTGGAAAAATTCATCAAAAGACATTCCCTTCATTATGCCTACACCTCCAGGCACTGCATGAGGTTTTGTGAATCAATCATAGTATGGAAAATGATGGACACTTTGTCTTTTTCACTTAAAAGTCTGTGTTTAAATACAATCTCTCTATGTATATTTGGTTTCATGGTTAATAGTTACCTTCAGTAAAAGCAAGATGGTTGGATACCCTTTGGATTAGAGTCATGGCCGTGGTGATGTTATGAAAAACAGTTTCCCTATAATGAGTTCTTCAATGTTAGGTGCAATATATAAAACTGCTATTCCCAGTCTGGGTCCTTTATATGTTTTAGATTCCAGCTTCTATAGTTCTAACTAGTAAGGCCAAAGGCTGAATGGTACTAGTTTGGGAAAGGACTACATACTTACAAAAAGGTTGCCCTTTTTACATCAGAATTGGACAGTATTGGAAAGTCTAATATTCTATATATCAGAGGTGGTCAATTTTCTGAGAGACCGAGGGTTGTCTTTATGACTAAAACATTGTGCATGCTTCAACGTTCAATTCTTGAGACTTTTAGGCAAACACAGCCTGATAATTCCTTTTTGATATGCTGAACACATAAAAACACAATCATTGTCTTTCTGGATCAAAACAAGTGAGCCTTATGCTTTCAGCCCCATGCTTCGGAGGTGGATGGCTTGTGCTATTTGGATAAGAGTTCATGAGGTCTTGCACAGAATTGCTGAAATTTCATCTAAAATCTCAGGCAAGAATGGTAAAATTTTACAAGATCTTCTGAAATTGCCCTGAAATCTCATAAGATTTTGCAATCCTGCATGAGATGCTCCTATTTCATTTCATTAGATACACTATATTTAAGCTCAGAAACTGAGCAGGCTTGAAGGCCCAAGGTGATCCTGAGAAATGATTGCCTGTGGTTCTGGTAGTATTTCTTAATGCAATATTCAATATATTTCTTAATGCAATATTCAGAGTTCACTTGCTCTGTGCGAAGCCACAAATGCCCAGCTATGACTTAGCAAGTTGCCCTGTGGGACAGCGAGACCAACTCCCTCCATGGAGAGGGAAGGCATGACAGCAAGAAATAATATGAGTCCCAAATGAGTAAAGAATTATGATTATAACAACACATATTCAGGGAAGACTCTCCACCTAGATGGATCAAATGTCAGTCTGGAATAAATAAAGAATAAATAAACAGTGCCTGGCAATCCTATATATTTTAAAAATGCCATTTGTTGCTTAATGCATGGTATTGTTTCTCAAAGATATTAAATATGAAAAGAGGTTGTTAAACTATGGAATCCCAGATGTAGTGAGGGAGTCTCCTGATTCTGAAAGCCAAAGGTGACAATTCAAACACCCTGAATTGAGGCATTTTAAAGAGATCTGTCATAAATTTTCATGCCGTGATATAAAACTATTTGGATACAATTGCATCTTACGTCTGAGATGATAGCAAATGCAGAGCGTTACGGTGGAAATCCCATATATTACTAGGAGAATAACATGGCCTTGTTTCTCTTTATTACAATTTTATTTTTAACTACACATAAGAGATATCATAAAAAGTTAATGTGTCTCAAAATTAAAAACAAGAAAGCATCCTCATGTGAGCTCTCCTAGCATACATTTTAAGCCAGGTTCTTCCCCTACCTCAGACACAATTCAGCCTTTCCTTATTAACTCTTTTCTCCAGAGACCATGGCTAGGACTGAAATTAGATTTGTCGGCTGCAAGAGAAATAGCATAATAAATGCTGTGTTGGGCTTGTGACCTTTCAAGACACACAAACAAAAAGCAGTCTAGAAGCCATAACGTTAGCCCACGTGCAATGGAGGTTTACAGAGAGAAAGAGGCAGGGGATGGAACAAGGTTCCGCCACTGAAAATATTATAATTAGAATTGAGCTGAAATGATCTATTTGCTTCCTAATTTTTGTAATTTGCTTGACTTGAGGGAGGGGAACCGTGATTACTACATCCTAAGCAAACAACCTGAGGTAAAACTTCACAGAGCCGACGTGTGGCTTTAGAAAAGGCATATGCTATATCCTTTTCAGACTGTGTGTCAACTATCAAATTATATCTGGATGCTCTCAAACTTTCATGCCTATGAAGCTCTACCCTAGCAAGATGAATAGAGACCAAGATGGAATGATTAGCTGAGATATACTTCGGAAGCTTTCTTCAAGTATGTGATCTTTATACAAGTATTTGGACATTGTCCAAGAAGATCTGTTGGAGCCAACCAGATTTCTGAATATGCTTTTCAAGCAGCCTTCCTCAGTCTGATGCTTTTCTGATTTCTCTGGATATCTGACTCTGAATTCCAGTGTGGCAAGACTGGGGAAGGATCTAAAGGATGTTCGTGTTAGAATGCAAAGTCTCAATGAACATGCAGCAGAAAGACCCCTAAATATAAGAGGGTTGATTGACTTCATTATGAAGACAGTGAACACAAATATTAGAAACCCCTCCTCGCCAGCAAGGTCCACAGTCCAAACCCATGGTCTAAATCACCTGGTTGTAGTACTGATCCTAAACTTCTAAGAACTGTTGCCTTACTTGCTTAACAATAAGCCCAGTTCTGAAGACAGTTAATCATAGAATTTTATTTTCATTCCTGTGGATCTAGTGATGTTCACCCTCAAAGGCAACATTCATTACACCACACTGTATTTACCATTTCTGTTTTTATGCATTCATGTACTTATTATAACATTTACAGTATAACTCACACTCTAGTGCCTATTAGGTGACTAAGGTGATATACAATAGAATTATGAAGCTAACTTCTCATAAAACCAAGAAATACAAGGAGCATAGGAACTACATAAATCTTGGTGAGACCACTAGAATGTTATGAATGCGGTTCATTTTGTAACCTCACCTTGTTGCCCTTAGAACACTTTGTGAAAATACTGGATAAATTAGCAAACAGAGCATGTGCACAGAGCCAGGTGGGTGTATGATGCCCTGACATCACCATTCTAATGGATAATCTCTAATTATCTGGAATTGTTTTAGAAAGAGACTTTTTTGGTGAGTGGCACTAAAACTACAGATGCAAACAATTATGAACACTATAAACACAAGTATGTGTAGGTCTCTGTGGGTGCCTAGCAAGTCTGAAACTTTAACATCAATGTTTTTCTGGACAAAAAAAATTAGCACAAAAAGAAGAAATTGAATTTCCTCACCAAATTAATATTGTCAAGGGTGTGTGTGTGTGCACGTGCAAAATATAACAAATACATAAAACACTATTAATTTGTCATATTGATGTTCTCTTACCATATACTGAACACTGCACTGTCATGCTCTTTTCTTGCTTGTTCTCATTGTGCTGGACTGGAAAACAAGTGATTTTTTTTAGTATTATTTCAACTGCCTATCATAGAGTTTCTTTAAATCTTAAAGTTCAGGGGCAGAAGACTTGCAGCTGAACATCTGGCTTTCATCCCTCAAGACACTGAGATTTTATTCATGGCTTTGAATTATCTTTTACAGAAAGAAGGAGATTAAAAAGGGGTTCTTGAGTGCTTGAATGTATGTGCATTCCACTTCCAAAGCCTTGCTGGTCACAGCTGTCAGTATACATGCTGTTTGTATGTATGTGTGTGGAGTTTTATCAATTTTTTGCTTAGTGAATTTTTAAGATCCCCTCTATTAAAACCAAGACTGGCCCAGCTACAGGATTTGATCTGGGAGGTGAAAAAGAGGGATTTTAATCAAGCGGATCTAAAGCCTCCTGTGTTATTTTAACTGATGCTTTTAAAGTGATGTTTTATGTATTTATATATACACACACACACACATATGTTTTAATGTTCAGTGTGAGTCGCCCAGAGTTCCCCCATTGGGGGGAGATGGGCGGGTGAGAAATTTAGTAAATAAATAAATAAATAAAATAAAATATTCCCAGGACCTATCAAGATGAGCAGTGCAAGATTTACATCTGCAGCTTTAACTGGGGCCATCTTGGTAGCATGGCAAAATTCCTCTACTCGGATAAAGGAGCTTAGCCACCCTATCTTGAGGCCCACTAGTCTGCAATCTGTGAGTTAGAATTATTCTGTCCACCCCAAAGCAGTAGGTGCATCTACAGCAGGTTTGCCCAGCGCTAACACAGCACAATTTCTTTTGGCAAAAATCAGCACAGGCCCATTTGTTGGTAAGCAATTCATATGAGAAAGAACATGTACTTGTGGAAGCTGCATATAAAAGTGGTTTCTGTATTTAAAAAAAAAGGAAAGAAATCATTTTCATTAGGGAGATTACTATGTCCTACTCCATGTGTTCAGTCTTAGGCACTGCACACACCTCCCTGCATGCTTAGCCACCCCTTTCACTGACTGCATATGTACAGCCTCTCAGTTGTTGCTAAGTCCTCCATATGTATTTGCACACTGCCCTGTACATTCTGTCTCAGAAAGTCAGAATTTCAGGAAAAGATGAAAACATACAGGATTCTTACTGACACTTTTCATCTATGTGTGTGTGTGTATATATGCATGTACATATATATACACACACACATACACACACATTCACATACACACATATAAGGTCTGTTTACTTGTAAGTGATGGTGTGAATGCTGAACCAGAAGACCTTCTGTGAGCTTCAAGTTGGCAGGTTCACTCCCATCCTTTCCAAGAGGGCTTTTTGGTTGTTGGACTCAGGATCTGGAAGAGTTTCCCACTATTACTTCCTTTTAAGCAGGCTGTGATACGAACAATTTTATTCAAGTGGGCTTATTTAGAATTCTGATTTTATATTGTCTGGTGCTGTTTTAAATTGCTCTGTATTTAGCTTTCAAATAGTTCTACTTTCTCTTGGATTTGATCTTGTTTTTATTATATTAAAATCATCATAAGTTGCCTTGCGTGACTTTGTTTTAAAAAATAAAGTATGAGCAAATGAGTGAATAAGCAGGACTAAACCCAGCATGGAGTTAGTCATGGTTAAGCCAAGTGATTTCAATGCATTTAAGCATGCCTAGCATTGTACTGGATTTAGCATAATTCACAGTAGAAACTCTACTCTGCATTTTTGATGACTTGTTTGGTATGCAATATGACTCATCTCTGCATACATTATATATTATTGGATCACCCTGACCCCTATTATACCCAGGAAATATTTCTTGTTTACATGCTATGTAAGTCAGTGAGAAAGCATGATAATATAAGTGGATTTTTTTCTATTCATTCTGCATTTCCACTTTGATTAAATATTTCTGCTTATTCCCCCCCCCCTTTTCTGAGACTTGTATGGATATAATATAACACTGTTTTGAATGCTTCCTCTTGACTCACTGAACAAATACTTTGTTTTGAAGGGTGTCATTATTGGACTGTGCTGTTGAATAAAACAATAATTTGTATACAAATGTTTTCAAAACCAATGGACAGCGGGGGAATTAAAATATTCCATTTCCTCCCTTTACATAACATTAAAGAATGGAATAGATGAATGAGAACCCATTAATGTGGAGCTGTTAATTCAACCAGCAGACAATATAGGGATCTCTATGGGGAGTTATATGGCAAGCTGGAAATGGTTTGGCAATGTGATCTTTGGCTGGTATAGCCTGGCATAAAGCCCTTGGTTTTAATCATGCTTCACCAATTCATACTGGTTTGAAACAACTCCTTAATTCATGAGCCACTCGAAACACATGGAAACCTCTCCATCTTTCTAGGCTTGTAGTACTGCTTTGGCTCTTAATAAGGAGAGATGGGACTTTAATTATAAGAGAAGCATTGGTACATTTCCTTGGTTTTCTATTACCTTTGCATATTGCTCACTGATCCTTTATTTCCCCATCCATCACAGCTGCATCCAGCCACACCCTTTTGGCATACTCTGCTCTATGATTTCTTCCATGATTTGCCCTCATCTCTTCTTCTTCTCCCTGTTAACCCATGGCTTACAAAGAGAACAAATAAAAGCTGTTACAATTTCACACCTGGATAGTGCACTGCTAGAGCAGATGCTGATGGCACATGGAGAGGCCCCGTGTGTGAGAATGTCTGTTGATGAGTAGAGAAAATTTGCCAAAGACATAAAAGAAGATCTGGAAAAGATGGTGTATTTCATTCCCTGCTGCTTGTGAAACAACATGCTTGTTCCAGGGTGAGGGAGTTTTCCATTTTTAAAGGGAGAAAATCATCACGTTTGTGAGTTAGCAGTCATAGATATCTGGGTTTGTATTTTCTTAGAGGATGTATTTTAGATATGGCAACTAATTAATTACTTGACAATAACTAATGTGTTAGTACAAGAGTTGGCAACAGTGTCCATGTATGCCAGACCAGCTGCAATGCCTCTAAAGAATTTGTGAACCTCAAAATTATTTAAAAATGAACATTTTAATGAAGCCCAAATGTTCCAAGATTACCACTTCTTGAAAGATTTCAGCCTAGGATGTGGCAATGACACAAGATTTTATGTGAGGGTAAATTTAATTTTGCCATTTTTGTTTGAAATCACACACAGTAGTCTGAGAGAAGACAGAGATTCTGCTGAAATCTCACAAGAATTTGAAATTTGGGAGAATTCAGATAATTTTTCAATTGGTGGGGTAGGTATATGTCTCTGGACTGTTGCATAAAATTGCACAATGGTGCCCCGTGTCTGAAAATCTTACCAACTCTTCTTTCCTGAAACAAAGTCTAGTTTTAGCAGGACTGAAATTATATTTGGGCAAGGAACAACAGCTAATCTCTGCTTTCTGCTCATTGTATCCTTCTCATACACATATTTCAAACTAATGAGGAAGAAACTGTCCCCATTGCAATGCCGAACTGGGTAGCTCATTCATGATTCATGCAGTTTAAACTCAGAAGAAAGCTTTCCAATCATGACTATTACTACAAGCAGATTAACCTGGAAATGCGTTATGCTTAATATTAAATTCTTTTTCCACCGTGAGGAATTCTAGGAGTTTCACATCTAATAATATGGGGAGTATCAGGTGGAGGACGGCAGCTCTGCTATGTTGTAAGCAGCGGCTCACTGCTTGTTCAATGTCAAGCATCAATCCAAAGGTTTATTATTTGTAAGATTCATGATACTACCACAGAAGAATTGCCTAAAAGAGAACTATGTCTGATTCTTTGATCAGCTACTTTTATTGAAAAGGGGGCAAAGGCCTAACTTTGTGCTTCATCGAGAAAAAGCAAAACAAAACAAAATATTTACAGTGGATCAGCCCACCTCAGGGAAGTAGTATGTAGCGTGCTAAATGAATAGAGTGCCTCAGGCAATTTAACAAATAATGATATCTGAAATATTGTTGGTCAGGATTCAAGTCATGACTATTTTTTTTTCTTGTTTCTTTAACGAAGAAACATGCAAATATACATAGATAACAATTCTTGTTGCAGGAAAAAAAAAACCTCTGTGAGAATTTTATTTTTTGTTACATTTAAAGTTCTAAATGCATCTCTATATATCAGCAAGGGAGCTGTATGCCATAATTTTTTAACTGACTAGTGAAACACTGGGCTAAAGAAAGAAAAAAAAATAAACACGTTTGCTTTCCACACATTTTGTCATCCTGACACATCCACAGAGGGGAACTGAGGCTAAAATTGCATTTCTTTATAGTCATGGAAGTGAGTGAAACTGTTCCCTGACAAGTTTTAAGAATATCATTGTAATTAAACTAATTATCCTTTTTATAGCAATTCAGGCTGATAACACCTATTGTAATTTACACTTCCTGTCAAAGAAGTGCTGAACGTTCAAAACTGCTCTGCTTGTAGATAGCTAGACATTTTAGTCCATCCCATTTTTGCTTCACCGTAGCATTTAGGAACCCCTTTACTCACCTAATTTGAAGGGCTAGTTTTCCTTATCTTGCATTTTTAGGCAGATGGTTTCTAGAGCGTTAGAAGAGGAACGGAACTGGAGAATCAACGAGTCCCTGTGTAGAGAAAGAAAGAGGTGGGGGCAGTGATGCTGAACAACTCACAGAGCAATGATGGTGCTTCTTCATAGTACAGGGGAAATGAACATTCACTGCATTTGGTACACCAGTAGTAATAATAGTTGTTGTTATTATAATAATACATTATTTATATCCTGGCTTTCTGGATGCATTTTCTTCCAAAGCAGTTCATAAGCACTACCAGGAATTTTTAATGAAAAGCACAATTTTTCCCAAGGGGCAAAGGGTCCTGAGGAAATCCTTCACCTGATTGCTTCCTTCTCTCTTCTCAAGAATGAAAGTATTGTCAAATGGCAGAGTTTCAGTATATGTCCATATCACCACTTAGCCCTATATTTTCTATGACACTGTTGAATTCCGATCTGGATATTTTTGTGCTAAGGCATAAAAAACCCAGCCCATTTTGTGGAGATATGGGCATTATGACAGAAGAGGGGATGTTATCTTTCAATGAAGACATCATAAACACATTTGTCCAATTCTCTTGAGACATCTGATAGCTTTGGAAGCCAGTAGCTCCATTAAAGAGTTGCAGACAGGTGTTGTGTTCATGCTTCTGCATGCTCTGAAGCACATTTTGGAATAGGAACAGAAGCATTTCACAGCCCTATTAAACAGCTAAAACAGAAGTATTTATTCTATGGAAAACATTCTGGGCTAGCAACATGTTCCTTCAGGAAATTTTTGCTAATGCAGAAGACACCCTACAATTTCTACAGTCTACTGGCATAATAAAAACTTTCTTGTGTTATTTCTATATAATTGTGACTACAACACAAATGAATAACACTTCAGAAGTTGTAGGATGACCTATAGCCCAGTCAATGGAAATTAGAATTTCTGAAGAGTTGCAGGTTGTTATTGCCCACCCAGTACAAGAATAACCCATATGTCTGGTGCATATTATTTCCAAATTGTTCCATTTTTGATCCGCAAATGCAGTTATTTTATATTTCTCAAATGGTAAAAACAGGGACATTTAGTTTTGGAGTACTTTTTACATATTATTTTCACCTCCTGACTGAATGGTATTCTTCAATTCTACTTTGAAGTTAATTTTAAAAATTCATATTTAACACCTCGTGTAAGCATACATCTGTCAGATTATCTTCATACAACTGTTCTCCACACAGAGATAATTGGTGGGACATCAAACTATTAATAAAGAAACGCTAAAATAACCACATTTTTAAATGCTAAAAGAGCCACTGTCAAGCCATTTATAACATAGTTTGATTGATTTTGAAATTGTTATAATCTGAGTATATCTTCAGATGATAACTCCTCCTGAAAATATCATTGACTCATTAAGAAATTTGCCCCCAATATTTATGTGCAGATAGTGTTTATGTTTGCGTATGATGCAAATAATCCAGGAGATGAAGTATATACATAAGAAATTTTCGGGATATGTTCTCTACAATGTGGAGCTGTCTGTATTCTTAATTTGCATTGACAATATAACCTATGAGAAGTGAAAGTATCTGCTGAGAGGAATGGTAAACGATGAAACATGTCATGATATTGCAACACAAACTCCACCTCTTACACACTTGTGAGCAATGTTGCAATGCAAGTATGAAAAGATGGAGCTTGGGTTGTGACATCACAATGTACAATATCTTTCTTCTCTTGGGTTGCATTGTAGTTAGGAATGGGATGCCTATGACTGAAAGCTAAATGTTATGAAAGGGTATGTAGATTTAGATTCTAACTTGTTTTAAGAGAAATAAGCTCCAGATCCTGGTTGGTATGATGCAGTAAACTAACCCACTGACAAAAGAACCAAGAAGAAATGATTGGACCAAGAAATGGACCATTGGTGCCAAGAAGTTGTTCATTCAAAGGTAAGCTAGAATTCAATCGTGAAAGAATGAAGCCATTGATTCTCTATTGCAATATGCATACAATATGATGCGTGTGATATATGCATCAAATAAGCAAAGCATCTCTCAGCACAACAATTCTGGCTACTTGCTGGCTAATGCTATTTGTTGAGCACTTTTACTTTGAAGTCTGCCTTGTACTTAGGACAGGTTGTGGCAGAACCGCTGAGCAGAACTGTTCTGAGAAACTGTAGCATCAGTCCAGCTTTTCTTAGTATGTAAGCGTGGCTGCTACATTTGTGGGCTTGCCATCTAATTATAGGAGCCTTCCTTTCTTCTTTCCTTGGAAATGGGTAAATGAGAACATAAAGGCAATGAAATTCTCATCACTCCCAGGTGACCAGTGAGTTCTTGTGCGTGTATCTTTGAATGTGCATCTCTGTGTCACTGTATCTGCCTTGATTTCCTGGAGGAAAGATGGGATATAAATCTAACAATAGATAGATTGATTTCTCCATTCAATAAATCAAATTAAAATAAAATAGCAGTCCTAGAGGAGTAAAACACTGCTGTGGATAGAATAGTACAGCCCTGGGTATAGGGCTGCATGAAATACCCTGGAACAGGATATTTGGTTTCTATAAATTATAGACTTATAGATCTTATTCTAGACTTATAACTCCCTCCTTGATTTGGGAAAGAAGCTTCCATGTAGCCTAAAACCTGCCTATGAATATAACAGTATTTGGGCTTGGAAATGCTGCTAAAATGTCAAGCCCAAATTTGGTACCTTCTGGGAGACGGCATACTTATCTGATGGATGCCAGGACAGCACTGATAATATGCATAATGGCATTGCCAATACTGGATGGAAAAAACGTTTCCAAAGCTAATAATAATAACAAATGATGGCTAAGTAGATTTTAGTGTCTTGTGTTGCAGAGAAAGGGAATGAAAATAGCCAAGGGGAAAAAATACTACTTTCAATGGTTTGGTTGCTAAGTTCTCTGCAATGTTGTTAACATAGGTACAGAAGACTTGACTTGGCAGTAAACAGTGGTGCTGTGCTGGAAATACTGGCAGCTGCAATGGGAACAGCATGGATCCATTGGCAGGAAAGAGGGGGCATTGAGCCATTGGGACCAATAATCCAAAACCAGGCCGTATTCTACTGTAGCAAGTCTTCCTTATTAAAGAATTTTGTTTATAAAAAAATGGTGTGCGCTGGATGGCTGAAGTCTAATGGTAACTGATTGTCAGCTATTTCAGACATTCATTTCTCTCCCAGGAGTCCTGTTGGCAGAAGAACAGCTGTTGTGCCTATCCAGGTTGACACTTTGCTCCTGTGTTGGAAAAGGAAAATGCTAAACTAGATTAAGGGAATTCCTTTCATTATAAGTCTGTTCTCCCCAATGTACAATTGTGAGGCTGCAGCCAAGCTATAACATTGTTGGCTTTTCAGTAAGGAAAGAAAACATCTAAGGACTCTATCTATCTATCTATCTATCTATCTATCTATCTATCTATCTATCTATCTATCTATCTATCTATCTAATTCCTGTATACATACAGATACTGTAGGACAAGGGTTCTTAACCTTGAGGGTTCATGGAATGATTTCAAGGTCTGTGAACTTGGATGGGAAAACATTACAACTTTATTTTCATCTATATTACTATATTACATATTTGTTATTTTTGAAATGTTTTGATAACTGTATTTGAGCATAATTGGGTTCTGTAGGTTTTAGCAGACTCTGAAAGAGGGCCAGGTACTAAAAGGTTACGAACTCCTGCTTTAGTAGGAAAAAAAAAAGTGTTCAGAGCTCATTCAGAACTTGAACTCTGGAGTTTGCTCAGTTTTTAGAAAAGGGAAAAATTGCACTGGTAATAACTGAATTATTTTAAAGTTCAATATTTTAGATGATACAACGGCCTTTCAAGCAATATGCTTTATTTGTCTGCTTACTTATTTCATGGATGTTGATACCATACTTTTTAAGAGATCAACTTCTAAGGTGGCTTACAAAAATATCAAATAATAAAACATCATGCCAAAATCATAAGAAACAGTTTCATAGAGATCCACTTAGTTCAGTATTGTCTTCATCAGCTTTCTCCAATTTGCTGACCTCTTCAACTCCCAAAATCTCCAGTGACGCTTATGGGGAGGGGTCCCATTCAGTGGCATCTGTAGGTTCCCATTGCTTTCATCAGAATGAAAAAAGCAGCATTGCAATGCTGTACCGCAGACTCTGCCTCTTTGGGATGTGCATGTGACATGGTGGTGCATGCAGAAAAGAGGCAGGGCTTGGGTTGAGATGCCACAGCACTGCTTGCATCACTCTGTGGATGTTGCTGGACCTCTTCTATTTACTTTGCCACTAGAGATTGACAGTTATTCTATTTGTTGCCTGTATCAATTTCACATACTTTCATAAAAAACCCTTCTGTTCTAGTAGCTGATCAAACTGCATTAAAAAAGATAAACATTTACAAGAAAAAATGAGAGGTGATAAGCAAAGGGCTATTGCTTTTATCTAATTAGTTACATAATTTATGCTCCACAGTTTCACCAATGAATAGAGATCAGGTGTTGTGATCCACAATATTCATCCAGACATGTAAATAACTTAAAAATGCAGGTCAGATTAAATTCATGGGGATCCTTATTCCTGCACCACAAAAGAGATTTTTCTTAACAGAGACCTGCAAAATTAGAAAGCTATGAAAATGAATGTAATCCTCCAGTCACAGGGAACAATCAGGGGATTTCTTCTTCTGTCTTCTCTGCTGAAAATTAACAGACTAGCTAGTCAGGCACTCCAAAACAGGTTTTGTGAGGTGGTGTGTTCAGCTTGGTGGTTCGTACTGGGAATAAGTTGTGCTGGGAATAAATGGAGTGGAGAATCTAATATAATCCAGATGCTCTGAACTGCAATTTGCAACATCTCTCCCTACTGCCCACGTTGGCTTGGACTGCTGGCAGTTGTGGTCCAGCAACACTTCAAGAGTTACAGGTTTGAGTAAAGCATAAAGTTATGAGTTCTCTGAAAAAAGTAGCATGATCATGCTTCTCATTGTTTTAATTCTTTCTTGGATAATTGCGTCTCTCGTTAGATGAACAACAACAAACCAAATGCATAACTATGGGAGTAGCTGATGAAAACAGGAAAGAACGTCTCAATTATATTCCTGTGCTGAATCAGCAGCTATTCATTTATTCAGTCTCCAGGAAGATTGAAGGGAAACAAACAAACAAACAAAAAGCAAAAAACAAGCACACAGACAAACAAAACACACCCAGAACCTTTACACGGATAGAATCAAAATACCAAGCACTTAAAAGGCTTTTCAGCCTAGCTCCCTCATTGTGTCCTTGAGTTGATGATGCAGCGACTGACAATGCTCTGAAACACGGTGTGTTTTATTAAACTGGATCCAAATGCTAAGAAATCACATTAAGATTGCTGGAAATCAGGAAGGCTGGTGCAAAGCATTCTTTGAAAAAATGCTGATGGGAATCACTTTTTAGATAATCTAGTTTGCCTGTGTGCATGTTTTGCAGCAAAATACTTCTTCTTTCAGCCACTGACTTTCATTTGTCCTTCCCCAGGATTTCCTTTTTCTTTCTCCAACATTCATTAAACATTCATGCCCATTAAATGTGTTCAGCAACCATTGTCCTGTTGCTTCCAATTTTTTCTCCCCACCCCCATCTTTTTCTTGTTGATATGGTGCAGTAAAGTATCCATATTACATTTATTTGCAGCTCCATAAAAATATGTTTTCTCCAGTGATTTCTCTGGACTGGCCCCATCTTTCTTTCTTTCTTTCTTTCTTTCTTTCTTTCTTTCTTTCTTTCTTTCTTTCTTTCTTTCTTTCTTTCCTTCCTTCCTTCCTTCCTTCCTTCCTTCCTTCCTTCCTTCCTTCCTTCTTTCTTTCTTTCTTTCTTTCTTTCTTTCTTTCTTTCTTTCTTTCTTTCTTTCTTTCTTTCTTTCTTTCTTTCCTCCTTTCCTCCTTTCCTCCTTTCCTCCTTTCCTCCTTTCCTCCTTTCCTCCTTTCCTCCTTTCTTTCTCGCTTGTTTGCCTGCCTGCCTGCCTGCCTGCCTGCCTTTCTTTTTATGAGACTTATATGGCTGTCCATCATATGATCCATAACTCTGGGTGGATCACAGCAACAATTAAAAAAAACACAATAAAAACCAATACCTGAAAAAAAGAACAACCCCCTGTCCCCTAAACCTCATCCTCAATGCATAAAACCCCACAACCATTGGGCTCTAGCCTCACCCTATCCCAATGCCTGGGAGAAAAGCCAGCTTTTTCAGGCTTTCTGGAATGCTAGAAGGATGGGGGCTTGCTGGATCTCAAGGGAGGGGGTGTTTCACAAGGCAGGGGCCACTACTGAGAAGGTCCGCTTCCTGGGTCCTGCTAGATGACATTTGAGAGATCTCTGTGCCTGCAGACTTTTAAAAATAGATTATTGGTGTGGACTGGGAAACTACTATCTAGGAAATTACATCAACATTATTACAAAATTATACACATGTTTGTCTGTGTGTATGTGTGTGTTGTGGCTTTAGGTGCCTTGTATCCCAGTCATGCAACTCCAGCAATATTCAGTAATATTAAAGGTGCTCAGTCTATAAAGATACCATTCCAGTGAGTTATCACTGAGCTGATTTCTGAGATCACTTTTTATGGAAACCTTTTTATACACTCTGATCATCTGAGAAAACTCTCCTTCGCACCTCTTGTCTTCTGAGGCATACCAGGTAGGGATGCAGCTTGCACAGTTGTGGTACAGAGCTTGTGGATCCAGGAAAGCTAAATGACTTCCTCCCTTTTGTATCTTTAGAAATGCAAATGTAACCCTTGGTATCTGCAGGGGGTCTATTCCAGCCTAACAACCAAGAATTGAACTGGAAGCTACAGTTGGTTCAAAATGCAACAGTGCGAGTAGTAACAGAAGCTTCTGTTATCCTCATGTGTCATTGTTGCTACATAAGCTGCGTGGGCTACCAGTTGGCTTCCAGGTGCAATTGAAGGTGCTGATTGGCACCTATAAAGCCCTTCATGTTATAGGGCCTGGTTATCTGAGGAACTATCTGTCTATAGTTGTTTATGCCCACCTGCCAGGTGTGCTCCAGGTCCCCTCAATAAACTGCTGTCATCTGGTGGGACTGAGGAAGCATGCCTTTTTCTCACAGCCTCTGCCTTCTGGAACAGCATCCTCATGGAAATATACATGGCTCCTACACTCCAGGAGTTCTGGAAGTCTCTTAAGACCTGGCTCTGTTCCCAGGCCTGGGGTTGGGGTGTCTGTGGAGGCCCTGTGGAGTCTTTTTTTTTTTTTTTTTAAGGTTGGGGAATACTGTTTTCATCATGTTTTAGTTACTAGTTAGTTTAGTTACATCAAATACCTAATGTATTTGATGTGTTGTAAGTCCCCCAGAGGCTTTTTGGAGTTGAGCAGCCTGATCAGATCAGATCAGATCAGAAGATCAGATCAGATCAATAAATAAAGTGCAGATAACAAGACTGTGAAAAAATTTTGCAAAAATCCTTCCACCATTTTGTGCATGTGTAAAATACACAAAAACCAGTCCAAAGGTCCTCCTTCAAACTGAACTACATGCCAACAGGGGTTAATGAAGCATCTGGAGGACAACAAGTTGAAAAATCTGACAGAGACAAGAAACCATGGCTAAGGGAACTGCTGATAACAAGGGCCATCTCTGAATCTGTATCTATAATTTGTTTTTGTTTTTGTACATCAAAGCTTCATGTACAGCTAGGATTGAATTCATGCCAAGTATCAGCAGAGCCTCCTTTGCTATAATATGTAAAACAGGAATAGATGAAAACATCTTTAGGGAGATACAAAGTGCATTTCCCTCACTACCAGATCACTGTACAGAGTGCCACCAGAGGAGAACTGAAGGACCCCCAGAGCATCAGAGGTTGCTTGCCATTTTAACAGCCTTGTTCAGTGAAGTGCCTCTACATCTGTGAACTATTAGTCTGGTATATGGCTTGTAGAAGATGATAAGAGGTAGCCCAAAGCATTTGGAGGACAACAAGTTGAAAAATCTGACCCAAAGGATGTGTGTGTATGTCTGTTGTGCATATGATTAGGACACTGAGGTCACGTTTTATGCTTTCAGTTTTTTATTATGGTATCTTTTTCCATTTTCCTGGGTCTTTACATTCTTGTTTACTACAAAGAACCAAGAGAGACAAACAGAATAGTTGTACAATGATTTGGGACTGGAAGCATTGCCTCAAGCTGTACCACTTTTTAGGAAGGTAATTTTTTTGCTAGAAATTAAATGCTAGCTTCTATAGTCCCACAATAGTTCCCCCCCCTTTTTTTTAATCATGGAATTTTCCCCAGCCAGTGTTATTTTTTCAATAAAGACTTAAAAAAAAAAACTCGAAATGGATGGCTTCTTAGATAAAAATCGAGCTCTTTGCAATAGCTTGCTATAAAGTGCCTTGGAAGGCAGGGCAAGATCAAAGGCCCAATACAAGCGGAGGACAACCTGAAATGAAATTGGAACTGAAACTCGAAGATCAAAAAAAAAAAAAAGGAAAAACTTCTACCACTAAATAAAAATAAAACCAAAGGACACTGTTGGAAACATCTCTCCACCTCGACTTTTCTATTCATTAGCCACACATGCTTTCCAAATGGCAGTATGAGCTCCCAGTTTGATGTTAGGAGCTCTGACAAAGTCGGAAAAGAAAAAGATGGCAAGATCATTACTGGCCAAGACACTCCAGTTAGGTTTATTTTTCTGATAATTCCCTAATCACTGCTATTTTCTAGAAGATGTGAAATGAGTTGTTGCTGTCTTGGGAAGCCCTGGAAGAATGGCCCCTTGGTTCAGCAGAATGGGGAAGTACAACAAAAATGGTGATTAACTTGGAATTTGGATGTTATAGCTTTCCTAAGAAGTGGACTGTCTCTGTAACTGTCAGAAAGACTTGTTGCAAATTGTCATGATATGCCAGATATAATATGCATACATGGATTTATTTATTTATTTATATTTCAAATTTGTTACCACCCATCTCACTGCAGAGCAGCTCTGGGCAGTTTACAGTAAATATGTGTATATGTGTATACATATGTATTGTAGGAGGCCTCAAAACAGCTTCAAAATATCCCTGATTTCCTCTAGGGTTGAGCTGACTGGCAATCAATCAATCAATCTGATTTATTTTGATCAAAAATCAGAACCAAAGAGAAATAAAAACAAAACCAAAGTAAAATGACATTTAAATACCAACAGGATGGAAATTACTTAAAGAAATCCTTATGAGCATATTTCTCAACAGATCCTGAAGCCATTTTTTGCAGATATTGACAGCTGCAGAGCAAAACTTTGCAACATTATGTGAAACAGAAGTTTTAAAAACTTAAAACATTAGCAGATTGGTCAGTCTGACCTGGGATATGTAGTACTATGCCAAAGGAAAGATGAGGCTTCTTTGGCTGCGGTTGTTGAAGGAACAACGTAGCAACACACGAAGGCTGCTGAGGCAGGTTTGGCAAGCCATAGGGACTTTATTAAATTTCTCATATAAAACTGCGGAAGGTAAGATGTCAAACCTAGCTCTAAAGAAGAATCTTTGTCGGAATGGTGAAGCGCCTTAATAAATCTAACCAGTTGCCATTTAGGGTGCTGTGTTCATTCTCTGACGTGTTTGGAGATGAGACTAGTTTCATTTTGGTTTTCGATGTCTAAAAACCTTTCTCTGATGATTTTCTTAGCTTGGATAAATTCTAAGTGATGTAGAAAATCTACAGATGAGAGTGTTCCCAAAGCTGCTTCAGACCACAAAAACTGAAACGGGTCAGACGGGAGAAGAGAGAACAGCTCTGTGGGGAACTAATGGCATTTAAGCCAGTAACAGCCATGCTTTAACCTTAATCTTCAATTGAGCAATCTTAATCTCAGGGCCGCACTGGATACAGATTTAGGTGGTTTTCAGGATCAGGCACATTCCTGCCTCCTTCAAGACAACACTCAGCACAGGTGGGTGAGAGACAGATTGGTTTTAGAGGTACTCCATCCATTCAGAGGATTCACAGACTGTCGGGATCATGATTGTGCTGAAAAAAAATGTGCGAGAAGAGTTTTTTCCATTTGAACGTGTGGCTCCTCCACTAACCAGATTATTGGTTTTGGTGGGGAAAGGCCAAAAGCAATCTCAGTAAACAAAGAATATTTATTTAAGCCTCTTCATCTTGGTACCTTGTAATGTGGGAAGGAGTGTGTATGAATATACATGTGTACATTATGATGATGATGATGATGATGATGATGATGATGATGATGATGATGAGATTTTTATTCCGCCTACATATGTAACTCAAGGCAGCGAACATACTTAATACTCCTGCCTCCTATTTTCCCCATAACAACCTTGTGAGGTGGGGAAAAGAGAGGGACCGGCCCAAAGTCACCCAGCTGACTTTCATGCCTAAGGGGGGCCTAGAACTCACTGTCTCTTGGTTTCTAGGCCAGCACTTTCACCACCAAACTGACCCTCATGTGTATAAGGCAGAGATTTTAAATGTGTCTATAATTTTGTGCAAATATTCATCTATGCATATGCAGACATATCTATTACTGTGCAACTCCCCTCATATGCTCGTCATCAACACGTGTAACTTGTGAGACAGAGGTAAAAAGTGTGCATACCTATCATAAAATCCCTGTATCTAGATTAGATTTACTTGATTCTCCGGATTCCATTTCCAGGAAATTTAATTCAAATACACAGTTGTGCATGCCTTTCAGGCCCTGGAAATTTCCTAGGGTTCAAACAGATGGCAATCACATTAGCACTGAAATTCTGGCACTGGGCTGTCACCATTATTGCTGCAGGGCTGGGAAGAACCACAGGGAGTGCTACTTTGGGCTAGCCCCTGCTTTGTGGGACATGAAGCCTGCAGTGGCATATCTGACAGCTTATTTGCCTCCTTGCCAAACATTGTGGCACGGTCTGTGTGATGGTTTTGTGTGGCTCTGTGTGAGAGCATCTTATGCAAACAGTGTAATCATGGAATGGGCATATTTGCAAATAACTTGCAGATATAATTACAAATGTTAGCATGAGAAGATAGGAAATGGCATTGGTTGGTCTTTATAACTCTTTAAGTAGTTGGAATCTGAGAAGAGTTAATCTATGCAGGTCCACAGTGGAGGAAATTACCCAGGTCCTGTCACAAGAATCAGGCATATTTTCTTAAAAGGGAATCCTGCTGGGTTTAATGCATTTTACTCCTAAGAGGCCATAACATAATAGACTACAGGTGTTTGTTGTGTTCCATCTGACTTTTGCTTCTTCCTTCTGCCCCATTCAAAAAAACAAAAACAAAACAAGATCAGATAATTTCTCTGGATTCTAGATAAGCACTTATCCTCTCTCGGTCAACAAGAAGCTGTAGAAGATCTTGAATATTCAGAATAGCCATGATATTTGAATACTGCATTTGAGATAGATGATAATATATCGAATCTGGAAAGCAAAGAAGGAATGTCTCCCATTTCCTGGATAGTATATTTTCACTGGAGTTGTTTTGTGACAAAAAATATGACATTGGCTGGGTATATAGGAGGCTAAATTACAGAAATAAATGATATAGAATGTTAATTAGTCAGTTTTAAGTTAAGAAAAGCTGCATTCTGCTATCAATAGAAATTATCCTCACTGTATATCTTTTTTTACTTTTGTAATCTTACATACAATTTTGCTTGTTTCTTCTGTATTGCGCACTTTGTGTTAACAGGTGTTGGTATCTGGTTAACCTTGTCTTGTCTTGGAAGCTAAGTAGGTCCAAGCCTGATTAATACTTGGATGGGAAACAACCAGGGACAAAGGCTAGGCTGGGAAGCTGAAAAATATCCTGGAATATGACATTGATCAACTACTTCCATAATGTTGCCAATAAAACAACAATGAACATTATCACAAGGAGTTGGACTCAAGGAATGTATCTTTTTTTTAAAAAGATTATTACATCATTCATATCTAGATAGCTAATGAAGAGAACAGAACTCAAAAGGGCTCTACAGCCTCATCTGTAATGAAAAAGGCATTGTAAATGTACTTCCTAGCATTATTTTCAACTGGGATGTTTAGAAAGCTAAAAATATTGCATTATAACTCTCACAACATATGAACTGTGCCGGACAATGATTTTCCAATTGCTAGAAAAATTATGACTAGTCAGAATCTGAACTGATATATTCACCTGCGAAAGAGATCCATCCCCATTCCAATGTTTCAGTTTTACTAATTAGTGATTTATTTAATTAATTAAATTAAAACAATATTTTGTTTTGATATGCTGCAAGGGATTACTTGCTCATCCTTAATTGCTTAAACTGACCAGTGGACATGTAGCTTTGTTGCACAGAGTCACTGAGAACCATACTTTCCATATAGATGATCATATGTTCCCTGATTACTCCTGTCCTAAATCCCTAAGAGCTGCTACTTGTTAGTGTACATCAGAAACAGAGAATTCTCATCTGGTGCACCTATTGTGCCTCTTCCTGAATTAGAAACCCAATTAACAGGCACTCATATACTGATTACCTCACATATGGTCTACTACAGTGTGCTCTACATGGAGCTATCCTTGAAGATCAGTTGGAAGCTACAGATGGTCCAGAATGTGACTGTATAAATGTTGATAGGCCTGCCTCGGTATATTCATGTAACACATAAGCTGTACTGGTATAACCAATTAGCTTTAAAATGCAATTCAAGGTGCTGGTCATCTATAAAGCCATATATGGCATTGGGCCTAGATATTTGTGGGGCTACCCATCTCCAATTCTATTTTCCTATCTAGTGAGATCCAACAGGGTTGACATGTTTTGGGACTCATTTATTAAACAGTGTCATCTTGTGGGACTTTTGGAGGCATGCCTTCTCTGTCACAGCACCTGGCCTCTGGATCAGCTTTCCCTCCAAGGTCCATGAAATCCTGATGTTTCCATCCTTCAAAAGAACCCTGAAGATCTGGCTTTTTTCCCAAGGCCTGGGCCAGGGCAACATATGAGTTCACTACTAAATGTGTGTGGATTATTATTAATTCTTGTTTTCCCCTTGGCATGGCCATGTCTATGTTGTTTTAAATGGTTTCTATTGTTCCTTTAATCTTTGTATACTGCCCAGAGTTGTGCATGAGTGGGTGGCCAGAGAAACTGAATGGATGGGTAGATGAGCAAATAACATTTTCCAGCCTCTTTTACCATTTGACAATGTTGGCTGAGACTGCTGGGAATTATAGATCACATGCAACACACGTTAAAAAGAGCTTTGATCATCCAGTACCACCTGCAATGTTGTCATCATTAACTACCAGCTCTTTGCCTGATGCCCCTGAATCAGTAAGAGCCACAGATGCCCTATCTCTTCTTTAGGCAATACTGTGCTAGACATACCAATTATTTGACTCCTTCTATGGATGCTGAAAACAGCATACCAGTTTTTCTGTTTTTTGCAATGAAACTACTTGATTTATTATTCTTATATCTTGGTAGAATTCCTTTGTGCCTGCACTACTTTTCCAATGAAAATTGCCTTCCAGCTATTATTTGCACTCATATGTACACACATATGCTACATCTTTCCTTTCATCAAGCAAACTGTAGCCTTGTTAGGCTGATCTTTATGGGAAGAATGTCACAATGACAGAACCTTCACCTTCCTCCCCCATAATCATGAGTCTTCTCATCTGGATTTTGTTGAGTGCTAAGTGTGAACTAAATACTGAGGCTTACTCAGCAAACCATAGTTACAACAATCAGTAGCTTAGAACAACAGAAGAATGCAACCATTGACTTAAATGGGAGATAACTTACTTATCTTTAGTTCTCCCACTGAAACCATCATGGGATACAAAAATGTCTCATGTTGCCTAGATTTTGCTTTAATGATACTTCTGTAGTGGATGTACAAAAATTGGCCTGAATTGTATAGCAGGGCTTAAGTCATCTCAAGATACACATCTTGGAAACAAGTCAGAAGGTTATAGTTTCCGGATTCAGCAATATTTATCCACATATCTACAGCCTATCATTATTTATTATTATTGCCTATTACCTCAATTGCTCTGACTTTTATTTTCTATTATAGGATTTAAACTGGTGATCACACTGACTGACAGTGATTCACATGTGGAAAACAGGAACAGCATGTGTCAATATGAGAATTCTTCTGTTTAACAAATAAGGCTGGGATCTAAAGTAGATGTATTGGGAAGTAGACCTCACTGAAATCAATGTGACTTACTTCAAAATAAATGTGCTAAAGGCTGAAATGTAGCAAGTTACATACATACAACCCTCAAAGCAAGCTGTGGTGAATAACACACAGCAAAATCTCCAAGGGTCTTCAGTCAATACCAACACGAAGAAACTCATTCTTTATCTACTAATGATAGCCAATTATATCCTGGCTTTGATCCAAGATGACAAAGACTCCCAATCAGACAACTTTCTTTGACATAATTAGGGATGGATGAACCTGTCAATTTGGGGTTCTTACAGTTTCACATTTTTTCTCCCAGACTTAAATTGATGTCTTCCTGCTTCCCATGTATTTTGATTTCTAAAACATCTGCACACAAATTCACACATACAGTAATTTAATCCACAATATATACATTTTTGTATATAATATGTCCCCCCCCCCCTAGATTTTTGTATTTAAGCCTGCCCAAAATATACATTTTTGTATGTGTGGTTTTTGCTTGGAGCATTATTTCAGAACATTCAGATGACTCAAATATCAAAGGCTACCTGCATTTCAGCTTGCATTCAGGCTCAGTACACGTGGGTTTGGCAAATGTAAAATCAGCAAGTATAAACTGTTTTCCTTTAGAGTGCAAGTCCAATTATTTTCACCAATAATAATTTATGCTTATTTAAGAGCTGTATGAACTGTTTTTTTAAGGTAAAAACTCCCAGAAAGCACAAAACAACTTTTTTTAAAAAAAACTTAAAATATCCTGAAAAGCAATAACCATTAGATACTGTAAATAACATCTCTCTCTTTCTCTCTTTCTCTCTCTCTCTCATGAAAAATTGAAGCATGGCAGACTAGTCTTAACAGAATCTATACTTGAATAAAAATATATTTAAAATCCTTCTAAAGGCCACTGAAGAGGAAGCTATGTGTATTTTCCCAGATCAGGCATTCCAAAAATGTGGGGCTAAAAGAAAGGTCCTGTTCCCCATTGAATAATGTGCCAAAATTCCCAAAAGCTTTCTTTCCCTGCAAAAGATGCTCCTTTTTTTTTGGTTTTACTTTATTTATTTTTTTCAAATGCCTTCTGCTATTTTTGTGAGCTTTCTGTTGGAGGTGATGGAAGGTGTAACACCATTGTCTTTACATTACTCTGAAACCTCCAGAGCACTTGTACATCCCACTCTGGGTGGGGAAACTTTGTGGGAATGCTTAATTAAAGAGTGGGAAGATATGGCAAGATGATTGAACAATGAAAAAGAGGGCATTCTTATATACCCTTGTAAGTAAGTGTAAAAACACCACACTCCACTCCTAAGCTTTTCCCCAATGGTTTCTTGAAATTACATTATCTTTCATTAAATTCTGTTGCAGAGCCTGCCCTATGGAATAGTGTCCCCTCAGAGATCTCTTCTGGCCTTTCGAACAGCATTAAAATATTCCCTCAGGCACTTGGGCAGGGAGATTAAATCAGCCCTGTTGATGGATTTGTTTGTTTGGCCTGCATGAATTAAAACCGGATTGTTTTTAGACCCAGGTATACATTATATATCATGGCTGTTGTTGCCATTATAGGTTTAGGGTTCTGTCTGGTCTATTATGTTTTGGTTTGGGTTTTAATCTTTTCTGGGCTGCCCAGAGTTACTGCTGTGAGATGGATGGCTATATAAATTGTGCAAATAAAAATAATTAAAAAATAATAATTTAAAACATCCAATTAAAAATGACAGGAAAAAAGGTTAATTCTTCTGCATGACTGAACCCTAGCATCTCTCATGGATTCCTCTAAATTATCACCAATAATCAGAACCGGAGAGTTAGGGAAGGAAAATTATTGTCAGGATTTCAAGATTCTGTTAATATAGCCTATATCAATAAAGCACAGATCCAGTATTTCTTGTGGAGTCTGTTTCCTGACCCTACTTCAGAGAGCTGACAATAAAGATAATAATTTATAATAAATAAAAATAATAAAGAGAATAAATAAGAGAGCCTGATGATTGTTAATGCTGAGCTGAGTTCTGCACATAGTGCTGGCCTCTGAGAACTTTGGGGGCAGGGACCACTATATTTCCCAACAAGCCAGGTTTGTTACATTCAGAACATATATGCCCCCTTCCCCACAAGTATGATCTTTTGTTAATACTTTGGAGGATGGAGTCTCAGTTTCTGTGCTAAGTAGACACAGATCTTTTGTTCACTGGCACAACTTTTCTTAGGCAGATAGAGGAACTCTGCTAGTTCTCAGCTGCATTAAACTTCCAAATACTTTAATGTGGGGGGTGGGGTGTGTGTGAAAAAGGAACAAAAGTATTCTTGAAATTAGCTCTCAGGCATGCCACTATATCTATCTATCTATCTATCTATCTATCTATCTATCTATCTATCTATCTATCTATCTATCTATCTATCTATCTATCTATCTATCTATCTATCTATCTATCTATCTATCTATCTATCTATCTGGGTTTGTCAGCCCTACAACAAAGACCAGACTAAGAAACCAATGCCATATAGGTCAGGACTACTTACAGTATATTGTAAAGCTATAGTAACAGAATCTTAAGCTTCCCCTCACCTCACTTTAACTTTGTGTGAACTAGGGAGGGGCCTGTCTGAGATGTTTTCTCAAGTTAGTTCCTTGGCCCAGGCTCAAGCCTCACTTATCTGAGTATTGCCTTGGTAGCGGCTCTTCCTCCTGTCCTTCAAGGCCATTTCCTATGTCCTCTAAAAGGTTGTTCTGAATTAAAAGGGGGTTGCCAATAATAACTCTTGCAATTTTTAGATTAATTCTATGTGGAGAGTCATTTGATCTCAGTTCATATTGAGCAATGAAGGCAGTAAATTGGCACTGATGCTCATCACATTTGTCAGGTAAAAAGGTAAGTTTTTTATGTTGGAGGACTGGAATGGAGGCCACTGGCTGTGGTAGATTCTGTCTCATCTGCTGTGCTAGTTGGTTCATCTGGGTTGCCACTTGCTTCTGATAATGAAGCAAGGCGTTGGCAACTTAATCAACATTTAGTACTGTTGCTAGAGGATCTGTAGCTATCATGTTAATCCTTGGTCCAGAGATAATGGCTCTTTCCTGTAGCAAAGGGAGTATGAGTGAGCAATCAAGCTGTCAAACTTCACACCAGGAATTGGCAGTAAATTAGAGGCCTCCAGACACTTGATCCTTAATACAGTTCATAGCTAGACTTGACAGAAGGCTCCCAGGCATGACTTGGCTCTGCTGCCTGGATGGAGAAGGGGTAGGACCATCATAAGGAGGAAACAGGGTAGAACCATTCTCCAATTCCCAAATGACCCAGAAGAACAATCTAAGTTTTTTGGGGGTGGGGGATGGATGTTCAATAGAACAAGCCCATGGAGTAGTGCATGAAAGAGGCCTCAACTTTTGCTAATGGGTCCCATACTGATAAGAGCATGGGCAGAGGTCATGCCAAAGTTTCACACCAGGTTCTTGTGGCTTTTTTGCCTCTCACTTCCTCTCACAGGTATAAAATAAATAGCAATTGTTGGGAAAGGCTATGTGTTATTTGGCATTTCTTATGATAACACCTTACCCTAAGTTTGCATTAGAGATGGTAGTTGGATGTCTCACACTAATTTTTTTTTCTCTGAGGCATATTGTATTTGTTGTGTCGCATTGTCTTCCTCAGCAGCTTAGTGCCGAAACAGATGGTTGCTTTTAAGACTAGGCAATGAATGAATTGATCCTAACACTTTTAAAATCATAATTACATAAAGCTCTCTAACTTTTCAAAGGCTGAAATAGTTCATAGTTAAAATCCTTTCAAAGACCAACTTTTTCTTGGGAAAATAATGGGCAATCCTAGAATATTTTGTAGTGAAGTTTTCAAAAACCATACTGATTCTAAAATGGATAAACTGGTGCTTTCAAAAGTCAAGTAATTGTTTCATCATCATCCTAATAACAATCTTTATAAAAGTGAAAGGGATTAACAATCTTCCACATATAATAAAATAGATTTACTGCTGCTTTCTAAATAGCCCTTTGAAAAATCTGGTTTGCTGCAGAGCTGTCCACTTCTCTGGTGCTGAAAAGCTTGCATCTAATCTGTACAGTATTCTCTTCCCCAAGACAACACTATTTTTAATCTATAGTTTTGCAGTAGCATGCAGTCTCTCCATTAAAAGCTGATTCTATTTTGTGTCATTGTAGGAAAGAAAGAAGCAGGTGGGGACTGAGGGAAAAGAAGTTGTTTAATTCTTTGAATAACAACAGAAATTGTACTCAAAGATTAAGAGGATAATTTTAATTCCTCTTGCCCTCTGTTTCACGAACAAGTGAACTGAAATGGAAGAGAACAGATCATCCCACACTATGATATTAAAAGAGTTTTAAAGTAGTGTATTGCTTCTAAAAGATATTTGTAAATGTCAGAGGTAACATATTGATTTATAAATGTGGTTGGTCTTTCTACAGAGACAGATGTCTTTAGTTCAAGTAATGGTATTGATTCATACATAGGATGATATAAAAATGTTGTTACCCTCCAAAGCATACTTCATCCAAACTTAAAAAGAGAAGACAGTTGATAATATTAGCTCCCAATAATTCATTGGGAGTGGGAATAACTTTTTCAACTGATGGAGAAGTTTTGTTTTTTTTTAACTCCTGAAAAGCTACTTAAGAGTTTATATGAAAACTTGTAAGATTTCAGGTGAAATATCATGAGAAGTTGGCTATTTTAATTTTTTATTTCTTTGTTGTCCTATGCTGTCACCACAAGATTGTGCAGTTTTATCAAGTACCTGAATATTTTGCCTACCCTGCTCTAATCTGCTCAGCTGGGCAGTTCTGCCAAGCTCCAAAATAATAAGGAATGCAAGACATAGTTTTTCCACGTTGCAATCCAGGAGGTTATATTGATAGATTCACTTCAAAGGCAGCTCCAAATAAAAAGGAAATTTATTTGAAAAAGGAGGAACCTTTTTTTTTTTCATTTTCACCAGAGAGAAAGAGAGAGTGAGAGAGAGAGAGTGAGAGAGAGAGAATTTAGACTTTTTGACTGGGTGAAGGATCTACATTGAGAGGAAGGTCTCATATTTATGTGAACATGACATCAATAACCATTGCTAAATATCCTTCATTTATGATGTGAGTGGTCTAGCCAACAAATTACAAACTAATTAGCAACTGAATCCACATTTTCAGCATCTGTAAACTATCTCTTAACTAGTTTGTATGTAAGTATGTATGTGTGCCTCCAAGTCAACGTAGACTCCTGGAAACTGCCTGGAGAAGTCCCTGCAGTTTTCTTGGCAAGATTTTGGAAGTGATTTGCCATTGCCTCCTTCCTAGGGCTGAGAGAGAGTGACTGGCCCAAGGTTACCCAGCTGGCTTTGTGCCTAAGACAGGACTAGAACTCACAGTCTCCTGGTTTCTAGCCTGGTGCCTTAACCACTACATCAAACTGGATCTTTAGCTAGTTTAATTCTGGTGAACTCATTAGGGCAAGCATTATGGTGGTTTGATACACAATTAATTTCTAGACATGATTTAAAATGTCAGCATGATTCTAGCTACATGAGGTGCCCTATATATTAAAGCTCGTAGTTTGTTAAAGGTGATGCTGATAATGACATAGAGCAAGGTCTTTTCTGTATAAGAATGTAAGAAAAAGCCTTGTTGGAACAGACATCTAGACTAGGATTTGTGTCACACATTGTTCAGCCACAGCATATAGGAAGCTCACAAGCATGGAGATCAGCTGGTATATAAATTATATTGTCTGTGATTCAGAATGTAAATACAGCCATCAAGACTAACAGCCATTAGTAGACTGATATCCCATGAAATTATTTAGCACCTTTTAAAACCATCTAAATAGGTCACTATAGCCAAATCCCACAGAATTGGGTTCCGTAATTCAACTTTATTAAATTTCCTTTTATTACTCCTGAATTGCCCTGTATTTAGTTTCAATAGATGACCTCCAAAGTTGTAAGAAATATTTGTATCCATATTTTCTATATCATGAATGATTTCCCTTTTTTTTTCCTTATCTGCCTTTATGCTAAGCTACAAAACCTAAAATGTTGTGATCTTTCCTTGCTGGGAAGCTGCTACAGCACTCTAATTTCTGCCTGGGTAGAATTCCTCATAAACACTGAGACTAATCTGGCCTTGAGGAGGAAAGTCTATAATGAAAGTAGCCTTTCTGTTTCAGTAAGTATTTGGGTGGGTTGTGTACAAGACCTTCTGAATTAGAAGGCCAATGCATTGTTTTATGTAACCAACCAATTCTTCTACTGGTATTTATAATTATTTAAAATCTTGCTTATGTTTCTATGTTAAATTGACCTTGATTCAATAATCTTAAAATGATTGTTTATCATATGTTGTTAGTCACCCTGAAGGTTCCATGTAGTCAAGTTTGTTGGGTATATATTCTTACATAAATAACAATAATAGAATATTATTCTTCTGGCTTATATGAATAGGATAATAATACTGATACATTGAAAGCATACAGAATTTGTAAAGCAACTTGTCTTATTTTGTTTGTTGTATTGAAAGGCCCTATGATTCTTTCCATTGTTTTGTTTATGCAGCACTCAAGAATGATTCTTAATAAAGCCTCTGCTATAGTATGGATCACCACTGAAAATGTGAGGGATAACAGAAAGCAAAAGTGGGCATTATTTCTAAATCAAGAGAGAGTCACTATGCATTCAACAGTGTAAAGAAGAATAAGTCCTTGTATGCTTATGGAGAAGTTGTTGCTTTGAGCAGGAACATGGATGTTCCATAAAGTTGCATTTAACTTTTGATGATATGAGGGAGACAAGAGATTGATGAGGAATGAACGCTATCCATTTCCTCAGTACAAAATGTAGGTATAGAATGCATGTTGGAATATTTTCCCACCTAAAATACGTTGTATATAGAAAATTAACATGTTGAAGACAAGAATTCTAACCTATCCTTCTGCCTATTTTACTAGTTCTCTATCTGCAATTTTCTACTATTAGTATAAAATGTATACAACCGTATTTATAGAGAGAACTGACTTTCAAATTATAACATTGAAATTAGTTTAGATAAATTACAGCAATGACTTGCATATGTTTTTAGAACACTAAAAACTAGCATTAACAAAAAGATGGGTGAATATTAAATGCAGCCAATATGGTGTAATGATTATAGTTTTGACTCAAGCTGGGAAGATCTGAGATCATTGCCTGATTTCAGACCAATTATCCTGTTATATCAATGCAAGCAATTAGATCATAAGATCTCAAATAATCTAACATTAAATATTAAATGCCATAAAAATTCTAATTGCAAAAACTGAGGCATAAACAAACAAATAAATCAAGGAGCTGGATATCCATTCCCTCAGACACAGGCAGATGTGTAATCCTGGATGACGAATTTAAAAATACAGATGAAAAAGATATCATGCAAATTTGCCCCACTGTTATTTTATTGTATGCACCTGTCCAGTGGGGCAGGACTAGACCTTAGTGTTCTTACGACCACAACTTTATTTACCGTAGATGGCAGAGGAGGTACAGAATCAGGTTGTGAAAGCCCACCCAGCACTGTCTTGCTTTGTATGCCATAGTTCATTGAGGGGAACTCTGAGAGTGATTGCAACAGGCAAAGCCCCAAAGGGGGACATATGATAGCACCAGCCTTATCAGATGGGACCCAGCAAGCACTGGAGACACTGAAGTAAAGCGACTGGGGAGCACTGGAATGGTTTTTGCTGCATGGATTGGATCCAGAATCTCTAATTAGAATTGCTTGGTAAACGGCTAAAGTGGTAGCGTTGTCTAGTCTAATCACTGCTGAGTGAGGACATGCCCCCTCCCTACATTTACACATGTTGCTTACTCCTTTGTTTGGGGTCCAGTCTACTTGGTGCTGGGATCTGGGTGGAACTCAATAAATTGGCAGCTTTCTCCTTTCTTCTTTGCCCTTGTGCACAGTACAAATCGTCCCCAGCAGAAGGTTTTCAACCAGTGAGGATTTTAGAGTTAGGATTTATGTGTTCATACACTCCAGTCAAATGTATTCTATCTATAGGCATTTAAGTGTCCCTTTTCTTCCTTGAATGGGCACCAGTGCATATTCAATAAATATGGGACACTAATCCAATATCCACAAACCCAATAATAAGCCTATTTCGAACACAGTGGGATTTATTTCTGTATAGTCCTGCACTGGGTCTCAGAGGATGTATTTACTGTATAATTTTCCATCTTGAGCTACAACTTAAACATATTTTCTTCATGAGGAGAATTGAGGTGTGTGTGTATAAATAAATGCTTGGGACCACACCCACATGTGCACAGAAAACAGATGTCATATGCATTGCAAATGAAGGACATATTTAGTAGAATGAAAATGAATTGTATATTTTCCCCCCAAACAAGATGCTTTATGAGAATGATTGATTTAATTGCTATCTTTATCATACACTTTGGAAATAGTTCTCTTTTGCGTGACAATTTTCTCCTTCAGATCCAGTTTTCTAAAAATTTCCATATTTTCTCAGGTCTTCCATTCCCCCTCACATTCCAATTTTCCTCTGTCACTCACAGCTCTAATTCAGCATATTGTTTTCATTATGCCTGTGTCAAGACACAGGTGTGTAATGGTGCCAGCGTTCTCAAACTCCTTCTCTCTCCCAACTTCAAGAGTTTTTTTTCTTTTGGATGGTATTGTTTTACTGATTAATTTTCTCCCCATGTGTTTCCCCCACTTTCATTCTGAAGCTTGCATTATTTCACATATCATTTTTTTTTAGTTTATTATTTCTTGAAGAAAGAAATAAGAGGATTGCAAAGTGCTGATTTTAGTGTTAAAATGAAACTGAGGGTAACATTTCTGGTTATCCTAAGTTTTCTTCATCTCAGCAGTATTATTTAGGGGAGAAAAGTAATTTCATTGTTACTTTTAAGAAATTGGCAGTAAAAAATCCTTGCCAGTCTGTTGAGAATTTTCTAAAGATGTACCTATAAAATTATCTTCTACTCACCCTTGCTTTAAACTCTGTTTAACAGTTCAATCTGAGCTTGTATATGGTCCTATTAAACTGACTTCCTGAAATTAAAAATAAAACTCAAGGCAGAAAAATATCCATTCATTAAAAGAAGAGTATTTCATCTTTTAGTAATGTCTGTCTGTCTGTCTGTCTGTCTGTCTGTCTGTCTGTCTGTCTATCTATCTATCTATCTATCTATCTATCTATCTATCTATCTATCATAGCTAGGATAAACTACTCTCTGTATATGAATAATATCCAATCATGAAGCCTACTTGCATGTTCCAGTATTAAAAGCATGATTACATGGTTGGATTTGAAAGTAATTACCTTTATAAGCCCTGCACTTTAGAGGTGATTGCTTGTTCTGAGTATCAACCTTAGAGATGATAACTTTTGGATTCACTTCAGCTGTTCATAGAAGTTATCTGGACAGATGTGACACTCACAGATATAGTCCCTCAAAGCTGTGATTTAAAGGTGACTCTGCATAACATTTCCTTCAGAAAAATTATATTATTTTCCCGATTTTAAATATGATAAAAATACTTTATGGATAGTTTAACCTTTAATCCTCTGCTAAGAGAGGTAGATAAAGGGGCAATGGAGCCGCCAAAACCCTATAAACGCTTCATTTAACTCTTGCTCTACCTTCAGTTCCACTGAGTTCTTCCCAATGCAATTTTACAAGCTATTGCTACAAAATAGGCAAACCTGAATTTGCCAGCAGGCATAGACATGGCTATGAATCCCAGCTTCCATGGTGACCTGCCTAATGCACATTTATAAATAGGAGCATGATTTGGAAAACCAACAGCTCCATCACAGTCTGATTCAGAACTCCCATTCCACAATTTAACTGATTCAGAACCCCCATCCTACAATTTAACCTTATCCCAAATCTTTTACCATCCAAAATAACAGTGGAATCAGTACTTGTAATTTAAAAACAACAACAGCTCTAATTTTGTTTTCTTCTATTTTGCATAGCCGGTTGAAATGTTCACAGATACTATCCCTTGTTAGAGGGGGAAGTGTAACCATTATTATGCAGATAAGATAATTTGTTGTAGACGATTCTAAATTTTCAGTTTTTTTAAAGAGAAAAATGATTAATAGCTTACTTTGTGAAATAATTTGATGACATGGTTAGGTAAATCAAGCATTTCTGGGTTAGATCGTACTGTCAAAGCTTGAAAGTCCCATTTAGTTCATTTTTCTCACAAATACTGAAACAAATACACACTTGATAACGGAAAGTTTGTTTCATTTCTGCGTTACTCGTATACATTGACGTGTGGTGAAAGCAACAGTGGAGATGAATGTTTATCACTTTCCCCCTTCCTTCTTGCCTGGCTTGTCAGTTTCAGCCAAAGTGATGAAATCAATGGAAAGCTCATCCTCATCCTGCATAACCAGGTTTCATCTTTAGGCAACAATGGGAATAGGGAAAATCTTGTATCATGCATCATCAGATGTATCAACACTGGATGGGGGATGGTTGAATTTAGACAGGGCAGATCCAGCACATCGAACAACCAGATTCTGTAAATATAACATATCCTAACAGGCTAATGTAGTTAAACATCTGGATTAGTTGGAAAGGAATTTAGTTTATTTACAAAATCAATAGAAAATAATCGGAAAAAAGAGCAGGATTTGGGATGAATTGTAGTGAAGGAATGTGCTACGAAGATTAAGCTGCCTTGAAAGAGCAGCACATGATTGTAAGCATCTGCCAAATTAAGTTTACCTTCAAAGTGCTGGAGTCTTAACCTTCAACCAAATTTTCATCTCCCCATAGTTTGGGATTAAATTGCCAAGAAGATGATAGTCACGGGCTAATGATAACATGTAATCAAATTGTTATGTGATATGCTCAAGCATATTCCAAAGATTATTTCTTGTGGGTATAAAAACAAAATGATTTATCAGATTTGCAAGGGAATTCTCGGTATATGATCTGTGATAGCTCCAAGTTTGCTCATAGAGGTAGATAATTAGCTAACATATAGCCTAGAGAAATAGCCAGGAGATTTCTTTTTAAAGTCTTCCACAAATGGTTTGAGATATTATGCAAAATCAGGCTCTGTTACGCTTTAACTTATTTAATTTATTTATTGGGAAAAGTACATCTTTGGCTCAGTACTAAGAAGGAAAGATGTGTCAGAGAAGGCAGGGCAGAGAAAGATGCTGCTATATACATCTACAAGAATTAAACAGTCCTTTTTATAAATTGGAATAATATTGATGAAATACTTTTTCCATACCACATTATCTGCCATTACAGTATCTCCCTCTTGTAATTTCAATATCATTTTCTTTTTTCTTTTTGTAATTTATATGCCAACCACTTCCCTGGTTTATTTGCAGACTCAACGTTTTTTTGTTTTGCATAATTCATTTTTATTTCCATTTCTCTTACTGTTAACATAGATAATTGTCATTGTAGAAGCTTAATTTGTTGAGAAATACTTATCTTTGGAAATTTCTTTAATTCTTCTTTTCTTTTTATCTCATCCAAAATAGCTTGTGTTTTTCTTGCCCCTTCTTTTTGAGTTCATTATTAGGATGTATAAAGTAATCTCTCATGAAATCTTTGCTTGTGTGTCCCAAACCATTCTTACATCTGTACCTTTATTAAGATTATTTTTTTAAAAAAAATCTTTTAATATCTTTTTATAGTCCTCCACTCTTACTTCTTTCTGTAACAGCATTTCATTTAACCTCCATCTGAAAGAACTGAGTTTCTATTTAAAAACCAAACTCACTGGATTATGATCTGAAAAAGTATTTGGTAGTATCTTTACTTTATGAACCAAATTCTTCAAAATCCAAATCATATCTATTCTTGAAAAAGATCTATTTCTTGCAGAAAAATAAGTATACTCTCTTGAAATGCCATTTTTGTGTCTCCATACATCAACAAGCTCTAAACTGTCCATCAAATTTTTAAAAAAACACTTTTGGCAATTTACCTTGTATAGTTTTAATATTTTTCTCAGAAGTTCTGTCTATTGGGGAGGGGTCCCTTCATTCCAATCCCCCATTAAACACCAATTTTCATAAGAAAAGTCCATTAGTCCATGTATAAGTCCTTTATACAACAATACTATATCCTCATTTGGGGCATAAATTCCCAATACAGGGTCCCCAGGTTAAGAATGCCTGGGATTACAGATGACCCATAGTTAAGAATGGAGCCTATTGTAGCAAAATTTGGGTTAAATACACAATTATTCAAGTTAAATACACAATGGTTTGAGTTAATTACACAATACTACTTATACAATATTGTACAATAATACTGTTCCAGCTTACATACAAATTCAACTTAAGGACAGGCCTTGGGAAAGGAACTCATTCTTAAACTGGGGGCTACCTGTGTTAATGCCATACCCATTCCTTCAGGGATATCTAGTTCACCATGGAACCTCACCCGGAAGCCAAGAAATTTCCCTGGAGAAAACAGATAAATATTTAAAGAAACAAAATTTACTGAAGATTACAGAGAAATGGAAACAGATTATGAATGGACTTACAACAATAAGGGAAGTTTGTGAAGCTATAAAAAAGACTAAAACAGGAGAGGTGCCTGGACCAGATGGGTGACCAGCTTCTTACTATAAATGGTTTGAGGATGAACTTTTACAACCTTTACAAAAAGATGAATTCTATTTGATAAAGATGCCAGAGAGTTGAAAAGAGGCTAATATTGTATTAATAGCTAAGGAGGGACAAGATTTGACCTTAACAAAAAGCTATCAGCTGATATCATTATTGAATAATGACAACAAAGTTATTTACAATGATTCTGGCTGGGAGGTTGAAGATAATTTTGCAAGAATTTATTCATGAGGATCAATCTTTCATGTAAAAGACAGTTACAGCATATTAGAAATGTGCTGGACATTTTGGAATACTTGGAGCAACATAATGAAAAGCAAATCGATGGCATTGAATGAATGATGGTTACAACCAGTCCTCAGAGTTCTGGCCATCCCAGCACCCCCGCGGTCACGTGATTGTGATTTGGGTGCTTGGCAACCCATTTGCACTTATTGTGTCTGCTATTAAAGACACAGAGAAGGATTTTTTTTTTTTTTAAGAATTGATGATGCAAATTGTATACTAAATATTTTCTCATGGGACCTATTTATTGATTGATTGATTTTATTTAATTTGTACCCTTCATAATCAGACAGACCCCAGTTCTGTGTGGCAGTTCACACAATATCTGTAGTAATAATTAAATAATTATTAATAATTAAAATATCTGCAGTAAATAATTAAAACCAAAAAATCATCAACCAAACCCAAAATATAACACAATTTATTGCACAATCTAAAATGATGACAATTTAATCTTCATAAGGTCTCCAAAATAATTCTGTTTTCTGTTTTCAATACTTTTTGGGAGATTAATAAATAAGAACCAGTCTGATTTCTGGAGGGAGGCTATTTGATAATGCAGGTGCATTCACAGAAATGTACCACCTGTGAGCTTCCATTCCCTATTATCTTGCAAAAGTGAGATTCATGAATTGGATGAGTTGAATCCAGTTGAAGAAGATGCTCCTGCGGATATCTTGGTGCCAAGTCATATAGGGCTTTACAGAAGAAAGCCATCACTTTCAACTACACACAGCATATGGAGGTAGTGCAGGGCTCAGAGTATTGTTGTACTGGGTGTCATAGTGACAAGTGCCAATCCTGCATTCTGAACCAACTACTGTATAACTTTGAAAGGGTCTTCAAAGGGACTCCCACGTAGAACACATTGCAGTGGTCCAAGTAAGTAGAGCTTAGGGCATGAGCCACTATTGTGAGATCCTCCTACTTCAGGTAGGATTGCAACTGGTGCAGTAACCAGAGCTGCTCATATCATTAACATCAGGGAAGGGTTTGGGATAAGCACAGTTAAAATCTTCCTTCCCAGAACTTGAGGGAGTGGAGAAAGTAAAGCAATGGATGGCATATGGCCTTTGACCTTATCTTCATTGCCAACATGCGATGTAGTGCACCAACCTCTTTGCTTTACAATAAACACTAGTGATGCATTTTATCATGCAAGATAACAGAAGGCTGCTATTGGTAGCCATGAGTAAAGTCTTTCGCTTTAATGCTAGACTTGGTAACCCAGGATTTCATAGGTTCACTGAGCAAAACTGTAGCTTAACATTTGTGTATAGCTCCTAAAACTCACTCTCTATTATTATCCAATATCAATTGTAAGCCTGGCGCAATATGGTTCATGGGGTCACGAAGAATCGGACACGACTTAACGACTGAACAACAACAACAACAAATCAATTGTAAGCTCTCTGGGCAGATTAATTGTGAATGACTTCTAGTATTTTGTTAGGTCCATACAGATATAATTATAAACAAACAAACAAACAAAAAAACAGTCAAATTATGTAGCAGATGAGAATTTACCAAGGTACAAGTAATTTCAAACAGAGGAACATCCACACAGAAAAAGTTCCATGCTTACTAAAATAGTCTCTACCTAATAAGCAAGGGTACTTGTGAAAAGTAAAGAAAGATAAAAGTTATCTTGGTACAATATATTATTGTTTATTGTAAGAGAATGCCTCCCTCCCATACAAGTTTTAACTCAGTCATGGAAAAATGTCAGAATGTACTGCATTCGGTTACCTGAGATCACAGCATGTTGTAGAACATGGCTTGCTTTGATATGACCATCTGTGACAGGTTGGACTGAGGAAATAGTACAGAGGATAGGGATCTGGTGCCACCAGTCAAAATAGGTGATCCACCAATGCTAGTCAAGTATAACAAGTATGGCATTGGCTAGTGGATCATAGTCCTAATTGACCAGGAGCTGGTGGATATATGTGCCAGAATGTAAACATCAATGTTCTTTCTCTCTTTCCCTTGTGATATTTACTGCCTTCTCTACAACCAAAGCTCTCTGGGCAACTTACAAAAAATAAATACAAAAAAGCATCACAAATCACCATAATAATGCCATAAAGCAAACTCACCAATAGCTACAAACTAAAATGCCAAAAGGGCTGTGGAAAATAAAATAGTAAAGGCTGCCTTACAAACCAAATGGTGAACAGCATTCAATGGGACTGTGGAAAATACATGTAGATGGCTGGAATAAACAATGAGCAAGAAGGGTTTAGGTCTAACGTATTGTTCTCTTATTTTTCTGGGAATGGGAAGATTGTGATCAAAGGGATCCAAGAGGCTTGCAAAAAATGGAATGCTTGATCTAAAATCAACAAAAGTAGTAAGGCAGGCATTACTACCTAAAAACAACCATAAAACAACTTTTCTGGGCTAGTTTCCCTTTTAGCCTGTAATCCTAGGAAGACATGGGTGCAATCATACTAAGGTTACAGTTCTATAGCCATAGCAAGAACTTCCTGGTAGTTAGACAAGGGTATATCCTGACCAGGAAAATTCTAACTGTTTCAGATATACATCCAATTGGTGGATCTTGCTGGGCTGCCTTTTAGATTATAAAAAGAATTTTTGGTTCCTGTGACTATAAGTTGTTTTATGATTGTTTTCAGGTTGTGTACTGTAAGATGTGTAGAGATACTCAAATAGACAACATACAAATGCTGGAAATAAACAAACAAGTGTATTTATTTTATTTGCATGCTGCTCATTCCCAAAGATTCTGAAGACTCAGAAGCTATCTATGGCCCTATCAGAAGATATAACCAAAGACTTCATTCCCATGAAACTCCCCCTCCCTTCTTTGTTAATTATGCATAATTATGTCCATGCTTGTGTGTTGGAGTGTCAGTTAATTTGCATGGGAATCTCACTTCTCCACATCTCCTGTAATGGTAATGAAACCTATTTGCAACCCAAAATTTAGCATGGAGAACTCTAATAAAGCAACATGCCTGGTTATAACCCATCTTTTTATATAGGCTTTCCCTGTGTGAATATTTTGTATGAATGAGTTTTTTCTTTCCCCCCTTTTAAAATGTTTTATATTGATTTTTTAACACTGTGTATAAAAGAATGTGTCCTCTTGGGCAATCTTACTCTGGACAATACAGTCTTGGCAATCCTATTACAATAAATGTTTAAATCTTGCAGCCCCATTCTCCCTTCTTTCTGTTCCTGTGAATTATTATACCTCCAAGATTCTTTAGTTGGGTCTCTCTGGAACAACAGATATTCTGGCAGAATTCTGCTGTCTTCTCTCCAGCATTGAACATCGGGATTTATTTTCTCTCTGAGTCAAAACTGACCTGATAACCTCTTTTTAATCTTTCTTAATCTCTCCTAATATTTGTCTTTCCATTTAATAAATCCTGATACCTCAAGTGAGCTTTAATATCTTCTCAATATTTGGTACCTCTGCACTTTCCCCTTCTCTTTCAGGATCATTTGCACAGAGATTTTTTGGTGATATCAAACTGAAATGCTGCAGAGGCATCTCATATTAAGGTTTGGGAAATATTTTCTAGCTCCTTATAACATCTGATATAGCCAGATGTTGGTATCATATCAAATATAACCAGCAACATCCATAAAAAGATGCATCCACCCTAGCACTCCTTGATCTCTCATAGGCTTTTGATATTATTGATCATGGTATCCTTCAGGACTGGCTTTGAGGTATAGGAGTGGAACAAATGATACTGTTATGATTCTTCTCTTTCTTCCAGGACCAATTCCAGTCAGTTTTTCTGCAGTGGGGAGAGATCTAGCCTCAAAGCCTTTCTTTATAGAGTCCCTCAGGACTCCACTCTCTCTCTGCTCCTATTTAACATGAAATAAGTGAGGTTATTTGTCAGTATAGAGTTAGATATCATCAAGACATTGTTGATACTAGCTATACATCACCACCCTAGGCAACCAAGTGATGATGTCAAGGTTCTTTTTTAATGTCTGAAATCTGTGGGAGTTTGGATGGGGAAGAATAGGTTTTGGCTCAACCCAAGCAAGACTGAGTGCCTTTGGATTTTTGGGTCTTCTGGTTTGGAAGATTCTTCACTTTTAGCTCTGGGTGGTATTGTACTTCCCCAGATAGACTGAGCAATTTAGGGATTCTCTTGGACTCATTTTTTCAGAGAAGAGCATGTTACAGCTATGACTAAGAAGGCTTTTGCACAAATCCAACTTGTGCACCAAATGGGTGCCTCAGCTCATCATCACTCATGACTTGGTCACCTCCTATCTGGACTATTGCAACACTCTCTACATGGGGCTGCCCTTGAAAACCACCAGGAATCTCCATTTGGTCCAGAATATAGCAGTGCAAATAGTTACTATGCATATGCCTTGGTACACCCATGTAAAACCATTACTTCATGAGCTGTGCTGGCTTCCTGTGTCATGGCCCAGGACTCTAATTCTGACTCTGAAGAAGCTGCTCCGGCTGAATGTCAGCCTCATGAGACACCAAGCCAGGAATCACCTGAGACTGATCAAACACAGGCACCATCAGAACAGCTGAAGCAGTCAGATGATGAGGCACAGCCCCCAAACCCTTGGACTCAGTGAGTAGAGTGGAGTGGAGAGCAGAACAAAGATGCTCAATGAGGCTCCTTGCCAAGCAAGGGAGAAACGATCTTAATTGAAGATAGCTGGCTGCAGCCTGATTTAAGAGACAGTCCTGACCTGTGTTTCCCCACTGGAAATAGCTGTCTAATTTCCTGCTCTGGCATGTCATTCCTCTGAATCCTGCCTGTGAAACTCTGACCTTGGACTGGCTGACAAACATGACTTGGCTCTCTGAACTTCAGACTGGATTTTGACTATTCTTCTGTGTGTTCCTGTTGAAAATAAAGCTACTGTCGGGCCTAGCCCAAGGAACTCCAGGAGACCATGCAGAATCAATCCAGCAAGGTTTATTAGCTACAACCCCTTAACAAGAATTTTCCCAGAATGAAACCAGTTCCCAGGCTCAGCCAGTTCACACCAATGGAATTTCTTAGGGAGGTGCCAGTCTCCTCCGCTTATCTCTTCCTCGCTCCTCTGGAGATGAGAGCACATTCTTTACTTCCCTCCCACCATTCCAGCCCATCACAGCTACCCAGGCAAGCTTTCTTCCAAGCGACTCTGTTTTGATTTATATTCTTTTCCTTGTCTTCTGGTTATCTACTCAACCTCAAGTAAATTGCTATTCTCATCTAGCAACTGTGTGTGTGTAAGTCTGAAACCTGAAACAGGACACCCTATAAGCTTCAGGAGCAATTTTGGGTGCTGGTTATCACCTATAAAACCCTTCATGGCACAGAGCCAGGCTACTTGTAGGACTGTCTCCAATTATCTTTGCTCACTACATGAGATTTGGCATAGCAGGCATGCCTCAGGTCTCTTCTATGAAACAATGTCACCTAACAGGACCAGAAGCATGCCTTTTCTGTTGCAGTGCCTGCCTTATGGAATAACATTCCCCCTGAGATTTGGATGGCCCTGACCCTGCTGGTTTCTGTAAATCCCTGAAAATTGGCTCTTCTCCCAGGTATTGAGTCAGAACATTGAGTAAGCTGTACAGAAATGAAAAGTATTGAATGGAATATGCAGTGGTTGGTCTTGGTTATTCTGTTCTGGGTGATAGTTCTGTTTTGCTTTTAGATCCTTTGTATTTATGCTTCTAACCAATTATATGTCATCCAGAGTTGCTTTTGTAAGTTGGACAGCTATATAAATCAAATCAACTGAGTCAGCCTCCTTCATGTTTCACTACATATTTTTATTTTTTAAAGTCAGCCTTGCCCAATCTGGATACCTTCCATATCCGTGGACTTCAATTCTTAGAATTCTCAGCAATGACCATCTTGTTCAGGGAATTTCGGAAGTTTAAGTCCACATATTGAAAGGGGCCCAGGTTGGGGAATTTTACTCCAGGCAATCCTATATATATTTGGGAAAGTTCCATAGCTCATTAGTGAGCGTTGCACTGCAACACATTTGGATGTGGTTGGACAAAGCTGGATGGAATTCTGATTTCAAGAAAATCACTGATGAATCAGAAGAGACTCATAAAATCATACTGTTTAAATCTCTTAGTAAGTTGTATCATTTTACTGTCAGAAGAAATTAGTATTACAAGTATCTTAATTTGGGAAGAGCAGTGCTACGCTATATTGTTTTCCTGATTGCTAATGCAAAATGTGCATTTTGAGGTTTCTCAGGATTGTACTTGGCAAACTATAGAATTCCAGCCCTGCCTCAAATTTGCAAGCTTTCAGTTTGTTCCCACAGGCAACTTAAAGTGCAAATTTTCAACTACATAAATAATTTGAGGCCAGGCTATTTTCCATACAAAGATATCTGGAATATATAGCCACCTGAGACCACTATTTATGTTGCATTATTTTAGTAAGGTTCTCCTGTTAGGTCCTCAAGAGTTGGCCTTTTATCAGCATTCCAACTTTGGTAACTCCTCCTGAAGGAAAGTAAGATTTACTCTGTTTCATGGGGAGAGCCACTGGGCTTCAAATGCTGTGTAGACATTTCTGTTTTGTTTCCATTGTCATCTGAATACTCCTCTCAGCTTTGGTATACTGCCAATGTTTCTTGGTTTTATATGAATAGTTTCTGATTTTTCTCCTCCTTATTCTACATTTTGCAAGATTCCTGATAGGCAGAGTGTGAAAGTATCAAATGAAATAAATAAATAAATAAATAAATAAATAAATAAATAAATAAATAAATGGAACTTTATGGTGGGAATAAAGTTGCTATGTCTCAATTTCTGCAACTGTAAAATGGGAACATTGAGGAGGATACACTAGTGATTAGCATTATTTGGGAGGGGAAGAATGAATAAAGCTTGCAAAGGTATCTTCATTGCAAAGGTGCGATGCTAAAGTTTAGCTAGCCTACTTACTTACAGGCCTTAGGGCAATGTGATGTCAGGTCCCTTTAAGGTACAGAAAAATGATTTTACAGCAACAGCAGTGTTCTCAATGCTGCCAGAGAATATTGAAGTTCTCTGATGAATATTCAAGCTATTCTGCAGTGCAGAGTCAAATGTTACAGACACCATTTCGCAGTTTTCAATCAGATTTTGTATTAGGCATTGTGGCCCAAGTATGGTGTCCATGGCCAGACATCCTGTCTCTTGCTTCAGTTGTTCCAAAATGTCACGTTGTATTAAAACCTTTCCCAAGAAGATCATTGGACTACAATTTATGCATTTCTCCTAAGAAAATAGTCAGAAACTCACCAGGCTAAAGAACAGATCATTAGCCTGATAATATGTTGTTTAGAGCAGTGCTTTTCAACCTTGGCAACTTTCAGATGTGAGGACTTCAACTCCCAGAATTCCCCAGCCAGCATGGTTTAGAGGAATCTATTTGGCTTTGGCAAGTGGAAGTATGGGACAGGAAGAGAAGGAGGCACAGGACAATATTTCCACCAACTTTAGGGTTTAATGGCATGTGTCAAAAGCCCATAAAAAAGCACTAAGGAAGCAGAGCTTGGTGAATGTTGATGTCTACCAGAATATAGAAATTTAGGATTGATGAATGAATTGTTCCCATGTGAGTCCCCCAGTGTCATTATGTTTGCTACAGGATGAATGGTGTCATTGTTCTGAGGAGTTATCAGCATGTTCCATCAAAAACTGAATATGCACATTCTTGTTTTGCTGGTTTCTAAATCCTTTGCTCATTATAGGCATCGATCTTGCTGAAAATGTCTTCTCCAAATGTTTGCTTCTGTGACACACACAGATTTTAGACTTCCCCCTGCCCCCCCTTCCCTCATCCCTTCTCTCCTCTACTGCTGCCAGAAGGACGAGAAATCTCAATTTAAGTGTGGGATGCCAAACAATCCTTCACGGTGTGAGCCAAACAATTTGAAAAGCACAACATTGCAAAGATTCTCATTTTCCTTATGGAAAATCAGACTTTTAGCATTTTGATGTAGCAGGAAAACAAAAGCACAATGAACGGTGAGGTGCTTTTACATTTCTTTGAGATGATGGAGGAATACTGGTGTGTTTGTGTATGTGTTTGCATGTATTTTGTGGGCGAAGTTTCCCGCATGTATAATCAGGAAGGACAAATACTTAGATTTACATGCACAGAATGATAAGGCTAATCAAAGCAAATAATCTCAGCCAATGCAGACAATACCTATAAAAATTAGGGTCTGGTGACCTGAAGTTTTGTTCAGAAAATGGATGTTCTTTCCTACAATACAACGCAGTATTGTAGAAAGCCTTTCCTCATGATATGATCCCATATTAGATGGGAGAAGCTTAAATCACAGTTACCAAAATATGTATGTTTGGGCTGTATTTACAGTGGATCAGTCATCATTATAGAAACCAACATATTGGGAGAAATGCCATTATATAAAAGTAATACAGAGTTCCAGGAAATGGATGCTACGTACAATTTGGGATTAACATACCATGATTATCTGCCTTGACATGTTTAAATGCCATTTATTCATTTCACCACTGTAAGTATTAAGTTAAAAAACAAGAGAGCTAAAAGCCTGAATTAAAAAAAAAATGTTGGAAAAAACCCCAGACATTCTGTTCAAGAGACCAACAACTGCTGGGTATTTTGTTCACTGTCATGTTGCTTCACAGGGCTGCACTCCATTGGTAGTTGCAAGCTAGGAGGAGTTATGATTGTTGCTTAGCAGCATTACTACAGCTACTGGATTCAGGGAGGGCTTGTTTTGTTCATTTCTGAACAGATCAGTTCAGTTATTCTGTGTAACTATCAATAAATGTTTGTTCATAGGCTCTGCTATCTTGTATGCAGGCTAATCAATAGCCATCAGTTCACTCCAATTGTTTCTCCCTTTCCCCTTGCTATAACTATAAGTCTTCTGAGTTTAACATCTAAAGTTCTTTGGGGACAGAGAGAGGGGGATCTCAGTCCCTGTTAATTAAACCACAGAAACCATCCTTGTCTTTGTGCACTTAATCTTGCTAAAACATATGCAGTCAAACATTACTACTTTTAACTCCTCTCTCAACTCCTCTCTCACATGATAGCAGATGTAAAGGAAGGGGCGATAGGAAATGTCTCGTTGTCAGCTCTGTAGACCAAGCTAGCCATCTCAAGGCAATTACCATTTATGTGTTAAAATAACAAGGTTCTCCATTGGTTCTATCCAAATTCTTTCTGAAGCAAGATCAAATCCTGACATCTGCCTAACTTTTATCTTATCATTACATACTCCTATACAATTCCTGTATAGGGGAAAAGTTGGCTATTGACCACCAAACTGATCTTGGCTGATTAGTACTTGATTGGGAGATCACCAGAAAATCCTACATTTACCTTCTAGCTTCTGCTGTGATTGTTATAAGCTCATTGAAAAAGGGCATAATTCAGAAAAGAGTGTATGCTTCAATGTAAAAGATCCCAGATTAAATATCCAACACATGAAGCAAAAAAAAAAATTTTTTTTTTCAAGCAGAAAAGTTAAAAGTCCCCTGCCTTATATCTCTTCTCCCAAGGGTTACTTTTATTTCCTGTAAATAGCAAACACCAGGCCAGGTGAGCCAGTAGTCTGATATAATCTAAGGCTGCTTCATCTAGGACTTTCAAACCAGAACAGCCAGAAATCTATTATAAATGCACGTATACCCAACACAAAAATAATGGGGGAAATAGCAACAGCAGGTCTATCCATGCCCCTTTCATGGTAGACAGATGAATGTGAGAGCTTGAAAGTAATTAATCAAAGCAAACTTTCCAAATTTATCTTTGTTAAAAGCACACCTGTGCTGCATGCAACTTTGTGCTGATCCCGAATAAAAATGTGCAAGGTATTCATTCCCTATTGATATTCTTCTTCCTTTACTGCTGGGAAGAAGAATGAATCATGGGAGCAGCTTCTTAAATACAGATGCAAATGCTATGTAAGATGTAGAGAAATCTAACTGGAGAACCAGTTGCCATAGCTCCTTCTTAGTACATGCAATAATGGCATTTTCCATTTTCCATTACAAATTTGTATGTAACGGGTGGTACTGAAATTACTGGGAAGAGGGAAGCTGCATAATTGATAAAATAAATGTTAATGTATCATACTGTAAATGGCAAGGGAATTACCAAACTATAGGAGGATTTACTTTTGAGTAATATGCATGACATTGCAAAGGATCAGACTCACTAGAAGCACAAGCCTGTGGTGTCTGAGATGGCATCTCAAGGCCCATCAGCTGTTCATGGTCTCTGTCCTGTACCAATTGGTCCACTAGTTTCTTTAGCTGAAGTTACTGTTATTTAAGCCGGACATTCTGACTGCTGGAAGATATACTTGGATAAATATCCAGAGTTTCACACTGACCACACTTTTCATCTAAATCTCCCAATTCCATCCCTTCTAGTTGACAATTGGAGACTATTGGAGACTCATCTCTCTCCATTTTATATGCCCCCCCCCCAGGAATCCAGCTGAGAGGAGGGGCTCTGATTTGAAATTCTTTGAGTGGCAGATTCTATTTACTCAGTCAACCCAGTGCTATGAATTCAAAAAAGGGACCAGATTGCTCAGAGTCTGGTCTGTTTGTAAAGCAACCTTTTCTAACCTCACTCTTCCCACATGTGTTCAAGGAGGACAGAAAGACAAGTGACATCCTATGCACCATGACATCATCACACAGATGATGCAAATTACATTTGTGTTGTGAAATGATGCAAGTATGCAATTTGGGTGATTTGTGCAAATGACATAATTATGCTTTCTATTAGATGCCTATCCATGGGTTGCCCTTCAGGACCCAGAATTCTCAGAAGCGTATCAGGTTGGGGAGGGTATTCTAAGTGGTGACCTGCAAAAAGAGGATTTATGGCATTGCTGGGAATTTAGTACTGCAAGTAGTTTTGCAGATCTTTGTATAACAAAGATGAAGTGAAAAATAGAGCTGGATCCATTTTGGGGCACTTGGAATGGCTCTTTATGTACATCTGAACCTGAATCATTTGTTTTTTAACAATATATCTAAGTCTAGTTTGGTGTTAGCTATGTTATATCATAGCTGTTGAAGGACAGCATTATGACTGGGTATTTTGGGTATAAATAAAACCACTTTGGATTTTAGTGATGGTTGCACTCCAAAACAGGGCTGTCTGTAAGGATGGGAAGGGATCAAAAAATTTAAGATGGTGGCTGCAGCTGTGTGATTTGAGCTCTTCCCTTTTTTACATAGGATGCCCCATGCTCCAAAGAATAGACAAATACCTGGACAAATAAATGAGTCATGCCAGGGCAAAAATGAAATTTGATTTAAATTTCATTTGTATTTAGTAAATGGAGACAAAAGGGTTGAAGAAAAAGGGAAAACAAGTTGAAGCTGTTTCCTTCCCTCTGAGGGTTGCTGTACAGATAGTTAATCTTATGAAAACTGAGATCACTTAGCCTATGCTCTAATGATTTGCCTTAAATTATTTGTTGGCTAAACAAAATCATTATCCCAACAAATAATATTCGAGGCAGTTAAGAGCAACTTGTTACTCTTTACTTTACTTGTTTTTAAAAAGTAGACAAATACAGCAGTAAGAAAAACAAAACAACCAGTAAGAGTTACATTGCAATTTCTATGGAGGCTGCTCAGTGTGTTCCTGACATGTTCATTACTAAGAATATCAAAAGGCCTGAGAGCTACATTCCCAAGAATTCCTTTCACAGGTTGCTGATAGCTCTATGGTGCAACAAAACCCCTCCTGCAAATTCCTTACAAGTAGATGCCATTTCTGTCAGATGGGTTTGGGCTAAAATGTGCACAGGACACGTCAAGTAGATCATCTGGGCTGTGAGAGTCATCATAGAAACATAGAGTTGAAAGAGATCATTTAGTCTGTTGAGCCCATCCCCTGATCAGGGTAGGAATCCAAATTAAAGCCTTCTCAACAGAAGGCTGTCTAACATTTTACATCCAATGAAACAAAGCCAACCTCTATGGAAAATTGATTACTCTTACAAACTTCACCTTACATCCAAAGGAGGTCTGCACCACATTCATATTAGAATAAGGATGTGTGTAGAGACATTTTAGAACCTTTGGCAACTCTATCTCTTCAATGAACACATTTACACCAGCTGAGTTGGTTCCAAGCCACCAGATGTGTACACTTTGCACATCTGCAGCATACCTCCTTGATACTGTTTATCTGGCTTGTGCATGTTCATTTCAAAAGCAGAAGAAAACAATCATCTTGAAAGGATAGCTATATAAATTCTTGAATTTGATTTCTTCCCCTTGTACTTTACTAATGTTAACACCATGATTAGCTATTGGTATGGAATGGGTCTAAGTCAGAGATGGGAGACTTATGGCCCTCCCTATGTTGCTGAAATTCAATTTCCAGCATTCTTCCTCATGGCCATTCCCAGGTCATGGTTGTTTTTTTCTCAGTTTTTATGAATTAATATGAAACAATTGATGGTGATAGTACAATGACCCATGTTGCAATGTAAATACCCTGATGTTGTTTTGACATTGTATTTTATTGTCAATATTCTTATAGTTACCAATTATTTAAAAATCAGTACATTAGTTTGTGAGCCAGCCAATTTATAAATAACATAGACTAGTGTTCTCAAAGTAATATTCTTGAAATGACTGAGACTACAACTCCTAGGAGCCCTAGCACATCTGGAAGGTGCAGAATGGAAAAGTTAGACATGAATAACTAAATCAAGCATATTAGAAGAATGACCTGTAGATTCAGCAATAGCATTTTGGGAAGGAATATTCCAAATAGAGATGGTTGAAGAATCTGATATTTGTGAATTTTCAGTTGATTTGACCTCCTGAACTGATTTGTTATACATACAAATCACCATACATATATACTGTATATTTTTCATTACAAGTTTTTTTTTAAAAGAATAAAAACTGCAACAAACTAAATCAGAACAGAAAAACTGAAAAAAGAAAGAAAGAAATAATAGAAACAGATAAAAGTGCAATAGAAAAAGAAAATAGGGAGAAAAAAAAAAAGAGCAGCCATTCAGCTGAAGCCAGAACTTTTCCTTTTAGACCTGATGGATACACAGTTAGAAAAGAGTCATGGAAGATTATTTCAATATATGATTACTGCGGCAAGATTATTATACTCACAAAGATGGAAAGATTCAACACTTCCCACTGTGGAGAAATGGTTGGTGAAACTGACTGATCTTGCTGAGCTGGATAAACTGACTTCTCAAAGACAATTTCTACATTTATTAGCAACTGGCAATCCCTTATGGACTTTGTGTGTAAAAATGAAAAAAATTGAACTTGTGATTTATGGCTTTGATGATTAAATAGGATAGATTATAGAAAGAAGACAGTCATGATGTAACTTTAGAGAGGGAGGTTAAAATATAACTTTACTTACAACTGCTGTGAAGAGTATCGGAAGCCACCGCTTTATGTCTTTATATTTTTCCTCCTGAACTGATTTGTGATTAAACTGTCATTACTGTACATCAGAATTTTGCAGTTCTCTCAATTTTTGGTAATGCATTTTGCAACTGAAAAAGACAGTAAGTTACATCCATTAAGATAAAATACATTTCAAAATGCATGCATTTAGATTAATAGCATTGTGACAACATACAGTATATTACTGTATATATTTACTACCTTTAAAAAAAAGTATATATTAAAGAAATTTGGGACAAAACGAAATTTAAATGAACATAAATGAATGACGAGAACTCTATCCAATCTTACTTTCAAGCTGACAGTGTTGCACTGTTTTCACCAAATGATGTTATTCTGTGATGGAATGGAATTATGAAGGCCAGGCTCAGGGAGATAAGCGTGTTCTTAGTTCACCGGAGGAGCATGGGAAGATCAAGAGGATGAGGCTGGCACCTCCCTGAGGAATCCAGGGGGTTGTGGCTGGCTGGCTTGGGAGCTAGGTTTCAGTCTGGGGAGATTTTCTGTATAGAGGTTATAGCTAATAAACACAGCTGAACTGGATTTGTATTGTCTCTTGGAGTTCCTTGGGTTAAACCTGACATATTCACATCCATGAGTAGCACTAACTGACATTGGAGTGCTAAAGAGTGTAAAGTGAATGAAGATGTAGCTTTTAATGCAGGAAGGAACTGAGGACCATCAGATATTATAGAACTCAGATTCCCATCTGTTCCAGTTAACATAGTCCATACTCAGAGTGATGGGAGTTGTAGTCCAACAGTGCCTAATGGAACTCTAGATCTCTAACAGATCTTGAAATATCAGGCCTGGCAAACATTTGTTAAAATTAGGTTCCAGCTACATTGTCAGTTTCTTGTTCCAGAGTCTGCTGCATGGCTTTCTATCAATCTATCTGACAGACAATCTGTTTTCATTTCTTCTACTATGTAAATTAAGATTTCCAATTGAAAAAAAAAAATCAGTAAAGCTGGGCATCAAATTTTTTCTATGCATTTTTTAAAAGATGAATTGCTTTTCTAACATGTAGGTGCAAACATAAAAAGATATAAATATCCAAGTAACTGAATATATTGCACTGTTAGGGCCCAAGCTCATAACAAAGATTATATCAGATGGCATTACTCAAGAGCTTCTCTTAATGTCTATGTGGTAGAAATGAAAAAGGTACAATTTTCCTGCTGTGTCTACAGTCAGGGATTTGTGAAATCCTGCAGGGAATCAAGGATGATCTGCCTTACAAATTTCAGTGTGTAATTTCTCAGCTGTCTGATTGTATGGAGTTTGCCAGAAATGCCTATATTACATTTTAAATTGCTCATAAGCCAGGAGTTACAGGCAAAATGTATTTCTGAATTCCTGCAATCTCCAGAGTTTTTCAAAATAATAATTTTTTAAAATCCAAATGTTGAAAGAATGTTTATGAGTTTGGCAAGTGTTAGCAACCTGGTACAAGTCTCAGAAACAGTGATAAAAATAGCCATAATAAATAAGAAGACCCAGAATATAGTTGTGCATACAGATAATTTAAGATAACAGATAATTTAAGAACTTTCATCCAAAGAGAGCCTGAGGTACTGTTAAACTTTGTTTTACTATTTGGCTAAAGCAAGCCACATATTTGGTAGCCACATGAAAGTCTGATAGAGTGGTGATATCTTCACAAGAAACTTAACTGGTAACTGAATTCAGACTTGAAGGTGAACGCTAATCAGTCTCAAGATCGTCAGCATCTCCTGCTCTCTCAAATGTTCTGCACCCACATTTTACTGCCACCTTCTACATTTAAAATGTCTTACAGACTACTAAGAGGAGACATTTTCTCTTTATGAAGTCATTCTTCTAAATTACCCTTTCTCTGGCTTAAGTCAGCCTTCTTCAGCCTAGGGCACTGTCACCTAACCTGGCCTACATTGGCAGAGAATTCTGGGAGCTTTGCTCTCACTGTACTCCAAGTTGGCAAGCTGGCTTAAACTTCATATTCAGCATCAGTTGAAACATTTACTTGTGTTCTGTTTCCACTGCCTTCAGATAAAGAAAGAAATCCAGCAGTTTCCCTGAAGACCAGATACATCCAGATGCCTTTGTTTGATTGGGTGGGTGGATAGTGGTACAGGGTAATGAACAAGCTACTGCAGACTATGGGATGTCATGGTGACAGGGAGAAGACCAGGTAGCACACAGAGCAGTGTGCCACCAGTAACATCAACATCCATGATAAATGATATTATTGGCTGGATGCTGCTGTCTACTGTTGCCACAGATACTGAAGAATCTACTTATGTATTCCACACCCCTCGCCTTCAGTATTTCACATTAAGGCAACACTTGAGGTATTCCAGACATGTTACTCTAGAAATCCATTCATTCCCATCCCATGTAGGATGATCAGTACTGTAATCTCATACATCTGGAGGACAAGAGTTCAGGGGAGACAGATCATAGGTATGTAGGAAAATGACAGATGGGGAAATGGTTGGACCTAAAGACAAGTGATGGGACTTGGCCTGATCATGCCAATCGTGCCCTTTTCAAGTTTTGACTGACCTTTTGTTCATGAAAATATATTGGTGGTCCTTTATGTAATATGTTTTGACCTGCGTCTGTTGTTTCTCTAGACGCAGTTTGAAATATCAAGCATGTTTTTACCATTTTCATCTTCACAAGGTCTGCTATAGGAATTTAGACATTCAGTTGCTCCTTGTAACTCTCCTTTCTCACAAATGACTTTCATTAATGAAATCTGATTGTTTTGCAATTTATATCTGCAAAACGTGATTGGAGCTAAGATATTATTGGTGTCACCGGTGGCTGTCATCCAGCTTTTCCAAATAATCTGCAGTGACAATCTGATTTATATTCCTGCAGTAAGATTTTAAACAGTCTTTGGTAAGTAGCAAAAATCATTTTAGTAAACTATCCAGACCAACTTTCCCCAATTTGATGAAGACCAGCAGACAAAAAAAAAAAAAAAGGAAAACCTAAATATGTATGAATGCCTGAATAGGACTAATAATCTGTCCTTTTATTCTTGCTTCTCCTTGTTCTTGGAATTCTAACACACTACGTGTCTGGTGTCTCATCTCCATCTTATTATTATTTTCACAATGTCTTTGATTTAACCCTTTGAAATCATCCTCAGTCCCAACTGAAAAGAAGCTGTTTCATCCGTCAAAGATGAGCCCTGTTTGCACAACACACAAAACTGGGTCATGAAGAGATAAGCACATTGTATGAACTCTATAACTTGCACAAAATATTGCTATGCTTAACTAATCCAGACAGACTTTGCTTTAACTCCAGATAGATGTGGAATTCCTATTTCCTCAGTAAGTTTCACTCCCTGGAAACACACAAAGTGGTAGTCGATAAAGTTACTCCAAGTTTGTCCAAGTTGCTGCTGATCCTGATCACACTATTGCAGGGTTTTCCCTCCAACAGATAGTAGATAAGGAAGGAAGTGTAGATTCTCAGCCTCTCTTATGGTCTGTGGGAGAACTAAAAAAAAAAGGTCAGCACATGACAGACTTAGCCAACTTGTTTCATGTGCAGCCAGCATGTAAAGATGAGTCTATTGACTGAAGAACGGAATGGCTGGATCAATATGTCTTGATGTCACAGCCCATGTGTTTTCACTGCACTTCCCCCAGGGAACCTGTGTATCTTCTCTCCAAGAATAGAAAGGTGAGCATCACTTTCATGCTTACACTATAAGTTAAAATGGATATCTTTGAAACTCTATCAGGATGTTTGGAACAGCTCATCCCTGATATCTGAACCACATCCTCCTTACTTCATTTTTGGAAAGCCATAAAAACATGACTTTTGTCATTTGGGGATGAGTAAGAACATGCTAGCATGAATGGAGGTACATCAAAATGTTTGATTGTAATTGTATTAACTGATTTTTTTGTTTGTTTGTTTTGAATCTCCTGATATTAATACTGTAAGTCGCTCAGAGCTTTGTTCTTGCCTAACCACTGTATGTCCATTTCCATTTCCATTTCCATTTCCATCATAAGCAATATGTTTTCTTCATGGTCTCTGCTTCCTTTTGAGGACAGCCATTGGTGTTACCTGCTGCTTTAGTGCTCTGCTAACAAATTATCTCAAAGACTTAAATGCTTTTTTGAGTTAAGGCTTTCAGATTTCAGAGAAATGTTCTGGCAGTTTAGTAACAATGCATTTCTTTTTCCTGTAGGCCTCTCAAACCAAAAGGATTTCAGAATGTACCAGCACAGAGTTTTTAGAAAGCATCTGTGATGGAAAAATAATAAAATAAAGCTGGACACTCTCCCCCTTCCCCCTTGCCTCTCCAGCAAACTTTTTACTCCCCCCTCCCCCTTGCCTCTCTTTCTGCCCCCTCCTCCCCCTTGCCTGTCCTGCAATCTCTTTTCTCCACTGCCTTCTGCCATTCTTTGCTCATGCAAAACAGGATCAGCTCCAAGCTGTTGCATGACCCAAGAGTGACCAGGTTCCGCTGCCAAAAATAGCCCTCTTAACACTATCATACTGAAGCAATGGGAGGGCCATCACCTGTCTGCTCAAGGGTTTGCCATGGTTCTTATCTCACAATAGAAACTATTTATCCCCCATTTAACACCTATCCAAACCTATTGTCGAATCAGATCTCTCAGATTTCCCACCTCTCAACCTCAAATTCTATGCTTTTCTATTGTTCAGGGTCCTTCTTTTTTGAAAGCAGGCACCCAAGGATCATTGCAATAAACATGGTTCTTCTTCTCAGCGTTGTGCTCCTGTCTTTGGCAAAAATTCCACGACACATCGATCTAAATAAGTTCAAAACTAGTAGCAGAAATATAGAACCCTGCAGGCAGCTTCACAGGGTCATCATCCCATTTCCAAAGCCAAAGCTCCATTTCCAGTTTAGTCTGTCAGCTTAGAAAAAATCTGATTTTCTTTCTTATGTGGAATAAAGACTGAGTGGTGGAAAGATGAAATGGAGAAGAGAGAGGCTTTCCCCAAAATTGGAAGTAACATAAAGAACCACTTCTGCTATTATGCAAGTGGCTATGGAACTATTCAATAATCGTTGATACATCTTTTAGCTGAAATGAAAATGGTATGTATGTTCTTTCCATCTAACCTTCACCTTTATAGTAATGGCAGTTTCACTGGAATCTATATCCTCTTTTACTCTTGCTACAGAACTGCAGCAGTAAAGCCAGTAAATGCTGTAATACAGCTCTTTGCAGATGCACTAACAACCATAACTGTGGTATTTATCAGATCTCATCAAAACATTGCACTTTATGTTCTGAACATAATTTAAATTAACAATTGAAGCAGAGGGTTTGCTTAGGCTTCCCAATTTAGCCTAGCATCTTATCATTCTTATCCATTTTTGAACTGAAAAGAGGAAACTAGCGCCATCAAAGGTAGTTATGAATTAAAGAGTAATAATGCACAACATTCAGTTGTTCTTCTTTTAAAAAAAAAAAGGTTGCGCTTGTAAGACTGTGCTTGTATTTCTTCTTGGAGGAAAGGCTCTGCTTCAGATTAGACCCCGCTCTCCCTCTCACCCCCACCCCCAGTTTAAAGTAGGTGAGAAAAACACATCCATACATTTCTTTCTCTCCCATTATTATCTGTGCATGACATAAGAAACATGTGGCTGATGTATTCCTTTAAATAGAAAAGGCAACCACTTGATTTCTGACTGCACGGATTGTATTATACATGTGTATACAACATTGGGATATTGATTCCTTGCACATACATGGGATGAAATCTGATCTATTCATTGCACTAAGTGGAGAAAGAGCCTGTTGTCCACCCAAAACTCAGGTCAATAGAAATAAAGGGAGCAGATGGACTTCAGAGTTTGACTATCTGCCTCCCTTTCAGTCAACATGCACAAACACAGAGGGCAATAATAGAGTTAACAGGGTATACTGTAACTTAGGTACTGTAAAAGTACCCATTTTGGGGTAACAGTTTACCAAATGGTAAGGAACTGTTACCTAGCAGCTGCTTTCCTTGTGGATATTATGGCATTTTCCTTACCTTATGGTCATGGGTATATTCTCCTCAGTGTTGGCTGGGTGTCATAGATCATGGCTCTGTTCCCAATGTGCGGTGAACCAAGTCAAATTCTGGCCTAGCAAAAATTCTTTATCAGGTGTTTTTACAGCATATATTAGCTAGGTCAAAAGGATCAGTAATGGACTGGAGAGGGAAGTTCCTAATATATGATGAGAAGTTGCAGGAGAGTGCTAGCAAGGCTACAGAATATCACCCATTTCTTTCAGACCAGTCAGCAGTGAGTGGAGAAGGTAGAGAAAAAGGAAACAAGCAAACAAACAAGCAAAGTCTCAGATGCTATAGCACCAGATACCATTCCAAACTTCCCCACCCCTTTTCCTCCAGCTGGTCAGGCTACCCACAGGCTACCCACAGTCCTTGTAAGGAAAAAACAGCCTTTAATGAAGAAGAAAGGAGACAGCTATTCTCAAATCCCAACAATCTGAACATAAGGAAACCCATGGAGGGCAGGCAGGAAGGAGAAAAGAACATATGCAAGTAATCCAGAATACAAAAGCAGGACTAGAAGACACCAGTAAATAGGGTAGAAGATACCAGACACTTATGTTGGGCCCACAGAGAGTGTTCCCAAATGAACTCTCCCAAGCAGAAGTAGATTACAATCACATTGCAAATACTGGGGCAAGGGGTGGGGGTGTGGGGCAAAGAATCTCTTCTCCCAACCTTTCACTGGGGTGGTGAACACAGCCCGGGAGCATCACATTCACACAGGTCCCACAGATATTATGGGATAGAAAAAGCAATTATCAGTCTGAAGGCAAATCCTAATCCACCTCAAGGAGGTGGCCTAAAGAACACCATCTTGCTTTCTAGTGACCAAATACCTGCACCATCACCAGTCATGATCAGCTGACATAGCAGATGAAGAGCTGCTGCTGAGGGGAAAGATCTGCATGGCATAGGCTGGTCACTCAGGATAAGAGGCCAAGCTAACCACCACCTGGCATACCTGTTGAAGAGACATCCTTATTTCAGTAACCATAGGGAGGGGCATTCCAAAATACCATGGTATCATGATCATGGAGTCCTTGGGGTTCTCTGAGCTTCGTTCTTTTCTTGCAAACATTTCATTACCCAGCTAGGTAACATCTTCAGTGCTAGAATGGGATGGGGTTTGCTCTCTGTTCATATACTGTGGCATGCCCTCCCAGTGCTGGTGGGGGTGGGGGTTTTGTTTTATTTTTTCCTCTGGTAGTTCCTTGATTAGGGTATTGTTTACTGCTTGATTGTGTGCCTGGTGGTAATCTCTGCTTATCTGGGTGATGAATGCTGGTGAGGAGATGTTTGTTTTCTTTTCTATTGTCTCTTTTGAATAGTGTGTAGATGTTGTTTATAAATAAAAAATAAAACAAAACAAAACCCACATGAAACGTTTGCAAGAAAACAACCAAGCTCAGAGAACCCCAAGGATTCCACAGTTCAATCCTGAGCTACACATATTCGCTTCTATTGGTATCATGTTAGTGACTGGAAAACCCGCATATACATCTATGGAATTCCCTTGATCTCCAGCTATGGCCTGAAGTATTATGCCATAATAGAACTTTCTGATTTAAATTTGGGCCCATGTTACCCTGGTATTAGAGTATGAATATAAAATCCATAGTCCTACCCATCAGTGACCTCTGGGGGAGGTCAACAATGTCAAAATGGTGGGCATGACTGGGTGAATGAAACCTAGAATCTTTGTATGTGTGTGTAATGCTAAAAAGGGGCAGAGTTTTGATCACTTGATCATGGCCACCATTTTGATGTCATTGTCTGCTCCTCCCTTGTGGACACCTCTGCTACCCACCACCACCCAAGGGAACCTCAGCTTTCAGAAGCCTGGGTAATCTTCCAGGCAAAACTCATTGAGCACACATCACTTCATCTCGTACAAGATTGTACAGGCTGTAGCTTTACCCAGTGCTTAAAGGGAGGTAGCCAATGTTGAATGCCAGCTTGTTCTGGGCTAGAGTCACTTGCCTTTCCAGAAATACAACCTGGTGCAGATTGATTTCTGTGTTGTGTGATGGGGGCTCTCTTGGAGGTGATTTCATCAAACATCAGAGGACATTTGCAGACTGGCCTACTTACCTGTTCCTTATCAAAAGGACAGTGGCAGCACCTTATGGTGGTGTTGCCTGCATGATATATGGCAGTTAAGTGAAGAAACAGCCTCTGCCTGATCCAACTCTACAGCAGCAGACATGCTGGTACCAGATTTGAGTAGATCAAGAAGGTGCATGGTGATGAGTCAAGGGTATCACTCCAGTTAGGAATTCCAAGGAGCACCATAGCCTGGCCTTGTCCTATAGCACAACAGCTATACCAGCTCTTCATCCCATGTCACTTATGCTACAGAAATGGTTTCCAAAATCATTCTGAGATTGCTCTTCACCTGTTATTGCCTTCTGGGATGAGAAAGAGGGAGAGATATGCCAGCAGGAAGGGAGACAGAAAGGACCAGACATCAAAAGGTAACAGGGAATGCTGGTTGCAAGGACAAACACCTTAAGAGCCCATAAAGCTGTTGCCACAGCAGGCCTGTGAAACCTGCAATGTCCTTGGTGCATCAGGGGAACAGACTTTAAAGCCAAATAGAACTATTATGTAAAAATGCTGCAGCTGGGTCCCAAGGCCTTGAAAAGAGAGGCAAAAATATCTGTTGACTTGGAAATATAGGGGTGAAAATCCTAGGATTTAAAATCTTAAATCTTGGAGAGAAGGAGAGAAAGAGAAAATGAGAGAGAGAGAGAGAGAGAGAGAGAGAGAGAGAGAGAGAGAGAGAGAGAGAGATCTCTCTACTAAGTAGATCTGTGTATATATGACTTTTTTCTTTTCAGCAATAAAACTATTATCTATCCATCTCAGTCTGTGAACTCCTGCTGTTAGCTAGCTACAGAATATGAAGCAGATTTTTCTAGAGAGCTGGGATTTATTGTTCTGCCCAGGAGAAAAGTTTGACATAGGCATTGTTTATGACCTGGATGCACTTAAGGCAGTGGAACCATGGGGTTGAGAAAGCAGGGTTCTCTCTCTCTCTCTCTCTTTTTAATATATTTTTATTAGAATGTTTCAATGTAGTAAAATATACAAAACAAACAAGAACAACATGCCTTCTGTCTTTTTTTCTGTCAAGTAATTATCATCTTAAATTTTTCCCAAACCTCTTCATCCCTTTTTAATCCTTAAATCCTGAAATCATCAATTCATTTTTTTCTTCTTTCAACAAAAAGAACCACATAAGGTTTCCAGTTTTCAGCACTACTTGAGTCTTAAGCTATTGTTAGTTAAGCAATGGAAGGACCAAAGGACACAACTGTTGGGCTGTGCTTAGGGTATCAGTTGGCCTTAATCTGGCCCTGGTTGCACCCCTTCCTCCATGTGCTGCAACACCTTCTTTCCTCCTCCTCTTCTTCAGACATCACACTCTGTTTGGAGGTAGTTGGTAGGGTGTCCAGAATGCCTAAGTGAGCATACTGAGACTGTCAGTACTCCTGAACTGTTTGCAGAGCCCCTATTCACTACTATTCTTCCTATTTCCCTGGCATGAACATACCTTCAATACTTCATTTGCAATTACTGTATGGTGCTCCAGTGGCTAGGGATTGTCATTGGGCAGATGTGTGTCTGTGTCTGTGTGTGGCATTCTGGAGACATGCATTCCTTGCTCATGGGGTCTTGTGGAGCTCTGACTGCAGGGACCAACACTGTTTCAGTGATACTGAACTACTTCTCCTACTCTTGGGTATCGCTGCTGATAGCGGTAGCTCTTGGAGCATCCCTGGGTATGGATATCTGGCTAGCTTCATGGCTACCCAGGATGGACCTGCCTCTGTTGAGGGTCTGTGGATTACTCTGAAATTAGTGCATATATTTAGCCTTGGTGGGACTCTAAGAAGTTTGATTAGTTATTTGGAAAGTGTATCTGGAATGCAGACACTATTGTCACTGGATCCTGGAATCTCTCCTCTTGGATTTGCCTCCCTGACTGAGGGTGAAACCTTTCTGTAACATCAGATATTCATTCTTCTCAGTGATACTTTAGTATCAGTCTATTGAAATACTGCCTGTTATAGAGAAATATTTGGATTTGTGTAGTTTCCACCTATAATAAAAATAAAATAGGAAATGGATTAATAATTATTCTGTGTTTGTTTTACAACAGATTTTTAGATGGTACTTTTTTGTTTTCTTAGACCTCATTTAAAACCACAAAGAAGAGTAAATGTTTCAACAACTGCCAATATGTACATGTGTGTGATAGCTATTCAATCAGTTTCTTTAAAATCCTTGTCCAGGTGGTTAACTTTCATGGGCTCAACATTTTAGAAGTGGAATATTAATTGTATGTATGTTTGAAATCAAAATAAAGTAACCTTAATAATGCAGATATCTATCTCACTGAGCTAGATAGAGATAGATTTAAAGGAGTCACTTTTTGTTCTATTAATTTCTGCTCTGATGGGCTTCTTCCTCCTCTTCCTCTTCTAAATATATATTGAAACACATAAGAAGGAGATAGATTATAGTAGTTAAATAGAAAGCCCTGTAATAAATATGTCACACTTATAACAGATCAGATGGTCTCATAGGACAGTCTTCCCGTACCTCTGTTAGAACTGAGAATCAACAAATTCCTAGCCAGTATGTCATACGTACAAATATACATACATACATACATACATACATACATACATACATACCCATGAATCTCACATTCTTTCAGGATAAAGCACAGGAAAAGAGTAAAAAGTCGTATGCAAAAGACATTAAAGGCAGGAAATAAGAGAAAAGGAACTCTTGTTTACACCAATATCATTTACTATAGCTCTCTATACCTTGTTTTTTTTTTTTTGCAAACCATCCTTGCTTCCACTTTTCTGATTCATATATTGCCTTTTGTTCTTTAAACTTCCCATCTTTTTCTTTTTGAAGATTTCAACAACTCCATCCAGCTTCAACTTTATTGACCTTCCTCTTCTTTTAATTTTTTTGAGTCACTTCTCATTTGTTTTCTCTTTATGTCCCAACCACCCCAACATGCTTCACTTTTGAATTCAATTAATTTGTATTCATTGTCCATTTATTCTTGATCTTGATCTTGATCTTATTGCTTCTGGTTTTCTTATATACACTACTCACTGTGAATACCCCATTTTCACTGCATTCAACTTACTTTTGCAATTCTCCCAACATACCTAAGTATATTCTTATATACAGGCATTTTTCCTTTTTTTTTTTTCTTGACATTCAGTCCTTGCAACTAACCATATGCTACCCATTACTTTTGTAAGCATGTTTTAACATTTCTCCATCCATCTTCCCAATTAATAAACATTGCTACCAAGGTACACAGATTGATCTACTTGCTCTCATCTTACATTCTATTTTTCTTATGTAATACACTATTCTGGTTTTGATCCTTTAACGCACACTGTGTCTTACTAAAATGTGTTACGTGAAAAGTGCCGTATTAGCTGGAAATTCTGGGAGTGACAATCCTGATATGAATAGTGCCAGGATGTGTTGCCCAGTGTATCTTCTCAGAGGAAGATTCCAACACTTTCACCACTACTTGAATTATCCTGTATTTAGCACCTCACTGCTATCCAGAACTGTCCCCAGGAATGGAATAAATGATTGATAGCCTCAAAGCTTATAATGAAACTAGTCTTGAAACTAAGTAGGCCTAGCTAATGTTAATGCCTGTATGAATGACTTAAATTACATATAGGGAGTATGTGTATGCCCTTTGAGTTCCATAACTGGAAGATGCAGGAATTTCTTTCATGTAACCCTCTTTATCACAAGTGCAACCATTTTTACAATCATGATGATGAATCAAATCATAAAAATCTAAAAGAACAGGGAATACAAAAATCTCTGTATTAAAATTATATTATCTTGATGACAGAAGTCTCAGACAGCCTCAGAGGAATTCCAGTATGTACAAAACTATAACAAATGGAATATTATTTTGATTTTGTGAAAAAATTAACTTGTGCTCATTCTCCAGGTGATCATCAAAATGGGTTTAAATTAAAATTATGCCCAATTTTTTGGGAGTAAGTCTCACTGTATTGTTTGGGATTGTCTTCTGCCTGAATGTGCAGAAGATTATGTTGCTGTGCTGCTTTGGCATCAGGAGAAGGAAGCTTTGTGTGCTTCAAGGGAGGATTCTAGGACTGCCCCCAGTTCCCTGTCTTAAAATGTATTTGGGTATCAGAATTTGTATTGATTCACCCTAGGAGTTAAATAAGAGCATTTAACGTAAGACTAATAGAAAATTTAAGTAAGACATTGATGCCTGAGGTGGATGTTGAGATTCCTGAGGAATGTGTTCTTCCTGCTTCCAACTAAGGTTCTATTGTGGACTAAATATCTCTGAAAGAGCAGAGACAGCATTGCGGCAGTGAACAGAGGCCAGTGAGGATTTCTGTCTGGTGAAGTATTTCCAGATGAAGGAGAGAACAAGAGATTGCCCACCTACACCCCAGACTGCTGTTCCTTGTGAGGAGACTGTGGGATGGAAGTCTTGTGGTTTTCTCATGAGTAGACTATCAGCGGGTCAAGGGAGAAACAGCCTGTTTGCACACACAAATGCAGCCTTTTAAAGGACACTAAGTTCAACCAAACCCTCACTTTCTTAATAACTTTTGGATACAATCAATTTATAGTTAAAAAAAGGTTTTTGAAAACAGTGGGACAAAGAAAACAACTCTTGGTGAGTTAGCCTTCCTTCTGAATTACAGAAGAGGAAAATAATATTTTTAAAAGATTTTAAAATAATAGCAAAGAGCTTAACAAGATTTTGACTAAAAAAGTCACAAATGGATTAAGGGGACTGTATAAATTTGAAAGATTAATATTTCGGCAAAAGTGATTTTGGAATTAATTAAATAGACCAGACCTTTGTGGGAATGTTGATTGTCTGACATTAAAGGGAAAAGCAATTGGTAGAATTTACAAAACAAGGAGATAAGTGTAACATGAGATTGATGGTTTCATTAAAACTATGGAAAGACAGATTGGACTAAAGCTTTAAGGGAACAGAAAAGGTGGAAGAGGAAATATAAAATAGATAAGCCTGCCTTTTACTTTCATCTTCATAACTGATTTATTTTTGGATTATAAATAAAAGAATGGTGACCACCAGAAAAGCTGCAAGGCTTGGTGAGGGAAAGAGAGGGTCGTTAGAACAACTGACGGAAAAAGGAATTACTCCAGAAATATTACAAAAAATGGTTGAAGAGATGGGGAAGCAGGTTTCTGAATCTATCAAATCTGTTAAAAGTGAGTTGGTTGATCTGGAAGTGAGAATGGAAGAAAAGTTAGTAAAGATGAAAGAGGAGATGAAAAAAGAAGTTACAAAAAAATGGAAGAATCTATAGGACACTTACAGGAGTAGTTAAATTAATTAATGACAAAGTGGAAATTTTAGAAAGTAAAAGAGAAATCACAAACAGAGAGATGGAAAAGAATTTAGATAATCTGGCATTGCTGGAATTGAGAAAAAAAGAATTCTGCTTGAGACGTAGAGCAGTTCCAGAGGATCCTGGAGAAGACACCAGAGAAAATTTTTGGAATGGGATAAACATGATATGGAGGCAGAAATTGACAAAGTGTATTGAATTAACACATGATTTGCAAAATTAAGAAATGTACCAAGGGATATTCTTGTGCAATTTGCCAGGAAGAAGACTGGAGACCAGGTTTTGCATCAGCATTTACTACTAGATTGAAGATTAATAAATAGATTAATAGATGTGATTGTACTTAAAGAAATCCCAATCAGAATAACGTGCAAACAAAAAGAGTTGTTGTTTTTTTTTAACCAACAAGCTCAAACAGAAAAAGATACCATTCTGATGGGATAGATTGGAAGAGGTGATCCTGACTTTCAAACAACAGAGGTTTAGGCTGAATTTAGTCCAAAAAGCAAGAGAATTCCTAGAAAAATGGATGTGACAGAAGGCCCTAAGCAACAGCCACAACAGAAAACTGAGGAGGAAGCTACCACATTAGGTGCTATAGGTATTAACTTTTCTAAGTTTTTGGCATAAATATGGTTTTTAAATGCCTAACATGGAATATAAATTGAGCAAATGCTCCTCAAAAAAGAAGAAAATTATTTCACTACTTAAAAAAATTGAAACAGGATGTAGTTTCTTTATAAGAAATACATATTAGAAAAAAGGATATAAAATATTTGATTTGCAAAAATTTGGGTGAAGAATTTATTTCAGCAGGAGTCAAAAAGAGAAATGGAGTCATTTTGTATATAAACCTCCAATTACATCCAGAACTAATATTGACTGATAATTATGGTAGTTATGTGGGGGTTGAAGCTACTTTGCATGGGATCAGGACTCTGATAATGGGAATTTATGCTCCAAACAAGGATGAAATAACATTTTACAAAGGACTTATGGCCAAACTAATGGGCTTACAACATAAAAATTGGTGTTTAATGGGAGATTGGAATGGAGTAATTTGTCCACAAAAAGATAGAACTTCTGTGAAAGATATTAAAATGCCACAAGATAAATTACCCCCATTTTTTTTTACATGATGAACAATTTAGAGCTTGTAGATGCATAGATATACAAAAATGGTGATGCAAAAGAATATACTTATTTTTCTGAAAGACATAGATCTTTTTCAAGAATCGATACGTTTTGGATTTCTAAAAATTTGATTACTAGTGTTGACAAAGGGGAGATACTGCCAAAGACCTTTTCAGACCACAACCTAGTGACTTTAGCATTTAAAAGGAAAATCAGTTCCTTCAGATGGAGGTTAAATGAAACATTGTTGCAGAAAGTAATGGTAATGGAAAAAGGAAGTTGAAAGGATTTTTTGACAATAGTCTTAATAAAGGTACAGACACAGTGATGGTTTGGGATGCAAGTAAAGCTTTTATGAGGGGACATTTTATACAACATAATAGCAGGCTCAAAAAGAGACAAGAGAAAACACAAGCAATTTTAAATGAGATAAAAATGAAAGAAGAAGAATTAAAGAAATTATTTTCTTGTTGAATTAATGGACAAATAGGAAAGAGACACAGAAGACTATTTTTATATATGATCACTGCTGAGAGACTACTATATACACAAAATTTGAGACTCTGATGTACACATTCCACAAAGGAGGAATGGTTGGTGAAAATGATGGAACTAGCGGAGATGGCAAAATTAACTTGTTTGCTTAGAGAAAGATCAACCATTATATTTATTAGTGACTGGAAACCCCTTATGGACTTTTTGCTGAAAAAAGAAAAAAAATGAACTTGTGATTTATGGGTTTGACAATTAGAAAGGTAGCTTATAGAAGAAGGAAATTATGATGTAACCTTAGAGAGGGTAAATTATGAATATATTTATAACTGCTGTCAAAAGATCGGAAGACGCTTCTTTATAATCTTTTCTTATTCTAGTTTATTTCTTACTTATTTTCTTTGTTTCTTTTCTAATATTTGTATTGCTTTTATTTTGTTAAAAATTCCTTCAATAAAATTATATTTAAAAAAGGAATGCGTTCTTCCTGAATTTCAATACCAAAACAACTAATTTGCACCTCTCTCATATTAATTATCTCTTGCTTCTACACTTCAGGCCATTCTTGGGTGAAAAATCATGTCAGCATGCATTGTTAAATAGATATCTTGAGAGAAAACAAGAAAAGATTATCTTGAGAGAAAATATATTTAACATAAATGTTTCAATAGATTGTTGTCAAAACAGAATGGAACAGAGGAACACATGGAAAAATGAATCAGGTTAGATATGGATAGAGATTTGTCCACTCAGATTTTTATTTGTCTTCAGACCTGCCTTCATTTAACCTGTTGAAAATGTTCTGGAACACTTCTTCCATTTTCCCCCACTTGTGAAGTCATGCCATTTTTCCAGTGTTTCTTAAACTTTTTGCAGTTGTGGTCCACAAAATAAACATTTGGAAAATGCAGGGACCACCTAATTAAATAAACATACATACCACTCCTGATGCTTTTATCTTTAAAAAGCTTGGAAGCTCACATAGTTTGATGAGTAACATAATGATCATGGTTGCATTTGTGTATATTTTCCCATTCCCTTCATTTTAAAAGGCTTTTTCAAACTATATTTTGTAACAAAAACATTAATACAAATTTAAGTATTTGTTTATTAATTTAATTATTTTATGTAGCTCATTTCTTAATAACAAGACATCTTTGCACAACCTTGCTGGTCAAGAATATTCAGTAAGAATCTCTGAGTATTAGGGGCTAGAGGCAAGTGGATCTCTAGTCCAATTAAATCTCATTTTTAGATATTCCCCACTGCATTTCCTATTTGCACTTTTCTTTTTGGTTTGCTTGTGGAAGATCACAGTCCAACTGACTGTCAGCACAGGCAAGGAAGTAGAGATTGAGATTATAAGTGGATTCTAACAACTGATTGTTCACACATATGGGGCAGCAGCATTGAGGTACTGAGCAAATATACTCTCCCATGAATGTGGAGAAGCTGTGATGGCCATCTGTGGTTTACTTCCCACCCATAAAAACATCTTGGTAAATTTACTGGAGGTCTCAGCAGGTGATAGCACTTGGCTGACCTTCTCTTGGCTACTTGGATTGGAAACCATCTGCAGATTTCAGGTCTGTAAGCTATGCTGGGAAGTGTAGAGGAAATAGGGAATGGCCTTGAAGCACAGGAGGAAGAGCTGCCACCAAGGCAACAATCAAGCAAGTGTGGCTTGAGCCCATTCCAAGAAACTAATCTGAGTAAATGTCTCAGGCTCCTGCCTAATTCACATGAACATAAAAAGAGGGAGGGAGGGAGAAGCACATTCAGACTTGCAAGATTCTGTTACTACAGCTTTTCCAATAAAAGTAATTTTAGACCTATATGGCATTGGTTTTTTAGTCAGGTCTACCTTATAGGGATGACAGGAAGGGAACAAACCTCACCAAAGAGAGCAATGACAAACCTAGTTTGACACTGTTGCCAAGAAAACTCTACTAGATTTTATCCATCTTGAATTCTACTAGAAGCCCATATTATAGCTCAAGAATTTTACCCTATTTCACCCCTTTATCTACTACTGCTATTAAAACAGACAAGAGCAGTAGTAGAGTAATAGTACAGTAAAGTGAAACATCAGCTAATTAAAGTCCTTCTAAAATTAAACCACATTTGTTCTTGATTGGCTTATTGTTTTTCTAGTTTTTTTTTTAATACTGTACCTGTAAATCAACAGAAGGCTTACATTTCCAGATTGTTCTGCTTTAAAACCCATTATGCCCACACAAAATAAAGTTAATGCTTCTATTTGAAATTAAAACAAGGGTTGCTCCTTTTCCAATGTCCTGTCAGCTGTCATGATAAGATGTCAGCTTACTTAATTTGCAATCTTCTCATTAAGACACAAACAAAAATAATGATCTGCATTTCTTCAAATTTTGCCATGCACTTCACTGTAGCTGTACAGAAAGGTGTACTCCTGGGAATGCTTTTCAGTGTAGCCTGCAGTACAAATGAATATTTTAGAGTGGCTCCTTTGGTTTATGGTAGAAATCATGATGGGAGATTCAGGTAGAGGCCACATACAATGGAATCAAGATATTAACAGTTTTATGGTTCAAGGTCATCACTTTCAATTGTACTTAGAAGGCCATAGACAATAATGGCAGATGCTATAGCCAAAAGCGTAAATGATTCCCCAGTGATCCTGCTATATCAACATTAATTATAAAGAAGTATCCATCTATCTCTGTCGCTCTCTCTCTCCCCCTGTTCCAACAAAGGGACGAGGAATGAGCATAACTCTCTGTTCAGGGAGCAGTATTAAAAGCAAAGATCAGGCTAGTTCCATTGAAAGCAAGTAGGTATTTTCAATCACTGGTTGCAGGATGGGATCAAAATGAACACTCCACAACAGTGAAGACAGCCTTTGAAGTGAAGTGATGGTTCTGGAATTGGCTGTGCTACCATTCTGGAGCCTGTTAACATAGCCCAGTGTTTTTCAGCCTTGGCAACTTTAAGACATATGGACTTCAGCTCTCAGAATTCCCCAGCCAGCATGGCCGGCTGAGGAATTCTGGGAGTTGAAGTCCACACGTCTTAAAATTGCTACAGTTGAGAAACAGACATAGCCAGTGAACTTCATATGGAATAAAACAGTAAACTCCGTAGGAAAGACTGGAAAAAAGTACAAAACCTTTGGAGCCTTTTTTGTCCGGTAAGTTTTTTATATACAGCATTCAGAACTAATTGGAGTTTCTTAGCTTAATTTTCTTACATATTGTTTCATTTTTCATTGTGTGAGGGAATGAAGAAAAGAGAAATTTCCATAGCAATAGAACAATTTTAGCTTACAGAGCATAAATCACTACCTCCCATTAGCCAAATGTAGATCTTCATAATTGCTAACATTTTGCTTGATAATGCTAATTGGACAGTCTGTCACCAAGGTTTTGATTTAAGCCACACACTTTTCTCAATTTAGATGTGAATGTACTTCTAGATTCTTCTCTGTCTGGACCAGAGGATGAATAAAGCAATTCGCTCTCCTTAGAGTATTGCCACGTTCATGGCTCTCACACTATGAAAACCAAACATCTTTTGAAATAGAATTTAACAACTGATGTGTAGGGCAACATTAGTTTGTAATTTGGTGATTTGGTCCTGCCGGGGATTAGACAAATACCATTCTTTTTCTCTCATGGGGCCATCATCCCACCTGTTTTCATTCTGAGATGCATACTCCAGACTAAGGAATTGCAGTTTAGAAGAGGTTTACCTCATTCACTATAGTTAATTCTATTTTTTGCCTACCCATCTTTTGTTTAGCATCTCTGCCTCAGGGCCCAAACTATGAGACTTGTTTTTATAGTTACCTAGAGGTAAGATAAACTTTCTTAGAACATGATTTTCAGAAAAATATCTGAGAACAAAATGTTATTTTGAGATTCTCTGAACTATTAGGAAATATTTGGGTGGACAATTTTGGTCATGATTAAGGATCCAAGCCCACTATATTCTAAAGTAGGACTGCTTAGGGAATCTTAAAAGCCTTTATTCCTTACAGTCTTCTGTTTTTAATTGTTTATTAGACATCAACATAAAATGTCAATATCATTTCTTTCTAGCGTTGCACTGTGTCCTCATCTTAAAACCATTTTCTGAGCATCTTCTTCTTGCTCAATCTCTTTAAAGTTACTGACTGTTGATGAAAAGACTCAGAATGCACTTGTGAATTAGCATACAAAAGTGACATGGATAAACTGGATGCAAGTACTGAGTTGATTGCTGTCTGAGCTAGGAAGTTGAAGAGATTAGGGCACTATTGCATCATTGTTCATGTGTTGCAATGGATGTGCTCCTTCCACCTAAAGATCTTATCTCCCAATTTGTATATGTGACATATGGTTGCCATCAGCAAAGTCATTGAGCGGTAGACTTGTGTGGTATTTCTAAGGACTCAGTGTGTGTGCCTGAATTTTTGGGGGGCATTTGGGAATTTTCTGTGTTTGGGTTAGGGGCTGAAAGGGTGAAGGAAGCAGTGGCTATTCCACCACTATAGTAGTGATGTGGTCTATCCTCCGCCCATTTAATTGATATATGACTTCACTGAAAATGATTGCACTAAAGAAATCAATTAAAGTTTTCCAGAAGCCTGGCTTTTTAAAATTCTTTCTTCCTCAAGCAGTTTTCAAATGATGTTTTACATCTGCAGCCTCCCACAATCTTTATTGTATCTGAATGTGCAGAGAAATGGCAGCTAGCTTTTTTTTCCACAGGCAGATCCTTCGGAATATGAAGTAATTTTACATACCGTATCATGTAAAATAAACATTCATATATAGAAGTCATTCAGTTATTATCCACTGATCTCTCTCATTCTCAGTCTCTCCACAGCCCACTCTTCTGTAGATGTACCTTGAATTATTATCTCTTCACTCTGATATACCTAAAGGATGACTTTGATGGATTTAGAGTTATACCAATGGAAACATGAAACAATCTCCTTTCCTTTTTTCTTTATTAGACAAGCTTTTCAAGAGAAAGCTTTCTCCCCCAAATTATCTTGTATCCTAAACAGCAGCTATGACCTTATTAACTATATTAGTATCTGGGAGAGAATGCTGGTTGTTCAGAAGTCCACAGGAGCTGAATATTAAAGAAAAGGCTGAAGGAGGAAGAAAGATATACTTTCACTCAAGCCAGTTTTGCAGATAATTGCAGCCAAATTTAAATTAGCATTTAACATTTGAATGTAGAAGAGCTGGTACTATCTGCTGCAAGAGAACATCTGTTAAACAATCAGAGTTAGATTTAATGGGGAACTCAAAGCAATTATCAAAAGGTTACAAACTAATTACTTATTATTAAAGTAGCCTTTCTACAGTTAAAAACAGCATTCCCCCTCTCATTTAGAAGACCATTTTTGGACATTTTTTGTCCCCTACCCTCTCTGCAATTGACATGGGTGTTAAGTTTATATAAACATTGCGGAATATTCTTTTCCTTCTCCTTCATATTTACTCTGAAAACAGTGAAAAGAATACATTACATTATAGAAAAAGTATCAGGTATATGAAAAGTATTTCAATATTTCCTTTGGCCATACATCATCAGCTGTAAATTTGAAAATGATTTTAAATGAAGACAGCCTGAATGCTTGAGGTTTTAATCTAAACAATTCTGTGCTAAGATCACCCTGATTCTGTTTACAGAATCTGTTTCTGTTTGAAACCTTTGTCCTTGCACATAAACCAATCTTAAACTGTTCAGTCCTGAAGAAAGCCCTTTGAACACATTAGACCAATAATCTACTGTTTAGTATTAGATACAAATGAGGTATTTCATGAGAAAAAGGGGATTTTAGCAGGATCTATAGGAAACTGAAAATTGATACTCCAAGCTGTGGTTTAGGAAGGACCTAGGTGCAAGAAATGTATAGGAACAAACTTTTAAATCCTCACAATGCTAAGGTATTCATGGGCAAAAGGGACTAATCCTGCATTCAAAGATCAATTAATAATACAATAGGATATAAATTAGGAGTGTGGCCTAGGTTTTGGGACCAAGCTACTGTGTCTTTGGAGTCATATTTGGAAAATGCATGTTTGGAAAAAAAGTGACGGTAAAAGGATTGTGGCTGAGAATAAGGCAATTGAGCTTTGGAAAATGAGCTTCTGAATCTTCAATATGATTCCTGAAGTATGCATTTTCAGTGCAGCTGGGGTCCTTTTAGAAGTTATTTTTCAATTTAATATTAGAGTGTTTTCATTCTTCAAAAAGATATTTCCAAACCGGGGAGGGGGGGGGCGGGGAGAAAGAGGAAAAAGGAAGGCAACAAAACAAAATTTCTTCTTCTAAGATGTTCTGCTCCAAGGAGTCTCTCTAATTTGTTTCTTAGGCTCTCTTTTGGGTTGGAATATACTGTATGCACCACCTCCCTTCACTTACATGGGGTTTTGCTGGATCTACTTCAGTTATACACGGGGGGAAGCAGTTTATTCATATTCCATTTGGGGGTGACAAATTGACTTTAATGACAAGGCCAGCATAACACCCAAACCAACAGACAAATCCTACACAAGCTGTCAAACACTGGGCCATATGGATGCAAATCCCCATTGTTTACTTTTTTTTTTTTTTTTAAGTGAACGCTGTACAAGCGAGGAACAAAAATCTCTCTTAAAATAAAACAGACGACAAATAAGAATAAGACCCTCGCCCCCAATATGATAATTCTATTTCCCTGAAGGGCCTCTTTCTCACTATTTTAAACCAAGCCATATTTTGATTTTTGCCCCCAGGGCTTCTCAAGATTGGCACCTATGCAGCTACCTCTTGGATCAGCCTCCCAAATGTTTGTGAGAAAATCTGGAAGTGAGGCTGCCTGCTAGTTGTCTTCTTTTTGCTGCAGAGAATGTAATACTCACAGCTGAAAGTTGCTCTCCTTCAGCCACATTTTTTGCAATACACTTACTGGGCTCAGTATGGTAACTTTTGTCGAACTGGCTCCGTTCGGTGTTTTGTTCCAATACTTCTCCAATTATTACTGTATTTTCATTTTGATTAGACAGGAGGCTGCTCTGCTTGCTTGTCTGTCTGCCAGTACAATCAAGCATGAGCCACAAGTATGAAAAGCAAATGTTGCTGAGAAATAGAGTTAAGTTACATATGCTCCAACTGTCCTTATTTTTGGTTCATGTCCCTAATCAAATACTGTCCTTGTTTTGCCTTTAGAGTTATGCCAGCTATCCCTTTGCGCTTTGGTTACACAGGTCCTCTAGATTAGAGTTCTCCAAGATTAGATCCCATTCCAGGTCTCATAACATTAACCCTGTGTAGGGAGTAGAGGTATGCTAGCTCCAGTGCCTATTCAAACATACACATGTATGTTCCTGGGTGTGGCACTGTGCTATATACAATTCACTTGCCAAGACCCTCTGGGTGGTGAATAATGAAAGGTAACAAAATATTTAAAATAATGAAAATGTTTAACAAAATTTGTAAAAATCAAATAGAATCAATATCAACCACAACATAAAATGAAAACAAAAATGGCAAAATCAAACATAGTGCTGGTTAAAAACAAAGAGGATCTTAAAATGATTGGGGAAAATAGAGAAAAAAAGTCTTTGCTTAGGACAGTGATGGCGAACCTTTTGGGCTTGGTGTGTCAAAAATTCAGAAAATGCCTAACCTGACTCTGCTGGTGTGTCACTCCCCTGCCCCCAAACAAAAGAGAAATAATTCTTTACATATTCATTTCTTTTAAAGAAATGCATCCAATCATGTGCGGTGCTATGTATTATATAAAGAAACATCAAATAATTACAAACATGAAATATAAATAAAACAAACTCAGTTTCTTTTGTTACTCAAACAGGGAAAATAGTTGTTGTCAGGTGTTGGTGAATGCTGGCATGTCACCCAAAACGTCATGGTGTGTCACCTTTGACACGTGTGTCATAGGTTCACCATCACTGGCCTAGGGACTACAAAGACTCAAATGTATTACATATGAATCTTCCTGCAGAAGGTGATCCAAAGCTAAGCTGACACTAGGTGGTTTTTTGGGGGAGTTTTTCCCCAAGTGGGGTACTGCCATCAAAAAAGCCCTTTTTCAGAGACCCCTTCTATATCTCACTTTTCATTGATGTGGATCATCCACTCCATTTTTTTCCTAGTTGTCCATCTAGTAAGAACCATTGCAGTCAATCATCACAGAAGAAATTAATACAATATATACAATGAAAGATTAAGACTTGAGTAAAATGTCATCAAGATAGCCAGGCATTGTCTCTGGACTGAGAACAGAGCAGATTTATCCAACAATGTTATTTTTTTTTCATCTGTGAAATACTGCAGAATGTGAAGCTAGCTCTTTATTTCACCTACAAAAAGTCCTGGTTGCATTGTTGATCAGATCAGCTGTAGATCAAACAGAAAGAGATTGTGTCTAGTAAAACAGACTCTTTCACAAAACATTATTTTTATTGCGTGTTAGTCCCCTTTTGCTTCTCTCATCACTGTCAAAAGCACCACCACCACCACTACCACCACACCTATAAATACAGCATCGTGCCCATCATGGAATGGGCTAATACTAAACAGGACTAATACTCTCAGGGTCTACAGTCTACAAACTGCCTTCAGGAATTCTAACTGCAAGCTTAACCCTCCCATGAAAATGGAATTAAAGCCTTTGTGGGAACTGATCCCATTACTTTGCTTTTTTTGTGCTGTGCAAATATTAATGATACTTCCAGTCCTCATTCTTTGCTCTTACACTGCAGTCTAGACTCACATCATCTATCATTACTAATAAATAGGAACTCTGCCTTTGCCAGGAAAGAAATGGCTATGGTTCAAGGTATGATATCAGCATATTTCAGAGATGGAAGACTTGGCAGCCAAGAAAGCTGGGAAATCTTAAGATAGCCCAAGGTAGGAATGGAAAGATTTGATTTATTACTGCTCAATGCCAATTTTGCATATGCTTGATCATAACTCTGTTCTGTCCCAATTCAGCCTCAGCCTGTGAATTAAAAAAAAAATAATGAAAACTCCCATTTAAATTGAAAGCATCATTTGCTAAAATTCAGATTTGTGTATATATTTCCCCTAAAATGCACCATATGTGTATATACAGGCATAGCTATATCATCTATCTCTGCCATCACAAATGGCCCATATTAACTTAGGGAATGCTTTTGCATTCAGATAAAATCCTCTTCCATCTTTAGAGCAAACCGCTACAGTTTATCAGGTGCTCAACCTGAAGACTGGCTTGGGATATTGTCATTATTGCTCCCATAACCATTTGGAAACCTAGGAGACAACCTCTGCTGTACTGATTTTGTTTTCCAAGAGAGACAGTAATCAATACTGTGGTGCTGCCTTTCCCTAGGGATGCCATAGTATGATATATGTGGGCAGGTTTGGTTTATTGAGAATAGACGTGATTCTTAGCTTTTTGTGGAACTTTATGAGAACAATAGCTCAGCGCTGAATAGGAAGCTGCTAGTTGGAATGCAGTGGAAGTGCTTCAAAAGCCACCTGGAAACTCAGATGGAAAGAACAGAGTGGGAGGGTGGTGAGGTGGAGGGAGGAAGTGAGACAGAAGGCCTGGAAAGACCAGCTTGAAGCCGAGATACAGACCCTGCTTAGGATTTTGGAATGGGAAGTTATGTTAAGAGAACAGAATGTGTGAAGCAGACTGTATTGGCAAACAAAGTCTGCTTGAGAGCAGGAACCTGTCACCAGGCAAAGTGTGAGGGTTTTTTTATTCATAGAAAGATGGGGGTGCAAAAGCTTCTAGAGTTTTACAAATCAAAATGCACAAAAATGACACGACAACAGGTCTAGTTAGGAAGGCATATCCTCCACGGCAGACTCTCAAGTTGGTGCCTTCCAGATACGTTAAATGTTCTTGGTGGAGATGATTTGAGTTGTCATCAAATCAGCTTATTGTTGTTGTTTAGTCGTTAAGTCGTGTCCGACTCTTCGTGACCCCATGAACCATATTGCGCCAGGCCTTCCTGTCCTTCACTGCCATCCTGAGTTTGCTCAGTTTCATGCTCATTGCTTCAGTGATGCTATCTAACCATCTCATCCTCTGCTGTCCTCTTCTCCTTTTGCCTTCAATCTTTCCCAGCATCAGGGTCTTCTCCAAAGAGATCTCTCTTCGCATTAGGTGACCAAAGTATCTGAGCTTGAGCTTTATTATCGATCCTTCCAATGAGCAATCAGGGTTGATTTCCTTTAAGATTGACTGGTTTGACCTCCTAGCAGTCCAGGGGACTCTCAAGAGTCTTCTCCAGCACCACAGTTCAAAGGCATCAATTCTTCGGCGCTCAGCCTTCTTTATGGTCCAGCTCTCACAGCCATACATTACTACTGGAAAAACCATAGCTTTGACTATGCGGATCTTTGTCGGCAAGGTGACGTCTCTGCTTTTTAATATGCTATCTAGGCTTGCCATAGCTTTCCTCCCAAGGAGCAAGCGTCTTTTAATTTCATGGCTGCAGTCTCCGTCTGCGGTGATCTTGGAGCCCAAATAAATGAAGTCTGTTACTGCTTCCATTTCTACCCCTTCTATTTGCCAGGAATTAATGGGTCCAGATGCCATGATCTTAGTTTTTTTAATGTTGAGTTTCAAGCCAGCTTTTGCACTCACCCTCATCAAGAGGCTCTTTAGTTCTTCACTTTCTGCCATGAGGGTGGTATCGTCCGCATATCTGAGGTTGTTGATGATTCTCCCTGCAATCTTAATTCCGGCTTGTGATTCTTCCAGCCTGGCATTTCTCATGATGTACTCTGCATATAGGTTAAATAAGCAGGGTGACAGTATACAGCCTTGTCGTACACCTTTCCCTATTTTGAACCAATCGGTTGTTCCATGACATGTTCTAACTGTTGCTTCTTGGCCCGCATACAGATTTCTCAGGAGACAGGTAAGGTGTTCTGGTACTCCCATCTCTTTAAGAACTTGCCACAGTTTGTTGTGATCCACACAATCAAAGGCTTTTGCATAGTCAATGAAGCAGAAGTAGATATTTTTCTGGAACTCTCGTGCTTTCTCCATGATCCAGCGAATGTTGGCGATTTGATCTCTAGTTCCTCTGCCTCTTCGAAACCCAGCTTGTACATCCGGTAGTTCTCGGCAAATCAGCTTATGGGAGGCCATTTCTTCAGGGTATAGTCTAGTACATCCATCCATTCATGCCCAACTTCACTGTAGCTCTACACAGACATTCTGCTTTCTCCTATGAAGGATAACAACATATATGCACTGTGGAGAGGCAGCATGCAAGCCCCCAAGTAGGTGTGTGCCCCCAGACCACGTCCAAGCTCTAACACATTTGTTGCAGTCCTCATTGCCTCCTCCATGTGAATCGTTGGATTGTCTCGACTGAGATGAGAAATACAAGAAAATTGACCTGTAGACATAAGGTAGGCTTTCAAAACTCCAAGCCCTAGACATTAGAGGTGCATGAGAACATTCACTTGAACAAGAGAAGAACCATCTGCATGATCAGAAACTCTGGTAAAGCTTAGTTTCTAATTATATGGAGGCATAATCAGGAGCTGCTTTCAAATAAAGGTTCCGGTTACTTGAGGGATCACCTATCTCCCATAGTATCTGCATGGCCAATTCGATTTGGCAGGTTGGCACACTCCAGGTTCCTTCAATTAAACAATGCTCTCTATTGGGACCTCAGAAGCATGCCTTATCTGTAGCAGTGCCTGCCCTCTGGAATGAGGCTCCCCCCTGCTGGCGTTTCAAAAGGCCTTGAAGACCCTCTTCTTGTTTTTCTTGTTTTAAATGTTTTAAATGATTTGAAAACTGCCCAGAGTTGCAGGGAGTTGGGCAGCGTATACATTTAATAAATTATTGTTGGTTGCACAGCTTAGACTGGATTTGGCATTTTTATCCACCTATCGAGTCCTTTCTAAGAACCTGGGATAGGCAGATGCTGTTTGATGGTGTTAAAGGTATGGTTGCAGGATGTAAGCTGTTCCAAGTAAAGTTGCCTTTTGCAATTGACTGGTGGTGATTTTGTCAATGCCGATGGTCTTCAAGTAGTAATCCAGATGTTTTGGGATTGCACCCAAGGTGCCTATTGCTATTGGTACTATCTTTGCTTTCTTTTGCCACAGTTGTTCTATTTCTATTTGCAGGTCTTTGTATCTTGTGATTTTCTCCAGTTCTTTCTCTTCTATTCTGCTGTCTCTAGGTATTGCAATGTCCACTATCCAGACTTTTTCATATGTCTTATCAACAATTGTTAAGTCTGGGCTGTTACATGGCAGATGTTTGTCTGTTTGAATTCTAAAGTCCCAGAGCACTTTAGCTTCTTCATTTTCTTTGTTTTGTCATCCCACCAGTTCTTGCATGCAGGCAAATGGTATTTCTTGCAGATATTCCAATGCACCATTGTTGCTACTTTGTCATGCCATTGTTTATAGCCAGTCTGTGTGATCTTCTTGTAGCAACTAGCTAGATGGTCTACTGTTCCTTCAGCTTCTTTGCAAAGGTGGCATTTGCTGTCTGTTATTGTCTTCTCAATTCTGGCTTTGTATGCATTGCTTCTCAAGGCTTGGTCTTGTGCAGCCAGAATTAGCCCCTCTGTCTCTTTAACTTTCCTGCTCTTAGCCATTGCCAGGTCTTGTTGTCTGCCCTGCCTGCTGTTTTTTTGTTTTTTGTTTTTGGTGTACTGGCCATGTAATTCTTTGCTTTGCCATGTCTCTTTTCTGTTCTTCATTTGATCTTTCTTGTATTGCCTCAGTTTCATCTCTTCTGTATTCAGTAAGCCTTTATGGTATACTAGCTTCAATGCATCTTCTTTACTGTCCTTCAGAGATTCTTCTAATGCCCTTTTTTCTTCTTCAACTCTCTAGTATACTTGCAACATGTGCACCTATGTTCCTTGGTAAGTAGAGTCTGTCAACATTGCTGCGTGGATGAAGGGCATGATTTATTGTCATTATTTTTTTGGTCTTCCTATCCAGGGCTTCTAGTTCTGTCTGAGACCAGTCCACTATTCCAGCTGTGTATCTAATGACTGGAAGTGCACAGGTATTAATTGCCTTGATGGTGTTTCCTCCACTGAGTTTGGACTTTAAGATCTTCTTCACTCTCACGATGTATTCACTATTAATCTTCTTCTTGACTTCAGCGTGCTTGATGTTGGGAGCTTGAAGGACGTCCAGATGTTTGTAGCAATCTTCTTCATCTAGACTCTTGATGTTATTTCCATTGGGCATCTTGATTCCTTCAGTTTTCACTATTTTTCGCCTGTTGATGGTAAGGGTGGCACATTTGTCCAGTCCAAACTCCATTGCAATATCTTGGCTGTATATGTGGAAAGTTATGAGCAGCAATTCTATTTCAGATGGTGTTTTTCCATACAGCTTCAGATCATCCATGTAAAGGAGATAGGATAGCCTGGCAGATGTTTTTGATGTTTGATAGCCATGTCCTGACTTGTTCAGTATTGTTGACAGAGGAATCAATGCAATGACAAACAGTAGTGGTGATACTGAATCTCCTTGAAAGAGTCCTCTCTTGATGTTAACCTCACCCAGTCTATCGCCATTGACCAGCAACTGTGTCTTCCATTGTGCCATTGATCTTTGCACAAAGCTTCTGATGTTTCTATTGAGTCCTGTTATTTCTAGGCACTTGATTATCCAATCATGTGGCAGGGAGTCGAATGCCTTCTTGTAATTAACCCAAGCTACATTCAAGTTGGTCTTCCTTCTCTTGCAGTTTTCCAAAATCATCTTGTCAATTAGGTGCTGATCTTTTGTTCCTCTGCTGTTTGGGTGGCTTTCCTTCTGCTCAGATGGAAAGAGCTTGTTTTGAACTAGATGCTGCCGGACTGCATCAGCTACCACACCAGTTAGCAATTTGAAAGTTGTTGGTAAGCAGGTAATTGGCCTGTAGTTGCCTGGTGCTGCCCCTTTTGTTGGATCTTTCATTATCAGATAGGTTTTTCCAGATGTTAACCAATCTTCATTTTCACCTCCTTGCAGTGTTAAACTGTTTGGCAATGAGTGGGTGCAGACCAGTCAGATGTTTCAACCAAAAACCATGCAGTTCATCTTCGTCTGGTGCTTGCCATTTCTTGAACTTCCTTGCCCTTTTCTCTACCATTTCTGCTGTTTACAAGTTCTTTCATTTCAGCTTCTTTTTTATTCGTATCCACCTCCTTTATCCAAGCTGCATTCTTGTTGTATTTCTTTGGGTTGACCCATAGCTACGCCCAAAACTGTACTGTTTCCTCTTTGTCAGGTGTTGACTGGTTCACTGCAATCTCTCCATTGATGGATTGGTAGAAACATTCTGATTTGACTGAAAGGGGAAATTCTGCCTATAGTATGCAATTCAAGCTTCACATCTGCTGATCTTTTTGGCTATGGCTGTTATTTGCTGCTTTATTATTTCCAGTGCTTCTTTGATCTTCCTTGTTTCTAGGTGATATTTCTTGATCAGGTATTCTTTAGTCTTTTTGTACTTCAGCTTCTTTTCTTTCATCTGTTCTAGCTTGTTTGCATCTGATCTTAGCATGCAGATCTTATTTTCCAACCTGATCTTCCATTTTGGTGATGCACTGTTTGTCTTTTTTCTTATTTGTTGATTTTGCATTCAAGGTATTCAGTTATGACTGCAGCCATGCTGTATATTAGCTGGTGTGTTTCTTGCACTGAGCTGGTATTTGTATATGATATTATAGTACTGGCATTGTTTAATACTTGTGTTAGCTGTTTCTTTGAAACAAGCTTCAATGCAGGCAACCTTATTCTGTTGTTTTTGTGCTGTTCTAGATGTTCAGTTATTCTTTGTTTCAATTCCTCTTGCTTTTTAGTTAGAAGTCTTTGTTCTTTCTGAAGAGAATGCAAAAGAGAGGATACCTGATTTGGGAATGAAAATGATTCAATAGCTATGCTGGCTTCCTCTACTGCTGACTCCCCCTGGTTTGCCTATACAATCTGCCAAGCTTCAATGTCTTTGCCCTAGATAGAGCTTTGCAGTTCTTCCAATTCTGCTTCTGTGAATACTTTATTTCATATTATAAATGGACGTTGATCTGCTAGCCTCTGTTCTGTTATTTCTGATTCTGGATGTTGTTCTTTCCAGAACTGGAGCATTCTTTTTAGATATCCTCTTCCTGTTGGACTTGATTTGTAATAGCAGATCATTATTTCTTTGTTTTCAGTCTTTGTATATTTGCAACAGGTAAACAACTTTTCCTCTAGTAGTCCTGCAGCTGCTGGCCCTGGTTGCTCAGCCGACAGTCCTGAGACTGTTGCAGCCCACTTGTCACCAAATGTCCAGGAACTAGACCACCTAGCACAGTCCTTGTTGACCCAGGCAATGGCCAATCCATTATAAGTTTCTGTAAATTATGTCTTACCATATTGTTTACAGGAGAGACCATCTTCATCTGGCTCCTCTGATGAGACCTGTCCAGTATGGTTAAACCTCTGGCATAGCTCTTATCCTTCTCAGAGCACACAAGCCCCATAACCATGTCAAGGTAGTGCCTCACTGGGGGATTGTTGTTGTTGTTGTTATTAACTACAGCTACTGCTACTACTGCTACTACAATATCAACCATATAGTCAGCACAATGCAGGTGAGGAGGCTGTCATTTATTTTGCCATTCCCAGCTGGAATTCCAATGATCTTTGCTAAGCACTGTACTCTATGGGTGGCTACACTTGCTCTTACCTGACTTTATCACATTTGCTTAAATTATCCTATGGGCATTCTTATCTTTCTTCAGTGGTAATGGCAATATATAGGATGTGTCAGAAGTTGCATTGTTGCAAAGAAGTTATAAAGAAATTGGCTCTTCTTTGCCTGCAATGTTCTTTTTCTCTTATGCTTTTCTTTTCTTGGTGGGCCTCTGGCAGGGGGAACATAGATGACACATACAGTGGTAGTCAAAGGAGACATACATGGTCTGGGATAAAGGTCCATCACTATGGATAAAATGCTTAACAGATTGAATGGGCCAAGCTTCAATATAATTTAAAACACTTGAAATACTGGTGTGCCTATGAGAAGTAATCATTTCTAAAGAAGTTTCAAGAGAGAAAAGAATTAAGCTCAGGAAAGCAATTAAATAACCATCAAGGATTCAGAATAGTAATCAGAGCAAGATTATTACTGTTGGATCACTGTAGAATAAGCTTGGGTCAGCTAGAGATCCTGAAATAGTTGAGAAGTAATGAGTAGGGAATAGAACCTTTATAAGTTAGGGTAGGATTTATGAGGCAGTTCATTAGTGAAGAATAAATAACAACCCTCAAAAGAGAAAGTAGTGATGAACAAATCACTCCGTTTTTCCTTATTTTAATTTCATATTCATTTAGTTGTAAGTGTATTCTGTCTATTTCTCTCAGCAATGCATGTGAGTTTATGTATAAACAACAGAAACACACATATATATCATCACAGGGATTAGATAAGAGAGCACAATTTACACACACACACACACACACACAGACACACAAAAAATTCCATAAAGGTTTTATGTATTAATGCCATCTATTTACCATAATTTACTGAATTTTATGCAAGTTTCCCTAATTTCTAATTTACACAGTCTATTATATAATTTTAGCTGAGAACTGCTTTACAAAATTCAGACAAATACACCATCTAAAGAATAACTATGATCTGATCTGCATATTAAACCAGGAAGTGCAAATTAGATAAGTTCACTGAAAATGCAAGCAAAACAACATTCTTTAGAGAAAACCCTGCTTCTTTTTCTCCTTTGAGCACCATGGAAATTAGCTGTTTTGGTTTTTCCTTTGGAGATTCTGGGAGACATGCTACATATGTCCACTGGAGTTGGGTGGCCAATAAATTTAAATAAATAATTTATAATAATTTAAATAAATAGATAAATGAATAACAAATTTGGGGGTCAGTACTGGAAAGAAAGATGGGACTTCTGTACTTATAGTGCTGCATGATTTGAAAAGTGGACTTTTAGCCAATAGTTCTTTGAAAGCATCAGAGTTGCGGCTTCCTAATAAGTAATTAACTTCATTGTAAGCAAGTAAAGTTACTACTGCATCATAAACTACTAAGGTCACAAAGCCCTTTCTGTCTTTGCATCTCACCATCTGCAGGGCTCCAACATTGTTTATGTCTCATTCCAAGTTTTCCATTGGTTTATTATTCATTGAAGCATTGTGATGTGGTCTGCTTTATCTTAGCATTAAAAATATTGATACAAATTCTTAAGCCACCCTTTTCAGGACCAAGGGTACAGGGAAACAGATTTGTCAGCATGTGGGGAATGATTCCAAACTTAGAGATGCCTCTCAGAGGAATGGACCTAAAATGAATGTGACAATGAGATTCTCCGGGACATAATAAGAATTGAGTTAATTTAAAATACATTGATGATGACACAGTTGCTATGATTCAGTTGATGAAGCAGGACACACTCTCTCTCTCTCTCACACACACAAACACTTTTGCTCTTTATTTTCTATTCCAGAAGTGAAGCTATAAAAAGCTTATCCCCAAGTTGAGAGGACACTGAAATATTAAAATCTTGCTGTCCTCATCTTACCCAGCCAGCTAACAGACAAGACTTGCAGAAATATTCTAGCCCCTGCCTCACTTTCATATATGTTGAAGCTTCTTCAGTGTGCATGTGTGTGCATGCGATTATATAATTTATAAGCCTTGATATACAGTGACATTTTAACAAAGGACCCTGTAGGAAGAAGATATTGATTTTTGCCTAAATTAAAGACAAACAGTGCTTTCAGAAGCTTGAATTACTAACACTGTGTAAACTCCAGATCTGTGAACGTTCTTGATAATATCACATACATATTTCTGTTTAATATTCTCCCTTGCATCAAAACAATGAAATTTATGAATAAAACAGGGCAGTATAGACATTTTAAAAAGGAACTTAATTTATAATTCAGGGTATAAATGACTTCAGTAGATGAACAATGCCAGAAAAAAATTAGGAGAGTCCTCTATTGTCAATTACTTCTTCTTTTTTCTGTGGCAGAATGCAAGTCAGACTAATTGTAAGTGGCATTATATGAGTTGCCTAATACGGTTCCATGTGAAAATGTAGGCATCCCTAGTCAAATTGCACATTTAATGAATGCCTAAATGAACAGAAGCTGATTCAACTTTTAGGTGGTACAAAGTTAAACACAATATCTTGTGTTTTGAAGGCATACTTACAGTTTATGTGCAGTTGCTTACAGTTTCACAATAAGAAATATGGCTGGTAGAAATTAAATAAGTAATAAGGCAAGTGAATATGGCAGGTTTGGATACCCTTCCAGTGCTACTTTTTTAAAAACAACCACCACCTGTAAAGTAGTTCATAAGGCCCCCAAAGATGATTGGCTTCTTAGGCCTATAATTAGCCATGTGAAAATTCCACAGTCAAACTAGTAATATGACCCTTGTAATCTCTCAAGTTATAATTGCTGTTCTATCTGCTTTCAACCACTATGGGCTCCTCTAAGCAGAAGTATTTGAAAACAAGGATAATTCATTCTCACAAAGCAGAGAAAGGCTACTGAAAAGCCCTCTATTGTTAAGAAGTGGAAATTACATGGAGCTGTTGAAGTCAAGACAAGAAGAACTGATGCTGAAAAGATGTTGGATAATTCATCAAGATAATGATCTGAAATATATCTCCAAATCAACCATTATCTACTTAGAGAAAAGAAAGATACAGGAATGGCTTGCACTGTCCATAGAATTGAATCTTATTGCAAATTTGTGGGAAGATCTCAAACATTCAGTGCATACAAGGAGACCTAAGAATATTTCTAAGCTAGAAGAGTTCTGCAAAGAAGAGTGGGGAAAAAATTCAAACAGCAAGAACAAAAAGATTTTTAACTGATTACAGGAAATATTTGGAAGCTGTTATTTCTGTTAAAGATAATGTTACAAAATGAGCAAACTTCTGCACTACCACATTCATTGTTTTCTTATTTTGAATTTGTAAACAACTACACATGAAGATCAATCTCTTCAACTGACATGCTTGGATTCTTCTCCCCAGTCTACTAAAGAAACTTTCTAAAGAAACTGCCACAAAGACAGTAATTTTCATGTGTACACTGATTTCCTCACTTAAGTCTTTGATTTATTAATAATAGGATCCATTGTTTGGAAGACTTCACAGAACAATTTGTTTCTTACAGTGCATCTTTAGACTGTTTATCTCCCCTAGGAAGACTTAAGTCTCAAATTCACACTGTAAATACACTCAGCCTGTTCCTGTATCAGTGATAGTATATGGCCTGTCTCTGGAAGAATGCCAACTTACAATGTATTGATCGGCAGGTAAATTAGGCCCAACTGATGAAGTCTTCTCTTATTGTAAATAATTTGATGCAGCCTTCTTCAACTTTGTGTCCTGCAGAGGATTTGGAACTCAGTTCCCATCAACTCTAGCCAGAATAGCTAATGGTCAAGTATGATAGGAGGTTAATTAAAACACATTAAGGGATTAGAATGAGGAAAGCAAATACTGTTTTGGGAATATCAAAGTAGAATCCCCCCCGCTTTGTAAGAAAATGTTTTGTATTTGTATATTTGTAAATAATCCTCTTCCTCCTTTTATATTTTGACTAGAGGCAAGTGACAATGTTGCTGTGTTGTAAAATTGAAGTCATGTCCAAGCACAGACAATAGTCATTTATAGAATTCTACCAGAAAAGGAAAGCTGGAGACACAGTAAGGCAGAGGGCAGTAGACTGGATTCCAGCTATATCTTATCTGTTATTCTAAGAAATTGGGAGATGGTAAGCTTAGGAACATGACGGGAAGAAGGAAGGTTTTCCTTCTTGCTGGAGGAATTTTGACCTATTCCTTCACAGGCTTTTTGATAAGAATAGTTGATTTTGTTCTGCCATTATTGCTGGAGAAATACAAGTTTGTTCCTCATTGTGGAGTCCTTGGGGTTCTCTGAGCTTGGTTCTTTTCTTGCAAACGTTTCATTACCCGGCTAGGTAACATCTTCAGTGCTAGAATGGGATGGGGTTTGCTCTCTGTTCATATACTGTGGCATGCCCTCCCCGTGTTGGTGGGGGTGGGGGTTTTGTTTTGTTCCTCTGGTAGTTCCTTGATTAAGGTATTGTTTACTGCTTTATTGTGTGCCTGGTGGTAACCTCTGCCTATCTGGATGATGATTGCTGGTGAGGAGATGTTCTGATCTTTTCTTTTCTATTGTCTCTTTTGAATAGTGTGTAGATTCTGTTTATCTCTATGTTTCTGTTGATTGCTGCCTTGTCTGAATACCAAGCTTCCAAGAATTCTCTGTTCCTCACTACCACTTTAGTGACATATGATCTAGGCCTTACGGAATAATTGGGCATCCAAGATTTTTGTGGGCTGCTTTAAAAGTGTCTGGAGGTTGTATATGGACCTTAGGTTACTCATCCATCAAAAACAAATTGTGTGTGGGGGGTGGACAGAGAAACACCATCATGTGTGATTTTAAAAAGCCAAGCGCACCTCCTGAGAGAGATAAGGAGGATACATACATGACAAGAGCAGGAATCTTGTAAGTACTGGATTATAGAGGAAGCTGTGAACAACCATAATCTATTTAAAGGGGTTGTGAAAGACTGAAAAAGTTATTTAAATTTTGGCTATTACAGAACATTCTCATTATATAAATTTATTCCTTCCTGAATATCTACTTCAATATAAGTTCCTTCTTTAGAGGTTATTGTACCTTCAAACATCTCCAGTGAAATTAATTATATATAGTAGCTGCAGTACCAAATATTGTAAACCATAATACTCCTGGTATTTTGGTTGCATAAATATGTTAGGAAGAGTAGCTTCACCTAGAGAAAGTTGGATTGACTGTATTAATAGTGTTGAGTGAGTTTTCTAGCACAGCTTTTTAGAAGTGGCCAGCGTTGTTGTTAAATGTATCTTTTGGTGTTCAGCTTGATTACTGCTCAAGCCATTGGTCAGACAATTGTTCATAGTGAGCTGCAATCTGGCCCATTTAACCCAATAAAGCCACTAATCTAGTCAAATCTGACTGGTGGATCTGACAAAACATAATCATGGGGCCATGGAATATGGGGCCACTCACTCTTGCAAGGTGATAGACTGTGGTTGTCCGACATCCAAAGCCCTAAGTAACTGATAGCTTTTTGAGATGAGCCATAAAAGAGGCTACTCAGTTGTATCGATCCTTATATCAAGAACAGAAAAATGTTCTCTTTTTTTGTAGGGAATGAAGAATTTCATGAAGCTATGTGAAGTGACAGTTAATAAAACTTAGTCTGGAGGTAATAGTTTTAGTGGAACTATACTGTTACTCTGATTGCTGGAATGTCCTTGGGAAGAGCTCATATTGTTGCTGAATATAGGTCAAGATGGTGTTTGTCCATGCAGTCACCAGGAGCTGAGCCTGACTCAATGGCTTTTAGCTAACTATTATTTTATGCTCTGCTAAAATTAGAATCTGAATATCATAAATCCCATGCTAAGCTGGCATTACAATCCCATTTTTGACCAGCAACTCATAGTTTAGAAAAGGTGAAATATGTACTGAATTTCATTCCCACAGCCTCAGTTCTTGAAGGCTGTTGAAATAGAATGGACTCTGTGAAAAAGTGATATGGAATTCTGTTGGTAAATGGACAACTAATATTCAGCAAAAGTGCTATCAAACTAGTTAAACTGTAAATGACTCCAGGTTCCTCTGTGGGAAAAAGTGGTCTTTAGAAAGCTATTTTTTGAATGGAAAAGGAAATAATGTTTTTCTGCTTAATTGCTATTAGTAATTATTTTTAATTAACTTTATTTATTTATTTTTTGTTTAATTGGTTAACACGCCACCTTTCAGGCTGGAAGGGGCAAAATGGAAACATTGTCACTTCAGGGAAAATTAACATGGCACTTTATTTATGATATAATACTATATATTGGATGATACCACCAACATGCAATAGGTTTTGAATTGGATCATTGATTCCTTTATTTTGAGAAAGTGTAGCTTTTTTTAATTCAGAAGAAGAAAGAAAAGAGTAGTCCAAATTGTTTTATGTCTGTTTTGTTAGAAATAGGCTTTGTTGACTGACTTAGTGGAATACATTCTTTGGAAGCAATTCTGAAGTATGGAGTTTAGCTTTGGCCATGTATGGAACCTCAAGGTCATTCCCTTGGGAATTCTTGGTGTTGCAATCCTTATACATAAATGAAGCAATGGATCTAGGAGCTGCACCAAGTTTAATCTCATTTGATGCTGCAATTTCATGTATTTCTTTTGTTTCACTTTAAATTTTGTCCAAACACTGTTGGACAAATGTTGAACTTTTAAAAAATTTGGAAAGCTGTTTAGCCAGAGGCAAAAGTGGGATGACTGTTGAAACCACAAACAAGAATCTCTCCTTACAATATCTTTCAACTGTTTGAGAAAAAAAAAGTAGACACATTGTCATCAAACTTTTTTTTTTTTTCTGGGAAGGATCCAATGTTTCCCTTCTGTTTTCTTCACATGCACAAGCACACATAGATATGACTAACATCAGTCATATTGGTCAAAATATTATTACTTAGCACAGGGATGGGAAAAAAATTGGGTAATCAAGGGCCACATTTAACATTTTTGCTAAATGTTAAAGAGTGAGTGAGATCATCTCTCACATTTGGATTGGAGTTTAGGGGGGCGGTCTTTGTTCTTAAATGATAGTGTGTCTTTTCTATGGATTCTACTTCATTTTTTATGTAGTTCTCACTTCAAAATGGCAGGAAACTACACTGTCAATTTTCAGCAATCAAGTTCAGAGTCATCTCCATATACCACAGAATATGGCCCTGGAGCCATAGATTGTTCAACCCTTGACTTAGCAAGTAGTTGTAGTCGTAGTCATAGTAGTAGTAGTAGCAGACATCACAATTTACCTATCCAATTCTTAAGCTGAAATCCTACACAGACATAGTTGGGAGTAGGGACTGTTTTACAGTATACATATGATTTATGTCAGAGCAAGTTTGCATAAGATTGTGTTGAGTTTAGGCAAAATTACATTTTAGGTTTTAAAGGCAGACTTGCTGGACACCCAGTGGGTGGGATGAAGGAATTCCTCCAGAGAATCATATGGCTCCTACCTTGATGATGTTCAATAAGTCATTGAAAGCCTGGCTTATTCCCCCAGGCCTTGGGTTGGGTGGATGCCAAGCCCCTGTAGAATTTTATCTGACTAAATGTTCTTTTCTGTGTGCAAATGTTTATCATGTTTCATTGTTCTATTTTAATACTGTAAGCTGCCCACAGTCTTATGGAGTTGGGTGGCCTCTAAATTGCACAAATAAATAAGATGATAAGTTGTGGGAGGAACCAGTATGTTCTGACACTTTTTTCCACCCTTTCCGACATCACTCTTTTTCTTTTTTACTGTCTTTTTTTCTCATGTTGTCTTCCCTTTTCCTGAAAATGCTGCCTGCAAGGAAAGAACAAATAGCTCTTCAACTAACCTGTGGAAGGCCTTTGAGACTGGGCAAAGGGCTGCAATTTGACTTAGATCATAATCAACATCTTAAAGCTACTTCTTCTCCATAGTAGCATCTTGATCTGATTTCTAACAATGTATGCTCTTTATCTTGTTGCTTCTTCTCTTCTCATCTATGGCTCCCTGCTAATGCCAGCAGAGTTTTAGTTATACATATTTATCACATCAGAGATCTTCATCCCCATGGAGCAGCAGAAGAGTTCCACTGCTGATTTTTATCCAAAGAAACATTTTCCATTTTCTGGACATATACAGGCAACTATATGTTGTGTAGGTCTAGACCTTAAAATCTGTAAACAAACAACCTTGTAGGTCATTGACTCATGGCCACTCTCCACCATTTTGTATCAGTCTAAAAGCTGTGTAACTAGACAATATCACAAAAGGGTTCAAATGAGGAATTCAAAGTGAAAGATACTGTGTATAAACAAGATGCTCTTCACTATAATATGAAAACATGAACAAACCTTCTAGATAAATAAACATGCAGAGTATTTAATGGAAAATGGTAAATCTCAATATGCCTACCAGCTGTTTCAGGATGCAAGAGCCTTTTAATGGAACTTCAAAATATGAGACTAATTCCATTTTGGTTGAAACTTGACATTAACCCTAGGGGAGGAAAATACACATTTTTTTTGAAAAAATTAAGTCTTAGAAACAAGCTAGTTTGTGTAAAATATAATTTGTGATCTTAGGGCAAAACTTGGATTTGTTTGTTTTGGCACAAAATGTAGAAAGCTCAGCATATGTTCAAAAAACATCCAGTGTTTACTTGTTGATTACTTGTTGATTCTCCTGACTCTTTGTCACTTATATCTATCTTAAAATAAATGATGATTAGTGCATTGTCCTTTAATAATTCTCGAACAGATATCTTTGCAGATACAAGAACCACAAAGTTAGATTTCAGTGCTCATTAAATATAGGTCTAGTAGTGCAGATCCCCAGGCTTTGCCCAAGGCCATGACTCTCTCTAACAATCCATCAAACTGTGGTGACATTGTGAGTAATTCTTAGAATTGACCATGACACACTTTGGTTTCAGACCTTCATTTAAAAATGCGGGCGCATGAGACCTCTATTTTTTCAGTCTTTAATTATCTTTGGAAAGTGAAGAAAATGGTCGAGCATACCAATGAACCAATATGAGTTTCTTCTCAATGTATTAAAGGTCTTGTTCTGCAGTACTTGTTTGAACTCATCCCAAATATTATGAGCACAATTCTCTCACAAAACAGATCTCCTGAGTATTCATGTCAGACCATTTTGCACACATCACATAAGTGCTTTTGTTTTTGCCTTTAGCTATATGCAAGTGAAGGTCCATATGGGTCTGCATTGCAGAAAATTCTGATACACTCTGAAGAGACGGAAGATAGAGGTAACTACTACTAAGACAAATATTATAGACATCAATTTACACTTCAAAAGTAGGTTTTTTTAAAAAAAAATCATAAACATTGTTTTCAGAGTGTATCAAAGTAGTAGCACAAAACATTATGCTGTCCACACACTTTATAGCCTGAAGCAGAGTCAAGTTTGGTTTGAATAAAAACCCAACACTATTTAAATTCTGATATTCTGAGGAACTCCGGGAGATGAAGCGCCAGAAGCAGTGCCTGGAGTACCACTAGAGAAAGACAAAGAGCGAATCGAACACGAGAGCCCATGTCTGGGCCAAATCATGACTATAAAGGTGGCAAAACATCATTATTTCTCCACCCTTATTGCATCCACCAATAGTCACCCAGCAGCCCTGTTTAGAGTGACCACTCACTTTCAGGTGGGTTGGACCTCAGGGCTGGGGTGAGGAGTATTCATACTATCTGGTGGATAAATTTGCTCACATTTGCTCAGAGTTGGAATCTGACTGGGCAAGTCTAAGTGAATAGACAGGGGAGCAATCTTATGAGGTTATCTGGACTGAATTTGATTCCATGATATCCAAAGAAGTGGACAAGGTCCTCCTGTCTAGTAGTTCAGTCACCTGTTTGTTAGATCCTGGTCCTTCTAGGTAGTTAAGGCTGCCTAGGAGGTAACCAAGGAATGGCTCCATGCAGTGGTATCTGCCTCTTTGAAAGAGGGGGTGGTTCCACTGGCCTTGAAGGAAGCGGTAGTATGTCCTCTCCTCAAGAGGCCATTGCTGAAGCCCTTCTTTCTGCATAATTAATTAATAATCTTAATCTGTAGTGGTTAAAGCACCAGGCTAGCAACTGGGAGTCTGTGAGTTCTAATCCTGCCTTAGGTACAAAGCCAGCTGGGTGACCTTGGGCCAGTCACTCTCTCTCAACCCTAGGAAGTAAGCAATGGCAAACGACTTCTGAAAAATCTTGCCAAAAAAACTGCAGGGACTAGTCCAGGCAGTCACCAGGAGTCAAAAATTGACTCAAAGGCACAGACACACACACAAAGTCTCCAACCTTTCCTTTGTGGGGAAGGTGGCAAAGAAGATGATCAGAGAGCAGCTACAGAAGAGGAAATGGATTCTCTGGACTTGTTTCAGTCAGACTGAGGTATAATATGGAGACAGTGCTGGCTGCACTTGTCAATGGTCTTTGGAGAAAATGCGATGGGGGTGTTGGATCCATCCGGGTACCTCCTTCCTCAGTGGTTGGTTTCAACTGGTGTTGATAGGGCTTGATACTATCTCCTCTCCTGTTTAACATCTACATGAAACTGCTGGATGAAGTCATCTGTCAGCCGGTTGTACAAGTCCAGCCTATTGTGTTTGGTCAATACACCACATTTTGGCAAATGACAGTTTAGCATAGGTGAGTCCAATTACTTAAAGTGTGAACCCAGTCATGTGGGATTCATGAGGGCTAGTAGAATCTGGTTGTTGGCAAGAATCCTTTACAAAATGGTTAGGTCAAATTAAAATAAGGTATGCACCCGTGTATATGACAAGTAGGAATGGATGCAGTTAATGTAGGCTTAAATATCAGCTGATATTATCACACAGTTCCTTTCATCTTATACCAGGCTTAAAGCATGGATCAACCAAGTACATTTGTTTCTTTGTGGCAGCCAGCCATCCATCATCTGAGAAAAATAATTTGCAGAAGCATCTCAGTTTTACTAGGACACTTAATGAATTTGTACAGAGAGATAATACTGGAGTAAAGATGCCAGCTACGAAGAAGTTACCATACATATAATTTAGCATAGGTTTATGCTAGTTCATACTTGAAAGCTGATTGAAATAACAGTACAGTACATTAAACCGCTGATAACAGCCTCTGCAATTCAAAAAGATTGTTCAAAATAAGTTTTCCAAACTGGGTCTCCCTCCTTTCACTGGATACTAGCAATTACATTTGCATCAGCATTGAAAAGATATTGTTTACTGCACTGCAAAATTGGGCATAACTACTTTGTGTGTGTTATATTAAAACCAATTGCTAATTGTGATTTCTTAATCATCTAAATTGCTGCAATTAGCCAAGAAATTCTCAATGGGATAGCTTGATTGCAATTATATACCTTTTGTTAATTATATTATTATAGAAATTATTTAGTAAGTACCAGCAATGTATTTAGTTTTAAAAATAATGCCATCAGAACACTAACTCATATAAGTTAATTTTCCTTATGTGTGAGGAATCCAGGTTATCTCAGGATGTCAGTCACAAGGAAAACTTAATGCAACTCTGATCTATAACACACATACAATCTAAGGTTTTAGCAGGTATGAGGGCCTCCAACTCAGAGGGCTTGTATAGCCCTTATAGGTCCCTATCCCTATTCCTTTGTAAGGCTGATCACCTCAGTGCAAAGAAATATACAGTACTTTTTTTGTATAAGGACAGTTTTCTACTACTACTACTACTACTACTACTACTATTACTACTACAACTACTACCGATGCTATTGGGGAAAATGATTTGTTTCACCTTTCTTTCGCTTCAATAAGCAATAACAAGTTGAAACTACCTACACTGAGGTGAAATAAGTCGTTGTAAATCAGTTGCTATTTAAGGTGAGAAAAATGTTGTAATTTGTGGGTCCAGTTGCACATAGCTTTTTCGAATCAGTACAGCTGACTGCATCCCCCTGCCTTGCACTTTCCGTCATTGTAACACTCGGGACAAATCAATCACCTTCTGTGGCAGGGAAATAATTTGTAGATATCGTTTGTTGGCACTAAGATTCATTTTCCCACCTACCCTTTGTGGCTGCTTGGGCTGAGGATCAAGCTGGTTGTTTTTGCCTTGTTTGATTATACTGAGTGGGTGGTGAGGGTACCTAGTCAGGTCATTGCAACATGGTAACCAACTTGATAGATTGGAAGGGGGGGGGGTCCTTAGGAAGTCTAACTAGCATTTCTGGAAAGAGATTCAAATGTCTGGAGGAGGGATCCAAAAGATGGGAATCAAGTCAAGCACTGACCAGCATGGATGAAATAAAGTTGACCCTAAATTCATTTCTTGGGGACAGCTTGAATAAGCAGTCTTAAGGCCTATTGCTGGCTGGTTTTGCCCAGCATTTAAGATAAAATGGGCTTCACTAGGACTTCCTCTACATTGTCATTTATATTGACAGTTGCTTGCTACCATTCTTTGTCACTGACGATAATAAAGCTATCTCTCTTTTTCAACCATGACAGTTGTCTTGTGTCTATCTGGGGGAGAAACATACAGTGCATTGTTTTCAACTCCAAATTTTCTTGAGCCTTCCAGCAAGGTACAGAAGAGGAAAGCAGGTGGCCACTATTTCAGAGGGGAAAAGAAGGGGCTTGTTTGTGCTAATTAAATTTAACAATATTCTGAAGTGACCTCAAGCAGCTGTCCCACTTTTCCACATTACAGTTTACAAAAGATGATGAGATAGGATGAATTGGGGTTTTGTTCTTATTTTAAAGTTTCTTTGTATTTGTCAGTTTCAATCTTTGCTCCTCACTCCCACTAGGCAAGTTAGAGAGTGGTTGCCCAGCGGCTAGTCAGTTTCAATTCTTTCACTTTACAAGATCGAGCTAGTTGTACAATCTTGGTGGAGTCTGCCACCTTCCTCTCTTGGATACTTTTGTCCTTGTATATTCCCAACCATTCCTTTATTCCATATTATTTTAGTTTTGGAGAGGCCCATATGGGGTACAGAGGGGAGGCAGATGAGTCACTTAAAGAAATCAGAGTCTTGAATCAGACCCAGTTCACTCCTGCTGCACTGCTCTGTTTGATGGATGCTCTCCCCGCTGGCTGTGACATGCTGAAAGGGCACAGCAGCAAAGCCACAGGTGAAAAATAATCTTTTCCCCTCTAATAAGGGGCACACTCAGACATCAGGGTGATAGTAATCTGCAGGGACTTAGAGCAGGCACAACAGAGGCAGGATAGGGATTGACAATGCAGACAGTAATTTTATGCCAGTGTTGTTTTGTGCTGATTCAAGGATGAGTGGATAGCATTGCAACTCAATAGTGGAGAAACACCCTTCATTTGACTTTGAGTAGATTCGTTGAAATATAAAAGAGTTAAGTTAATGATAAGTAAATTATCTAATTGATTATGGTCTGGATCTGTCTTGATTAAGCAGCCTGTTTTAATTAAGATTTAAATAGTCTGTACTCTTAATTGCAACAATTGAAATCAGTCCAAACATTATCTATAATTATCTAATGTGACTTAGGTTTTATTTGAACAACATGCTTATCCATGATTAACTGACCTATGTTTTAGATAATTAACCCAATTTCCTGGATTCATACCATAGGCCTCCATGACAGGGGTAATGGTGGTGGTGGGCAAGGAAGGGATAGTTGACAAAACCTTCATCATGATGCCATGATGCAAATACCACAACTTGTTTTGGATATGGGGACAAAAGTATGCAAGAGCAGGGTTTGACTTGTGACATTAGCATGTGTATGACATTTTTTTGGTCATTGGGGCTTGCTGTGGATGCCCACATTACATATAGCATGCTCCACTATAAGCTAATCACACTAGCTAAGTTGGCTGGCTTAGGCTCTATTGTTTTGTGTACAATGTTCAAACCCAATAATCTTGGCTGAACTTATCTATGGTTTACTGAAAGAAGCCAGCTTTAAATCATGATTTAAAATGGCATGTTTTGAATAAATTACAGCGAAGACTAATCATAGATTACAATTCAGACTTCACACTAAAGAACAGTTTACTGAAAAGTAGAAGCTTCTGCTTTGCAGCTACAAAAAATCAGAGGAGTACAGAAACTAAACCATTGTTTAATCTGTGTCTAAACCAGGCTGATATGCTGTGAAAAACAGGCAAAACAATTCTTCCTCTTTTTAAAAAATTGATAAGAGACTATAATAGTATTGACTTACTGGGCTTGAGAAAGAACTTGATATGTATTCATAACAAAATTATCTATTGGAAGTGGCAAGATCATTTAATGCTCTGTCTCTTTCTCCAGCATGTTTATTTGCTTCAATGCTGCTCTATTCTTAATGTCAAGAAGCTTTATCTGCTCAGAATATATAGTCTTATTCTGTATTCTGGGCAATGAATACTTGGAATGTTAAAGGATTTTAATATCTGTGTCCTGATTCAATTACTGGGTTTTATATCTCAGACTGAAAGCCAAAGTTATTTTATATGGTCTTGGTTGGAACCCGTCTACATATACATCATGCAACAGATGCTTAATGTACTTTGCTAATGCTTATCCTCTGGCTATTTTGGGTGGTGGTGGAGACACTGTATTCAGCCCTTTCTTCCCATCAGCTCCCCACAGGTAACTGTCCCAGCTGAAAGCATTTTGGTATAGGCACAATGATGTACAAAGATGTACTTGTAGATCAATGGTGCTTATAGAACTTGGTGCTATAAATAATAATCCAGAGAACTGGGCCATGTTGCTGTTCAAGTAGCAGCCCATATTGGTTTAGTCACAGTTTATTTTCTGAAAGAATCTGCTCTCCATTTACCTGAAATATTCTCCTTGCTACTTAGATAAATCAGATATTGCATCACCCACTGAGGAGAAAATTAGATTCATATATATATAATATTGTTAGCAGATATGCTTATCTATGAGCATTGCTGCCTAAATTGCTCCAAGAAGAGAATTTCAATTTCTCTGGTGAAATCTATGCACTTTCTCATGCTTTCTATTGTATTAGCTTCCCTTTCTCCATCTTTTAGGCACCATCTGAATAACTAGGATGAAAACTCTTCTATCTGTTTCTTCAAAATCTCTGCCAGCCAAACTCTACCCTGGACCACACTGATGGCTTATGTTTACATCTCAACTTCACAGGACACTAAAGGACTGAAGAAACCCCAGTTCTGTTGCACTGTTAAATCTTATATGCAGTAACATTTGGAGGGCTATGGTTTCCAATTTCTGATATAACTCAACAAGAAGGCCACTCTAATTTCATTAGATCCAGGGTATAGAAGTAGAGCTCGTGTTTTGAATGTAAAAAGCCCAGCTGAGTTTCAGGTGTGGCATGTAGAGGTGGGGGTGTGGCCATTGTTATCCCAGAGGCTCTGAAGGCTTCCAGGGCACTGCTCTGCAGATAACAGATAACATCTTTGCAGGGTGCCACAAAGCTCAACTTTCTCCCCACTCCTGTTTAACAGGTACATTAAACCACTGGGTGAGGTCATCCATCAGCACAAGGTTAAGTATTATCTGTATGCTGATGATATTCAACTGTACATTTCAGCCAGCCAAGTGATACTGCTGAGGTGCTTTCCCAGTGTGTGGGTCAGGATGGGGAAGATCTTTGGCTCAACCCTGACAAGACTGAGCGGCTGTTGGTTTTAGCCCCCCCCCCCATGTGATTTTCCATCTTCAACTCTGAATGGGGTTATACTCCCCCAGGCAAAGTTGGTGCAATCTGGGGGTGTCAGCCTTGTAAGGTAGTCCAGACAAGAAGCACACCCAGAAGAACTAGCTCTACTTTATTGTAAGGTTACATCAATAGAATCTTGAAAGTACATTTCTCCCCCCTCCTCACCTTTACAGACCAAGAAATTAGGGATGGTCCCTTCTGAGACATTTGCCATACCCCCATTCCTTCTGTGGGCTCAGCTGCCTCTTATCTGACTGTTGTCTAGTCTGTGGCTCTTCCTCCTGTCTCCCAAGGTCATTCCCAGATACCAGTACTGGGCGTTCTCCTGGATTAATGGCAGCCATGGCCATGAGAGCCTTTACACAAATATATTTTCACCCAGTTGCACCCATTCCTAGATTAGGAGCTGCTGCTCATGGTCACCCATTCCTTTGTCACCTCCCAGTTGGATTATTGCAATTCACTCTACATGGGGCTGCCCTTGAAGAGTATTCTGAAGCTTCACCCCTTGTAACAGTATTGCTATGTGAACTGCATTGGTGCCCAGTAGGCTTCCAGATACAATTCAAGGTGTAGGTTGTCATTTTTGAAGCCCTACATGGCATGGGATCAAGTTACTTGCAAGACTGTCTCTTCCAGTGGTTTCTGCCTGCCCCACCAGTCAATTTCAGTTCAATTGAATTTATTAAATTAAATAAAATTACAATTGATTTATATTAATTATATATTAATATAAATTATATATTTTTATAATTTAATTAAATTTAATTACATTGCATTTACAGTAGTTACAATACACATAAAGAGGCAGCCTGTAACAAAGATCTGGCAGAGTGGCATGCTTCAGGTACAATTAATAAAACAATGTCATCTGATGGATCCCTAGAAGCCTGCCTTCTCTGGTATGGCACCTGCTCTATGGAACAGCCTCCTTCATGAAATATGGATAACCTCTACTCTATTGGCCTTTTGCAAGGCCATGAAGACCTGGCTCTTCCCCCCAAGCACTGGAAACAGGATGTTAGCATGGAGGCTCTGGCGTGTGCGTATGTGATTAGTAGTTTTTGGTTTTACCAAGCCTCATTGCAGTTTAATTAATTAATTGGCTTAATGGCATTCTCTGGTTTTATGTTGTTCACTTCCCAGAGTTTCTTGGATAGATGGGTGGCCATATAAATTGGATGGATGGATGGATGGATGGATGGATGGATGGATGGATGGATGGATGGATGAATGATGGCCATTCCAATTGCATTAGATCCAGACTATAGAAGTAGAGCTCATGTTTTGAATGCAAAGGGCTAAAGAGCCTGGAAAGTTCAGTAACAAAAACCACGGGTAGCAAGATAGAGCAAAGCCTTGCCCATGATCATTGAGAGCTACTGCATCTCAGAGTACACATCACAGTTAAATAGCCTGTGGTTTTATTCAATGTATAGCAGCTTTGCTTATGTCATTATTTCATTATTAATATGGTCTGCAGAAGATTCGTGACTTTTGTAGATAGCACTCCTGGGTGACCGTTAAACTCATCAACTGAGTTTATTCTTTGAACATGATCTGGACTTCTTTCAAATAGTTAACCTTGACATATGCAGGACCATGCAAAAGCAAATGGAATAAGCCACCAGAGCAGCAGAAACAATCACCATAAAGACAAAGACAGAAACAACTCACCACACATCAGATAGAGGAGTACATGAGTAGATGAATATCATTTCATTGAAAGTTCTAAAAACAAAGATAAAAAACTAATACAAACTAATAGCAAGGAAGAAAGAAGAAAGAGAAAGGAAGGAAGGAAGGAAGGAAGGAAGGAAGGAAGGAAGGAAGGAAGGAAGGAAGGAAGGAAGGAAGGAAGAAAGAAAGAAAGAAAGAAAGAAAGAAAGAAAGAAAGAAAGAAAGAAAGAAAGGAGAAAGCTAACAATCCAAGAAACAAAAAAAGCAAAAGAGATATAGAAGAGAAAGAAAAAAGATACAAAGAAGTGGTTTCCAATTTTCTTTACAGCAGTTATAAGTACAATTATAAATTTACCTCTTTCTCTAAAATTGCATCATGGCTCTCTTCTTTCTATAATCTAGCCTATCTAATTGTCAAAACTATAAATCATAAGTTCATTTTTTCCTGTTTTATGCAAAAAGTCCATAGAGGGTTTCCAGTCAACAATAAACATCAATATTGTCTTTAATCAGAAGTTGCATTTTGCAACTTGTTGTTTGGTTTGAATGAAAGAATGGGTGACTTTGAGAAATAGGAGGTTGTTGGAACTAGAGGAGCTTGACCTAAGATTTGGGTGGCATGCCTATTTACTGTATGGTAAAATAAAGTTAAAGTTAATGTAGATTTTAAAAATCATTTTACTAGACGTACTATATTGAGAATATGGAACAGATATAAATCTAGGTTGTCTCTGAAGGTTCCTTTATGGTTGTCACAATAAGAAGCTTTTTATAGAAATGATAACTAAACATAAATGGTTAACTTATGATTCTCAAAGGGACTTTAAATTAAAGTCAAGAGAGGAATTGATATCAAAAGGATACATGTGTCAATAGTTTTCTTATGTATAACTACAAGAACAATTTAAAATGGATAAAAGGACTTACAATTTTGAATATGGTAAGACTGAATTTGAAGCAGAATTATGTACTAATAATGAACATGTTATTGCAAAGATTTATAAACGTTTACCAAAACTAGAGACAGAAGATGAACAAGTTAGGGACTGTATGATAAAATAGGCTAAAAATGTTGGCTACAATATACAGATGGAACAATGGGAAATATGTGGCAGAAAGGACTGAAATGTACATTGTGTTATAACCTTAAAGAGAACTTTTATGAAATGATGTATCATTGGTACTTGTGACCAGAAAAATTATCTAAATGTATAATGAAAGAATGGATGGTGAAGCTGATGGAGTTGGCTGAGATGGTCAAATTGACAGCTCTGATTCATGATAAGACATTGTGTAATTTTAATGTTAATTGGAAACCTTTCTGGACTTTTTGCAGGAAACAGAAAAAAATGAAATTATGTTATATAGATTTGATGATTAGAAATAATAGAAATAATTGAAGTTATGTTGTTAATTTAGAGCAAGAGTTTAATGTATATTGTTACTTATATCTGTTGCAAGGAGGGTCAATCCTTTTTTTTTTCCTTTTTCCCTTTCTTTTTTTTCTGCACTCTTAATCTTTACTATTCTCTTTTTCTAATTTTTTTATTCCTTTTTTTCTTTTTCTTAATATTAGTTATTGTTAGTTTTTACTGTTCTTTTTTTAATAATAAAATTATTATTTTTAAAAAGCAATAAACATAGATATTGTCTTTTCTTTAATCAAACAAGTCAATTTGGCCATCTCAGCAAGTTCTATCATCCTTACCAACCATTGCTCCATTGGATGTATTACCAAATCTTTCCATCTCCAGCTTCTAATTTTCCATCAGTTATTGATTCAAACTTCCAATGTCTGTTTTTACATTCAAATTTTAAAGGCTTCTCTGAAACCATGGAAGTAGGTTTAAAGTATACACCTCAAAAGGAAACTTGGTTTTGTTAAATATTCAAGGTAATCAAGCTTATGATCCCCAAAATAAAGCATAAAACCTAATAAAGAATAACTCTTTCAACATTTCCAGTTGACCTAGAAATATTTGGGGGGAAAACAGTGATGTGTGTATTCCCTCATTTTCCTGTACTGGTGAAAATGCTGAAGAGATTAGGGGACATTTTATCATGCATCATGGACTTGTGAGAAAGCTAAGAAATGTTGGCTACAAATCCATACAATGATGCAATGGATTTTAAAGATTAATATTGCGAAGAAACCAGAACTCTTTTTATTGGGGCTTATGGACAATGAATTAGGAAAAAACTCATGGTAGACTGATTTTGTATATGATAACTGCAGCAAGATTATTGCATGCACAATGATGGAAGAACAGCAAAATCCCCACAGTGGAGGAATAGATTGTGAAAATGTCAGACTTTGCAGAAATGGCACAACTGACCTGTTTGGTCAGAATAAAAACAACAAAACTTTTTTGAAAGACTGGAAATCTTACATTGACTTTTTGCTGAAAGAAGAAAGAAATGCAATGATGATTTATGGATCTGAAGATTAAGAAAGATGTAGATTAAATGAGTGTTAGAAGGGATTTATGTACTATATAAGAGGAAGGAGGGACCATAAAGTGTAATTATCTGTTGAAAAGAAGGATGGAAGTCATTATATTTCTTAACTTTAGGGGTTTTTCCCCTCTTTTCTTTTTCTTTCTTTCTTTCTTTCTTTCTTTCTTTCTTTCTTTCTTTCTTTCTTTCTTTCTTTCTTTCTTTCTTTCTTTCTTTCTTTCTTTCTTTCTTTCTTTCTTTCTTTCTTTCTTTCTTTCTTTCTTTCCTTTTGATTTCTCTTTTACTCTTTGAAAACTTTTTAATATAAATAAAAAAGAGAAAAAGCTGAAAAGGAATAAAACCAAAATTGATAAGGATGAAATGAGAGATACAAATAACAATCACACATTTTTCATTTAAACCTTCAGTTTTGCAAGAACTAAATCTGAAATTCGATATAAAAGGCAATTTGAGTATACTGTGTTCACTCTAGTTATTCAGTCTTTGAGATAGGCATTTATTGATTTTTTTTAAAAAATGAAACCAGTGGCGCTCTCTCTCTCTCTCTCTCTCTCTCTCTCTGTGTGTGTGTGTGTTTTGTTGCAGATTTTAAGTATGGATCCCATCTGGTGGGTTATATGATGCAAATAAAGACCTGACTACTTATATCTTTATTTCTTCCTAAGTCTTCTCCTCCTCCTTCTCCTTCTGCTGTGTGTCCCAGGATTTGATGCTGTCTCAAACTCCCATGATTCTATTTCTGCTCTTTCTCTGTCAGCATGCACATATGGATTAAAGAGAAAGATGCTGCACATTTGTGTCCAAGTGTTATAAACTGTTTAGGAACTTGCCTATCTTTGTTGAGTGCTGAAAATATACGCCAGCCCTGGAACCCCTAGGCAGAGAAAAAACATTATACTTATGACTGCATATCACTGCTGTTGCTGAATTGTACATATTAAAGGTCAAATGAAATGTGATGCTAGTCATGCAGTTTGTAATTGCCCACCCACTGGAAGGATACCATGAGCTAAGATTGGGTAAAAAAGTCACGGTTCTCATTAATTAAAAGCATAAAAACTCTGCAAAGAGCAATAACACAGAAAAGAAGTTAGATATCTCACTCAATTTGAATAGCTGATAGCTAAGGCTAGTTCCACTCTGGTTCTAGAAAAGAAATCCATTATGAAGCTGTATCACCAGTTAGCACTGCCTTCCTGCTTTGCTGATTGAAACTGTCAGTCTGCCTCCCTACCTTCCAAAATATAGACACTTCTCGTATTTTTGGTATCTTAGAGTTCTTACCAAATTAAACTAAATAATACTGAGGGTACAAGTGTCAGGATTTTCATTCTCTGCCCGACACTCTGCCCGACAACAAGAACTTCTGCCAGCTGTGAACAAAAGCTGAATAAGTTGAATGAAACAAAAAGTGACACAACACAAACTACAGTACCAAGAGGTTGGAAAAAGAGGTGCCATCAAAGCCAATCAGGAGATGATCTCCTGAATAATACTTATCTCTAACATTGGACAAATGGCTAATCCCTTACCATCACAAAGTTGATGTGTGACTGGCCAAAAATTGGCAAGACCAGCTTGCTATGGCTGCTGGAGGCCAAAGTGATGGAAAGCATGACAGGAACATGGGTACAAGCTTTGGTTTGAGCTTATAATGTGGCACCATGAACAGCAAAGTGTTGGTGTTTCTCTGTCCTTTTTACATCTGCAGATTGCCATTCAGCATCATTGTTTAGTGTTACTGTACCGTTTCAGGGAATGAAGGTCTAGAAGGTCATTTGGTAGAGTGTTATGATGAGTTTGCTAAACATCTGGAAGATGAAGTCACTCACATTTGTTTGGATGCTAGCTGGACAGAGTCAGAAGAGATAACAATGGTAACATCTTGTAGGGATATCTGGGCTTCATATGAGCCAGTGGATCTTGAGGAAGGATTCTCTGTAACATTAGCTGCACCACCTGGGAATATACCCTCTGTAAGAAGCTTTTTCTCAGTTCAGCTGTTTTGGATAGCTATTGACCTTTCTCCAATACTTCCTTTCTGGGACCCTTTGTGAGTGAAAGTTCAGGCCTAGGTATGGACTGAGATTGCTTTGGTTCACTCTTGTAGATGACCTGTGGAGGGACCATGTTGGCTGGGGAATTCTGGGAGTTGAAGTCCACACATCTTAAAAGTTATTGAGTTGAGAAACACTGAGGTAGTACTAAGCCATCAGGAGATCCTGACATCTTGGACTTCTCCCCCCTGTTATTTAAAATGTGCATAACTTTGGAGGGGGTTATCCATCAACACTGAATAGGATATCATCAGTATGTGTGGTAAAGTAAGCTGCCCTGGTTGAGATGGGGTTTGCATTTATCTGTTTGCCAGTTGTATGCAAAATATCTTGGAGAGACCTCGAAGCTTCTTAGACTAATTAAGGCACCTGTAAACAGGCATGTCTGTGTTTCAGTGAAAATATATAAAGACAGACCTGTTGGCAAGGGAGGAGATTGCTTGTGCCACGTGGACTGGATGTGCTGTATGAATCAAGGAGCAGGGACTGGTGCTGTTGGAGAAAGCAAGCACAATTGGACAGAGGATCCCTGGAGAAAGGAGGAGTCTGCAATCGAGGACCCAGTAGGAACAATCAGGATCAGAAAAGGAGATCTGAAGTGTAGCCTGGCTGGTAAAAAATTTCATTTGAAAAGGACGTCAGAAAAAGCATGACCAAAGAGGCTCGGAAAGGGTGAGGCCTTTCCCCCTTCTTCCTCTCTAGGTAAAAAGCAAGTCCAAAAGTAAAACCACTGTCTGTAAGAGTGAGCATACCAAAGTAGCAATATCTAACAGCTGTGTGAATAAGGGAGGCAAAGAACAAGGCAGTTAAACTATAAGAAGCTCTGTACATACAGTTTGTGAACCTACAGCCATGTATAAGCACACATTGAAAAGCAGTGTAACAATAAGCATCACTTTAGTTTGGAGAAGTAACTGTGTGTGTAGATATGTTTTTGTCCCTTTCCCACCCTCTGACAATGTGCTGAGAATGCCCAGTTATATATCTCTACCCTGGACAAAACAGGAAATGCTGTCAAAGATCTGTCCAGTGTCCAGAGACTATTAGAGTTTGGATGGAGAAAAACAGAGTTAGGCTTAATCCTGGCAAGACAGGGTAGCTGTGGATTCAGAAGCTTTCTGATTCCACGTCCATTTTTGGTTCTAGACAAGATTGCACTCTCCCATAGAGAGCAGGCTTAAAATCTGGGGGACCTCCAGGACTCACGGTGCTTGTTGGAAGAGCACTGGAAACTATGGCAGGAGGATCTTTGCACAGCTTTGGATGCCTGTTGCAGCCTTTCTTGGAATTGGAGGTTTTAATGATAGTCACTCACATCCTTGTCACTCTACTTTGGTCTGCCCCTGAAAACAGTACAAAATCACAATTGATACAAGCAACCACAGCCCATGTAGTAATGGGATTTCCTTAGTTTGCCTATGTAATTCCTCTATTACAGGACCTGCAGTGGATACTAGTAAACTTCCATGTTCAGTGTAAGGTTCTGGTTGTTACCTTTAAACCTATTTATGGCTTTGGACCTGGGTGTCTTCAAGACTGCCTGCTCTTTGTAGAATGAGTTCAGCGAGACCTGTGTGGAAAGGAATTGCATGTCCCACTTCTGAGGTAATGTGGATGTGAGGAGACCTGGAGATGAGTCTTCTCAGTTATCCTCTTCCTCTAACCTCCAGATACAGGGCTGTTCTTATCCTGATAACTTTTCAGACAATGATAAAGATCTGGCTTTTCTGCAGAGCCTTGGGATAGAATGGAGGTGTGATCATTTGCTCCTGAGGAGTAAGAAGCACCAGGAAAACTGAAGATTATTGTGATTGTGGATGTTTGTTATGAGAAATGTATAGTTTTTGTTTTTTTTGTAAAGACAACTTTCAAGTCAGGCTGTCCACTAAAAGGAGAATAGCAGATAACCTATTGCTATTGGTTCAGTGGGCCCATATACTCAGTGAAGGTCAGCTCATATGTCCTCCCTAAAAGGAGGAAAGCAAAATGGACCCCACCTTAATGGAGGAGCACCATTGCATGAGTGCATTTTCCTTAAAAAGAGTGTACTTAGCATACACAGGCATTTTATCTCATGTCTTTAAATATTCCTGTATTTATCAATAGATGCAAATGTAGCAATGATTATAATAAATTAAACAGAAATACAACCATATCCCTCCATATTGGAAAAATCTGACCTGATAATCTGATGGGCTGCCCAGTCTGGGCACCTTCAAGGCTCCCCACCCCAACCTTTTTATTGTTCCTTATTTTCAAACTGGATTTGGACTGGATTGTCCTTCAACCAGTATGTTCTTTCAGTAGAAGAAGATTTCTGACAGTCTTTCAGATAAAGGGTTATCCTCTGTATAGTTGGAGAATTTTCTTGACTAGACTGAGCATGCATGTTTGTGTATGTCCATCTGTCTATCTGTATCGTTCTATGCATATCATAAGTTTCCTAAATGCATTAAAGTTAGCCAAGCAGTCAGAAATGAGTCCCATTAAAAGTGTCAGTAGTATTAGCTATGATTCACGTAGCCCACTGGTTTCATTGGGAGTTTGCTAGTTCTTATTTTTCAGAGTTTCTATACTGTAGTTATTTGCAGAGCTGAGAAAGCTTCTCGTTCTCTGTGTTCATTAGAACATAATACAAAAATGGCAGATCTGTTGTCAAGCATTTCTATTCTTGTAACATTGGGTACCCTTCATTTGTCTCACCCTTCCATCCTTTCTCCTGTACTACCTAAGAATATTACAGCCTCCACCCTGGATATTTTTACTAGACATGACATGTCTTTAACAATAGCTTGCCAAAACAGATTTAGGCTGTGTTGAGAATGACAGTGACATTCTGATGATTCACAGGGCCTTCTCTTGGACTGGAGACAGATGTAATAGAGGAAGAGGGCTTACAGTCTATTATTCAGCTGCACAGTGAACCTGCTTACACAACAGAACTGTCACACTGGCCTGTCAGTATTGCCCCTTCCCATTTGATCTCTCGCTCCCTACTGCTGTTTCTTTTTCCTAACAACTCTGCTTCTATTACTTCAGGGTGAGTATCGCTGAATGGAGAAATATTCTACATTTGGGTGCCAGCCTGTAAAGCAGGAGTTGGAAACCTGTAGCCTTTCAGAGGTTGCTAAATGATTATAACCAGCAGCCCCAACCAACAAAGCCAATGGTGAGGGATGTTGGGAACTAATGTTCAGCAATAAATGAAGGATCATAGGTTCTTTCTCCTTTGCTTTAGGCATCTTGTTAGCAGTCTTAGGTGGAGATGGATAAATATGCAGGCATTGATGGAATAAAGAGGAGCTGAATGAGGAAATCTTGGTAGTAGTGAGATAGCAATATATTAGATTCAGGGTTGATGAGCTGATAGGCTACCTGACAGTTCATAATGTTGTTGAAGAATGTGCAATGAACTCACTTTATATATTATGTCTGCCTTTAGTTTGCTTCCTTAAGGATGTGCAAAATGCAAATCCAATCCTCTGAAACGTTGCCAATTTCAGTGAAAATGAGGAGATTGAGTCACTCTGACATCCTGACTGAGGCTGAATCAAGATATTTTGCTTTCGGATACACTTCCAAGGAGAGTGAAGAATCTGGAGAGCCAATATTACGTCAGGTTTGGAGCTCTGCCCCCCTTTCCTCAGCCCTGGATTAACTTTGTACAAGGGCTCTTGCAAAATAAGATGGAAAAGAGACAGTGTGCTTTATAGGAAATAGTCTTTTGTGCTGCCAAAGTGATCTGGAACAGAACAGCAGTATTCACCACACAATAAAATCCTGCTTTAGAGAATAATTCCATTGCCCTGACCTACTGGAGTTGGGTTAGCCTACTTGCCCCAAATCCCATGAAGCCTAATGCAATCATGAGGTAGTCTCTCGGAGGCAGAACAAGGGAGGCAGATGTCTTTGCTCTCTCACACTCAACATGTTAATCCATACCCTGATTTTGCCTGCCGTTTTAATTTTGGGATGCCAATCTACCTGCACTCTTCCTTAAATTTTGATGTATAGATGTATGGGTTGATTATGTGCCATCCCTTCACTGAAATATGTTTGAAACCTTTATTCCTCCAAGAGGGTCTCTTACCTACTAGAGCTGCCTTCATCAAGCTGGTCCCCTCCAGTAATCTGTGGCTCTTCAACTTCCTAGCATCCATGCATAAGCCTGGGAATGACAGGAATTGTAGTTCAATTTATCTGGATGGCAACAGATTGAGGAAAGCTCCACTAGAGAAATATGGCTTTTATAGCTTAGGAGGAAGTTTTTTTTAAAAAAATGAATTTTTGCCATGCAGCTCAGTGTGAGAGAAAAACAAGAGTAAAATCTCTCAGAGTGTTTCTCTTTTATGTTTTTTTCAGTTAACGTGAGAGACAGAGAATGAGAAAGGGATAAACACTGGTGACTTTCCTTTCCTGTATTACAACCATCATCACTTGCCAGTACATAAGCAGATGCACCTGTGTTTTGTCATTTCTCTGAATAAGCCACATGCTTTTCTTTTGGCTGGCTGACAACCTGCATGTTTGAGGTCCTTGGATATAGGCCTATCCTTCCCTTCCCTGTTGTTATCAAAATACAACCACAGGTAGATGTGAAAAAGGCAGGTTTGCTTTGATGGAGATGTTTTGGAAAGCTTACCAGACAAACCTGGATTGATCTGGTGAATGATCTGTTTTCTCTTTGAGTGGCTAATTACATTGGATCAAAAGAGCACCACCTTCTTTAATGATGGGAAAGCAGACAAGGATATTATTGGTAATTTAATAACTCTATCTGTATAAGGGGAACAAATGTTTTTTCCACTGGCCGGTTCTCCATGGCAATAATACAAAAAGGCTGGTTGAGGCACCCAGTATAATTATTTAGCCATTGTAAATATTTATGAAATGGAGTGCATTATATACACCTTTAGGTAGAGTTGACAATGGCAATATACATTCCCTAATTTCTTCTTGGCTAAAAAATGCTTACTCTTTTTCTGAGGAGAAGCAAATCATTAATCCTAAAGATGTATTTGGGTGAGGGAAAGGGGTTAGTAATAAAAGAGAAAGGAAAAGAGAAGGAGAATGGGTGCTGAAGTATTTTTATTAATCTCCAACTCCCCACTCCCACCCCCAGTCTACTAAATTCCCTGCCAGTCCAGAAACATGATTGCCAATTTCTTGCTTTGTTTTAGAGACAGTGTAACATTCTTGATAGTTTGCACTGATTACGTATGACAGGGTGATGTATTTGAGCTCCTCCCCCATTCATGAATCACTGTCCTGTTCAGTAGATTTCTCCATCTTTCCTAATGTGGGGTGAATTTTTCTCTTAGAGCTGCTTTCAGACCTGGTTCTCTACAGCATTACATATCTACAACAGGGAACCCTGCGTTTCCAAGATTACCTGTGATCTTCAAAATTCCTTTTTGGGGACCATTGGAAGTACCTCTACTGCATTTTTAGCAAGAAGATTGCTCAAAACTGGCAACACAGTTTTCTGACATTCTGAGACAAGAAATATCCAGATGATGTAATCTCAGACATGAAAAGGGTTTAATAAAGAAAAAAGCAAATACACACACACACACACACACACACACACAAGCACACACACTAATGTGTATAAGCAGAACCTCACACAAGAATATTTGTATATCTTAACCACCTAACGGGAGTCCATTATGCCAGCTACTTCTTCATCTATCAGTATTGCTGAACTTAGAGATCTAGCTTTTATTAATATTTTTTCCCATCTCATGCCCTTGTTTCTCAGTGGACCCCATTTTGGCCCCAGATGTGTTGAACTCAATCTCTTGAGTTCACTGTTGTGGGGAGTGCTGATATGAATCATGGTATATCATCTTCTGCATGTTTCACTTTCTGTAGAGATAATTGGAAATCCTATTTTCATACCATGCCCATTTTAATATTCTGAGAGTTATACAATAGCATCAGTTTCAGGCTGTCAGTGGATGGGTGTGAAATGTATTTAGAAACATTATATGGAAGCCACTTATTTTAAGCAGGCCTCAGTAAAGTAGTGAGGCAGGCTTGTTGCTTAGATTAAAAGTTCAGCAGTAGGAAAACCTTGAAAGGTGCTTGTCCATAGAAATATTTTATGTTCTTGCTCCAAGTTTCACTACAGTAACAGGAAAGCAGATGACAATATGGATATGTAAATTGGTTTTATGGCTCACTGACAGAAACACCAGCCTCAGAGGACAAAAAGTGGAAGTGGATAGGGAAAGAACAATTTTTTTTTCAATTAGATAATCCAACCATCCACTATATACAAACTTGTGCAACTTCGGTTAGGAAGGTAATAATGCACTGAATCATATAATACATAAATCAAAGATAGTAACTGGGGAAATACAAAAGACACCCAATATCTTCCCTGCTGGTAAAGTTGTTGGAGGTGCAAGAGATCAGTTTAGTCATGGGTTGTTGTGAGGAAATTGCTCTTGTTTGATGTTCCTCCAGCAGTTCATGCAGTTTCCTAGGAAACATCTTTTCCCACTCAAAGCCTAATTCTCCTACATTGCTGAATCACATGAGTCACTCTGTCTGACTTTTCCTTTACCTATTAAAATGCCCTCAGCAGAGATCTGAAGAAATCCACTGATTGGCATAGATTTATTAGCCTTGATAACTCAATTCTTATTAAGCTTGAACTCTACCCTTGATAATCTAAAGCATTTCTGGTGTTTGGAGCTTGGGGAGGGGAGATAGTAATAGGGAGATGGTTAAAAATTATTCAGACTTTGATTTCATAGTAGAATGCATTCCTGTGCTGTACGTTATCCTGCCTGCTTTCATTTTTCTTCTGTTCCTGTAGAATACACAAAGCCAAATGCTTTCCTAATCTGTGGAAATCAAAGAAAATAACCAAGTAGATTTTGAGGGAAACAAGCTCTGATTCATATCTGATCATTGACCTGTTTCCATTTCTGTGTCTCCTCTTTCTTGTGGATAGCTGGCTCAGCCTCCATTGACCTCCCTCCTGCACCAGTAAAATGAGTGTGGAGAAATAAAATCTATATGTGGAAGTGTGGTTGGTTCAAACATTTACCTCAGAGATTTCCAACTTTTTTGGCAAGGGTTACATGACCTTTCACAAAATGTATCTTATGGAGGCCTGACCTGTCATGAAATGCTCATTTTCTAGAAATCCAGTGGTAACCCTCTGCATCACCTCAGCTTCCCTTTCTCTCTTTCTTGGATGAAGGGCATATTTCCAAAGAAAGCATTGGGCTATAACAATCCACCCTGTTTAGTCTCTGAGAATGCAGTGGGATCCAGTGGCATTTCTAGAAATATCATTTTCTTTGCCTATTTATATTTCACCTTTCCTCCTGGACCTCAAAGATGGAACACACAGCACTTCTTCCAAGTTTCCTACAAAAATACTTGTGAAGTAGATTGGGTAGAAGGACAGTGATTGCCTAAAGTCACCTTGTGAGCTTCTATGACTGACATGGACTCCAACCTCGATCTCCATGATCCTAGTCTATCATTTAATCTTTTAACCTTATCATTTAACTTTTGTGTTAATTATTTTAATTAAAATATTTCTGAAAAGTAAAAACAGGGAGCTTGGAGAAAGCTGGGTACCAAGGGAAGTTTTAAATAGGTGTATTGCCTCTACAGGTGTCATGTTGGAAACCCTGGACTTATAATAGTATATGAGGTGATCTGAGGGCTTTTCTATTTTCCCCTTCCATTATTTAAAGAACATTTGCAGCTCCATTTTCAGAAAACATGACACGGTTTGGGTTTAAGCTGTAAGATGAAAGGGAAGGTTAAAAAAAAGTTCTCAGCTGTTGGGTATGTTACCAGGAGATCTTCCAATGTTTTCGTTTTGCCCACAAAAAGGAGGCCAAAGTCCATGAACTTGTCCATGAACTTGTGATTTTTCAGAACAATGGAAGTCATTTCTCTAAAGGCCATACAATATTTTCTCTCATTTAAACCATTGTACATTTTTAAAAATAAATCTTATTCTAGTTGCATAAAGAAAAAAATGTAGTCAACAACATAATAGCTGTTATCTAATCTCAGACCAATTTCTCAAATTTTCTCACTTTAAAGCCCACATAGCTAATTAGCCAAAAGGTTTTGATAACAGGGATGATCATGTATCTAATAGCCAGATAAAGCTATTGATTTAGCTCTATCTAAATCCTACAGAGGGAACTCTTGAACAAGTTAGATATGATATGTATTAATTTATACCTTGAAAGGTATGTGTGAGGTTATCCAGTATTTCCTTTTGACTTAAATTATATTACTGCATTTTATTTTGTCTGCCAGCACCTTGTGCTGATGATAGATTTCTTCTTTTTAGGACTGTCTTACCAGTGTTCATACTGACCAAAAGAGTGCAGATTTTGGATTTAGATCAATATTGCTTTAAGCAAAGTTAGTTATTTCTGCCTCAGCTTCTATCAGATATGACCAGTCCTCATTGTTCATTGTGTGGTGTGGAGGTAAAGACTTCTCATTGCCCTGATGAGGTTAAAAGAAAGATCTTGCTATGACTACAATACACCCTTCAAAATCTAATACCATTCACCCCCCCCCCCACATCAGCTTGAGTTCTAGGGGTACAGAAAGCAAACACTATTACTCTTAGGAATTTTAGAAGAAATTACTCTAGCAGGCATAGCAATTTTTAACTATATGGAACAGCAACAGATGATAATTATTTTATACAGTTGTCCTAGTGTGCCAACTTATGGAAACCCAATTCAGGAATTACACCTAGGAAATACCACATGTATAAGGAATGAGGCCACACACCAATGGTGGGTGCATCTCTCTATCTCTCTCTTTTAAAGATGTATTTGTTTTATTGCCATAATATATAAAAGAGGGAAAAATAATGTACAACAAAATATGAGAATATAAACATAGATATAAAAAAAGAAGCCTAGATAGATGGATGATAGATAGATAGACAGATGATAGATAGACAGACACAGACAAACTCAGTTTTTAAACAACAAATAAAATCTTAACCACCTAAGATTTTATTGGTTGGTCCTTCCAGTACATTGATAAACAGTCAGTTCAGAGGCAGATACTAAACATTTATCTTCAATTCAGGATTTTAAATCTAGGGTAGCAGTATCTTTCTAAAAAAGAAGAGGAACAAAACAACAACAAAAAACAAAAACAAAAACAAACAAAAAATCCACTAAACCACCCCTCCAGAAAACCACAATTCTTTAGCTATGCTTGATAAAACTGAATCTGATAAATCTTGATAAATCATTAATTAATAAATTGCACATTTTGATATATGTCAATGTTGCTTAACATCTTTGAATCTTCTGTTTCTTCCTCAAATTATGTCAACAATAAGGTGAATATTATACTAAATTGGAACCACATTAGACCAAGCCCAAATCATATGTGTTAAAATAATCTCCAACACATTACATTTCTAGCATAAAGATGTTAACATGGATCTTTCCTATTTCCCATATCTTTGACATCTCTGTGTTTGGTTGCATGAGAATACAGCCTTTTGTGTAAACAGGTACTTTAATAAAGCAGAATTCCAGCTGTATGAAGGCTTCTATCTTTGGGAGTAGCAATGGCAAGAAGAAACTGCTTCAAACCTTTTTATGCAAAATAAGAAAGTGATAGTGGAGGAATGGATGAACTAGAATAGGCAGTTCCATCCTTCCCTCTTAATTATGCATTGGACAAGATAGCTAGCAAAACTGACCATTGAGCTTTATGGAACCTGCCATGTTTCTCCATCCCCCATGTCACAGAGCTCCAATCTCTAGCACCTGCTACTATCTGCCCCTGAGCATCTGCTGTCCTGTATCTGGAGTCTTTCTCATTAGTATCTGCGCATTACTTCGTTCATAGAAGTTTGGTCCAAATGAGCAAAATGTCCTGATATTCTCAAAATGGATAGGCCTGTCACCTTTTAGTGCTTCTTCCTCTGCCATGTATACAAAACCCAGGTATCCTGTGGAACAAAGGGTAGGGATCTTTTTAGAAAGGTGCTGCATCCTCATCTGACATAGCCAGCACTTTCCATATGCTTGACCTCATTCAGCAGCCGTCAAGTAACACAGTTCTTCCCTGCCTATAAATAAATTATGAATTAAAAAAGATTGACCCGCAATCTTTTGATACAACTCATTTTCTATTTGCTTGCTGCTTTGCTTATGCTCCCTCTCCTAGCTGTATATATAGCCCTGTTCCAACTGCCACATGGCTTTGTTTGCTACATCTGGTGAGTAGGTGGTATTAACCTGCAAAGGCTTTGTGAAATATTGTGTGTATAAATCATTCTGTCTTAGGTCTTCCTATGATGGGTGTGAGTGTGTGTACATACATGCACACATACACATAGGTTTAAGAGAGCCAGAAAGTAACGCTTTCCTTTCCCTTTCTGAGGCTTCAGTGGGAGATTTTCTTTTGGAGCTGAGATAATGTCGCCTGAGGGCCTGAAGAGCTGGGCTCCCTTTATATGTTGTTATAACAATAATAAAGGAATCTCTTATGGACATACCGCGCCTTGTACTGCTTCAGAAGCAGAGTGTGAGGCTGCTTTGTGAAAAGAACTTTCCTCTAAGATACATATAAGGATCATTACGTCCTTACTTGTATTTGTGTGAAGCTGTCACTACTGGTAGTGCCGTGGGAGGATATAGAAATAAGGAGAGCATGTCCAAGGTCTATGCATGAGCAAATGAATGAATAGTAACTTAAATGAATAATTAACTTGATATTAAGTTAATATTAACTTAAATGAATATTAACTGCAGTGGTGCAGGCAGTGATGGGCATGCCCATGTAATACCTCTGCTTTGGAGCTGGACTGGTTGCCAATTTGCTTCCAAGTGATATTCAAAGTGCTGGTCACCACCTATAAAGCCGTGCGTGGCATAGGGCTTGGTTACTTGAGGGACGACCTGTCTCCCATAGCATCTGCCTGGCCAGTTCGATCTGGCAGGGTTGGCATGCTCCAGGTTCCATCAATTAAACAATGCTATCTTTCAGGACACCGGAAGTACATCTTCTCTGTAGCAGTGCCTGCCCTTTGGAATAAGGTTCTCCCCAAAATTTGACCCTACTGGTATTTTGAAGAGCCCTAAAGATCTGGTTCTTCACCCAGACCTTGGCAACGATGACTGATGTTGCTTTCTTCCTTTTTATTCCCCTCCAGATTTGTTTTCTTTGCCACCATCATTGTTCTTCTATATTGTGCTTTTTTTGTGCTTTTTTGTTTTTGTTTTTTATTGTTCTTAAATGTTTTTAACAATTGTAAACTGCCCAGACTCACTGGGAGCTGGGTGGCATATAAATTTTAATAATAATAATAATAATAATAATGATGATGATGATGATGATTATGATGATGATGTCTACTTTTGATGTATTTATTTCTTAATCCTAAAGTAGGGCAAATTAATTTACCCTACTTTAGGATTAAGAAATAAATACATCAAAAGTAGACTTCTTCTTCTTCTTCTTCTTCTTCTTCTTCTTCTTCTTCTTCTTCTTCTTCTTCTTCTTCTTCTTCTTCTTCTTCTTCTTCTTCTTCTTATCATCATCATCATCATCATCATCATCATCATCATCATCATCATCATCATCATCATCATCTTAATCCTAAAGTAGGGTAGAGTAAAAGAACTAACAACTATACAAAATTAGAAAAGTTAAAGACATACAAAAATGAAAAAGAAGCAAAATTACAGAAGTTAAAATCCTAAAAGAGGATGATATCAATAACAGGAGCAAAATGAAAAGGACAGATTTTTAGTATTTATGTCATGCTTGGTCAATCCAGAGATGTCCTACTGCTGGCTAATCAGTGGGAACGATGATGTTCTTATTCCTGTCTGTGCCTCAAGGAAGCTCTGGGCATGAGTAGTAATAGTCCCTGCTTGGTATTCTAATTACCAGACTAATACTTAAAAATTTCACTTTGAGTCAGAGTTTCTATTCAAATCCAAAGCAGTAGGAATACTTTGCAAGGGACGTGGACATGCTTGCTGCATCTGTGGGTACCTCCTGAAAGAACTGTGTGGTCTCAGGAAGGCACATTTGAGTTAAGGTGGTATTAAGAAGGTGGCAACAGGATGCAATGTCCTTGTTGCATCCTGCCAGTTGCTCCTTAACTCAGATGTACCTTTTTCTGGAACTGCACGGTTACTGTGTGAGCCCAGGAAAAGGCACAGCTTTTGTAAGAAGATGCTTACAGGTACAATAAGGTTCCCCACCTCCCCTCCAAAGCATCTTTTCTGCTTTGGATCTAAATAGCTGCACATTACTACTTTTACCTATTCCTTATTGGAATAATGATTGCAGCAGATCACACCAAGAAGATGTAAACTAAATGTCAGTTAATCATCAGAGCTTTAAAATATAATAGCTGAAGTCCTTCGCAGTACAAACCTAATTAGAAGCCCTACTTCCATCTTCCTCAGTAACCAATTGTAGCTTAGGACATTTGTGTGGAAGTTTGACTATATAACAACAACCACCACAACATACTCCATTCTAGAATAAGTTGTATATTTGTTCTAAATCCTGTTTCTGCTTTTCTGTGAGGAGTCTCTTTGAAAACATGTTATGAGGATAATGGGAATCTTCTACTAAATCCATGTACTTCTATTTCATTTTGATAATGGCATACCCTAGATTCAGTAAGGATCAGTTGATGGCATTTGATGACAGTGGCTCTGTTTGTGTGCTAGAAACTCATTTGCATGAGTGCAGACTGTATTGCTTATTTCCCCCTCAACTTCATTGTGAAAATAAAAGGGCCAAGAAAGTTCTGTGTTCATAGTTTATAGACTGTTGGCGGTGATAGCTGGAGTGGGACAGGGGAAAGATAATAGGGGAAAAAATCTATTGGTGTGCCTAAGTCCCTAACAATTTCTCATAATCTAGAGCAGCTTTTCTCAACCTTAGCAACTTTAAGACATGTGGACTTCAACTCCCAGAATCCCCGAGCCAGCCATGCTGGCTGGGGAATTCTGGGAATTGAACTCCACACATCTTAAAGTTGCTAAGGTTGAGAAATACTGATCCAGAGGGTTAAAGGGGTGATATGTAGAGTACAAAGAGAGAGCTCCTGGCAGGGGGAGAATTTCAGGAGGGCAAGACAGCAAAAAAAAGGTATGTTTTTCTCTGAAACCTCAGTGCTGCATGGCTAAGACTATTGGCACCCACTCCAGGGTTTTATTATGGGTTCCCTCGTGGTCTTCAGACTAAGAATTCTATATAGAAATGTTGTAGTTTTCAGACCGATTTTGTGATTTTTAATTTCTCCTCTTCACAGATTAGTGAAGCAGTAACATTAAAAATGCAGGTGAATTTGCACCAAGAGAATAATAATTGGCGGGGCCTATCTCTGCAGGACCACAAACATGCACTGTTTGTCTCCAGGGACACCCTGTTTTTTCTCCTGCTGTCATTCCTCATAAAATAGGATCTTCATCCAATTTGACATGACAGTGTGTACCTTTCCCTTGAGCCTCCTTCCAGACTCCTTTAGGGCTTCGGTCATCTTTATTCCCAAGAGAGACTCGAAGCCTGACAATGCTTTCTCTGGCAACAATGTCTATGCAAATGAGGAAAGACACAGCAGCATGTGCTAGGAAAATGGATTTAAATCCTGTCATTATCACACTTTAACACTTTACTTTGGGACCATGCATTTAATTACTCCCTAGAGACCGAGAATTGCCAAGTGCCAACTAATCTATTTATGTAACCAGATTGTTTCACCTGTATTTTGATGGCTGGCATAATTTGGATAGCAAACTTGCATGCTAAAAATAAGCTTTCTGAGTTTCCAGAATCAATCTGAATTTGATTGATTTAACATTGACCAATATTACAAAGGCTTGGACTCACAAGATGGCTATGTAACAGGAAAGGCTCTTTCTGAAACATTTACTTACTACATTGTGCTGATCCATACTGGATTAACTCTGCATGAATTCACCACTTGTCACAGCTTTGCAATTTGTGAAAAAGGCACACAAACATTGTCACGTGATACTATTTCTTTTCTAGATGTTTCCTCCATACATTTAGTAATAGCAGAGTAGGAGAACTGACACCAGCTCTTATGAATCCAGTATAAAAAGTACCAAGCTGGATCAGTCCAAAGGACTATCAGAAATAGTGTATTTTTCTCTATAGTATGATGCACAGAATAACATTTTTCTGTTGCTATTTTCAAGAGCTGATATTCAGAGGTGTACTGCCTCTGGTCAAATGAGAAATAATATATGGCCGTCATGCCTATACAGTATATGCATGGTAGTCTTTCTCTTCATAAATTTGCCTATACTGCTTTCAGAGTCATCCAAGATGGTTCACTATCATACCACATCCCTCCCTGAATTATGTATTATGTATTAAATAACTCTGGGTTCGAGCTTTCACAATCATGTAAAATAAATGTCAGCTAGATGAGATTCTCCAGAAATCTCTCATGGGTTTAAGGAAGCATTATCCCCCCCACTAAACTCTACATTCTGAAGACAAATCCTTTGCAGCTTGTCTTGTCTGTCAGTTGCATTATTATGGATTTTTTAAACAACCGCAATCAGCATCTAGTAGAAGGAAATATAGTGGACCAGGCCATATCAGTGTTTCCATGGTCTCGGTTGCTTGCTGCATGAGATTAAGAATGTAGCTCATGTTTGGGGCTGTATGCTGTCCATGGTACTGACAGCATGTCTTGTCTATTGTCAAGGTCTTGTCCTTCGTTTTCCTAATGTAATACAAAACAATCAGTGAAACTTCATTCAATAGTACATTTTCCTTGAGTTACAGCCAGACCAATGCTGCAAATAAAGGACATTTTGGAACAGAGACTATTTGAACATCGGATAATCTGATCTCTAGGATGTTAGGATGGTATGCAGCAGTACTTCCTTCATTAGCACTCAAATACTATGTTTTTTAGTTGATCAGTTGTATGTACATTTGGACGAGAAGTATTTCTACTGCTGATATAACCAGTAACAATGCAAAGGAGGAGTGGATTGTGAAGCTGGCAGAACTTGCTGAAATGGCCAAATTGACATGTCTGATTAGGGAAGGAACAATAACTACTTTTATAAAAGACTGGAAATCCTTTATGGACTTTTTGCTGAAAATGGACAAAAATGTATTGATGATCTTGAGATTTACTTGATTAAAAAGGGTTGTTTATTGGAAGAAGAGAAATATGATGTATAATTTAGGAGGGTGGAAATGGTAATAATTATGTTTGTAACTGCTGTAAAGAAGATTGGAAGTTGGTTCTTTAGATATTTTTCTTTTTCTTTCTTTTTTCCCCTCTTTATCTGATTTCTACTGTTTCTCACTTTACCTCTTCATATATTTTTTTCTTTTTTCTAATTCTTTCTTTATTATAGTTTTTAATACTATAAAAAGTCTCTCAATAAAAATTATATGAAAAAGCAAAACAAAACAATGCTGCCTGTTTGCCACGTATTTATAATTATTAGTGTTCTATAAACATAGATCTTAGGTGACATTGTTGAGATTCTTTTAATGAAGAGAAGAGATTATACCGTACTGAATTTTCTTCTCATATGCACTGAACATTTTGGTGTTATGACTGCTCCGTGCATTAGAGTATTGAGAGGAAGTGTGGATGTTCTTAATATGCAATTTGAACTACCTTCTGAGTATACAGTAAACATGGGAATTTGTTCTCAGAGGAGCTAAAGAAAATGCCAGTGTTTCTGAGATGACTTTGGTGTCTGAGACTATGAAGTTTAAATCAAGTTTCAGCTAAAGTGATACTTGAACATTTTTTTAAGGTTAATGTTTATGAAATGCATTTATAGGAATTTGAAGGAAATCAATCCAAAGTTAAATGACATTTTTATGTGTGGGATTTTGTTTTGTTTTTAAATGTTTTGGATAGGTTTGGGGTTGAAGCTCTAATTTGCTGCATTAAAGAACAATGCAAAGTGGATGTGGCATGTTTTGCACATCAGCAGGAATGTCAGTGGAAACTGGGTACGGCTTGATAATATTGGGCAAAGTTTCTCTGACTAGTTTTATCATATATATCTCATAAATTGGGATCCATTTTGGAAGCTAGAGCTGTCAGAGAGCAGTGACAGACTGAAAAAAATATGGATATAACACCCACCTTCTTCCTTTTTGTTGCATACACCACAAATTATTTCTTCCTCCTCAGCTTCATTCTTGAATGCTGGAAATAGATCTCTCTGCACAGGTTTCCCTTTGTGTTGATTCTGTTTTCTCAGACAGCCTTCAGTAAGGTGTATGCCATTTTGTGCACACATGCTATGTCATACTAATTCTAACATTCTCAACCCTACAGCTTTTTCAGAACCAATGTGCTGCTGGTCTCATTCAGGATGGTCTCCATGGAGCTAATCAGCCTTAAATGTCGGATGTTCCCTGCATTGCTAACAGAGCCCTGGGATGAACTATTGATTGGAAAGCTAATGTCATGATGTGATATTATAAGATGGAGGAAGAAAGAAAGAAAGAAAGAAAGAAAGAAAGAAAGAAAGAAAGAAAGAAAGAAAGAAAGAAAGAAAGATTCAATTTCTTTTTAGCATGTTAATAGATTTTCTATATGACTATAGCCAGGCAGTATGTATAAAGTTTCCTTAGCATATAGAATTCCAGTTTGATTTTCACAGCTTGCAGTACACAAAAGAACAGGGTCAACTATGCATTACTCACATTCCCTTGATATTCCATAGTGCATAAAACAATTGACTTTTTTTTATAGTTGTTAGGGAGAAGGGAAAGTTGTCCAAGCTTGGTTATAGGCCCAGAGGATGGAGGATTCAGAGTCATATAATGCAAAAAGTAAAAGCAAGTTATGGTAAAAAAAGTCAAGATGGAGGTTGAGATGGTGTGATTGAAGCTCCTTCAATGACATTGCTATGGCTACTTTTTATCATACCGTGTGGACATCTTTGAGTCAAAGGAACCACTGGCTGGAATGTTCCTTCAGAAGAAACTTCCTACTCCAATTCTTTACCTCAATTCTATTTCTATTGTGGAATTTCTTGTGTAGCCCCATCCCAAATCCTACAAACAACATATGGGAGAGGGAGAGGGAGAGAGAGAGGAAACAGAGCCCAGTTTCAGAATTATTTTTTTTTTTGGTCACATTTATATGGCCATTCATGTCACACAAAATGTGAGATATATGACATATATCAGTGATTGATGTAACCACAACATTTATTAAAGATCTTGGGGAGTATGTTTTTAAGAAAACTGGCAGGACCCAGCTGGCTTCACCACTGCTGTAGTTCTTTAAAAAACCCTGTGTATATTTCTAGGGTTTTCTAAACTTACATGGCTGAGGATCAAGAAAAGTTTTGGTCAGGAGGTCAAGCTGAGATTGGGGCAAAGTCTATGTGCTCAGCTTGGAAAGGCACTGAAAGTGACATGTGGCTAATTGTATTCTGAATCCTCCTCAGGAAGATTTTGATCCTTTGATCCTGGAGACTTGATCTATTTTTCAGATATGATCTTTTTGCAGGTTTGGAGTTTGATCCTCCACTATTCTCCCCAAATAGAAAAAGTAAGTCTCCCTTAAGTCAAGCTTGACTTTTTGTTACCTCAGAGACATAGAGACATGCCCAGGTATGGGTTTTTTTTTTTTTTTTTGGCAATAGTCAGAAGTAGCTTGCCATTCTCTTTTTCTGAGAAGGTTCCTCCCCCCTCCACCCCCCACAGTTAGTTACAGCCCTAGTGATTTGATCTGTAGAGATGCCCAGGGTATGGACTTACCCTGTTATCCGGGAAGAGTTTGATCCTGCTGAATCTCTGGAAGTGGACAGGACCCTCTGGATGGTCAATGTCACCCTCTGTCAATTAAATCCATGTCAATTAAATCCAGTGGACAGGACCCTCCTGGGTGGTTAAGTCTGCTTGGGAGGTGACATGTGGGTGGATCCAGGCAAAGTTGGATTCATCCTTGAGGGAGGGAGTGTTTCCAGATGTCTTTAAAGAGCCACTGGTGCATGCCCTCCTCAAGAAACCATTGCCAGATCCCACCACATTGGACAATTTTCATCCAGTCTCCCACCTCCCCTTCTTAGGGAAGGTGCTTGAGAAGGTGGTGGCATTGCAGCTCCAGAGGATCCTAGATGAAATGGATTATCTGGAATCCTTTCAGTTAGGTTTCAGGCCCAGATATGGGACAGAAATGGCACTGGTTGCACTCATAGATCTCTGGTGGGAGTGGGATGGGAGTAGTACATCCATCCTTGCTCTTCTTGACCTCTCAGCAGCTTTCAATACCACTGACCACGATATCCTTTTGGGTCGACTTGAGTTGGGAGTGGGCGGCACAATTTCTGTGCTGGTTCTCTTCCTTTCTCCAAGGTTGATCCCAACTGGTGTTGATTGGGAGTGAGAGGTCCAACCCACTGCCCCTCCATTGTGGGGTGCCACAGGATTCGGTATTCTTTCCTCTCCTTTTTAACATCTACATGAAACCACTAGGATGAGGTATCATCAATATGCAGTTGATACCCAATTATACAGCCCCTCCATCCATTCAGAGGTTTATTAAGGCTTGAGTGATGCTATGACCACCCTTTTGCAGTGCCTGGAGGCTGTGGGAGTCTGGATGGGGTGCAACAGGCTTCAGCTGAACCCTGTACGATTGAGTGGCTGTGGATTGGAGGCCTCTCTGTATCCAAGGATTTGCCATCTTTGGTTCTGGTTGGGGATGCACTGCCTCAGACAGACCCAATGCATTATCTGGGCATCCTCCTGGACTCACAACTCCTGCTCAAGGAGCAGGTGGTAGTTGTGGCCAGGAGGGCCTTTTCTCAACTTTGTGTGCTGCACCAGTTACACCCTTTTCTGGATCAGGGGGACCTCCAGTTTGTCACTCAACACACTGGTCACCTCTCATTTAGACTATTGCAATGCGTTCCATATGGGGCTACCCTTGAAGAGTATCCAGAAGCTACAGCTGGTTCAAAATGTGGCCATGTGGACAATCTTGGGTGCCCCAAGGATGGCACATATAACACTTTTGCTGTGGGAGCTACATTGGGTCCCAGTTTGCTTCCAGGTCCAATTCAAGGTGTTGGCTTTAAAGCCCTACATGGCATGGAATACCTGAGGGACCGTCTCACCCCCATCACATCAACCCATCCCACCTGGTCAGGCAGAGAGGGTATGTTATGGACCCTGTCAGCAAGAGAATGTCTTCTGGCAGGGCCCAGGAGGAGGGGCTTCTCTGCCGTGGCCCTGTCCTATGGAATACTGTCGCCCCAGAACTGCGGCTAGCCCCTTCCCTCCCGGATTTCTGGAAAGAGCTGAAGACCTGGTTCTGCCAGCTTACATGGGGCAAGAAGAGTTTTAACCAATCCTGGAGCTGGCTGGCACCCTGATGTCATTCCCCAAGCCTAATAACTTTTAGTTACCATCAATTAACTTGGAAGATACTTAATATTTATTTAGGATAAATTGTTAAATTGTATTTTTAATTAATATTTATCTTTTCTGTAAACTGCCCAGAGTCATTTTTTAATGAGATGGACAGTGACAGATTTGAAAAATAAGTAAGTAAGTAAGTAAATAAATTTCTAACCACATTTGATTCTGCTTAGCCTTTTTGAGATACGGCAAGCATAGCTAGGTGCTGCCAGTTTAACTCCAATGACATTTCAGCTCTGAGATTGTGATAAATAATATTGAACAGTATTGTTAGGAAACTGAGACTTGTAGGAGGACCCACCTGCGTCCTAGTGTAGTGTGGGGCAGGGAATGAAGTTTAGAGGTTTAAGAAAACTTGCATTGAGGTTTGGGGCCAGGGGACTATAGAATGTTACTTCCAGTATAATTACCTGCTTTTCTTCCCAGGAAGTTGGCATCTTATTTTTAGGAAGCTAGAGAATATAACTAAAGCTCTCTAACAACAGGAGATATGGATTGTCAAGTCTTAGGGAACAATGCATCATTGGCTTACTAGATTTTAAAAATATAATAGGAATTGTTGGCTGTGTGGGCTTGGCTGCGTGTTCCTGCTGTGGTCTGCTCTAATTTGTCTTCTACCTGAAGTGAAATGCCCATTTGGATGGCAATGAACAATTCAAGCTAATCACAAGTCTCTTTTCTGTACAGATTATTCAAAATCATAATGGGAAAATTGGTCTTACCAGAGACTTTCAGAGTTTATCCACAGGAATCTAACCTTATTTAAAAGATACATAGATAAGAGAGTTTGAGACCTCAGACTGCAGTGCTAACCCTCACAACAACTCTGTGGATGACTTGTTCAATGCTGTTAAATAAGACTGATAACTGAGCAGGGATGACTCTTTAGGGTTGGGGTTTTTGTTGCTATAGTTGCCTTATGCCCCTCCAAGGCTTAAGGCATCCATTTTGTTCCTTAATCTCCATACAACGCTCCCTGTGGGCCTGTAATTTTCAGCCCCACCAACTCTGCAGTTCTATGAGGGCTACATAGCATGCAGCCTGTGGCTGGGGGTTCATAGACTTCTGATTGTACTCATTGTTCATTTATTATTAATATTTTTTCTATGAATGTGGGCCCTTCATCTAATCACTGGACTGAATATTAAGGTGACAAGATGAGAAAAACAGAGTGTCTGTAGTTAAATATTATGTAGGAAGCTTAGTATGGATAGCTCTTCTCACTCTGATAGGAAAAGCTGCATTTAGTAACACTGCTCCATAATTAAACATAAAAATATCTGCTGTACAGAACATGGATGTTGTTAAGCCATGTATCTTTTAGGCTGTTGGTCCTTTTCCTGTTCAGAATGACTCCTTGTTCTAAGTCAGGGGAAAGACAGTACTTTTGTTTTTGGATCTCTGGGGTAACTGGATTTCACTGGATGGGGAAAATACACCACAGTAGCAATTTCCACAGAGACCCAATGAAGAATTAATAATGAATTGCACTCTCAACAGCTTTGTTCACTGTAGGAGAAAAATCGGCAAAATCAAAGGTAAGAAAAAAATTATAGCCTTCCAAGATAACAAGGGAGACCTGGCACTCAGTCAGCAGGAAAACTATGCTAGCTGACAATGAAAGACGGCTCCAAAGTCACTAAAACACCTGTCTGCACAGAGCCACCTGTCACATTAGTGAAAAAACGTCTCTGCATCACTTGACTGCTAGAGACAATGGTTCCCTAACACAGAGAGTTTAAAAGCAAATAATAACAGAATTACAAGTATAGTATAATACTTATACCAATATCAACACTATCACTATCCATAACACTAACACTTAAAGTACCTGGTAAAATATCAGGAAGTGTTCAGCGTACTTGGAACCATTTTGAGCTTGGAACCTTATGTGGGTTTTGGGGGCATAATAGAAGATCACACTGGGTGCTTTCAAATAAGGAACCAAATGATGATTACTTAATGAAGGAGCTTCATATCACACTGATGGTCCAATTGCACACTGACTTGAGGTATTGCTTCTAAGCAAGAGAAGGGTGAGAATGGGACTTTGAGTAGGAGAGGGGCCTCCATGGAATATGCAGGGAGAGAACTGCTGGGCTGAATTTGCCCTGCAGGCTTCAAGTTTGTCCTCTGTGTTCTGAATAATACAGTGTTGTCCAAACTTGGCCACTTTAAGATGAGTGGACTTCAACTCCCAGAATTCCCCATGGCTGGCTGGGGAATTGTGGGAGTTGAAGTCCACTCATCTTAAAGTGGCCAAGTTTGGACAACACTGGAATAATAGGAGGCAAAAGAAACACGAACACACCACTCTTAGTCCCCTTTGGTTCTAAATCTTATGCAAAGGAAGCAGAGATGCATATTTTGTTACAGCAGTGGGTTAATATGCATCTTCCAAGGAAGAATGGGGACATATTTGCCCTCCACAAAATAATGAAAGGTTTGTTATGCTAGATCAGAGCATTTGTCACCTTTCCTCAGTGCTCCGTCTCATTGGTAATTTTGGTTGCCCTTTTTTGATGCCTTCTCTAGATCTACAGTGTCACTTCTGAGGTGTAATGGTCGTTCTAAATGTAGCCATGTCACATATTTATGTAAAGGCATTGTGTTGTTGGCATATCTCCTATCATGACAGGTTTGGAGGATATATTAGTTAAGAAAGAAAACAAAAGCTGGTGCTTGCTTACTCTCTTCTAATAAGTCTACCATTTCAGCATTTTTCCAGTTCCTTAACTGAAAGGAAAAACAGTGAAAAGGAACCGCTGATGGAAGAATAACAGCAACAACCAATAGCAGGAAAGTAGGTAGCTAAAAATAGTCATTAAGAAAACCCAGAACATTCCTGCCAGGTTTCAGACTGGGAACAGTCTGTATGTCAGGTGAGTGTTACAATCCTCATGCTAAGAAGAACACCTGCTGTAACAGGTGCTGCAGCAGACTTTATTAAGGAAGATTGAGGGAGGGAGAGTTCCTGTTTGAGTAGCCAATCACATTCCAGGGGATGGCCTAGAAGGAAGGAAAGCACAGCCACAAACCAGACAGCAATGCTTGAGCTGACCAAAGCAGCAAACCCTTATTTTGAAGGCAGAGAGGGGAAATGTGCCTGGAGGTTGCATTCCCGGTAGGCAGGGGACAAGTATACAGTCATGTTCATTCCTTCCCAACAAAAATGGGTGCTGTTCCATAATGGTGATGGGGCATCTTGCAGTATGGATAAGCTCTTAGCCTTGCTGTGGTTTGAATCCACATCTGCTTTTTCTGTGCTTTTGAATTGTCTCATGAACCACAGCGGTTTATATGAATAGCCTCATATATTGAAAGTCTCTATCATGAAGACTGCAGAATCATGACAGCCATTGTCACCTATGGTGGAAACACTTTCCCACAACTCGTACATTCAGATAACATATGAAAAGGGTTTCTGTGTGTGCAAAGCCATCAGAGTTAGAAGAAATTCTTTGTGTGTATTATGGAATAAGCAAATAAAGCTTAGGTGCTTATTTTCAACATTGCAGTTACAGGCCACAAAAATACATAGGTGCCATATAGGAGGCCTGTAGTTCTGAGGTTCTGAGGTTGCTCTGTTGTACACTAAGGTTTGTTGTTTTTCCCCATCTTATTTTTCATTTTTAATATTCTGTAAGGCAAGAAGAAAGAAGAATATAAGATAACAGCCAAGAACAATATATGTCAACATTTAATCATAGGTTGCATATAACATTCAATTATCAATAGAAGAGTTATTATTATTAGCATAACATATAATCATTCCATATCTGATAAAAATGTGATTCATCCCTCTGAGAAGTCAGTATTCAAATGTTATCAGTCACTACACTAAGGTTTGTTTTAATCACACTTTGTTGAATAAGCCACAGTGGCTGATCCGCATATACATTCACATATACTATAGAAACATTACCCACTGTTTAAAGACTACAGTAGATGGGTTTGCCTGTTCTGCTAAGTTAAAATAAACCATATTAAAGGCTTAGCTAGGAAATATTTTTATTGTTTGGTTAGCCACCTTAGTTGCTCTACCTAAGCAGAAAAGCATAATACATGAATCCCATGAACATATACATTTGGAGAAACATTTTGAGAATAAGAACGGTTTGACATTGCAACTCTAAACAGATGGTGGATTCTTTCTTGCTGGTTGACTTCCAAAAGAAGCGGTAGGGGATGTTCTATCTCTAAACTTCTACTGAGTGAGGCAGGCTGGACTAGATGGCTAGAAGACCTCCCTTCAAATTACAACAGTTGTGTAATTTAAAACTTGTATAGTTACAGGAAAGTTGATGATTCTAGCATCTGTAGTAGAATTTAATGTTTCCACTTTTCTATTCACATCACATAACAGTATATCTCCACTCCCCCACCCCTCCAAAAATCACAAACATGACAGCTAGAAATTGAACATTTAAAAGAGAAAGTAATAGAATCTTAGGACATTTCATGTATTTTTTAAAGATGCTATTGCCTTCTGAGCCTTTTCTTCCTTCTCACAGAAGTTTACAGATTTATTTCTATATACAATACATATATATTTATACATTTTTCCATGCTGCTTTCTTATCAAAGGGATGCCCAGAATGAAATGGAGTTAAAGAAACAAAACTCTGTCACATACAGAGTTCTGATCTGATATCCCAACATACCTTTTACATTTGTTAACTGTTCTTTTTTAAATTATTCTCTTTTTACATGTATACCAAGTAGGCTCATGATGGGTGGGGTTGTGAAAATGCTAAAAGTAGACACAATATGCAACTATGGATTGCTTTTGGGATACTGGGTTCAGCTACATGACAATAGACAAATGAGGTCATGTAAGATTCAGGTTTTGTTGAAAGCATGGTTTGCCTTCAATAGCTCTCCTTCGTTTGGAAATGCTGTCATCTGAAGAAATGAACTTATATGGACATTCAAATTGCCCCTCTCCATGTGAGTGTTATGTGATCCAAACTCCAGAAAACTCATGACTCCAAGTGAGCTCATCTGTGTTTTGCTTTGATATGGATATGGATATAGAGATAAGAATGGAATGACAGGGTGTGAAAGATATAATGAAGTATGAATGCCTAGGATGGCATGCATTACATCTCTGTGCCAGGCACTGCATTGGCTGCCAGTTTGGTTCTGGGTGCAATTCAAGGTGCTGGTTTTGACCTTTAAAGCCCTACATGGCATGAGACCAGATTATTCGAGGAACCGCCTCTTCCCAGTTACATCTACCCATCCCATCCGGTTGAGCAAGTGCTGTGGGTCCTGTCTAATAAAGAGTTCCATCTGGTGGGACCCAGATGGCGTACCTTTTCTGCTGTGGCCCCTGCCATCTGGAACATCATTTCCCGGATGTAAGATTGGCCCCATCTCTGTTTGACTTCTGGAAAGCGTTCAAAATGTGTTTTTTTCCACCAACCATGAGGGTCCCATGGGGAACCGGCAAGGTGGTTATGTGATGTCAAGTGATGGTTGTTGTCTCGCTATCTTCGGTTTTTATGTTTTCTGCTTTCTATTTTTCTGAGTTTTTTTAAATTTATGTTTGAGTGTTTTATGGTTTTTATTTTTTATTTTTTTTATGCATTGTACACTGCCGAGAGTCACATTTTGTGAGATGGGTGGCTATATAAATTTGCTAACTAACTAACTAACTAACTAACTAACTAACTAACTAAATGTTTTAAAAGCATTCTCATAGTTTATGTCTTGGCTTATATATTTTGGCTACAACTGTTGCAGAACAACTGTTGCAGAACAACTGTTGCAGAACACAACACAAATGCTGGATACCAAAAAGTTCACTATCTGCCTCTTACCCTGAATTTAATTCACTTTAAATGTAGTACACTGCCTTCAGCAACCTCTACTGGCAGGCCCTGAATTTAAAGTAATCTTTATGTTCTGAGCATACAACTATCTGAATGCATCCTTGGAAGACTGGAACTAGCTTCTGACAAAATTAAAACCACCTTTTTTCTTATTGGACAATAGTCAAATAGTTGCTTAAGAAAACAGCAGCTTAAAAAAAAAAACTTCTACAAAATGTCTGAATGAATTCAGCAAAACTGGTACTGAGAGTAGAAGTTGGAAGGGTCAGTATTAATCTATGGCAGGGATTCTTAGCCTGGGGTTCATCAACTCCTTGGAGGTCTGTGGAAAGATTTCAGGAGGTCTGTGAACTTGGACAGGAAACAGCTTGTTATTGATATAATGGATTAATAATGAAGCACAAATATGACTATATTACATTTTTATGTTATTTTTAAATTATTTTGATAACTCTACTTGAGCACAATTGGTTTCCTTTGTAATACAATCTATATCTATTTAATTTTATGCATTTAAGTACATTTTTCTGAGGAGGGGCCCATAGGTTTCACTAGACTCCCAAAGGAGTCCAGCCACAAAAAAAGATTAAGAATCCTTGATCTGGGGGCGTTATATTGATAATACTGGAAAAACTGTGGCAAGAAGAAGCGGAAGCCTGTTTAACCACCAAGAGTAGAGAAAATACATGCCAAATCTTCTCATGTGTAAACAGAAAGCATTAACAGGGTTGAACTGAAACATGCATGTGCCCTGTGTACAGATAGGAAGCCAATTCTGTTATTTATTAGCCATGAAAGCTAAGTGTGGCAATATTTTCTCAGCAGCAGGTGCTGAGCAGAAACACAGGGAAAGTAATCATCTTTATGCATTGCAAGTGAGCATTCAGAAGAATATTTTAGGCACTGTCTAATTCAGCAAGCCTGATCTTATGTTATTGTTGTTGCCCCAATTATGTTGTCTCAATAATATGAATTATTATTGGAGAACCATATGGTTCCTACTCTTCAATTGTTCTGGAAGTCTTTGAAGACCTGGCTTTGCTTCCTGGCCTTGGGTTAGGATGATGGCTGAGCCCCTGATGGTTATTATGTCAGGTTTTGGGTGTGTGTGCATGTTTTTCCTGGATGTATATGGTTCTTTTTTCTATTTTATTGCTTCCTATCCTTGGATGTAAGCTACCCAGAATCAGCTGGGAGTTGGGCAGCCTCTAAATCTAATGAAATAAATAAATAAAATGAAAAATGTTATTTTGTGCTTTGACTTCTGTTGCTGGGGGTCTAAGCTAGAGATAAGAATACCAAGTTAGGTCATCCCTCTACACTGGGCGGGAGGGGGTCAGATTCTAACCTGATTATCAGTAGAAAATCAATAGAAAAATTAGTCAGATCAGATGAAGGGCCAGACAGGGGTTGCATTTAGCTTTTACAATGCATGTGGCTAGCAAGGGATTTCTTCTTTCCAATGTTTAAAAACCCTGGTACACTTATAGCAGCCCCAAACTGTTTGAAGAGTAGCAGCTTCTTCTGAATGCTAGGTAGTATGGCGTATAGCATCCCAAGAAATAGCAGGGAAGAAACATCTACTTTCAAAAACCTGGGCTCAGTTCTAGAGTGGCCAGCTTTTTATAAGTAATTGGAAAAGACCCCTATATTTCCTTGTACATTTTAGAAACCAAGTAGAACCCCTGCCTTCCCACTATTCATTTTTTTAAAAATATGATCATTATCTGGATAATCTGGCAGTGAAATTGATACATTTGCTCCCCTTCATCTGACATAATCTGAAAATAAAAGGATGATTGCTGATGCAGTAAAAGAAGTTTTCAGCTGCCTCACAGTGAAAGACATGTGGGAAAATAGGATAATGTGACCCAGAACCTTCCCTGTTTCTTTCTCAAGAAACTGTTGTATCTTTGCAGTATCTACATAGAAAAGAGAAATTTCACAACACTGGTCAGCAGCTATAAACAACTGTTGCTGGCAGGGGCTTAAAAAACAGGCAATGCTCCCCTACAATCTTCTACATAACAAATATATTTGTACAACCTGCAGTTCTTTTATAAATGCCAAAAGTCATTTGGAAAATATAAGATTGAAACCTATGGTATGCTGGAGCACCAAATCACAGACTTCACTTGTAAAAATATTGGAGAGAGAGAAAAAAAAATGTGATTGTTGCATGACAACAGCTGCCATTTTACAATATTTGAGTGTTGCTAATATTTTCTTCAGTATTAATGGACATACCAACACACTTTATATTAAATAGTTAAAGGCATAGAGTTAGAGAAACAAAATTCAGCAGAGATCAGATTAGTGGTTCTCAAGGAAGAGACAGCCAGATTAATATCTATCCCTTCCTTCCTTCCTTGGCAGACAGAGAGAGTTTATCTCATTTCCAGGTTTGGTCTCTGTTAGTGGGGCATGCATCCAGCAAGATGACTTTTAATTGCTACAGTGTCATGTGAGCACATCAGACCAAGAGCATTTATACAGGCTCAGGTTGCATGGGGGTGGGGGGAGTAGGGGGAGCAAATGTTATTACCCAAGCTCTGTGATGCAATCTGAACTTGATATAGCATATCAAAAGAACATGTCTGAACCACAAAATATGGCATCTGACTTCAGAACACATTGAGCCAGACTGAGCCAATGTGTTCAAAACATGGCAGAGATGCTTGACATTCCAGAGGGTTCTGTTTCACAGGTCGTTGAAGAAAAGTCATAACAAAAGCAATTGATTGTGACTACTCCTTACCTTTTATATAAACAATATATCACCTCCCATTCACCCCATCCTTTAGGTTGCCATGAGACAGTTGAGGATCAAACATGGCTTTGAGGAACTTCCACACTTAAGCCAAATACAGCCTTATTATTAGCTATCCCAGCTTGGACCCATGGGTGCATGGTGCTCTTTCCCTAGAATTCTCCAGTTGGCACAACCGTTGCTGAGGATTCAAGCAGTTCAGTTCCATACATTTGGAAAGTGCTATGTTTAGGGGAAACTGCAGGGACTTGTCCAGGCAGTCACCAGGAGTCAAGATTGACTCAAAGGCACACACGCAAAAAAAAAGTTTGGGGAAGAGAGCCAGTTTGGTGTAGTGGCTAAGGCACCAGGCTAGAAACCAGGAGACCGTGAGTTCTAGTCCTGCCTTAGGCACAAAGCCAGCTGGGTGACCCTGGGCCAGTCATTCTCTTTCAGCCCTCGGAAGCAGGCAAGCAGGCAACCTTGCCAAGAAAACTGCAGGGACTTGTCTAGGCAGTCACCAGGAGTCAACACTGACTTGAAGGTGCGTGCACGCACACACACAAACACAAAATTTGGGGAAGCCAGGTTAAGGAAGCATGGCAGACAGTTTCCAATGTTATCCAAAGGCCTTTTTGTGAACCTTTATTTTGCTGAAATAATTATGAACATTTCTACTCTGGTATTGTGATGTTTAAATTCTACTAATTTGGTTCTACCTTGGCCTGGTTGAGATGTACACTCACTCACCAAACTCCTGATCTGGCAACCAGGAATGCCACACAGGTCATGTGTTTTCCCCAATCTTTTTAAACTTTGCCCTTTCAAAAGCTTCCGTTTTCTGGTTAACAATCTAATCCTGATTTGAATCTAATCCTGGCTTGAGAAATGGCTGAGCAAAAGTCCCCTCCCCCTCAACGTTCACCCATTTTAGATAATTAATTAGAGAAGGCATTTGCCATTTGTAAGTAGTGGCATTTTAAGTTGGGTTAATAATATATTAATTTGTGGACTGTCCAAGGGGACTCCCCCCATCCATACCACTGAATGCACCATAGAAGGATGTTATGTCATAATGTAATATCATTCCTTAGTAAGGGGCAGTGGCTACTGAGAGGTGACAGAAAGCCTTATTTATTTATTTATTTATTTATTTATTTATTTATTTATCCTTCCTTCCTTCCTTCCTTCCTTCCTTCCTTCCTTCGTATATATGTGTTTAAAATGAGAGGAATCAAGACAAGCAGATCTCCAGAATAAGAGGAAAGTATAGTGAAATTTTTGAAATTGCATTTTCTGGTTTGGGCTCCCTATTCCACTTCTGAGAGATTTTGCTTTCTGGTTCTGTGATCAAAACGTTTGAGATGAAGGGCTTTGTAAGGCTTTGAAGGGGTGTTCACTTTGCAAAGGTCTGTTGAAAGCACCTCTTCAAAACAGTAGTGGGAAGGAACACATCACCCCACTTCTAAAAGCAAAACAAACTTACTGCAGAGTTCAGCTTTACAACACTTAGCTGATATTCCACTAATTGCAAAAGACTTCTGGACATACATGAACATGCATGACTTTTCTTCTTTTTATTTCATTGTTCTCTACTTCTTTAAAGTGTAAGTGCCCACAGTGGTTTGAAATCAGGCAACTGCTAAATATAAATGAATGAATGAATGAATGAATGAATGAATAAATAAATAAATAAATAAATAAATAAATAAAGTGCCGAAGTCTTGGAAGTGCTAGATGACAAGCTCAGAGTGACAGGTAGCACTTAACAGAGGAGAATTGCCTCCTTGCCTTGACAAGGGAAATCTCATTGCCTCTGTGATGCGAAGAGCTTCATCAGAACAAAACACAGACACCTTGTCCAGGCCCACCTTTCATACCACACAAAAGATAACTGTGCTGGTGTAGACTTCGGAGAAGCAAAAGAAAAGAAGAAGGATTTTCATAAAGTATACATCAAGGCTTAGCAATCAGAGAGCAAATGGCCTTGGATGTTATTTTGCCTTTTTTCAAACTGTGGCTGAATCACTGCAGACCTTTGATTTTGCTTCAATGAAGTCTGAGAGCAGCCAGCAGAGGGGGCAGGCTTTGTCTCTTAAGCAATTCCCCCACAACCGTACAACCAATATTGATACACCATTCAGCCTTCCTGTCCAATCAGGTACTTCAGATGGAGTTATCTTTCTAGCCAGAAAGATGAAAGCAGGGCTGATAGATGGGGTCAGAATGGACTTCCACCTGCGATTCTTTCTGGGACGAATGACTAGTGATTTTGATTTCTCTCCATTTCTTAACTTTGTAAATAGGTCCACTCTGGATTCTCTCACTTACTCATTTTTCCGGTTCACCAAACTAGAAAATATTTTTGAAAGAAGTTCCGCTGAAGTTTGTGTATATTTTGACGCACATTTCTTTAAAGATATGGGTTTTTGTTTGCAATTTGCCTAATATGTGGTTTGGAAACAAATTTCCTAATATGCAATTTTATTCATATATACTCTGTGTGTGTGTGTGTGTGTGTGTGTGTGTGTGTGTATTCATTCATTCATTCATTCATTCATTCATTCATTCATTCATTCATTTTTGGTGAACCATATTGTAAAATTCAGAAAACTGCAAATTTTAAATAACTAAATTTCAGCTTCTATTGACTTGCGTTTAAATACTAAACAGATTCTTATTCCCTATTGGTTGCTTTCCCCAATCAATGGCATCATGTGTGAGAGTTCCAGAGTTGCAGGGCCAATGTGGTTGATAACTTATGAATGATTTGACAGTTGGCCATAGTCAGATCATGAGAAATGCCAGGCTGGAAGAATCACAAGCCGGAATTAAGATTGCAGGGAGAATCATCAATAACCTCAGATATGCAGACGATACCACCCTAATGGCAGAAAGTAAAGAAGAACTAAAGAGCCTCTTGATGAGGGTGAAAGAGGAGAGGGCGAAAGCTGGCTTGAAACTCAACATTAAAAAAACTAAGATCATGGCATCTGGAGCCATCAATTCCTGGCAAATAGAAGAGGTAGAAATGGAAGCAGTAACAGACTTCATTTATTTGGGCTCCAAGATCACCGCAGACGGAGACTGCAGCCATGAAATTAAAAGACGCTTGCTCCTTGGGAGGAAAGCTATGGCAAGCCTAGATAGCATATTAAAAAGCAGAGACGTCACCTTGCCGACAAAGATCCGCATAGTCAAAGCTATGGTTTTTCCAGTAGTAATGTATGGCTGTGAGAGCTGGACCATAAAAAAGGCCGAGCACTGAAGAATTGATGCCTTTGAACTGTGGTGCTGGAGAAGACTCTTGAGAGTCCCTGGACTGCTAGGAGGTCAAACCAGTCAATCTTAAAGGAAATCAACCCTGATTGCTCATTGGAAGGATCGATAATGAAGCTCAAGCTCAGATACTTTGGTCACCTAATGCGAAGAGAGATCTCTTTGGAGAAGACCCTGATGCTGGGAAAGATTGAAGGCAAAAGGAGAAGAGGACAGCAGAGGATGAGATGGTTAGATAGCATCACTGAAGCAATGAGCATGAAACTGAGCAAACTCAGGGAGGCAGTGAAGGACAGGAAGGCCTGGCGCAATATGGTTCATGGGGTCACAAAGAGTCGGCCACGACTTAACGACTAAACAACAACAAACAACACATAGTCAGATCTGCTGCTTCATTTGTTAAATAAAACAACAAAAACAAAAGAATGGGGGGGGGGGAAGGAAGAGAGGAAAAAAGAGTTTGTTCTGAGTCTTCTTATCTTGCAAAACAAGCCTTTGGATCAATGCTGTGGGCTTCTGAGTTTAAAGTGTTGTTTGAGATCTGTCTGTCACTTGTGCTAACCCCACCTTGTTACTTCTGAAACAGCTGCCCCCTTGGCTCTCTGGACTGGAAGTGCTGAAAAGAATTTAGCTGTACATCTGATATGCTTTTTAGAGATTAGACATATTCATTCACAGCTCAGAAAACACATAGGGGATGGGAAAAGAGGGCTGCTGACGTACTTAGGGGATTTGAGGAGCAGACCACCTGTTTTCTGGAGCCTTTGTCTGTGAGACATTTGAGCCATGAATTCAGAGACACCACTCTCTGGCTTTCAACTAAAGTTATTTGTCTGGCTGCTGCTTCTGAAGGAATGTGACCTCAAGAAAAGAGATCTGTCCCAAACACTGTGGCAGGGCAAACCAGAACACTTTTTACATCCACAAATGCTGCATGAAACAGAAAGCATAAAATGCTTCTTAGATTGAGAATGTTCTTCAAATGTCGAACACAGATGCCTCACAGTCATACAGTATGCTGTAGCCTGAGACCTACTTCTACATCTTGTGTGTGAGATACTGATGTCAAGGTGGGATGAAGGAGGGCAAGATAAATCAGAACTTTTGAACTCAAGAAATATATCTAACTTGGCTGTGGTATTCAGAAGAAAGAAGTAGGATTTGGGAATATATGTTTTGCTTCTAAACTGCAGTCAGTGTATGGTTACATGTATTGTTCTAATTTTTTCTAAACCCCCAAGAGAAACTGCAGGACTAAAATTAGAAATGGCTGGAACCTAATCAAATGAATTCTTTTAAGACTGCCTGTGTTTGGGACTCAAAGCATCTTTCCCATCTACAGATGTGTTAGAACTATAGCTCCCCAAACTTTGAGCTACACTTCAGCTAGGCTGGCTGGGAATTCTGGGCATTGCAATCCTAAAGCAACTGAAAGTCACTAGGTTGGGGAACATTGCCTTCAAGCTTGTTTGAAAATACTTGAACATATATATGAGGTCATCTTCATAGGCTAGCTACATCTACACAGCTAGTTCATGCATTTTCCTGGAATGAACCTGGCTACGGGCAATATGTTATCAGAGGGATCATAGCATGAGTTTTATTGCTATCATGTTCATTGGAGTGAACAACAATGAATATTATCTGATGCAGCTACAGGCCTTCTTGCACAGTATGAAATATGTATCAAGGGCACTGATATTAGCTGAAAGCCTTGTTGCATTGACTACATGATTATTATTTTTTTCTTTTCTCTGGGTCTAGCCACTCATATGTCCTATCTGCATTTGTTCATCTCTAGTACAGCCCAGCAACAATATCCATAGCACTGTTTAACAGTGTCTGAGGTGAGAAAAGATGTGCAATTATGTACTTGGTTTGCACAACTGGTGTTGCCTTTGGAATATCTGCTGATAAAACAAAGGGACAAAGTCATTCCCCCTTTCTCCCATTTTTTTTTTCCTGAGCTGCAGATTTAGGTTCAGCTAAATTTAATTTGATGTTTGTACTTGGGTTCCATCAGTGTGATTTCTTGATTACAGAGTTGCATTAGTAGGCTCCATATATAGGCCCAGATACATAATTTAGGCTCAGGATAAAGCCTATGCAGCGCCTTCAATGAGGAAGTATTGATATGTTTTCATATAAGAGACAAAAGTTGCACGAACATGGAGGAATAAAAAGCAGAGTACGTTTGACAGCACTATAAAGGTTTCCATTGTTCTTTAGGCTGTGGACAGAAAAATACTAGTCTCAATGGCTCATATACTTTATGGTTTTTTGCCACCCAGAATCACTGGTTTGAGATCGGTGGATATACAAATTGAGTAAATAAATAAATAGATATATGGAACTGCCTCAGAACTTTGAGTTAACATAATTGTGCATACAAAGTAAATTCTAATCCAATTTCATATTTTGTTTTTCTTGACTTTACTATTATAATTAATAGGAAACTCATTCAATGTGCATAGCCAAAATGTAAGAAAAAAGGTGTGAAAACAGGGCTAGGCAGCATTAATGTCTCCTTAGAGATGTATATTTGCATCTTGGAATAAGAGAGGATATAAGGGCAATGCAAATGAATTTAAGATCAGACATTGTCTATTTCCTAATAAGAAAAGTGACACTCATATACTTGGAGGCAATGGAGATGAGTAGAATCAGGGAGTCTGGTGTCCATCACCTATAGATAAAGAAGCAGTGTTCTTTCAGTTATTCATAGTTCTCAAGGCATTTTTCAAAGTCATAAAGATCAACTACAAATCTCTGGATGCAAATATGGACAATAAGCAAAGAGCAGACAAACCATTGAAAACATCTGTTTTACTCTGTCACCCTTTGAAAACCACTGTGCCTGGAAGCCAAAGGAAAGCCCTGGTATCAACCACTGAATCCCTGCCCCTTCACTTCCTACCTTGCCCCTATTTACAGAGAGCTTTGAGAGGCTGAGGAAGATTTACATGTATTAAGTTGTATAAGAAAAACACCCTTCCAAAGCTCTGAGGTGGTTTTTAAGTACTGAGACTTCCACTTAGACTTCTGTGGAACCATTTCATCTCATATTTGTCTGAAGTGCTCTGAATATGCTAAACTAGGCCTCCTTGCCTCAGATTTGAGCCTTATCTTTATCAAGGCTACCATGTCTGAGATGCACAATTCTGGGGGCCACTAGATGATAGCGAAATTAATGTTTCCTGTCTCTCTTTGCTACTACTAAGTGGTTGTTTGGATTTTTGCAGATCAGATCTGGTAACTCCAATCTTCAATCTCTAGCATATCCCATTTAGATTGTAAATAAGTCTGCAAAAGTCAGATGATATGCACAAATCTCCAAGTTGGTTTTACTCAGGTGTTACTGCCTTAGTGTAGAAAGTAAAACTTATGCCCCTAAGAAAATAGCAAGCGCATTGGTGCAGTAGCAGTACTCCCACCCACTTTGAAACATGGATCTGGGATTTTTCATCAGTTCACTGTAACCCTTGAATGAGATTATATGGCTCTGCAGTTTCTGAGCTTGACCAGAAAGCAGCACGTACCCAATTTATCTCTTTAAATTACTGTGGGAGTCTTTGAGGAAACAATCTGTGGAAGGAAGAGCACATGATAAAAGAAATTCATTCTAATGCATTATAAATTGGAAATCAATATTATATGATCTTGTGGGGCTCATTGAAGACTTTTCATCAATTAGCTTTTACAGAAGCCATTTTTCATCCCCACAATCTTAGGTACTTAGGATGCAAGAAAGGGTTCCCTACATGTGTCTATTAGTGCTACTATTTCCATTTTATCTGGCTTAAATGATCAGGCATTAGTGGTTTGAAGACACTGTGGGTACTCATGCCAACTTAGAATGAGGTTTAGATTTATAGAACATTAAAGAAAGTGAACATTTTAAAATTACCATGTTTGGTATAACTGCATCATAAATATCTGCTCAGATGACTCTCTTTAAATGATTAGCCTTATAGATCCCTTGTTAACTTGATTTGAGGCCCTGCTTAGAATATTTTCCTCTCAGACAAATGGTTTAATTTTTAAAGTTCACTCTACCATATAGTTATACAGAAGATGATTCATATTTACAATAATAACATCCCAAATAGAAGATACTTTCCAAGGCAGAGAGGACCCCTCCCCCGCATCCCAGGCCAACTATATCTCTCTATTTCTCCAGATTCTTTTATTCTTCTCAAGCCAACAGATAGTTGGAAATAAATTACATAAAGAGGCTCAAGACTCTGCCTGCCTGCCCCTCAGCAGAATAATTCTCCAAAACTGATAAAAATTAATAGGATCAGATTTGGTATGACTGGAAAAGCCAGCAAAAGAAAGATTGAGTTCAAATTTGAACTGGATCCAACTGGGGACTGCAGAGAAAAATACTAAACAAAAATTCCCCCCATGTCTGTTGGACAATGACCGGGAATACTGCCAACTGCTCCATTCTAAGCCCCTCCCTCCTAGTCATGTGACCTGCTAGAAAGCATATTTAAACTGCCCTGTGCTTCTCAGCATACACATACACAAAAGCACACATAGATAGAACACGAGGGGAAAGCAGAAACATCCACAGCTGCTCACCTGATGTTGCTTCATTATATGGAAAAAATGCAGGTGCCTCCTACAGCCACTGATGCTGAAAGAATTGGAAAGAATTCAAGAAGCCTATCCTTTTTAAAAATAATAATAATAATAATAATAATAATAATAATAATAATAATGATGATGATGATGATGATGATGATGCATATGCTTTATTATTAGAATACTGAAAATCAAAAAAAGTAGGAAAAAGCAAATATTGGGATAAAAAGGAAGTAGAAAAAAGCAAGATCAAACTGAAAGATTGTTACATTAAAATAAAAAAGTGAAAAGAAAAAAGAAAAATGACTTTTTAGTGATACATCCTCCCTTTCTCTTTCATTTGTACCCTCAACCACTAGTCCCAGTTTCCCTGTCTTATTATTCTTTCCACCCCACTGGAATATAGGAAATAAATTATGTAAAAGGCTTGGGATTTGGGATGTAAAAGGCTTGGGATGTTTATGTAAAAGGCTTGGGATTTTTCTGTCTGTCAGTCAGGCAACTGTCCAGGAACTGAAGAGAATAAGACCAAATTTGATGTGTGGAGGTGAGAAGCCAGCAGATCCAACTAGGACTGCAGAGAAAAATATCTAAAGAAATTCCCCAGTGCATCTCTATGGAAGAAACAGAGGCTTGGAATGCTGCTGATTGCTCCATTCTAAGTCCCTCCCCTCCCACCAGGTCATGTATCCCAGAGCAGAGCTACTCTTAAGGGATTGGAGAGATTCTAGAAGTCTGTATAGGAAGCAAGTATGGTTACACGTCTATTTGAGTTCACTTATCCATTCAAAACAAAAAACTTTTTTTTTTTTTTTAAAAAGACACATTTGAAACAGGGCATTTTAAAAAGAAGACAAAAGATAAAGATAAATAGGAATACCCAAATGCACATATGTACCAAGATTAAACCTAAAAAAATACACTGTTCATAGTCATTGGCCATCCTGGCTAAGAATTCTGGTAGTTGTAGTGAAACACACCTGGAAGATGAGGGGTAGGTGAATTAGTGAGCTAACAATTGTGATAAATAAGTAGCCCATTTAGTTAGAAGATTGTATGTGTTTTGGATTTGGGCATATAATTATGCAACATTGGCAGAAAACTTCCTAACAGAGAGAAAACCCAGATGAAATTAGAAGTAAAAAATTAAATTATTTCTGAATATGCATACAAGATTAGGCTACATCTAACACATATACTCCCAAGTAAGCTCCACTGAACATGTCAGGCCTAGCCCAACGAACTCCAAGAGATCATGTAAATTCAGTCCAGCTACGTTTATTAGCTACAACCTCTAGCAAGAATCTTCCCAGACTGAAACCCCAGCTCCCAAGTACACCCAGCCACAACATTGTGAATTCCTCAGGGAGGTGCCAGTCTCATCCTCTTGTATCTCCCACGCTCCTCAGGAGATGTAAGAAAATGTTTTTCTCCCTGAGCCTGGCCTTCATAATTCCATTCCATCACAGAACACAAGGGCATGCATTTCTAATAAACATGCAGTACTTTCCTCCACTTAGAAAACTTTGAATGAAACATTATTTTCATGAAACATTGTTAGCCCAACATTTGACTTGTGGACATTTTTAGCCATGTATGAAATCACTATTGTTTTGATGAATCTTACTGAGTTGTATTTGGTTTACAGTTTGGGTTGGAATTGTCATGGATGAGATTCAGAAATATATTTTGCCATAGAAATGTATCTTTGCTGGCATGGCAAGATTTCATATTAAAGTAGGCATTGCCAGATTTATGAGAAGACACCAAGTGCTATCTATTGGATGTACGTGCACATATAACTTATGTGCCATATACTGTATAAAAGAGAGAGGAAAACTTAAATGGTGGAAAATTTCTATTCCTTCACTATCCCACCATTCCTCCCCTCTTTTTTCTTATGAGCATGAGTGATATGTTGCCAAAACTGTTGCCATAACTTGATTAAAATTTGATAGGATTACTTACTTTTATTTTTACTATGTGTTTTATAGATTGTTGTGAGACGCCCAGAGTCATCATATGAGATAGGCAGCCATATAAGTCCTGTAAAGAAATAAACAAATAGCCTGAAGGACTGGATCTCTCCATGGGCTGTCCAATGCTGGGAAATAAACTATGAGTGATATTGTGCCACAAAGAGGCAGCACCATGCTGTGTCAAAGAGTCCTGCCAGTATCCATTCACACTGAGACCAGTTTTGCTGATTGTGCATGGTTTTAGGAATGCAAGATCAGGAATCAGTTATCATAAGATGTAGATACAAAACTGTCTTATCCAATCCCACAAAATGTATAATTATGTATACTTGGTTCATTTTAATTTAAAAATATTTCATGGCATCTTAATGTCAGTTTAATATTGGCACCTCTGAGATCATAACAGCAGCAAAAGAGAAAGTAGAGATTATTATTAAATTATTCAGGCATGAATCACCTAATCACTAAGGATACAATCCTTTCCACATTTAACTGGGAGTAACTCAGTTGGGCTTACTTCCACATAGACATGGATAGGATTGCACTGTAAAATAAGATGCCTAGATTTTCTGTATGCTAACTTGGAACATATTATATCCAGCTAATTTCTTTCTGTGTTACAAGGGTAAAATAATTATTCAGTAGTAGCTCTCCACTTAGGCATTGTTTCCCAGATCCTTCAGATTTATTCTAAAGACTCATTTACCTTGGTTGTTAATTGAACTAGGATTGTATTAGAGGTCACTGAGGCTATCAGAGATGGGAGACCTATGTGACTGAACTACAACTTTCAGCATTCTTCACCACTGGCACTACTGGTTTGATCTGTGGAATGCTGTAAACCAGTGTTTCTCAATCTTAGCAACTTTAAGATGTGTGGACCTCAACTTCTAGAATTCCCCAGCCACTTTGGGGAATTTTTTTTTTTTTTTTAAGTGCCTTCAAGTCAATGTTGACTCCTGGAGACTGCCTGGACTAGTCCCTGCAGTTTTCTTGGCAGGATTTCAGAAGTGGTTTGCCATTGACTGCTTCCTAGGGCTGAGAGAGAGTGACTGTCCCAAGGTCACCCAGCTGGCTTCATGCCTAAGGTGGAACTAGAACTCACAGTCTCCCAGTTTGTAGCCTGGAGCCTTAACCATTATATCACATTGGCTCTCATTTTTGGGAACACACTGAACAGGGAAATGGCTACCAGAGAAACAGTCTTTTCAGTAGTGTAGTATCCTGTCTACGGAACATCATCTGGAATTAACATTATCTTCTTTTGAGCACCGGATGAAAAACTTTATTTCCTACGTATTTGGGGAAGTCTTTTGAGGACCTATACTAATGATGCATAGTTATACCTTGCTAATAATGTAAAGTTAGGTTGTATTTGTGGTACTGTTATCTATGCAGGTTTTCATGTCATTGTTATGCTCTTTTGTATAGTTTACATTGTCTTATCTAATTTCAGTTTCTGTATGTTTTAACCAATTGTACACTACCCAGACAACTGTTAGTGGGAGGTAAAGAATGCAGGAATCAGAAGCAGCCACAACCAATGTGGAAACAAAGTTTAACCCATTCAGTTCCTTTTTAAAAAAAAAATACAGGTAAAGTCATTTTTAATATTAGGAAGCAGTGGAAAAATAGCATTCTTCCCCTCTCTCACCTATCTGCTGATATAATGGCATTATTCTACCATATTAACTGGCTACCACGTTATTCTATTTCTTGTATAAAGCAAGGATAAACTGCTAACTTATTTTCAACTGGATATTATGAAACACATGGAACTGATCCCTGTAATGCAACTCTTCTTCCTGATCATACAATATACAAAAAAGATATTGTCATTGCTTTTCACATTTGTCCCAAAGCACTTCACATTTCCAGTTAGTGGAACTGGGAGACTGTGTCACAAGGAAGGGGAGGAAGAGAAGATGAAAACCTGGTGGGCTCTGCCATTCCACGTCTCTGAAAAAGTTTAACTAGGCCTTAAGATGTAATACTCTCCCACGGAGACAGGACATAAGAATTTCACCATGTGTTTGCTTATTAAAGCCATTTTCTGGGAGTTAATGTTGCTCATCAAACCTTTCTCTGAGGAGAAGCTGTTATTCAATTACTTCTGATGAACACCGTCTGTTCCAGATCATGCGTGTGGTCACAGTTTGTAGTTCGTGTTGTAGTTTTTCAGTTCAGATCCAATATTGCTGACAGATGCAAGTTCAACCTATCAGCTGTTCCTCTCTCCTTTGTTTAATATGCCAAACTAAGAAACCTCTGAAGGTTGCAAAGCCTTGCATTTTTGTATAAACCTATTCATACTGAAGCTGTCCTAGCCAAACTTCAGCTTATGATCTGTCTGTAAGGGAGTCACAAGCTCCAGCTTCCTAAAAATGAAGTCCTGTGACAACTTCAGTTCATGCCACCTTGCCTTTTTTTCTATGAATAATGCCACTCAGTCTAAGTGTGTTCACAATATAACTCAAATGGCGTTTTGATCTGCCACTGGCATGGGCCAAAAAAAGAGAATGAATTGTCATTACAGTGCATTTTCTCTTATTCATATCGGTAGCAAGTCAAAACTAATCTGATCTGACAAAATCTGAGAAAAGCTAGAAGTTGCACCTATTTGAGACTTAACATTTGGCAGCACCTCAGCAGATGAAGCCTCAGGGACCTTCCCCAACAATGTTTGTACGCTTATTTATTTAAAGGACTTACATGGCCACCTATCTCACACAGCGATCATGGATAGCTCACAACAACCAATAAAAACTTCAATATAAAAACAAATCATACCCTTGCTATCAAGCGGGTTTGAGGTCCTACTAGGTGATAATATTTGAGGGAAGGGACCTGTTTACCTCAGATTATTTTTTCCTGCATAATCAACTCGTGACTATAAAATATATATTTCTTTATACAAATTAGGAAACAATATGCAACCAGCGTCAAAAATAATTAAATATTTTCAACTTCTTTTAAGATGGGTCTGGCAGAAATGGGCAGCTGCTGTGACTGACACCTACCTAAGCTCTTCACACTGATCATGTGGGTCTGCAAGCCATTTTTGTCACCTATAGTGCTTAGGCACGATGCTACACCAGAAGCACAATGCATCGTATAAGATAGTGACTTGTAGGTTCTGACTTCAGCCACTGACCTTATAAGCCACAGCCACAATGCTGACAGTCCCTTCCAAATTGGGTTAGGATGAAGGCAAGGCTTAAAGCACTGAAACACAACCAATGGCTTCTTAAGGTCATCCCCCCCCCAAAAGGTCACTATTTCATATGTACAAGGTGGGGTTCTTGTCCATACAATAGTTAATATAGTTGACCAGCCTAAGTGTCCTGTCTCTTATTGTTCTATTATATTTGCTTGTCTGCAGTTTTCCTGGCTTTCCACATTTCAATTAAATCCCAAGAGAAGACATTGTGAGGGCACCTGTCCCATGGCACTTTTTCAGATCATGTGGGCAGCCAGGAAGCTTTCAGAGTGACATGGAAAAGTGCAACTGAAAACAACTCTAGTATACTCCACCACCTCACAGCAAGGAAGGATTATGGAGTGGGGAGCCATATTTCAGCATGTTATTAAAACGTTTCCATGGAAAGATGGGATCTCCTTCTTCAAAGTCTCTGCTTGTGAGTTTTAGACAAAACTATTCTAGATAAAAGTCGAGGCATACCTGAAATGGGCCCAGGGAATGAGAAGCTCTGCCATTTTTGAGCACTTTTTCACAATCTATTTTCAGCTTAAAATAAGTAACATGGCTTCTTTGTTTTCAGCAGAACATTTTCCCAAAAAGTCTCACCTTGTGTGAGCACTGCTTCTTGACCACTTTGTACTAGTGCAATGTAGGCTATTATTTTCCTTTATGTCAGCTAATATTTCTGAGCTTTACAAGCTTTCTTGCAGACTTTCTGAAGTCAAAGGGTGGCTTTATTAGATTATGGGTTGGCCAGGCTATGCATATTAAATAGCTGGATTTCTCTGTGCATCTCTCTGTGTTTCAATTTTTAGGATTTATTTTGTTAAAATGTGAAAACCATTACTCATGACAATCAATGGTAGAAAATGATTCAATAACCTTCCTAGAGTCTGTCCTAATGTGTCTCTCTGGAGACCATGGTGAGTAAATTGATCTTACAGAAAGTAGAACATTTCAAAGTTCTTTTAAATGCAGAATTGGCTAAAGTTTCAAGCTTCTGGTTAACAGGGCTAGATAATGTGGGACTTGTACTGCTGATTTAGTATAAGCATTTCTAACAAGGGAAGATTCCATTATCATCTGCTCCCTTGGACTTCTTCCTACTGCACCAAGAAAATCAATGGTAAAATGAGCAGATGGATGCACTAAATGAAAGGCCAAAGGGTAGCTATTTGATTCCCAATTTTGCACTGCAGCAGTGATGGCTCTCCTAAACTGCTTGAAGGAATAAATATCTTATCATCTTATCTAATCAAGCTTAGAACTGGAGATATATATATGCAAATATTTCTCTACTGATGGGAGAAGATTTTATCATAACTTGCCCCAGAGTAATTCTTTCATGCAGTGATTAAATAATGTTGTCATCCTGGAATTTCTACTATTCTTAGATTAATGGTTCTAAACAGAGTTCCTATCATAACAACAACAACAAAAGAGACAACTATTCTGTTTCCTCCCTAACATATTTTCTTTTTAAGATAGAAAGAGAGATACATTGGATAGTGCTAAAAAGAAAATGGCAACTGGACCTTTCAAAAAATTAAAAAATCAGAGTAATTGCAGAATAAAGCTCATCTAAATATGTTGCATCTGCATCTATTGAACTAGAATTTAGAATACAGAAGTGTGACCTTCAAGTACAAGTTTTAGTCAGGACCTGTCTTGACACACTGGGAAGAATCCAGTCCAGATCAGAATTTCTGCAGAAGCTACCCACTTTAGCTCAGGTCCCAAAAGGAGCCTTGCTTTAGAAATCCAAAGTACTGTATGTCTTCCCATTGAATATATTGTGGGGGGGAAAAGTCTTTGTTCTGAATGTAGCCTGCTTGTCAGAAAGGCTCAAACATTCCAAATACACATTCATACAAAGAGGTTTGTGTTTTTTTTTTGGTCACATATACAGAGAGTCAGATATCACAGCCCTTCCTTCTGCTGGAGACAGGAAAAGTTTTAAAGGTCCTTTTAAAAACAAAGCATAGAACTTGGGGGAAGCCATGGGGAGAGGTTAGTAATGAATGCGTTTATTCTGTCTCCCAGGGGCCTCAAAATTAACTTTGGGGAACCTCCAAGAAAGGAGGATAGAGAAAACATCTGTTTCAACAGTCTTCTATTTTGGTAGAAATAGGTAGAAATATTCTAGCTAGGAATTTGTGCTATGTATGATTTTCGTTGACTGTGTTGTGCTAAATCTAATGTTCTTTATTACTTGGTACAAATTAAAGAATTGTACATGAATCCAGTAGACATATTCCAAAAGATTTTTTGTCATCTAGAATATCCTTGTGTTTTATAATAGTAATTCTAAACCTTAAAATCTCTTCTAAGATTCTGCTTGAAAACATTCATTTGTAGCAGATCAGTGCCATCTTGTGGTCTGCCTAAAGTCTGATATTTTGCTCTGGTTTTTCTTTAGGTTTGTGCCATAATCTTGGCAGGTCTGTAATTTATCTTCTGCAGTACTGAATGTTTGCATGTTGAAAAAAAAATTACATTTACATCTTTCTTCCTGTTCCCTCTTTTAATAAAATTTGATTTTGTTTATACCTTGTGAGATTGGTCTATCTCTCACAGGATTGTGGGTAAGGACAAGGAAGAAATACTGAATCATCTAACCATACACCTCTATGTTACATAGCCAGAAGGTAATAGGTGCTATAGAAATTATTTCAATATCTACTTTTAAACTTTTTGATCAACAGTAAGGCAGCACAGGGTGCAAAGGCCCTTTATCTCTCACACACCAGGTTTTTTGGGGGGATGGGGAAGTGAGGTGCCCTTTGTACGTGATGGCAGCAGGAATTACCAAGCCACTACTCAAAGCAGAAGGTAGGACCATGGTGAAAAGACCCAGAAAGCTTCTGGCAAAGGAGTTTTGAAATCTCCAGCCTTCCCCTCTGTAGCTCAATTATTTGCTACACTGATTTCCCCCACTTTTTGATAGATAAAAATTGTAGACATGACAGCCCTAAGTGAATAAAGTACAACACAATTCAGATTATTAAGTGTGTGTGTGTGTGTGTGTGTGTGTGTGTAGCCTTTAAATTTTAAGTTTTGAAGAAGTAAATGAAATTTCCAGTGACAGTTTCCCCCTTCTTTGTGAAGCATATTATATTTTCTACTGATTTGTGCATGGGTTTTTCAAATCCTCAAGAGGCTTGTCTTAATGATACAGAATTACATTTGTAAAAAATGAACTTCTAGATGGATTTTTCATGTGTTTTGCTGTTATGTAGGTCTTCCATATGGGTTGGAAGGAAGGAATCATGTAAGAACAGCACTCTCCTTTCCAATAACCACTAGAATAATTCTTCCCTATGTCTTTGCATGAATTAGATTTAGACTTCCAAGTTTGCCATAACAAATTTGCTGCTGTTCTATCTAATTGCCAATGCCAGAGAGAGATGCAGAGAAAAGTAATATGGGACCAGCTGTTAGAATGTTGCTGATTATGTCACATATAATGAACTATAATGATACCAAGAGGAAAAAATAACTTCCAAAAAGTTGCCATGGCATATGAAAGTCCACTGATAATGGAAGATAGAAGAACATGACTTACAAGCAGATGGGGAGACAGTCTGGAACAGATCATTGGGAGGACATCTGCTAAGTGCTTGAATGAAAAAGGCTTTCAGACATTTGCAATACTGTCACCACCATTTTCAGCATAAATAAATGATTTTATGTCCTTAACATTTTCATTTGGTGGCTTTCATTATGAATATTTTATATCCTTAATATTTTCATTAAGATTGTGTTTACAATACCAAGGCATTTTCATAGACAAAACTATGTCCCAGCTTTATGTGAATATGACAGTTAAATAAGATATAAAGATTACATAAGATATAAAATTCCACTTGAAGTCAGAACTTAGACTATATGAAGATGAGGATGAGGAGGAGAGGAATCCAACATTTACAAGAGATTACTATTTTATTAGGACCAATTCAATTGTTGCAAAATGCAGGTGAGAAAGCAATCAAGTTCTTCAGAACTTTGCTTCAACTGGGATGGTAATCAAAACAGGAAAAGAAGACACAGAAATACTCAGCTTCCTCACTTCTGCTCAGTGAAATAAGATCCTAATCAGTCAGCTGGAAAAGGAGGGACCAGTAGCTTCTATGGCAAGAAGAACCGAAAAGAATGGAAGCAGGAATTAACTAGGGGAACAAGACTAGGAAAGCAGGAATTAGATGGGGAATGAGAGGTTTATATGCTTTCCACTAGGGAAAGCATATAAAAGTCTAAAAGTAATGAATATAATCAGGGGTATCCATAGAGGGTCAAAAAAATCAAAATGGAAGCAAGCATGATTGTGTGATTGAAACCCCATCCTTTTTTGTGTGTGCATGTGATGTGTGTGTTGTATGTTGAAAAGGAGCAGGGCTTTGGTCACATGGTCACATCCATCATGTTGACTTTTTTAACTTCCTTGCAGATCCCCATATATATATATATACTCTAGCTTCTGGGGGAAAAAAATCAGCCCATTTAATAAAGAAAAAACAACCCTCCATCTTTTATATTTTAAACATCCAACGTGTTTGTTGGAAACTCCAAAAACTTAGAAAATTATTACTTTATGAAAGTTTAGTTTTATGTAATAATGATATACTGTGTTGAGTTTTCACAGAGAAAAAGGTCAAAATATGGGTTTTCTGTAAAGTAGGGATTTGCGACCTGTAGTTACATCTAGCTCCTAGCCCCATTCAGTATTCTCTGAGCCCCACAAATCTCTTTGATTTTTTTTTCCATCTCATTTTGCCACAAAATTTGCAAAATGGATGCCTATAAGAAGTTAGCACACAAGGTTTTCACTTTTAAAAGTAAAAAAGGGAAGTAATTTTTTTTTTTTTTACACTTCTAAGCATGCCCACTTGAAGAGGCTTTTAAGTTTCAAAAGGTGTTGATGGAGTGCATGGAATGGCAGTTGGGAGAACTGAAAAGGCATGTTGAAGCATCATAGGATGATTCTTGAAAGGGAGTTTATGAATACTTAATGTGAGCATCTGAGGGAACAAATGTCCCCATAATTTGAAGAAGTAGTATCTTGGGTGGTACACAATATCTGGGATTGATTAATGAGGTCTGTTCAGGAATGGTTGTTCAGAGCTTCAGTATGTATTAAAGAGAGTGGCACATCTTTCCAATAATCATTTAAGTTGCACAAATTGCAGAGATCCTGCAAAAAATTTAAGGTAACAAGTATTCAGTGTGATCTCTTTCACATAGAAACAATTTAATCACCTTTTGGAAGTACTCAATAAAACCTCTTGAAGTGTCAGGATCTGAATGCTATTTCAAACAATTTCCCCTGAGTTACTTTATGGCTAATATGCCTTGACATCCTTCAAATACTTAGCTAGAGCATTATTAAAGTACAGGACCAATGAAGTTAATTACTCTAGAAAAGTACAAAGCATTTTTAATAAAATCAGTGGAGCATTAAGAGAATATATCAATTGTGAAACGTTTTAAGAATATAATTGAAATCTATGGACAGGTTGAATGGTAAAAAGCACAGATAAATAAGTTTATAATTGTAAGGCATATAAATATGTATTTTTCCACATTATTATCAGAGAAAACTGTCATAGCATGAGTGACCAGCTATGAATAGAAGCCTCCATTAGTCAACAATTGCAAGGAAACTGACATGCCCACTCCAGCCTCTCTTGGTTCTAAGCTATTTTCATATTTCCTTCACTTTAAAACATTTCTTCTGTTAAAGGTAAGGGTGATAATAATCCTGTTCAGGATTTGATTTATTTGTGGGAGATCTATGTTTTCTTCACTTCTGCATGATGTTGTGCAGCAGTGCTGCTTTTGATGAAAAACAGGAATGGCTGTATTTAACATTTTTGTAAGAGGGAATATGACTGTTTATGATTAATTACTTGAGTAATCAATTAGTCAATGACAATAAGTTTTCATGATGAAAGGAAATGATTAATACCTCGGTTCTATGAGCCTGCTAATTTTTCTAGAAGTAATATATGTTAGAAGTCAACAACTGATCATCCTCAATCTAATTCTGACCCTATCTGATTCTTTGTTGTCCAAATGGGGCAAAGAGAGGTTTATTTATTTATCTATTGAATTTATATGGCCACCCAACTCAAACAATGCAACTCTGGGTGACTTACAGGAAACAAACAAAATAAAAATGATGATCATGATAAAACACTCATTAATACATGATCTGGTTCTCATTCCTACCCTCTTCCAATGGGAACTTATTCATCACAATGCTTGGAGAAATAACCATATTTTTAAAGCCTTTTTAAGGGACAGCAGGGTCAAGGCCATCCAAATATCAGGAGGGAGATCATTCCAGTGGGCAGGCGCTGCTCCTGAAAAGCCATATCATCTGAGTCCATCAAGTGGTACTGCTTCGAGGAGGGACCCAAAGCACGCCCAACTTATTACAGAGAGTGGGACAAGTAGGTATCCCAAGGGAGAGGTGGTCCCACAAATAGCTTGTTGAGTAGAGAATCAAGTATTGGTACTCTGCTTCTGATATTATTACTAAATAGTATGTTAAATAACTTTAGTTATGCACACATTTGTAGGCATGCATGCAATGTTGGCACAAGGGTATATAGCACTCCTAGACTACATTAACTGATGATGCTACCTCCCACTGAGATTTGCCACCTCCCAGTGAGATTCATAAGGAATGGCAGCATTGGTGCCCACTAAGCTTTGCCATCATAGGACAGTGCCTACCCAGCCTTAGCCTAAAGTCAGCCCTGCATCCAGGCACACACATGCAAATACAAATTATCAGAGGAGAGATTTGAAGGAGAGGCTTGACAAGGTGCTCTAAAGGGGGCCCAACAAAACCACCTAGCTTTATCCACAATATAACTACTATTACTGTCCTGCTAGCTACCCTTCCTGCTGAACTTTAGCTACCTCCATTAATAATTCAACAGTTAAAATACTTGAATAATTTAAATGAATATTTAAAAGATAAAAATAACAAAAACCTATAGTGTATGTTTATGTATACATGTGTGTTTTCCATACTCACTGCTGATTTAAGAATGTAAAGAGTTTACATTTTGAAAAAGAATGGCGGTAATATTTTAAGGAAAGACACTACCCTTATTTTCTTTCTTCTACATCCCACTAGATCTTGCTGCTTCATCTGCATAGGATTCCAGGAACATGGACATAGCCTTCCTTCTCTTTTAATATATACCTTGTTGAAGAACAATAAATCAATTAATGCAGGCAGTGCTGTTAAAGTGAGGACTTGCTCGTGCTATGGCAACTTATGGGGAAAGGGTGAACCATGATGTTAACAGAGATTGACAAAAGGATACTTTAAGAGAGCCAGTTTGGTCTAGTGGTTAAGGCACCAGGCTAGAAATCAGGAGGCTGTGTGTTCTAGTTCCACCTTAGGCATGAAAGCCAGGTGGGTGACTTTGGGCAATTCGCTCTCTTTCAGCCCAATTAACCTCACAAGGTTGTTGTTGTGGGGAAAATAGAAGGAGGAAAGAGTATTAGGTATGTTTTCCACCTTATTTATAAGAAAGGCAGGATGAAAAAAATCTAAAAAATTTTTCTAAATCTACTCTAGCTTTGACCTTGTATAAACCATCCTAGATAATTTTTTTCTGAGCTAAAGATGATAAAAAAAAAAACCCTCTCTCTTCACAAAATATTGGGCCAAGCTTTCAGTAAAACTTCGTGGATTAAGTGTAAGAGTTGAAGCTGATGAGGTAGGACTCCCTGATGCTCATGCCAGAAAAAGCTGCTTTATAAAGAAGGGATAGATGACAGAAACCTTCAAGGCTGGGAAACTAGCAGATATATAGCCATTGATTCAGAAAGGTAGGAACAAGACGCCTAGGATTTAAATCTTTGGCTTAACATATATCAGACATATATCTGAGCTGCTGTTAAGGGAGAAGACTTATTTGTATTGATAGTTTTCTAATTCTATGCAATGAATCTTGACTAATCTTCTTGTGTCTACTTTAGAATGTAAAACCAAGAAAGTTTAATGGTCACATCTGCCATGAAGCTTTGACAGCAAGTGTAGTCTCCTCTTGCAAATAATTTTACCTCTGCTTATATAATGTTAGTTCATAGCTCCCTTAACTCATTGCTGTACATGATTATTTCTACTATTCACTAATGAAAATGTATGCATTTAGATAGTGCCACAAGGATCAGTTTGTGCCAGCTTTGTCATGACCGTCCCTTTCTCCTTCAAGGGGGAAGGGCAAGCTGTGGATATTTGGGGTGGCAAACTATGATGGGGAGGAGGGCTGGGGCTTTGGGAAAGTGGAACTCCTTAGATATTCTATGGGCTAGGTAGCCACCCAATTGGCCCAGTTTGGCACTGCAGATTAGAAGCTCCCCATCTCTGATATACAAAGTATACCAAAAGCCTCATAGACAATTTATTACATAAATTATATTCAGTGTTTGAATCGGCTGTCGTTTTCTTCTAAACATTTCCTTACTTGTTTGGAGTTGCTAAGTACATTAACATTTACTCTGAAAAAAAAAAATAAAATTAATAAAACATATTGTGATTGGCCTATGCGGCCTGACTTTTGCTATATCCTGTATGTGGTACTGCCTTATAACGTACCAACTTCTTGAAGCAGTCTTCTTTGCAAGGCAGGACAAACCATGAATATAAATGTCTTGTCTAAAGATGCTAGGGAGAGATGCAGTAGAGATGGATCTTCTATTTACAGTGTACTGAGGTCAGTGATTCACTGTCCTGGAGAAGCAATAACAGAATGTTGGATTGGAATTGGAGATATATTCTCTGATGGAAGAATGTGCTCCCAAAGCTGGAGGGCAACACTGAGATGCAACCTACTATTTTCTTAAACTGGCCTGCTCTTTCAAATATTTTGGCCTCTCATTGAACTTTCCTCCATTTTAGTTCTTTTCTTCTCTGCCATCACTGGATATGCAGTGGCTGGGAATAAAAGATAGCATCCAACGGTGGGAAAATCCCCCAAGAGTCTAACCTTGTCATTACCCTTCTTGGCTGGTATTGAAAACTATTTTGGTGTGCTTGGCTTCTTTTGAGTCATACCTGTCTTTGAAAAAGTTTTTAAAAGTGTTGTTTTGACTGCTTCTCCTGTAATGTTATTGGTTACTGCATGTTTATGTGTAAGCTGCCTTGAGCGTATTTTGGTACTGATGGAGATAGATATACTGTATAATGATAGATGTATAATGATAGAAATAAATGAATAAATGAACAAAAAATGGACCGATATCAAAATGAGTAACAGGTTTCCTGAAGATGTCTTTGGATAGCATTCTAAACAACTCCACCATGATTCTTTAAAAATAGATGTTTCTAGCTCTCATGGGGGCAGAGAGAACCTTGGAAATATGTTGGTTGCTTAGGAACTAGAAGGCAAATAAATAATCGAAATGTTATTGTTTGCGCCAATTCATATCTCCTCATTTTAAACCCATAGTCAGTTTGGTGAAGCTTATGACTCATGGCTCTCAATTTGGAAGGTGCAAAAGTTAAACTTTATATGCCTGAATGTATATGTCTGAATTTGACACAGCCAAACTTTTAAAAAACTGTTTAGAGAAGAATTAATTGGTTTGGAAAAAAATGACAACCTCTGAGAAGATGGGAAATGAGGCAGCATGACTGCATAAGGCAAACAAGAGGGTGATGGGTGTTTGGTATGCATCTCACAGTAGAAACCAATGCTCAAAGCGAGCAGATTGCCACTGGCAACCCAGCAGAGAAACTGGCACTTTAACCTAGCAGGGTTTAAAGATATTACTGCTATCTTTCAGTGTTGGGGAAGCCAAGATAGTTTTACAGCTAGAAGTATCAATAAGGGCATATCTGTACTTACTGTTTCAGCTGCTCCTATCCTGTGTTCCTGGCAGCTTGATTCTAAGTCAGTTTAAGAAAATCTTGTCTGGACTGAGACACATGAGCAACAACTTGCAAATTATTCAGTCTAGACACTATGGTACAACATCCTCCCGTTAGACAATTCCCTTGCTGTTGCGTTCTCTTATCTTTCAGGGCCAAGAGGGCAGGGGCCAAGGGCAAGCCTTCCTGAATTCTATCTATCTATATGTCTGTCTGTCTTTCTGTGTAGACACAAAGTTAAATTGAATTTAAAACTTTAAAACAGTGTTGTCCAAACTTGGCCACTTTAAGATGAGTGGACTTCAACTCCCAGAATTCCCCAGCCAGCATGGCTGGCTGGGGAATTCTGGGAGTTGAAGTCCACTCATCTTAAAGTGGCCAAGTTTGGACAACACTGCTTTAAAGCATCAAAATGAGCACATATGCAGGCAACCAAAGCAGCTACTTTTTAAAATCTGTTCTTCTCATCTACTTATTCTAATGACCTTTAGAGCTATTGTTACTATGAATGCTATCACAGCACACTTCTTACGAACTTTTTACTTTTCCCTGTGCTTTTTTAAAAAGTCTGGTGGTGCACCATTTCACCAGACCAGAATACTCAAGGTAATGTACCATGGAAAGGTGTACTTCAGAAGTGAGTACAAAAACACATCTTGAGTCATTTTGACAGTGTGGGGGTGATAATAAAGAAGTTATCTGTTCTGTCCTTCAGAAACATATGCCTGCCATTTCTGGTGACAGGGCACCTGGGCAGCCTGGATCAACTCCTAGAATTCTCTAGCTGGTCTGGTGACTTCTAAGACCCAGTTTAAAATTGAAGTGAATATTATGGTCCTTAATTAATTAATTAATTTTGTGCCTTCAAGTCAGTGTTGACTCCTAGAGACTGCCTGGACCAGTCCCTGCACTTTTCTTGGCAAGGTTTTTCAGAAGTGGTTTGCCCTTGACTGCTTCTCCCTAGGGCTGACAGAGAATGGCTGGCTCAAGGTCAGCCAACTGGATTTGTGTCTAAGGTCGGACTAGAACTCCTGGTCTCCCAGTTTCTAGCCTGTTGCCTTTCGGCACTAGACCAAACTGGCTCTCGCCTTCATTCATTTACAAGCATATATTTTCATCTGAGCAAGAAGGGAAAATCCTCTCTTCCATCCCAGAAATGGTTGAGGATTGTGCTCAGTACTAACAAAATGGCAACTTTCTTCAGTAATGGGAAAGAAAGAACTTGAGATTTGAAAAAAATGAACATGAGAGAAAGACAGTTTTAAATTCTGAGCTCCTAGTTTTGAATATCCCCTGGGCATTCAACTATGATGTGATATTTGCTACATATTCAGTGCTACCTTTTCATTTCTTACAGGCTCATCTTTAATAGTGGTCTTTCTATGCTGGAGTATCTACTTCCAACTTGATTGTTGAGGTTAGAAGATAATTGTTTGGCAAGAACTTGCCAATATTTCCAACTTTCTTTGTGAACAGCCTGAGTGTTAAAAACAAAACAAGCAAATGTGGATGAAGCAAATTCAGCTGTCCCTACTCAGCTTTTCATTTACTAGGCTGCTACTCTAGCAGCCATAACCAGAAAAGGAAATATTTCTGTTTCCATTTTTATTCTCCTTCCTCTATGGAACCAGCAAATGCTATTATGCAGGTGGAGGCAACCTGGTGCCTTCCAAATGTTTTAGCTTTCAATTCCCACCTGACCCAGCTAACATGACAAACAACAAGAGACTGTTGTAGCTATATCCCATAACATTTGGAGTATGCCATGTTCCCCATCCCATATTGACTTAAAAGCAGGGAGCCTTAAGTCAAATTAAATTTCCCAGCTCTTCTGGGCTGCAGACAACTTTCCATCCAAGTGCTGAGTAAGAGGAGGGAGGGAGGGAGACAAAAATTCAACCCTCACTATCATTGTCAGAAGATGTTAGTCAACATGTACTGTATAGAGAGAAATGGACTCACAGGGAGGATGGATTAGGTTTTTTTTTATGTTATATGAAAGCATCAGGAGCAAAATGGGCCTCATCTGGATTTGACAATAACTCTACTTTCAGAAAGTACAGCTACTTTCTAACTTGGTAAATTGATCCAATATGGATGTTGACTAATGCTGTGCCAAAAATAGCTGTTGCATTTTTCTCAGCCACTCACCATCATTGTGATAGAAAAGAAATGGCATTCAATATTTTGCTTTCAAAAGAAAATGTTTTGGTGAAATAGGTGGAGCGCAGCATTCTTGCATTTCTTTCGATTTGGAGGTGCCCATGAGGTACGCGTGCTTGAATAATTCTCTCTCCAGCTGTCAGCAGTCTCCTTGGTTTTTTACAAGGGAATCAGTGGGAGCAAGAAAGTTTGTAGAACTGCAGTAACTGAAACTCAAAAGCATTGCCAAAAGGTATTAGAAAGAAATGAGGTAGCAAGGTAAAGACAACTAGGGAGAGGATTTCAGCATAGTACAGGGGGTCTGCAGGGGCAGTCAATGATATCAAAAGGGTGGGTGTGACCAGATAATCAAGGCCCCACCCCTTTTTACATGCAGATCATATTTTAAAGGGGTAGGCTTCAATTGCCTGGTTGTGCCTGCCCTTTTGATGCTGTTGACCATCCCTGGGGACACACGTGACTTAGTATCGACATAGCTTCCTGTGAGTTCATGTATCAAATGTATGGCACAATTTATTCTGTAAATTGAGAACAAATACTGCATTTTTACCCTGCTTACTTAATATCAGTACTGGCAAATATTGTCCTATGAGAGCATAGGTCCTTACAATGGACATGTGCACTCTTGTATGTTGATAAAGCACCATAAAAATAGATATATCTTCTCTTCATTTCAATGGCTCTTTGCTGAAAGGTTTCCTAGTAGATGACATCCCATGTTTTTAAAGGTCTAACAGTTTGCTTAGTTAAGGGTTAAGGTTGTGATATTAGCAAATAAAAAGCCATTTAGTTCAAAACACTGAGTACCATCTGTGGACTGCTAGCCAATAAGAAAACAAGCATTTATCTTGCTTCAGTGCTACATTATATAATGAAACATTACAGAACATCTGAGAATTCTTTATCAGCTCTTTTGATAATTCCATTCAGCTTCATTTGTAGCAATATAATTAGAATCTGCTAAATGGAAAGAATTTCCATTTTGAAAGAATTTTTTTTTTTAAAAAATGAAGAAATTACTGCTTTCCAAAGGTAGGTTGTAAAACTGCTTTGATTGAGTGACAGTTTTGCATTATGCAACTGTATCTTTGTGATCCTGATCATTGATCTGGAAACAATTAATACTATCTCTGAATTTTAAACACACTTCCTAATCAGCAGAAAAAAATTGCCCATAAACATATTGTTGTATAATTTGGTCATTATCCCAAAACATGTTAACTTTAAAAGTGTTTCCTTCTTTCCAGTTGCTTTAAAGAACAACAGCCCAACCTCATATATTTCACAGGAGAATTTAAGTGCTCTGCAAAGATGTAAAGCACTTCAAATGTATAATTTGAATAATTATAATGTATAGTTGCTGATGTGATGCTGCCTTCCCGTGAAATCAGATGGAGAAGCATATGGTGTGCATACAGAAAGTATCTGCAGGTAGAACTGGAAAAAGCTTTGCCTGAAACCTTGCAGAGCCTGTGGTAATCAGGGTTGATAGCACTTGATTAGATGGATTACTAGTCTACTACAGCATAAAACCAAAACCATGCTGTGGTCTTTTTATGCTTTCCTTATGTAGTGGAGCCGAAGGCCATGCTCCCCTAGAGCTCACCATCTGTCTTGCAGCACAATTGGAATGAATCCACTCTGTACTCCTGTCCCTCCAGTGTGGGAGCATTGCAGGTTCCAGACTGGCAGATCCCTTGCCGCTAACTCTACTCCCAAGGATCTCCCACCCCACTAATCAAAGCACCAAAGCCTGCATTTCATTATTTATTCATACATACTATTGGATCATGCTATTGACCAGCTGAATGTTTCTGACAAAAATACGCAGAACATGTATATATAAGCAGACATCATTTTGTTTATTGTGGCCACTTGCAGTATGTTTTCCTATTCCTTATTCTATTCTATGAATTTATGGGCCTCCTTTCCATCCTCATTTCCAGTACTTCTGACACTCCAATCAGAGAAATTATTTTCAGCTCTGGAACTGTGACATCAATCTTTTGGATACATTGATATATACATATAGAAATCATTGTACAGTATTTAAATTTAGCAGGTTCCACTAGGTTTCCTAGTTCCTTGGGTAATGATTATGCTCAGTCTAATGCACACCCTGGGGATCCTTAATACCTCTAAAACTGACCTTGTAATCTGGGTGCCAAAGCTCTTAATTTTTAAATTATTATTATTGCAATCATGCAGTTGACCAGATGACCTTCTTAGCATTGCTACAGCAAGATTTCAATAGTGCACCCTTCTATCATGTGATTGTCTTGTTTCACAGATGGCCTCAATCCTTCCATTCCCATGCCTTTTATGCATTGCCTGCTAAGGCAGGAGCATGCTGGATAGCCTCTCAGATGGAGTTCTGCTTAATAGCAGCATCTAGCTTCCCTCCATCACAATCTACCATTGCATTGCATAAGGTCAGATAAGGGAGGGTTTTGATAGGATGGCCCAGCGGGCAAGGAAATCTTCAAGCAGCTGATAAGTTTTGAAAACTTGTCCACAAGCATGATGGGAGGCTGCTGGTCATCCATTAGCCTTCATGGCACCATGCTGTGAATGCATTACTCTGCAGCCCCCTTTCAACATAGCCATGAGTGGGAACTAGTTTCTCTATTTACACTCACATAAGTGGGCAACAGCTGCCCATGGAAACACATGTACCATTCCATGTCTATAAAGTATCCCCTTCCCATTGCTATCTGGATCCTCTTACCACCCATGGCAATGCAGTTATGCAGTCCCATCATGCACAATACAAATCTTTATTATAGTCAAAGACCAACATAAGGATGGTGGGGTACAGTCAATTAAAAAGCATAGAAAATACATCAAAGTCTAAATAATAGAAAGCTAAAAGATATAAACTAGAAAGTATATATCTAAGAGGAATCTAAAAGGAGGGGTAGGAGCATTAGGTAGGTGTAGGGGAGCATAAAGGTTAATATATGGCAGACTATATCTATCAAATTACAGAGCACTCCAGTATGACAAACTAGATGCTCATTAAGACTAGTTTACAGCACAGGTCATCATCTGATGAATTTTAATCGCTGCTCCGCAGAACCTGGCAACATTATATGTTGTAGCAGGGTTCGTATCTGAAAGCAGAAGGGAGATGTAGAATTGTCCTGTGTGCCCTGGGTATTTATGCAATAATGGTGAGATGAGTCTGGTATGAATGTCTCTAGAATGCAGGTGCTGGAGAAGCACATGCTCTGTGGTTTCTGTGTGTCCAGAGTCATAGAGGCATTATTTCTCTGGGTAAGGAATCTTCCTGTATCAGCCATCAAGGACAGCTGAGGGGAGGGCATGAGATCATACCAGAGTAAAGGCCCTCCAGTGTTTAGGTACTTTGAGTTTAGTTAAGTATGTCACGGGGATGCAGAGTACTTGTTGGATTCACTGGCACATCCCATCATATAGCATGAGGAACATGTCAAGACTACATTGTAGCTACGAGGCTGCCCCAAAAGCACAGCTGAGTGGGATCATAACTTTTTTTCTATTGTTCCCTAATGTTCACATCTGCTGTTACCCATGGTGAAGGCAGCTGGGACTAAACAATAAAGTGAGCTCACTTTCTGCAAATGAAGGTGGCAGCAGATAAAGCATTGGGCCTGACAATGACTGCAGGATATAAAGAGGTAGAAACGGAATAGTCTGCCCTTAACCCACTTATACAGCAGTGCCAGGAGGAGAGGCACCTTTCTACGTTACCTACATTACTTAGGGAAGCTCCACAAGTGTCCTCAGGTATGTAGTTCTTCTGCTAACCCCATCCTTTAAGCCAATGCATTTACCCATAATAATTTACCACTAGGCATTGTCAAACCATGATGTCAGACACCACCACTGCCCACCAGTCTGGCACTTCCTCTGCAGTTGCTGGGATCCCACTGTAGACCCCACCATGAATCACCAGTACCCCACCATGGGCACCACTACTCCATGCCAAGGTTAGGCTTGCTTCCTTCTACAGTCGATCTGCTCAGGGGATGAATTGCTTAAACTCATGACTTGGTCCTATCAGTAAGTGCATTTCTATTCCATTACATCCTGAACGTTTCCTAACAGTCCCTTCTCACGAGAGTTCTTTCCATACTACCTGCACTTCTCGGCCACTGTGGCTTAGATTTGGTACCTGTTACTTGCACTTAGGGACATAGGTGATAGTCTGAGTGGTATTTGTGGGGGTACCCAGAGGTGCTATGGACTGGAAAGGTGAGAAAGCACTAATTTCTGTTCCCCGTATTCCGTTCAGTTGCACAGCTCCAACAGCAAGCTGCAATCTTGGAGCTGAACCAACAGGAATTGGTGGCCTGTGTCAAAGGTTTGGAAGGTCTGGAAGACCACTTGGTTGAAGTGGAGGAAGAGCTTGGCATATTGGAGGAGTAGCATATAGATGTGGGTGTGGCAGAAATTCTTATAAAATTGTAGCACCTCGTAAGCGTGCTGTTTGTATAAAGCCATCATCTCATTAAATGTGTGTCCCGCATCTAATGCTGCCTGATATGTAAGCTGTATGTGTGGCATATAATCTAAAACCTTTATTCTAACCTTAAATTCTCTTGGTGAAATGGGCTAAAAATTTATATAAATCAAAGCCACACAACAAAAGAATCTAGAGTCGAATACATAGAGAGGACGGAAGAAAAAGACTATTTTGTAATAGTGTTGCATTCATCTTTTTATAATATTTTGAACCAAAAGTTATCTATTTGTAGAGTACAAAAAGTTTCACTCTTTTTCTTTTACAACTTTTCTGTATGTTAAACCATTGTTAGTCTGCTGCTTTTTCAGCACGGTAGTGTTTGTTTTTTACAGTAGGAGTGCAACCAATCAGGAGCTACAGTCTAAATGTCATGATGCCACAGAATCGCACAGTCCAACTGCTGATCTTCAAGAGGGCAAGCAAAATTGCATTGCTGTGTTCCTTTTTTTCATTCCTGCTGATAAATGTTAATTCATGTAATGGCATCTGTTAGGTCTGTTAAAACGTAGGATGAGGTGTTCTGTTTTGTCTTTTAATTATTGCTGATCACTACAAGATGGAAATATATGGGAACATGTATAGCAATACCATAAAGAAACATAAAAAACAAAAACAAATTGCATTTCTAGAGCACAATTTATGATTCCAGGTGGTGTACAATAATGAAAATCAGAACCTAAAAAGAAAATGAGTACTATGCAAAACCAAAATAAGCAAGATGATACAACTTCTAATCAACACATAATTGAGGCTGGCAATAAAAACATACACTCTTGTCACAGAATGGGCCCATCTACCCTCCCAGTTCAGCACATGGGAGAAAAGTCAGTTTTTTTATGACTTCAAGGAAGCCCAATAGGTCTGGGCCATCTGAAACATAGGGGGAGTTCATTTCAAAGGTCAGGCACAGCAACAGAAAGGGTATATCTCCTAAGCCCCATTAGGTGGTATTGCTTCAGGGGAGAGACCTGGAGTATGCCCACCCTGTGCAACCTTTGGGACAGGCAGAAATCACTGGAGAAAATGCTCCTGCGAGTAACCCAGTCCTGTGCCATGTAGGGCTCTATAGGTGACAAACAGCACCTTGAATTGTACCTGGGAGCCAGTGCAGCTTATGAAATGTGGTATCACTTGGGCATACTGAGGCATGCCCATTACAACCCAAGCTACTGAATTTTGGACTAGCTGCAGCTTCTCAGTGGTCTTCAAGGGGAGAAATTAGCAGCTACAATGTCAGCAATGATGTCTGCTTCTGTGGATAGACTATGTCCAAAAGATGTTAAAGAATAAATGACAGATGTAAAAGAGAACACCTTGGCAGATCTGCAGGATAAGGAGCTGAATCAACTTCATCTGATGCTGAATTATTAGAATATAAAGGAATTGTTGAAATACTGGAAAATAAAAAAAATGTGGATTATTAGACAAAGATGACAGTTAAAGTGGAAATACAAATGTTAAGCCAAGATAATGACCTGGATGATGACTCCTTACTGGATTTACAAAAGAGGTTTGCTAAAGGCTTAAAGAAGCCTTTGAGATGCAAAAAAGAAAAACTGAAGCAAGATCAAATCCTATAACATTTGTATGAATTAAAGATCAAGATTGTTAGAAGCAAAAGAAAGGAATACAAAGTTGGTTTGTTTGATCAAGGTTAAAATAAGACACGTTTCTATAAAATTCTGGTAACCCTTTATGGACTTTTTCCTGATACCAGGACTGAAATGTTAATGATTTATGGATTTGCATAAGGGATAGATTTTGGAAGAAGAGGTACTTGCATGTAACCTCATAGGAGGTGAAGAATTACTACATTTGTTTGTACTTGTGATGAAGATTGGAAGTCACTTCTTTAAATATTTCTTTTTTCTTTTACTTATTGTTTCCTCTTTCTTCCTTTTTTCCTTTCCTCTTGCACTTTTTATTCTCTCTTTCTTTATTTCTATTTTCCTTTCTGAGTTTAGTTTGTATTGTCTTTTATTTTTTTTTAATTCAATAAAAATTATTTTTAAAAATATTATTCTTTCTCAATCCTGTCTGGAAATATGTAGGATTGAAGTTGTAGCTTTTGATAGGTTCTCTCCCAGTGAAGTGCAACCCTTCTAATATGATTAATGGATACACTGAAATGTGTATGTACATGCTTGTGCTCAGGCCCTTCACAAAAAGGCACAAACTAGGAAACAAGAATTACACTGTCTTCTTTAAGCTGTTTTTAATGTCAAGTTTGGGGGTAAGGTACAGAATCTTGGAAACTGTAATAGGATTTCCAGCCCTCATTTTTTAGTGAGTTAATTAAGATGGAGTCTCTTTGAACTATTTGAATCTCAAGCTTTTCACAGCCTGGATTGCACTTCCATCTATTAACAAACTCCTTTCTTATCTCCTGGTTGTTTATGTCCATATTGCTTCTGTAACTTTCCCAGCCTCTCCATTCCTCCCTCCCCACAATCTCTCACACCACCATGTGAATTATTTGAAGGCTAGGGCACCCATCAAGTCTATGAAAAACTAAAAATGGCATTCATTCCTCTGATCTAGAGAGGTGCTTTTCACACGTGGAAGCAGCCTTTTGCACATTAGCTAGATAAGGAAATGAATATGTAAAGAAAGGCTGTGCATACAAACTGACAGTCTGATCCAGTGGCGAAAACTGCTTGCTTGTAGCTCCTTTAAAGAGCTGTGATCTACCAAATCATCTAGGGAGCAATGGTCTGGGTTTACTCCCCCCAAACGCCCTTTAGCCATCAAGTGCTGGTCTACAGGATCACAATTTATAAGAGAAGCTATGCATGCCTAATTTTGGTTGCTGCATACATGCTCTATTACAGAAGTATAAAAGTTGAGATTTGAATTAGTGGGATGTGAATGACTCCTGACAAGAAGAGGCAGGACCATTACTCTGATGGGATGGGCCATTCTCAAAGTGGGTGAAGTTGGTGCTCAGAGAAAATAGGGCCACTGCTGGCATGTTCTCCCTTGCATTTGCACTCATAATATGCAGACACATTCACAAATGCACAGACATTATCCATAAGATAATATTGTTCCCTTTCCTGAACTGAATTAAGGGGTTATACAGAGTTTTGGGTCAATTAAAGAATGTAAACTTTTTCCTGAGCCCCAGAACTGAGATAAGGGGAAAAGATTTTATCTTCAAGCTGCTGCAAATCAGAAGCAATCTTTTCACCTCTCTCTTGGCACTAGGGGAGGTGAAAATTGGGGAGGGGGGCTTAGTGGGACAGGTGAAGAACTTCTATAGGCCACAATCAATAGACTGGAAGTTCTCTTAGGACAGGGGTCCCAAACTCATTGGCTATGGGGCCACGCACAGCCCTCTGAAATATTTTCTGCAGCTTACAACAATATTCTGAGTATGCTGCACAGTAAGGCAAGGACATTAAGACATGCATCTGGGCCATAGGAAGTCTTCCAGGAAGAGGAGCAGCATGGCAGAGGTAGCCTGGGAGCTTGCCTCAGCCCATCCAGTGGCAGCAACAATTTACGGCTGGTTGGGCCATAAAATTAATGTCCCACCCACTGGGATCCCCTGCTTCTGAGGTCATATCAAGTTCTCCAGGTAGGGCCAGGAATGAGGTAAAGTTTGGCTAAGCAGGAAGCCACACTACTGCAAGGGTCTCCTTGTTGGTCAAGGAGTGGCTTACAAGCAAGATCTCCCTGCTAAAGGAAGGAAGGAAGGAAGGAAGGAAGGAAGGAAGGAAGGAAGGAAGGAAGGAAGGAAGGAAGGAAGGAAGGAAGGAAGGACTGTGCTAGGCATGGAGAGAGAAGAAAATGGGAAGTAAATGAGAAAAAGACTAAAGAAAAAAATATCTCTACTCAGCACAAAGAGAAAGGAAAAAGAAAAGGAGGATTTGAACAGCTCTTAGTAGGATGGTCTTGCGGGATTATATCAACCAAGATCTTGAAAAAATATTACATATCAATAATAAAACCAAATATTGGTTTTCTGGCTGATGAAAAATGCTGTCAACTAAGTGACAAAGTGAAATGACTGTAGTCTTCAGTGAAGAGGTCTTCGTCTTTCAGTGGATTGATTGGGGCTGATAATACACTCTATCTCTATCTCTATCTCTGTATCCTGTCTTTTACATTTTTCCCCCCCTGATGTGTAAATGATTAGAGTATAAACTGAGCTTGCTGGAGGAGAGTTTGCATCTCTCACAGACAGGGTTTGAATTGCTTCAGGAAAATTAGCTTCCTTTTACTCTTCAGCTTGTATAATGGCAGGATCAAAGACACTGTCTAGCAGAATCCAACTCCAGTTGCCCAGAATTGAAATTTCAAATCAAATGTATAATAATAAAATGAATAATTGATTGCCTTTTAATGTGTCCCCCCTATCTGCTATTCATGGACAGGATAGACTGCCTGTCCCCTCCTGATGGGTTTGGAATCTACTGGTGCAGAAGTGTGAAACATCTTTCATTATCCTTAGCCAACATGGCTAACGGCTGGAGACCAAGGACATTGTACTTCAGTGCCAATGGAACGCATAGTAAGACTTATGAAAGTCTTATTGGAAGACTTATGTAGAAGGAGGATCCTTCATTAAAGAGTGCGTTTCTGGCATGGCTATTATTATGCTAATGTGATGACCTTTGCTTTAAAAAAAAAACTTTTGAGGAAGCTTATTATGATAAAATACTCAGCCAATTCTTTGCAACTTAAATTACACCTATTTAATTATAGAAAAACAAAGACAAGCTGCTATTAAGATACTAACTGAAAAAACATATAGTGGAAAACATGCTTTATCTTTCTTAAATCATGTTCCTTTGTCATTTTCATGCATCAGGATAGTTGGCAGAGGAGCATAACCATAAACCACAGAAAGAAAACTGGTACACAGGTGCAAAGCCGTTGATGCATGAACAACATGGTGTGGCTTTTGAGGTGGTTGCTATAGCAACAAGATCATTTATAGAACATGAGCCCTTTAAGAGAAAAACATATTTTTCAAAACCAAGCTAATTGTGCAGGAATATTTTCTGTATAATCTAACTTGTGTTTGTTTTGTCAGTTATTTTTTCTTTGTTATGTTGCCACACAACAGAGAAAGAAAGAAAACAAGGATAATATTAAACATATTTTTGTAGGTATCTATACATTCAGCAGATGTGTTAGGCTGCATCCAATGGTGGCTTACTCTTAACAGAGAAATGCTTGCTTTCCCAGTACAAAATGGTTTCTTATTATTGTGATTCCCTTCAGAACAGAATAGATTATTTGGAGCAAGCTTTGCTAGTCATGAAATGTAGGACTTCAGTTCTAATTCAATGACTATGAATTGTGTCCAACCCACCTGGAGTGCAGTGGAAGAAGGCTGCTGTGAAGGGCTGTAGTGGGGGAATCTCATAGGTTCATGCACTTATTTGTCAAAATAGGAACATTTTCTATTAAGGTCAAGCCAACTGCAATACAACCAGGCTGATTATTGAGAAGAACAATCCTGTGGATGAAGTAGAGGAGCAGTCTAGATGACTCTTTATTTACTATGCTCTGCTGGGCTTGTACTACTACAGCAAAATGGGTTCAGGGAAGTACCTGAACAGGGAAGTAATAGTAATAATGTCCATTATTATTACCACTACTAATGTAATAATACAGCATCCAACATTCAATTTCAAACCTGATTCATGAAAGAAACTAGACACTTCTGGATTTTGTTCAGATCCAGCAACTTTTAACAACAATTGCTGTAACATAAAATATGTCCACTTCTCTGAAAATTTTAGAATACTGATTATGTAGTAAGAAATGTCCAGTTGCCTGTTAGGATCAACCCAAATGTCTTATGATTAGAGGGGAGATAAACTCTTACCTCCATGAATGATACATGTACAACTAATTTAATTTCAATATCTGAACATATGCAGAAACCATATTGGTGGGGGATATTATTCAATCTCACCATCAACATCACTGAGTGCAGGATAAATTTGATTAACTGCATAATGGTGATAAAAGAGCCATCAAATCTGGAATGTTCAAATACATGTTTGCTGCTTAAGATAGATCAAGAGGGAGGGACTGAGGCCTTCCAGATATTGTTGAACTACTACTAGCACTTTTTGAGTAGGTGGGACTTCTAGGAGTGGTAGTTTGATACATTCTTGATCCTTGTGCCAGATAAATCGTATTTTTTTCCCTGCTGAGAAGAAGAATTGCAGAACCCGGCAGATGGCTAAGCATAATCTACCCTGATCTGTTTGTGCATAAATTACTAGAGAGAATTAAAAACACTTTCCCAGAAATATTGATTGCATTTATCACTGGGAAACATTGATAACTATTCTGCTGGACAATAGGCACTTTTGGCTTACAGAAAACAGTGGATGAGTCTGTCTAAAACTCTCCAGGGTACAAGAAGATCAGACCAAGGCCACATGTGTCCTATGAATCACAAGCTGCTCATCTCTGGTAGAGTATGTTATTTCATCCCACAAAGATAATTTGATTTGTCTAATTTCTGTTTTAAGTGTAGAAAAACTTCTCCACCTGGACACAAACATTGTCCTACACTGTATGTGAAGGTACACTGATATGTGCTGATGTGGCACATATAAGATTTAGTTTGAGTGGGGTCTCATTTTGACTGAGTCCCAGTTGTATGGAGGGCTACAAGAAAACAATTTTGCATCTATAAACTTTTGTCTTGTAGGCATTTACAATCACATCTTGTAGCCAGGGATAAGGCTAAAGGCATGCCATGCTAGACTGCTTCTTTGAATGATTAATTGCTTCCTTAAATTGCAGGTACTGTATATTTTCATGAAGTAGAAATCATACCAGCACAATACAATGGTGTGTCATTAATGATAATGACAAGAAAGTTTGAGACCTCCCACAAGATATTTCACATTTGGAGATGTACAGATCAGTCAAAAGCCAGCCTGTGTCAATGTTACAGATCTGTGCGTATTATTCCATCAATGTTTCCTTTATTTTGTGGTTTAAAAAAAATACTGGAAACTCCACATTTGTTGTTTTATGCAACTTTTGCCTAAAATGCAACACTCTTAAGATGTTTTCTTTGCATGCAAGTCTTCCAAATATCAATCTTTTCAAAGTATCTTTTCCAACTATTGTTGATGTCACTACAGTTTATTCAGTGTTTCTCCACTATACAGCATGGAAATCATTTTTATTTTGTGGATCACAATATCTTCCTCCCGTAGAAATTCATTATAGATTACTTGTAGATTCCCTTCACTGCAATAATTTTATATTCTGTAGAAATGTCCATAACTATTTTAGAGATGGACCTTCAAATTGGCTTTGAATTTTGATTGATTAATTGATTATCTGCCATCAAGTCCATGTCAACTCCCAGCAACTATGTACACAGACTACCTGTCACTAACCTGGTCCTTCAGGTCTTCTATCTGTGTACGCAGGTGACTCCATCCATCTTGGTGCTAATTGTCCTATTCTTCTCTTTCCTAGAATTATAGATTTCTCTAGAGAGCTAGGTCTTCACATAATGTGCCTGAAGTGGGATAATTTGAGTTTGGTCATTTGTGCCTTGAGTGAGAACTCTGAGTTGATTTGTTGGATGATCCATTTGTTTGTTTTCTTGGCTATCCATGGCATTCTCAGAAGTCTTCTCCAGTATCAAAGTTCAACAGCATAAATGCTGTTTCTATCCTGCTTCTTCAAAGTCCATTTTTTGTTCCTTAAGTGTTACATGCAAACTACTGCTTGCATGATTCCAGTCTTTGTAGGAAGAAATACGTCATGGCATTTTTGAATTTGACTTTAGATAAAATTCAGTCACTATGTCCTTCACACTGTTTACGTTTGGGAAAGCAGAAATTGTGCCAAAACAAAATTAGAAAACTTCTTCTGAATATATGAGACAAACCTTTTCTTCCATTCTCTTGTACTCCTTCATATTCTTGAATTCTCTGAAACTTCACAATGAATCACAATGTGGTTTATTTATTGTAACATTAACTGTACGTAATTTGTGCTGGCATACCCTAAACTGTGAATACCATAATTGGAAGTTCTTTATAGATTCCATCTGGTAAGTGTTTAAAATTTTGTGTATTGTATTGCTAACTTTGTTCTCCCTGGTGCATGAAGGGCATTTCAAAGCCTCTGAGTATCTTTTGCCTATGTGTTATATGCACCAGGAACCAAAGCTTTGCTATTGTAAATCTGTGTGTGTGCTCCAAAAAGTGTAGCAACACACCTGGCTTCTTGGCCCACTTCCCTAACTTTATGAAACCTAATATGTGAACTCATGGGATGCTCATTAAATTCCAGGCAGAAAACTGCCTAGCTTGCAAAGCAAATCAGATTGGCCTGCCCCACTAACCTGCTCCCAGCTTCCATGGTGTTTATTACTGTACTCCTTTTTTTTTTCTCCAGTCATCTCGCCATCCATGTTAGCTTGTATGGTATTTATCTGCTTCATTAAATTATTAAAAGTTCATTCAGCAAAATCACCTTCATTTCTAAGTGTTAGAGATCAATATTGATTCATTAATGACCATATACATTAGAAGGGATTATCTGTTGCATGGGCAGGGAATATTGGCAGTGCAGGAACCAACTGATAATGTTAGCTAAGAACTACTGCTCACTTTTGCCTTTGTTGATACTTTTGTTTGTTTGCTCCATGTAGCTGCTGTAAGGGAATTGTCTTTTCATAGTCATTGGGTCACTAGGTTCCACAACAGCCTAAAGAGAAGGAAGAATAGCTTAGTAATTCATTTTAAACTTTAATCTCATTTTTCGAGTTGAGCTTGATTCCTGGTGATTTCATGATCAGGTCCATGCAGTTTGCTTGGCAGAAGGGAAAAAATGGTTGCTTTCTGTGGTTTTTTTTTTTTTTTTTTTTACTTCCCAGTCTACCTTACAGTCCTGATATTCCCTGATAGTTTCCTATCCGAATACTAAGGCTGACCTAGCTTAGCTTCTGAGTCCATATAATGTCAACTAGGTGCTGCCAGCTGTTGAAAGTGTTGTGTGTTGAAAGTTCCCAAGTTTGATTATCAGCAGGACTGGAAAAACTCCTGCTTGAAACCTAGAGAGACATTATCAGTCAACATTGATAGTACTGGACTAGATGGATCAAGGATGTCCTAGGTATAAGGCAGCTTCCTGTGATCTTCCTGGGTCTTCCAGAGTGGATGTAATATGTTAGTGGATGTTAGAATTGTGTACTTTATGTATGCCACTGCATATTGATTGTCTCTTTAACTGGGCAAGTGCAGAACATTGTAATCATGGTTTAATTCATAAACATGCAGGAACATAAATTGAGCTTTGCTGGATTCATCTGCAGGTGCATTTGCTCTAACAATCTGTATCCAAAAGGGCCAGGCAAAAGCTTCTTGGCACAGCCTGATTGTAATCCTTCTCTCCTGTTTTAGCATACATTTTGTTTTGAGGTATGTGGCTTTAGCATATGAAGTTTCCATTAACTAAGGAAATCTTCCATGAATACCTATAACTAAGAGGCACACTACCTTTTGTCCATAGACCACATGTAATCTGCAGTACAAGTCTGTAGAGGTCAAAGTGGTTTCCTGTTATCCATGCTAGGGAAAGCAAGGTGCTTTGAAGTATATGTGTAAATGACTGTGCATATGGTTGTGTGTGTCTCAATGGATAAGAAAGAAGTCCACAAATTTCAGGGTTTTATGGGTAACAAAAAGTCAACAGAGGCAAAATGCCTTGCATGCTAGAAAGTGTTACATACATGATATCTACTGTTGTAATTATCATAACACTTAAGAAAAGTAGAGGAAGGTGAAATTGGTTGTTTGTCTCTACCGCAATAGCTTCCATTTTCAATAAATGTAATTGGGATTCAGAATAATGATTTCTCAGGGAGTATAATCTCAGACCCAAGTGTGAGAGCTCTGAGATTCTTTTAAACTAATCTGACAATTACCATATCTGAGGTGAGGTTTTCTTCTCCTCACATTTTTTTTCAGGAAGAAGCAATACACATAGTTGCAGCTGTTAAGTAGATTCATCTAACAGTTCCAAAGTATTTCTGCCTTAAAGTAATTACACCATTTTTCTAGTTTACTTGCTTCTTTCAACTCTATTTGCTTCCATAAACAATCTAATAGTATTCTCACTAGTCTACTCATATTGCAACCCCAAAAGTCTGTACCTGAACTACAAATGTTTTCTTTCTTCTTTCCACCTATTTTTAAAAAGACAATACTTCTGATCAACTTCTTAGAGGCATCGACTTACATTTCTCATCATATGGAAATATTCCTCTAAGCCTTGAGGAATAACATCATGATGAAGATGAATCACACTAAACATTTACTGTCTCAAAGAATTACAGTTTAGACCTACAAAATATATGGTCTCTAGCAAATAAAACCTGTTTCCCATTCTTTGTTGGAGAGATTACTGAATTATGAGATTTGGTGGCAAAACACTTGGCAATGTTAAATCACCCTAAATATAGATACGCTCAAATATTAGCTGGGTTATTTTTTAAAATAACCCTCTTTATTTCCAAGAAGAGGTTGTCAGGACATGCTCATTTCTGAAGGTGCTTTAAGGAAAGAGTGGAGTTGCTGCTGCTATTTCTACAAGATTTTCTGCCTCTGGCTGCTTCTTAAACCTAATCATAAAGTGGCCCTGTTGATAGGGCTTAATTATGTCCAGCATTTCACTCATAAGTAATAATGCCACTAATTTAATTTTATGAAAAAGTTTAGCCAAACACCAGGAGAATATGCATGTCGGTGATAATTAGCTGTGGGAAAAAAGCACACATCAACAGCTAAGACTACAATTAAAAATGAAAATTTCAGATATAGAGGACCTCTAACTCTAAATACTGGAGGCTGCATATGTATGTGGGTGTATTGTGTCCCCCTTATAAATGTTCAGAGACATCTGACTGAGCATGTAGAGTGGAAACAGTGATGTTCACCCCACAAGTGTATACCCACGCTGGCTGGGGAATACTGGGAGTTGAAGTCCACATATCTTAAAGTTGCTAAGGTTGAGAAACACTGATCTCAAGGAAATTCCCTAATTTAATGTCCTCCAGTTGTGCTGTGACAATTTTTGTCCAGTTGTGACAATTCTCACAATTCCTATTGGCCATTCAAATTTTTGTTGGCTGGGAATTCTGGGAAGTGTAAACTGAGTTCATCTGGAGGATACTAAATTAGTCTACATGGCCAACAGCAGGATTTCATGAAGGGGGCTTTACCAGTCCTATCAGGAGATGCCAAGTGTTGGACCATTTTTCCCACATACCAAACATGACCTCTGTCATTTCTGTCATTGATCTATGACCCTCTTTCTATCTTTGAGACAGTTAGGATATGCATCTCCTCATTAAGAGATGTGGAAAACATAGAAAAGCAGAAACATTTGATGGATTTCTATAGCATATTAAGCCAGCTATATTAGATGAAAGGACAAAAAGTTTCACTAAGCATTAATTTGAGCCAGGGTGACAGCTCTGACATTACTCTCTGGAAAGGCTGGATGATCTCCTCCAGAATGTAGCTTGAACTCTTAACCTTGGCCACCTTGAATATCTGACCTTCAACAAAGCAACCTTTGGAGCATGTGAGGACAATTTAAGGGGGGAAAAAAAGAATCTGTGTCTATCATAACAACTGAATGAGTCTAAATGAATTACATATCCATTTTAATCTCTTTGGGAAGCTATCACTCCCTAGCTAAATGAGTGTTGCCAGCCCATATTTCCTAGCCTTTGTTTTGACAGGTTATGACAGCCAGCAGGATTCTTTTTTTACTGTTATTGTTATTATTATAGGCCTACAATTTAGCTGCAAAATGAACTACTGTATGGTTGCAATCCCAGGGATACTGTGTAGAAAATGTGCTGAACAACTGAAACAATCTTCAAGGAATCTGTTCATCAAACAGCATGAGAAATGGGAACCTGCAAGCTGGGCATTTTATGTACAGCCTGTTGTGGGTTACATTTTTCTTTTCTTTTTCTTTTGCTGCTGGCTTCTCTAAATCCAAACAAAATGGCTCCATTCCTTTCATTTTTGTAATATGCTTTAAAATGTTAAAAGAGCCTTCTGTAAAAGAACATAGCTTTTGAGATAGCATGACTGTCAGCAATCATTTCTCTCTGACTCTTTTCAATTGGAATTGGCAATGGCCCATATATTTTTGCCCCCTCAGAAATATATAAATGAAAGGATAGCCCAGAGTTTGTTGGAGAAGTCAATGGCAGAATTATGGATTTAAGATGCTTGATTAAAAATAGTATAGAGCTCCTGCAGGATGGGGGGATAGAGAGAATGGCACATTTAAATATGTAAACTCCATTTATATTAGTTGAACTAATGCAATTATCAAAAAGATAATTGCATGGTTTTCCTAATGTTTACATGACAGTTATTGACTCAAAAATGTACGTGAACACATCTTTTAAAATCAAGCACATGCAAGAATGTGTAGACTACTGAGTGTATCAGTGCAATTTTTTCATTTTTCATTTTTTTAAAAAGAAATCACAGATGCAAGTGGTAATGGGAAACAGCAGAATGTATGACTAGCACATGTAAAATAAAGACAGCTCAGAAATACTGTAATCCATCAACCCACAATTAAAGGCTTGCCTCTCTTCTCAATTAAGACAATGCCAGCTTTCCCTGAGGATGGAGTGGTTCTCTACTCGGCCCTAAGGAAGCCAAAGTGGTCCTATCTAATAAAAAGGGGAAAAAACTAAGCAGAGAGAGGTGAGTCCCACAGAAAATTATCCTCAAGAAAATAGCTCAGCATAAAATAATTCACTGAACAGTACATACTGCACTGTTCTACCGTAGGCTCAAGGGTCAGAGAGGAAGTGTTACTGTAACTGATAGTTATTCCATTCTCTTTTTCAGATTTCCTGCCTATCAGAATAGCAGTGGTGAGTGTTTATATCTAGTATCAGGTATTTTGGACAGTTTGAAATTCTACAGATGTAACATCTGCCTCACCAAGAGCATTTCCCTATCTGAGCTAATAGATGTGATTTCAGACATGGTGCTGTGGGCTCATAAGATGGTAATTTGGGGGGACTGCAGTGCTGTTCAGTTTAGTGTGGTTCACAACCTGACAGACATAATTCAACCATGGGGTTGTCCTAACATGTCATATCGTTTAGTGGATCATTATCTGCTTGCTTTTACTTGGACAGAAAAATTATGTTCTGAAAGTGAAGGATTTAAGTTTTACATCAATGTCATGTTTAAATCACTTCACTGAAACAATGCCATCTTGGGGCCTAAGAAGTGTACCTTCTCTGCACGGTGCCTGTCCTCTGGAATAGCATCCCGTCAGATTTACACAGCTCCCATCCTGTTGGGATTCCATAAGTTTCTAACACTTGGCTGTTCTCCCAGGCCTTGGAGTAAGGTGGGTGTAGAGCCCCTAGTTGTATTTTTTGTCATACATGTAGTGTGATCTTTCCAGATGTGCATGGTCTTTTATTTTCTTTTATTATTTTCTACTTAAGTATAAGCCATCCAGAGTTGCTCTGGAGTTGGGCAGCCTTTAAAACAAACAAACAAACAAACAAACAAGGTGAAGATTACACTCCTAGCAGCTTTTCTCCTTAATTCTTAGCAGCAGGGGTTCCAAGTTCGATGATCTCTTCCAGATATCTATCCTCCACTTTCCCCAATTTTCTTCCCCTTGGAAGAGGCTTCTTTTTTAAAAAAAATCTCACGCTCAGAACATATTTGCCTTTTTCTGAATTTGAAATAGAGAGTATTTTTGGCCTTATATTAGTGTTACTATCGGACGGCCTCTGTTTTCTGATTTGAAAAATGGAAAAATGTGGAGTATCTGCAGTCATTATTGTTACGGAAATGCCCTGAGGAGGGTAGGCAGTGGAGTGAAGCAATCTTTAATTAAATTTTAAGTAATTTAAATTGTTTGACAGGTCTTAGGAAAGCCTAAGTGGGGGTGCAGATGAGGAGACTAAGTTCTCGGCAGCATCCACAGAGCAATCTAAAAGTCAAGGTGGTGGTCATGGCAATGGAACCAAAGCCCTGTCCCTTTGTATGTGTGTACAGGGTTAATGCATGTATAAAAGAGGTGGCACTTTGTGCTGCCATAACCACCATTTTGACCTCAGTGATCCCTCTGCTGCTGCTACTGCCAAGAGGCCCCAAGAAAAGATGCAGTTGCTTTAAATGAAGACAGCTGCTATGTTTATACCCCCAAATGCTCTAAAGCACTTTTCTGGAATGGAAACCCCTGGACAACTTGTGGCTATAATATCTAAATGAACATCTCTTCTCGTGTGTATTTACTGCTTCCTTTTAGGTGCTCCACCAAATAGGTATTTGATAGGGAGCAAGATGTCCCATCCTCGGCCCCTCCTTTGTGGGGTGCCACAGGGTTCGGTTCTCTCTCCACTCCTTTTCAACATCTACATGAAACCACTGGGCGAGATCATCCGTCATCATGGGATGATGTATCATCGGTATGCTGATGATACGCACCTATACATCTCCATCCCTGGTGAAGTAAGTGATGCCGTGGCCACCCTTTCGCGGTGCCTGGAAGCTGTAAAGGTCTGGATGGGGAACAACAGGCTTTGACTGAACCCTGGTAAGACAGAGTGGCTGTGGGTTAATGGCTCCTCTGTATCCAGGATTTTGTCATCCTTGGTGCTGGATGGGATGGCACTGCCCCAGACAGACCCAGTGCATAATCTGGGGGTCCTCCTAGACTCACGGCTCCTGCTTGAAGAGCAGGTGGCAGCCGTGGCAAGGAGGGCCTTTGTACAACTTCGGGTTGTGCATCAGTTATGCCCTTTCCTGGATCAGGATGCCCTTCGAACAGTCACTCACGCCTTCGTTATCTCCCAGATAGACTACTGCAATGCGCTCTACATGGGGCTACCCTTGAAGAGTATCCAGAAGCTACAGCTGGTCCAGAATGCAGCTGCGTGGGCTATTTTTGGAGCCCCAAGGAGGGCCCATGTAACATCTCTACTCCGTGAGTTGCATTGGGTGCCAGTTTGCTTCCGGGTCCAATTCAAGGTGTTGGTTATCACCTTTAAAGCCCTACATGGCAAGGGACCAGGTTATCTAAGGGACCACCTCTCCCCTATGACTTCAATCCGTCCCACCTGATCACACAGAGAGGGCATGCTTCTGACCCCCTCGCTGAAAGAACTTCGACTGGCGGGGTCCAGAAGGCGGGCCTTCTCTGCGGTAGCCCCTGCTCTTTGGAACATTCTGCCCCCGGAAGTGTGATTGGCCCCCTCACTCCTGGCCTTCTGAAGGGCCTTGAAGACCTGGTTCTGCCACTTGGCCTGGGGTGGGGAGGGAATACTTCATGCAGGGGGATGGCTAGCCCCATAGTGGCCAGCTGTCTGCAGCCTGATTTTCCATCTTCTTGGACTCTCCTCCTTTTTAGTAATCTTTTTAATTAAGGTTTTATGTATTTATATATTTTATGTTTTTAATGTTTGTTGTGAATCGCCCAGAGTTCCCCCATTGGGGGGAGGTGGGTGGTTGAAAAATTTAATTAATAAATAAAACAAATAAACAAACAAACAAACAAAGCCTCATCTCTTGGGAGTTCAGAATGCTGTGTTTTCAGCATCACATTTATCTTTCAGTTTGTCATTCTAACTGTAATTACATTGAAATAATGTTTCTGCATATATCAGCTGCAATGGAGGCAAAAGGGGACAAATAATGAAACCTGCATCACAACAATGGGATGGAAACACTTCTTTTTAATTGCATTGCAATTTCTCATGCAAGTACTCAAGGGACAGAGTTTGCATTGTGATGTCACAATGCACGTTGTGGCATTTTGACGAAACCATGGCTTGCTGTAGATGCACATGTAGATTTGTTTTTCTCTTTTTGTGCTATTTATGAATGTACTTCATTTTTTTTAAACCTAGAAAACTTCATTCCATGGGTAAACTAAACATTTAATAAGAAATCGATAAGAAATAAATATAAACTTTTGGAACAGCTTTTAAGCAGGTAGATATACCATATGTTGGATTGCTTCCTTCATGGGCAGTGAGACAAAGTTGACTTTGTAGTTATGTTTATCACTGTCCTCCCCCTTATGCCTTCCAAAACCTTCCAAGCTTTGAGAAATCCTAACCTCCGAAATCTCCAAAAGGGGAATTACTGAAGATCAGTAAAGTCTAAGTCTTCCTAGCTCTCAGCTTTTGAATGCCAAATGATAATATAAATAATAAAACTAGACCAGCCAGAGAGGCTATCTAAATTTATTCCCTCCCACAGTACTCAATGGGAAGTTTTGGATTTTTTTTAAAGCTCTGCTCTTTCCTATTTCTGTACTGTCATTCTGTAGCTGGCAAAGCTTTAGGGCTTGTCAGAATGTTCTGACTCCAGCACCGTCTGGCAAGAGTTTTGAGATGGTTTTATCAAAATGTGAAACATGGATCATGAAGTACATACAAATGTTACAATCTAATATAAAGTTGGAACTCAGGACTTTATAGTAACAATCAGAATAAGAAACAGAATTGAAATCCATAAACTTATAAAGCTGGTTGTAGAGCCAATTGCACTCTGATTGACTCATTGGCATCTTAGATGAAAAAAATACTTGAAACTCTGGATGCAGTACATGGTAGTTCATTAAAGTATTCTAGCTTGGAGAACCCCAGAGTGATAACAGTGCTCAGAGATGTCACACTAAGATCAGGAGGATTGATCCCAAAATGAACCAATTTATTTTCAGCATAATGGAAAACCAATAGATACATTTCCTGAGCTAATTGGATGTTCTTGGGAAAAGAAGAAATCAAAACCATTTCCTCTTAGTTTATTTAGGAGTGAAGAAAGCCAAAGTAGCAGCAAAGTGCAGAAGTGGAACATCTGTTTCCCTCTCTCCATAACCTGAGCTCACAGTTCAGCAAATCAGGCCTGGAAGATGAAGAACTCTTCAGATAAAGAAAGAAGGGAAATATCCCCTTCCTGCAGTGCTAGTGCTATAACTGGAACTTAAGTAAATGGAAGTGTGGAAGGGCTAGGGGGTGGCTGTCAAGGAAGAAGCTCTGGGGATTGGGAGGATAGGAAAGAGAGGAACCAGTTACCTATCTCTAAAATCATTGCTTCCATGCACTGCTTGGAGAAAGAAATCCTACTTCTCTTGCTAAATCACATCAACCTGTCACATCAACCCATCCCACCCGATCAGGCAGAGAGGACATGTTGTGGACCCCATCAGTGAGAGAATATCAGCTGGCTCGGCCCAGGATGAGAGCCTTTTCTGCCATTGCTCCCACCCTTTGGAACATTCTTGCCCCAGAGATGCAGCAGGCCCCTACCCTCCCAGCCTTCCAGAAAGGATTAAAGACCTGGCTCTGCCAGCTTGCATGGGGTGATAACAATCGTACTCAATCCTGGGGGTGGCTGGTACTTTGATGATGCTCCCTGAGTGATTGCCAATTATTCTTAGATCTATTTATTTTCTATTTATTAATAGTAGATTGTAATTTTGTAATTTTAATTGATTTTAACTGTTTTGTAAACCATCCAGAGTTGTTTCAACAACATGGGTGGTGACAAATTTGAGATATAGATAGATAGATAGATAGATAGATAGATAGATAGATAGATAGATAGATAGATAGATATGATATTTTTAAGAAGATTTCAGGAGTCCAGGTTTGTTCACAGTTGCCTTGTTTTTCTGCTAGAATTCCAAAGTCCATCCACCAGAGCCAGACACAAAATATAGCTTGGCATTAGAATGCCAGTTATCCATTGAAGCCATGAATTCTGGTGACTTCACCACTCAAAGCCCACTTCATGTTCAAATGACTAATCATCAGTGATTCTAACAGAAGTTAAATGTTTGTGATTAGCTGTTCCTCTGAAAGTCATCAGAGATCTATCAGTCTATATCTATCTGTCAGACATACCAGGTAGACCAGAAAGGAAACATGACCGGATAAACTAATTCTACTTTACTGTAAAGCTACATTAACAGAATCTTGCAAGTCTGAAAGTACAATTCTCCCACTTTCACCTTTACAGCCCAAGAAACTAGAGAAGGTCTCTTCTGAGTCTCTTGCTCCTGCCACTATGCAGCTGTGGGCTATGCTGTCTCTTATCTGACCATTCTCTAGGCAGCATCTCTTCGCCCCGTCTCCCAAGGTCTTTCCCACACACCATTACACCATCAACCCGTACAGCAACCCCAACTACTGGGTTTTTATGACTTCAGCAACGTAACTGAGACATAAAGGATTTTCTCCAGAAGTAGAGGAAGCAAGAACCTGGATCAAGGACTTAATTGTCTCCAAAGCAAATTTCACAACACACAATTATGTGATTGCTTGCCTTTGAGATCCTTTCTACTGATGAAAACATCACATCTAAAATAGCTGGAACTGTGAACATTGGTTTCACTTTTTTTCAGCCCTCCCCCCTCCTTTTTTTTATCCCCCTGGTACATCTATTTGCATTTTAAAAAATACACAAAAGTACTATGCATCTTCATGTCTATTTCTCTTCTTTATGCATTTTTGCATATTGTTATAAACATTATTGAAGCATTTTGTTAATATAAGGCATTTTCCTTATATCATTTGGATATGAACATAGATTTTGAGCACACCTTCCTTTAATGCATTCATTTTCCATACATTCATAATTGTTGAACTATCCTTCAAAACTGAATATTAAAATAGCAATGTGTTTTGATTGCATCTTGATTTCAGAACAGCAATTTTAAGTGTTTCTCTTAAAATGTGAATCAGGCAAGGCTCCCTATATCTCTAATGTGGAAATAAAGGTGGGTATCAGACAAAAATGTTTTACTTTAGGTAGATATTTGATAGAATGCTTTAGGTAGATGTTTGTTGGATTGCAAGCATCACCAAACAGCATCATCAGTCATAACAGTTCTGGCACTATTAGATGCATTCTGTATGGAAGAAATTAGAACAACTCCTAGCTGAGAGACTAAGTGGGAATGTATTTATGTTAGTACCATATAAGGAAGTATGCAGAATTGGCTATGCTGGGAGATTGCTGAAAGATGGCTTTTACAGAAGTAGTTTTAGACAACAGGATGTTGTATACAGAATGGTTGCTCGTGTTTTTGCCTAAAACATAAGACGCTCAATTATATGAAGTCTGCCCATTGGCTTACCTAGAAAGCCAAGGTAATCTAGTGGCTAAGATGTTGAAGTAGGTCCACAAAAAATTATGCTCAGCCTATCTATAGAACAAGGCCACTCCCATCAGCAGTCCTTGATGGTAAATACCAAAAAATCCCTTCCATGAACATCTTTGCCCCTGTGACTTGCATGCCATAGAACAGTGTTTCTCAACCTTAGCAACTTTAAGATGAATGGACTTCAACTCCCATGCTGGCTGGGGAATTCTGGGAGTTGAAGCCAACTCATCTTAAACTTTCCAAAGTTGAGAAACACTGCCATGGAGGATGTGCAGCATTTCCTGTTGCACTGTAATTTCTATTAATTATGTACTAATGCAGCCTCTCATAAAGGAATTCTTAGGGAAAGATGACAACTAGTACATCTCCTATCTTCTAGCAGATCATAAGTCCCCTATTACCCTTAATGCAGCCAAATATTGTCTTGCTGCTTTGAGAGTGAGGCAAGAAATATTGTCCAATAAAAGTGCATTTCTTTGACACCTCCTCTCTCTTTCCTTTTCTTTCCTCTTTTAACTTCTTTTAACCATTATTTTTTATGATGTATGTACACACACTGGTCAAAGAATACAATAAAGTTTATCTAGCTATCTACTTTCTTGATATCACAATAAAAGCACACAGTGGTCACATAACCTCCATGAATCACCATGCATATCTATGTGTTTCCAGCTTTCACCCTAACGCATCACCAGATTTATCATCCATAGTCAGGGTCTATACTACAACTGTATTTGTTCTGACCTGCTACTCAGGACTGAATTACCCACCCAGAAAGATCAACAAACAAATCAATAAAGCCATATTTATTTCCAGAGAGGATCTATTAAAAATCTGGCTACAAAAATAGAACTACAAGAACAGCACTGGTTGTCACCTACAGCTCAAGTCACTGAAATGCAATATTAATACGCTGCAGCTTGTATTGGACAATAACACTGCACTTTCTCAGGCACTGGGTGGCAGGTCTATACTTGCATATAGGCAACCACCCAATCTGAAGCAGATTCTCACAAGCAACCAGAAACAACAGGACAATGCCAACATGAGAATCATACCTTGCAACAAACCCAGATGTCTACTTTGATCCCACACATTTACAACAATGGCACCATCACAGGCCACAATAATTTCATACACAAGATTAGAGAAAAATTCACATGCTGTTCTTCTAATGTAACAATGCCATCATCTGCCAACAATGCCCCTCTGGATTCAGTGAAGGACAAACAGGTCAGACTTTGTGCAAAAGAATTAATGAACAAAAGTTTGACATCAGGACTCAAAGCAAGGAGAAACTAATAGCAGAACATTTTAATCTCCCAGAATACTCCATTACAGATTTCAAAGTAGCCATTCCAGACAAAGAAATTTCACTAACATCATTGAGAGACACTGCTGAACTTACACATATCAAACTCACACACATCAGTCTTAGACGGTCTTAATAAACACAATGGGCTTTTAACACATTACAATTATTAATTGATAAGGTACTTGTAATCTGTCTCACATGTAATTTGCATCTAACCTGTACCCTGTCTTCCTCTTCCTTCCCTCTCTGCCCTAACCCAATTTAAAGCCTATATCAGTTTAGCCATTCTATGCATCTGATGAAGTGAGTTGTAGTTCATTAAAGCTTATGGCTTTTAATAAAACATGTTAGTCTGAAAAAGTATTACTAGACTCCTTGTGATTTTCAGTTAAAAACAAAACTTGTCCCATAATTTAAACCTTATATTTTCCTGACACTGGTCCAGGTAAGGCTGAAACTGGAAAGGATGATGCAAATCCCTCTGGAAACTTCAAAGAACTTTTCAATAAATTTAAGTTTCTACCCTTACAAAAGTGATGTTTAAAATCAAAGCAAACCTTGTCATTTTTTTCTGTGCCCATTTTTTCTTTTTTCTTTCTTTTTATTGTAATGTTTTAAATCTTGATACATTGTATTATTTCAATGCAGGTTTCAGTGCAGTAATATTTATGTAATATGATTAAAAATTATGAATATTTTATTATTTAGAAAGCTTAAAGAGAAAAATACAAATTCTACCAGTGTTAATTGCAGTTTAGGATATCAATATTATAGACTTAAGATGATTTGACTTTTCATCCAAAGTTAAGCATAACATAAAAAAAGAACCAATGCAATTAACATCAAAGTATTAGTTACATAATAATAGTTTTGGTCTTAAATTAATCACTTAATATTAAGATTTTCATTGTATTGTTACTTATACACACACATCGATAAAAGGAAATAAGAAATAGACAAAGCAGATTTAACAAAAATTAAAATACCTAACAAAATACCTAATACCTAACAAAGGAGAAAAAGTATCAGCTAAAAGAAAAACAATCAGCTAATATTGTAGTGAAATATTTTAAATGTCAGTCTTCTGTTTTATAAATCAGTTCTTTAGTTCACACAAAGGAAGAATACCATCCATTTACCCTCAGAGTTAAAAAGCAAATATTTTTATATAGGATGCCATGCTAAGTAAGTAAAGGCTTTTAGGATGAGTTTTATGCCGCTATCCAAGATATTAAAGTAGAGTAAGTTACTTATCCTTCAAAGGTAGAGTTGGTATTTCAAGACATTTTGCTTTCTGAGATGGAAGATGAACAGTACCCAAGGGCAGCCAAATTATTTTGGCATCTGAGACAGAAAATCATGCAAATACTTCTCTTCGATATACAAATAATAAGTTAAATAGCTAATTAATTAAATCAGATTAGATTAGCTAACAATTTCCTGTGTTTCACCATATGCAAAATGTTAACCTTGAGTTCAGGTTTTGCAGTCTGCATGCTGTGAATGCAGTGCAGGCAAGTTCATTCATTCAGTTTGTATGGCCACCTACAAACCCACTAGGGACTTGGTGGCTAACGTTAAAAGCAACCAACGAATACGTTAATAATAAAAATATAACAAATGCATATTGATATGTACCGATGGTTTGTACAACATCCTGACCCATAGCCCAAGGGAAAATAAAAATGTAATCTTAGGCCCTTCCCCCACTTACATGTAACCATGGTACGAATAGGCAGATAACATCTTTTTCCGGTTGCATTCTCATGACATTGCCTTCATCTTGCCCCATAACATAAGGGACCTTAAGTTAGGGAAAACACTGAAGATCTGCATCTTATTTAACAATCTATAGATATTTAAATAATGAGATGCATTCTTGAGGTGCTCTGAATGTATTTCAGAACTTGGCATTTATTTTTAAGTGTTGAGTGAGGATGCCGTTCTCCTCAGTCCAAAATATATTCCCCATCCCTGGCTTCAGCGAATGTATGGGTCAGTATAGTATGCATTATGGCATTTAATTTACTTGCACAGCATAACCAGAAATTCCTCTGTATTCATTTTTACAAGTCTTTCATTCTGTTCTGCATTTTCTTCTCCAGTTTCATTAAATATTTTGTATTAGAGGAGAACTGAGAAAGGATTGAAAGCCATATGTGAAGAGAAATCCTTTTTCATAATTTCAGATGCAGTATCTTCTATCCAAATCACAGAGAGTTCATTTTAAGGATTCCGTTTTACAGAAAAGCAAGTTAAAGCAATTCTTATTAAAGGCTGAGGGGGGGGGGGGAAACCCTGAGCTGTATTTTTGAGATCAAATTCCCTTATAGCACATCAACTGAGTGTTAACAGAAAAATATAAAGAAGGTAATATTATCAAGGTCAGGATGTGGACTTCCTTACCCCAGGGTTTATTATGGAAATTTAGAAGCCAAACACTGAAAGGAAAAGAATAGCATACCTTAACAGTTTCAGATAGCACTGTTGTATAAAAAAAGCACAGTTCTGTAACTACAAGAATATAATTCACATATAGTAAAGGCGTCAAACATACTTTTATTTTCTTTGCTCAAGATCTGCTTAAACATTCTGCCAACAGTGTTGCAGTTCGGTAAACAGCCTCTACCTTGTTGGGGTATCATATGTCTGTGAGAAGAGAACATCTGCATCTCTTTCCCTCGTGGATGTGCCAGATTGTATGGAAAATACCTATGCCAAAACAGCAGCACCTTTCTGCGTGGTAAGGGAATTCACACATCATTGTAGCCAACTAAGCCTGGCCATGCTGAAGCTATTTTTAATAGCTGTCATGCTAGGGAGGCAACATTTGAACTGGGTCATAAATAGGCCTATATGCTCAAACACAGAGAAGAGCGGTTAAATGAATATTCCAAGCAAACTAATTAATGTTTATTCACACATTTTCTGTATATCATTCAAGGCCATTTTATGAGCTAAAGAATTAGCATGGTCCCAGGACAAACTCTGTATTCTATTAACGTAGTTCTAATTCCCTCTGTAAGTGATTCAGCACCAAAGTTCAAATTGAAAACTGCCTGCAATTGAGAGCCATCTGCCAGTAAATATTCATATTTATGTTTTATTAATAATTGGATTTCATCCTGTGGTAAAAGCTAATAAACTGGATTAGCAGTAGTTTTTTATTTGCCTATAAAAACTGATCCCTTCTTTAGTTCTTTCAGCTCTTTAATTTCCACTAACTCTGACCTGTTTGTTTTTCAAACATGAAACACCATCCACCGATCACGAATTTTCTGATTTCCTTAATTCCTTTCTAGAAACAAACAATAATAACATGGACTTCATAGGATTCATTCATTCACATAGTAAACTTATGTCCATGTGTGCTCAACAAACCCTGGCTGTGGGGCCAAGAATATTTAACATGGCTAGATCATGCCCAGATGATTGGGAGTATGGGAATGATACATTTTTCTGACTTTTTAAGAAATTTCTATTCCATATTTCTCTCTCTCTCTCTGTAACGTATTCACTCACACATTCACACTCCTTAATCTGAAGCTATTCATTCCATATGACATGCCATATGATTCCTCTAGGCTCAAGTTCAGCTTTTGAGGAGCTCCAATGAGGAGGGAGGTTCTAATTCTGGGGGGTGGGGAGTTTATTGTAACTAAGCACCTGTGTTTTGGAGAGAAAGAATGTGTACTGGGACATGTAATGCATATTTGTTAACTATCATAGTATTAATCATGAATTTCTGTGCTATACACAAAACAAACAGCTGGTTGCTGATGGCATCCAACGGAGAATTTCACTCAAAATTAATCTGAAGTTAAACTTTGAGCTTGCATCTTAACCACCTGTTGCAATAAGGCAGAAACTGAGTTTTTCTCATCCATTTCAGAATACACAGAAAATATAGGTAGTAAGAATAACAAAAATCCACAGCTCTAACCTTTTCTGTGAGGGACCAAAACCATACACGTTGAAATAATGAACATGGTTTAGCTGCAAGAGAGCTAAAGTTGCTTTGAAATTGGCATTATATGTCTATATTCACTGTACCACTGAGATATCAAAACAATCTAACAGAACAAGTAAAATCAACAATTAAAATCAACAATAAAAACCTATTTTAAAATATGTGTTTTAGCCCATTTTTAAAAAGCCAGCAAAGAAAGTAGGCCACTTAACTCAACAGGAAAGATTCCCAATTTGCATACTTTCTCCTTTGGGGAAGATTGACCTGCTCCCCAGTCAGTAAGGAAGTTTTCTCTTACAGACTAGCAGTCAAACACAGCTTTCATGTTTATGGTCTAAAAGTTATTACTAGCAAATTATTTTTAGATTGCTAGTGAGGTCACTTTGAGGCTGCATGAGTCATCTACTCCCCTTCAAAATAATATTTATTATTTATACCGCAAATACATATTTCATGAAATGGACCATTTTCATTGTAACAGATGCTGTAAAGGTTTATATGGAACAAAGATCACACCCTGGAAATGTATGTGATAAGGTGAAATGGGCCTGAATCAAACTTCTTTTCCATTTTACATCTATCTCTTTTCTTCTCTTAGGCTTTATCCTTCTAATTTTGCTGCCACTTCTTTACGTTTCTCCTTGACTCATTACAATGCAGGACTTAAAATTGTAGCTTGCAATCCATGTAACTGGATACACAGTAGTTCAGTGACATAACAAGTTGTTAAAATAAAGAATAAACAATTTCCCCATTAAGATGGCCACTAAAGAGAAAATCTCTTACCTGAAAAGGAGACTCCAACTGCATACAATTTTCATATAATGTATACACAGATGCAATTGTAGAAATAAGAGTAGAAATGCTGCACATTTTAGCATGACTAAGCTACTGCTGAGAGCCAGTTTGGTCTAGTATTAAGACACCAGGCTAGAAACCGGAAGACCGTGAGTTCTAGTCCCACCTTAGCGTGAAGCCAGCTGGGTGACCTTGGGACAGTCACTCTCTCTCAGCCCTAGGAAGGAGGCAATGGCAAACCATTTCTGAGATCGTGCCAAGAAAACTGCAGGGACTTGTGCAGGCAGTCACCAGGAGTCAAAAACTGACTCGAAGCCACTCTCCCACAAAGTTACTGCTAGAGATGGGTAAAACTGTCAATGGTACCCCCACCCAACTCTGGGCCCTACCCAGTTTCTCATTTAATTAATCAGACAGCAGTGGTGAATCCAGTCTGCTTAAAAATACATTTTTCCTATATATTTCTCCTACTATCCATCGTTTTGTAGGATCATCAGCCTAACTCATTCCTTTTTGCAGGATATTTTCTTTAAGTAATATATTTATCTCTATTACTTTCCCTCATTTAGACCATTTTGTATACATTTTCTAGCTGGAGAATGGGGTCATAACATTTTGAGAAGTACAAATTGAAGTGAGTACTAAATTTGTCCCCCAGCTTTATACTTGCTCAGTCTGCCATCCAAACATGAATTACTAATCAGTAACTACAAGTCCTCTAATCCTTAACTTAGAACAAGGAGTAAACTGGACAGCCCTTCAAACAGGGGAAGTTCTTATAGATAGTAGGCACTGGGAACTCTTTTTGTGGATTAGGCTGCATTATTTTTAAAATAACTTTTGGGTGGCTAATAAAATAAAGTGATTCATTGATATTAGCTACTGCTGAGAGCCAGTTTGGTCTAGTATGAAGACACCAGGCTAGAAACTGGAAGACTGTGAGTTCTAGTCCCACCTTAGCACAAAGCCAGCTGGGTAGCCTTGGTCCACCAGTCTCACAGTCTTCTGGTTTCTAGCTTGGTGTCTTCATACTAGACCAAACTGGCTCTCACCAGTAGCTTAGTCATGTAGTTGATTGATATTAGGACAGGTTGGGGTTTTTTTTGTTTTTTGTTTTGGTCACATATCTTTTATTGGTGGTCTAGGCTGGATTTTTAAACTGGAATACAGGTTTCAGTATAACAAAAGCTTAACACATCTAGCTAGTTTTTGTTTTTAACCAAACTCCATTCCCTCAAAAGTGCTTAATTTAAGCACAAAAATAGGGCTACAAACCACAGGTTGTTCCCTTCCATATACAGGACTATCTACTGACAGGCCTTCAAATTATGTAACTCTCATGTTGGTATTTTAAACAAAACCCAACCAAGCAAACATTAATTAGAATCAGATCCATGCATGAACTTAAGAATATACAAATCTGTGAGTAGGTCAGAGTTAAAGCCACATCCTTTACTTGTTAAGCTCCCCGCCAATATGTGGGTGAATAATGAATTCCTCTAATTTAACTTCAGGAAAAATAGGTTGGTTTTGGATCCCATCTACTGGGATTCTGAAGGCTTTTCATAGCTGCATCACAAACCATAGGCCTGCCTTTCACAGCAGCCATGCTGACTGAGCTCGGAGTCTCATGAATTTGTGAGAATATAAACTGAGGCAATTTCACTAATTCTGAAGGAGGACAAATTTATCCCCTGTTCCAGTTTTGCAAGTTCTCCATCTGGTCCTCTGAATCTTTTCTTTTTCTGCAGTTGATTGTGCTTGTCAACAAGGTGCTTACCTGACATTTCCCAGTGGCAGACATACCATTGTGCCCTGAGCAATGTGACATAAAACCTAAGAGCGTAGGCTGGGAATGGAAGGGACTGTCACAGCAAGTAGAGAGGGGAGAGCAGGAAGACTTGTTCTTCATGGGTGTGTGGGGGAATTAAAGGTGGCACATCTTATAAAATATTAAATAGTGATTTAATCAGCAGTGAGATATGTAAGTTCGCTTAATTAGAAGTACATATTATTATTTGACTTTAAAGCACCCAATGAAATATTAAAGCAATCTTAGAGGATATGTAATCAGTGAGGAATAATATGTTGGAAAATGAGTCTGATGTTGTAATTGGTGTACGCAATTAAAATGAATTAATTTGAGTTAGGACATATGCATACAAATATAAAATCAACCAATGTTCAATATTAAACTCATAATTATAGGGGCTGTCGAAGAGGGAGCAGAACTGACTTTTGGCAGTAAACTTCATGTTCAAACCTGAAAGTCTTAACATGCAGAATGTGAGGCTCTGTATCTCATCAGAATAAGGGCTAGGGGTGGGATTAAAACCATGTCTACTTGGTAAAATAGTGGAAAGGAAAAGGGATATTGGGCTCCTCAGAAATTCCAGGTGGGATGAAAACTGGAAAGGAGAGGCTTTGCTAGTTTCCTTCCTCCTTATGCTCCCAAAAAACAGGGTTTGAAGTGGGAGGAGATCTGAGTTACATTAAAAAATATATGAAGTGGCCAAGGAAGATCTTTTTAGAATTGTTTTTTTTTTTCAGGTACCTTTTACTTTCTAAATAAATCAAAGCCCTTCCTTCTCTTGGGCCTCATCCGGCAAATTTGTTGGTAGATTTTTAATGTAGGTTAAAACACAGGCCAAAAATCAAGTAGATCAGAAATCATTGCCCAAGAACACAATTGAAAATGGAATGGACTTATCCTGGTCTTACCCCAGACGAGACTACTTGCATGACTGCCAGTGTCTTTTAGAGTTTAAGTTATTGGACAGGCTGGGGAGATCCAGGTTCAAGTCCACTTCAGTCATGGAAACTCACTGGGTGACTTTGGGTCAGTCTCATCCAAATTTCGCAGAATTGTTGTTGTGGGGAATGAGATTTATGCCATCTTGACCTTGATGGGACATAAATCTAACAAATAAATTCAGTAGACCCCATGGTCAATCCCTGATTCCTTCAGTTTGAAAATCACAGGAAAGAGGACCATCTAAAGCTTCCTACTGAAATTTTGGAGAACTGCTGAAAGTCAGGATAGATGGTAAAAGGACTAAACAGTTCCACAGTATGACTTTGTATATAGAAGGTCCATATGCTGTACAAATATATTAATGTTAATAACATCTTCATCTTAAGAAAGATTTGCTTGATCCATTTTATGATGCAGAAAAATAATTGGTAATTTTTTCATAGTACATGTGTGAGTTGTTTCAAAGTCAAAGACTTTTTGTAGTATTACTGCCTAATAGACTATGCCTGTGTGTGTGTGTGTGTGTGTGTGTTTAACACACACACAGAGTTGTCTTCAGGTTCAGCTTTCTGCAGATTTGACTTACATTTCCATGCACTATGCATTTTCTGTGTTTTTATTCAAGTTTCCCAATAATTAAATTTAAGAAAAAAATAAAAATTTACTAGCTATGCATATAAAACAAAAATAGCAGGAAATGAAATGGCAGTTCTGCAAGTAAACTGCATATCTCAGCACTCCATTTTAAATCAGGTCAAACTTTTCCACATCCCTCCTCAAGGTGCAGCTATTCCAGATTCTATACTAAGTTTCTCCAAGAGTTGGCTTGACAGTTGGTATTGTTCTACTTGAAAAGACAGAAGCACAGTTTTCATGTGCATATAGTGTTATCCTTGCAATTAGTTATGCCACATATGAGTCTTGCCCATAATATTCTATGCTCACTCCTGGAACTAAAGATGCAAGACATTTGATATTGAATTAAATAAGATCACACCTTTATTAACTTTACTAAATTTCTAGTGCCCATTTGTTAAGCCTTGGCAAATTTTTAGCAATAACATAATTCCTTGCTGAACTAGTGACTTAGTTAACAGGACAAACTAAATTCTTAAATCTGGGTAACAAGACATAATAATGGGGAGCATATAAAATTTATAAAAAAACACAAATATCATGCTGAAACAAATAAACCCTATTATACTGTAATGTAATTGCCTGATTCATATACCATTCTAAAACAATGGTTGGTTTTCCTACAACACCTAAGTCTTTTTTATTGTAGGTTGTACAAATCTACTCAATGAAGGGAACTGTGACCCTGTTGAGGTTCACACATTCTGCATGTTTTTTTTCTTCTATAACTTATATTAAAGATTTTTAAAAAGGAAGATAAAAACTAATACAAAGTAATATATGTTAGAAAAATAAAAGAAAAAGAAAGAAATCAAAGAGAAAGATAAAAGTGCAAGAAAAGAAAAAAAGAAAAAGAAAAAAAGATACAGCTTCCAGTCTTCTTTACAGCAGTTATAAGTACAATCATAAATTTACCTCTTACTCCATGGTTACAACACAACTCTCTTCTTTCTATAATATATCTTGTCTAATCATCAAAAGCATAAATCCCCTATTGTAGGGGAGATGGGCAGGAGAGAAATCCAATCAATCAATCAATCAATCAATCAATCATAAACTCTTTTTTTTTCTGTTGTATGTAAAAAGTCCAATAGGGGGGTTCCAGTTAGCAATATATGTAGATACTATCTTTTCTGTGATCAAAGAAGTCAATTTAGCCATCTCAGCAAGTTCCATCACCTTCATCAACCATTCCTCCATTGTGGGTAGTGCCAAATTTTCCATCTTTGTGTATATAATCATCTTGGTGAAGTTATCATGTATAAAAACAAAGTTCCATGACTTTTTCCCAACTGTTTGTCCATCAATCCCAAAACAAAAACCTCTGGTCTCAATTGTATATTAATTTTTAAAATCCTCTGAATCACTCTATGTATTTGAATCCAAAATTTTCCAGCTTTTTTACACGTCCACCAAACATGATAAAATGTCCCTTCTTGTTGTTCACATTTTCAACATAAATTTAAAGTGCCTTTATACATTCTAGACAATTTCTCTGGTGACATATACCAACAGTACATCATTTTATACAAATTCTCTTTAAGATTATAATAGTGTAAATTTCAATCCTTTCAACTACATATTTCCCATTGTTCCATCTGTATATTATAACCAAAATGTTTAGCCTACTTTATCATACATTCTTTCACTTGTTCTTCTTCTGTTTCAAATTTCAATAAAAGTTCATACATTTTAGCAATTACATGTTCATCATTTGTATACAATTCTATTTCAAACTCAGTCTTACAATGTTCAAAACCATAAATTCTTTTGTCTACTTTAAATATTTCTAATAATTGTAAATAAGAGAACCATTGACAGCTATATCCCTCTTCTACCAGTTCTTCTCTTGATTTTATTTTATGTTCCCCTTGACAAAATTCTAGTATCTCACAATAAGTTAGCCATTTATGTTTGCCTATTGTTTCTTGTCTACAAAATGCTTCTTGTGCTGGGATCCTCAAAGGTGTTTTTGGGCAGAACCTGGGTTTGTACCTCTTCCATATTCTCAATATGGCACGTCTAACATAATGATTTTTAAAATCCACATTAACCTTAACTTTATCATACCATATCCATGTCACCCAAATCTCAAGTCAGGTTCTTCTAACTCCACAAGCCTTCTATTTCTCAGCAGCACCCACTCTTTCATCCAAACCAAACAGCAAGCTGCAAAATACAATTTCAAATCAGGTAAACCCAATCTTTCTCTTTCCTTTGCATCTTGTAACATCTTATATTTAGCTAATGGTTTTTCCCCTGCCACACAAATTTAGATATATCCTTCTTCTACTGTTTAAACAGTGCATCAGTTGTTATTACAAAACAGTTATTGTCTGAAACAAAAACATCATTCTAGGCAAGACATTCATTTTTATCACAGAAATTCTCCCTAGCAATGACAGTTATAGTTTCTTCCATCTTAACATTTCTTTTTAAACTTCATTCCATGTCTTAACATAGTTATTTTGAAATTACATACAATTCATATTTGTCATAGTGATAGCCAAATATTTTATCTTCTTCTCAATCTTAAATCCATTTTATTCGTCAATTCTGTTTGATTTTCTATTTTCATGTTTTTTGTTAACATCTTCATCTTCTGCTTATTAATTTTGAAATCTGCTAATGCACCAAATTCTTTTAATTTGCCCATTAATATTTCAATTCCCTTTAAAGAATCTTCCAGCACTAATACCAAGTGATCTGCAAAAGCCCTTAATTTATAAGTTTCTTGTTTAGTCTTTACTCTCACAATCCTCTCATTTCAAGAACCAAAATAAACAAGAGAGGAGACAGTGGGCATCCCTCTCTTGATCCTTTTTGTATCTCACAAGGTTTTGTTAGATCTCCATTAACAATTATTTGTGCTTTCTGTGAAGTGTAAATCGATCTTACCTATTTTATAAAGTTCTCTCCAAAATTCATCTCTTCCAAAACCTTGAACAAGAAAGCTCAGTTCAAATTGTCAAAGGCCTTCTCTGCATCTAAGAAAATCAGTGATGCTTGTTTTTCATTATGTTGCCCCAAATATTTCAAAAAGTCCAACACATTTCTAACATTGTCCTTTAACTGTCAATATTGATACTCATGAATAAATTCTTGCCAAATTATTTTCAGTGTATCAGGTAGAATTGTTGTGAACAACTTGTAATCATTATTCAGTAATGATATCAGCCTATGGTTTCTTGTTAAAGTCAAATCTTGTCCTGCTTTACATAGTATTAACGCTGTAAATTAGTGATATCTGAAAATGGTTAAGAAATGTGGCTTGTGTGAACCTTATGTCCATATAGACTGCATTACGGCTGTGAGATTGATTGAATTCCCTTGACTCCCAGCCATTTAGCTCATGAGCAAACTACAAAAACCTCAGTTCCTGCAGTCTCCTCACAAAGAGCAGCTGTCTGGAGTGCAAGTGGGTAATCTCACAATTTCTCCTTTTTCCAGAGAGACTTCACTGGCCAGAATTCACTGTCTGGCCACTGATGTCTGCTGCAATGCTGTTCCTGCTCCTTTATGGATGCCTAGCTCACCATGAATCCTCACTGGAAGCCACACATTCTGCATGTGTGAGAGTGTTCTTGACAATGGGAATCTGAGCTGAACAATGATTAATGAAGCAAATAAGAAGTTTTATTTAAAGAAATACATTTTAGGGTTAGACAAAATTTAGTACCAAGCCAACTGCAAGGAATGAAAGTAATGTCTAAATGTTGTAAGTCACCAACAGGTGGTTATACTAATGTATTAGAACAGTGTTTCTCAAGCTCAGAGCTTTAAGATGTGTGGACTTCAACTCCAGAATTCTGGGAGTTGAAGTCCACACATTTTAAAGGCTCTGAGATTGAGAAACACTGCACTAGAAGCTCTGATCTTTAGCATCTGTTCTTTCACTTTATTTGGCAGGAAGTTGCTAGGAGAAAAGGTTTTGTTGCTATTGGCTAGGAAATGGAAATCTGCGGTGAATACTCATAAGTGCACTTTAAGTAATGTGCCATTATTGAATTTTGAACTGCTAAAGGAATCCTTCCAATTGAAATTCACCAATGAATATAGGTAGTTTATGATGATGATTGTATTGACATGAGTACTGTGTATTGCTTGGCCAAAAATTGAAAAGACAGTGAACTGGGAAGAGCTGATTTGTGTGATCAGAAATGAAATGAACAAGCTGTGACAGCAACCACTGAGTCTCATATGAAAAAGGATGATGAACTGATTAAGGACAATTGGCAGATCACTTAAAGGGAAATTGTTGTCAGGTTTGGCATTTCACAGGAATGTGTGGGCCACATTATTGATATTCTTCAATATTGGAACATTAATGTAAGATGGGTTCCTCACATCCTAACAGCAAGAGATGAAAGCTTTAAGAGTTGAAATTTGCTAGCAAGTGTTGTCACTACAAGAATGAAGTTGAAGAATTTCTTCACAACACTATGACAGCTGACAAAACATGGATTCAGTTAGTTCAAATGATATCATCATAAAGCTTCACCTGGTGTGTGTGTGTGTGTGTGTGTGTGGGATTGAAAACCCAGGCTCCAGCACAAAAACTCATGGTTACAGGTTTTTGGTGGTGCTATTCACATGGATTTCCTCAAACCTGGCACAATTATCAACTCAAAGTACTACATTGCAACACTCAAAACTTTGATGATTAAGCAGGATGTGGAAGTACAAAAAGGAAATTAGCTGCAACATGACAACACTCGGCCTCACTCCTCACAAGCTACCTAAGAGATAATTACAAAGTTGGATCTCATCATCTTACCTCATCTGCCATGCAGTCCAGACTTAGCACCATGCAACTTCTACTTTTCCCCAAAGTGAAGGAATAGTTTTGTAAGTGCCTGTAAGACAAATGAAGAGGTTGAAATGACTGTGAGGACCTGGTTGAAGAGAATAAGTATGGAGTTCTTTTGTGACAGCTTTAAGATGCTTCTGCATTGGCAGAAGTACATAGCAAATGGTGGTGATTATATGAAGAACTAAACACAGGTAATAAAAGAGCTATTTTCCTCTTTCATTTATTAAAATACCCATATTTAACATAACATAAAGTTATGGAGGTATAGACCTTACTTTTCTTTTTTTCAGATCTCATATATTCTACCAGGAGGAGAGCCCAAGAGCATGTGCTCTGTGCACTGTGTGTGTGTGCTTCAGAATAAAGGCAGAAGAAAATGACTCAGATTAGCAATCACATAGGCAAAGTACAAACAGTAATAAGGCAGATCCACACTTTCTGCTTGGCCCAACACCAGTATGGGCTGTTCACAACTTCCTCAATGCAGAAATAGATGATGTTGTTTTCCTTTCATTGCAAAGTTTTTTTCCAGTTTGATTCAAAACTACTGTTTTCCACCTCTTCAGAGGTCTCAAACCCTTCAGAGCAGATGGTCTCCATCAATTTGTTCCACTCTAATAGCAACCCCAGTTTCAGCTCATTGCAGGATCTTGTATGCCCTCTTCCATCTAGCATGGGAGAGGACCAGCATAGGCCGCAGTGCAAAATTGCCCATAGACAAAGGGAAATCAGAGTAAATCCTTAACACTTTTTCTAACTCTATTGCCCCCTTATGTGCTGAAGAACCTGTGTCATTGGATTTATACCTTCAGCAGGCCCAGACTTGAATCCAGAGATACTGTTCTGTCTCTGATTGCCCACATCTATTCTTTGCTGGTTAAGGCTCTTGAGTATACCCCATTTGTATAACTAACTAAGGAGTTATTTCCATGTTTTCAAATCATGTAGCCCAGAACTATTTGGTACATTAGGTATTTTCAAATTATTTTGTGCATTGTCCTAATGTTCTTTGGCCAATTAAAGAGGTAACTATGTTTTCATCAGAAGGTGCTAGAAAGAACTTAAATACAGCAACTATCATTATTGGTTCTACATTCTTATGAGATTCTTCATTCATTCAAAAGCTATCATTTTGATTCACATCTAAATTATGATCTCTAAAGTTTCATTCAATACAGAGGTTGCCATTTGCATCCTTGGGAAAAGGATCTGTACCACTGGGACTTGGCTGTATGGCTACCTCCATTTCTCTGCCACCTTTGAAACAGTTGGGACAGAGATAGATCAAAGAAATTCAAGGAGAGATATTGTCACCTCTTTGAAGTAAGCAAGATTAAAAAAACAGGTAGATGGGATGAAAAGAGATCTTTCAAGTAGTAAAATATGGTTTGCTCTTGAATAGACAATTTAAATGTGTGTCCTTTTCTCAGAAGCTAAGTGGTTCTGTGTATTATGTAAAATTAGGTTTATAAAAATTGACAGTGTCTAGAAAAGTTGGATATATTTCATATTTCTTGGTCCTTGCATGGACTGTACCTTCTCATGATGTACTTCTGCTTCTTCTGTAGAAATCTGATGACCTAAGTAATCCAGTTAGGGAAGAACAAATGGACATTTCTCCAATTTAGCAAACAGCTTATGCCTGTAAATATATTCTAGAATATTTCTAGCATGAGTCTCACATAAGAAGAGTTCTTCTGAAATAACTTAGCATATCATTCAGGTATCCCACTATATATTTGTCTAAAATATTGGAAAATATTTCATTCATGAATCCTGAGAAGAGTACAAGGCATTACTGTGCATTCAAATTTGGCATAAGTAGGTATCAAAAGCTATTAAATATTCATGACCCTCTTTCATTTGGATCAAGTTGTAAGCTCCTCTCAAGTCCAATTTAATGAAAATGTGTGCCTTCTGAAGGACATCCAACAGATTTGAAATAAGAGGCAGTGGGTAGTGATCCCTAATGGTTACAAAGTTCAGAATTTATTATCATGCACAACTTTCAGGGAATTATTTTTATGCTTATTACTATTATGATGATTACTATTTTACTAAAACATAGGTGCAGACCTGGAAATGTAGAAGGGCGAATAAATCCTTTCTTCAGATTGTCATTCAGAAATGGTTTTCAAATGGCTAACTCTTAAGTAGACATAGGATATTGCTTTTTTGCTGGAATCTGGGCTCAAGGTTTTAAGTTGATTGTGAGGTAAAGTATCTGCTTCCTTTCCCCCCAAAACATTAGCAAAATCTGTGTACTTTTCTGGCAAGGAAGAGGGTTCAGGCAGTGATGTGGGAGGGAGAGAAGGAAATGAATGGGACATTTGCAAATGGTGGTGCTGTTGACACATTTGAGAATTTTTTTAAAAAAAATGTTCCTTGCTCCCAGTGGATATCCTGATTATGAGTTTGTAGCCAGTATAATAGGAACATGTAAGGAAGCTGTGATATAGAATGGCAAAGTTTCTGTATGATCATTTATTTTCAACTGCAGAAAAGTTGTACGTTCCAAATAGGACCAGCTCAAAGAGATTGCCAATCAATTGTCTCAACTAGCAGAGAGCTCCCTAATAACTGTGTGGGCAACTGAAACTAATTCACCATCATCTGTGAAATTAGCTGTTGTGCCTGAGTCTAAAAGCACAAAAGAGTTGTATTTCTGCACCAAGTAAGGGTGTAAAGAGTAACAGGGATAATAAAATGCACTTGTCTGCTGTTTGCCCTCTGACCTTTTTTTAATTGTCTGACACCTCCCTATCAAGCTCTGGGGTGAAGAGCTTGCAAAGTTTCCTGAAGACAAGGCTCTGGAAAGATTCAGACATTTACTTATTAGGTGACTCACACTTTCCAGCTGACTCAAAGGAATTAACTTTACCAGGGCAGGCCATGAATAGGTTTCCTGGTATTCCACAGTAAAAGCACAAACAGAGGTTTCTCTTTCTCTATTTTTCTGCTGCAAACAAGGTCCTATTGCATGGATTCTAAGGTGCTGGAGAAGGTCACAGAGCTGTAAAACCTCCTCTCCCTTTTATTTCCTTTGTGCCTCAACTCTTCCAATCATCCATAAATTAACATGCAATGTTGAAACAGTTCTCTAAATCCTTTGGTGTGCTTTGTCTTACTAATTCATCCCGGAGTTGACCAAAAAATCCTTCCTGAAACAGGTCAATCAGGGCAAGATCATTCCAACACATATCTCTGGCATACAACTGGAAATCACCTATGTACTCATGAGCTCAACAGTGCTTTTGTTTCAGTTTGCAAATCTCCTGATTTGCTGTTGCTCTCCTTGTTGAACCATCAAAAGCAACTCTAAACATCTGCATGAAATTCTGGTAATTATCTAACAATGCATCATTGCATTCAATGAGCAACACAACTCATCTAGTTTCTCCTTTTCTCACTAAATTAAAAAGAAAGGCGACCTTGGCTTGAACTATAGGAAATCTCATTGGTTGGTCAACCATGAACAATTGATACTGAATCATGAATGTCAGGAATTGATTTCGGGCATACACCATCCAAACTTCTCCAGTAGACTTCCAGGAAAATGGAACAATACTGGCTGTGCAGCAACTTGTGGGGCTGCTCCTGGCTTGTCCTGATTGCTGTACGTAATGTATCATGGCATTGTGTAAGTTTGTTATTTCTGTATCTATCTGCTGTTGATGCTGTCATAGTGCCTCAGCAACCTTTTCTGCAGACATCAGAGTGCCTCAAGGATCGGTTACCATATTCTAGGTCTAGAAGGCAAGGCCCAATGCCTCTCTGATGAGAGAGTAATGAGGCTTTCAAGATTGTTGCCAGCCTTTCAAGGTAGGCAAGATCAAGAAACAGGCACATCAAGGATTCCAGAAAGTTGTTTTTTATTGCTGTAGGATAGAATAACAGAATCTTGAAAGTCTGTTAAATATTGTTCTGCGTCATCTTATGTCAAACAAAATCAAGTAGGGGTTATTTTGAGGAGTTTGCTCATGTTTTCCTCTTTCTCAGGACTTTCTTTTTTGAAATTCCTGCTAATGGTGTGCCCATTCTTTTCCCATTTCCAAGGCCAGGTTGACATTCCTTCACAGATTCAATTCTTTACTTACTTTAAGAACTGGGGCTTTTTATTGATTGATGTTTAAAAAATGATATGAGTATCTTTTCTTTGCACTTCCCCATGGGCTAGGGTAGATCAAGTGCTGGTAACTTGTCTAATATCACCTAGTGAGCTTCTGAACTGACTTGGGTTCTGAACCTGGCTACTCCCAGTCCTAATCTAACATTCTTACCATGCTAACTCTTTAGATTTACGATATGAGCATCTGCAAATAAAACATTTGAACAGAGTGAATCAGATTCTTTTTCCTCCTGACACACTCAGATTCTTAAATATAGAATTTCTTTCAAAACTGAAGGTACCATAGAAAACCTGGAGTAAGAGTTAATTAGGCTAGACCCACTGCAACCAACAGGACTTAATTTGCCATGGCTAACATGTTTCATAGTTTTGAATAGATCTACTCAAAATACAACTAAGCCTGCTTGAAAAACATGAGTTTAGACTACCTAAGGGGATAAACCATTGCTGATTAGCACATTCATTACCCAAGTGGTGCTTGTCAAGACACAAAGGTCAGCAGGGAGAGAGTCTCTGGTTGTTTATTTCAATCCAGTTTCCCTTTGCCTTTGTAACTGCAAATGTCTTTGACATTTATGGCTTACTTGGCTGACATTCATTTTGCCTGGTTAACATATGTTCTACATTATGGATTAAATTCAATTGAGAAAAATGTTTGGTGTGCCTGGAGTAAGAGAAGTGCTTGCTGAAATTGTACTTACACAATCTGGTTAAATAGATGCAAGCTTCAAAATGGCACCTGTTCTTTCATGCTGTCCTGTAAATTGCATCTGAATCAGCTCAGAGGTGTTGTTTTTATCTGCCATGTACACAATAGCACTACGTATCGAAATGGCAAATTCCCTGTCCTTATCCAGACAAAGATGTCAAGTTTCAGGAGTTGCAATGCCCAATCACACCCCTGGTGGCAGTGAAAGACAGCAACCAAAGGAAGAGACTTTCACAAAGCTCAAAGAGAGGCAAAAGAAAGGAATAGATTGAGGAGAAAAAGAAAAGAAAAGAAAACAGGGACAGAATGGCAAGTGGAGAGGGATGGTCAAAGGCTTTAAGGAAGGAGGAAATATTCAGCGAGACGTGGAAACCAAATGAATTTTTTTCAAAAGGAAAGCAGCTACTGCTAATCTATGAGAAGCAAGGGAGAGTTTTGATGTGAACCAGTTCTGCACAGTGAGGCTTCAGAGGTTCCTTTTGGTTCTATGGTAATTCATCAGTGAGGAAAGATATTAGTATCTGAGGCTCCTACAAATCATGGCCACACTAATGATTTCGTTCATGTAACTAGGAAATCATTCAAGAAGATTGATGCGCATAAAGCAACACGCATATTTTTTATGATGTTCTTTTTCTTTTAGGGTAACTGATAAATAAAACACAGAAATAGGATATTCCATATCAAATGGCATCATTGGATTAATGATCCTCCGCACAAGAACCAAATTAAGAGAAAATCCATATTAAACTTTTGTAAGCAAATTCAGTAGCGAGTGTACTCTTGTGACAATTACATTGATTGAATCAATCATACGAGAGACTCAGCATGAAATAATTAGTGTCTGACATGCATTTTTCTACTGGTTCGCATTCAGTTTGATGATAGAGAATTTGCTTTAAACATTCATTCAAAGGGGAAGAGATGTAGCTTCTCACTCTTTGCTGCCATCTGGACTTTCACAATCCAGACCTCATAGCTTTACTTAAAATCTAGTTCCACTTAAAGCTGTTGTCCCTCTTATGGGCTTGGGAAGCACATCTTTTTATCAGGATCATAGTCCAGAGTCACAGAATAGGAGGTGCTAGGAGTTGGTTCTAACACAAATTCTGTCCTAAGGCCTGCAGCTCTGAGGTAGGTTTCATCTAGCTTCTTTTTCTCAGATGAAGATTCATCCAAGGAAATTATGATAAGGACATGTTTATCAATAAGATTAGCCATGAAATCTAAATGGATTCAGAAGGAGTACTAATATTAAGAACTACAGTATGTAGCTCATGACTAAGAAAAAGCTCATGTTGTAATCCTGGCCTTTGTAAGAAACAAAACACTGTTCTGTCATATCTTTAATTTGATCCAGAAGAATTATTTTGTTCTTTCACAGTTCATAATATCACAGACTATTAGAATTTAAAGGACCTTGCAAGTTATCTTTTCAACTCTTTCTCTAGTGTATGGATCTTGCATACAGAAAGAATTAGAAATCTTTTTAGATTCTGGCATCAGTAAATTATTTTTTATATATACAAATGTATATCAAACTCCCCATGATCTAATGCACCATCATGTGAAAATAATGGAATGTTGTAAGTTTTCCATGGATGGTGTATGCATTGGTACCCATGGATGTCTTATTCATGACTCTGATCTGCAGTATCCTTGGCAAATTGCAACCCAGCCACCATCTCACAAAGCAGGTCTTCTGATTAATATGCTTCTCCTATTGTTAAGCTGAAATTTGCTTCCATGTAATTTTCATCCTGTTTTATATAAATGTGGGGGAGAAATCATATTCCAGCCTTACGTACATGATTCTGAAGTGCATTTCAGACAGAGCAGATAAACTGAAACTGCTTGATGAGCCTGGAGAGGAAGAAGACAGAAAACAAAAGAACAACAACAAAAACAGTTTGTTGTCTTTTCCATAGTGTGAAAGGAATCAATAAATGAGTGCAATAAAGGACATTGTTCATATTGGAAAGTGCTAGTATCAGTAGAAAAGGCAAGCTTGGAGCCTTCTTAGAAGAGCAGAATGGAGAGGCACAGGTCATCCCATAGTAACATGGTCCCATGTTGTTGTCAGATTCTCTGTTCAGCTGTAAAGGTCATGGTATAATTTACACTGCTTTTGTAAGTCCTATATATCATTTTCAAAGGGTATATAACCTGCAACCTTATGGGCTTTGGGGCTCTTTAGTATTCCTTTGGCAAGGAACCCAGTGATCACTGCAGTTGTACATGCCAATAAAGAATACTTTGTTGCATCTATCTCCAAATGCTTTGCTTCCTTACTTCAGTGTGTGTTTTCCCCCACAACACTTGGTAGGCCTTCAGATATTGGAAGATAGCTACATGCCCAATGGCTGAGCACTTAGCATAATAACAGCTGCTCCGTCCCAAAGTGGCAAGGACTGAAACAGGGGACTACCTGTACATCATAGCTTCTGATTAGACAGAGTTTTACGTGTGTGTGTGTGTGTGTGTGTGTGTTTATAAGTGGAAATGCCACTTCAGATCTTGTCAATGATCACAACAAGGTCAGTTGTTGAGGGGATATGGCCAATGGGCATTGCCTATTCTTCTTACATTGCAATTGTATTCCCTGAACTGGGCTGTTGCCCTCTTCAATCAGGGAAGTTTAGAGATTCACCATGTTTTTGCCCCCTGTTTTAGTCAACAACTGTTGTTGGTAACTGTAATAAAAACAACTTCTGAAGTGTGAAAATAACAGGCTCTGTTTGTTGTTCAACACGGGGAGATTAAAGAAGCGGGTGTGATAATTATTTAATTTTGCTCATTTTGAGCAAATCAGTAATTAGTTCATCTGTCCCCTCTTATTTGCTTTAAGAAACATCACTTTGAAGATTAGATTTGCTTGATAAGGAAGTACATTCTGGAGACTCCCTGTTGGAACATATAAGAGACACATACTTGGGACTTAAGTTTTCTATAATACAATGGATGATAGGCCATATAGATATCGTTAAAAATGAGAATAACCAAGAAGCAACACTCAGGGAAGTCAGGCTGAATCAGCTGAGAAAATGAATGCACACTCATTTTGTCACTGATAGACGATGCTGTTAGTTGCTGGGAAAGTGGGGAGAAAGCAGACTGGGTATTTTTTGTGCATGTGTGTGTATATGTTGATTTGTAAAACCCCTATGGTATGGTGATCCTCAACTCAACCATGGAGCTGTTCTGGGTGACTTTGCCTCTATCTCAGTTCATAAGATTGTTATGTCACTGATCTAGTTCATAAGATTGTGATGAAGATAAAACAAGCCTCATTTGCACTGCTTTGAGATCTGAGAATAAAAGTTTATAAATGCAACAACAAAAAATAAGAGTAAACATTTCTGGATTTGGGCTTTCATGCCCCCAGTATTCCTTCTGGGAAAAAAGTGATACATATTATTTTGCCCTGTGCATCTGCAGTGAGGCTGGATCCATATTTCGCCATATTGTTCACAGTTCCATAGTTCTTAATTTTGAACACAGAACATTATAAAACTTTCCCCCACCCCCACCCCCAATTCTCTTGTTCTAAATATTGAAGTATTTGATTGAATGCTGTGTATGTAGAGCTGGCAACAATAATTTATGCTCCTCCACTTCGGAGTTGTTGTTTACAAACTGAATATGAGTCGAAGTGTCATGTGACTGTAAAAAAAACAACAAAAAATGCTATGTTAAGGTGGATCAACAGAAATATTGTTTCCAAATCATAAGAGCAACCATCTCATTTTTTTCTATGATGGTCATGCCCTACCTGTTTTGTTCTGGACTCCACACTTGGAGATGGTGTCAAATGGGAACAGAAAGGGCAAAAATTATAATCAGGAGACTAGAAACTAAGTTTATGAAGAGTGATTGAAAGATCTGGGAAAGTTTAGCCTTCAGAAGAAAATGTTGATGGGGGACACAATAACAAATACCTGAAAGAATATCACAAGAAGGTCATGAGTTATTCCTTAAAGTTCCAGATTGAAGAACACAGAATAATGGATTGAAGTTATAGGATTACTTATACAATTAAGTAAAGCAGAATTGTTGCAGGTAATTCTGTAACTTCAGTCCTTTTGTTGATTGATTGATTATGTGCCATCAAGTTGTTTTTGACTCCAAGTGACCATGTAGATAGATTTTCTCCATGACGATCTATCCCTAACCTGTTCTTTCAAGTCTTCCAATGGTACATGCATCACCACTGTAACGGAGTCCATCCACCTTGCTGCTGGTCGGCGTCTTTTTGAATCAGTCATCCAGAGAGAGGGTGGGCTTCCCTTCACTGGATGTGTCTAGCAGAAGCAGAAGCCGTCTGTCAAGGATGCACTGAACAGGGATGGAATTAATGACCTAAATGGCCCCTTCCAATGTAGTTATTTTATGATACTATGTATGTTTTTCTTTCTCTTTATTTGAATATGTAAGTGCCCACTAAAACAGGAAAGGGAGACATTTTTTACCTGACTGCATTAAAATTCTATTGGCATTGATAAGAACTTGCAAAACAGCCCTTCCTGGATGTACAAGAGCCAGCAACTCCATCAGCAAAATGAAAAGTATGGATGTGTGGTGAAGTACAGATGCTGAATTCTATGGTGCAATGATAAGCAAATTTATACATTTGGTTCAACTCAGTTTATAGTTTTCCTGGCTGTGTTCATTTCAGCCCCATTTTTGCATTATTTTGTGAATTGGGCCAAGAAGCATCTTGTTCTATTCACTAAATGGATTTCCTTGCATTATTACTTTAGGACTAGGACATTTACCTAGGGGCACCAGACTGATCCTATATGCATGCATTCACCCCTGATTTTAAATTTCAGTATTACATTACTTAACTACTGAAACACAAGGCTTAAGTTCAACCTGCTTCCCTCCCTAGGCGCATTCACTTGCATCCTGCACTGTGTGTGACTGATACAATTTGACAATTGCTTCCCAGCCAGCTTGCGGTTGTCATTCATCATTCAGTAAGCCTGTGCATGTATGTAGCATTGTCCTGATGAATGGGTTTCCTCATTTTGGATTCACACAAAGAACCCATCTCCCCAGGTGATGCGGCATTGGCACCCTTACGAGCAGCCTCGTCAATGGAGTCCAATCTCTGAGAAACAAGTAAATAAAAGCAGCGCTCTTGCTCGCTGAAATGCAACTGCTGTGTCTGATACATGACCGACAGCCAATCCTCAAGAAGCTCACATATTATTATTACACCTGTTCTGCAGTGAAATGAGTGCTAATGGATTACCTTCTTCAAACATGATGTTTCCCGGAAATTCCGAGGTAGGAACAAATTGTATTTATGTAGCACTATTTAGCCTTTCCTTAATCACACCCCTTGAAAGTGAAATGGCCTTTTAGAAGCAGCACTTTCAGAGAATGAATTGGAAGAGATGGGGGGGGGGGGGGAGGAACTCAGGAGGGCAGATTACTGTAAGAGGAGGGATTAGCTATTGTTAGGAGAATTGCTTTCACAGTGCCTGTACCCTTTAAAGAGCTTTATGCTGCACACGCTGTTCTAAGACTCTTCTTGCATAGTGACGCCCGGATCCTAAATATATTGAGCTGATTTTCGAACTTCAGCCTTGAAGGGGATGGGCATTGTTCCAATGCATCTCTGTGCACAGAGTAGGGCAATAATTCTTTGCTTCATCTGGGGGGGAAAAAAACAGAAAAAAGAAAGCCTAGCTTGAAACCCAGAGATTAGTGGACAAAGGGGGAGCTTTATGTGTGGCTTCTCTTTTGCACGCTCCTGTATTCAGTTTGTTGGCACAGTTTGAGAGCTGCTTTAAGAGACGTTTCCCGTGGGTGGTGAATGACTCACCAGAGATCAGTGGCAGTCCAGTCTGTTCCCATTCCAAAGCAGATGCTGAATGCCTAGTTTAGAGGAGAAAATTAGGGCACATCAGGTACATGGCTTCATTGTTCCCTGTGTGGCATTGCCACTGCTATGGATTTAAGCATCTTTTCTAGGTCCCCAAAATGACAACAGAGGCACCTCATCTTTATATTTAGGCTAGATTCCTCTGGTTAATTGTGTAAGTTTAAATGTAATGGCATTATCTCCCCCCCTCTCTCCTGGTTAACTTGGTCCTGATCATTGTCTATTCATTTTGGGGATGCACAGAGCACGAGATTCTTCTCAGATGCAGAAAAGAGACTGCTTCATTTTGGATAGGTTTCAAAGCCCCTTGAAACTGTATGCTAGAATTCAAATCTGATTTAGAAATCCAAATCTGATTTAGGAATCCAAATTTGATTTAGAAATCCAGATCTTAGTTTCTTCCCTGACTTCATTAGTAATCAGTAAATGATTCTAATGTTATTGCTAATTGACAAAAGTGGACTACGTTTTAAGAAACATAGCCCTTTATGTAGAGATGAATCACACCGAATACAATATTTGCAAGGTTGGTTGTCTTAGGCTCATCAATATGTTGATTTTTGAAATAGTGTTATTAAAATGCATTGGCAAAATTGGATAACATTTGTAGATGAAGTTCTCCCTCTTGAATTTGCAAGTTTCACATGTACAGGCTCAGAGATGTTTGTGCCAGAGTGACCTTTGGGAATACAGATATATAAATATATATTTCAGTGCCCAATTTTTATCTGGCTGGCATGCAGTATAATGTTCTAAATATCTAAAATAAAATAAATATCTAAATATCTAAAAAGCTTACAAGTCTTCATGGTGGGGAAGAGGAGAGAAAAGAGATTCGCTTTGCTTTCCCCGTCTCTAATAGGTGTTTTGTGAGGGGTTGGCTCTTTTTGCAATTAGCATGAAAACAGTACGTATCATGGTCAGAACCCTTTGCAAGAGTCCTACAGAATTTTAGGATACGTATAGGAGTTAGGCGGCTATGATAAATGAGAAAGAATTTAAGGTTTTGGTTTAGTTTCTTCTCAAATGACATCAAAGTCACCAAAGGTGCAACAGGAATGAGATGGTAAAAATTGTAGAGTGGCTACAAGCCGAAGCAAGAGGATTTGAACATCTAATACTTTCCAACCAAGCACGCAATGTTATACCGTACCTTCTCCAGCCCTACAAATTCTACAAAAACTCTTTCTGAAGTTCCTGCTCCTGAGATAGAGAAGAAGTAAAGAGCACTAAACAGTTGTCCCCGAAATAGTGTGATCAGAGAACCGTAGTAAAACTATTTACTGTAATTAGAAGCTAGGTCTGTCAGTCACAATGACACTCTCTTCTCTTTCTCTTTCTCTCTCTCTCTCTACTCTGTCATTTTCTTTATGCAGAAGTTGTGTCTCTGAACTAAGGATGAATGGGTTAGGCTTCCCTGTAACAGAATATGAATGAGTGGGTGGATGGGATGTGGTGTATTGTAAGAAACAGACTGAAAAGCTGTTACAATGCTAGGTTCCAGACATGTTTTTCCCAGCACATTGACTCCTGTGAAATACACTCTTGAGGTGGGATCTAGAGTGCGGTTTTGCTGTCCGCATCAGGGTGGGCCACTCATGGGGTCTCGACAGGCGAGAGTGAAGACAAACACGCAGGTTTTCCTCGAGGTGAGTGAGCCCAGAGCGTGTTCTGAACTACTCTTTTATTGGGTATTACAAGTCAGGAAGCAGGTGGTGGGGGCAGGTTGTGGGGGCATATAGCCTTTTATAGTCATGCAACAGCTTTAAGCAACACTATTGGTTTATTCTATGTTTCCTGTATAGCCTGTCATGGTTATACGTTTCCCTACTTGCTTACGTAGCATCAGGTATGTCTCAAGCAGTGATCGCCTTATCGTGCTTTTAGGTGCTTTTATTATCTGGTACCTTCCCTCATCCTAGGTTTCTGGTTCGTGTGCTGGCCACTGGCCTGGCCACACTGCAGAAGCCTGAATCAAGTTTCTGATAAGCAAGCATTTTATTCCAACATCTCCTCCGTTTTTGTTTTAAAAGTAAAACTGGTGGATTCCAACTCTTCGTCAGAGTCTAATATGCGGAGGGATGCTTTTTCCATATTTTCTCCAGACTGTATTGGTTGGTAATGGTGGCGTTCCAGTACCATATTTTCCAAGGCACCTATTTTAGTTTCCACAAATTTTGTTAGGCGAGATAAAATGCAGGGGCCTAATGTACATGCAAGGAGTAGCAATATCAGTGGTCCTGCTATGGTACCTATCAGGGTGGTCAACCATGGGGAAAAGTTGAACCAGGATTGAGACCATCCTTGCTGACCCTCCCTCTCCTTTTTACGTTTATCCAGGCCCTCCCTGAGTTTGGTCATGGAGTCCTGCACTATGCCAGAGTGATCTGCATAGAAGCAACATTCTTCTCTTAAAGCCACACATAACCCCCCCTCTTTTAGAAAAAGTAAATCAAGGCCTCTTCTGTTCTGCAAGACCATTTCTGAGAGGGAGGTTAGGGATTTTTGTAAGTGAGAGATCGAAGTTTCTATTCTCTCTAAGTCTTCATCGATGGCTGCCCTAAGGTGGTGGTATTGGACATACTGATTTGCAAAGGATGCTATCCCAGTTCCTGCTCCTGTTAGGCCAAGTCCTACCAAGAGAGCTACTGTGAGGGTGGAAATGGGTTCACGTTTGTGTCTTATGAGTTCTGACCCTGAGTAAGTGTTGTAAACTTCTTCTTCTGTGTGGTAGTATATGCGTGGCATGACCTGGACAAGGATGCAAAAACCTTTGGTGCTTATTACATGACCATGGGCACAGGCCGTGAGGCCTGTAGAGCAAGCCCACCATCCATCTGTGGGTGGTATGTAAAAGAGTGTTGTATCAACCTCACTATGTGTTGTGTTGCAGTATTGTTCATACTGTGTGGGAACCTGTCCAAGGCAGGTTCCCTTGCCTGAGATTGACTGCAATGTTTGTGAGCCATGTTTCCATCTGCATGCCTTGTCATTCGAGGAAGTGTTGTATGGAGAAACAAGCCCTACAGCCTCATAATATGGGGGTCGAACATCGTAGCAAAACCAGCAGGCTGTAGTAAGGTTGGGATTGGTGTCATTGACCATGTGATAGGTGGCTGTGACGATGTCCCAAAGGGGGTTCCCAGGGCGGCTCTGTGAAGGGGAAAAAGAATAACCGATGGAAGTAGGCGAACTTTTCCCGGGAGTGGGGGTGGGTTGTGGGGGTGGCTCCCTGCGGACTGGGGTTACTTCAATTTCTACTTTATGTTTACTATCGCGTGGGGGTGGCACCTTACGGTTGGCTGGTATTGTCTTGGGGCCCACCGGTACTGGGGGTTCTATGGGGGTTTGTGTTAGGCGTATAGTAAAAATATTCCCCAGCTCCCCGGTTTTATCATGAACCCGGCCTCCCCAAGTGACCCCTGACTGCCACCCCGTGTGTCGTTTTCCCTCAGCAGTGAAAGAGATTTTAACCGGATTACAATTAACATATGTTCCAAATTGGTTTTGCTCACATCGTATGTTCTCACCAGTCCGTCTGAGCGTAATAAGATCACCTCTGAAAGGGGGGTTCCATGTTATTTCTCCCGTGGAGACGCAGCTCCAGTCCGCACAAAAGTAATCGTTTTCCCCACCACACTTCTTCCGGTATGTTGTTGCCCTGACATGGCCGGGGCAGACATAAAGGGGCCATCTCTTGATCCATCTGTGGCTAACCATACCCGGTCTGTTGGGAGAAGTGGTGGTGTCCATCATCACACCAAAGTCAAAGTACAGGTCAGGAAACCAGGACCCTGGCACCGCCATAGATGAAGTGGAGTTCAGGATGTCTGCGTGTGCGTCCAATACCGCCCACGTTAGGTTCTGGGGTTGATGGGGATTGTGCTGCGCATAGTTAGGTGCGCAGAGGGCAACGCTCAGTAGCTGAAGGGCAACCGGGAACCACAGTATTCTTCCCAATTGAGGCAGATGTGACATTTTGACTGAGGCCCTTCCCTTGGTCTACCTTCTGTTGTCCCTGCTGTCCTCTTCCTCGGCCGTACGTTGAGGGTCAGCTTCCGGAGTGACACCAGTAAGGCCTCTTATGTGGGGAGGAGGAGGGACGTCTTGGGCGTCCGGCGAAAGCGGGAGATGACAAGGACGGACGCAGCGACCAGGGACCCACAGAACCTTATCGGGAAGCTGAATGGCCGCGTAACCTCGACCCCAGGTTATGAGTTGTGCAGGCCCTCTCCAGGCGGGGTCTGGCAGGCAACGATAGTAGACAAGTGGTCGTTGGTGGTCAGCGGCAGGTTGTGAGGCAAAGTGACGACAAGCAGCAGAAGTGGCAGGTAGTCCGGTCAAGTTGAGAAAGTTAAGAGTATAGAGGCAAAGGTTGAGAATGTCTTGCACCGCTGGGAGGCTAGGGGCCCTTTCCCCTTTGTTTCTATATATCTGTCAAGAGCATGTTTTAAGGTCTGATTTGCTCTTTCAATTATGGCTTGACCTTTGCTGTTGTATGGTATGCCGAATTTGTGTGTGATTCCCCATTTCTGGCAAAAGGCGGCAAAAGCACTGCCTGTATAGCCAGGCCCATTGTCTGTTTTAAGTTCTTTTGGGCGTCCCAGCGTTGCAAAGGTTCGAATACAATGATTAATAATGTGTTTAAAGGCTTCGCCCCTTTGAGGGGTGGCCATGATGAACCCCGAGTAAGTGTCAATGGAAACGTGTAAGTACTTCCATGGGGAAAAAGAAGCATATTGGGTAACATCCATTTGCCAAATTTGGTTGCACTCTGTCCCCCTGGGGTTAACTCCCATGGGCACAGAGTGCGCTTGTTTGCTACAGGTGGGGCATTGCTGTAAAATTGCAGTGGCCTCTGTAGCAGAAATTTTGAACTGCTTAATGAGCGCCTTTTTATTCTGGTGGAAATAGGAATGACTTTCCCACGGAGTGGGTGAGGAAAAGGCAAAAATGAGTGGGGAGGAGGATGCAGCCGCGGCCGCAGCGTCGGCCACGCTATTTCCTTCCTGGAGGATACCAGGGAACGGTTGGTGGCTACGAATGTGTGCAACATGGAAAAAATGAGTCCTTTTAGAAATGAGGTGTTGTAAGGACAGAAACAAAGATAGAAGAGTTGGTTCGATAGAGGGGGATAAGTAGGCTTGATAAATGGAGGAAATAATTTGGGAAACATAAAGACTGTCAAGAATAAGGTTAAAAGATTGATGAGGAAAGGCCTCAAAAGCAAGGATGGAAGCATAAAGCTCTGCCCGTTGGGCGGAGGATTGTGGAGGGGTGGTTTTTGTGTGCCATTGGCCGTCAATCTGCCAAGCGCAGGCGCCAGATTTTTTGCTGCCGTCGGCGAAGACAGTGACTGCATCATGAATGGGGAAAGGAGACATAGGAGTTTGCCAAATAAAGGGAGTGGTTCTGAGAAGTTGTACCCGAGGGTCTGGTGGTGGATGGCAAGAGACAGTGCCAGGCCAGTCAGCGAGGGCAAACTGAAGGTGGTCGCTGACCGCTAGCAGTGACTCCCATGTGGAGAGAGAGCAAGGAACATAAATGACAGAGGGTTCAACACCAGCTAGGGCCTTAGACCGCAGCCGACCTTTGGTAATAAGGGAAGCAAATTGAGCGGGTTTAGTAGTAAGCGTTGCACGAGGCGTGTGAGACAGGTGGATCCATTCAAGGATTAGCAATGAAGGTGTCACCTGAACCACCGCACCTGTTGGCAGTGTCAGCGTGTTCAGTAGGAGCAAAGAGAAAGGCAAGTTGTCTTTCATGCGATCCACCCATTTGGTACGTAGGGCCTGATTAATTAATTTTACAGCGTCCAATTGTTCCTTTTGCAAAGGGATAACATCTGCAGGTTGCTTTCCTTTAGTTAGTGCCGTGAATAAGGGAGAAAGTTGAATGGTGGAAAGACCTATGTAGGGGCGGATCCAGTTGATGGATCCCAAATATTGCTGTAATTGTAGCAAGGTAGGCGCAGGTGGCAATTGAATGTTCGGCAAACAGGGGTTAGCGTGTGATTCAAGCACCTTGTGTCCCAAATAATGAAAAGGTGATGAAAGTTGTACTTTGTCTGGTGCAATATGTAATCCTCCTTGTTGCAATATGTGTTGTAGGTGAGGCAATGTTTTTAAAACAGTACCTTTGGGTCCTGGTGCAGCAACCAGAATGTCATCCATGTAATGATAAACTAAAAATGACGAATATTTATCCCTATAGGGTTGTAAAACCTGCGATACAAAGTATTGACACATGGTGGGGCTGTTCAGCATTCCCTGTGGCAAAACTTTCCATTGATAGCGAGAAGTTGGTTGAGAATTATTGAGCGCAGGTACAGTAAAGGCAAAGATATGTTTATCTTTAGGATGCAAGGGTATAGAGAAAAAGCAATCTTTAAGATCAATGATCATCATATCGTAACTTTGAGGAATCAAATTTGGATTTGGGAGGCCGCATTGCAGCGCCCCCATTGGTTTGATAATTGCATTCACCGCCCTAAGGTCATGAAGAAATCTCCATTTACCGGATTTCTTTTTAATTACAAAGACTGGAGTGTTATAAGGGCTTAAAGAGGGCTCAAGGTGCCCATTGTCCAATTGTTCATTGACCAATTGTTTTAATACAGTGAGTTTTTCCACTGTGAGCGGCCATTGATCTATCCAGACTGGAGTTTGAGATTGCAATTCCAGCCGCAAAACAGCTGAAACAGCCATTATTGCAAAATAAGCTTGGTTTGGAATTGGGACATCAAATCTCGTCCCCACAAGTTAGTATGTAAAGGTAAAACTACAGGCTTAATGAAAGCGGTAACAGGGCTTGTGGCTGACGTGACTGAGATCCAATTGCAGCTGATCTGAGCCGTCTGGATCCCTCCTACCCCTCTGACGGATGGGGCAGGGTCAGTAGGCCAATCGGCAGGCCATTCAGCTGAGCAGATGACCGAGACGTCGGCACCGGTATCTAGAAGACCGGAAAAAGAACGTCCATTGAGTTTAAACTTGGCTACTGGCCTTTTGGAGTTGACGTTTTGCTCTATAGTCATACAGTCAGAAAAAGTCTCAAGGGGGATCATTGTCGCCACCACATCTTCCTGTTTGATGGTTACCGGAGAATTAACCATAATTGCCAAGGCAAAATCAGAAAAGGAGTCAGCACTGCGCAAAAAGGGGGCAGCTATGACTCCTTGAGCGGTAAGGTCCAAGTTAGGGAAAACAAGCACCGGCATTTCGGGGGGCAATGTCAAAGGCGAGCGAGGCGATATAAAAAGATGATAAACATGAGCGGGTAAAGAATAGGTCACGGTCTCGTCCGCAGTCATCTCTACAGAGTGAGGGGACGGGTCCTCATTGGGTAATTCAGCCTTGGGGGTGGGGCTGGCTGCATGCCCCACAATCAGTTTCCCGAATTCTGCTGACTTTGATTAAAGGACCTGCATTGGTTGGCCCAATGAAATCCTTTTTTGCATTTTGGACAAACGGTCTTAGGTTTGACTGCCTGTTGGGAGAAACTGCGATGTGCGCCCCCTCCTGGTGCCCTGCACTGAGATTTGAAATGACCAGGTTTCCCGCAATTGAAGCAATTTCCGGCAGGGCGTGACACAGGAAGTGCGTCTTGTGGTGCGAGGGAGGAAGAAGAAGGCGGAAGCAAGGTTGTGGTAATGGCGGAGGCCAGCGCAGCCATTTTGTGGCTGGTGGTTCCGACAATACGACATGCTTGGAGAAAATCAGCCAGGGTAATGCCAGGTTTGTTAGCTATGGGCTGGAGCACCTTTTGACAGTCCGAATTAGCGTTTTCATAAGCCAATTTCATACACAGTTCACCTCTAGCATCTACATTGTCAATTTGGCGTTCTAATGCAACTTAAAGGCGACTAATAAAGGAAGAATAGTCTTCTATAGGCGATTGAATTATTTTAGAAAAGGTTTGCAAAGGTTTGCCCTGATTGTCATCAACCTTTCGTAAGGCTGCTAAGGCACAATTTTTAATAATAGGAAAAGCAGCTCTATCGGAGTTTTGCTGTTGTGCGATAGTGCTGATGGTGCCAGTCCCCAGGACATCGTCAGCAGTAACATTTTGAGGGAGTCCAGCATTTATGGCAACGGCAGCCTGTTTGCCGTACTCCGAATTCCAAATTACATATTGAGCAGGGGTTAAAATCATGCCAAAAAGCGACTGCCAATCTGCAAGCAGCATTTCCACAGCAGCAGTAGAAAGCGAAGTAAGCAAGCCCATAACATAACGCGACTGCAGGCCATAATCTCTAACAGCACTTTTAATCTCTTTGATTTGTTTATAATCTATGTGCGTATGCACCGGCTGGCCAGGAGCGCCCGCAGCAGCTCCGGCGGGCACCACCCAGGTCACCGGAAACATTGCACACGCTTCAAGATCCTCAGCAGAGAGTTGACCTGACTGCTGAGCAGTCTGCATAGCTCTGATTATGTGACCCCCCCTTTGAGGTTTTATAGTAAGGGGTTGACTTGGAGCCATGGGAGCCGTGGGACCATTGGCTGGATCAAGGCACCCAGAACCTGCTGACATGGGAAGTAAAGTGGCCGGAGAATTTTTAACAGAATCATACGGGGGTGGTATGGGTTCTGCCGGCATTTGGTTTTCGAATTTATGGTGAATCATTAAGCATTCCATGACCACACGCCATGAGGTCAGAATTTGGACCGGGGCCCTAGGGGCCGCGTGGAAGTATTCCCCCAATTTTGTCCATGTGGATATTTTCAGTGACCCTTTTTCAGGGTATGATGGACATTGTTGCCAAATGTAAGACAAAAGGCCAATTAATTCTTTGTTTTTCAAACGGGGGAGGGTTTTGCCTCCGTTTGAAGAAATTTTAGAGGAAGATTCGGTTAATTCCCTCAATTCCTTCAGATGCGCTGTCTGTTGTTGAGAGAATTTTCCGCCCATACTTACGAATATCCAGCCGTGTTTCAGACGGGACGAGTGCACAGCTCCCCTCGAGCGAATAAGTAAGGACGGTCCGAGACGCACCTCGTGAAGTCACGCGATCACGTCGGGGTCACCACAATGCGGTTTTGCTGTCCGCATCAGGGTGGGCCACTCATGGGGTCTCGACAGGCGAGAGTGAAGACAAACACGCAGGTTTTCCTCGAGGTGAGTGAGCCCAGAGCGTGTTCTGAACTACTCTTTTATTGGGTATTACAAGTCAGGAAGCAGGTGGTGGGGGCAGGTTGTGGGGGCATATAGCCTTTTATAGTCATGCAACAGCTTTAAGCAACACTATTGGTTTATTCTATGTTTCCTGTATAGCCTGTCATGGTTATACGTTTCCCTACTTGCTTACGTAGCATCAGGTATGTCTCAAGCAGTGATCGCCTTATCGTGCTTTTAGGTGCTTTTATTATCTGGTACCTTCCCTCATCCTAGGTTTCTGGTTCGTGTGCTGGCCACTGGCCTGGCCACACTGCAGAAGCCTGAATCAAGTTTCTGATAAGCAAGCATTTTATTCCAACACTAGAGGAGAAATGAAAGACCTGCTGTAGACTCCAAGGCTCTTGGAGGATTTCCATTCAAGCTTCAGGGAGTTTCCTCTTGAGTCTCATTCTTAAAGTTGGACTGTATCCTGTTTATAAGAGAAGATGCTTCTCTTACTTCTCATTCAGGATATGCAGCAGGGTGTGGATGAGGTTGGGGAGGTTGAGGAATTGATCACCTCTTGTAAAGGGAAGTTAACCTTTTACCCCTCCCCTGGGCTTGACTTGGGCCTACAATTTGCATCAGAGAGCCAGTTTGGTGTAATGGTGAAGGTGCTGGCCTAGAAAGCAAGAGACTGTGGGTTCTAGGCCTTCCTTTGGCATGAAAGCCACCTGAGTGACTTCGGGCCAGTCATTCTCTCTCACCCCAACCCATCTGACAGGGGTGTTGTTGTGGGGAAAATAGGAGGCAAGAGTATTAGGTGTGTTCGCAGCCTTGAGTTATGCATAAAAAAAGGCAGGATAAATATAATAATATAATAATAATAATAATCAGGAAAACATCTATTGGCTTAAATATGAGCTTTCCCCATCCCCTACAGAGCAAATTTCAATTTGCGTATGGAGGGTGGGTAAGTGTGTGGGTATGGGGGGAGTAGTGAGATCCAAATGTCAAGCCCCTTGGCTCACAACCAAAAAAATCCCCCAAGATTCTCACAGATTCAGAGGAGGCAAGTTTATTGCAATAAGAAAGGGGTTAGGGTACAGAATCTTAGAAAGAGGATATGTGTTTGATATAGTGGTGACTTTGATCTTATTTCTGACCAAGTCTTGGTTTAATGGGGGGCACACTAATTATTTACTTGATACCATAAAAATGTCCATCTGACATTGTTTAGAAATACTTTGGAAATGGCCATTTTCATTCCCTGGGTCACCGAATTCCTTCACCGCAGATCCCAATCAAGGAACTTAGTGACTCCCTCTGTTCTTACCACATAATGGCTCATACCTGAATCAGGATCTCTGTATCTGCTATTTATATTTGAGAGAGAATAAATAAGAGCATCCCATTTGGATTAGAGAGAGATGCACCCCAAGCCCCAGACACTGCAAATTGCAGTGATATATGTGTTTGTGTGTCTATGGATATTTCATTATAAACGACATACCTGGGAAGAATCAATACTGAATTCAGAGATACTTATTTCTGAACTGGCCTACATGAGAGCCTACTGCTTACATTTTAGCTTGGAGAAATGCAATCTTTTCAGTCTTAAAGGCTATGTTTTTAAAAAATTAATGATAATTTTCCTACTCAAATGAGTCCTGCATGCAATGCCAATTAGCAGGTTCAGGAACACACACACCATCTTTCCCCCACTGTCCTAGAGAAGCTAGCCCAATTGCTGGACTTCCAGTAGTTTTACAGTCATGTAGCATACCCAGCACCACCAATCAGCTGTTTGGCAGTCTTTCTTCTCCAGTTATATACCCTATCAATAGCTGATGGTTGTGTGTCTATGTCTGTGTATGGGGGAGGGGGGGGGCAGCACAGGGGAAAGTAAGTACATGGGAGTGTAAAGCATGGATGTTGTATATCTTTTCCTGGACTAACTACTTGCTGGTAAAAGTCATTAATGTGTGATTTTTTTTCATTATTGAACGAAAACTGGAGCACATCCAAGGACAGGTGACCCTACAACTAATGCATTATCTCTAAGGGCTTGGAATGTGAGGATGACTGGGTCAGTTAACATTTGAAGAAGAAGGGGGCAAAACAGACCTAATTCTGGTATACAGTAAAGTTGGCAGAGTTCAATCTGGAAGACTTAAAGTCTTGTAAAAGTGGGTCAGCTTTTTGGAAACTGCCCAAAATGCTTTGTAGCACTATTGAATAAACGTCACCAGAGTTTTCACACTGTAATTGTTTCCTTTCCTCCAATGTCTCCATTAGCACTCACAGATTGCTATGATCGCTAGCTTTGTGCTTTAGAGATACTGTTGCCAAATGCCAGACTTTTAAGGTACACAGATGAGTATCTGGAGCAGATAGGAACAAGTAGATATAAAGGCAGTCACAAAACCTTGATGATCTCCCATGCTGATAAGTTGTTCAAACACTGTATAGCAGGAATTCAGGAGGAATGTCTCCCTTAGGTCAAATGGGTCATTTGGGTCGTGATGCTACCTAGATAAAACTACTTAGTTATTATTGCTGTAATTCATAATACTGTATTTTCATTCCATACATGACCCCCTTGCAATAAAGATAAAGTTACAAAAGAACGGTCTGATTATTGGTGTCCTGTTTCCTTTGTTAATCCAGTATAAGTCCTAGTTATCACACCTCAAGAGCTCCCGTTTTGACAGTTGAGAGCTTAGGGAGGAGGATGAATGGAAGAATGATGTAGAGGGCTTTTAATTCCAGTATCATGGAGTTTGATGCAGTCCTACTTCGTTCCTGCAGCCATGAGTGTGAAAGGATATCTTGCTTTAATATCAGAAAGGATTAGAAGTTATGGGACTGTAGTACTTGCCAGGCTAGAAAGCCTTCTTGTGTCAACTGCACACAGCACTTACCTCTGTGGTATGGAACAATCGTAAAACAAATAAAACAAAGCCCCAATACATGCCTCACTTTAAGGAAAAGCATATTGGGTTTGCAGTGTAACTGTACAATCATAATCATGTCTACAAAAATGCTATCAGGTAACTAAGATAAGGAACATTCAGAACTCTTATTCTACTAGTTTGCTCTGAAAAAAGAGAGTATGTGTTCCACTAATATAAAGAGTTGGATGAAGGATGGATATGAGTTTAAATCTCCCAAGGCCAGATGAATTTCACCCTAGGGCATGGAGGGAACTTGCTGTTAGTAATTTTATGCATTATTTTGAAAACTCCCATAGAACAGATGATGTACTACAGGATGAAAAGAGGCAAATGTTGTGACTGTCTTCAAAAAGAGGAAAAAAAGAGGATCCAGACTGACATCAGTACCTGGGAAAAGCAGCTATTGTATGAAGACCTGGAAAAAAAAAATGTCGTGATTATCAGAAGCATCATGGATTTGTGAAGAGTAAATCTTGTCAAACTATCCTTATCTTGTTTTTGATTGAACAACTTGCTTTGCAATTTGTGGTAATGCTGCAGACATAATATATATGTATTGATATCAGCAAAGCATTTGACAAAGCATATTTTTATTAGCAAGCTACTTAGTATAGGCTATCTGGCATGACAATTAAGTAGATATATAGCTGGCTTGAAAATCTTACTCAAAGTACTAATCAGTCATTCATCAAACTGGAAGAAAAATATAGAATAGGATGCCAAAATGTTCAGTCCTGGGCTCTGTACCTTTCAGGGTTTTTATTAGTTACTTGGAAAAGATCATGTTTAACACATTTGCAGATGGAAGCTGGAAGTGGAATAGCTAATACTGTAGAAGACAGAAATAAAATTAAAAATGATCTTGACAAGTTAGTGAAAGAAGCTGAAAACAACTTAATGAATTTTACAGAGTCAAATGCAAAGTTATATATTTAGGAAAGAGAAATCAAAATCACAGGTATAGAATGTGGGATAACTGGGTTGCTAATAGTATTTGTGAAAAATATCTTGAAATAGTAATTGATTAAAAACTGAATGTGAGTCAGCAGTGTGATGTGGCTGCAAAAATAGGCAAATGCGATTTTAGACTGCATCAATTGAAATATAATGTCTAAACCACAGGAAGCAATAATTCCAATTTATTTTATATTGTCAGAGTGCATCTTAATTATCGTGTCCAGTTCTGAGCTTTACATTTTCAGAAAGATTCAACAAACTGAATCTGGTGCAGTGAAGGCCAGTGAAGATGATCAAGTGACTGAAAAGTAAAGCTTATGAAGAAAGATGGAAATGTCTGGGAATGTTTAGCCTTGAAAAGAGGATGAGGAGGGGTATGATAATATTCAAGTACCTAAAATGATCTCCTACAGAAGAATGTCAAAACTTGCTCTCTAATGTCCCCGAGTGCAGGGCACAGATTACCAGACTGAAGTTACCAGAAGATTCCAAGTGAATCTTAGAAAAGAACTACCTAGCAGTGAATGCAGTTTAACAACTAATGATCCAGAAAGGTTGTGGTCTCCTCTTTACTGAATGAGTTCAAACAAAGGCTAGACAGCCATCTGTCACATATACTTTAATTTGAATTCCTGTGCTAAGCAGGTGATTGCTTTAAGAGGACCTCAGTAGCCCCTATGATTCTATGTACAGAAGTCATCCAAATTACCAGTGGCATTCAAATTGACTAGATTTGCTGACTCAATAGTCCAATTTGTTTTAGCGATTTATTCAAATGGAATTAAATATCTTTGAATCAAATATTCACCCATCTCCAAGAAGTTCTGTTTTAAATTCTCATGTTCCCCAGATTCATGTTAAGTAAAGGTATTATGAAAAATGTAAATACATATGTCCATATGCCTGCTTCTATCCAGAGATCAGAGACTGAAATATTACTACTACTACTACTATTACTACTACTATTACTACTACTACTACTAATAATAATAATTTTTCCATCACTGCTGGTTCCTGCCAAGGAAGATAAGAGCCTCAGTAGGTGTGGTGATGATGAAAAGGGGGCAGGACTGTATTACATCTGAGTAGGGCCAGGATTTTCTGGTTTTCCATTAATTTTTGGTGGTAGCTTCAGCAACACTTGGTAGTTCAGTTCACTGCAGAACTAGAATTTGGAGAGCATATATAGCCCTAGGGATAGAAGCTAACATTTATAACGTCCACCTAAGGGACAATATATCTGTTGGAATTGGTTCTTACTGGATGTTCCTGGGTGTGTGAACTAATTATTGTCATGTTATCATGCACTACTATATTATTTGTTTTAAACTTGTTACTGAATATGGGAGCATATGCCGTTCAGAATTGTATATGACTGGAGCAGCACATATGCCTTTACAAATACTGTTAATAACATATAAATAAGCCCAGGGTGTCCACAGAGTATGAGCAAATAAAAACAAGGTGGCAACCATGATGGTGCAGCTAAAGCGATGCACATAAAAAATGGGTGGAGTTTAGAATGCACTGTCATGGCTGCCATCTTATTTTTTTTAACATACCCTGTGGAGACTTCTGAATAAGCCTTAGTAATAGATAAAAATCAACTGCTGGTAGGTGTGCTACTTGGCTTTATCTAAGCTAGTGTTTCTCTACCTCAGCAACTCCAAGATGTGTAGACTTCAGCTTCCAGAATTCCCCAGCCATCATGCTGGCTGGGGAATTCTGGGAGTTGAAGTCCACACATCTTAACATCTTCGAGGTTGAGAAACACTGATCTAAGCTGTACTAAGGACCATCCCAACAGGAAAAGAACAGAGCAAACAGTTCTCATCAGAAAGCGCTGTGAATTACCCCATTCTTTGACACTTTTGACTGAGGCCATGAAGAGGGTGAACAGCTTATTTGGGACAATCTCTGCAAGATGGTACCCATAGCATTTAAAAAAAAAAAGCGTAGGGACGGGGAACAGAACCATCCTCAGTCAATATACCATTTTATAATTCATGTCCCAAATAGCAGCAACAAAAAACATAGAAAGCCCATCTTGTTTAATTGCCCTTTTGTTCCAGTGCCCCAATGTTGGGCCTTGATTTTTTCTAGTTTGAGTCAATAATTTATTTGAATAACACTCACCAAACACTGGAGCCTGCAATTGTCAAAAGTGTGTGTGTGTGTGTGTGTAAAATAATCACGCCCTGGCTTTGAATCTGAGGATATTTTTCCTCCCCCTTTCTCTTCTTTTGTTCAGCTGAATGAAAAGAAAGAAAATAATTTAAGTGTCTCATTGTCAGCTGAAGGTTAACTGTCTTTGTTTGTTTATTTGTTTTTTAATAGGGCATCCATCTTGAGATAGCAGTGCCAGATAAGAATATGAGTATGTGCATGTTTGAAGACATTGACCTGGTAGGAACAATGGCCTTTTGATTGGGCTCTGAATCTCAGTATCATTTTTACAGTCCTTTGGAACAAAGAGAAAAATCTCTCTCTCTCTCTCTCTCTGTGTGTGTGTGTGTTTCCTAGCTGCAATGCAGATTTCTTTCTGGTGTCTCAACCCTTACTCAGAGTACACAGTTAGCACTACTGTGCCTATTTATCACTGCAGATCAGTTCACTGCAGGCACTGGGGGTCTTAAATCTGATAGAGCTGACAAAAAATGCTTATGCATACCATCAGAAAGGCAGTATTCCATATGCTGTCTAATTGCTTTGAATTTATCCTATTATTCCAACATTTGAGATGTTGTGGAATGTAATTTAGAAGTGTCAGACTCATAAAGTTCAGACCCTATTGGGAGTTTGTTATTGAAAAAAGAGATGTCCACCCTGAGTTCTTTTGGCAGAATGCCTGAGCTATCTTCCCTTTGCTTACCTCATGCCTAACATTTATCAGTTAGTAATATTCTCACTTCTGTGCTGGCTTCATCTTTGGCTGTCTTGCTTGGACTTCCAGCTGCTCTTTTATTATTCTTCCCTTTTCATATTGCACAAATTCTCCCACCCAGCCTCTTAAAAAAAGGATCTCTGGAAAATGTAAAAATTGTAGAAGAGTTAAGAAGATGTTTGGAAGGCAGTGTAGCAGTTTACTGAATGCTTATCATTCTGTTGCCTGGATGGATGCTGTAACAAAACCCAACAATTACCCATCTAACAGAATGATTCCAGCCATGCTAAAATGAATATGCTTCCCAGAGACAATCAATTTCCTTCCTCTCACCCATAAGAATACTTGACCTTTGGTTTCACAAATGGTTAAAAGCTTTTCCCATCTCTTATGTTTGGTTGTTGATTGCTTTCTTTAGATGTCTGTGTATTGGATTTAAATGACCAAATCTATTTCAAGAAATATTTAATAATACTATATTTAATAGATCTCACACACAACTTCACAGGAACCATTACACAATCTTTCAAGTTAGGTGGGCAATATTATCCCCAGCTCTTGATCTGAGCTAAGGAATAACAGCTTGCCAGTACTGAATGAGATGGCTAATGGTTTGGCTAAGTATAAGAAAGGCGCCTTAGTGTGAATCAAGCTCTTAGTCTATTTAGATGGTTACAACAGGAATGGAGATGCTGTGGGTCTCCTGATGTTACTGCCAGGGAACTACAGGCAGTTTAGCAATATATGGAAGCCACAGCTTCTCAATCCTGGTGTGTGGGCAGAGTTTCACCAGCACGTAAGACAGATTTCCCAATCATACCTGGAGATGTCAGAGACTAAACTTGTAGCCCTGTGCATCTAACTATATGATCTACCTTTGAGCTACAGTCTTTTTGCATATTTGAGACTAGGACTTTCCCCTTCATAGTTACATTATCTCTTCATGACTAGCTTTGCTGAATACACTAAGGACTTCTAAATTGTTCTAAAGCAGCTTTCACTGAGCATTATTCTTCTCATGATAAAAATGAGAGTGCTGAATTTTTAATTGTACAGGAGTCAACTAAAACGTGGACATTAAGAGCAGCTCCTCTCAACAGCTGTCAGGGCTGTTAGTTAAATTTCCTCAGTGCTCTGCTACTTAACTATCTTGTTCCCTTTGCTCAATAGAAGAGTAGGATGTGCAAGACATCTACAGAGGAGGCTCTATAGTATTTCATTTAGCAATGTATGAAATAGTCTGTGAAGGATGAGCTTAACAGCCTAACTTCTTAGTGCACATATACAGTATGTGCACATAGATCAAACATATATCTACTGCATATGAGTAGTCACAATGATGACTTTACTCTAAAAAAGAAACATCTCATAATAAAACAGTAGTAGTTGTAGAAGTAAGTCTGATAATCAGGCCTGGGGCGAGGAGGGGGATCATCAAGTGTGGGGTTGGCTAGTCCCTTAGTGGCCTGGCATTGTTGCCTTGAACCATTGGGCTCCTGGATTTTTTCCCTTTTATTTTTGTGAATGTGTATTGTTATAGGTTTTAATTGTATATTTATTTATTGTTTTAACATGTTGTGAGCCACCCAGTCCCCCATTGGGGGGAGATGGGCAGGGGACAAATAAAATAAATAAATAAATAAACTCCAGCATGAGTACATTTAACCAAACAAGCTAGAAATAGATGCAGCATATTTGTGATAAGTTTTACTCTGCATTGTGAAAAATGTGGAGAAATTAACTTGTCCTTTGCCTGCATTCTTTGCAACCAGATGTTTTTCTCTATACCCATTATACTAAATCATTCTCTTCTCCTCATTTTTTGGGACCTTACATTCTTAAATGCATTTTTTCCGCACATCCACAGCTTCTATCACTTCATAATTCCACCAAGCATCCTTTTTTCATACTTCTCATTAGTGTGACTTGACACACTTCTATAGCACTCTGTAACATAATTCTTTTCACATTCTCAACTTCTTTCCTTATATCCACTTTCCATTCATTCTGTTGGGAGATTAAACTAACTTCGAATATTTCTTTTCATGCCTGACTTTTACCTTCTCTTCCTATAGTCATTCTACTTTCACTCTACTTTCTTTTTCTTTTCTTTTTCTGTGCCCATTTCCCCAAGATCTACTTTTGACACCATCAAATAATAGCCTGTCCCACATTTAGAATCTCTTACCCCCTTCTATCCTTCGCTTCCCTGCATGTGGTCATCAAGTACATTCCACAAGATAAAGCCACCTTGATTCAGATCTATTCCTTCCTTCCCCTTTGCCTTAGGGCATATCTGCCCTGCAACCTTAAGCTACTCCTGTCCTGTCCTATGCTGATGCTGGCTTAACTCTAAGCCAGCCCAAGAAAAACCTATCTAGACAGAGTCACTTTGCCAGCAGCTTGCAATGGGATTCAATCTAGACTGCAGTCTAGACTATAAGCCCCCCATGACAATGTATTTGTTGCTTTCTCCCCTGTCTCCCCAATATATGTACAAATTTAACTTTAATTTCACACAAAGTTAAATTAAATGTATACATACAGTGTTAAAATATCAAAATCTATGTATTTGCAAGCACAACAACCAGCTTTAAAATGAAGAGAGCTTTTGTGCATGTTCCCAGTTTAGCTGAATAAGGTCTGTTGCAGCTATTAAGAAACAGGAATTTCGACGGCATAGTGATTATAGCATTTGCTTGACACGTAGAGCTTCACTGGTTTGAAACCTGCCAGAAACATTTTTATTTACTTCCTCCCCGACCCCCCCCCACTTCCCCTGGCCTCCCTACTTTTATTTGATATATACATTAATTATATTAATATAATTATTAATTATTATATATAATAATATATAATAATTTATAAATTTATAATTTTAAAATATATATATGTGTGTGTATATATATAATATTATTTATATATAATTTTAATTGAGAAAAAAATTATACAGAACTAAAAACTACAGAAATGTAAAGAGAAAATTAGAAAAAGTTATGAAAAAAAATAAAAGAAAAAGTGAAACATGGTAAAAGTCAAAGAAAGAGAAAAAGAGAGAAAAAGAAAGAAAAATATCTATAGAAACAGCTTCCAATCTTCTTTGCAGTAGTTACAAGCATGGTTATTACTGTTTCTGCCCTCCCAAATTATATATCATGGTTCCCTTCTTCCCATAAACAAGTAAATCCCGAGATCATCAATTCGTTTTTGCCCATTTTCAGCAAAAAGTCCATAAAGGGTTTCCAGTCTTTTATAAAAGCAGTTATTGTCCCTTCCCCCTGACCTACCTACTTTTCTACTGGGCTTCTTCTTTTTTTAACAAGTCTACTGGGCACCATTACATAATGTTTCTAGTCACTTGATGAAGAAGGGCAAGTGTTATAACTACTATGCTATTGAGACCTATTTCTCAAAAGTAATTGCAACAGAGATTAGAGAACTACAGGGCAGTAATTGCTGACTCAAGTGAGAAGGTATTTCTCTCTCTGTGTAGTAACAAAAGTGGAAAGTTTTGCCTAGAAGAAATTTGCAGTAGGCAAATTGGGCAGCAATGCTTGAAGTGGCTCAAGCTGGAAAACAATACTTTCAGTGCAGAGCAGGAAAACATGGATGTAGGTCACATGTATTTATTATTCAATAAATAATAAATAAATTATCTGGCCATTTCATATATATAACTCCGGGAGGCTTACAAACAATTAAAACAAATATAAAAACAGCAAAAAAAAAAGAACAATACAACCATTTAAAAACAAGAAAAAATATTTAAAATATTTTTAAAAATACATAAAACTCACAGCCATTCATTCCATTCATCAACACATTCCATTCATCAAAACAATAAGTACAGCCACAGCACCAGTTCTACCATGCTCCTGTGTCCCCTTCCCCATTGGCAAACCACGTCTTCAGGGCCTTGCGTTCCTGGAGGTGAGTAAATTATAATGTCCATTATTGCCCTCCAGGAGCAACTGGTGGCCCAGACTCACAGTGAGGTAATCTGGTAATGGCCACAGTTTAGCAGACATATTACCAACTTATATTTCTTTCATTCATTTCATATATTAATTCATACTTTTTACTCTTCTTACATTCCAAATTGCAATCTTCAATTGCTGTGGTTGTCACCAGATTGGTCCATAGATATTGACCTCTATCACTCATCACGGCTTTGATCAATCAAGGTTTTCACATAATGCTTTTTAGTAAGATAAAGGAGGTAGAAACTAGTTTACCAACCATAGCACATGCAGCGTTCCTTGCTAATGGTCTGATCAGTCAGTTTTGGTACATTTTGGCTAGTATGCCAAAAGAGCAACCAAAGTCCACTTTTACTCCAAACATGCTCACAGAATTCTCTGCAAGGTAGAATTTCTAATCTACAGACTGCTCTGCAAGCCAACACATGCATGCCAGAGGTACATGCCGGATACTGACATATAGTTATGATAAGACTTCATGTAATGAACTGTGCTATATCCACAGGGCTGTGTTCATGGAATATACTTAATCACATCAGATAAAGGCTCTATGAGAATCACTATGTGAGTAACTGTGTGCAGTTACTTAAAAGTGAAAGAAAAGCTAATATACTGAAGATCAATCAAATTAACTCAAGATGACAGGGTTATTTTTATTAAAACAAAAACATTTCAAAAATTATTCCTGGAACACACCAGCCCAATATTTTATTAAGATATGTCTTACTAAGAAAGTGGCAGAAAATAATAAATGAGCCTCAATTATAGAGCCAGTATCTCAAAATAATGTAGCAAGAAAAAAGGGCAATTTAAAAGCATTTCCAAAATTATTTTATATTAGGGGTGCCCAAGCTATTACAAGTTCAAAATGGCTTTAACAAGCATTCAGCGCTTGAAGCTTGTGTCTCCCAAGAGTTTGTTTTGAGGTTATTATTTTGTTCTCAAGATAGCATTTTGAGTGTTGGAAAACAGTCTTGAAATGGGACATTCTTGACCTCAGAACAGATCATTTCAAGTCTTCCAAGCTCAAAACAAAGCGTGCATCTTACAGGTTGGTTTTTGTCTTATTTGTTCTGAGTCTTGTTCTGTTGGAATACTGCCAGCTTGAGCTTTTTTAACAGAAGGTTTCAAGGGAGATTGGTTTGGACTGAGCTCAAAACAAAACCTCCTTTATGCACACCTGTGTCTTGTATTATGAGGCTATGCAACTATCATAATGGACGGAGGGAGTAGATTGGCTTTCAAGAATTTTCTTGTAGAGTGATAAAACTTTGGAGGAATATTTGGGGAGCAGAAGGTAACATTAGTACCTGTGTTAAGTGATAAGCAGCAGATCTGTACAGTTATTTCCCCTTAATCCAGCTAGGACACTATTAGTTATTTTTGCCTCTTTTTTGGGGGGGGGGAATAAAAAAAGTAATGCTCACATCATTCTATGTTTGATCAATTGGCCTATAGGCATAACATTTCCTTTTAAAAGTGAGGATGTTGCCATTTAGGATAGGAAAGAAGGAACTGAATTCAGTCCTTCCTTGAGATAGAGATAGAGATAGAGATAGAGATAGAGATAGAGATAGAGATAGAGATAGAGATAGAGATAGAGATAGAGATAGAGATAGAGATAGAGATAGAGATAGAGATAGAGATAGATAAAAAAATTGCCCTCTCACCCCTATGGGTGGTATGGGTCATCCTCAATCTCGGGTCTTCTACCAAAGGCCTGGGAGTTTGAGAGTTCTGCACAGTAACTTAGCTGTTCCTAGCTCTGCACTGGACTGAGAGCTCTAATGTTCTTCCTGGGATCTGCTGGAGCCACTTTCCCAGCTTAGGAGTCACAGCCCCAAGTGCTCCTACCACCACTGGGACCACTTTGGCCTTGACTTCCCACATTCTCTCTAGTTCCTCCTTCAGGCACTGGTACTTCTCCAGTTTCTCATACGCTTTCTTCCTGATGTTGCTGTCACTTGGCACAGCTACATCTATCACCACTGCTGTCTTTGGCCAGTACCTGCCTGTCCATCTGGATCTGGAAGTTCCACAGGATCTTAGCACTGTTATTCTCCACAACCTTCTGTGGAATCTCCCAGCTGGACTTGGGAGGGTCTAGCCCATACACTGTGCAGATGGTCCTATACACAATGCCAGTTACTTGGTTGTGCCGTTCAATGTATGCTGTTCCTGCCTGCATCTTACACCCTGCCACTATGTGTTGGACTTTCTCTGAAGCCTCTCTGCACAGTCTGCACCTTGGGTCCTGTCTATGTGGTAGACCCCTACTTCTATGGAGCTGGTGCTTACTGCCTCTTCTTGTGTTGCTATAATCAGGGCTGTCTTTAGTCCAGCCCTTTCCAGACACTGGTAGGATTTCCCAATGTCAGCCACCCCAGCTATCTGTTGATGGCACATCCCATGCAGGGGCTTGTCTTGCCATGGCACTTCCTCCACCTGAACTTCCTCCCATGTCTGCTGTTGCCTCGGGCACTTTCTCAGCAGCTCCTCTTTGGGTGCCATCTTACTGATGAACTCCTGGATGCTCTGGGTTTTGTCCAGGACAGTAGCTTTAACACTCACCTGACCCTGCCCACCCTCTTTCTGGATAGTGTACAGTTTCTGGGTGCTTTGACTTGGTGTGGAAACCTCTGTACATTGTGAGGAGCTTCCGGGTTTTCACATCAGCAGCCTCCAAGTCCTCCTTTGGCCAGCTCACTATACCGGCAGGCTATCTGATGACTGGCAGGGCTTACATGTTGATGGCGTGGATCTTGTTCTTCCCATTGAGCGGGCTCTTCAGTACCTGTCTTATCCTTTGGTGGTACTTGGATGTTGCTGTCTTCTTTGCCTCCTCATCGTGGTTCATGTGTGACTGTGGGATACTAAGGTACTTGTAAGTGGTCTCTATATCTCCTATGTGGCTCACTGGTAGTTCTACCCCATCAGTCTTAACTACCTTCCTCTCTTTACTACCATCCAGCCACACTTCTCCAGGCAAATGACATCCCAAAGACCTCATTGTAGATCCATGTCAAGTGGATCAGTGAGTGGATGTCTCATTCACTCTTAGCATAAAGCTTGATGTCATCCATGTAGAAGAGGTGTCTGATGGTAGTTCCACTCTTGAATTTGTACCCATATGCAGTCCTTGTGATTACCTGGCTGAGGGAGTTTAAGCCTATTCAGAATAGCAGCAGAGACAGTGCATCACCTTGGTATATGGCCACTTGTGCAAGCTGTCTTGAGTTGACTTCCAGTGTTGTCTTCCACAGTCCCATTGAGTTCTTGAGGAAGGTCCTTAGTGTCCTGTTGATATAGTGCCAGGCATTCACAGGTCCATGTGTGTGGCATTGAGTCATAGGCTTTCCTGTAGTCTATCCAGGCTATGCTCAGATTGGTCTGTCTAGACCCTGAGTCTCATGTCACTCAACCCTAACCCTAACCCAGTGCCCTTCTGAGCTGTGCCTGTGCACTGGCCCCTACAGTCCTGTAGCTTGGTGGCTATGATGCCTGATAGGACTTTCCATGTTGTGGGGAGGCAGGTTATTGGCTGGTAGGTGGATGGTGGTGTTGCCTTGTGGGGGTCTTTCAAGACCAGCACTGTCTTTCCTTATGTTAGCCTGCTGCTAGCAGCTGGTTCATCTGTGCTGCTAGGTGTTCATGCACTGCTGTTAGTTTCTTTAGCCAGTAGGTGTGGATCATGTCTGAGCCAGGTGCTGTCCAGCTCTTCATGTGCTCAACCCACTGTTGGATGTCTGCTTCTCTGATAGTGAGTGGTTCATGTTTTGGGATACTGCTGTGGTCTGCTTTCAGGTCCTGTAGCCATTTTGCACTGATGTTATGTGTCTTCTCTTTCTACCATATGTTCTTCCAATACTGTTCAGTGTCTGCTGTTGGTGGTTCTGCTGTTACTGTGTTGTTGCACTGCAGTTGGGAGTACAGCTTGGATGGTTCTTTGGAGAATAGGGCATTTATCTTCTTGGCCCCTGCTTTTCTAGTGTATCTCTTTAGCCTGGCAGCCAGTGCTGTGAGCCTTTGTTTAGCTGTCTCTACGGCTTCAGATGGAGTCAGGCCTATGTATTTTTTCAGTAGCTGAGTCTTATCCTTAATCTCCACACCCTTCTGTAGTTCCACCAGCTGACTAACTTCTCTCTGAGTTGCCTTGATCTTAGCCTCCAACCTCATTCTCCGGGTGGGAGGGGTATGTGCTGCTGTTTTTCTTGATCGTGTAGCCAAGCATCTCCAGGATTACAACAGCTATAGCATATACCAGTTCATTGGCTTGAGTTATGGTGGTAGTAGGGATTGTTGTGATGGCTGTATTGGCATCTTCTAGCATACTATCTGATGGTGTTCTCCACTGAACCTTGGTAATCGGTCTCGAGGATTTATTGTAATTAGTTTATCCATGATCTTATGCCTCATATCAGTTGCTGTGCTCTGTAATGGAGGGGGTGGCAGTGACATTCCAGCTTCAGGTGTTGGCTGCACATCCACTTGCTCTTCTGGGTCTTCTTGAGTCTGGGATGTAATGTGTAGTTGGTCTATCTCAAGTTGTGAAAGCAGCTTCCTCTTCACTATGCTGAAGCATTTGGTAACTAGCTGTTTCTCAGTTAGTGTGGATGTAGGTCTTCTGTCCATCCATAGTTCCCTCATATGTTTCATATATCCCTTCTCATTAGGTCTACTGTTGCAGTAGCATTCCATGAATTCCAGATTCTCTTGTCTCTTGTCTTCTCATGTATGGTTTGTTCCAGTAACCCACTTATTGTCAGATTGTCTGGTTCTCCAACATCTGACATGGACCTTGTTAACCCGGGGGATGTCAGAGTTGGCATAACTCTCTTAGTTTGTGTCACTCTCATATTCAAGGTAGGTAGGTGAAGTGTTAGGGGGTCTTTGCCCAGGGACCCCTCCTGGTAAGGTAGGTACCAGCCAGGATTCAAACCTCGCTCTCCTGCATCAAAGGTGGTGTGCTCTAACCGCTATGTTATCCAGCCACTTTCATGGATATATATATAAGTTTCATTAAAAGTTTTAAAGAGAACATAAAAACTAATACAAACTAATAAAGAAATAAAGAAAAGAAAGAAAAAGAGAAAGAAAAGTGCAGAAAGAAAAGATAAAAAGATATAGAAAGAAGAAGCTTTTACTTTACTTTGCAGCAAATATAGGTATGATTACAAAATTCTCTCTCACTCTATGATTACCAAAAAAAAGCTCACTTTTTTCTATTATTCAATTTTTTTTCCTAATCATCAAAGCCACAAATCATAAGTAAATTTTTCTCTGTTTCATGCAAAAAGTCTATAAGGGGTTTCTAGTCAGCCATTAATGCAGATATATATACAGTAATGCCTCGGTTCATGAACGCTTCTGTTCATGAACAATTTGGTTCACGAACAGCAGCGTTCGCAAAAGTTTGCTTCCGTTCGCGAACTCCACGTTGGGTGACGAACACGACCCGCGGCCATCTTCCCTGCTCTGACACGTGGTCGTGGCTTCCTCTAGGTGAGATCGCCTGTACTTTGTTTCATATTTTTGTGGTTAAAAAAAAAACACAATATGGTTCAGAACGGATTAACCTTATTTACATTGAACCTTATGGGAAAATTTGATTTGGTTGGCGACCAATTCGGTTCACGACCACGTTTGTAGGGATCAGAACGGATTAACCTTATTTACACTGAACCTTATGGGGAAATTTGATTCGGTTTGCAACCAATTCGGTTCGCGACCAGAATCATGGAATGAATTAAGTTCGTGAACTGAGGTACCACTGTATATATTTTATCTAAGAAGTCAATTTAGCCATCTCTGCAAATTCCATCATCTTCACCAACCATTACTCTATTGTGGGTAGCATCAAACTAGTCCTTCCTGATCTCCCTTACTTACTAATTATTTGACCTCAGTATTTCTGAAGGGGTTTCACTGCATACAGTCCTGTCCACTCAGCACATGCTCAGTTTGACTGGAGTCATTAATATAAGAAGGGAAAAAAGTAGATTATAAAAAGTATGGTGGCTCCGACTATATCAGTCTTTACCAGAAATATGCATGTTTGCACATCTCTGTTTCAAAATAACCAGCATGCAAGTAGATTTGTTTTTAAAGATGATAACGTAGGTGGCTAAATCACACACTTGCAAATTTGGAAATGTCATATTTATAATTGTATGTGCAGCTATATTTCAGTTGAGTGTGCATGTTATGAAACAGAGACGTGTCAGAATGGGTAATTACTGATCTAGTTGCAAACTCAGAATATTTACTTCTACTTCTTTACCCTCCTCCAAGAAGTTTCAAAATTTCACCTGGATGCATAGAGTTTGATTACTTTTTCCACACTTCCTTAGTGCAGCAGAAGAGGTAGGGGAAAAAAAGAGGTGTTCCTCCAACAGCCAAGACATCACAGAAAGGCGTGGATTTGCCTCACTTAGTAGTGAGAGATGGAGTTTTCTCAAATGGCATGCTTAGCTAGAAAGTAGACTGCTCTGAGATGAGGATACTGTCCTCTTTCTTCCATCAATTTCTTCTCACGGCAAGAGCTTTCTTTGGCTCTCTTGTTCAGAATGTGTCCCTGTCACATTCAGAATGTGTCCCTGTCACAAAAAATCTCTGGCTCAAACTGGACAGGAGTTACCTGGACACTTGACATGGCATGCCTAGGTAAGAATCTTTATTGCATACTAGGATGAAGCCATTTTAAGCCATTGGTCACCCTCTGTCAATAGAAGAATGCAGTGCCCTCTTATCCCCCCTGCCTTTAAACCTATTCCTCTTTTTCATGCCTTTCCCAAGCAGGAATGGACAGCTTACTTTGCTTTTCTCGGGCCTGGGGCTACGTGAAGATTGATGGTTAATATAACCAACATTCCTACTTTGGGAAACTCTATGTTTCAACATAACTCTTCCAGCTGCCTGGAAGATTAACTGGCCACTACATGGGACAAAGTGGCCATTTTGAAGGTACTTCTAAAACTAGTGAGTGAGCCCTTGCCCTGTCTCACCTTCTGTCTCTTTCTGGATTTCATATAGTAGAATAACTGAAGTCAGTATAGTAATTTGGCTGATTGACGGAAGACATTGACTTATCATAGTTTCAGATTCAATGTGGCCAGATAGGAAAAAAGTTAAGTGGTGGAGCAAACCTAATGAATCAGCCTGCCTTTCACTGCTGACCAATACATGGGCACATGGAAATGGCTTTTTAACTCCAATAGTCTCACATTTAAGACTTTCCAGCCAGTGTGAGACACATGTCTCTTCAGCAATTCTTTAAGGTAAAAAAACAAGCCCAGCTTTTTTAATGGACTAATATTGAGTTTGTAACCTAGGTGGAGTCAGGTATATAGGATAGACATTGGGACAGATAATGCATTTGTGTACTTCCACACCATATTATTTCCACATGCCAATCCTTCTGAAGCACTTTGAAGCTGACCTGTGGTAATCCCCATTTTGGCCAGCCTTAAAACACTGAAAATATGTTGAGATCTCCAACTGACCAGTACAAGAGTGGAAAGAATATTGGTCAATAACAAACCATCTCATCAGACACCTGAGGTCCTAATGTAACATAAATTCCCTCTCCCTCATTTCACCTGAAAAGGAAAGAAAATAAATTGTTAGCAATGGTCTCCCACACACATACCATCCAGGTTGCTTCTGTGGGAAGCTATGTAAGGAAAGGTCATTTGAGAAAGAAAGAAAGAAAGAAAGAAAGAAAGAAAGAAAGAAAGAAAGAAAGAAAGAAAGAAAGAAAGAAAGAAAGAAAGAAAAAGAAAGCTCGAAACTCTTTGCCAATATACCTTTCCTGCATTTAAAAGTTTCCCAAAGTAAAATAATAGTATGTCAACAGTTTTATAACCAGGAAGGGAAGAAGGGAAGACTAATGCCAAATTCTTCAAGCAGCCTCCAAGAATAGGAAGTTGAGTTTCTACAGAGTGGGAAAGATTGCCCTGAAATTGGGAGGTGGTGGAAGAGTTTCCACCACTGGGGAAAGAAGGGTCACTTACACATTCCAGAGAGAGATCAGAGAGAGAGAGAGAGAGAATGTTCATATGGACATGTGAATAAGCAGAGGGCTATCCTGTCCATATACTGTTCAATGTGTCATGGAGAGGCAGCTAAGAATGTCAACTAAAAGTTTGCCTAAGGATAAATCCAATATGAATCTGGAGATGCTTCCTCAGGCAAAACATCTGAAAAATGTTTTGAGGGGAAAAAACCCACATGTTGATTAATCTATTGAAATTTCTCAGAAGTTTTGCTATACTCATAGAAAGTGTCAAGGCAGTCAATTATATACATTTATCCAGAAAATGGAAAAGAGTGTCAGTGGATTTATTTCTGGCCATAGAAACAATAGACAATTCATATAAGAAAAAAAAAATGATGTTAGATCCAGCTGCAACAAGAAACCTAGAAATCAGAAAACTTGTTTTCCTTTCCCAGAAAGTGCTATAATGGTGATGCACAGAAGAACCTGCTGTGTACCAGTCTTTGATCCATCTAGCTCGATATTGTCTACAATGACTCTACAGAACAACCTTTCCTTAACTGGGGCTCTCCAGATATGTTGGAGCTAAACTTAGTCTCAACACTTTGGAGTACACCAGATTGGAAGAGCATTCCAGAGTTTCATGTGTGAATTTTTCTGAAGTTAATCTAAAGGCAAAGCACATCTTCTACTTCTCAATTATAGCCTTTCTACTTGTACATAATTATGTATCTATGCCTCCATCTGGCTATAAACATATATATGTTGGAGGAGGGGAAAAAGTAGATGGAAGAATGAGATTGTGATATATTTTATGATCTGTAGTCATCATGGCTAGATTTGCCTTAATGAAGAGCTTCAAGTCATTGGGGAAAAACAATTTTGTCAAGGTTGTGAGTCAGTGTGATTTGCCTTGACAAGGCGCTTTGTATCATTTTATAGCCTCAACCAGCCTTTCCAATGACAAGAAGAACTTCTGACACTTTTAATAGTAGACTGGAAATGTCCAAGAGGCTTCTGTGCATATGTTGTATGCATACAGAAATCTCTTGTCACTATTACAACTGCCAGTCAAGGTATTAGAAGTGAGGCAAAACAATGCAGCTGTTTCATTCTTGGGAGTGAGGGGACCATGTTGCATTATGAAACAACTTTGAGAGAGTGCTTCACTTGAGCCTCTGTTGAAGCAAAGTCTTTCCCTATGAAGATCTTCACAACCTACTGCAAAGCCCAGAGGAACTTTGGAGAAGCCCTCTGTGTGTGTTGAGAATGCAAATCCTTTTGCTATGATGAGCATTTCCACACTAGTGATTTATAGTGTCACTATGCCTTTTTTTATAGCAATATAAAACCTGTGAACTGTCACCACAGTGATGGCTGGTGACGTTGTAAACTGCTAATGCAGAAATGCTTGCTGACTGAGAATTTGGGGAGTTGCATTCCCAACACATCTGGGGGATGCTATTACAGGAGAAAGTTAGCCTAGTAGCTGTGACAAAAAAATGCTCCTTTCATCAGTCTTCTAAGCGTAAGTTATCTACCACAACTTATGGGGGCCTGCACAAGTTGGAGCCTTAAAATACACCTGAAAATGAAATTGTTTCATTGAGGCTTCAGTCAAGGAAGTCTACAAGCCATAGGTAGACCAAAAAAGGCAGGAGCATAACTATTAAGAGAACATTTAGATTCTGGTAATTCTGTTAAGACTGTGAAGTGCTGACCTATTTTATTTTTGTATTAAAAAGAAAAATTCAGGCAGTCTTTTAAGGAGTGTGGTGGCAACTAGTGAATTAAACATGGATCAAAGACAAAGGTTTTGTGCTCCTTCATTTTAAACTCATGTCAATAAGCTGCCGTTTCAAAATCATAATGCTTCTTTTTTTTTTTACTAAGGCATTCATGTATGCATTAATGAGTTCTCCAGAGAGTGATCATTATACTGAGGCATTATACTTTTCTGCCTAGAAGGAGCCTGACATAAGGTTAGATCCCTAGCTGGTGTAAATCAATGTATCTTTTACTGGTGTGAATGTTATTCCTACTCTAGATCACAAGCCTGAGGCTCTGCTTAGCTATAACAGACCTAAATCCATTGCTGAATAACTTCTAACTGAAAGTTGGCAATGACATTAAATTGGTAAAGCACAACTCACCTCTGAAAAATTGAGGGAAAAATTGAGCTCCCATTGGAAAACATGGAAACTAATGTAATTATAGGGCATTTCAAAGAAGACTGCCTTATTTGCCTCATACTAAAATAAAGCTAACTATTGCTTAGGCAGCTAGGAGATATACTTCTTCCCTTACATTTTCTCAAGCTTAAGCATTTATTATAGTCTTCAGTTTGGTAGTGGACAGTGGTTTACATCATACTCTAACATTTTAGAAGGCCATAACTTTTATCCTAAACCCATACCATCTGAGATATAAAACAGTGTTTTGGGGTTAATTGGGGCTAATATGAACTTCCATACATATATAACACTAACAGTAACATAACTGACTCTAAAATAATCAGGAATAGAGAATGCTTTGGAAGAATGGAGGATGGAGAGGAGAACAGGAGGTGTTCAGGCATTGCTGATAGCCTAACTGTGCTAAGATGATGAACAACTTACCGACTATACTAGGCTACTGAAGAATGTACTACAAGGAGGAGGATTAAATGCCTAATAATAGAGAGATCAGAAATCAGCATACACATTCAACTGCTATAGATAAAAGGGAAGAACTTGACTTGGCAAGACTTGGAATTTCCTATTGAAGTTAAGGTCCCCTTTATTTTTAAGGAGCCTATTAAATGTAGTAAAGTCTAGATTCAATTCATTAGATCTGATACACTTGTATTCATGTGCATACAAATAACTAGAAGACTGGCAACTGTTATGAAGGCCAAGATGCAGAAAAGAGCAAGACCACTCTACGTCTGGTTTTACTATAGGTTCCTATAACTGAGATAGGATGAGAACAAGAGTGAAATTAGACAACAGTGTCCTTATGATTTTTTGAAGGCATGGTACAAGATCATGTTATAATGCAGAGCTAGGGATTTTGCTAGCTTTTCTTTGAACATGAAGCTGGATTAGTGGATTACAATACGCAGCCTGCTAATGCTACAACGAACAGTGATGGATTTCTGAAGGTCCCAAAGAAATAATAAATGTAAGGCAAATGGACTGATTAATACCTTTTCTCTCATATCAAAAGGAACAAAATTGTTATTGTAGAATACACTAGCTGCTTTAAGAATTAGCACTTGCTTCCCATACTGAAAGCTTTTCAGTTATTCCCAGCGATCTGGGGAATCTAATCTCTACAGAGTAATGCAAGGAACATGATACAAGGACTGCTGTGACTAGATCACAATATTGATGGGAAGTTACTGAAGTTTCTTTTCTCATAGAGTTCATTACTGGGACACCTTCATTGCTGCAACACAGTTGAAAACTACAAGTTTTAACCAAACATAGTTAACATTAAAAAAAAAAAAAGCATTCCCAGCTACTTTTTAAATGCAATCTCACACATATATTATATTATACATTTCATCACTATGCTTTTACAGCTGTTACGATAGCAACAACTGTGTATCTTGTTCTGTGGGCAGTTGCACTTTTTAATTAGCCAGTGGCAGGGAGTGAGAAGACATAAGGGAGTATGCAAAAAGTGTGAGTCTGGACCATATATGGACTGGAGAAGGGTTTAGTGTAGCTGCCAGTCCCCATGTTTGCACATTTGGGAGTTAGGACAGTCTTTCTCTGGGGTCGCTAGGAATTGACAGTGACTTGATGACACACATAGTCAATCAATCAAGTTCAAAGAGAAAAAAGAAGTCTCTCCTGCTCTGATGATGACCCTCTCCCATTTGATGTCTTTAAAACAACCAATTTCCCCCATTTTTATACCCTTTCCCAACTATCACAGAGGGCATGGCTGGCATTATAATTAGTCACCCAGGTTGAAATGCTGGGTTCATTTTCCTAGTTGAGATAGTTTGGGGAATTTAAAGAGTGAAATGGGTATTGAACCACAAAGAGCAAAAGTGACTCTGAGCAAGGGTTAAAACCACCACAACAAGAGTCAACAAAAACCAAATGCCTGAGGCCATAACACAATCCAACTCATAAACACAACCTCATTAGTCAGCATTGCCTAACCACACTGCCCAAACCCCTGGGGGAACAGACAGGACTTTAATGCCTTTCAAAAGGCTATCGGGGCCAGGACCATCTCAATCTCCAGTGGAATGCTGTTCCATAGGATAGGCACTGCCACAGAGAAGGCACAACTCCAAGATCCAGGATCCAAGAAGGTGACATTGTTTAATAAGGGACCCAGAGCATGCCTCCCTGCTAGATCTGGAGGGCGAGCAGAGACAATGGAGATATAGGTGGTCCCACAAATAGCCTGGTCCTATGCTTGCTTGATTTATAGTCAGCAGGGGCTAAAGAATAAAATTGTCATTACACCTCACTGGGGCTTAACACATCTATTTTTCCCCTTAGTTTTTCACAATAAAAAATCAAATCAACAAAAAGGACAGTTTTGCTGCCAATTTTGGCATGGTTTTATGTGTCAGCCAGGGTACTATGGCTTGTTTAACAAAGCCATGGTTCCAAAAAAAATCTTGGCTGGGAATTAATTTTTTTAGCCAAGTAAAATATCCCTGAAGTTTGGGGAAAGGAAGCCATTGTATATTGGAGCCAAAAGAAGAGAAGAGAAACCCTTAATATCTCCATCATTTCAGGAGGGCCAGCTTCATCAGAGCAAAAGTATGCTTGTTAGAGGCAGTAGCAAATGTACCCAAGGCACCTGACATTTGTCTGGCCAGTGGCTTATATGATTTAGCATCAAGAGTGGAGAAGTGAATTTCATGCAGAAAACTGACCCATTGCCAGCACCACTCAGTATCTGGAACTCATGTAACTCAAGAGTTGACTGGGAGGTCAGGCCAGGTCCCTTCAGAACACCTGCTGATTAGTTGGCACAAATGAACTCTTTGAAGTTCCCTTGCCACTTCTGGATTGACATGCGAGGATGTTTCTCTGTTTCTTTCAACAGAGTGTCAGGCTGCTCACTTCTCCCAGCCCCTGCAACTGGAGCAGTCTGCTCTTTTTCTGCTCCATTCTATCTTGGCTTTCAAGCTTTTCTCCCATTGGTAGTGACATTTGGAAAGCACCAATTCTCTCTCACCATCTGGCTCCTACAGCTGTGTTGTTGGTGACTGCAGGGTGCATCCATGAATATAGATTTTCTTAGAAACTGGCACTGGCTGGAACTGGCTAGTTTATAATGATTAGAGTTGATGCTGATGCTTCTAGTGGCTAGAACAGGTAATATAAATAGAACGTTGTCAGGATTCCCACTTCTCATGCAGCAATCCCTTTAGATAGTTACGGGTAAATGTGCAGACTAGGACTGGGGAGACCCAGATTCTAATCTCCTTTCAGCCATGAAATTCAGTGCTTGGTTCTGCGCCAGTGTCTATTAACCTGGTTTATCCTTAATCTATCATTAGCATGAATAAAATGGGAGTGGTAGATTACATATGCCTGTCTTCTCCAAGCTGAGAACAATCCAGAGTTGTAGGATCCCAACTCCGTATGGCTGTACTGGCTACAGTTATGGGAACTGAATTCCAATATACCTGGAAGCCACACCGTTTTGAGGTTAGTATATTAAATAAGCATAGTAAATATATCAATAGCAACTGATTACAGTGTTTCTGAAATATGATGCTCCATGAACATGGTTGCTTTTAAAACCTTCTTCATATAAATTCTATCTATATGCTGAAATTAAGAAACTATTTTATATTAAGTGCATGCAAATTGCATCATGGATGAAACATGGATGAAGTTACCATATACAGTACTCTAAAGTGAGAACTACAAGTTTTCTCTGCTGCTCAATTTCCTCCTGATTGAATTTCCCTGTACCAGTAGGCACAGCAAGAACTGATTTACGCAGCTGGCTATGTGGTTGCTCGGTATTACTCATGAAGGAATTAATTATTCAGCCTCTTAAATATTTCTGAAATCTTTGGAATGAATTCCAGAGATTCTTGCCTCTTAGTCAACCAGCAGGTTAGCGGAAAGACTGTAAGTTGCTCTTCTGATGAAACTGAAGCAATTGTGAGGCACAACAGGAAGTAGAAATTTCAGAAAGGTGATTACCTGTTTTGATGGACATAATCCAACTCAGAATTTATAGAGTGATACGTGTGGGGGACAGGGTTTCATAAAGCATCATATTTCCCTCCATCTCCCTCTACCTTCAAAAATGAAAAACTTATCTTAGGCAACAAAACCTGGGAGGTAGTAAAAAGGAATCGAAGGAGGGAGAAACCATACATCTCCTAAACTGGCCTGACTTCAGGTTCCTTGCAAGATGATGTTCACCAAAGATTTAACCTCCAGCCCAATGGGGTTTTAATTGTAGAATCAAAGGTCTTGAACTAACCTTGCTCCTTCTGATGCTTCATTAATCTGCAACAGAGCATTCATTTCAACACTCATTTCCCCTATTACATTCAAGATACAAGAATACTAGTGTACTGCTCCATATGACATCCCTATTTAAAATTTTCCAAGTAGTTTATTAGTAATGTCAAAGCCTTTTTGAACATACCCAGAAACAATCCCTGTTCCTGGTTAGTTTCAGCTCGCATCTTCTGGCTTGACTCCCATGGTTTCAGAAATTTTATCTTATTTAGTTAATCCTGATAGACCATTGACAGTTCCTGGGAGAGTGGCTTGTTCCAAGGAATATAAAGTGACTGCCCAAAATGAGATTGGTTATCTGCTTCACATTAACATCATGGATTAAACCTTGAGATTTTCTTTTTAAATAGCTAATAAACCTTGCAGTATTTTGTTTAATTCAGTCAGTCGAAATACTTGGTATTGGCTAATAAAATATAAACTTATTAGGGACATTAAATTAGGGCCTTTATTTGAACAGTTCTGCTTCCAGAGAAAATAATACCTATCTATTGCTATTTTGCACCTGCCATGCTTTCTGCTACAATTATGTCTTTGTTTTCTTAAAGTTCATTGCATTAACAGGGCTAATTATGGAGCTCACTGTGTGACTTTGGACCAGTCTCGCTCTCTACCTAAGTCCCCTTTGTTGAGAATATATAATTAGAGTAGGCTACCAGATCTGGCTTGCAAAAATATGGAAGACCACTGGAAAATCTCTGACTCTTGGCTGCCATCTCATGGCCATGTGGATTTTTGTAGCCCAGATCTGGAAGCTCTAAATAAGGGGAGAACCCCAAGAAGGCTGCTTGCAGGGATAGAACACTGATTAAAACAGTCTCACTCACATGTGTGCTGGATCAAGGCGGTTTTCTGTATAGGCTTCAGGGATTTCCTATCTTGTCTGTTGGCGATACTGTTGAAATTTTAGCTAATCTGTGGAGGCAGAGATGTCCTTGGTGACTGGCCCTGTTACTTCTTAATTTAGATTCCAGTGTTGGGGCAAGTCATAGGGAGGCAACAGTGGCAATCACTTATCAGATTCATATGGATTATTTTCACCCTGTAAACCTCAAGGATGTGGACAGGTAAAATAAGGACCATCACTTGCTTGCTCAACTCTTGCTCTCTGTTGCTGATTAATTGGCCAGACTGAGACTAACTCCATGATCAAAGGAGGTGATCAATGCCTTCTTGAGTACAGGATGTGTTCTTGCATGCCTAAAGGAGGCAATTATTGAACTAAAATAACTAAATAACTTTTAAAAAATTACTTTTATAGAAAAAGTCATCTCTTGACTAGAAGTTGTCTGTAATTATATGTCATACTCAAATATTCCATAGGTGATTGAGTAGGGTTGGTCTTGCAGCTCCTGATACACCTAGATGAAACAAATGTTCATTCTGTATCTAGAATATGGTACTGTGTCTGCTTTGGTCATCTTGGTAGATAACTTACACTGGAAACTAGATGGGAGGAATGCAGTCCTGCTAGCTCAGTTGGACCCCTCAGTGGCTTTTGATATTACTAATCATGATATCTTTCTGGGCTCTCTAAGTGGAATGGGGCTTGACAGCACTGTATTGGTTGGTTCTAGTCTTTCATGTCAGGATGTGACCAGAAAATGTTCCCAGAGGAATAATGTTCCACACCAAGATCATTGATTTATAGTGTTCTATGGGGTTTGGTTTTGTCTCCTATGCTATAGTCATGAGGTCACTACAGAGATAATTCAGAGGTTTGGAGTGAGTGCCATCAGTATCCTGATGCCACTCAGCTCTACTGCTCCCTACCTTCTAACTCAAGGAAGCAATCAGGACCTGGGGATCCTGTCTAATCTCACGTAATGGGCTAGATAAGAGAGACAAGCTAAAATTAAATCCAGACAAGACAGAAGCACTACTGATAAAGAAAAAGTTGTATTCTGGGACTGAGTTGCATTCTCACTTGATATGAGTTTCATTATCCCAGAAAGTGCAGGTTTGGAATTTGCTGTGTTCTTTGCCTGCTACTACCTCAGAATTTTCAGGTGGTGGCTATGGCACAGAGCACATTTGCAAAATTACAGCTAGTTGCTACTTGCACTTCCTGAGCTGCTCAGTGACTGACATCCATAACTTGATTATAACCTGCCGTGACTATTATAATGTACTTTTTGTGGGGCTACCCTTGGAAAGACATTGCAATTAGTGCAAAATGCAACATTCAGGTTTCTGACTGATGAAAGACATGGAGAACATATGATACTATACTAAAAGATTTACACTGACTACCAATTGTCAACCAGGCACAATTTAAGATTGTCAGTAGACCCTAAATGGCTGTGAGTACCAGCTATGAGCCTGTTCAGTTAGTCAGATGAGCAGGAGAACCCTTGTAAGATGACTCTGCTACCAGAAGCTCAACTATCAGGGGCATGGGAAAGGACCTTCTCCTGTAGGGCTCCCAGGCACTCCCAGGCACATAAGAGCTGTGTATGATTCCCACTTTTATGGTATTAAGGAAGGTAACAAAAACTTATATTTCATTGAGCTTTTAATTGTTCATTATTTCATTGTGAGATTTTAATTTTGGTTTTGATTTTAGTTTTATCAGTCTTATTATGGTGGTTTAAATTCTATTTCACTGTTGTGGTAAGCAACCTGGAATGTTGAAATAAACAGAAAGGTGGGGTTATTTATTTATTCAACATTAAATAAATAAAATTAAAAGTAGAGTGGGACAGGACCTAGTGGGCACCAAAGAAGATGTTTCTGAACACCATGTAGAAAAAGGGTGCATTCCTTGTTTCTCCTTCTTTCTCATACAAATATTATTTCTGATATTCTTTTCTGCTACCTTTGTTTCTACTATCTTTGAGACCTTACCTGAGATCTGAACTCATAGCCTGCAGAGAGTTCTTCTGAAACTAAGCCAAAGGCTGCATGTAACCTATGGCCACAAGATGCCCACCCTGATCTAAAGTGTTACTGATAGCAATATACAGTCGAAGTTGCTTAAGAACTGAAGCATCTGGGACTTAACACTGTCAGCAGACATTTGCTTGAAGTGGTACTGGGATAGACATGGGAATTATTAAATCTTCTAGTAACATTGCTTTTTTATATTAAGTTGAAAAAGCTTCTGCTGTGGCTGCTTCTGCTTCTTTCAAGTGGAAACAATCAGAAGTTTCTGATGTATACGCTTGAAAAAAGGCTATCTGGGGAGCTAATTCACTTGCTCTTTTTTATTTTTATTTTTACTTAAAAGCCATTCCTGCAATGGTGTGAGCTTTCACTTCCATTTGTGAACACAGCAGGTAAGAAGGTTAATTGTAGCTGCTAAATATATAACTTTGGTCTCCTTTTAATAGTAATTTTATTAAACATTACAATTAAAAAGATAAAAACTAATCCAAACTGAAAAAATAGAATAAAAAGAAAAATAGAAAGTGCAGAAAATAAATCAATAGAAAGAAAAAGAAAAAAAAGAAAGAAAAAAGAAATATACAAAGAAGTGAGTTCCCCCTTCATCACAAGTATAAACAATTTTAGTAACTTATCACCATCTCTTAAAATACAACAAATGATCTCTTCTTCACATATCTAATCTCTTATCTATAAACAAATCCTTAAAGCCTCATCATTCAGTCCTGATCAGCAAAAGCCCATTAAGGGTTACCAGAGATAACAACATATCTATTTTAACCTTGATCAAATAAACCAACTTTATATTCCTTCCTTTTACTTTTAACAATCTTGATCTTTAGTCCCTTCAAAGAATGTCCTAGAACTTGATTTCTTTTCATTTTTTCTTTGTCCCTTCTCACAAAATTCTTCAAAGCTTTAACAAGTCTCTTTTGTAAATTCAATATAGGAAAGTTATCCAGGTTACTCTTTTGGTTTATTATTTGCATATCCCTTTTAATTATTAAGATATCAGCTGGTTTCATTTGTATGTCCAGTGTAGCATCTTTTTCCACAACATTCTTGTAGCCTGTCATTTTTAAATCCACTTTCAGTTCAGTCTCAATCTTGTCAGTTTAAAACTTGTTCCTCCTCCATAACATCTTTTAAACACAGTCTATCTACAGAGGGAGACACTCTTAAAATTAATTTCTGGGTCCATTGCTCAAAAATATGCCTAATATTAAAATATGTTGCTACATTCTGCATTAGTAAGTCAAATTGAAGTGTTATCCTTTAATTGTAATCTTTAGTTCCTTCTGGTTCCGTCCCTCAACTTTCAAAGTCTCATCCTATCATGGTTTTTTTTTAAAGAGAATTGAAAACAAAAACCTTTTCCCATGGGAATTATTCTTATAATTAATTCCAAAATCTTATTTCAAATCCATCTAGACCCTTAGTTAATTTGTAACTTTCCAAAATCAAAGTTCTAATCACCCTTTTGCTGTTTATTCTAAAATATATTTTTTAAGTCCTTAAACTTGTATTTAAAATTTATTTCACTAAGGATTGAAGGAAACTTACCCAGTGCTCTAAAACTTGTCCATCCAAAGATTCCTAATAGCTGAAAAGCAGTTATTTCCGAAAGTGATTAGAAAAAGGAAGTATGTGAACCAGTGCCCTTTTGAAGGTGCTGACCGTGGTTTGAGCAAAAAGATGGCTATTCCCTCATCTCCCAGAGTTCTAAACCTACCAGAGACCACTGTGTTGCAGTCTCCTCATGAGGAGCAACTGTCTGGAGCACTTGTGGGCAATCTCAAGTCCTCTCCTTGTCCAGCGAGGAATTACAAACAGCCGATCTATTCACTGGCTCTTCATTCCACCATAGTCATCAGCTCCACTTTTCACAGAGCCAACTTAAGTTCACCATTTCTTCCCTGGAAATCCCATAAGTTTGGTGTCTGGAATAGTACCAAACTGAATTGAAAGCTTCTGCTTTGAGTCTCTGTGTTTCAGAACAGGTTTCAGCAGGTAATATCAATTTCAGCAGAAAATCAGAACTGGAAGTGAATGGTAATGTGCTAATAAGAAAACTGCTGAAATCACTGTGCACTTTAGGCAAAATGAATGATAATACAATAACCATACTTTTTAAGACAAGAGAATTTTTAAAGATGTGATTTTATTCCTAGTATGCTAATGCAAGACAGTATCCCATGTAGCTCTGTGAAGTAGTAGTCAATCCCCAGAGTTAGTAGAGCACAGCTGACAGTTGACTAACATTTCTCTATTCTGGACCTTCTTTTACTTTGCTGACTGAGAAAATGTTTGAAAAAGTCACTAGCCTCATTACCACACATCTCTGGAAATTAACTGGTTTCCTTTGTTAATTTAGCAGTGTCAAAGTATTTGCTACTTGTCTTCACATTTTCTCCCTCCAGATTCTTCTAGTCCAAAATATATTATTCTAACCCTCTCCCAGATAACCCTTCTTTGGAGAATAGTTTAGAGTTCTGAATTTGCTTAAATGTCAACTGAGGCACTATCCAGTTTCAGGAAATATTGGTAGAACAGTATAAGAACTCTTCATTTGGTCAATGGCCAAGTGAAGAAATAGAATTCCTTACAAGTAATAAATTACTCATCAAAAAAGCCTGACTCACCAATAGAAACATGCCAAATAAGTTTTGGATGGCCTTAAACTGAACCTAAACATTGCTTGGAGAACTCCTGTTTAAAAGCCTTCAGATTCAAGAGTCGTATTGCTGGAGCAATATCTGTAACTAGCCCTCAAACAGTAAGGCTTGCTTGACTATTGGACATTCATACAAATTTACCAGGCTATTCCCTTTCAGAATAAGCAAAGAACAGAAACGGTTGAAGAAATAGTAAGCCAAGAAATTAAAGGCATGAGATTTTTTTAAAAAGAAGATATAGCTATTATATTATCTTTGCAAACCATCCTGGTTTCTACCACATCCATACATTGCTTCATATATTGCTATTTAATTTTTAAACTTCTCATCTGTCTCCTTTGGAGGATCACATCAGCTCCACATAATCATGACTTTCTTGGTCTCTCACTTTCTCTCAACTCATTCACTTTTCCTTCATATATTTGTGTCACAATTTCAGAACCTCAGAATGCTTCTTTTGTACTGAAATTTCACTTTTGTATTCGAAAATATCTTTTGTATTATTATGAACCCATTCATACCAGACCTTATCCTTTACTGTTTGGACACGCAGTTCTTAAGCCAAATCCCCTTAGCATTCAATCTACTTTTATGTTTCTTCAAAAAACAAGGTGAAAAACTCAAGCTTGTATTTGTTTATTTTAACAGACATTCATTCCTTGTGACAGACCATATACTACTGACTACCTACCTTTCTATGAGCATTCTCACAATTTGAAAATAGTTAAACCTTCTAGTAGGGCACATAGATTCATCTATTTGCCATTCTTGCATAACTTGCAATTATTCATTCCATTTTTTTCTGCATGACTACCTTAGCCTTTGGTATATAATTTTAAAACCTCCTATTCTTCATCGTGTTATACAGTCTAGTAATATTTGCTGCAACTCATTCAGATTCTCAGCCAACAACATGGCATTGTCTGCATACAGAAGGATATGCATCTTAATGTCCTTGATTACCTCAAATGTCACAACAAGCCCTCCTTATATATTCATCCATAAACATGTTAAACAACCACACATCCTTGTCTTATTTCCTGCTCAGTGTTGAGCCATTCACAATCATTCTATTTATTCTCATACATCTTTTATGTTAACCAAGGGTACCTTTGCCTTAAGCAGAACACTGCAGATAACCTTCTAGAGTGTAGATCCTACCCATGATCCAATTCTGCAAAGTTACTGTGGCTTGCTCTGGGTTAGGTATGTGTTTGAAAATTAACCTGGGCCAATCCTAAGGACAGAACAAGGGGCCAGTGACTTAGTTCTCTATAGTAGAGTGCTGACTTAGTGTAGGATGCACATCTAATGGACACTTATACGCTAAAATCAAGACTACAGTGACACTTCAATAAATAAAAATGTGCATTGTGTACAGAACACATAAAGACTACAGTGTGGTAGGTGATGGAATCCCTCATGAAAGTCTGTTTTCTTTCCCTATCAAGCATTTTTTACTGTTATATTAGAAGGGGAGAACCTCTCTCTCTCTCTTTCTCTCTCTCCATACAAACATATATGCAATATAATTAATTAATTGCCTCTCACATGGGCCATAAAGACATGTCCTTCTTTCACTCCCTTATGGTGTAGCAAGCATGTGGGATGTCTCTCTTTTGACTTGATTTACATTGTTTCCTGGTGGTTATAGATTTTGCTGCGTTCCGTAATGGCATCACTTTCTATACTGAGCATTCGGGCTGCTTACATCATATGCCATATTTAGTTCCTGCTGCCCTGTTTCCATGGTAACAGATTGTGCTTAAGTATAGGTGAGAATGGTGAGTTAATTTTAAATGTGATGAACAAAAAGAGGGGCAAAACATTACAAATGCATCTACAGAAATATACTTTCTAGCATTGGCTGCAAAGATCTCACTGGGTTTTGTAAGTAAACTTTGAAATCCAGGTTAGTACCACTGGCTCTTGTTCTCATAATATTACACATCTAGTAGAGCTTTGGTTGCAGGAATAGTATATGGTCTTTTCTCCATTAATGTTAAGGCTAGTTCTTACCCTACATTTTTTATGGAGCAAGCATACTCCTAAGAAACTACAAACAAACCCACATGCCAGCAGCATTTGCAGATGTAACACATGGATAGTTTGTTTGGCTTAGAATCTTGTTCTGGGATAAGCAATCCCTTCCTTTAAAAAAAAAAAAAATGTCCTGGTATAGCCAAAACCACCCTTCCATTTTCAGAGCATTGTACAATGTTACGGTACTTCTACATTTAAGTGCTGGGTAATTTGTTACATAATTAAATCAGGATGTGCAACTTGTGACCCAGCAAGTCAGATGTAACCATTGAAAACTACAATGGCTGTCTGAATCAGTCTGTTTAAAAAAAAGGGGGGGGGGATATTTGTCAAAATTTAGCAAGTCTGGTAGGCTGGGTTCATCTAGAAATATATAATTGGGGAGGGCTGAAAAGAGCAAAATGGAACAATCTTCCAATACAGATGACAGTAGAGTTGCTATCATCCATAATTCTTAGCTTAAAAATTACAAAACGTATTAAGGACAGTTGAGTACAAATGAAAAGTCTATAACATCGGGCAAGGTAAAAAACTTAATTTATTAGAGGAAAAGGCATGGGTATATGTAGAATGTACCGGGGTGATGTTTTCACTGAAACACCTCTCTTTCCTGCCAACTCAGAGTCAGCTTGGAGACCATTAGTGCAGAGTTGAAATTAGTGCTATTGTTTTTGGGTTTTTTGTCCCAGTGGACCTCACTTTAAACTGGGATGATCACTTGTTTCATTTTCTCATGGACACTGCTTCATATCCAAGCACTCATCTTTCTCTCCTTAGGGTTGGGTATAATTACAGCTCAGACCAGCTGAAAGCACGTTTATCTAGGAGACTGTAGTATTCAAGGTCATGCTTATATTTCAGGTGAATAGCATCTTGGGTTGGGAGATGCTAAAAATGTAAGCCAGGCATTCTGAAACCAGATTCTCAGCTGCTGCTACTGCTGCAAAGATGTTAGTCACACAATCCTGCTCTTTTCCTTTTTCTCTTTAGAAGCAAACAACCAAAAAATTGTAACCTGGCTCTGGAATGGTATGCAGAGCCCCCTGGTCAGTAAGACTGAGCAACTGTTTCCTGTTTCAGATATGAAGGTGTTTCTTTCCTTTAATATTGGTTTGGTATTTTCTTTTGATTGGTGAAAAAGTGAATTGCCATATATAGAGGATCAAGATAGTAAAATCTGCATTAGATTATTCTTTTTAAATAGTCAGACAAATTTGCATTTGAGTATGCAAATATTTTGTAGCACTTACATCATCCAGGCGTTTGCTTAATTTTCTTAGAACAGCTCAGAAGGAGTTCAGATCTATATACATGCATTTAGACACAAGTCCCACTGAATGTAGTGGACACTTTATGGAGGGAAGGAGGGATGGGGAGACAGAGGGAGAGTGGAAGAATAATAGACTAAAGGTTTCAGACTCTGGGTCTGTTTTTAAGTAGATATAAAATGGAAGCAGATAAAGAGAGGGATTAAGTGGGGAATTCTTAACCATAATTATTTCAAAAGCTTTTTCTTACTTGAATTTGTGAGCTTCCTATAGAAAATCTGGATTTCCAATATGTAAATTCATTAACATAGATGTTTCTGGTCAAGGCCTCCAGAGAGGGAGCATGTGAGTGGGTCCATGCAGTGGTGAACACCTCCTTGACTCTGAAAGAGGAGATGGTCTACCCCCTCCTCAAGAAACGATCACTGGATTCTTTCTGAGGAAGGTTCTTGACAAGATGGTTGGCCTACAGCCCCAAAGAATCTTGGAGGGAGTGGTTTATTTATTTATTCATCACATTTATATGGCCGCCCATCTCATGAAAAGTGACTCTGGGCAGCGTACAAGAAGACTATAAAACAGTTAATATATAAAAAGCAATGATTATTTAAAGAATTAAAAATCACAAAGGCTAAGAAAGAACAGCAGATGTTAATAAAAATGGAGCCACCTCAGAACCTCACTGGTGCCCTGAGGCCTCCAGGCCTGATGGCATAACCAGGTTTTGAGGGACTTCGGTAAAATCAACAGTGATAGAGCCAGTCTTACTTCAGGGGCGGGCGGGGAGGCAGGGAGAGGATGTTCCATAAGGCAGGTGCCAGGGCAGAGAAAGCCCACCTCCTGGGATGTGCCAAATGTAGCTCCCTAGCAGATGGGACCCATAGCATGCCTATTCTGCCAGTTCTGATGGGATGGGCAGATATAATTGGGGAGATTATCTGGATCCTTTCCAGTCAGGTTTAAGGCTGGAATACCATACTGAAATAGCTTTGGTCGTGCTTGTGGATTACCTGTGGCAAGCCTCAGATGAGGATAATGCATCCATTCTAGCCCTCCTTGACCTCTTGGTAGTTTTTAGGACCAAGATATCGTTCTGGACCAGTTTAGGGGGTTGGGAATGGGGGCACTGTTTTGCAGCGGCTGTGCTCCTTCATCTGGAGTCAGTTTAATTTGGTGTTGGTGGAGGGAGAGTGGTCTAATCCTATATCCTTTCTTTGCAGTGTCACAGGGCTCTCCCCTCTCCTCTATAACCTATATATGAAGCAACTGCATGTGTCATCCACCATCATAGTTTATGGTGTTATCAGTATGCTGATAATACCCAACGTACATCTCTAACCCTTACCACCCAAGTGAGACTGTCAAAGTTCTGTCTTAGTGTCTACAATCTGTAGGAATGTGGATGGGGAAGAACAGAACTTGAGGGATACAACTTTGTCTTGTGCACCAGTTGTGCATGTTCCTGCACTGAGGGACCCTGCTCATGGTCACTCCTGCTTTAGTCACTTCCTGATTGGATTTTTGCAACTTGCTGTACATGTGAATGCCCTTGAAGACCATCAGGAAGTTTATATTGGTCCATAATGCAGCAGTGCATGCAATTCTGGATGCACCATAGTTGCCCACATTATAACACTGATGTGCAAGCTGTACTGGCTCCCAATATACTTCTAGTTGCAATTCAAGATGCTGGTTATCATGTATAAAGCCCTACATGGCATAGGACTAGGTTATTTGCAGGACTGCCTCCTCTGAAGAGTATCTGTCCATCTCTCAGACCCCAGCAGAGAGGGAACACTCCAGGTTCCTTTACTGAAATAATGTCACCTTATGGGACTTTGGAGGCATGCCTTCTTCATGGCAGCCCCTATCTTTCCAAATGATCTGCCCTCCAATATATGGTTGGCCCTGACCCTGCAGGCTTTTAGAAAGGCTGACAAGATTTGGCTCTTTCCACAGGACCCCAACTGGGTCAGGATAAATAGAGTCCCAATTGGATATTTTAATGCTGGTAGCCATTTTATTGTTTTAGTTGGTTGTTTTCCTTTATGTTATGCTTCTGTTGTTGTTGTACACACCCAGAGTAGGGCAGCCACATAAAAGCTAAATAAATAAACAAACTGAAGCAACATGTCACTAGATTTGTGGCTTGTCTAGGACTGGTAGTGACATTGCTGTGAAGACTAGGAAGGTCTTCAGAAACTGGGAACAGTCCTTCCCCAAACTATAAATAACATGAATTTCAACATTCAAACTATATGAATATTTTTACAAAAGCAAATAGCATCCACAGGGTGGTAACAATCAAGTTAGAAATGTTTGGATTATGGTTCTTGCTGGCCAATACATTTATTGTTGCACCAGACTGGAGAAGGCTATTCTACTGTAGACGAAAGCAGATCTGCAAGACTTACCATATTTATCAGCATATAACACGCACAGGTGTATAACACGCACCTTAATTTTAAGAATGAAGTTTGAGTAAAAAAACTTAAATTTAAAATAAATGACTTGGAAGCAAAAGAAAGGGAGCTCTGAACTTTTTGTTTATTGATATTTATACCACTTATAAATGGTAAATACGTAATACGAAAGGAAAAGCACCTCTTTTGTATGTTGTGGGCTGGCTGTGTGTAGTGTGTGTGTACCATTAGTGTTTGTTAGTTGTGTGTAGTGTGTGGTAATGGCAGTCTGTTTATTACCATACTGGTACTTATTCCCTCCCTTCCTGCTTACCTGTCTTCAGGGGTGTGTGTGTGTGTGTCTCACCAGAGCAGAGAGAGAGGTAGGGGTATGTGTGTGTGTGTCTTGCCAAGAGCAGAGTGGGTTGTGTGTGTGTGTGTGTGTGTCTCTCCAACAGCAGAGGAGACAGGGCTTCAAACAGGAAAGCCAGGGCAGAGCGGGGTGCCCCCCACCGCGCCAAGCCCCTGACTTAGCCCGGGCTGAGGGACTGTGCAGTCTGGAGAGGGGAGCGCTGCACGCTGCACCGTGCCACCCCAGTGAGGGGATTAGCACTCCTCCAAAGGCTGCACCACGTTGGGAGCACGAGAGAGTCCAAAGTTCTCCAGACTCAGTGTGTCAGAGCAAACCACAAAGAGCAGATCCATATGGTCAGAGGCTCAGTACGGCTCCTTGCTTTCATGTTCAAAGCCCTTGTCTCCTCCGCCCTCCATGAGTCTCTCCAAATCACTGAGTGGCAGGGGAGGAATAAAAACTGCACAACGCCCCCTGCTCTTGGCGACACACACACACACACACACACACAGGCGCTTAACTCTTCCTCCTCCAGGCGCAGTGGCTCGGGACAGCGGCTGGTTTTCAAACTCACAGGCCTGGGGAATGGATGGTGTGCGGCTTCCTGCCCGCCCTGTTTTAGCAAACTGAGGACCCCTGCGGATCTGCTCTTTGCGCTTTGCTCTGACATGGTACCCGGACTCTCCCTTGCTCCCAACAGCCACTCCTCTGCACCAAAGTTTCTCCCGATGGGAAGGAGGGAGGAGCAGGCGAGGCCATAGGGAGCTGGAGGAAAGGCTCCGTCTTCCGCACTCACTGGTCCTGGGGCGATCCGAGAGGGGTTGGGCAGCCAGGGGGGCATTGCGCAGCATGCTGCGGGCTCTGCGCCTCCCCCTGTGGCCATCTGGAGTGGCAGCGCTGGGTTGCAGTGGCTGCCAAACAAGAAATGCTCTCCCAGCCCTGCCACTTGAGGTGAGAAGCCGCAGGGCATATGGCGTATAACACGCAGCTAGGATTTCAGCCCTGAATTTTAGGAAAAAAAGTCCATGTTATATGCCAATAAATACAGTAAATGACTGCTGTTTTCTTCAGGATGCCTCTAAGTTCGTGAGAGATCCCCTTCTCCCCAAATATTTCACAACTATCTAACAATCCTGGAAATGTTAGGCTTGGCCCCATTGTGAACTGATTTTTCCATATAATTATTATCCCATGAAATAAAATTTCAAGTGACTACCTTTTTATTGCTGGATGTCTTTTCCTAACCATAGTCTTGACCTATTTAGTGATGAAGTAGCATATTCAATTGCTGGTTTTGGATTGCATAAACTCTTTGTTAGCTTCAGTATGCAGATTATTAAACTGAAAGCAAATGCATAACTAATTATGTTCTGTAATGATGGACTGTTAATGGGACTCTTGCATGCCCCAGCTACATAACTTCCTTCTCAACGTTACCGTTTCTGTAATTATATATTAGAATACCTCATTACATTTTCTCTTACCTAGGTTAGATATTTCCTGCTCCACTTGAACATTACTAGTGATTGCTTGCAGACCAAGTAAAAAAAATAAATAGAACTAAGTAGTCCTAGAAGAGAACATCCATGGAAATTAATCTTACATGAATTTATGTCTACTATAAACTTTTTCTTCTGCTTGTAATGCCCAAAATGTTTTCCCAACATTTTCTAGTGTTACTGTTCTTGTGATAGGTAAGACGACTGGTAGTTTAAAATTGCTTACCACTTAAGTAATTAAAGCATGTAATTTATGCAATTATTAATTTAAAATAATTAACCTTGCATTAAAATATAAACTATACAATCGTCAGTTATCATATTTTGCTATGGTACAATGTAAACCAGTTATGTCCATTTGGAAGGAACATGTTTAAGAATCATGGAGCTATTACTAATGTAAAAGGCCACATCTTTCTTTCTTTCTTTCTTTCTTTCTTTCTTTCTTTCTTTCTTTCTTTCTTTCTTTCTTTCTTTCTTTCTTCATAAATAATGATAGAAGCTTAAAAAATCATGAGATCATCAAAGTAATTTAAAATCAAGGTTGTAAAATCTTAATTGAAGACCACAGTGTCAGCAGTACCCAAGAATGAGATCACTTCAGACACTGAGGATTAGCAATATGGATTTCAAACAAGGAAAATCTATGAGGTTTGAGTTCTACACATAATTAATCTATGCCCTTAGGATAAAGGGTAAAGATATAAATCCTACATTAATAAATTAAGCATTGAAATGATAAAGTCCTTTTTTGTACTGTTGGCTTCTGTTTTCTTCTTTCTACCATTCTGAACCTGGTAACCTTTAGCCTATACTCCACATCCAAGAATAATGAGTTAAAAACTCAGTTTGCAGTTTAGCAGCTAAGAATTGGGATCCCATCTGTGGGTCTCCTGATATTGCTGATATACAGTAATTTAAAGTAAAGGATAGTGGGCAGGTTGACTTCATATCCTTTGCTAAAAAAAATCAGGAACAATTACTTTGGGAAGTTTACTATCAATAAATAGATATAAATTTTGTTCTGAGGCAACCTTGAATAAAGTTGAAATTAGGCATGCCTTTTTCAATGCAAAGCATTTACATTCTAAATTGTTCCACTTGAACTTTACTGTTGATTGTTTACCCCCATCTCTTTTGATATCAAGGAGCAGGTATATGATGCTTATAACTACAGAGTTGGGTCCAGGCTCCACCACTTTTATTAACTGATTTAAATTCCCTTTTGATTTCAATTGGTTTACTGTCAGAATGATAATATCAGCAATTTCAAATGACTGGAAATCTGGCATAAATGCTAGTCTTAAATTAATTAATTCTTTGAATTCATTCTTTTTTAAAGCTTAGTTTAAAACTCAAGAATTTTGTTCCCTTCCTTGGGACATCTTTGCTGTTTGTAGAGGATTGCCTTTATCCTCTTTTTCCAGTAATGTAACAACCCATCCACAATGTTCCTATTGTGAGATAGTACACTACCAGTGCTCAGAACAATTTAGCTCAGTCCCCATCTAATGTAATAGGTTGTGCTAGAGAATAAGTGCTCTAGCAAATCCAACTATTTTGTAAATAAACAAATAGATCAATTGAATTTCCTGGTCTGGAAGAGAAAAATGTCCAGCTTCAACTAAAATTGCTTATTTTCATTGATCTCCTAGCTGCTTGACGTGAAGATGCTTCATCATACAGCTTAATTGATATCTGACCTTTTCTCCATCTGTTCTAGGCCACTGAGTCCATTGTCCCTTTTGTAATTACATGTTTGCCATAAAAGTTCTAAATAGTTATTGACAACACAATGTGATATTTACTTAATGTAAATGCACCTTAATCCGCCAGCATTTTAAGCCTAACTGTTAAAGCCACTGACATGCTATGGAGAACAAGGAGATAGTTCCCCTGGATTTTATCTCTCTTGTGTCCCTTAGAAATGAGTGGCTCCATTTCTCCAGGAGGAAGTGGGTAAGGGAACATGCTTCAGATGTTTCTCAAGGATGTGACTCTACATCAGTGATTCTCAACCTTTTTGAAGCTGCCGCCCCCCTAAGGAACGGAAAATTTTTCAACGCCACCCTTTGTGAAAATCCTGTAATTTAGGGTATGGGGGAGGGGAGTTACTGAATTATAAAAGGCAACAATTTTAAGTAATTTTTTTCAGTAGACTTACACACCAAATTTGTTTGATTTAACTCGATACTTTTGCCCTGGAAGGTAATTGCATTCCTTTTATTAAAATTAAAATGACTAATGCAAAAAAAATGCTTAAATGCTCTTTTATGTAAATACGTTTATTTCAAATGCTGTAAATACATTTATTTATTTTTTTGATGCTCGTTTTTTAAATTTTTAATTTTTTTATTTAATTTTTTTATTTTTTTTGCAAATGCAGTATCAACTCTTCGCCAATGGTATGAGCTTTCCCCGATTTAGCAATTAATTTTGATATATTATAAGACACTATCAAACCATCATCGAATTTTTTGATGAGGTTGCTAGTAAGCCTGAGACAGACGGTGCCTTCAGAAACTTGTCCCTGATGTTCATGAAAACGACAAATCTTTATTTTGTTTGTCAGGATGAATTTTTTGCAGATGCCCCTGCAAACGAGATGGTTTCATTGCCTCATTAGATAACACTTTGTTACAAAGTAAACACATGGGTAGTTGCGAGTTCGATGGCGAAGGAACAAATCCGAACTTCAAGTACGTGGAACTGTATTGATGACACTTCTTTTTATTAACCGACATCGTTGGCGGCTGCAAAATATGATGAGGGAAAGATAACTATTTCTCAAAATTAATAATTCATGACCACGATAAAGAACTAATAAGCGCACTTACCTAGCCGACTGGCCAAATAAACAATGAAAGTAAATCAAAACTGAGGGGAAAAAACAGAAATGAAGCGAACGAAAAGCAACTCAAGAAACACGGGTCAAATCAAACATTCATATTGAAAGGACGCTCAACGCACGCACTGGGATTAATCACGCGGGAAAACAGCTGACGCATGCACTGTGCTGGTTGGGATCGGACAAGAATCGTAGTGTCGAGTTCTTCAAGGTCAGCCTACCTAGAATACAAATTCGTCTCACCATTCTTAGAAGTGCGTGAGTGCAGCCGTCATGTAAGTTCATTTTATTGCTGGTACAAATGGTGTAAACCGGATAATCGATTTAATAAATTTTTTTGGGAGTTTTAAAATTAAGTTCGAATGCCAAAACATGCTCATCACCTCTCTACCACCCAAAACATGCCTACTGCCCCCCTACTGCCCAAAACAAGTTCACCGCCCCTCAGCATCCTCCCACCGCTCCCCGGGGGGCGATACCGCCTCCGTTGAGAACCAATGCTTTACATCAATGCTTGATTTTTATTATTGCTTGCCGAAACATTTGTGCAAAGGAAGAAGCAGCATGACTGTGAACTCCAAAGTTTCAAAGTTATAACACAGTACACTTTAGGTTCCCCTTAATAAACCTACTCCAATCTAGTGGATCTAAAGCATAAGAAATTTCATCATGAAGGCTAGTTTGATCCCAGTTTAAACTAAAGTCTTATTATAACAAAAATATCCCAAATCTTATCACCATTGCTTTTTTATTTATTCCAACATGTGAGGTCAAAATTAAAAATGATTCAGAGGTTCTTTCCTTTTGGGTTGGGATTATTAAGGATGGATCGTTAATTCTTGGAGGAGAGAGAAATTTAGACTTCTCCAGATATAGAATGGCAACACTGACTCACAGGAGGCTGTTTGACTTGACTGAACCAATAGATGTGCATTCAAATCTGCAATGAATAAAGCTGCTGTTAAAAATTACTCCAAGAATTTTCAAGAGGAAAATGGGTTGGCGAGCAACCAAAGATTAATGTGACTCCAAAGAACTTGGAATAAATTTCCCTTGACAATGGGCCTCTAGTCATGCAATTTTTCAGGTATTGAACGTGTCTGCTATTGTTTGTGTTGTTTTTGTCATGAAGCAATACTCAGATAGCTACATTCTGCTTAAAGCTATATTCTTTGCAAGAATGGCATGGTGTCCAACAGCAAACAGTTGCAGTAGTTCCATTGACTTCTACTGTCAGGAAGGTGATGAAAATTAATTCTGAAGCCAATTGCAGGATAGTAGGAAGTAAGATGTAACTGCTACAGGAGATTTTAAATATTCAAGTAAATTATTGCTGAACAAAGCCAGAAAAGCTCTCGCTCCCTCTCTCTCTCTCTCTCTCTCTCTCTCTCGTTCTCTCTCTCTCTATATATATATATATAAAGGTTTATGTAAACAAATGTAAATGTTTATATCTAGAGGGCTTAAGACCACTGAGCAGAATGTTTGGACTGTTATGAGAAAAATGCCCACTTCAATAAGGAACCCAAACATTCTTTATTGGCAGGCATAACTACAGTGATCTCTGGGCTCCTCACCAAAGGAATGCAGAAGAGCCCCAAAGCCCATAACGTTACAGGTTATTTATTTATTCAATTTATATAGCCTCCCATCTCACATATGTGACTCTGGGTGGCTATATATGGATCAGCATGTTGTGGGAACTCAGCTACTCAGAAGATGTAGTAATATTCTGACCTGGTTATTTCTGGATGGCTATGTGGGACTGATGGGCTCTCACCACCAAAGTTCAGCTGAACTCTGGCTTGTTGCTATATGCAAGCCTGACTCAGACAACTACCTATAGTTTGTTTGAGGTCAGCAAAATACACTATAAAGCAATAATTCCAAGAGGACATCTCAGGTTGCTTTAATTATCATTTGTTATAACCTCTAAATAATAATTAGGTTCTGGCATAATAATAACTTGTCAAATTGCTCAGTCATTGCTGTGTCTGGCAACAGAGATGTAATGAAAATCATCTGAAGAATGAATCAACTCACAGAACTTGGAGTTTCACTAATGCTTCAACAGACTTCTCTATTTCCCTGAACTCAGCCTAGCAGCAGAAGTGCACTGAGCTAAAACCAAGCAAACCACGTTATGTTTTAACATGATGTCTGAACTCCACACTCCAATCCATTTTCTATCCTGAAGAACCAAGGAATTGCTAGACTTTATGTTCCTGTTTGCTCTCCAAACAGTGAGATAAAAACCAATAATTATGTCTGGCTTTACACATCATGCCAAGTCAGGTTGAATTCTTGTTTGTTACATAAGCCATAATTGTCAGGATTTACACATATGTTCAACTAGGGCTATCAGATCTGGGCTGCAAAACTCCAGAGCACCACTAGATGGAGGCAAAAAAAGAAAAAAATGTCTGTATCTCTTTCCCATCATTTAGTGGTTCTCCAGATTTGTAGAGCCAAGATCTGATAGTCCTAGCTAAGTCATAAATAATAATTTATAAACCTTAATGGCTGGACCCATATAACACAATGGTGGGCTTGTTTTATTGTTATCTTGGATTGTTTCATGCTCTACAATTTTTATTACAATAAAGTTTAATGGCTATGAAATCTCCATTATTTGTTTTCTTAAAAAAAAACATTTTACAACTGCCTAAGACATAAACCATAGTTCTAATAAGTTTGCATTGTTTTGTTAAAACAGACTCTAAATCTGTTGAAAATTAATGATGACTGTGATGATGATGCAGAAATGGAAAAGAAAGAAAGAACATTATTTTGTCTTCATCATTCATCCATAAATATGCATCAGAGTATTGTCACAAATATGTTAGAGTCCAAATATAAAATCTGATAAATTAGAATTCCCTTTTAATAGTTAACTGATTGATTTATTTTGTTTTCACAAGGCCGAAATGTTTTCACAAGGCAGAAAGATACCCTGTAGCCTCACCTTCACGTTTCTTTGCAGTAGCCCAGAATGGCAATGTAAACAAGCAAAACATCATAAAAGTGGTAACAACCAACCCAAATGGAAAGAATAGAAGAAGACTAGCATCGTTCTTTCATTGTTTATGTTGACATCAGAGGAATGAAGAAATTGCTTCAAAGCGTGCACTTTCCTGGTACTGTGAGGTGCATTGGAACAGGTTCGGCTCAGACTGTGGCTGCTGATTAAAAGGACGTCATCTACCAGGTTGCCTTTTATATCACAAATCACTGAAATGAACTGAAGGGTGGAAAGGCAGTGCCCTCCAGGTATTGCTGAAGTACAGCTCCCAGCATTCCTCATACTAATGGGAGTTATAGTTTAGGATTAGCTGGCTGGCCCACAGGTCACCATCTCTAGGGTTCTCCATTCCCAAGTCTATTCCAAATCTTCTTAATGTTTTGCTGCATTCCATTCTTTATTCAAAATCTCCAATTATGTAAAGTGAAGGTGAGAAGACGGTCTTCTCTTTGAAAAGTCTAAGAAGTCAAGCCTCTTGGAAAGTATTCTGGCTCTCTGCCAACAGAATGACGAATGAAAAGAGCAGACATAAGTGCAGAGAATTGAGGAGATGATTCTATAATTCTGAAATTATAGTCACTGGCACTTCACCTTCTCCTCTGCTTTCTTTAAAAAGAAAAAGACAGCAGGAGTTACGCCCCCTTTGAACATCCGCTCAGTGGGTTGTGCCACCTCTGCGTCCATTTATACATTTGTCACCTCCCCAGGATCCCAGGTTGGGTTTGCTGCCTGAGGCAAGCACTCACTCACTCACTCACTCACTCACTCACACACACACACACACACACACACACACACAAGCAGAATAAATTTTTTGCTCTCTGTCTCTGTCTCTGTCTCTGTCTCTCATTTTCATTTCTTTTAAAAAATGAACTTTTAGGAGCTAAGGAATCTTGACTGTCTGACAGTTTTCTTGCTGGTGATCAGCACGCTTTCACAAATGGAAAAGACTTCAAGTTTTCCTGTATGTATGTAGAGATGCATATGTCTGTATAATATAGGAAAAATTGACCTTCCCACACTTTTTTAAAAGTTTTGTTAAATTTTATTATATATCTATCAAGAGATTGGGAAAGGAGGAAATGCATATATAGCCTGGAGTTGTTCAGCTGTGTTGTATAAGGGGTTTATATCAGGAGAGGAGAAAATGTGGCTTTCTGTATCTGCTGAATTACAGTTCCCAGCATCCCTCACTATTGGCTTGAAACTGTAGTTAAGCATTATCTAGAGGACTACAGACTCTCCAGCCCCACAGGTGTCTGCAGGAGAAGGAAAGGGGAACAAACAATGAAATGTATGTGATGATGTCACAATGCAAACTCCTCCCCTCTCATAATTGCTATGCCAGTATGAAAGGCAGAACTAGTGTTATAACATTGCAACAAATGCTTCAGCATTTTGGTGTCATCCTGGTAAGGAACGGATGCCTATGACCAGCCCTCCTGGGCTTTCTGATTTACAGTTTAATGATACTGAGTTTCAGATTAGAACTAAATTATATGCAAGCATTTAATGGGTATATTTTTGTTAGGCAAATTACAAATTATGTCCCAACATGAGCACGTGCTGGTGTTTCACTAGCCGTGCTGCTGGCTTCTTCAGAGCAGATCTGAAAGGAAACTTGGCAACAGATGTCACATCCTTATATACTGCCTGTGTTCAGCGAAGTGGAATGCCCAAAAACCATTTGCTAATGCGGCAAACAGGTAGAAAATGTCAGCCTCCTGGTGTAATATAACAGATATGTCCATAGAATTATTAAAGAGGATATTGAAATTTATAAACATCCTGATTATCGATTATTAAATATCTAACACTTAGAAACCAGCTGTTGGCATACCACTCCACTGAACACAGGCTGTATATAATGACAAGACATTTGTTGCCAAGTTCACTTTCAGATCTACTCTTCAAATGCTAGGAGTGTGGCTACCTGAATGGGTGTCTGGAGATATCCCCAGATCTAGGTGGCCCAAACACCCACAGTCTTGGAAGGAGATGCAGAAGCCAAAGCTTAGCTGAACTGGATAAAATCCATGGTTCATTGGCTAGCAAACCTTCAGCACATATTCACTATCATCAGCACATGGTATTGCCTGGAAGTCATTTCACCACATCTAGCTTTCCCATGAGGATGGACATTACTGAGAGCAGCTAACAGCTTTTTTCATTCTCACATCAGCATATGCTGGGAGTGGTATATCAATTCAAAATAACATTTCTGCAGTCTTCATTATTAGCATCTTTATTATTAACATTCATGAACATCTGAAACTTCTCTCAGTATCTCTTATATTTATTTGTGTCTGTGCAAGACATGTAAATTCATATTTCCAATTGTCAACCATATGACATGTAGTCTTCAGAAATGTTGCCCTGTGACAGACAGACAGACAGACAGACAGACAGACAGACAGATGATACATAGATGAGAGAGAGAGAGAGAGGCAGGGAGAGAGAAAGAGATCTCCCCTCTCACTCTATTGGTGGTATGTGTCTTCCTCAATCTCGGGTCCTGTACCAAGAGTTTGAGGGTTCTGCACAGTACCTTAACTGTTCTTAGCACTGCACTCTTCTGGACAGAGAACTCTGATGTTGTTCCTGGAATCTGTTGGAGCCACTCTCCCAGCTTAGGAATCACAGCCCCCAGTGCTCCTACCACCACTGGGAGCACTTTGGCCTTTGCTTTCCACATCCTCTCTAGTTCCTCCTTCAGGCCTGGTACTTCTCCAGCTTCTCATACTCTTTCTTCCTGATGTTGCTGTCATTTGGCATTACTATATCTATCACTACTGCTGTCTTCTGGTCCTTGTCTACTATTATGATTGGCCAGTACCTGCCTGTCTGTCTGGATCTGGAAGTCTCATAGGATCTTAGCACTGTTATTCTCCACAATCTTCTGTGGAATCTCCCAGCTGGACTTGGGAGAGTCTAGCCCATACACTGTACAGATGTTCCTATATGCAATGCCAGCTATGTGGTTATGCCATTCAATGTATGCTGTTCCTGCCTGGATCTTACACCCTGCCACTATGTGTTGGACTGTCTCTGAGACCTCTCTGCACAGTCTGCACCTTGGATCCTGTCTACTGTGGTAGACCCCTAATTCTGTAGATCTGCTGCTTAGTGCCTCTTCTTGTGCTGCTATGATCAGTGCCTCAGTGCTGTCTTTTAGTCCAGCCTTTTCAAGCCACTGGTAGGATTTCCCAATGTCAGCCACCTCAGCTATCTGCTGATGGTACATCCCATGCAGGGGCTTGTCTTGTCATGGCACTTCCTCTGAATTTGAACTTCCTCCCATATCTGCTGGTGCCTCAGGCATTTTCTCAGCAGCTCATCTTTGGGTGCCAACTTGCTAATATATTCCTGGATGCTCTGGGTTTCATCAAAGACAGTGGCTTTGACACTCACCAGACTCCACCTGCCCTCCTTCTGGCTGGTGTACAAACTCTGGGTGTTGGACTTGGGGTGGAAACCTCTGTACATTTTGAGGAGCTTCTGGGTCTTCACATCAGCAGCCTCCATGTCCTCCTTTGGCCAGCTTACTATACTGACAGGGTATCTGATGACTGGCAGGGCATACTTATGTGTATATGTATATGTACACACACACACACACACACACACACACACTCCCATTACCAAGTTCTAAATTCATTCTATACATATGAAACTGACTTCCCTCTCTATATCAGTTAAGCCTCTAAACAGCAGAATTTCCTATGCTACAGTATTTCAATGCAGAGCTGCAAAATTAAAGGACAAAAATTTCAAAATTAAAGATTAAAATACACACAAGATTTAAAGGTCATAGGGCCTGGTTGTCTGAGGGATCACCTGTCTCTGGTTGTTTCTGCCTGCCCAGTATGGTCAGGCAGAGTGGATACCCTCCAGGTCCCCTCAGTTAAATGTGGATCAAAGAAGCATGCCCTCTTTCTCACAGCCTGTGTCCTCTGGAATAGCATCCCCCCAGAAATACACATGGTTCCCACTCCCCAAGTGTCCTGGAAGTCCCTTAAGACCTGGTTCTGCTCCCAGGCCTGAGGGTAGGGTGTTTGTGGAGTCCCTGTTGTGTTTTTTTTAATGTTGTTGTCCAGGAAGTTATGTTTTATTATGTTTTTAACTGTGTTTTAATTATATATTTGATATTTTGTAAGCTGCCCGGAGTCTTTTGGAAGTTGGTCAGCCTTAACAAACCTAATAAATGAATAAACATTGCTGATGTTACAGGGAAAATGGCCCAAATCATTGATATCAGTTTCAGAATGAATGTCCAGTCTTTTCTCAACTTCGCTCTTTAATAGGGGCAGTCAAATTAGGTTTTTTTTCCCCCTTTCAAGTGTGTATTTTGACCCTATTCTGATATGCTGGAACGTTCTCAAGTATTCTTACTCTTCTGCTTCTCAACCAAAACCTCTTTAAACAAATAAACAGAAGTATCACAGGAATATACAGGTAGTCCTCATTTAACAACCACTCATTCAGTGACCATTCAAAGTTATGATGGTGCTGAACGAGGGGGACTTATGACCGGCCCTCGTTGTTGCAGCCATCACAGCTTCCCCGCAGTCACGTGATCAAGATTTGGGCATTTGGCAACCAGCTCATAATTACAACATCGCAGCATCCCATGGTCATATGATCGCCTTTTGCGACTTTCACTCCAAGCTTCTGACAAGCAAAGTCAAGGGGGAAGCAGGCAGTGAAGGTACAGTGCAACATAATGTGACTGCTGGATGCTGCGACCATGTGGGATTCGCCTAACAGAGGCAACTGGGACTGTCAGAACCGCCATTTTAAGTCAGCATGGTCATGTGACATCACACTTTACAACCATTCGCTTAGCGATGATGTTCCCAGTCCCAATTGCTGTTGGTAAGCAAGGACTACCTGTAATTACAAGGTTATATAGACTGCAGTGTTTACTTCCAGGTCTGGGATTTCTCTGCTTTGAGTTTTTGGTATTCATTGAACTGTTGGTTTGTTTTTCAAATTCTATTTTTTTCCTAACTATTAGAAAAGATGAATATTATATGAAGTATTAACCATGTATTTATAACCTAATATGGCTGGTTATAAGTTGAGTTCATAAGAGTCATTATTTATGATATACATTTCTCTTATAATAATAGTTTTCCTTCCACTAAGCAATTTTTAAAAAGTGAACTTTATCACCAGTGAGGACCACTGAGTGATGGTTGTGAGATAGATACTGTAAAAACGGTTGTCAAATTGTGGTTCATATACTTCATGTAAATGATATATGGAAAGGCTGAAGCGCAGTTGTGAATATCTAGACTTGGCCCAGTATTTGATTTAATTTTTCTGGCAACAGAAATTAGAAACATGTGATCAGGGCTCAATAATCAAGGCTAAAAAGATTTAAAAGGCTGTTGCTTAGAACTTTTCATAATACAGACAAGCTGTAATCTATTCATTTTCTCTAAAACTTTGTCCATGTAGAAATGTACATGTTCCATTTTTCAATGACCTGACCAAATGCCCATGATATTCATCACTGAATGCTGATTGTGTCATTAAAACATAACTTAAAATATATACTGTACCTTGATTTGTAGAACAAAACAGGTTTATTAATCAGCCCACTAATTTTCAAGTGGGCCATGGAAAAGAAAAGTTTGAGAATCATCATCATCGTAGCTGATCAACAGGCATCACTCATCTGTTATTACCTTTTTGTCCTTGGGTGAGTGATCTCCTTATGCATCAAGGTGCACAAAAATTTCTACAACAATATATAATGTTGCTGAAAGAATTGAGAGTCATAATTCTTCATAGCAGCATTTTTACTTTGAGAGATAAATGGATATTAAAATGTGTGACCTGGTTACTGTATATGGCCAGAACTTTTCTAGTAGTGTTTTAGCATGAAACCCCAAACCATTATATTCTGATTGATTTCTGGATGCCACCAGCTCTTAGCAAACATTCAGTAGCCAACTGAAATGGGATACAACTATTCCTGCTTTGATGGGGCTTTCTGATTCACCAAACATATTGCTTTACCCAGTATATTTGAGAACACTTCTGCAGTTTATTTGTTTTCTAATAGGGTTTATTTTTTGTTGAGAAAAAGAACATCTATGGATAGACTACAATAACATTTGCTAACCTAGGGAATGGCATTTCCCAGCTCAATTGTGAACTGAATCTATAAGCCCTAAGGATTACGAGGCTGAAAGGTTACAATGCAAAGATGCACCACGATAGTTTGTTAAGATTCCCGGTTTTTACAGCAGGCCCCAAATCTCTTTTTAACATTCAGTGGTGTTTTGTAACTTAGTATTCCATGGATAACATTTCCATATGGAGTGGAAAGAAAAGTAGAGGTCTTTCCCTACTTTAAATCCATTCTTTTTCTTGCTTCATAGAATAGCAGGACTTCTCCCACTAATCTTGCTATCATACTCAAAATGTCAAAACAGTTGGTTCAAGACAGTTATGGACTCTTCTGCCTCTTCCATCTCAGAAGCTGAAGTCTCTGATCTGAGGCTGAAGTTGTCAGCCTCAGAAGCCAGCAGACCAGGGAGACAGTGAGCAGGAGCAGGTAAGGGCTGATTCAAATAATGAGGGCCAGATCCTAGTCCCAGGACCCAATGGCAAGAGCAAAGATGATACAGTATCTCAGCTACAACAAGGACAATGCCTCTAACTGAGCTGCACTTGATTTCCTCCTCCTCCTCCCCCTCCCCCTCCTTCTTCCTTCTTCCTTCTTCCTCCTTCCCCCTTCCCTCTTCCCCCTTCCCCCTTCCCCTTCCCCCTTCCCCTTCCCCCTTCCCCCTTCCTCCTTCCTCCCCCTTCCCATACCTTCCTAATCCTTTTAGACCTGGTCTAAGAATGTTATTGTTCCCGTTGCTATGTTTTCTTGGTATTAATTTCTAACATTCTGGTTAGTCAAAATAGGTGTTCATTGTTGAGACACAGAGCAGCAAGCAGTGGTAGGGAGTCAGCAGAGCCACACAGTCTTGAAACCAGTCCTGGATCTTAATTATCAATAGTAAGTCCAAATTATCAGTTTAGTCAAGGCACAGAATCAGCTGGTACAGGAATCTTTTCCTTCTCCCTAGGAAGCCGAATGTCTCAGAACCACTCTGATTTTATTATGTCCTGATAGTATTAATAATGTTTTATTAAAAGTAATGCTTTTGCTGAAGCGTGGCATAGTAATGAATCATGCCAGTCCAGTGATTGTGTAATGTGGCTCATCCCCCCAAATGTACAAAGAGGGGCCAAATGCTTCACTAACTGAGCTGTTTGCCCCACATCTGAATAAGTTGTTCTTTCTGACTTGTCCTTTCTGATTTTTCCAGGGAGTGCACATTTTCCAATATACCATTCAACTGATTCATTCTAAAGCCCAGCCATCAGTTATAATATTCAAAAAATGAGAAAACTAGCCAACGTGGTAATTATTTTTCCACACTTTTATATCTGTTTTGTGACTAGAACAATGACTAATTATGCTAATAACTTTTTTCTCTCTCTTTTTTTTATCAGGATTCTTTCCTAAGCTGAAGAATAGGAGACAATCTTAACAATGAATTAATTACTTGAAAATCCTTGGCCTCTTCTTTCTTGATTGTTCACCCATCTGTACCCCTCCCCTCAAGATGAAAAGCGACAAGGATAATTACAGCCAGATTTAATTTCACTGCCTCCTTTTTTTACTACATCCCTTCATAGCTTTTTGAACTCCTTCCTAACCTTTTTTGTTCACGTGTTCTTTTTCTTTCTAAATTTATCTCTCTGTATTAATCCAGGTTAGGAACTCTGGAGTAAGACTGGGAAAGTTTAGAACCACAAAACTATAAAACCCAAATGAATATGAATTCAAATTTTTCTGGAGGGAGAGGGAGAGTCTTACCCCAAGAGCTACTTTAGACTTAGCCAAGGCCATGAATATGTTCAGTGGGGAATTTGGAGTCTTTCTCTTATTTCTTTGAATGACAGGTTCCAATTGCTAAATAACACAATTCTATTTCTTTGTTCTCTCTCTTTCTCTCTCTCTCACACACACGCACATGCACACACACACAAACACAGACACAAACAAAGAGTCATTGTATCATTTATTTCAAGCAAGCAAGATTCTTTTTTCATTTTTAAGAACATGGTAAAAAGTAGGGATGGGCAAATATACAGTATCAGTTTCAGTTTGTCTCAATTTCTCATCTTTCCTCTGCTAATTTCAAATTGTTCAGTTTAAGAAAACAAACAAATGGATCATTGAACAAATCAACCTAGAGTTCTCACTAGAGGAACAAATGACCAGGTTCAAATTATCCTACTTTGGACACATTATGCGAAGACCTAGCTCTCTAGAGAAGGCTGTAATGCTGGGAAAGGTAGGACAAAAGAGAAGAAGAGGATGACTAGCAGCAAGGATGGATTCAGTTACAGAGGCTATGGGTGCACCACTGGAAGACCTGAAAGACCAGATCAGGAACAGATCATTACGGACAAAATCTATTTATGTGGTTGCTAAGAGTCACCACTGACTTGTTGGCACATAATCAATCAATCAATCAATCAATCAATCAGTTTAAGAGCTTCACATTTTAAAATATCCTTGTGCACATTTTTCCAAAATGCCAATTTTTGTTTCTAATTTTGCCTAATGTGCAAATGTCTTATTGGCAAAATACTTTTTAAAATTTGGAGACAAGAATTTCAAAGATAATGAAGTTTCAGTTGATGTACAGGTTCAAAAAAGAAAAACCAGCCAAAATTGCTTTCAGAAGTAAGCTAAATACATTTCTCTCCCAGCCCTAGCAAAGAGTCATATACATCTGATGTTGCAGTATAATTGTTCAAAAATGACATGTAGTTTTTGATACCCCTCCAAGTTTCAAAGGTGGATTGTCTTATAGAATAGGATGAAGATGGTCTTTGATAAAAATGACTCTGCTATAGTTCTTGGTACCTGTATAGATCTTCTAAACATGGTGAAGAACCCTTTTTTAGATCCCTCTGCTGAACTAAAACCATCTAAACATAGATGGCCTGCACAAGCCATAAAGATGTCACATGTGTCATGATATCAGCACACAAATGATGCAAATTATGAACTCTGTGTCAGGTATGCCATACATAATGAAGTAATGATACATGTGACATCACTTGCTCCCAATGCCAGGGTGCTCATGCACCCCCCAAAAATAGCATGTCCCTGCAGGTTTGTGACTGCATTTATATCCTTATTTCCTAGATACATTTCGCCTTTGAGTGAAAAACTGAAGAGACCTTTTCTTCACAAAACTCACTGCTTCACTTTGAACATATTTTGGAAATGTTTTTGTTTTAATACAACTTAATCTGTTTCTCCTTGAGCTCTGGAAAAGTCAGAAAACTCATTGCTATAGTTTCCTCCTCACCAATGCGCCCCCCCCATCAGAATATATAATATGGATACATTATGCATAATAGGAAATGTTTGTATGCTAGCATCATTGTTATTTCTAGCCTCCAAGAACCAGTACTAACTCTGAAATTCATCATTTGAAGAACAACTCTGACATTTCTCTGTGGGAGCACCAATGTAAATATGAGCTGACAGATGTATATAATTTCAATATTATGTTAGTCAACCTCCTGTCTGCCAACAATCAACAGCTCTTTTTCTTAAAGATACGCAGTGACCTCCTTCACACTGAGTGACCTCTAAGCATCTCTAGCTGGCAAAGTAGCATACAAACATCTGATAGTAAGGCCTGCTTAAACTTTTCTCCCCATTTTGAAAAAAAAAAAAATACAGTTATAGCTCACTAAGGTCAGAGCTTTGTGCAATAAGGCACATTGATTTTGATTTAAGCATTAAAGTTTCTGTGGAATCAAAATGCAGGACTCAAATGCAAAATAATCAAGGCTTCACTGCAGTGTTTATTAGACAGTACGTACTGGAGGGGGACCCCACCAAGAGATAGTGGGAGACACTCCCCTGCAGATAAAAGAGATGCTCTGATATTTATACATTTCAGGAAAGGGGAAGGGAAAAGGATGCATACAGTACATACATATTCATATGAAGATGCGGGCATATATCAGTAAATAATAGATCTGAAGTTACTTTCTGCCCCTCTGTTATCTACCGTCTGCAAGGAAAACAATAGCCTTAATGAGGAGAAGAAACAAATCAGTTCAAGGTGCCAAATGCCAGGAAGAACACATCTTCCTTCAAGACAGATGCCTTGGTAGTTCACAGCAGCTCCAAGAGTGCTGCACATTCTTTTATGTTTCAATTTTATTAAGGTGCTCCCATTCATCTGAAGCCTCTAGAAATTTACTTTCTTCACCCCAAAAAATGTATTTTCCCACAGTTCTCTTGAGAATCAAATGGTTATCGGCTTCCAGGTGAGGTTCTATGGTAGACTAGACATCTCTGAAGGAGCAGGGATGATGCTGAAGCAGTGAACAGTGGCCAACAGTGATTTCTGGTGAAGTCTTTCTGGATAAAGGAGAGACTGAGAGATCACCCACCTGCACCCTGCCTCTGGGTGAGTTAGACTTCTTTTTGAATAACAGATAGTAAAACAAAGAAGAAATAATATTTTTAAAAGACTTTAAAACAACAGCAAAGAACTTAACAAGATTTTGACCAAGAAAGTTATAAATGGATAAAGGGGATTGTATACATTTGAAATATTAATATTTTGGCAGAAGTGCTTTTGGTGTTACTTGGAATTAATCAAATAAGCAGACCAGAACTTCCTGAGAATGTTGATTGTCTGACATCAAAGGGAAAAGATAATTTGTGGAATTTACAAACCAAGGAGATAAGTAGAACAATTGTACAAAACAAATGTAACAATTTAAAAAACAAGGAAATAAGTGTAACAGGAGACAGATTCTGTCATTAAAACTACAGAAAGACAGATTGGACTAAAGCCTTATGGGTATAGAGAAGGTGAAAGAGGGGAAAGAAAAAAGTCTGCCTTTTACTTTCATCTTTATAATTGACTGACTTTTTCTGCTGGATTATAAATAAAATAAAGGTGACCACCATAAAAGCTGCAAAGCATGGTGAGGGAAGGAGAGGGTCATTAGAACAACCAAAAGAAAAAGGAATTACTCCATAATTACTACAAAAAATGTTTTAAGAGATGGGAAAGCAGGTATCTGAATCTGTCAAATCTGTTAAAAGTAAGTTGGTTGCTTTTGAAGTGAGAATGGAAGAAAGTTTTGTAAAGATGAAAGAGGAGATGAAAGAAGAAGTTACAAAAAAAAAAAAATTGAAGAATCTAAAGGACAACTTATGGGAGAAGTTAAACAAATTAATGACAAAGTGGAAATTTTAGAAAGTAAAGCATAAATTGAGAAGGAAAAGGATTTAGACAATCTGGCACTACTGGAATTGAGAGAAAAAGAATTCTGTTTGAGACTCAGAGCAGTTCCAGAGGAACCTAGAGAAGACACCAGAGAAAAGGCTGTACAGTCTTTTAAAAACTTTCTGGGATGGGATGAAGATGATATGGAGGTAGAAATTGACAAAGTCTATAGAATCAATATGTGATTTGCAAAATTAAGAACTGTACCAAGAGATATGCTTGTGCACTTTGTCAGAAGAAGATCAGAAATCAAGTTTTGCTGCAGCATTTTACTACTAGACTGAAGATTAATAATGCAGATGTGATTGTACTTAAAGAAATCCCTATTAGAACACTGTATAAATGAAAAGACTATCTTTTTTTGACTGAGAAATTCAAACAGAAAAAGATACCATTCTGATGGGTTAAATTGGAAGGAATGATTTTCATTTTTGAACAACAGAGATTCAAACTGAAAAAGCAAGAGAATTTCTAGAAAAGTTTGAATGGAAACTGGAAGAAATGCAAATGGAAGTGACAAAGGGCCCTAAGCAGCAGACACACAGCCTTGAACAGGATGGAAAAGCCCCATCTCCCGGCCACTCACTCCAAGTCAATCACAAAGACATCTGCTTTGGGGTCTCCTCACAAGAAATGGCTGTCTGGAGAGCATCTGGGTTGATTTCATGGATTCTCCTTTACATCCAGAGAATTCTTCAGGCCACAGGGATCCTGTCCTAATCCCCACAACTGTGGCATCAGTATAAATATGGATTTTAAATGTGTAACATGGGATATAAATGGAGCAAATGCTCCTCAGAAATGAAGAAAATTATTTCACTACTTAACAAAAATTGAAACAAGATATAGCTTGCTTACAAGAGATATATATTAGAAAAAAAGGATACAAAATATTTGATCTGCAAAAATTTGGGTGAAGAATTTACTTCAGTGGGAGTCAAAAAGAGAAATGGAGTTGTCTAGTATATAAACCCCCATTACAACCAGAACTGATATTGACTGATCATTATGGCAGATATGTGGGGGTTGAAGTTATTCTGCATGGGACCAAGACTTTGATCATGGGAAAACTGGTGTTTGATGGGAGAATGGAATGGAGTAATCTGTCCACAAAAGATAGAACTTCTGAGAGAGACATTTAAAAAGACACAAGATAAATTACCAAAAGGTTTGGTTTTTTTTTTAACACGATGGACAATTTTGCTTGTAGATGCATGGAGATATAAAAATGTAAAAATATTTTAGATATAAAAATTCTTAGATATCCAAAACATGTATGTAGATTTTAACATGTATTTTAGAAAAATAAGTCAAAAGAATACACTGAAAGTTTTTCTGAAAGACATAGATCTTTCTCAAGAATTGGTATGTTTTGGTTATCTAAGAACTTGGTTATTAGTGTTCACAAAGTAGAGATATTGCCAAAGACCTTTTTGGACCACAATTCAGGCTCTTTAGCATTTAAAAGGAAAATCAGTTCCTTCAGATGGAGGTTAAATGAAACATTGTTGCAGAAAGATACAGTAATGGAAGTTTGCAAAAAGAAGTTGAAAGAATTTTGTGACAATAATCTTAATAAAGGTACAGACATAAGAATGGTTTTGGATGCAAGTAAGGTTTTTATGAGGGAATATTTTATACAATATAATAGCAGGCTCAAAAAGAGAGAGAGAGAGAGAGAGAGAGAGAGAGATGAGAAAACACAAACAATTTTAGATGACATAAAAACGGAAGAAGAATTAAAGAAATCCCCAGAAAATAAAACTATTTCACAACAAATTAAATGCTTACAATGGTAATTGTCCATGTTAACAGTAAGAGAAATGGAAGTAAAAATGAGCTATGCAAAACAAAAGAATTTTGAATTTGCAAATAAGCCAGGGAAATGATTGGCATATAAATTGAGGAAAGAAAAAGAGAAAAGAATAATATTAAAATTATAAGATGGAAACCCCATAATAACAGACAATTCAAAGATGCAAAAAATATTTCATCAATATTATTCTAAATTCTATAAAGGAGAAGAGGTTTCCCTGGCAAAGGTTGACAGATACTTAAAGAAACAAAACTTATCACAGATGACAGAAAAACAGAAACAATTAATGAATGGACCTACAACAATAAAGGAAGTGGGTGAAGTCATAAAAAAGGCAAAAATAGGGAAAGTGCCTGTACCAGATGACCTACCAACCTCTTATTATAAATATTTGGAAAATGAATGATTACAACCATTACAAAAAATGATGAATTTTCTTTTACAGACAGTTGGATACAGACTAATATACCATTAGTACCTAAAGAAGATCAAGCTTGATGAAAATGGTTTTATAGGAGTTTATTCATGAAGATCAATGTGAGTTTTTATCAAAAAACAGCTGAGAGATATTAGAAATGTATTGGATGTTTTGGAATACCTAGAACAACATAATGAAAAACAAGCTGCATTGATCTTTTTAGATGCAGAAAAGGCCTTTGACAATTTGAACTGGACTTTGTCGTTTAAAATTTTGGAATTTTCTAAATGGGTAAAATCGATATATACTTCACAAAAAGCACAGATAATTGTAAATGAAGAATTAACTAAACATTGTGAGATATAGAAAGGGACGAGACAAGGATGTCCCCTGTCACCATTGTTACTCATATTAGCTTTGGAAGTACTGAATAGAGACATAAGACAAGAATTGCTGGGAAAAATATAAATTACAGCTGTTTGCTGACAATTTGGTGATAATTTTAGAAGACCCTTTGGAAAGAATAGAAATATTAATAGAAAATCTAAAGGATTTTGGTGCATTAGCTGGTTTTAAAATGTAAAAGATGAAGATATTAATAAAAAATAGAAAAATAGAAAACCAAATGAAACTGTTGGAAAAAACTCATTTTAATATTGAGAAAAAAGTAAAAAAAGTATTACTATGACTAATATGAATTGTATGTTATTTTGGAACAATTATGTTAAGACATGGAATGAAATTAAGAAGGACATGTTAAGATGGGAGAAACTACAATTGTCACTTCTGGGGAGAATTTCTGTTTTAAAAATGAATGCATTGCCTAGAATGATGTTTTTGTTTCAAACAATACCTATTTTGACAACTGAAAAGCAATGGCAGAAAGACATATCTAAGTTTGTATGGCAAGGGAAAAAGCCAAGAGTTAAATATAAAGTTCTCCAGTATGCAAAGGAATGAGGAAGATTGGGATTGCCTGATTTAAAACTGTATTTTCCGGCCAGCTTTTTGGTTTGGATGAAAGAGTGGGTGCTGCTGAGAAATTCTAATTTTAGAATTAGAAGCGCATGATCTGAGGTTTGGATGGCATGGTTTTCTATGGTATGATAAAGTTAAGGTAATGTAGATTTTAAAAATCACCATATCAGAAATGCCATATTGTGAATATGGAATAGACATAAAACCAGACTGTGCCCAAAAATGCCTTTATTGATCTCAGCACAAGAAGCATTTTATAGGAAAGAAACAGCAGGTAAAGAGAAATGGTTAACCTATCAAGAGTTGTTAGAACATGAGCATGGAGAATATAAGATGAAATCAAGAGAACAATTGGCTGCAGAGGGATTTAGTTTTGAATGGTTTTTGTATGTGCAGCTAAGAGAAAGATTCAAGGTAGATAACAGGACATTTGGAATTGAGCAACAAAAGAAATAATTTGAAGTTGAATTATGTACAAATGACGAACATATAATTGCCAAAATGTATAAACTCTTGTTGAAATTTGAAATGGAGGATGAACTGGTTAAGAGTGTATGATAAAATGGGATAAGAATTTTGGACATAACATATTGATGGAACAGTGGGCATATGTGTGGTTGAAAGGGTTGAAATTCACATTAAGTTATCACCTAAAAAAGAATTCTTACAAAATGATGTACCATTGGTATATGACTTCAGAAAAATTATCTAGAATGTATAAAGGAACTTCAGATCTTTATTGGAAATGTGAATAATACAAAGGGTCATTTTAAAATGTGTAAAAAAGCCAGAAAATTTTGGGTTCAAATACATATACTGATACAAAGAATTTTAAAGGCTAAGATTCCACTGAAACCAGAACCTTTTTTGTTGGGATTAATGGACAGACAACTAGAAAAAAAGCCATGAAGATTATTTTTATATATGATCACTGCTGCAAGACAACTATATACCCACAACAGAGGAATGGTTGGTGAAGATGACAGAACTAGCAGACATGGCAAAATTAATTTGTTTGCTTAGAGAATTACTACATTTGCATACTACAATTACTACATTTATTAGTAACTGGAAATCCCTTATGGACTTTTGTTGAAAAGAAGTGAACTGATTATTTATGGAATTGATGATTAGAAAGGGTAGATTATGGAAAGAAGGAAACTTTGATGTAACCATAGAGAGAGGGTAAAATATAAATGTATTTTTAACTGCTGTTAAGAAGATTGGAAGTCATTTTTTTATTATTCTTTCTGGGTTTTTTTCTTTTTCCTTCTTTTCTATCTCTTTCTCTTTATTTCTTTTTCACTTTTCAATTACTTTTCTCTATATGTTATCTTTAACTAAAAATCTGTATTGTTTTTACTCTGTGGAAAAATTTCTTTAATAAAAATTTTACAAAAAAATCCCCTCTCACTCCTATGGGTGGTATGTGTCTTCCTCAATCTCGAGTCCTCTACCAGAGGCCTGGGGGTTTGAGGGTTTTGCACAGTACCTTAACTGTTCTTAGCACTGCACTCTTCTGGACAGAGAGCTCTGATGTTCTTCCTGGGATCTGTTGGAGCCACTCTCCCAGCTTAGGAGTCACAGGCCCGAGTGATCCTACCACCACTGGGACCACTTTGGCCTTCCCTTTCCACATCTTCTTCAGTTCTTCCTTCAGGCCCTGGTACTTCTCCAGCTTCTGATACTCCTACTTCCCCATGTTGCTGTCACTTGGCACTGCTACATCTATCACCACTGCTGTCTTCTGTTCCTTGTCTACTACCACAATGTCTGGTTGATTGGCCAGTACCTGCCTCTCCATCTGGATCTGGAAGTCCCATAGGATCTTAGCCCTGTTATTCTCCACAACCTTCTGTGGAATCTCTGCTGCTGCCTAAGGCATTCTATCAGCAGCTCATCTTTGGGTGCCATCTTACTGATGTACTCCTGGATGCTCTGGGCTTCATCCAGGACAGTGGCTTTAACATTCACCAGATCCTGCCCGCCCTCTTTCCGGATGGTGTACAGTTTCTGGGTATTTTGACTTGGTGTGGAAACCTCTGTACATTGTGAGGAGCTTCCGGGTTCACATCAGCAGCCTCGATGTCCTCCTTTGGCCAGCTCACTATACCGGCAGGCTATCTGATGACTGGCAGGGCTTACATGTTGATGGCGTGGATCTTGTTCTTCCCATTGAGCGGGCTCTTCAGTACCTGTCTTATCCTTTGATGGTACTTGGATGTTGCTGTCTTCCTTGCCTCCTCATCGTGGTTCCCATGTGACTGTGGGATACCAAGGTACTTGTAGCTGGTCTCTATGTCTCCTATATGGTCCACTGGTAGTTCCACCCCATCAGTCTTAACTACCTTCCCTCTGTTTACTACCATTTGGCCACACTTCTCCAGTCTGAATGACATCCCAATGTCCTCACTGTAGATCCATGTCAGGTGGACCAGTGAATCGATGTCTCTTTCACTCTTAGCATACAGCTTGATGTCATCCATGTAGAGGAGGTGGCTGATCGTGATTCCGCTCTTGAACTTGTACCTGTATCCAATCCTTGTGATTATCTGGCTGAGGAGGTTTAAGCCTATGCAGAACAGCAGCAGGGACAGTGCATCACCTTGGTATATGCCACATTTGATGGCCACTTGTGCGAGCTGTTTTGAGTTGACTTCCAGTATTGTCTTCCACAGTCCCATTGAGTTCTTGAGAAAGGTCCTTAGTGTCCTGTTGACTTTGTATAGTGCCAGGCATTCACATGTGTGTGGCATTGAGTCATAGGCTCTCCTGTAGTCAATCCAGGCTGTGCTCAGATTGGTCTGTCTAGACCTTGAGTGTCGGGTGACTGCTCTATCTAATGACAACTGGTGTTTTGAGCCTCTGGTGTTGTTCTAAATGCCCTTCTGTGCTGTGTTCATATACTGGGCCATATGGTTCTGTAGCTTGGCGTCTCTGATGCCTGATAGGACTTTCCATCATGTGGGGAGGCAGGTTATTGGCTGGTAGTTGGATGGTGCTGTTCCCTTGTGAGGATCTTTTATGATCAGCACTGTCCTTCCTTGTGTTAGCCAGTCTGGGTGGGAGCCTGCTGCTGGCAGTTGGTTCACCTGTGCTGCTAGGCATTCATGCACTGCTGTTAGTTTCTTTAGCCAGTAGGTGTGGATTATGTCCAGGCCAGCTACTGTCCAGCTCTTCATGTTCTTGACCCACTGTTGGATGTCTGCTACCATGATGGTGATTCCTGTTCTGGGAGATTGCTGTGGTCTGCTTTCAGGTCCTGCAGCCACTTTGCACTGGTGTTATGTGTCTTCTGTTTCTCACATATGTTATTTCAGTATTGTTCAGTTTCTGTGGCTGGTGACTCTGCTTTTATTGTGCTGTTGCACTGCAGTTGGGAGTACAGCTTGGATGGTTCTTTGGTAAACAGGGCATTTATCTTCTTGGCCTCTGCTTTTCTAGTGTATCTCTTTAGCCTGGCAGCCAGTGCTGTGAGCCTTTGTTTAGCAGTCTCTACGGCTTCAGATGGAGTCAGGCCTGTGTATTTTTTCCATAGCTGAGTCTTATCCTTAATCTCCACACCCTTCTGTAGTTCCACCAGCTGACTAACTTCTCTCTGAGTTGCCTTGATCTTAGCCTCCAACCTCATTCTCCGGGTGGGAGGGGTATGTGCTGTTGTTTTTCTTGATCATGTAGCCAAGCATCTCCAGGGTTACAACAGCTATAGCATATACCAGTTCATTGGCTTGAGTTATGGTGGTAGTAGGGATTGTTGCGATGGCTCTATTGGCATCTTCTAGCATACTATCTGATTGTGCTTCTCCACTGAGCCTTGGTAATTGGTCTCGAGGGTTTACTGTAGCAGCTTCAGGTGTTGGCTGCACATCCAGTTGTTCTTCCAGGACTGCCTGAGTCTGGGTTGTAATGTGGAGTTGGTCTATCTCAAGTTGTGAAAGCAGCTTCCTCTTCACTATATTGAAGTGTTGGGTAACTAGTTGTTTATCAGTTAGTGTGGATGTAGGTCTTCTGTCCATCCATAGTTCCCTGATACATTTCATATATCCACTCTTATTAGATTTACTGTTGTAGTACCATTCCATCAATTCCAAGTTCTCTTGTCTTGTCTTGTCCAAGTATGGATTTTACATATATATAATCAAATGGTTATCTTAGAAATTCTCTTCTCAGAACATAGAAGTTCTAGAAGTTCTCCTCTCAGAACATTGCATCTCTTTAATTCTAATCAGGAGATTCTCACAATTAGGACTGGTTTTGTTCCATTCAGCCTTGCTGTTGTAATACTTAGGTCTGACTATATAGAGTTCATTTTCACCCTCGTTTCCTCCTTAACCAATACACAATATTATTTGGCAATCAGGGCATCTTATAGCTGAATTACTTGATCAAAAGAAATTGTTTTAGAAAGCTCTTTGATGCAGCTCTGCTCTAATGAAGGCTAACTGAATATATGAAACTTCCTCCAAATGTTTTAATAAAAGTCCCAAGAAAAATTTAAAAAACAACTTTCAGCAGCTGCCACTAAAATAGCCCATTTTAACTTTAGAATACTTCATTAGTCTAGTTTTTATTTTTATGGCAAAAACATGGGAATAGGACCACTGTAATAGCAATATTTCCAGATAAACATAATTAAAATGTTTAATAAGGGTATTATTTACCTGAAATATAGTATTACTTTTCAAACATGAAATTTCTTTTTTTAAATAATTTTTATTAAAGAAGTTTTTTACAAAGTTAAAAGATAAACATGAAACAATATAGAAAAAAGTAAGAAAGAAAAAAAGATAAAGTGTTGAAAACAGTAGAAAGCAAAGAGAAAGAAAAAAAAAATAAAGCCGCAACTTCCAATCATCTTTATAGCAGTTATAGACATACTTAAAACCATTTCCCCCCTTCTAAATTACATTACATGGTTCCTTTCTCCCGATAATCAACCCTTATTAATCAGTAAATCCAGAAATCATCAGTTCATTTTTATCCATTCACAGCAAAAAGTCCATAAAGGGTTTCCAGTCTTTTATAAAACTAGTTGTTGTTCCCTCTATAATCAAATTAGTCAATTAAGCCAAGTAACAGGAAATTTCTTAACTATTCTTAGAAGGTACAGAATTTGCAGGAGTGTCCAAGGGGAGGGTCAAAAAAGTCAAGATGGCAGCCATGACTGCATGATTGAAATCTTGCCCCTCTTTCATGTGCTTCACGCATGTGCCGCACATTAAAAAAAATTAGTCGTGTGGTCATGGCCATAATCCTGATTATTTTGATGCCCTGGATATGCATGCTTCCTCTGCAGCCAAGTGTTGGGCTCTGCTGCCTGCTTACTTTTCAGTACTCCTAACGGATGTGGATTGAATCAGACTATTTTGAAGTTTTGAATCAATCAATTCAGCAATCTGAATCAATACAGAGATTGAATTCACCATTTTCAGTTAAAACACATTCAAGTCAGATGCGTTCCGTGCATGTATGTGTGTTTGAATGGTCCAAATCAAATTGGCTTCAATTCTGTGATTAAGTCTTAATCCAATTAGAATGTTTTTTCAAGTGAAATCAATATTTAAATTGAATTGGGAAAAAAAGCCTGAAATGATTTGAATGCTCCAGTTGGACCTGATTCTCTCTCTCTCTCTCTCTCTCTCTCTCTCTCTCTCACACACACACACACACACACACACACACATATTAGAGAGAGAGAGAGAGAGAGTTTGCTTTAGCTACTAAATGTGTGTTTCAGTTTTTTATAGGAAGCAGAGAGTATTGGACATTAGAAAAATCCTTATTTTGCTTACTACAAATGTAAGTTCCCATGGCTGCTCTTTTTGTACCTTCTGCCAAATGACCACATACAACTGCCTGGTTGTAAAAACATTCTAGGCAATGCTGTCAAACAGGAGGTTCCCATCAGAAAAGTCCTGGCTTGTGGTAAGTACACAGAGCACTTCAAAAGTTGTTTTTTTTTTTTTTTTAAGTAAAAGAATAGTAAAAATATCAAGATGCCTTGGCCTCCTATTATATTTAATAAAATTAAGTAGAATCTGTCTGCCACACAGCATGAGAATGTATTTATAGTCAGATAACATTTTCTGAGAACTTTTTTTTTTTTTTAATCAAGGAAAGACAAACAGGAACAGATTTTGTTTGATCTTAGTGTTTGTGCCCCTGCAAAGACCAAATGGAGCTGAATGCCTAAATTCAGGCACCATGGAACCTGTGATGAAATATTTTCCCATCCCCATTCCTTCCTTTACTGGCCTTCTGATGGACTGTGAAAACTTATTTGTGGCTGCTTTTCCAAGATAAATTCTGTGATCTAATTGATTCTACTGGCTTAAACAACTCTTGGCTTTAAATGATTTTATGCTGACAGGTGTTTCTGTTATGATTTAGGGTTATGTGTAGAAGTCTATACTATGCAATGATTTTAAAAGCTTGTTTTAAATTTTACGTTGCTGTTTGATGTTTTTTTATCTGTATAGGATAAATGTAGGGAAGGTAGAAGTTGTCCTTGATGATCGTCTTAGAATATTTTTGGATCCAGCATATCGCTAGAGACTTGAGTAGTCTCCCTAGTCTAGAATGCCTTTCATTTTCTTAGGCTTGCTTATTTATTTTATTTGACATCCCTACCTAACTTTTCAACAGTTACTCACTTTCTGATAACTCTTCATTTGTACTACTGAATTTCATTATACATGGAGGTGCCTTTGACAATATTCTGGAAAATTCACTACGTTCAAAACAGGGGTGCTACTTAGACATAGTCAGTATAATTGTATTGTGCCAGTATTTTGCTGTCTTCATTGGCTGACCTTGGGACCCATTCAAGGTGCTGGTATTGACCCATAAAGCCTCTTTCTGTTCATTATCCACAGCATGAAGGTACATCACTAGCCATTACTAGAGGAACCAGCCTGATGATCTCATGTTTCTTTAATTCGCAGCATGCTGTGGAGACGACCTAAATCTCGTTTTAGCTGTTCCCATTTTAAATAAGTGTTTTTCCCCTTCTCCCAACACAAGCCTCACTGGACAAATCATTTCACTGATGATGTTGGTGATAATGTGGATCAGGGGCTGGGATCTGCACAGAGCCTATTGCTTGCTATACGCTGCCACAAACATGCCACGTCTTCTCCAGTCACTGGACACTACTCTCCATAGCTATTTTGGTTTGAACTAAACATCTGATATATCTTCTGATATACCTGACTACGGATATATATACAGGTTTAGTACTTTTCTGGTACTAGACCTGCTTTTTAAACATACGTTTAGTGGCCTTTTGAAAGTACTAGACCTGCCTTTAAATAGTTTCTGGCTGCTGTACGTTGCTGGTTGTGTCACCAATGTGTGCTTTATAGGAATGCTTCTGTTGACAAAGGGTTTGTGTGACTGTCCTTTTTACTGTTTTTAATACCGGGGGGGGGGGGGTGCCATTTAGATACTCTAGGTCAAATTCTATTCACTTCTGGTTGCAGCCACCCAGTGACATTCCCTTGGGCACCATCAGTTTGATATGATCAGAATGGGAGGTGGAGGAAAACTAAGAAAAGTTATCCCTGTTACCCCTTTTAGCATGAGTGACAGTCCAGTGGAGTGGAGGAAGAGTGCTGGGTGAAATGGGATGGGATTCTCCCAGTGTATTTCTCTCCTGCTCATCCCTCCACTTTTCTTCTCCACAAGCCTGCCGGACATGCTATTTTTCCACACAGGTTTAGTGATCTTCCAACAAATTGCTAGACCTGTTTTCAGAAAGAGCCAGAATCACTAGTGTGGAAAACTTCCATAACAGCCACCTATCACTCATTGAAAAGTGATTGAAGTCTCCATCCCAAGCACCCACCCAGAATTGCCCAAGCTCACCCCATCATATATGAAGGATAGTGATTGGTGCTTGTTTTTCCTGCTGGTGGATGGCATTGGGTGGGAGGGGAAGCACAGCAGAACTGACAACCATCTTAACTTGTCTTGTATTAAAAACTGTAAGAACAGAACCAATCTTGAGCCTCCTCATAAGAGGCATAAGAGAGCAGAGTACATGTTTCTACCAGCTCAAGGATGGGTGGAATGAACATCAACACAGATATGATGAACAGCTAACTATGTATGTATATGTGTGTGTGTTTGTATATGTGTGGTGTTTGTGTATATGTGTGTGTGTGTATATAGTTCTATTTTTTGTAGACTAACAAATGCACATCATCCAAGAATACTTGTTACAGGACAAAATAAAACTGTAAAGGACCCTAAACAAAACAAACCAAAACCAAAAAAAGCTTATAAATATTTTAAGTAAAGGTGTAGGTTTGATATATATATCATTGCCATCAGTCAACTGTATCCAGCTTGGGTAAAGCAGATACGTTGTAATCAGCAAGACAAATAAATCATGACTAAAGTTTCATTGATTTCTCTGAATTTATTCTATGGCTGGCCAATTTTAGATCTAGGCCAATATTCAGTTATTTTAATGTAACAACTGTACTTATTCAATATACTCTGATGGGAACTTCTGGGTACTGAAAACAAGACACAAATACATATAATTTACCATATTCAGTTAGGAAGCCCAGTTCCATTTTTAATTAAGCAACAATCCATCATATGGAAAAGTTTTCTAAAAGAGGATTGGGAACATTCTCATATGTTGCTTCATAGAAAAATAGAAACAAGCTGCAATCCTATGTTCTAAGCATGGTTGGAAAAACTGGGACACTAATCCTGAAATTAATTACTTTTTTATGTACATTTTATTAAAAGTTTTAAAAAGAAGATAAAAAGTACAAAAAACTAATAAAAAGTAAAGAAAGAGAAGCAAGAAGAAGACGAAGAAAGAGTAAAAAGAAAAGACAAAAGTGCAAAAGGAAAAGATAAAAGAAGTAGAAAGAAGCTTCCAATTTTCTTTGCAGCAAATGCAGGTATGGTTACAAAATTATCTCTTACTCTATGGTTCCAAGAAGAAAAGTTCTCTTTTTTTTCTGTTATCTAATTTTCTGAAATTAATTATTATGCCATGTTTCATTGAAATCATTGGTGTGTATCTATGTGGGCAATACCTGTCAAAAGGTCCAAAACATGCATGTTATAAACCAATTTAGTGAATTAGGTCTTGCCTTCTCATAGATAGGCTAATGAAAGGGGAGATGAGGAAGGTGTCGATGGCTATAACACTGACACTATAGTATCAGTAGAACAACAAGGCACTAAATAAGCAAATAATATTGATCAGAAAATGTTAGAGGCGTGCATGAAATGAAAAATGTATTTAGGTTCAAGCTCAGAACAAAACTGCCCCACTTGAAACATTGTGTAAGAACATTGACTGTAGTTTGATGGAACAAAATTCAGAATGTCTCAAGTATTCCACTGCAGGAAAGAATGGAACCTTGCTCCCTTGTTTTTCACCCTCATACCACAAGAATAAGTGGGGTTGCAGTCAACACTGACTACTACCAACTTGTAGATTTTCAAAGTGCAGAAAAGTTGGCCAAAACATTTTTTTTAATTAAAATTAAAAAAACAACTCTCATAGGATAAAGCAGATTACTTGGCCCCCTGCAATATTCTTAGAAAAGAGAATTAACCTTAAGTTAGTCTTTCCTGAGATGCTCAGCTAACATAAAGAGAACAAAGAAACCTAATTGTTCATCTATATTATCTTCATTGTTACCTACTAGAGCAGTTAATACAGGCACTTAATATTTGTTAGCTATAGAGAAAACAAGAGATGACAGCCAGCCCATATAAATTGCCCACTTTACTAAATATTTTTATTGTTTAAAAAATTGTTAAAATCACAGCACTGTAGCAAAGGGTGTAACTCTTAATGCATAACTGTGTAAAAGGAGAAAGAGTGATCGTACATACAGAGAGAGAAAGAGAGAGACAGAATGAGAAAGGCTTGAAGATGAACCACTGCAAACAATCTTCTTTTTGGCTATAGGCTTAATTGCTGCTTTTCTCCCATACTCTCCCATTGCTCTATTCAGCCTCAACTAACAGCAGCAAGGATGTAACTGGTTACTTCTGTGGAGTTCTTGGTGCTCTCTGAGATTGGTTGTTTGTTTACGGATGTTTTATTACCCAAATAAGTAACATCAGTGTGAATAAGTGTGGGATTTACTCCCTGTTTATGTATAGTACCTTGCCCTACCAGTTGCCCTGCCAGTCACTTCTGCTGTACTGGTTATGTTGGAATAAAAATCCTGAAATAAAATCAGCCCATTATCAAACCACAACAGGCCAACTGCAGCACTTGGAACACTTAGAACATCCAAATGATGCCACTCAAAACACACAAGTTTTCTATCAAAGTCAGTGCATTTTATTCCAACCTCAACACAAAACTTTCAAAGAATCTAACAGTTTTGAGTTCATAACGTTCCAAGATCATTTTTTTTTACATCACCAGTTATTAATTAAAAAAAAATCTTTACTATAGGAAATTTATAGTCATCATGGCTAGATTAGTACGTTGCATGCGTATTGTGTTATACTTTATTTTGCAGGTATGTAATGCATAGTAAGAGTCAGTCTGGTGTAGTGGTTAAGGCACCAGGCTAGAAACTAGTCTCTCCTTAGGCACAAAGCCAGCTGGGTGACCTTGGGCCAGTCACTCTCTCTCAGCCCTAGGAAGGAGGCAATAGCAAATCACTTCCAAAATCTTGCCAAGAAAACTGCAGGGACTTGTCCAGGCGGTTGCCAGGGGTCAAGGCTGACTTGAAGACACACACACATACACACATACACAATCACAAAAGCAAAGTGTTTGTACATTCATGCTGTGCTTCACATAAATGTTAATGCAGCGGAGGCTGTGAAAATATAATGACAATCAGTTTGGCTGATTTGTAAGCTTTGATGTACATGTGCTATCTGGGCATGTTCTTTTGGTTGGTTTGTTACCTTTTGGCATTTATTTGCACTCTATGGTTGCGTCTTTATCATCCATTGGCCAGTCCTGCTATAAATTAGATTAATTAACACTAGCAAGAATAAATTCTATAGGCCTTTTTTTCTAGAAGAAGCTATGGTGGAATTCCTAATAATTCTGATTATGCAAGTAATATTGTGAGAAGGAAATCAAATTCTTCCCCCCATGTCAACAGGAAGTCAAAGCTTCCCATTAGTCTCACCCTACCATTGTTTCTCTTAACAGCAAACAAGGCATATGACTAACTTATAGTAAGAGTGGGCTCACCTAAAAAGATTAAGATGTAACAGAAAAAATCAAGAGTCGTCCACCCTAGCCCAAAATTAAATAACCAAAGACCTGGCAGGAACGGCCAACATTCCTTAAACCCCAAAAAATGGAATCATTACAAGATATCTTCCCAAAGAGATCTACATTCCAATTAGACAATATCAGATAAGGCAAATATAAAAAAAAATATATAAAAAATATAGAAATATTAAAAATATATAAATATATTAAAAAATATAAATAAAATAACACAGAAAAACCCAGCTCAGTAAGGTGTCTGACCTTAAAATGCTCCCAAGTCAATTGCTCCCTAGTCAATTTCACCCGCCAACACTCTCCTGGAATCCCGCCTAATTAGCTTTTCTAAGAAATCCTAGAGGGCGGGTTTCCCTTCGCACCTTTTAAGGATCTTCCCTATAAAAGGGGATTCCTGGGAAGCCCCAGTGTGGCAGCCTGACAGCTGATCTCTTATGTATCTGGCTTCCGGAAATAAAGTTCTCTCTCTCCTTCAATCAACTACCTGCATGTTTTTTCCTGGCTCAGAGACGAACCTCATAAGTTTGCACTCTAACAATATTAATAGCTTTTTTAAAACATGTGTAATATTTATACATGTTCCAGAGTTAACACAGAGGATGTAATCAGATGCATTGTATCTATAGTTTTGGATACAGATCTGTATTTTTAACCATATGGAATAGAAGTTATTACTTAATTTGCAGAAAAAAAATTTAAAAAGAAGAAAAAAGAACCTGAGCAGGAGACAAAGGTGAAGAACATCCTACCCATTTCATTTGCCATAAGATGATTTCTGATTTGAATCACAAGCAGGAGTATGTTACTGAATTAACTTTCTCCAATGTTTTAATTTGAATAAGTTCCAGTCCAGTTAATTGGAAGAGCTAAGCAGATACTTAACACTTAATAGATGTGATTATTGCTCTTATTTAACATCTTAATCTTTATAATGTTTCTCTTCTTCCTCAGCATCTCCACACTGACAAAAAGTGGGAAAAAGATAGTTCATCTTAATAAAAGATTGCCATTGAATCATTTTGCATTTCTTTCTTGGAGATTGAAATAAAGACCTATAACTTTAAATCCATGCTTTCGGAATATTGGTCATGCAAGGGTGCTCCCAAAGAGAGGATTCCAAGTAGCACCATTCATAAGGTGCTGTGTAGCTATTCCGCCTTTTCCTCCTTAATAGGATTTCTGTGGTTAAAAACAAACAAACAAACAAATAGCTGAAGCAATGAGAAAATAGAGAAGGTTCCCAATGGAAAACAATTGTTGTCTAGAGCCTTACAAAATTTTGTAAATAAAACTATCAACTGGAAGCTTCCTAAATATTCTTACAATCTGTATCAAGTAGCGGATTATGTACAGAATGTTCCAGATTCAGTCCCTGGGTTATTAAAAGATTTAATAGATTTTTTTGCAACCTGGATGCAGAAAAAAGATCCCTGCCTGACATCTAGAAAGCCACTGTCAAAGATAATTCACAATATGGAGCTAGATTAGAAATAGGCAACCTTCTTTTTGTCAAAGACCACATTCCTTCAGTAATCACATTATTCAGAGCGATGTGATGGATGGGGCTGGAGCAAGCAGTGAGTGCTGCCCAAGCCAAAAGTAGGGCAGGACACCTTTTCTGAAACTTATTTTGACGCACTGTCTGGCTTTGTAAAAGACACCTTCCTATATTCTTCATTTTGAGGCCTGGCTGTAAATGTGAGCCAGAATAATTTTTTTACTTGGCTGTTAACCAGATTTCTGTATTGTGTACCTCTCTGGGCAGTGTCAGAATTGCTTCTAATCAGGTATGGGGTAAATTTGGCTGGCCATTTCTCGAAGCTAAACATTATGTAAGGCAAATAGTATCTGTCAAAAAAGATTAGGTTAAGTCTATTCTTTTCACTTCCCTCTCAATAATGTCTGACCTAGTTTTGTTCAATTTATGCCTTCCAGAAATATTAGGACAATGGATCCCATAATTCCCAGCTAAAGTCACTCAGAATTCTGGGCTTTGCCATCCCAACACATTAGGAGGGCAACAGACTGGTGAAAGCTGCTCTGATGTCAATGTACTGCAAAGGGTTCTGGGATTAAGCAGCAGCTAAAAAAGATGGGCCCAAGCCCGGCGAAGCCCACAATGCAATGATCTTTCTTGTATTACTGGATATGAAAGAGAGAAGAAATGCAAGAGGAGGAGGAGTTGACAAAGGACAGCAGTTTTGGCAGCAGCCATGCATCTCCCATAACATCTCATTCTAGTCTGATTTATGCTGGCTGTCATACCCTTGTAGTGCTGCAATTTCAGAGAGATACTCTGGAGGAGTATATTCCAGCTAGGTTCCAGTTTTCTAACATAAATCAAAGTCTCTGCCTCTAGATATATTTATCCAACTTTCATACTTTATAAATAGTGAACATTATTCCTTACAAGCTAGTAAATGTGATATTTTGTAAAAACAGCAAACACTTATTTACGCTGCATAATACAATGAACAATGAAAAGGCTGAACATTGCATTATTCTGGTATATAAAGAAGATGGGAAGAAGATATCCTACCATTCAAATTCCTTTCCCACCATTTTTGACCCCTAGAAAACTTATTCTTGGATTTACTGTCTCAAGGGTTCACATCCGGAAATTCATGCAAGGGATGTGGAAGGAACACTTAATTACTTCTTCTTCTTTTCTTTTTGGTGCCTTCCAGTTAGTCTTGACTCCTGGTGACTGCCTGGACAAATTGCTGCAGTTTTCTTGCAGGGTTTCAAAAGTGGCTTGCCCTTGCCTCCTTCCTGGGGTTGAGGGAGAGTGACTGGTCCAAGGTCACCCGGCTGGCTTTGCTACTACACCAAACTGGCTCTCAATTACTATTTTACAACCTTATTTACCATAGTGAGTACATTCTGAGATTATTTTTATCTTAAACTTCCTTCCTTCTGATACCCAGATGATCAGCGTAACAGCTCTACTCACTAGCTTTCAGCCTTGTTTGTCTATTTTCTTCTCCCCACTTGCTTATCCTTAAGTTTTAAATACAAGTATAGCATAAGTATGTGGGGTGGGGGGTGGAGGGTGAGGCCCTGCTGGATCAGGCCACCTGGTCTACCATTCTGTGTCACACAGTGGGAAGCTCACAAGCCTTGACTGAAGGGCAATAATCTTTCACTCTTGCTTCCCAGCAAACAGAATTTAAGGTATCTCTTTTCACTCTTGCTACCCAGCCTACAAGGTATTTTGTTTTAATAGATTATTAGTGTTCTAACACTGTGAGTAAGGAAGAAGGTGTTTGCTCCATCTATGCTCTCTATGCCATCCATAATTTTATGTGCTTCTATTGGGTCTTCCCTTGCCCTCTTTTATCCAAAGACAGTAAGCCCCAATTGCTGTACTTTTTCCTTGAAGGGAATCTGCTCCATCCATCTAATAATTTTGGTTGTCCTTCTTTCCCTTTTTTCTAATCCTATAATATCATTCTTGAGGTGTGGTGACCAGAATTGTACACAATATTCAAACTGTGCTCTCATCATATATTTGTATGATTATGTCAGCAATACTATTTTCAATTAGCCCCTTTTGCCACCGCAGAGCACTGGATTGACGTTTTCATCAAGGTGTCCCTTGTGACTTCAAGATCCCTTTCCTGGCCAGTCACTGCATCCCATTGATGAAAAAGTGAAGTTGGAACTTTGCTGTTATTGAAGTTCCAACATGCATCTCTTAACACCTGTTACATTGAGCTGCATTTGCCATTTTGAAGCTCATTCATCCACTTTGGAGAGTTTCCTTTAATTATCAGATTCTTTCATAATCCCTGAACTGTTTGATATCATCACAAATATGGCTATCTCACCACTCAACTTTAATTCCAGATTATTTATATGCAAGTTAAAAAGTGCTGGTCCCAACAAAGTGAACTTACATGAAATGGACCATTGATTCCTTTTCTCTGATTACCATTACAGCATCTGAATTTGCTCAGGAGTCTTCATTAAACAATTTTGTTAATGACTTTTTGAAAGTCAAATCTTTGCTATCTACTGGCCCTTGTTGTCTACAAATTTGTTGACAACCTTAAAAAAACTGATGTCTTCAGTTATTAGTTCGTCCTGCTCCTAACTCAGCAGACTTTATACTCAATATTCAGCTGTGGGATATAGATCATAAATTTAAATAGCCTCATTCAACACTCCAGAAATAACAAGTTATAGAAGAAGTTTGACAATGAAGCCAGGTATCTAGAGATGTGGTTGAGGGTGTTCTCCGTTGTTAGAAATCTTCAAGCTGTAATATCATTCAGCATTTCAGAGGCACAAGGAGGAAAAACTGATCCTTGTTTTCAGCCAGGCATACATAAAACAATGTACTCTGGTCTCACTCTCATAATAGTTATTTTGCGACCAAAGATAATAGGAACAATATAAATTCTTATCAGGATCACAGTACATTAGCAATACTCAATCACATTCTATTTCTATCATATTACATTATTACCCATGTTCACTAATATGGTTTCCTGCAGAGAAAATTATATTGTAAAACATACCATTAAGAAGAAATTTTAAGAGTATGATTGAAATTGCTATTATGAAAGACACTTACTAATCTTCCAGACAACATTTTCCAGTCCCTAACAGTTATGCCTTTTATCATTTTTCCAATAAGCCCTTTCCACAGTCCTTACTCAGGACAAAGGAAAATATTGATCCCAAAAGCAAATATGGATTTAGAATTTAAGTAAAACATGTGGATTCAGAAGATCTTCAGTTCTCTGCCAGATGCTTCTGCTTAAATACAGAAGTGTGAAATTGAGTCTTCTATAAATAATTTTTTTTCTCAAAAGGCACAAAACTGGTACGGAAAAGAAACTAGTAAATTTGTACTGGGTTCACATTAGTCAAAACCAAGTGGTCGTGCTCATAAGCAGTAAAAATCTATGCCTGTATTCCCAAAGGATTTTGGTAATATTCCTAAGAATATTTTCTTTTCTTGAAATCATCAGTCAAATTCCCTAGATGTTCTTCTACATAATATAGCACCAGAGTGGACCTACTATCAGACAGAACACTGTAAGCTACTAGAGTCCAGAGCATCCCAATGGTGGTATTAATTAATAATTAAATGAACAAGGAGGTGCCTTTAATGAACTGAAAATTGTTATTAAGGTTCAAATTCTGTTAAGGAAGGTTGTTCTGCCTCAGGTGTCAGAAAAACTCATATGCAGCATGACTAGGAGACCAGTTTAGGTGCTGTTGCTGCTGCTGCTGCTGCTGCTGCTGCTGCTGCTGCTGCTGCTGCTGAACATTTGCTTCTTCATTTCAGATAGCAAAATTCCTTGGTCTGAGTTTCTTCCAAAATCTTTTTAAGACTACACTTCTAAATATAATTATTTACTAGCATAGGATTTACTTCAGAATAAAAATGAAGATGGATATGTTGTGAATTTTGGCTTAGCTGAAGTGTAAATAGCCTTTCCTTTCCATGGTAATCCTAGACTAAAAAACTTCTGCAGTACCATTTAATTCGCCTTTACTGCTCTTGTGTGCAGAACCCAGTTTTCCATGCTGTAGGGTAGGAAACCCAGTTTTCCATGCTGTAGGCTCTCCACATTATATAACGGGTAATCCACATGACTTGATGGGGTCATTAGATTCTTATTTTATTTATTTATTTATTGGTATTAATTTAAGCATCAAGTATAGTTTTAATAGGACAGTCTTACTCTGGGGACACTGGGACTTCTTCCATCATTTCCAGCAGCATGGCTTCATGATGGGTAAGAGTGAAGTCTAATCCAGTCGGACAGCAGTAGACTGGAACCTTAGGAAGCATAAAAAAACAAAGGAAATAAATCATCCAAGAGACAGAATAAACAAGAACATGGATGAACATTGGATAGCAGAGGCTGCTTTCTTCTATTGCTGTTTAAGCAATAAGTTCCCATGTAAAAATCCACAGGCAAGGAGCAGTGAGCAGGCCCTCCCTTCTTTGTTGGGCTGTATTCCGTGAACCTCTGGTTGACCACGGATACAGTATGACTGTCTAGCAGGCAGCCTTTGTGTATACAACATGCAGAGGATCCCACAGGAGAGAAAGCTCACTGTTCCACATGAGCCGAGTTTGTCACAGGGACGTGTCACCTGAACAGCGCTTCTGCAGAGTTTCAAAGAAAATAAAACAAGGGGAAAGACATGAAACAAAATAGGAAAAGCAGTTCAATGACACCGACTGGAGCAATAAAACATAAAAATTTCTAACTCAGAACAGACTTGATAGTAATAGTGAAAGATGCCATATCAGCCCTAAATGCAATTTGGCCGGCTAATTCTGAATGAGGTGAAAGTCTTTTCCTTGCTAAACAGAATGCAAAGAAAAAGAAATCAATTTTCAAGTAAAAAATAGTCTAAAAACATAGCTTTTCTATCTCTTACTGTTGTTTTACTGTATTTATCAAAGCTAACATCTAATCAAAATAAGATACTCCCAAAGCGCAGAACTAAGGGTAGGAAACATTAATTTCCCATACTAAGTGACCCCAGATGAACCACACATTCTTGGGGGAAAAAAAGAAAAATGAAATCTACCGATTCTTATTATAGCTTACTTTTTAAACTATTTTAGCAACTGTTTTTGCAACACTACAACTTTTCATGGTTTCAATTTATAGGAAATTTATTAGAGTTTATACTAATGCTGAAAGTCTGGAGCAGAAAAGGGCCAAGAAGAGAACAATGACTGGGCTATGTATAATGACTGGGCTATATATTTCTGAACCAAACAAATACCATATTTTCTTCTATGCTTCTGATCTTAAGGTTCATTGCCTAGTACCTGCAATATCACTGGATGACTCCCTAATGTGAAATTGTATTTTCAGATTAAACCCAATTCTTGCAAGCATGGGTCAGTAAGCTTTTGCTGCTGTTGGTGAGGACATCAACCCTGCAGAATAATCTCTAGGGGACTAGACACCAGTGGTGGGTGGAGCTGATGCAGGTCTCAGATGGGTGTTGTGCCATAAGTAGACGATGCATCTGTTGTCTTAGTGTGTGACTCTCTCTCTTTCCTCTGTGAATCTCCTTCTCTTTCTGAGATTCCTTGTTTCATTATCCAAGCAAAGGAAGGGCTAAAGGGCTTACCAAAATTCTGAACTGATTGTTTGAAGAAGCATTTCAAAATTAAAGCAGAAGCCCAAGATCCGTGATGTAGAATTGCCCTCCAGTCTCCCTTCAAATGTAAGGAACAAAATTCAGTGACAGCAGCTCCTCAATTCAGCTATGAAAATGGTGATGGTTGAGATGTATTAGATGACCTTGAAATGTTACAATTTGTGATTTTGAATGTGGTTGTGTGTGGCCATCTTCGTGTCCATCAATATTATACCTATAGATATCAATGGACAGTAATTAAATACTTTTCATACAGAAAAAATGAGCTAAACATATTCAAAATCTAGCACAAAGTATAGAAAAAGCGAAATAGCTTCTGTGACTCACTGACATCTCTAAATAGTCTGTTTCTGGCCTAAGTCAGCTTCATGTTTTCATGTGTATTGAATCATAAATTTGTTCTACTTACTTTGTGCATTTTTATAACTTATGTAACTTACATGATATAAATATAGCTACAGTACACCTAATAAATGCATTTGGTATGCAAGTTTTGAGCCAAGAATTGCATCACAATTTTCAGAAGGTATGCAGTCTGAAGAATAACTGTTTTCTGACCATATATTAATCCAGGAAATGCAGCTAAGTTTTCCCCAGCCTTACTTTGAATAACAAAGTTGATTTAGCAAATTCAATATGTTACAGGAAGAAGTAAAGAACGATAAAAGAATGATGATTTTTCTTATTACAAATAAAAAAAGAATGTGATTGTAAGCATGCACATGTATGTTTTTATATCTAGGAATGACTTTTTTTATCCACCAATATACATATGTTGCATTGACTCACACATATTTAAAAATGAATACATTTATTTTTTTTCCCACATTCTGAAATGACCTGTGCTGTATGGTCAAAGCAGCCCCTCACTCTGTTTAACAACTTTTATAGTTTATCATACATTTGAACAATGTATGTACCTTAATTAAGAGCAAATCAAAGCCAGTTGTATTATGCATGAACAGACGCCATATTAAATTAATGAAACAAGTCAGTAGACTGAAGCAGAGAGACAGCTCCTTGGGTGAATAGTGGCAGATTAATAGTGGCACAAGTTAGAAACAAGCATTGAATTTTGTCCTTGAGAATGAATGAAAAGATCACTAAATTAAAATATGAATTAAAAAGCAAGATAAGAGAAAGGCTGAACAGCTTAATAGGTGAAATACCATCTCAAGGTTTGTGCCGGTTGTTAGGACCATAAGAGGAGCCATATGAACTGTCCTCAAACAGAAATTCCAGAGTTTGGATACAGCAACTCAGAAGGATCTTTATGAAGTACCTGGCAGGTGGACATCATAAGTTGGTGGAATGGAAAGAAAGACCTTATCAGAATAACAACAACAAAAACCAAATCCTAAACATGTATCATATCCTTCCCTCCCCTGCCTCTCACTCATTCCCTTTCATTCATTCATTCACTCATTTTTTTCATTTATACCCTACCTTTCTACTCTAGTGAGTATTACGAACAAACATTTATAAGACATTTGTATTAATCAGACTTTGGATTCCATTTAGTTCATTTTTTTAATATAGTGGCAAAAGGAAGTGTTTTTAATCACTAGTAGAAGTGATTTATTTTAAATCAAGCAATGAAAAATCCCAGTGCAACCTGAATGTGCTAATGTTCACATTTATTCTGTGTGAAAAATGAAGTGTCAGGGTGCTTTGCAATTTTAGCACGTGCTTGGATTAATTTTGAAGTTAAAATGCTGCTAGGGTACCAGTAATTGCAGAGGAAGCCACCTAGCGTGTGCCAGGTACATTGATGATTTCTTTAGTTATGTAACATGGATTCTCAGGGCCAGAACTAATCTTTATGTACAGTATGTGCTAAACTTTTTAATTACCCAAAAGTTAGCACAGAATGGTAAATCTGAATACAACCCCCTAGGGGTACCAATAGAAGGTTAAAGTTCTGCTTCCCCCTTCATTTCCTTCTGATTACCTTTTATACAGGTAGCCCTTGCTTAACAACTGCCCTGTTAAGCAGCTGTTTGAAGTTATGATGGCACTGAAAAAGTAACTTTATGACTGGTCCTTGCGCTTATGACTGTCACAATGTCCCCACGGTCACATTAGCAAGATTTGGGCACTTCACCACCTGTAGGCATTTATGACCATCACAGAGTCCCATGATCATGTGTTTGCCATTTGCACACTTCACCACCAGCTTATGACAAGCAGAGTCAGTGGAGAAGCCAGCTGTAAAATCACAAATCGCAGTCACATGATGTCTTGCTTAATGACCATGTCACTTAGTAATGGAGTTGCTGTTCCCAATTGTGGTAGTTAAGCGAGGACTACCTGTATACAGGGTTTTTTTTAAGGACAATGGAGACTTTTAACCACTCCTTCAAGAGTGGTGAAGATGATGGAACTCGCTGAGATGGCCAAATTGACTTATTGGATTAGAGAAAAGACAATATCTATATCTTTATTGCTGACTGGAAACCCCTTATGGACTTTTTGTGGAAAACAAAACAAAAAAAAAAAGAATTTATGATTTATGGTTTTGATGATTAGACAGGATAGATTATAGAAAGAAGAGGGATATGTTGCAACTTTAGAGAAAGAGGTAAATTTATAATTGTTCATATAACTGCTATAAAGAAGATCAGAAGCCACTTCTTAGTAACTTTTTTCTTTCTTTTCTATTTTTCTTTTTTCTTTCTTTCTTGCACTTTTAGCTCTCTCTTTGATTTCTTTTTTCCTTACTTTATATTAGTTTGTATTAGTTTTTAATCTTCCTTTTTAAAACTTTTAATAAAATTATATTAAAGCAGCCCTGTACGGTGCCTTAATCCAATGAGTAGTTTGATCTTCCAGAATTGACAAATTCAGTATATAAGTAGATTGCAAGTGGGACCATTTGGTCACATTGCACAAAATTGTTGCCAGTTAGGCAAATATCCAGATGACCACAAGATGACAACAAAGAACTAGTGTCTCCATGCTACTATCTAGTGCTGCTATTTAGAGGTTGTCCAAATGATAGGCCTGTTACCAGATGTTATGGAAAGCAATTGCACTAGTTCCCTTCTTTAAAAAAAAATTCAAAGGTTACATACAGAAACCAAGTAGCATTGAAAATATATTAATTAAAAATGATTCCTATGTAACAATTATACTGAACACAAGTACTTCAATATCATTTAAGTATTTTATATTTCCTATATGAATAAAATACTAAGTGAGATTCTGTCTAAAAGCCTTATAGATTTGGAACATGGAATACAAGGATGGACACTCTGTATCAATAGTTGAAGAATAAGCAAGTAGCTTGTTCCACAGGAGCAAACATGTGTTTGTGTTCATAAATCCCTTTGAAACATTAATATGAAAAGTGTTTCCCCCCCCCCCCCCCCCAGGTATTGCAGTGTCCCATAATTCAGAGTACCACGTTTTAAGGTTTAATGTATCAAGTTTCTTTCAGTTGCCAGCAATTGTATGTCAAGCTGCAGGAAGCATGAAACTAGAACGTTTTTCATCTTTTTGCCTAATATCAGTAGATATTTTCAATAAGCATAAAGTAAGATTAGGCGGTACTTTTACACACAGATCTTTGGTCATTTCTTTACATACAGTACTCCAAAACTGTGCTATAGGTAGGCATGTCCACCATAAATTCAGATAATACCCTTTTTCTTATAGCCCCAACAGCAATTAGATGAAATAGATCTAGATATGTCAGTAGGTGCACTGGTATGCAATACGATCTATATCTTACCTTGAAGGTCCTGTCCTTAAGCCTTGCTAATATGGACCAAGTTGTCTTGGAGATCCATATATTGGCCCTTTCCATGTCTGTAAAGGTCATACCCAAACCTTTCTTCTAACAAGAAGGCAAGCATTACCATCTGCAAATGAAATTCTAGTGAGGTAGATATAGATATCTGACCCTTATTATTGCATTCCTTGACCTCTAAAAGAAATTCAGACAGTGTAAGAATTCTGCACGGGGGAAACCTAAACTTTTGGATTTGAGAGGAAATTCTGTAGTTGTAATCAGCCAAGCCAATTTTTCTTTTTCTTTTGGAATATTAACAAAAACTAGGGAAGCAATTTCATCTGAACTACAGTTACTCTGCCTAAGATTGTTATGGATTCATCACACCAATTTATTAACTCTGATTTAATTTTCTAAGTAAAGAAATATAATTCACTTTCATGAACTTACTGGGATTCTTTGGCAACGTTGTTTCCAAATATTTCAGTGTTTTAACACATATTTGCAGCTAATAAAGTGACAAGATACAATTTTGAATATTAGGATTAACATTACTGTACATAATTTTTTATTTATCCCAATTAATCCTAAAGGCAGCTATTTCTTCAAATGTTATAAGTTCTTTGACTAGCTCACTAGCTTCGTGACAAGAACCTAGTTTACCTAATGATAAATTGATGTTTCAACCGGTCACGTTACTATAATTGCCGGTTTGTGATCAGGCAAACCCTCCAAACCTATTAGGTGATTTCACAACCTGTTCCCAAAATTACAGATCTATCCATTGGTTCAGAAATGGCATACAGTCTGGATAGCTGAGAGACTGCTTACCTCCAACTGTTTCTGCATACCCAGTATGATCCAGCAGAGTGGATGCGTTTCAGGTCCCCTCCATTAAACATTGCCATCTTCTGGGACTTAGGAAGTGGGCCTTCTCTGTTGCTGCCCCCATCCTCTGGAACAGCATCCACCACCACCACCACCCCGGCCAGAGATAAGGACAGCACCCTCTCTCCTGAGGTTCCGGAAAACTTTGAAAACCTGGTTTTGGTCCCAAGCTTGGGGTTGATGTTTATTATTTGTTCAACAACCCCTGTTTTGTTGTTGTGTTGTTGTTTTCGCCATCTATTAGTTTATTTTAGCCTGGTCTGCCTGTGTGATTCAATGCTTTTAGCTGTGTTTGTGTTTTTCCTAGTCCTGAACGCTACCCAGAATCCACTGGAGTTGGGAGGCCAATAAATTTAAATAAATAAAAATAAATAAATAGAATGAAAAAGTTGTCTAACCATGTTTCTGGCTTCCTGAGTATCTAATTTCCTATCTCTGTGAACTTGAGACAACTTGAAATAATCTTCAATTTGATCTTCATATGGCATATTTTTAAATTGAATATATTATCGTGAGAGTCTTCTGAACCTGGGGACTACCAAGGGAAAGCCCTTGGCATCTGGTGATACAGTGAGGTTTCTTGCTAGGTTCACACTAACACAGCATGCAATTTGGTATTGTGTTGGTAACATCTGCCTATATATTTATTTCATCTGAGCTCATTTCAAGATATTGTTTATGATCTGCTACCAATGAATCAGCCTATGCCAGCAAGTCTAAAGTGCTGGAAGAGAAATTCTAGAAGAGGAGACCATACATTCAAGAAAGGAAAATGTAGCGTTGAATTTGTAGTGGCTAAGAAAAACATAAAAAGAGAGCTTCAATAGAACAGTATAATAGGCATTATTTGATTAATGTTTTGGGTAGTAATTAGGAGGAAGGTCAAATTAGACATCAAACGAAGTAAACACTGCTGTTTTTAATTCTTTCTTTTTGTCGTACAAACATATTTCATTGTTTATTATTTTAAGCATATTAGTAATTTTAATAGAACTAAACACCTCATGGTGACTCATAAACAAAATAGCAGCTATCCTCTCATTTGTTTCCAGCATCTCAACTAACTCATACCTGGAGGATTCCATTTAATTAACATTTCTGATAGCTATTGATGGACATCTCCTCCCTAAAAGTGCTATGTGAAAACTTAGAAACTGCTTTTTTAAAATCTTTCTAAAAGACTTGGAAAAATATAACTTCTTTTTGAGGGTCTCAAAGAAGTATTGACTAATCTATCCAGTTTAGCTTCCTTTAATTTCCCTTTTTATCACTCTAAATTGAAACACATGCTTTTGTATAATTTTGTGCAGTTTCCTTGTGATACGTGCATAATCTGCTTCAATTCTTCCTAAAACACAGGGTGTTTTTCTCATATATAATGCATTTTACATGTTTTTATCATAAATCTACTTTCATTGCATTTCCCCTAATTATATGCATTTTTATATGTTTTTGGGCATGGGAGCTGAAAAACTATTTTGAAGAAGTATTTTTGCTTTAATACTTAAAAAAAATTAATGAAAAGAATGAAAAAAGAATACAAGATTATGACATTGCAAATATTTTTTAATAATTACAATTGCAGTATATAATATGTAATTACAAATCAAAATACATGGAAATAAGTAATTATAAACAAAATTATTCAAACTAATGTGAAAAAAATAGCTTGAAAGTCTTCCTTGTCCTTCCATCAGAAAAGAACTAGTTCAAACTTTGATAAAACCCATATCAAAAGTCCATTGCTTTGAGTTACTTATATATTTATCCATCCAATACTATAATAATTATTTGGTTACTCCCATACATGAAGTAGCCACAATACATGGTGTATTGATAAATTCCACGTAATTGGGGTATAGTCTAAAACATGAGTGTACATATTTTTGAGGATGAGAGCCCACTAGGCCTTTGAGTGCCATGATGAGAACAGGACCAAGACAAAGAAGTAAGTGGAGTGAGGACAATTTCTATCTATAACCAGTTTCCCATCTGTCACATTAAACATTACAATTTGGCAGCAAATTGGAAGGTCATAACCGAGGCTTGTGGAGACCATACTATGTAGCCTTTGAGCCCCTGGTTGTGTTCTTTTGATCTAGAAGAACATACAAACCTTTGAAGATTAGCAGTTACTGTGTTGATGTGTTAACAGTCCTATGTGATTTGGTCCAAAATGTTGCAATAGTAGACTAAGCCCAAATCAGGAAAGTTTATCTTCCAACTCCAGAATTAAATTAAAAACTGTGAGGAGTTGTAGCCAACTATTTCTGAATATTCTGTATGATGTACAAAATGTAAAGTATTGTTTAATTGTATTTATCACACCACAGCTCAGCTAGAGGGAATCTTTACTTACTTTATTTACCATGTTTTAAAGTTAAAAGACTGTTTCACAGTTCTTAAATCAATTTGTTCATTTAAAAAATATAAGTTACAAAACCATTAAAAATATATTTAAGTAATTGACATTGATTTAATCTGCTTCTTTCAATTTCTAATAAAAATATATTACTGATTTAAGAATACTCAATAAAAGATCAAAACCCTTTATAACCTAGGAATTTAAGAATCTGCAAAAGGCTTAATTTGAACAAGCTTTGATTCTGAGGTAAATCAAACTCAGTTTTAAGTGTTCTGAAAGGTGTTTCACTAGAAATAAGTTGCTCCAAGGCAAACATTTTACAGAAGACTCAGTTTGCTCTATAAAGGATGTATGAACTATTCTAAAATTAGGAGCTTTCCATCATGAAAGATTTTTATGAATAAAAGAATCCAAATTATTTCTATGACTTATTATTTTCCATATGTGTCTTGGAGCATGAAGTATAGATGTTGAGACAAACCTCTGGAGATAGATATTGGCCCTCATTCCAATGAAGTCAAATAATAACTCTCTAATTGAGCCCAAAGGGGAACAGAGTTCTAAACTCTTTATTCCAACTTGTAACTAAAGCTAAAATTTATGGCCAATAATAAGCTTGGATCTGTAGAAATTAAGCCTATCTTTCCAAATGGGCAATTAAAATTTAGAAAGTCTTGGTGGATGAACATGAAAAAGAAATCTGTTTGGCAATTTATAAATTCAGTGGAAATAACACCATAGAATAAAAATGGAAAGGGGAAAAAATCTAGGGTTCATCTTAATCATAGCTATTTTACTCAAAATTCTTAAAAAGAATTCTTGATTCTGTAAGTTCTGTTTTACTTGTACCAAAAATGAGGATGAATTTAAATAAGATAGTTTCCTAGAGATTGTTATGCCAAAATGAACAAAAGAATTTGGGTATACCTTAAATTCCAAGCCCTAAACCTATCAATATTACTTCTGGAGGCTCTAGATATTTCTTTGTGCATTGAATGAATTAGGTAAGTTCATCTTAAACAATCAGCTAACTTAAATTCACTTAAATTTCTTGTTACTGATATTTCAGGCAAGAAACACATGTAATAAGTAGAATGAGTGCTGGTCATGCTTATGGTTTGGACAACCAGTACACCTTGAAAATACTTCTGTTTCATTCATCTAATGTCAGCCTCAAAAGAGAAACAGATGTTCTGCCAACTTCAGAAAATGGGGATGCCAAAAAAGCCTACTGCAAACATTCACTAAGAAAAAGAAAGCTTTTTGTTCACCATGGAGTTTGTAGATGATTAATTTATAATAAATCCTTCTCTGATACTTTTCTGCTTAGGACAGCTGTCAGCAGGAAGCAAATCTGCCTCATGCTTACGGAACATCTGTTCTGCTTTACTGCATAGATTGAAGCAACAATCTTTTCCAGACAAGTGTTCACATCTAATTTCGAGAAGTATAGGCTCTTCAGTTTGACAGCAGAACAGGGAAACCTTAGATCACTGGACAATTTACCAAACAAGCATTTAGGTTTTCAATTGAGAACTTTCAAACACTTCTTGGACTTGGCTGGTGTGGGTCTTCCGGGCTGTGTGGCTGTGTTCTGGAAGTTTTGTTTCCTAACGTTTCGTCAGCATCTTCAGAGGGCAGGAGCACAGACAGGAGCAGTTCTCTCTTGCCCAGGATGATGTGACCCTGTTGTGGGTATTTATAGAGATCAGCGAGGGTGCCTGAAGGGGGGTGTGGGGGTGTGGGATGTGTGTGGGGTTTGGATTAACAAGTGGCTGCTTGTTTTGGTGTCACCATATGTGTGTACCTTCCTGGGAGTTAGGCAGGGTTTTTTGGACTTGGACTTGGACTTGGACTTCTTGGACTTGATGCCAGTCCAGAAAAAAGCAGTTGACTGTCCACGTCCAGGAGATAAGTTTCTTCTATATCACTCAGTGCTGGCACTAGTATGAAGACTACAGATATTGGAATTACTACTAAAAATGAAAAGATGACCATGGTCATCATTGATGTAAATTAATATCACATCTGTAGTTTACAGTTTGGTTTTGAGAAATAGGAACTCAAACAGCTCTCAGATCATTTTGTTCAGGCACATCTCCTTTTTTTGTGCTGTTAGGAATGTTCCATATTCTAACAGATGGGGTTGGATCCAGACTGATTAAGCTGTGCTTAGGTTCCATTGAAAGAGACCAAAAAGGTTTCATTATCACTTAACTCCCATTATTCAAAAGAGGATGATGTGCAACTAACTTAAAGCCTGGAACTACTGCTGCCCAGTCTAGTTTAATATTTAACCCAATTAATTTGGTAGCTTTACTACAACTTTGGCTACAGAAATGTAAATATTACTGTGCAGCCTCAGTATTGCCAACAATGATGAAAAAAGAAGAATGTTGTTGGTGTGATCTCTGTAATTGTTTCTTGACCAATCAAATGACTGAAACTGCAACCTCATTTGGCAAGGCTTCAAATCTTTCTCAGCAATGAAGGGGAGAGGCTATCTCTCTGTTCCTGATTATTCCTCATCCCATTAGCAACTGTAGCAGTTGTATCACCTAGATTGTGCATATTGTTCAATGAGCATCTTGATCACATGCCAAGTGCTTCTTTAGATCTTCTTGCTGAAGGCACAAAGCATCCACAAAGAGTCTGTGCAGCATGTCCAGAAGAAGTTCTGGGGGCCTTGAAGCAGCAGTGATGAGCCTCTGGATGCTGAGCTTTTGACTCATCAATGACTAGGTTCAAAGTGCTAAGGACCTTGTCAGAGAATCTGCATAGGCCTAATATTTCTCTTGTTCTACCTCTAGTTTTGGGTTTCATATAGAGATGCCAACGAAATTCACTGGATTTAAGCTAAGAAACAGGCATCAGAGAAATGCTCACCTCAAAAGAGAAGTTCTTCTCCAATCCAAATCTGTCCTGGGAAATACTACACCCAATAACATTGTGGCTAGGGGGAAATCTGATTGCCATTCCTCTGTTAGGAGTACCAAGAAACACCTTAACATAAGTAATGGAGAAATATAACTTGCTTTGCTGGAGTTGAGGTGGTGACGAGCTATGAAGAGCTACTTAGATGAAAACTGAAGATTGGAACCAAAAGCCCTCTTTGCAGATCCTTAGAGTATGAGGATTCTTAGCATCCATTTCATTTAGTTAAGATATTCCAGCGATACTTGTGGCTCCCGAAGAAATGGTAGCAGATTTTAGTTGATAAAGTTGCAACATCTTAGTAAGCAAAGTAACTTCAAGTAAAATTAGGCTTCAGAAAATAGTTTGACTTGGTCAAATACAACCAGTTTCTGGAAGATCTTGTCAAGATCAAAGATAGGTCTCAGGCAATGGAAGGATATTGTCTGTAGAGGAATACAGGGATAGCCTTGAAGAAGATACGTGGCAGCCATTAGAAAAACATGAGCATAGCCCTGAAAAACAGGAAGGGGTGAGGAAGAAAGTCAAGATAACCTTGATTCTCTTTAGCATAAGAAGGAAGGAAAGAGAAACACTGTCAGGCTCTCAAGATTCTGATATTGTAGCCTATATCTAGCAGTTCTTGTGGTGTCTCTTTCCTGACCTTGTCTAGCTTGAAGGGCTGACACCATCTCACTAAAGAGCTGAAAAATCTAAATAGCCCCGCCTCTCTGGAAGTATCAGCTATGCTGTTTTGAGGCCATTGTTTATTTTTTTGTTTTGTTTTGTTTTTTGTAGTATTAGTATTCCAAGAGTGCAGTCACAATTATACCATGGATTCTGTTTGGAAAAGGAAGGCAAGAAGAGCCATGTCTTTACACTGAGAGAGACCAGAAAGAGATGCCAAAGACATTCATCTTTGTTTTCTCTGAATCTTCACCACTGCTTGCAGTTCAAGCTTTCCTCTCATAGTGCAATGCATGTAGAGCCCAAGGTTTTGAATCCCTCCCCCACCCCAAGAAAATTCTCATCCTCAAAACCATCCACCAAAAATTGGCTTCCCATGGCAAATGATTCCTTTTTTCACATAATAATCTGTGACTCTCTAGCTCTTCTGTCCTCAACTCTCATTAATAAGCTGGAATCGTGCAGGGGATTTAAGTCTTATAATAGACTTGCATGATCCTCTTTCACTTTAAATTCGTATCTGCAATTCAGATATGATTTTCAGACACTGCTGCTCTAAATAGCCTCTCACTGGTACACATACTTTATTTATTTTCCATCTCTAGGGTGCATAAATGATGATGAGAAACAGCCCACATAGTTAAAGATTATTGCTATAACATTATATTTCAGATTGCTTAATTGCACTGATCGGTGATAGAAAGACAAATGTTTCAAAGACAATATGATGAGAATACCAATACTCACTGTAGCTAATGAAGTTTTTGTTATTTTTAATATGGATTGTTTCTGAAACATGCAGATGATCAGGGAACAAACGCCTCAGAGAGAAATGCAAAAACGTTACTGGGAATTAAAAGCCAGTGATACATCTAGGCCTGCAGATCTAAGTACACTTGCTTATAAGTCCCACTGAATGGGTTTGTTTGGTTTTGGAAAATATGTGTGTGTATGGGGGTGGGGGTGGGGGTGGGGGTGGGGAATGTTACTGCTGCTGTTGTTGTCCAGAGATTTCCTTAACCTTTGGCCATCACTAGTTGAGAGTTATAAGAGTTGAAGTCCAACAGATTTGGACAGCTTTAGCTACAGAAAAAGACATTTTTACAGTGTATTCAGGGCAATTTACGGGTAAGCAAAAAGAACACAAACAGACTAAAACAATAAACTGACCAAAGAATAACAAAACTTTAAAAAACAAATAAACCCAGGAAATCATACTTATATATTAGGTCAAGCAACCATTAGATGAGAAGCAATATATATAAGCAGCCATTCCATGATTTAAAATGACAAAACTAGAGTTTTACTCCACAGGGTGTTAAAAAAAAAGTTTTTGTTTTTTTTTGAAGTTCATAACCTTTTAGTAAAAAATGGTAATTGAGGAACTTGAGTGATGACCATAATGTGGATTTGTTCACTGGAGAAACTCTTCACTGTGACTCCATCTATCATATTTCAGTGAAGAAAAAGACATGGAAGCCATGGATATTAAGGCATATGGAGATATAGTACAGACTGAGGAAGCCTTTCTTACACGCTAGGGAAATCAATTATCTGCAAGTGTGTATACATTTGGATATATATCAAAATGAAAATTAGATTATCTCATTTGATAATCATATAGAAACAATTTATAGTGACCATTTTATTTTATGTTATATGGAAAAAAGCATGTTTATTCAGAAAAAAGGCCTACATTGAGGCTTATTCCTACGCAGCCATGGATGTCTATCAAGAGGGGCAAATTATGAAATGTGCATGACAATATCTTGCAAATGTTGTGACTTACATACCCGTGTCAGATGCTGAGACACAGGTATGTAATGCCAGCATTTAATTATGACAGTGTGCATGTTGTCAGTTGGCACAACTGTGGTTGCTAGGGATCCCACTGTATGTAGCTGAACTTCAGTTTTTGTTTGTCTGAACCACAACTGTGCCTTTTTATCATGGGACAAGGATTTATTATATTACTGGAAATGCCTCAGACATGCACAGAGAACTCCTTACATTTTAAGCAATGGTTTAAATGTACTTAGATGACATTTCAGGTAGCAGTGACTAATCTAAGTCTAATTCAGTGAGTCAGATTTAGGTATGAGTAAATTGAGACGCTGCTTATTTTTACTTATTTATCTGAATTTATAACCTGCCCAACTGGGCAGCTGGGCGGCACACAAAACCATAAAAACAGATAAAAACATTAAACCAGATGGATAGCCCAGACTGAAATAATCTTACAGGCAACAAAAATCAAACTAGACAGGGGCCCTAGACAAACAACAATATATCAGCCCCAAGCCTGGGACCAAAACCAGGTTTTCAGAGCTTCCCAGAACCCCAGGACAGGAGGCACAGTCCTTATCTCTTGGGGGATGCTGTTCCAGAGGGTAAAGGCCATGACAGAGAAGGCATGCTTCCTCGGCCCCACAAAATGACAATGTTTAATAGAGGGGACCTGGAGTACACCCACTCTGCTAGAATGCGCTGGGTGGGCAGAAATGATTGGAGAGAAGCGGTCCCTCAGATATCCAGGCCCTACGCCATACAGAGCTTTATAGGTAATAGGCACCACCTTGAATTGTACTCGGAAGCCAACTGGCAGCCAGTGCAGCTTGTGTATCAGTGGTGATGCACAGCCATACTGAAGGTGCCTCTTACTGTTTGTGCTGCTGCATTTTGAACCAGCTGTAGCTTCCATGTGGTCTTAAAGGGCAGCCCTGTGTAGAACACGTTGGAATAATTCAATCGTGAAGTGACTAGGGCATGAGTAAGTGTTTGAAGGGCCTCCTGATTGATGTTTGCACCATCCCCATCACAGCTCTGCCAAAGGCAATCAACAAGTGCGACCAAGGCTGTACCCTGGCCTGAAACCTAACTGAAACAGGTCCAGATAATCCATTTCCTCCAAGATCCTCTGTAACTATTGTCCAACTACCTTTTCCAAAACCTTCCCCAAAAAGGAAAGATTGGAAACTGGCTGATAATTATCCAACAGGGAAGGGTCCAGTGATGACCTCTTGAGGAGGGGGTGTACCCAAGAGGGGCCAGGATCTAACAAACAGGTGGCTGAACTAACAGACAGAAGGATCTTGTCCACTTCCTCGGGTGTAACAGAATCAGATTCAGTCCAGAGTTTGACTAGATTACAACACTGTTTACAAAATAGAATCCTGGTTGGCCCTTTCATCAGTTAAAAGAGAAGCCCTATCTAACAAAAATTATTGCCTGGTTTAGCCTATCTAGTTTAGCATAAAGTTTAGTTGGTAGCAACTAAGATATGAAAGCGATTTTTTTCTTTCAACTATCTTTCAGTCTCTCCATCTCTGGTATCTCATATTATTGTTTGGAGCAGTCACAGACGGCCTGCTTCTGTTTTTCAGAGAGGTAAATGACCACCTTTAGATTCATACACCATTTGTATGAATACTGTAACTTCCTTCTGCTGAATAAATTATGTTTTTGTAGAAATATTTTTTCAAAATATGCAAAAAATGTATCAGCAAAAGTCTTACATATCATAAGCCACACAACAGTTCTTCCCACATTTTTTCTCACCCCCCTCTTTTTTAACTACATATATAATCAATAGAGCTCTGGGCCCTTAAGGTAAAACTCTCATTTGGACTGTTCCCAACATTAGTCAGTTAATGATAATACCTGACATAGAAGATGAACCAATGTTTGTAGTAATACAGCTCAGGGTGCTGTCTTGGGAGCAGAGAAGCACCAGCAAGGTAACCAGATTCACAAAGGCTGACAACTTCTGGTGGGCCATTAGATGGCAGGAAGAGCTACCATTTTCTTCTCTCTTTGCTCCAACCAATGGTTACCCTAGTCAGTACATACTGAGGCTGTCTGCTGCAGCTCATTTGTGTCTGCTGCTCTGTCCCCACCCATCATGCCACCCTGTGTAAATGCCTATGTTCTTTCCTGTGCCCATGAAATCTCTGCAGCAGATGCCAATTGGAATGGTGTTTTTTTTTTAAATGCTGAAGGCCCACCTGGGTTCTGCAGGCCCCAAGGTGGCTGCCAGCCCTGCCTTGACTGTATTTATTGACTATAATAGTAGGTGGTTTTTTTTCTTCTTTCTTTTTACTTTGCTGCATGACTAGTTGCATAAAGCAAAATTGAAAGGCCAAGAGTAACAACCAAATAAATGAGATCCCCGGCTCTTATGCCAATGAATGTTTACAACTCTACTTCGTGCATCTCCTCAGATAGTAGCTGTAGCTACACATGATGTTTCAATTTAATTTTAGTATAAATTAACTTATCTTTGTGGAAGTGGCTTTAAAGCTAATAACCCTAAAAGAATTAAGATTTGAAAGTAATGGTATCAGCACCAAGGCACATTAATGGCCTTTATCACTTCAAGCTAGTGAACTATAGCCAAGATAATTGGCCTAATTGGAATAAATTGTTTCTTTAGCCAGGTATTTTCTCCTGCTTTAGCCTGATTATACCAAGGCTTCATCTTAGTCAAATAAAACTGAAACATCTCTCTCACACACATACTTCCTGATTCAGATTGTTTGGTATTTTAGTTACATGCCTGACTGAAATGAGATGTACAAAAATTCAAAAAGAGCTGTCTATTACTGCAGGTTTGACTGAATACATTACTATATTGGTAGCAAAATCCAGGGGCTTAATGACTTAAACACTGGATTTTTTAAAAAACACAGACACATACCTGTCTTTAGAAACAGTTCCAGCATATTTGGTATGTTGGAATCTGCTATGCAAAATCAAATTTAGTCAAAAGTTAAGGAATTGTCATTCTCTAAGTAGGCCTACCAAATCTGGATTACAAAATCCAGAAGGTCACAATATGGCAGAAAATAGTTTTCTGTATCTCTGTGCTGCCAATTTGTCTAGATGGCTATAGCTCAAAACTGATATCTTCAAAACATCTTCTTTAGATGTTCCTGAACTTGTAACTTCAACAGCCTCATCAATATAACCAGAGATGAAAGATGCTGGCCACTGTAGTTTAGAAGTATCCAGATACTCACTCCTATATAGACATTCCTGGCCTACATGTGTTTTTCATATTTTATGGCTGGGGTGTTCAAACTTAGGCAATGGCAGTACATGCTATTCTAAAATCTTTGGGTGTAACCTCCAGACGCTTCCAGAAGTTATTGCCAATTTTCATTTTCAAAGCCACAGAATGATGGGTTTGGGAACTTAATTACTTCCTTACTCCCAGCCCTGAATAGATAGCCCTTCAAAGAGACATTGCTTTCAAACATGGGTAGTTCTCTATAAAGTAGGTTATGTGGCCATCCTAAATATCTGACCAGTCACCCACACAAAATAGCTGTGTAACATCTATTTTATAAAATTTATTCAGTTAATAATAACTATGAAGATGCATATGCAAATATTAGTATAACATTCTGCACTACAAACATCTATAACAACCTTCTGTATGATACTGAAAGTATCTTATATGCATATCCCATCTGAAGAAAATTTCAAGCCCCATTTATTTCTTTCATCAAGTTTCTAGTTTTATACCAAACAGTTACATGAAATGTAGTTTTAGTATAGCTACAGTTTGTCTCTTTCTCCTGCATTCTTTTTTCAGGGCATAAAGTGCACAGCCTATTTTGGAGGCATTGCTCGGTACTCAGCAATCACTCCTACGAGGTGGTTAAAATCTCCTTAGAATTCATCCTCTATTACTCTTCTGAAGAAGCCCCTCTCCATCTTGCCTCTCCAGAGTCTCAGTACTAAGAACTGTCTTCTTCTCTGTGTCACAAGCTGCAATCGAGCAATTTTTTCACTTTCCCCCCTGATCCACAGGCTTTTTTTTTTTAAATGAATTGGGAGGCCAAATGGGAAATGAGCTCTCCTATACCTCAGCAGCAGTAGACAGAAGAAAAGATGACGTTTGGGAATAATAATTATGAACCTTTTGAAGATCATGCTCCATTCCTTATAAGGTAGGATCGGAGTGCCAAACGAATTCATAGCTTGTTCTTTAAGTGGATGGGTAGACCGGAGAAACGTTAATGTGATAGTATTTTACTTGGACATTGAAAAATGTATTTTAAACAACAAAAAGAACTTTCTGCAATTTCTGATCCATTTGCTATCACCTCTAATGTTTAAGTTTATGAATCTTACTTGGTTTCCATGGCACGGCTAATATAATGTTGCTAAATGTATAGATGTGGTCAAAGAGTAAAGATGGGAATAAAACACACACCGTTTTAATTTCAAGAGTAACTGAGCATCCAGTAAGATTCAAAGCATTCAGTGGGAACTGGCTCCATTGAATTTAAGCTGTGTCATTGGATTCCCATTTCCTTCCTTGACTGTGTCTAATGTATCTAAATTATGAACTCTTATCTCTAAAGAAAGTGCTTTGGGGTTTTAAATGGCTCCCTATTGCTTTGAGATGGGAAGGGATAGTCCTTGTGTGCAAATTGGAAAAAAAAAATGACCATTTGCGGCTGGTTCTGGTAATCAGTCCACTTGAATGAGACGAATCTTAGACGTGCATTTGTACGAATCTGGAAATAAATGGTATGAAGCAGTCAGGTATGAATGTAGGAAAAGAAAAAGTGTCATACCATCATACTACTTGTTTCTGTCATCCAATTCATCCAAGTCAGACATAGTTTGTTACTGATTAGGGCAATTCAGAGGCAAATATAATAGGAAGGGCAACTGATTCAACGGTTGAATTGGCCTCAACAGCTGACTTCCATATTTAATCAGATCAGAGCATTGGAGTGACTTGGATATGGAAGAACCATCAGCAATCAGAAAGAACTTTTGAATCACTACAGTATTTTTGTAGTGGGATCAGTACATTTATTACCCACTCTCCATTACTAGGCTGTTGCATTAATATAACCACAAGAACATGGGCTCATCACCAGGGCAGGGTTTTCAAACTTATGCTTTAATAAGTTAGTTCAGATATCAAATAATGACTATTTCCCTGTACAGATATACCCCAATAGTCCAATATTCAAAATTTGGGGATTTCTTTGAGTAGATTGCCTTACACACTTGAAACAACTTCTACTCACCTTTTGAAGAACCTTTGCCTGGACCCCAGGCTGAAAACCTTCAGATTCTCAAGTGGCCTACATCTTTGCCTGAAACATAGGATTTTCAAAATTTACAACCATGTCCTTCAGTCAGTGCTAATATGAAACAGGCCTGTCCCCTTCAGGTTCCTGATCTGCACTGCCTAAAAATTTTGCCTTTTTCTCACTTGGATGGTAAGGGATAGGGACAGCTACTGGAAAAAAGCTAGACTTTTGACTCTAAGAATATCAGAGAGTGAGGGTTATACACATATTCCACTTGAAGAGTTGAGTAATCCTATGATAAGATATCGAAGAAGATACAGACACAGGGCAGCATAATCTTGTTGTGTGACAAGCTAACTGGATCTCATCAACTGTGCAGTGGAGTCCAAGGAAACTAAAATGGGGGGGGGGGACTTTCTAGGCTATGTTTTTATTGCTGAAACAATGTTTCAAGAAGAATTTAAGGGACTGTGCAGTACAAAATACTTCAGACACCTTCTCCATAGCTTTAATTGTTATTCTCTGGTTGTCAATAGCAACAGGGACACTGAAGCCTCCAAAACTCTGGAACCACAAATGGGATGCTGAGAACTGGTCTATGGACCATGCATTGTCCACCCCTGCCTCCCCTTGGCCATTCTTCTTGATCATCCTGGGCATTTCCTTCCTCTTCTTGAGAATTCTCTAACACAGTCCTGGTAGCTTGTTACTTAGCTAGGTGGCCTTTCTTGACTAGTCTTCTCCCAGACATAAATGTTTAGAAAGATTTTTATCGAGGAAGGGGACAGAGAGATATACAGCCCAGGATCTTCATGGCAGCTCATGTTATGCATGCTTACTCTGATACTACTGCAGTGCAGTATTTGTTTGAGCAGGTAGAAAGCAAGTGCTGAACAGAGCTACTATGGGTGTTTCTGCATCTTCTCATCTACACTAAATCCAATTAGAGCATATAGTAGCTCCTTCAATAGGACTGAAGTATAGCTTCTGCATGTTGAATATAGCTTTCAGAATGAGTAGCAAACTGTCTTAGACAAAACCTGGGGAATATTAGCAGCAAGTAGCCACCAGTTTTCTGGCATTATACTGTGAGCTTCCAGAAAAATAAGAAATGTTACTTGGCTAAGACCATAACACCACAATCTCCTTCTTTTCCTTGGTTATGATCCTGCGTGCAAACCTTGTTCATTATCATGGTCCTTGTCCACCCCCAAAATCAATAAACATCTTCATTTTGGAAGCCTTGAATGAAGCTGGCAAATTTGGGTTTTGTAGTTTTGTGTTTATTTACTGCCAGCTTTGAATTAAAAGTTAAAGGCAATGGTGAGGATAATATAGCTGAATTACATATAGTCTGATGGAGTATAATCAGTGAAAGCTTCCATGTTTGTGATGACAAGCTCTGCACATAATTATTAGCAGATTTTTAAAAAGGTGATCTTAAATTCTTATAAACTTAAAAAAAAAACTATTTTGGAGCACTATCCGATGTTACTAATAGAACTGTGCAATTTATCTGAGTTTAAAATGCCTATTAGAAGCTCATCTGTCCCTGGCTGGTGCAGGTTATTAATACTTTTATTCAAATGAACTATGACTAAAGAGAGCCTGGTTTTTATTTCTTTGATTCATCACACTGATAAGACACTGATGCTGAACAATTGTCTTGTAATTATTGCAGTTTTGAAGTACAGTTTTGGGTTGCTAATCATAAAAGGTATCAGCAAATTAGAATTGATGAACCATTGTCTGAGGAAGCAATCTTCCTGATTGTTCTGCTTGTTTGTACATTTTGGGATGGCAAATGTTAGTGTGGCGCAGACAATGATATTAGATTTGTGACAGATGTGACTTACAGCTCAGCTTATTGGAGCGACGTGATTATCTTGTGGAGATGCTTGCTTATATATTATTTTCTTACAGCCATAGCTTAATTATAGCAGAAATCATGTTTAAATCAAGTCTTCAACTATTGGCCTGCCATTTTGTTATGTTTATCATCTCTGTTTTACATGTATATTTGTATATTTTTTGTTGTTGCTATTCCTTTTTATATAATTTTATTTTTGGTAGTCATCAATCGCTTTGAATAGCTGGGATGTGGGCTAACTTCAGTGGTATACATCAGCCTCCAGTTAAAGGTATTTCTGAATATAGACATGTTCACCACTAGAAAGATCATAGCCTTGACAAAGCAATATAAAGAAAAGTTGTAAGCTGTTTTATACCAAATACATCCATTGGTCTTTCTAGGTGAGTATCATCTAGGTGAGACTTGGGGTAACGGTTTTCTCCTGATATCCAACTTCCCTCAATCTCTTGCCATTGGCCATGCTGTTGAGTTTGAAGTACAAAATGTCCAGAGGGCACAAAGTTGCCCATATGTGATCTAACCCAGAGCCTCTCCAAGAACTCAACTCTATTATAAACTTTTTTTTTTAATGTTTCAGATAGAAAAAAGAAGAGGAAACAGAAAATCTGCTTTTGATGGCTTCAGAAGCAGATCTTAATGGGCTGAATCTAATATGTTATTTATAACAACTTAAGTCTTATTATTTATGTAAATGTGTTTCATCTTGTCATTTATTTTTAACTAATTTCCATGCCAGAATTTAAAATTTTGTTAGCTGCCTTTTAGATCTGTTTTTCTATAGTGAATGTATTTCTTTGTATCTTGCTTCTGTATGTGTGTGTGTGTTTGTGTGCAGTTTATTGGCCCTATTTGAAACCAGGCTCTCTCTAAATGAGGATGATCATATATCCTACTCTACCTAAGGACATTTTCTATTTGTCTTCTGACAGCCCTCGTTTTGAAGGCTTTTAGCACTGGAAGTGCTGGTTTGCTTGTTTGTTCCATGCTGAATGGTAAACTTTCCAATATAGAAAAGTACATGCATTATATTGGCAGCATGGACAAAAGGTTTATGAGCTACATCTTTTGTGGTCAAACATTTACAAGCTTGCAGTTGCCCTTCTCACTGCTTTGAAATATCCTGTGTCATTACATTAGCCCATTTCAATTGTTACAAGAACAAAATATCCATGGCATTAACTTAATCCATTGAAGTTAGTCAATGCTTTGTCAGTGGCTTCCCATAGTGTATCCAGAGCGGTTCATTATCATACAACCTTAATAAAACATACTTTAATTAAAAAAATAAAATTACAAAATGAAACATACTTTTATTACAAATTTAGTCTGAGAGTCTCATATGGAAGGTCTCGGAGAAGTAATAGCTTTTCACTAGGCACCTAAGGATATATAATAGTGGGTGTCTCACATAACTGAGAGAAGGGGGTCAATATATAGGATCTGCCTGTGAGTAGTCACAGCATGGCAAATAGTGCCTAAGCAAGATCTCCTTTGATGATCTTAGTGATCATCCACATGTATAATGGAGAAGGGAAAATATCAGCTATAGTGGATTTTCTCCCTTTACTCTTTCACCCTCAACTTTGCAGGGGCCTTTCAGAAGACCACAACTCTCTAAGATCATTATTCTGACACACTGCACATCATGTCTGATTAATAGAGAATAAGTACCCTTCTTCCGGCTTGCACTCATCCCAGTAAGGAAATGGAAAGACAGGAAGGATTCGTCAGCTGGAGGTGATAGAAGCTGACTTGGTAAACAAATTAGTGTAGGAAAAAGTGGCGTATAATATATAAGTCAATCAAGGAGGTAGGCGCTGAGGAGTACAGGATTCTCCTAGCATTTCATTCTAGTTCAGACATTTAGTTAATGTTCGCTTAAAAATACTGTTACCAACTGTCATAACAAGAACTATGGTAACATATCCATAATTAACTTATATCCCTTTTAATGGGACTGATCACAACTGTCAGGTGGATCAAATGCTACTTCCTCTTTTTGCTAGAAGGTAGAAGAAAGTAATGCTTGCATTTAGCCTATTCAAGTTTTCTCAAAATCATGGATGATTTTTTTCCCTTCATCAGTAATATAGAACATGCTTTGCCTGCAGAAAGTCCCTGGTATGGCTGAAAAAATCCAGATGGAAACTCTGGAGAGTCACCTCAGACTCTGTGCCAAGACAACCACAGTGAGCATATTCACCAAGGGAGTGGGGACAGTTGGACTTGGGAGCATTCATCTCCACTGAGATCAAACATTAAACAATGGTTGTTGTACTGTGCTTGTACTGTTCATGTATCTAAATGTTTCCTAATGATATAAGTAAAGGCTGTAAGAAATTCACAACTAGAGGTAGGATATTTTTTTTCTTACTGGATGTTCCAGAATGAAAGCCCCTTTAGAGTCCTTGCTGGTTGACAGTTTGGCAACAGACTTGGCTAAAATGTAAATTCTGTAGGTGATAAAAGAGACTCTGGTTGGGAAATTTCTGATAGAATCATCTCTCAAATTCAGACCAACTTCTGTGTTGCAGCAAGGGTTACACACAGATGCTGGGGAAGGAAGAAATGTGGGAAATCCTATAAAGGTATCCTTTTAATAAAATACTAATCATCTACAGAAAGCCATTTTGGTGTAGTAGTTAAGGTACTGGTCAAAAAACTGGGAGACCATGAGTTCTAGTCCCACCTTAAGCACAAAGCCAGTTGGGTAACCTTGGACCAGTCATGCTCTCTCCACCCTTGGAAGGAGCCAATGACAAACCAGTTCCAAAAAACCTTGCCAAGAAAACTGCAGGGACTATTCCAGGCAGTTGTCAGAAGTCAAAAACTGATTCAAAGGTACACACACACACACACACACACACACACACACAAAAGGTCTACAAGGGTTGCTTGTAGGAATAGGATTACTGTTTGCAAAATGTACCATGAGACTATTCCATCTGCATGAGATACTGTCACCATCATGCACTGCCATATACTAAATTAGTGGAATAAATAATGTCTAGAACTTTAATTCTACACAAGTTTTGTTTGGAGCATTTGTGTACATGTACATAATTAGATACATTGCGCTTTCTATAACATGCCTATAGATCGTATTAATAAGAATCCACCCATCCTAAGATAAATCATCACATGGGGGTAATGGTGTTCACTAAAACTGTGAGTTTTTTAAGCCTTTACAGAACAGCACCAATTGGTTTATTGAGACTTATGGCCATGTAAACATGTTTAAGATAGATATGCTGTTTTAAGACACTGTGTATTTCCCATAGTAATGACATTTTCAGAGTTTGAAAGGGGTATCAGATGCAGTTTTTAAGTACTGAGTCCAGTTTTGAACAATTCTTTATCTCATTAAATATACTGTTATAGAAGTAAGTCCCTATTATAGACTTATAGAAAGAAAGCTTAGGACCATTTATTTGATTTCCATAAATTTTTCATTAAAAAAAATGAAAATTTATGATATAGAGCAACAAAGTAGAACCAGTAAAACCAATGGGATTTAACATTAGTTATAATTAACTACATTTCCATTTATTTCAATAGGCTTATTCTAACAGGAAGAAAGGTTTGGTCCTGCTCATCCTATATACATTTTGGCCAACACAACTCTGCATGGGAGATATAATGTACAATGTGACCCAACGAAGCTAAAATTAAGGAATTTGAAGTTTCAGTGATGTCAACAGAGAGGACTTGATTTTTATTTTTCTGAGCTTAATTGACTCATTGTTATCTGAGACATCAAAGAATTTTGGCTGGATTGTGTTATATATATATATATATATATATATATATATATATATATATATATATTTCCCCCATGAGCCTAAAAAAAGGGCTGTAATTTCTGCCAACACGGGAGCCAATAATTCCTAACACAGAAGGGTTCCTTGGATTAAGAAGTATTTGCTGGGTATATTTTTAATTAAATGTCCTGACTACTGCCAGTCGGGCTAAACATTTCCTAACCTTCAAGGAATGTTTGGAACCTGCCTCTGTTCCAAACCTGCCTCTGTCCTCAAAATGTTAGGAACCTGCCTCTGTTTTGGGATCGAAAAAGGGAAATGGAATTTCAGGTTTTATTGTAAGTTGTCTGATCCCTCCCCCTCCCTTTTTTGCATTGTTCATCCATTAACACATAGGTAATGAGCTCATTGCATTGCTACAGAATACACTTCTCGCCAGGATCCATTATTCTGTCACTAGCTATGCTATTTTTAGTCCAGACTCCAGCTGGCAGAAGGGAAGGGAGTGAATAAAAAGGAAATTGCCTCAGGTGTTATTAGTGCTACCTAGCTGCATTCAATGCCTAATGTTTGACATGAAGTGCACTGGCATGCATGACTCCAAAATTAATTTCCTTAGATCAAGAAACAATATTCCAGTTTGGCTCACTCTTGAAATAAAGAAGTGCCACCTGGCTTTGAGGAGGCAATTTCTTACTAATGTTTCACAAGGCAGAGGTGGGTGAGATGTTGTGATGGAAATCAAATGGGAGGGCTGAGCCCATCCGTTTTCCACCCCAAGATGAGGTGATGTTAGATCAGTTGGATTGGAGCCGACATCTGCATAGTAGACCTAGAAGATGCTCATCTTAACAACTGAAGACCTCCCCTCCTCCTTTTCCTCCAGCTCTCCTAGCTATTTGTCTTCCCTGCTAACCAATACATCACCTTTTGAAGTAGGGGGACGAAATTAGATTTTCTCTGTTATTGTTTCCTTTGCCTTGATCTGCCCTCGGTATCACTGAATGCCAAAACATTTCTAAAATGAATCCTGGAAGCTAGAGGTCCCCCCACCCCCACCCACCTTCACTACAGCTTTCCATTCCATTAGTTCACTGGTATCTTTCTCCTTCTATGCTACTGATGCACTCTTGCACACTGATTAAACACTGCAAAGAAGCAATCCTGATGGGATTGCAACATAAACTGCACCAGGTTCTTTACAGAACCTTGCTTACTTGAAGCATTTTTCAACCGAAAAGGGCTCCCAAAGAGGTTTATATATAGGAACTGATCTTTTGGCAAGGCTGATGAAATAGTCAGCTTCCCATCTCATTTCCATATAATGCTTTACAGTGCAAACAAGTCCACATGCACAGGGACAATGCTGCACAAAAATAATCCTGCCATAAGCCTCCATATGATCTTGTCATGACTTTATTTTGTTTGCAAAGTTCTATTAGCATCTGTCATGTCGAAGGAGGAGGACAGAAAGTGTATATGTACAAGCTTTCTGTTCAAAATTCTGGGGGAGCTGGCGGGGGTGGGAGGTTATAAAAAGGAAAATTGAAGTATCTTACAGATTTGATTCTGTACATTAGTAGATTACAACATGATTTGCAGATAACAGGACCATTTGAGTATCTAGCAATGTGAAAAGGGGGTGAAAATGTGATATCTGTACCATAAGTGTCTGAAGGCGGGTTCACATATTCAAATGTCTCATGGAAGCCTGCTGAAATGTCTTACAGAAGCCTGCTGAAACAAGAGATGATTTATAGGCATTAATGAAATTGTACATAAGAAGATATTGCAAGCAGAACTTCCATCCCATTTCACACATGAGTTCATATATTTCCTTGTGCACCATCGAAGCCAGTTACTTGGTAATTTCTTCCTGTAGAGTGACCTAAACATCTCAGGGAGGTATCTACCTAGCACACTCATGGTAGCTGTGATAAATTTCTCATCACTTTCTTACACTATTTTACATGTGCACTGTTGTAGAGGGTTTTTTAGCTGAGCTGAAACGCAACTTCATTACCAAAAATGCTCAAAGAGCTAGGAAATGTAGCAAAAAGGAGACAGCTGTCATAACCCAGACCATTCATGATTTATGGAACAAGCAGTGCAAATGCGGCATTCTTCAATAGTTCTTCCTCTTGGATGCTTACTGTAAGAATTTCATTGGATTTCCTTGCATGATTTATTAACTTTTTTAGATTTGTGCATGAATGGCCATCAGGATGGATAGTTGTAACAGCTGAAATAGCCAGGCATCCTTCCCCTAAAGTCATTTTGAGTTAATTGAATAAGAAACTAGAATTTTCTTCATTAGGCAAAAAAAATTTGGATCTACTCTTTGTAGAAAGAGGCTTTTTCCCCTGCTTTATAGATTTAGGTAGACAATTTCCTGAATTATATATATGAAGCTAGACAACAAAAGGCTAGTTTGTCACATGAAAAATTATAAATGTTTGATTATTAAGGAGACAAATGTAGCTACAAACTCATTCTGAAACAAACATAATAGCCACACAGTCCTTTTGTGAACGGCAGTATAAAAAAATGTAAGTTGATTTGAATTAAATAGCATTCTGTGCTTTCTCTCTGACCTCATTACTTCCAAGCCAGCCTAAAAAAATGACTATAATAACCACCATTATGTCTTTAATTAAGCAGTGCAGGATAAAGAATGAAGAGGCTGTGCAAACAAGAATCCCCTTTGTGTACGTTGATGTGAGAGATGGAATTGTTTGGAACGGCATCCTGTGTAAGGAATGTGAACAAACAAAGCTTCATCAATAATTCCAACAGATAATTTTAATAAACTAAATAGACATTATATGATCCGTAGGGATGGGAAATGAACTGGTCAGGAGTAACAAATACTGATGTTCCCAAATGTAATACAGATGATAAGAAAGACTGAGGACACCAAATGAATGGAATAATAAAATAATTCTATGCTCATTATCCCTGGAATCTCAAATATTGGCTTCAAATAATAGAAGTTAAAATAAAGTTGAACTAATCCTTTTATTTTGTTCAGGTTTGTGCCAACCTCATTCACCGGTATTTAGAGATGCATGGATCAATTAAAATCAGAGAGTAACACGTAACAGAAGGCTACAGTTAAGCAAGCAAGCGAATCCATCTCTTCAAAAGCCAAGTGAGATTTTTAAACATATATGTAGACCAGTTCTGCCTGAACAAGTGCCTGCAATGACCATGCTAGTTGGTTAGTTTCGTACTTCTACTGTCTACACAAGTTGAGAGTACTCACATTATCTACATGTGGCTATCTCAAGAACAGGCAAGTGGTTCCCCCTCTTTTAAAACTTACTTTATATCTATCAGCCTTACCAGGTAGACCAGCCAAGAAACACAACCAGATGAGCTAATTCTACTTTATTGTAAGGCTACATTAACAGAATCTTGCAAGTCTGAAAGTACAATTCTTTCTCCATCTCCTTTATACCCCCAGAAATTAGGGAGGGTCCCTTCTGAGCCTCTTGCCCTGCCCACTACCCAACTGTGGGCTATGCTGTCTCTTATCTGACCATTCCCTAGGCACCATCTTTGGGCCCCGTCTCCCAAGGTCATTCCCACATACCATTACATCATCTTCCATAACCTTATAATGCACCCTCTCCTTCTGGAGCATACCATTGATGGTTAGATACAGGTCAAATAACCTTTCTGTACTGTACTGCTGGTTGCCGCTGGTTGCTCAGTTTAAGAAATAGCATTGCATGTGTTGAGGCATCTTTGTTTAGCTACTATGGAGCAAGAAAGAGTTGAATGTTTTGTATAGCGTTTAGAAGAACCAACACAGTAAAGACTAAGAAAAATGAAAAGTTGGGAATGTATTCATTTTTGTACCCCACAAGTGATATTTTATACAAGGCTTTTTCCACTTCTGTTTTTTATTCAGTGCATCAGCCATGTATCACACCCCACCAAGTTCTTGATAAAATCTGTTCTTCTGGCATCTCCTCTTGATAAAATTGACTGTCCTGCAATGACAGGATCATCCTATTATGACTTTATATCACGCTGTGAAAAGCTTCACACATTCACTTCTGGACTCTTTTTATCTCAGCATGATATTTTTATTGCCGTGAAAAGAGCAAAATGGGGTATTATTTTTTCCCTCTACCAATACACAATCACAGTTCCAGTAAACTAGTCATGCTTCCTATCTGTTGAAAAAGATGTGGAAGAAACATAAGCCTTGTATACGTTCCTGTGTATTATGTCCTATACTGGCTATGGGGTGCTAGTTAGGCATGTTGGAAACCTCAGTCCAACCCATTTAGTTGGATTACCAGGTTGGAAAAGGTCAAACTATATGCAACATCTTAAGCAGACTTGGGCAACCTCAGGCCATTGGGGGCCGTAATAACCAAATGTTGACATGCACAAGGGAACATCATCTTGATGTTATTAAGAAGAGCATGGCTGGGAATTTCAGTCCTGGGAAAGCTCATTGATTGTAAATAATTTCTAAATCTTAAAGGAGTCTTTCCCATTTGGAGAGATAACTTTCTGCCCCCCCAAATGGTGGGATGTTGCTCCCCCCAAATTCAGCAATACAAACGATGTGGGCTCTCAGGACAGTTTGCAGATCATGGGTGGTTTATCACTATGCTACATAAAGAGCTCTTTTTTCTTTATCTACCCTGAATCCCCTACTTTTTGTCTTCTTTGGATGACTCCAATAAAACCAATTCCTTTTCCATGTCCTCTTCTCCTCTTAGCCCACTTCTAGTTCAGAGATCCATAAGTTTTTAGACATTCTGTGTTTCCTATCATAAATATCAAGATACAAACAGCCAGATTGAAGGGATGGATGGATGGATGGATGGATGGATGGATGGATGGATGGATGGATTTACTTATTGCAAGAACAGTTTTGAAAACCTTGCTTTCTTTCTCTCTAAATAACAGAATAAAAAAAGACAGAGAGAGAAAAGCACAAAGGATAAATAAAAAATAATGCATCAGATGCTAAGCTGGAAATCACATAAAATCCCTTGGGCATTTACCTTTGAAAAGGAGATTGGGAGATTTGAGGGGCAGGAACATTTAGAGGGGGACCAGAGTTTTTCAGAGTGATTGAACATCTAGATAAAAGAATTGGGACAAGCAAAAAGCTGTGCGAAAACAGGGACCCCAGAGGCAGTTTGGTTTTTACACAGAGAGAGAGAAAGAGAGAGAAAAGAAATACATATATTCTTCAAAGCAGATGGAACGATTCAAGGTCTGTAAGACTTAGGGACCAAAAAGCATCCAGTATATCTTTTCTTAATTGACTCAGGAGGGGGGTGGTCCCCTTGGTTACAGCAATTAGGCAATACCTAATGCACGACGTTTCTTTATAAAAGATTGCTTTTCAATAAATTAAGCAGGAACTTTCTGCTTGTTTGCATGAATCCATATCTATAAATATAATGTTCTCAGGGTTCATGGATTCAGAGCCCCAGTAAAATGCTTCACACTAATTGTGGAGACACAGCAATATCAAGGAGATAAGAATATATCAAGCAGGCTGTATTCATTCTAGCTCACAGTGTAATCTAAATCACTGAGTGATAAGGCTTCTCAGTTGCCCAGGGAGCCTATAGCAGATCTCCACTGCAGCAGTTTAATATCCCAGTGCAGATAGGAATTTATGAATGGCATCCATATAATCTGAAGAAGGTTTAGGCTAGGATGTTGTCTGTTACTTTGGGCCTTCCTTTAAGTGAAGAAGTGGGATATTGTCAGGCCTAGCCCAAGGAACTCCAGGAGACCATGTAGATTCAGTTCAGCAATGTTTATTAGCTACAACCTCTAGCAAGAATCTTCCCAGACTGAAACCTCAGTTCCCAAAGTCAGCCAGTCAAAACAGAGTGAATTCCTCAGGGAGGTGCCAGCCTCATCCTCTTATCTCTTCCTCGCCCCTCAGGAGACGAAAGAGCATGTTTCCCTCCCTGAGTTTGGCCTTCATAATTCCATTCCATCACAGATATAAATCTAATATGGAAATAGACATAAATATCATTGGATAAACATTCTGTTGCTGATTCAAAATGCAATTTGTTGTAAAACTGAATCGAAATTTAGCACAAATAATTTGTCCATTGATTTCAACGGGATTTAAGTGGGATTGACAGTGCAATCTATGTAAGTCTAGTGATTTTATTTCTAATGACAGTTTCAATTTTCACTCCTATCTGGAAACAACTGTCGTCTAAGAAAAAGCGCTGAATCTGGCATCTATATAGCATTTTTTAAATGTTCAAATTGCTTTTCACATATAGGAAGAGCCATAGTAGCAAACCACAGGTTTTGGGTACCAAAGATCCAAGGTCAATACCTTACATGCTTATCTGAGTCAATATAATTCAGAAATAGAGAACCTCCAACACGTAGTCTTCATCTAGCCTCCAAGACTGACCCATCTAGCCTTATCCATCTCCCAGCCCTACTTCCCCTAAGTCCTTCCTTCGCTACAGAAACACCTCGGCCAATGTCTTCTGTTTTAGCCTCAGAGATGAGAAAAGGAAAAGGTCAGCAACAGCCCCAGCTGGTGAGCCTACAGGCCAAGCTGTGCTTCATTTATCGTGCATCTTTCCCAAAGTGAAGAGATTTGAACAACTGAAGGAAAGCCAGCCTAATGGCTGTTCCACCTGGGAACACCCACAAGAAGCTTCTCTTCTTTCTGCTTACCGAAGGAAAGCTAGGCAGCTCCTTTTGTCCAGAGAAAAGATTGGTGGGATATTTATTACTGACAGGGCTTTTGTCTCTGAATTTCCACCTCATGAAATCATCAGGCATGTGGATTAAGTGTCCTTGAGTCAGTTTCAGCTCCCTATCTCTGGTATAAACAACATGACATAAACTGACCAATGGTATGACTGGAACTTGAAGGGGGAGCTTTTTATGCTCCTCTTCATATTGTAGTAGCAGACTTCCAGCAATTCCTAAATGCAGAAAAGTATTTTTATCTTTGTGTTAGAAAGGTCTAGACTCAGTGTCTTGACAAAGGTCATTTCCTGAACTTATGGCTGAGGTGAATTTTGAGCTGGGCTTTCCAGGTGACAATTCACAGAGTGAGTCACCCTGCAGGCTACTGCAGGCTGTCATGCTCTTAAGGCAAGGTTGAATATTGCTTCCTTTACAGAGTTTTAAAAGGGTATTTTAAGTGTTAGATATTTAGAGATGGAATTCTCACAGCAAGTCTTTAGAAAGGATTACTGCATGCAAAGGCAGCTTTTTTCCAGCTATTTAAGCAATTAGGGATAGTAGCTTAAGCGTGCTAGGAAGTGTTCATTTGAACCCACTTAGATTTAATATCTAAGTAACATATTTTAGATCAGACTTGGTGACAGCTACAGTGAACAAAGTATAGAAATGAGAACTCTGGTGCTTTGAAGAATGGAACAGAAGTGGGAATTCTTGCAAGCACAGCTTTCTATCTATGGCACATTCTTGCAGTGTCAAGCAGAGTTATGTCTGCCCCCTCCCTCCCTCCCCCCAAAAAGCAGTCACCCCTTCCTTTTCTTTACAGTCTATGGGCACCTGGTTAGCAGTAACAAATGGCTCAAACTTCAGAGCACCACCTCCCTGGCCCACAAAGGGGAGCCACTTCCACTTTCACAGTTGTGGATGTAACAAAACAAAACAAAACAGATGGGGGAGGAGGACTGCATCTTCAGAGAACTCCCAGAATTGTATTTTCCAACTGTTTATATGCTGAAGTCTAACAAATAATTTTTGTAAGGCAGGCTTATAATTTTGAAATGAAAACAACTGACAGTATCTACAGCAGGGAGATTGGTAAGATTAACTGGGCCCAATAGCTGACCTTAGCTAATTTATTTTCTTGTTTTTCAGGCTCTATATTTTAACTTGAATCTACCGGACAGGCTGGAAGGTTAGAGGAAGAGACCAAACTTCTGCCCAAGGGGGGATATCTTGCCTGCAGCAACCCAGGCAAGATATTTTGTTATCTGTTTGTCTTCAATTCACATGTAGGGTGTGTTCTCATGGCATGCTAGTCCATGGCTAATTAATACTCTAGTTTACTCAATTAACCCAGTTCTTTGAGTTTCCAGAGTACATTGAACTATGAATTAACTATACAGGCCAGGTTGATACAATATGCTAGGTTCATATATGATTGGCTAAATTCTAGTTTAGAGTGTTGTGCAAGCCCCGTCATTGAAACCATCTGGAATAGCAGCTAAATTCTGGTTTGACACTGGGAATGTAGCATGTCAAAAGTCATAGGTGCAACATCATTTCATAAAGAATGCAAATTATGTAACAGCATCGTGATGCATTACAATTCAATCCATCAATGGTAATGGCATTATGATGTAAAAGTATACAGTGGGTAATCTGCATGACTTGTGGGATGATGTCATGACACACATGATGTCATTTGCCTGCCTTACCCCCATGGACACCCATTCCAACAGTGATGGAACTTACTTCCTTCTTGTCTGAAGGCATGCACAACTCATCTGTGGCATGGGCGGGGGGGGGGGGATGGTTCAGGAAGCCATATGGTAGTTTTGCAACTGCCATTTCCCAGCATACATTTCTTTAAACAGTTTTCCCATTCTGCTTAATAGTAGGGCAACGTCTGACAGCACAACACATTTATTTTATTTATTTATTTAAAGCACATTTATATAAAAGATATTAATGGGAGTAGGCCCAGAAGCAATTTCTCTTGTGACAGACAAGAAGGAAGCTCAGGACACATTGTTTGGGAGAAAATACCTTTAACATGCTTTAGTTATATCTGCTATATTTTATTTTCTGGGAAAGGGAATAAAAATAAAGCTTTTGGTGTTAAAGCTGTCAGATCAGGGCTGCAAAATTCGAGATGATCACTAGATAGCAGTGAAGAGTTACTGTTGTCTGTATTTTTCTATTGCCATCTCAACCTAATGATCATTGGGATTGTTGCAGCCCAGATCTGGCAGCCCTAGTTCATGTGATATCGTATCTCTCCATACTCCATTCAAGATACATATTGGCTGCATTCATTAGAGTCTGTGGTTAGGGATGGACAAGATATCTTGGGTCCTGAACTGAAGGACAAGACCTACAGAAGTTGACTGTACTAGCAACTGAACTTTACTTTCACATTGGTAAATGTGTCTGCAGCCTCCACCTCACTTAAGAAGAGCATAAAATTTAGGGGATCTAAAGTTTCTGAAATCTAAAGTACTATAGAGAGGAACAGTAAAATGGCTATCATGGCTGTCCCTTCATAACACCTGCCTTCTGTGATGCCTTGGAATGGGAGGATAAAGATAAGAAGAAAAATGTAAATATTAAACCAGACGTTGTGATCATAGGCTCCGTAAACAATTTTCAAGATGGAGATTGCAGACTGAACAAAAGAGCCATTTGCAAGTGTTGGAGGTATCAGATTACAAGTGCTGAAATCAGAAAAAATGTCTGCATGTGAGATGTGCCCCCTGCTTCAATAAAACATAGAGGCTCCTGTGCTAGTATGCTGCAAATATAACAAGGAATATGAGAATCTTATCTCAGCAAACCCAAAGGTTATTTTTAAGTTGTACATTGGGCAAAAGAATTCACTGAAATTAAATTCTGTATTATTGCCTATGGTTAGAGACAGAAGGTGAAACTTCAAATTAAACTTCAAATGAATTTGCAGTCTTTGTTACTGGTTATAGTTTACCAGAGGCTGGCAATTCAATACCCACCAGTCCATAAAGAGATACCTTACCCAGTTACACATAAACACACATACACACTTAAAGAAAATAAGTTTTTTTATATATATATTTGGGGGAAATTCATGTAGCAATGCTGAACTCTCTCAAGATGCTTGCATTCTCATGTGAGATCTCAGGACATTTTTGCAAATTTGCATGAGATATTTTGATATTTCAGCAATTCTATATAAGATCCTGGGTGAGGTTTTGGAGATTTCGTATATTGAAAGCTCAGGTGAAATGATCAATTTTATGAACTTGCAAAACTTTGGCCTTAAAAAAATGGATAGTTGAGTCATTGCACAAAATCACGTTGGCTGGAAAAGGTAACCTCCTGCATTTTATCCACCAGGGTACAAATTCAATCTTCACATTAACAGGTAGGTTGAACTGTTTATGGTGAACTAATGAAAAAACTGTCTGTGCTATATATTTTTTCTGGTCCTACAGTCTCTCCCAGCAGAAGACTCAAGAAGAGGAAATCAAGTTCTCCCTGATAGAAGAACTGACTCTTCAGGCCTATTTTATTCCCACAGTAGATGCAGGTCTTAAACCCAATCAGGCTTCTTACCCTCTTAGGTGACTTATCTGGAGCCTGCTGAACAGTGCTAATGAGAAATTTAGGGTCATGTAATAAAGCAAACTTTTAAAATGCAATGTTGACTTCTATTTACAAGCCGGCGTAGAGGGGAAAAAAACCTCATCCATGCTCTGCCTTCGTAATACAATTTATATATTGGAGGGGAGAGAGAAAAACAAACAATGCTTGGATTGATGAGAGGTTACTTATTGTTGTATGCAAGTATGAGATGAAGAAAGCTGTCATATCAGTGCCTAATGTACTGAATAATGGCCTTCTTCAATGAGTGCCTTTGCATTGTTCACATAATGACAGATGCAGGGAATTAATTTCTTTTAGCATGAAATGTTTGCTGGAGATAAGGCCTGAAATAAACACCAGCATACAACTGCAAAATGCCCCGAAACTGTTCCTTGGTGACAAATTACTGCCAAGGAATCTGGACCCATCCACCGAAGTGACACTAACTGAATTTATTAGACAGGTTATATACAGAGAAAGCATTGTTATTTTTCCCTCTCAGCCTTATTGCAGACCTGATATTTGCCAGCTTAGAATGCGGATCTCAGATATGAAATGCTGACAGAAAAAACTATTAAAAGATATAATAATAATAATAATAATAATAATAATAATAATAATAATAATAATAATATCAACTATATTTATTTTTGTTTCATTATGGATTTTATTGTCTTTATTCTTGTTGTATAATCTTCCTAGATAACACTTGTTATCAGGTCAATTTTAAAATGTCTAATAATTAAAATGAAGCAATCCATGGATAATCTATGAAGGACAGCTAACAAGCTTATAGACCATACATGCTTATAACTTTATTTCTGGAATCCTCCTCCTCCTCTCCCTAGGATTAAAAACTCAACCAGCTATAACAGTGTCAATGGAAGGGAGAGGGCAAGCTGTTTCAGATTGTTGAGTTTCTTAGAGAAAGGCAAAAGTAATCAGGATCCAGGGATCCTCCAGCGATCCAGGGATCTGACCCCTCCTCATGTGCAGGGAAAGCAAACTGACAAGGCTTCCCACTCTTTCCCTGACATACTGCTGCAGAATGCCGAGTTCCTACTACCAGTTGGTAATTCTGTGTCAAAATCTATTGTGAATTTGCTGGGGATGAAGAATGCATGACTTCTGTTCTCTGACCAAATCTGATCACCACCAACTACAATCTGCTGTTGAGAATATTGTATGGTAATTGGACTACAGGCTACATAGGTTGTCAGTATGGAGCAAGTAAAAAAGGTGAGCCCCAAAGCCTCACTACAGGCAGTGCTCCTGTGGTTCAACCTAGGATCTAACAGCTACTTTAATAATAATATATAATATAGCTGCCTTCTAATTGACTGAAACTTTTATTCTGCTAGGAAGGAAGGAAGGAAGGAAGGAAGGAAGGAAGGAAGGAAGGAAGGAAGGAAGGAAGGAAGGAAGGAAGGAAGGAAGGAAGGAAGGAAGGAAGGAAGGAAGGAAGGAAGGGCTTATTTTTTCCTACCTCATTCTAAGCGTGTTAGAAATTTTTCTGAATTTCTTTTGGTGGTCTTTGGGCTCTTGTCAAGCAGGATCTTGCCTGCCAGGAGGAATTTCATCCTCTAGCAATTATGAAAGCTAATATGGGTGGTAGGAAGTAGTTGAGCTGAAGAATCCTCTACTGCACACCCTGATTCCCAATGGAGGCCCTCATCATCACCCATATGTATGAAATGGCTTTGTCCGTAACTTTCAGAGGGATTGCAAGAATTGAGGCATCATATCACACTGCTAGAGAGTGTACTAATAGAATTCCAATCCTACTTTGTCTGTGGAGATAGGCATCACTCAATAACTAACATTGCTAACTTGGGCAATTGGGTGTATTGCCCTTCTGCAATTCTACTGACAGCTCACTGCTGTGTTCTTCCCAGTTTTCCAGAAAGGGAAGGGCCATACCTTGGAGACTGAGAGAGAGGATAAGAACCTATTTTCAGCCCAATTATGAGGCTCACCATTTCTTCCAATAGTGTCCAGGCATCAGCAAAGGAGGACTGTCTGGGCAGAGAAGGTTTAAGGAACTGTGTAGCTTCACATTGTCTCCTGCAGAATTTCAACTTGAATTAATTCAAACAGAAGGGAGAAGTACAGTTCATGCAAACAATGAATACTAACAAAGCATATGGAAAAGCTAGAAGAAAGAAAGAAACCTGGGTGCTTTTCCCTTTCATGAAAAACCTTAAGCATTATTTTGTAAAAATGTTTGACTAAGCCATTGCTGCTATACCTATTCCATTATTCCTACTATTCTGTTTAGTTAAAGAGATGGGATTCACCAGTAATTAATATGCAAACATATCAGAGCAGAATTTCAAATATCATGAGATTTTGAACTATACTAAAGCAAGATTGATTTTGATATAAACATATAAAATATTGGCACCCACACCATGATTCAAAATCATATGGTGCCTGAAATATTTGACAATCACAATAAAATCTCTTGTTCAGCAACAGGTTTGATTAAAAATTATCATCTCTTTCAAGCAATGAACAACTCACAGTTAATTAGGATGAAATTGTACCATAACATAACACAACCCAAAACATTGTATGGTTAATTTCTTCAAGTGTCAGCAACTTGTGTTGCTAATTTCTCTTCTATTTCTTTTATTTCAAGATCATCTGCATTGTATATTGATCCTTTTCAATATTAACAAATCCTCCATTGGGTTGGTTTCTACAAATTTTATCAAGAAATTCCTATTTACTTGCTGCTCACTTCTAAAATGTTCAGTAGGCTTTCATACTGATCCCATTGACTTCAGTGGACCTCTGGGGTGATAGTCTTTCTATGCCTGCCTGGATAAACATTCAGAGCAGGCTAAGAAGACATAATGTCTTCTGTGGATGACAGAAAACAGTCACCTTCCTTTCACCATTTTTTGGTTTAATTTTAGTATTTTCCCCCCAGTGATTTAAATGAATTTGAATCAGCTCATTAGTTTCCAGTCTGGTGTTGAACACAATGACTCATCCATAAATTAATATTGCCTACCCTGAACTACGCTGCTGTCTAAATCACTTTAATCACTGGGAAGAGTCACAATCCCAAGAAAGACGGCTATATTCAAATGAATTCTGCAACAGTTCATTAGGTAATGGTGTAATTTATGTAGCCAGGGTCAGCAAGTGTTTTTGTGCTCCAATTTAAAATGGACTAGCTACAAAATCGGAGCAGCTGCTGAAAGGACAGTGAAGTAGGTACTTCTGTCTATGTATGTCTGCCATAGGCAAACAATAAAAAAGAGAGAGGGTTTTGATCAGAAGAGGGCCTGAGATGGCAAACTGTATAATAAATCAAGATTTAGTTCAAAGCTCTGTGGGATTTTTTCTTTCTATCATATCACTGCTTAACATCTTACAAAATAAAATGACTTGGCTCTCAACAACAACTAGTTTGGGTTTTTTAGGACCAAGATGCAATATTCAGAGGAGCTTGGGCTGAAGGCCTTGTTGAATACCAAAATAATTTGCACATCTTTATAAGTCACTTTGGTCTAGAATTTTCTAATGAGAGCATGTTTCCTTTTAAATGCTGTATCACTGAGTCAGGTACTATAGTTTTTCCCTTCAGTACAGTCACCAATCATGTAGCCTGAATTTGTTCATACTTAAATAAATATACAGGTAGTCCTTGACTTACGACCACAATAGGGACCAGAAAATTTGTCACTAAGCAGTGTGGTTGTTAAGTGAGGCATCACGTGACCACACCAATTTTATGACATTTTTTGTGGCGGCCATTAAGCAAATCACTGTGGTTGTAAGGTGAATCACATGGTCATTAAGTGAATCACACAGTTCCCCATTGATTTTGCTTGTCAGAATCCAGCTGGGAAGGTCACAAATAGCAATCACATGACCCCAGGATGCTGCAACCATCATAAATAGATGCCAGTTGCCAAGCACCTGAATTTTATCATGTGACTGTGGGGACACTGTGATGGTTGTAAGTAAGAGGTCGCTAAAGTCATTTTTTTCAGCCCCGTCATAACTTCGAATGGTCACTAAACAAATGGTTGTAAGTTGAGGACTACCTGTAACTTCTCTGGCTTGGATGGGAGAAAGATTTTGGATTCTTCCAATTTCCAAAAAAGTTGAATGGAATGAAGAGAACTTTCTTGTTCAATACGGTTGCCAAGCAAGGCCTATTCTACTATTAAGCAGAATGAGGCAGCCTTGTCAAGCAGCAGAGTTCCCATAAAACAGTAGCATTTGTCAATCATCTGATTACCTGAATACATGCTTATCGCCCTTAGATAAGAATTCAGTTCAGTGTCTGATAAGTTAAACCAGCTCTTTATTTTCAATACGACAGGACAAGATGGTTTTCTCTACTGGGAATGGTTGAACTTACTGAATTTGGCTGGTGCAATTGGTAAGAAATGATTTAGTTCTTTAAATAAGATCTTAATAAAATGTGCAGATTTTTCCATAAGCCAAGCAGAAAGACCTGGATATTTTTAAAAACTGAATGCAGGTCAGGGTGGGAAGTGGGGAAGGAATTAACAGATTTGTTCATTTCTACATCAAGGACACCATCTGGATTTTCTTCCCCAAGTATCAAAATATCTTGGTCAGTCTTCTGCATCCTGGAGTTTTATTTTTATGTTTTTTAAAATCCTAAGTGAAGCAAAAATGGGACTCCCAGCATCACAGTTTTTATTTCTTCCCTGATCTATTCTGCTTCAGGGTTGCAGCCTGGTAATCCTGGTTTCAAATTCACTGTTGCCAGCATCTGCTTTTGTTAAGGAATTGGTATCAAATTTTATCTTGGATATTAAATACCAAAATGTCTTCTCTTTTTTTACACTAACCCAGATGATAAGGCACCAGGATTTTTCATAGCCCAATTTATTTCTAAGAAAGTGTGGAGAGTGGTGGAAAAAGTTGGCATCGATACATCTGTGCTTTCCTAAGGCATTTATAATGATCCGTAGGTTATGTGATATTCTTTTCCAGTATAAATGTGCTCCAGCTTTAGTTGGCCTAATAAAATACACTGTTCTCTCCCCTTCCCCCGCCCCCAGCTAAGTGTTCATGTTTCTGAGTCTAATAAGAAGCAAGTTAACTGAGAGACAGTAGGTTCTATGTATTTAAAACATGCAATAATTAACCTATCACAGAGGTTTACTCTCAGGTAAGTAAGCCAGGCATTTTCAAAAGCAAAAAACCTGAGTAAGCTCAGGTGAGAAGTATAAATCTCTTCTCCTAGATGTAGTCCTTGCCTCATTATTCACTTAAATCCTATGTAAGTGATTAGTGCATTGCAGGTTTACGTTATGGTACCAGGCAAACTGACCCTTTGAGTCTAAATTCATTTACAGGGAAGTAAAGCCTACTGATTACAATTCAATTTTCTATAGTAAGGGCGTATGGATATGGGCAGTGTTTTAACGGTGTTCCCACTTACAGCAGGTGGGAAGTGGATGGGGGAAAGGCCTACTGGAAGAATAGCTCCAGAGTTACAGTGGATGCTGCTTTCTGCTTTTAAATGTATAGACTAACTGGAGGCATTTAGGAAGAGTACATTCATTGCATTTACAATTGTATTTTTCTACAAGCTCCCTTGCACCATTTTATTCTCCTTGCTATGTCCAGGAAGTCTTCAATTTCATGCTGTAGAAAATGGGAGGATGGAAAATAAAGGAGAAAGTGAGCTAGAGGATGAGTGTATGTAAATTTGCTCACCTGAATGTTCCTGTGTGTTGCTTGAATTATCAAACGAGGGTGCATTCTTTGCATTGTAAAATTGCTTTGCTTGTTCTCAATGATACCAGAATGTACATGTGCCGCTGTAGCATCATGCTTTCATATTTCGTGTATGATCCCTGTTTGGCTGGGATCGTCTTACCTGAAAGATATAAGCACTTGTACATTTCATTCCCTACAGGAGACATTTCCTATGCCCAAAGCATCACTTTGGTTATGAAATTGAAACAGGTTGATATGTAATGCAGCTCTGCAGGGAAAGACCTTCAGATGAGGTTATTCCTTGAATGTAAAGACAAAAGACAAATGCATATTCAGAAGGTGAAAAAAGGGGGAGGGGAGGGAATTTTGCAGTATTATTATAAGAAAAAAGAATTTAGGCAAGGAATCATATGAATCCAAGGAGAGTCAGACTATCTCTTCTGGAAGCAATGATAGAGACCTTACTGTATGCCTAGGCTTCTTGTAAGCAGTTCTAGGGATCCATTTGTTTCTTATTCTGAGTTTTCATTTTATTGAAAGACTTGGTCTTGGAACCTTGAACTTCATTATAAATAGTAGCTATAGCAAAGCCAATTAATGAAAAAAGTCTGCTTTCACTTAGGTCTTGTTGCTTTCAGTGGGAATTAATTTTAATGCTTCATAACTGGATTGCAGTCAGTCCCAGTTTTGCTGAATAGGCCTATCCAGTTACAGATAGAGTCAACTTTATATACTCATATACATGTGATAGTGTTCAGATTATTCTACATGGGTCAGCTCTTAATCTAATATCAGTAAACAATTATACTGAAGTTGATGATCTGCAAGATGCAAGACTTCAAGTTTTTGTTTTAATTGCAAGCTGATTTTGGTTTAGCCACTGGCTATTTTTATATGTCACCCACCTGGCTGCTAAATGAGCTTCTTTTCGTACACCTTGGTTGACAGGGCTTCATATTTCAGACTGCAGATTTGAATAATCTCAGGTCTTCCTTAGGGAAAAGAAACTGTCACATTTTCTATATAATGAACAGTAATTTTGTGGCATGAGGAACTGTGTGCCGTATTACACTGCAAGGGGACTGGAGAAAGGGAGAAACACAGAGAGAAAGGTATGGAAATAGCAAAAGCCACCTGATCTAGACTGCATAATGTCAGCTACAGGTTATGACATCTCCTCTAATGAGCAACTGAATGGTAGTTTTTGACACCTCTCTTGTTTTATTAAATATTAGCTTTGCCTAATTTTTATACACCTTCACTGAATTTTCCTAGAGGAAGAAAATATCTGTTTTCACCACATTTTAGGGCTGCATATTTATGACAGAGCCATCAGCAGCTTAAGGATGTTTTTTGTTGATTATTCATTGAAGAAATATATATTTCCATATATTTCTATCTTTCAAACCATTTGGTGATTACCATTAGACTCCATTTGGACCTATTAAGGTTCTGGAAAGCAATGTTCAATTTAATACATCAAACCTGTAGGTCATCATTAGGACTATCTTTATTAAAGCCCTTTCATTAGGACTATCTTTATTATTAGCCCTTTCATTGTCATTTTTTCCCCCGAAGAGTCTGTTACCTTTCTATCTTATCTATTAGAATTTGCTTTCATTTATGAAACAGTCTCCTCCTAACAGTATCAGGAGGTTTACTCTTTGTCAGAATAAAATCCCACTGTATATAATGGGATATAAAATATCCCTTGGCCAGGATCCCTTATTTGAACCCATTGTTGTGAGCATCTGCTAAACAAAGGTGGGAAAGGGAAAAGAGGTGACTTCCAATCATTCCCATTTTCTTCTTTAATCTATTGTAGCCAAGAAAATTTCCTCCAGCATATTCCAGAATTAGGATAAAAGGATTGCAGGGAGAAAACAAAAGCTAGGAAAAAAATACTTTCGCTCTGTTGTCAGTGGGAATCTCCAGTGATGTCAATCCTACCGATGAGTAGAAAAGCACCACTTTCATAGACCTCTAGATAGAGTTCCAGGTAAGGTTTACTTATGAGTTACTACAACATTTTTTTCTTTTCCTCATCATATTAATGATTATTTTATTGATTAATTCTGTGCTTAAAGAAAGCTTTTGATGGCAATTCATCTGTTTTCACTGAGATGGAATTTTTTTACAGGAAATAACACTGGAAAATATAAGTTTCCTCCAGGAAACCTATATCCCTTAGGTAGATACACATTGCAGTACAAAAGAGTAACAACAACATTTCTGTCTTATTTTCCCTCCTTCCCCAAAAAAAGAAGTGGATCACAAAAATAAATAATAGTTGTAGTATAGGAAAATCAAGTTAAAATTACCATGCTAAAAGAAGCAGCAGAAATGAAATAAAAATGAAACAAAGTAACAATAAATAGAATTTACATCTCAGGTGTTCTCAAGAGAAATTATAAAGACTCATTAGTTTCAATAAGAATTGTTTGGGGCTTGATCAATGGAAGGGATAATGATTTTATAGAAGGAGTTATATTTCATTCTCAACCACAAGATTAATACACACACACACACATATTTAGAATTCTATTACTGCACTTTATCAGCACAAACATAATGATAGAAGTATGCAACCAATAATAAACACACACGCAAGTTCTCCAAACAAATCTCACATATTTAACTTGGCTTCTAGAAAAGCTGTTGTTCAATCATATAATTTTCTTGTTTGGCAGATTTTCAAAGTTTTCCTAATATAGATTGATCTGTAATTTCAGCCCCCACAGCTGTGGTTTGGTATTAATTCTGTCTGCTCATGAAACCGATCTACATAATAAGAAACTGAAACAATGGCTTTTTAGGTGGTTGTTTTTTTCCTGGTTCATTTTACAGTTAAGGAATACTATGCCTTGTAGTCTATAAGTGTAAATAGAAAAATACAATAACTACTTAATGCACATGATGCCCTCTAGCTATGTAGAACTAGTGTCTAGAATGTTGTGCTGGCTGGGGATTCTGGGAATTGCAGTCCCCAAACTTTGAAAGGGTGTCAAAGTGGGGAAGGCTACCAAGGGTAAGTAGAAAATTTGCAGAATTCAGCTCATCAATTATTCAGTTACACATGGAATTGCTTATATCTAATATTAAAAACGTACTTGCTAGGATTACGGATGTAAACCTTTCCATTATCCAGGATGGGTGTGAATGGGCTGCATTGCTATTCTCCCCCCCCCCCCCCCAAAAGGCCACTTCATAAAGTAAGTAAAAATACAAAACAACAGTAATGGTATTTTAGTTGTTTTCTGTGATATTTGGAAAGATGGTAGATAGAGTGCTTGAAAAAAACAGTGTCTCAAAAACACTGCATATGCTTTGTCAAATTGGTGTTTGTGAAGTCTGATAACACCTGTTGGCTTGGCAGCTCAATCCAGAATAGGGTCTAGGGCGCACGGCCCTTCTGGGGAATTGTGTCCCCTCGCCCAAAGTTTATGCCCATGTCAAGGATGGAAGCCATCTTAAATACAGATCACTGCTCAATATACTTAGGGTTGCATTATCAAAGTTGAAATGTTCAGTCAATCAGCAGTAGTCACAGATTATGCATCTATTCCTGGATTATTATTCCACTATTACAAATCTCCTGTATTTGTATATCAAAATCTTATTATATATTAAAACATTTGCATCTCAGTGTGAAGATGCTAGTGCCTTCATATGTTCTTTGTAACAGACATTTTACAAATGTATCTTCTTTATCACACACCTTGCCCCCAAATTATAGTCCCCATATCTTGGAAGAAGAGAGGAGTTCAGCTGTTGAGTTTAATAGCTCAAGGTATGTTATGGATCATAAGACATCCTTGACAAGTTTGTCTAAACAGGTAGCCAAAAAACAGCTTGTTTTATAGTCTACTTTATTTTGGAATGAACAACCAGAATTAATCTGATAAAGACATCAGATTAGATCCAATTAGATTGTTGTTTGATGGTTAAAAAAAAGCAGTAGTCTGTTGTGGTTATGACTTTGTTTTGTAATATTCTTCTCCCCACAACCCCATATCCAAAACAGCCTCTGGAAGTTTTGGACTTCAGTTTCCATAATACCCCTCCATTAGTCCTGTTGGTTGGAAGTTTAGGAATAAAGTATGATATGAATCAGGCTTACATGGTTTGCATAAAGTGCACCTATATGAACCAGTGACTGCCAATGACTACTTACAGACATGGCCACTATGACATACTGTATGCTCATGCAAGTTCCAGATAGAACATGTTGCAATCAGTTCATTTTGCTTGATTCCCCTTTGTCTTGTGGATCCTGCTTCCCTCATTCGGATCTGGGCCTAAAGCAACCAAAATTACCCTGTTAATATTAGATTCTAGATATTTCTGTATACATATTAAAAGAAGAAACTTCAAAGTGGGTATGAACAACGAGAGGCATTTGCTAGTGTTCTTTGTTTCATAACATGAGATGTATATTTTTAATTAATATGATAGGCCTATGTCTACTAGACTTTTTTCTAGCAATGGCAATAATAAACCTTAAATATCAGCAACTGATCCTTGTTTTTCTATTGTGTAGCTTTTATTAGCCTGCAATTTATTGCTCATCTAGTTACTTTGTTTATTCATGTAGCTTAGTTTGAATTTGATAAAGATTGCCACCCTCCTTTCAAGTGATTTTCAAGATATTAATTTAATTGCACTAAATAATTGAACTGTTTTGCATATACAAATAACAATTTATTTTGTTACTGCACAGGGTTTTTTCTCTCTTTCCCCATCCCTATTTCCATCATAAGTAACATACAACTGAGATTTGATTAATCAGCACTAGTAACAGATGCTAAGAGTCAAGGCTGCATTAAAGCTTTGTGAATCAAAGATGGGCTGTGCTACTAAATATTCATTAAATTTTAGATTTTTAGCATAGTTAAATATTGACGGCTGTTATTTTCCTCATGTCCCCTGCTGCTCTGTATCATTCAGTTTGAAAGAGAAGCAGTGATGTGGTATGTTGTTCTTCCATTGTATTTCCATTTTTATGTATGCAGCTTGCTTGCCCTGATGAAGCTCTGCAGGTGTCCTTAAAAAGAAACAGAAGTTGCTTCTTTAACTGTCAGATAGGCGTATTGTGAAAGATTTCTATTGCAAATAGGCCTAAATCACCGATCCAGAGCAGTTATTATTAAACTAACAAGGTGCTTACTAAATTATGAGAAGGGTATTGGTTCTACCTGAATGGGCAAATCAGTCTAGGTCTACTTTTCTTTATTTTATTTTTGTTAGAGTCTGGTATTTCCTTCTTAGTCTCATAGGACAGATACTTTGGGCCCATTTTCCCCAGACTGCATATTGTCATTCCATTATTTCCAAGATAGTAAGTTGGACATGTATTAAAGCTGAAAACTAGAGGACGCTGACCTGGGAAGAAGTTCCAGTAAACCCAAAGACTCTTGTTTCTGAGAAGGTAAGCATAGGATTACAGATCCGGTTTAGCTGTACTTCAATACTACATAAATCAATAGGAGTTAAATTATGAGTAATTCTTCCCTGTAATTTCAATTGGATTGAAGCGCAATTAATTCAGTCTGAATACATGTTTGTTTGCTTATTTTGGCTTTTCTATCACTTCATTTTGATCAATCTCATATCTGATTGGTATGCTTTTTAGCTTCTTTTAACCAATTCTATTCCTAGCTTTGCAATTTTCTGCCATTTCCATAATTTGAACTATATTAGCTCTTAGCTATTACAATAGGACTGAGATGTGAAAGTCAGAAAAATAATTATTAATATTAGAGAAATATGTTGCTTGTACAGAAATAATATAAACCTGAAGGTAGGAACATTGGAATATAGGAAACTGTTTTATACTGAATCAGATCATTCAGCCTCCCAGCCCGATGGCTAAGTTTCATGCAGGCATTTTTCTAGCCATACCTGGAAGATATCAAAAATTGAACCAGGAATTTTTGCAAGCAATGAATGAACTAAGCCTCTATTTTTCTAATTAAAAAGCAAACATATTGAATTTATTATTTATCCCTGTTGTTCATTTGGACAGACATTGTTCAGGCTTGTGTAGATTTTCTGTCACACTGATTTGACTAGGAAGGTATTTTCAGTGAAAGAAGTTAGACTTTTGGTATAACTGTGGAGAAATATGAGTAGTGAGAAAGACAGCATGAAAACAATGTGTAAGTAGTTTTCAGAGCACTTACTGCATAGGAAAGAGTTGGCAGAACAATATCAATCCTGTGCAGGTATCACATTTACCTCATGGTGGTTGCTGACACAATAGACAAATGAGAGGCCAAGAATAATTACTGAAACCATTTCCCACTGAGACCTTAGAACAGAGACAACAGGCACTGCCTTGTCTTTCAAATTATCTTCTTCTGTCTGTGATTCCATTAACTACCAAGGTCAAAAATATCCAAGGATGAGAACCACCAAGAGGAGAGACACATAATAGATGAACTTGAGAGAGAAGTTAATGAATAAGATGCTGAGTTGGGGTGGGGGAGGGAGGGGAGGAGTGTCTATCAGTTTGGGGTGAACATATTAATATATTAACTGACTAAGTCTCGAAAGTTGCAAGTACATTATTCCAGGAAGTGATTTCACTTCTCTGCAAATCAGGATATTCAACTCTTAGCCAAAAATATAGGCAATTTCATGAAGACAGAAAGTGTCCACAGGATATGCAGAACCTTACTAAGGTATTTCACAAGGATTTTAATTTACTATATTTTTTTACTTCAACAATTTTAAGATAAAACTAACTGAATGGGAGTCATAATATGCACCAGAGATTTGTTTTGTTGGTGAAATAAATTAACAATTCCAGTCTTACAAATGATGAGCCATTTCCTAGGAAAATATGCACATAATATTAGCCACCTATTATTCACCAGGGCTGAAATGCAATTCCTGGATACATTTTAACTGTGAATATGACATGATTGGGTCTTGATCTGATACATGGAAAAGCACCTCCAAAGAAATCATTATTCAAGGAAAATAATTTATAGCTTTAAATCTTTAAAGAAAACAAACAACTCTAAGATACAGTTCTATCAAATAAAATAGAATTTATGTTATGTAAAACATAGTAAGTTGTAATGGTATGTGGGAATGACCTTGGGAGACTGGGCTCAGAGACGCTACCTAGGGAATGGTCACATAAGAGATAGCATAGTCTGCAGCTGGATGGTGGGAGGGGAAAGAGGCTCAGAAGAGACCTTCCCTAATTTCTTGGGGATAAAGGAGGCAATGGGAGAATTGTACTTTCAGACTTACAAGATTCTGTTAATGTAGCCTTACGATAAAATAGAATTAGCTCATCTGGTCATGTTTCCTGTCTGGTCTACCTGGTAAGGCTGACATAACTAGACAGAAGGGATAGTGAGATGACGTGAGAAACAGAAGAATGAGTGCCAGTTTTGCCCAGAGGTGAAATCCACCAATCAACTAGTCATCTCACAAGTACAAAATGTGATCCATCCCTGCAGAAATCAATAAGAGCTTAATCCCCACTTCGTGAATTGGACTGACCTTATGGGGCGCTTAACTGAGATGAGACTGATTTCATGTGGAGAGTGTACTTGTCCCTTAAAATCTTCTTTTGATGGTGGATTCTGTATGTTGGATATCTAGCAAGGGATTCTGTTGACTATCAACTCAGTAGCACAAGGCACAAAGTTAACTAGTACTGTATAATAAAACTGTTACCTCCTAGCGTTCCTGCTTTGTTGCCTTAATAATCTTTAAGATTAGTACACGTTTAAGCCTTTAAATAACTTTTAAGTACAGCCCAACAATCCTTAAGAGGAGGGTTAGTCAAACAAACCAAACATTCAAAGGGAAACACTCAAGTTTGAACAAGCCAGATATTAAAAAGGGATCATTCAGACTCAATGCACAGTTTTACATGGGTTTTAGCAGGGTTTTGTTTGGGTTTTTTTGCGTCTAATTGGTCTGCTTTCATTTTAAGGTCTCCCTGCAACCCTACAAGATAAAGAGTCAGTCACTTCACTTCCAGACAGAACATTTAGAAACAACAGGGTTTTTTTGTGAAAAGAATTGGGAAATGGTTTGGATTAGTGAGGGAATATGCTACCTAAAAGGGATGGGCAGATTGGCCAAAATCCAATTTGAAGTTATGATTTGATTCAAGAGATCTGAATTTTAAAGTAATTTGGAAATCATTAATTCAATAAAAGTATGGGTATGCATGCACAAAACCCCACTGAATTTTTAAAACTATTCAGAGGCAGCTGGTTTGTTAGACACATCAAATCAATTCAGCCATTCAGTCCTGAGATGTGATCCAAAGAGGTGATTTGACTGCATTATGTTTGAATTAAATCTTCAGTTCCTTAGCTTCACAGGTTTTTATCCATGATATCCCTATTTGCTTCTGCTTCACTATCCAGGAATGCATTACTTTTCCACACTGTAGGCTGTTCAAACATCTTTTAAATACAAACATGGAACAGGAAAGAATTTGAGGGGATGCTTCTGTGATTGGGGGCACAGGGAGGTGCATGAGACCAGAGTTATTTGAAAATGATGAAGAATTCTGGGGAGAAAAGTAACATTAATTTACTTGGGGCTGACAGGAGTTGGAGTTCAACAAGTTCCCTATTTCTCCTTGGATTCATATGAAGGAGAGGATGAATAATAAGTAAGCACAAACATGTAATGCAGCCTTCTCTAATCTAGGTATTCTTCAGATGTGTGAACTTCAGCCAACAATTCTAAGGACACATCTATAGGGTTAGATTAAGTAAATAAAATTAAGAAAACTGACACAAATCCCCCAGCCAACAATTCTAAGGACACATCTATAGGGTTAGATTAAGTAAATAAAATTAAGAAAACTGACACAATGACACCTAAAAAACAGATATCCAGGCTGCAGGATCTTATTGAGAATAAACCCTATTGGATACAGAAGAGTTATTTCTAGGTTATATGTATAATTATACTTCTGAACATATATGTTTATATTTGGTTAGATTTATGTGCTAGACATTTATGGATATGTATATTATAGTTAGTTTCCTAGCAAATTTCATATTCCAATGCAAGGACAGGAAAAATGGTGACCATTCAATCTTTAGAGATATCTACCCGCCTAGATTGCATAGCTAAGAGTGGGGGCAGGTTAGAGGTATAGTTTATAATACTTGACATAAAATGGATCCCAGACAAGGTCTTTTCAGACAGGGCCTTACTTAATTCTCAGAGGCTTCCAGTGAATTCTGTGACATAAATTAAATAGGTAATTTTTATCAGAAGAAATGATGAAAAGCAAACACCTCTCCTTCTCACACAGTATATTTTGTTTTCCATGTGTCTTTCCTGTTTAAAATACTCCCTGATCTGCATCTCACTTTCACGAAAAAACAGTTGGTAGAATTCTTTTTTTTTTTTTAATCTTGTTTCCTCTGCATATTTTTTCAGTCTGAAAAGTATGCACTGTGGCTTCAAGTCCAGCTATGTTTTTCTTCTTCTTTTTAATTCTCAGTTGATGACAGAAGAATATTAATTGTTCTCTGACTCTGAAAACTGTAGGAATGGCATAGTTATTGGCTGAATTTGTTTTCAACTCCAGAAGCTAAAGTGGTTGACAGATGTTTGGAGGATTTCTCGTCTCTCGACCAGTGCTTCATCTGTTCAGAGTTATTCAAAATACAAATACCAGGCTCACATAAGTGATGTATTCTTGGAACTGGAATGTCAAGTGAGAAATATATTTAGCAAGACAAGTGTTGAAAAAGTTTTCATGCATCTCAGAAAGAAGATAACTTGAACTGGAGCTTTAAATCTAAATTTTGTACAGCTCAATAAATTGTGCAAGATGAGAACATAACATGAAGTCCTTGAGTGCTATCTGAATTCCCCATGGTGGTCAAGCAGTGGTAAAATGCTCTGACAAATAAATACAAAGGAACTTCTAAGTCTCCATTTTCTTTGCCATCATGAATGGAGTAATTTCACTATAACTGAGGCTATAAAATGTGGGAAGAGGAGGCAACTTGTGGCCTACAAAATATAACTACCCCAATGCCTTTGCGTGATGCCTAAAGTCTAAAGGAGGACATCATATGCCTATATTTTTGGGGCCATAATTTGCTCCAAAACCTGGTGGTGCATCTCTTAGAGGCCATCCAGAATTGTATGGGAGGCCACAGAAAACAGAAGGAAAATTATACAAATCCATGGGACTGTAATATTTTACTAATTTTAGGCAGCCCAGTTTTTGTCCTTGTCCTGCTCACTTTTTAATTGCTTCCTTTGATTTGCAAGAAACAAAAATCACTACTCAGCTATCAAAAGGTTGCCTAACCATGATATAGAACATAGGTTCCACATACATAAGCTAATAGACATGATAAATACATTTGAATTAAAGTAAATTATCTAGAGAATGTTTACTCTCTCCTCCATACCATACAATCTATCAATTGGGCTCAAACTATTTTCAGGACTGCCTTTTCTGCATGCACTTCACAACTAGCAAGTTCCTAGGCAACAACCAGTCATATTCCTCTAAATGGAAACACGTGCAGCTGTATGGAAACTCTATTCATGTAATGACTCATAGTAATCCAGATCTGGACTAGTTTGAGGAACCACTGGTGTCAGTAGAAGATAAACAAGGAACCTCCAAAACTGGGTTACTGGAAATCCTGAATCTGAGACTTCTGCATCTGGGCCAGAGATGACAACTCTTAAATCAAGTCCAGCAAAGAGCTAGCATATTCATCTTCAAGAGCCTCATAGTCCACAAGCTACTACCCTAATACAAACAATGGGCCCTCATGAAGACAAGAAGGAATGCTAGGAGTGGTCATTTTGAGGCTTCTATTTTCCAAAAAGGAATACAGATAGTTCTGGTTGCAGAGCTTAAGAGGCTCTAAGTGCCATCTGCTGTTAGAGCAACTTGTTCTCTAGAAACCAACGTATCTCTTCACAATAGAACAAGACAGCTCAGGACTCTTAGGAAATGTCCTGTGCCCAGGCCACTAAACTGGATCCAAAGGGATATTCATAAGCTTGGGCATTCCTGAGATAGCTTTGGACTTTGTTTTCCTTCAAGCACAAGTTCCAGTTCAACTTCTCAAACTACTTTCAGAATGTGGTAGTTTCAAAAACAGTTTGCTTTGTGTGCAAGAACCTAGAGATGGACAAATCTGCCTATTTTATTTCTGTAATATTCACATTTTTCAAGCATGACTTCCTTTGGTCTTTTCCATATTTGTTTATACATATGTATATACATATATTTAAATGTCATCAAGGTCCCATTTTTGTGGGCAATTTTCCCTGTCATAACAATTTGTATAGATACTTTCCCCTAACACATACCTTTTTGTTTGCAATTTTCCCTAATGCACATATTGGTGTACAAATTTTTTGCTTGGACAAAACCACTTTACAATTTTCAGAGAATGGCAAAATCCCAAGGATAATTGTATATTGGTTTCTGTATTACCTGACAAGTGTGAGTTAAATTCATTCTTATTTAAATGGGGAAAAAATATTTTGTCTTCTTTTCTGATCTAAGCATCCTTGTATTTAACTGATATGGTTCAAAAAATTCCAACTTGAACCTTAAGTGTTCTTCCAGCTTCTTTTAATTTTATGGAAAGTCCAGAAGGAAATAAAACATTATGTATTTCTTCCATCATGTTGTAGCCATAGTACCCAGCTTCATTAGATAGATTGAAGAGCTGACTCTTGACTTCCAAGGAAAGAAGCAACAATATTTTAAATTAAGCTGTCTAGTGGGCCTGTATTCTTCTTATTTGTATCTCTCCCACCTAAGCATAAATAAGCAGAAATAGAAGGCAAGTAGCATTATAAATTGTTAGGCTATGCATTTGCCTTCTGTTCAGCATTTGTTTTCTTCTCATATCATCCATTTTAAATTAAACTTCCATCTATTTGTAATCCCACTTCAAAAAGATGCTGAACATTTTTTTTTAAAAAAACAGAAGTGTTCACAAAGATACCTATAATTGAAATGTTCAGCAACTAAGGACCAATGTTAGAGCAGACATTGCTATCAAGATTACGGGGACAGGGGATTAACAACTTTTCAGAAAACCTGAGAAATACGGTGTAATAAGGCCAGGAGGGATTGTCACACTACAAACAGGCTACCTTGTATTTAGTTTTACCCATGATATGGTCTTAATAAGTCTTCCTCATCTTAAGATCCTCCAGATGGATTACAAAACCCATTAACCCCAACTTGTACCAAATTGGGAAAAGGATGGCCTAAGTTGTCAGACTCTATGGTTTCCTATAAATGATTTTCATAATAATAAACAATATCCTCACTCCAGTTGATGGATGATAGCAAGGACAGCAACATATTAATTTCACACAAAAGAAAGAACACCTAAACTGGATCTTGAATCTCAATTAGTCCGTAGATCTGGAGTGGTCTGCCCAATTCTTTTTTAGTTCCTATATGGAACAGAAACGTGAGAGTTTACTAGGAATATAGAGTTAATCTGGAGGACAATCTTAGCTGAGCTGGCAATTGCAGAACAACCTGAGAATACTTTTATGGCAGTTTAATTAAGAGGCAGAGAACTTAAGAAAGGCAAATGTCATTGTTAGCTAATGCATTTTACTTTTTGTGCTGGAGCTTTACTTAGGACTGGCTATGATCACATCTGATTGATTACTACCAGACATAGATGTGTGTTCTAGGCTGCCTGCCAGAATACAATTTCTCCTGATATGGTTCCTGATCAAAGAATATTGTCCACATGGTGTCTCAGCTACAACTTACTCAGCCAGTAGAACAGAAGACAATCAATCAATCAATCAATCAATCAATCATTTTTTTTTATTTCTATCATAAACCAGCATATAACTAATAACATAACAATTATGCTACAATAGAAACAAAAAGTAAAAAGTCTTATTGATAGAATAAAATAAAGTAAAGATAAAATTATTAAGGTAAAATTACAATGTAATTAAGGTAAAATTACAAAGTAATTAAAACACAAAAAAATCCCATAAAATTACAATTAAATTTTACAATGAATAATCTAAATGCTATAAACTAAGACAAATAACTATAAAAGGACATGAATAATACTAGAATTTATAAAACACTATGAGAATGTAAAGTTATGCTAACTTACATTAAGTCTAATACTTATTGAAGCAAAATGGGTTTGTTGGAATTAAGACCATTATGTTCCAGCCAATTATAACAAATAGCAAAATAAACATAGGTGGTATGTGTATATTTAAAAGGAGAAGAGGAGATATTTATGGTATGATAAAGTGAAAGTTAACATCAGTTTCAAGAATCACTTCATCAGATGTACTATATTGAGAGTCTGGAACAGATACAAGGTAAGATTGTCTCCAAAAATTTCTCTGTGGTTGTCACCCCAAGAAGCTTTTTACAGAAGAGAAATGACACTTAAGCAACCATGGTTGAGATATGCAATTTTGTTATCATTTTCTGAACCTAACCTGAAGAAGTGAGAAGAATTAGAACTGGAAGGTTGTGTTTGCCAGTGGTTTACATATGCACAGTTGCTGGAAATATTTAAATTAGGTAAGAAAAGTTATGAATTTACCACTGAGAAAACTGAGTTTGAATATGCCTTGTGTATTAATGATGAACATCTTATTGCTAAATATAAACTTTTGTTAAAGGTGAATTTGGAAGCTGAATATGTTAAAGACTGTATGGTTAAATGGGCAAAGAACTTTGGATATAACATAATGCTGTATCAATGGGAAAATATGTGGAATAAAGGTTAAAGTTCACTCTTAATTATATGTTAAAAGAACATTTTTATAAAATGATGTACCGTTGGTATTTGACACCAGATAAATGGTCAAAGATGTATAAAGGAACTTCAAATGTTTGTTGGAAATATAATCAGTATGAAGGTACACTCTATCATCTATGGTGGACTTGTGAAAAAGCTAAGAAATATTGGGACATGATATGTGCTTTGATTCAAAAGATTCTGAAAATGGATTTGCAAATGAAACCAGAGACCTTCCTTTTAGGTATGATAGATAAACAAATGGAAAGACAACACAGAAATTTATTTCTTTATATGATAACTGCAGCGAGACTTCTATAAGAGCAAAAATGGATGGATTTACAAATACCTACAGTCGAAGAATGGATATTGAAATTAATGGAACTAGTGGAGATGGCAAAACTGACTATGTTGCTTAAAGAGAAGACATTGTCTAGTTTTGTTTCTCATGGGAAACCACCCTTGGACTTTTTTGCTTGACATTTAAAATACAATTTTGATTTTGAGATTTGATGATTGATGTTATACCTATAGAAATATCTTGTACAAATTGTATGTATTGTTGAAATAGATTGATTCTATGGATTTTTTCTTTTTTTGAATGTTAGACTAAAAAATTATTTTCTGCTATGTAAATTTTTAGATACTAGAGTAAGAGGTGACTGTATTTTACATTTATACCTGTACCAAGAAAAGTCGGAAGCTACCTTTCTTTTTCTATGCCTTTTCTGTACTGATCTTTTTTTCTTTTTCTTTTCTTGATTTGTATTTTAACCTTTTGGAAATTTAATAAAATTTATAAAAAAATAAAAGAGAGGGGGGGAATGGAGGGAGAAGGAAAGGGGGAAAAAAGGAAGAGAAAATATATTGAGTTATGGAAGCCTAGTTAAGGCTCAGCATCGCCTCACTTGGAGGAGATGTTTACGTTTAATCATAGCTCTAACACAAAACCTTGCTACATTGTCTGAGATCCCTGCCATCTGGTCAGCTAGCAAGAGACTAAGGTAATCAGCCTTGGCCTGCCCAGATATTGTGTTATACATGGGGAAATATACATATCTTGTAGATTTCTATTAAAAAGCAACACAGCAACATATAACCCACAGTTTCAATTTCCCCCTCACCACAAGGACAGAGGTGTAGCTCTTTTGATATGTTATAGAACCTTTCCTCCAAGAAAGCAGAGGGAAGGATATTACAGCAAGCAAGAATAAAAAGTTCTTCTAGTGTTTTGGGGGACAATATTGTAGAGGTAATGTACAGGAGCAACATTTTTTTGTGGGTTCACTGAATTAATATATGGTGGAGCCTGGCTAAGATCATTTTGCAGAGTCATATCTCTGGCATGTTGCTTGAAAGATGCTTTGGACTGATCAAATTCCATTGGAATCAATACATCGAGGAAGAATCCACAATGGCTTAGGGTGGTACCTAGTGATTTTCAGCAAGAAGTCTGGAATTTGTCTTGAAGAGTCAAAGAAGCCAGACAACCTGGGCTGAAAATTAGTTTGAGCCAATAACTAACATGAGCTATTTGGGCATGATTTTTATTTTTAATTGGAACCATTCCAGCTTCAGCCCAAAGAGGTGAGTTAGGAACACAGCAAGGAACCAAAACAGGTTCCTTAAGAAACTTGACTGTACAGCTTCTAATGGTTCTAGGTTCTTATATACATATATTTGGAAGGCATAGGACAGCTGTGATATTATTTTGGTTTCAAATACTTTTTGTCCACCAGGTATATAATCACCTCTTATTATGCAAAAAAATCTTAATATGGCAGCTTCATGTCTTCTGACCTCTTTTGGGGACTGAATTTGGAGTCTCCATGAGCTGGTGGCATGAAAAATAATTCCTAGGTATTTCAATATCATTCCCATTGATTTGCCACCTATGATTACGTCTGGAAGGCTTCTTTGAAAAGACCATAATTTTTGTTTTTCCATAATGAATAATTAAATCATTATTTATGCAGTAGGAGGCAACTGATTTTAGGGCTTTCCTCAAATCAATGGCTGAAGTAGAAATGTTGACTGCATCAGCTGTATACAAGAACCTGGACCACTGGACTGGAGAAATGCTAGACTTTTTTGTTTGTTTATTCACCCAGTTTGCCAGTAGAACATGAACAGCTGGGATTTTATTTTATTTTTTATTTTTTTAACAGATGAAAAGCTGAGCTTTAAAAAAAACTGGAATGTTGATAGCTTCTAATAGCTCCACTGTATGAGAAATAAAAAACAATGACCAGGAATAGCCCTGGCTCTCTGAAATGTCTCAAAGCATCTAAACAACTGAAGACTGACATGCTGCTTTCAGCAAAGGAGAAAATGAGTACTCCAAATGAAATAAGTGACTCAAATGCTTGGAAGTCTGATAGCAGACAAAGGGTATTACAACAAGGATCTCTTTCCCTTCCTGACTCACGTGTTGATTTGTATTCTCCTGCCCCCTCCCTAAATCAAGAATATTTTTGGGATGATGACTCATGGTGCAATAACATCCATCCTCCAGGCTCTGTGTTCTTGAAGAAGCAAACTACAGAGCTAGACAAAATACTCCAAAAATGCAAAATGACCCATTATATCAGAACTCTGTTAAAGACTTTGTTGCTAGACAATGCCTTTTGACTGCTGAAATGATGATAGTGATATCTGGGCAAATGGCAATAATCAGCAAGAAAGTGGATGAGCTGAAAGATGTATTTAATAGCTTGGGCAAGCCCCATAGTGAAGATTTGAACCCTCACCCAAAAGATAAAAATCCCAAACCACAAGCTGCTAACAAACAAGCCCTGAACACCATGAGTAGAAGTCAACATACTTCTGAAGAAAGCAGAAGGAATTGTTATATTTATCAATCAAATCAAATTGTATTAAATATTATTTGTAACAGGGTTAACAGGGGGAGATGGTCATCCAAGGGTTATTGTGCACTCCTTAAGCCAACTCCTGCGTTGTAGAACATAATCAATTGATCTTAAGGAAATACAGTGGCTGCCTAGCTGGGAAGGCAAAAAAGGTGTTGTGCTAATATTTGAAAATGCAACAATTCCATCTATATTGCAGAAGATGAATGCCTTTCTGGCAACCCCTGACATCTGCCCCACACATGTATTTAAAGAAGAAAATATTAAGTCATTATTCTAAGCTGAAAAAAGAATTCTGTCATTGAATGCTAGTCAGAATCACTCACCACAACCTGGAGAGATAGATACAGGAAGCCATCAGGACTCCTCCACTTCATCTATGACCTTGTTGGAGCAATGCCCAGCTGGTCACTCTAGCAACCAAAGGGAGTCTTGCTTGGGTACATTTGAATGTAATCTGCTTAATCTTTTGGTTCGATGCCGTGGGAGGAACAAGCAGATATCTTAGCAAAGATTGAAGAACTCAGATAAGCTATGTACATAATTCAAAAGACTGCTGAACCTTTGTATGATTGCCTGTCACAGAGAAATAAAGTAAACAGAACCAATGAAGTTAACCCATAGGCTACTACCAATCAATTAAAACATACTGTTATATTTAAAGAACCTTCCAATAACAGCAAAGAGAAAATGCAGGATTACTCCCAATCCCTAAGTAAGAAGCATTAAAAAAAAAAAACAACTCATGATGGAACCAGAATGTGATAAGGAAATCACAGAGCATTCAGAAGAATGAGATATGGAATTAAGAGGCTACAGCAAGGTTTCCAGTAATTGTATTGCAGCCATATTTCAGAGAAAACATACCCCAATCTCTTTGGAGGTTACATCTGTGCCACACACAACTCAGGAAACTCAAGCAGATGAAGCAAGTTTAGCCCAGACAACTTGCAAGAATGCAATTACTTATCTTGGACAAGAGAATTTCCCTCATACCCAAGTCCCTTTGGAGGGTAATTGGCCTCAAGCCCAGTCAATGGATTGTGATGGACCACCACCAGATTTGGAAGAGCCACACAAGAAGTGCTTTCCTAGAAACTTCTCAGACATGTCTACTAACTGACAACTAAGGCACTCACAGGAGCTGAACATCCTTTCATGGAATATTGCAGGTTGGCATCCCTATATATCTGAGGAGCTGTCTCACCCCTGTTATATCAGCCTGCCCCTCTCAGGTTGGCAGAAGGGGCATGTTGCAGACCCCACCAGTCAAGGAATTTTGACTGGTGGGATCTAGGAAGAGGGCCTTTTCTGCTGTGGCCCCTGCTCTGTGGAACATCCTACCTCCTGAGGTGCGGTGCGCCCCCACTCTCATGGCCTTTAGGAAAGGTGTGAAATCCTGGCTATGCCAGAAGGCTTGGGGGCCGGATGGGGGCTCACATCAGTGGAGTTGGCTTGTGGGGTAATTGATTTTACAGCCCCCCCCCCCCCGTCATCTTGAATGTTTTTAGTATTTAGGTATAGGGTTTGTGTTACAGTTGACTTTTAATGGATTAATTAATTTTAATTATTTATGGGGTATTTTTAATTGTTTATGGGTTTTTGATTTTAATTGTGAGCCATCCAGAGTTACCCGTTGGGAGAGATGGGCAGCATACCTATTTAATAATAAGTAAGTAAGTAAGTAAGTAAGTAAGTAAATAAATAAATAAATAAATAAAATATTATTTTCTTACAGGAGACATGGGCCACAGAGGATATTGAACTTGCTAATTTTGTAGTGTGTTCTCTCAAGGCCACTAGATTAAGGAAAAAGGGGAGGCCAAGAGGTGGTCTATGCATTGGGGTTACAAATAAGATGCACCCTGTGGTGACCAATCTGAATCCCTGTAGTCAATTTACAATGGCTATAGGCCTTTGGGTTGGCCATCTCCACCTTATTGTTATAAACACCTATCTCCTCCCACAAGTATTACAAGTGAACAAAGAATCTGGCTTATGCTGGAATTATATGCAGAACACATGCCAAAGATCTTGGTACTACTAGCTGGAAACTTTAATACCAGGATTGGCAAAAATGATTATATTCTTTCTGAACAATATTGTGTCCTCCCTGATCCAGTCCAGGAGCCAGCTCCCCATTAATGTGCAACTCTAGAGACAGAGGAGTACATTATGCAGGATGGTGACTGACCCAGATGGTTAATAATTTAGACCTGCTCATCTTAAATAATAGTTGGGAGAGCAATACCTCTGAAGATTTCACTTTTTGGGGTCCTCTTGGAGCAAGTGTAATTGATTACTTCATAGTCTCCTGTGGGGTGACAAATATGATCTCTAATTTTAATGTGGGGATATCCCCGAGTAGTGATCACTTTCCTCTAAACTTGTATCTAGCTTTAAAAGAAAGATACATAAATACAAGAAATGTTACTACTCAGAACTCCCATCAAATTGCTAATTATATTTGTATAAAATGGACAGAGGAGATGGATAGAACAATACAGCTTCTATATAAATCAGGTAAGGTTCATAGTTTATATATTTCCTTAGTTAATGAAGCATCCCAGGAAAGGACCTATAATTTGTATCATAGCCTAAAGATCCCAACCCTGGTTGAATGAGGAATGTGTAAAAGCTAAGCACTCCCTAACTGAACATTTTAAATTATATAAGAGTAAAAGCTGTCCGCAATTCCTGACATCTCTTCAGGAGCAGAAAAGGGATTATAAAATTCTATTGAAAAAGAAAAAAAGAAATACATAGAAAACTCTCTGGGAAAAATTGATTCAGGCCTCCAAGATCAGGGATAATACCACGTTTTGGCATATCATCTCTGACCATATGAGAGAAACTAGCCCTACTTAGAAGTTCCAATTAAAGCTTCCACATGAGACGTTTATTACCAATCACTTTAAGTTGTAACTCTATAATCACCAAAGAGGTTCAGGAGAACCTACCATATTGGCCTCTTGTCACCCCAAATGAAATCTCCAAACTAATTGCACAACTGAAAAATGGCAAAGACCCCGGGAGAGACATCATCCTACCAAAGCTGATTAAACTAAGCACTGACTGGTAGGCAAGAAATCTAGCAGTTCTGTTTACAGTAATAAATTGTACATTAAAAATGTCCCCTGAATGGAACCAATCCATCCAATTATTGCCCATTTAGCCTTTTAAGCATTATCAGTAAACTCTATACTAGACTTCATTTTTACTGGAAATTAATGGACTGGTTGGAAGAGACCATTCTTGCCGCATAGTAAGCTGGGTTCAGGATAGGGAGATCAACCATGAACCAGTGCTTGGTCCTACAACATCTAATTGAAAAAAATATATTCCCCCCTGGGGTGCTTTGTATGTGGCTTTTATTGATTTTAAAACAGCCTTTGACTCAGTCTCCAGAGAATGACTGTGGTCGAAACTGGAGAGATCTTCTACTGATAGACACATGTTAGCACTCATTAAAATGCTGCATAACAATATTTACATTCAAATAAGACTTGATAACCAAAGACCTCTTTCTGATCTGTTGCCTACAGGGGTGTAATGCAAGGTTGTATTCTATCTAGTTCCCTTATTATTTAATTTCTATATTAATGTTATGGTGGCAAGACTCATGAAATTAGACCATCCTCCTCCAAACCTGCCTGATAGACCTATCACACTTCTCTTGTAACAGAAGACAAAATCTTGAATAAGATTCATAATGTATCTGAGCTTGCTTTTTCACCCATACACTTCCAATTTCAGATGAAAATAACAGAAAGGGAGGAGGAAGAGATCTTAAACTAGAGACCTTGATTTCCAGTCTCTAGTTCAATCTCATCAAGAAATAGATACATTATTATATTAGCTATTATGGATATTTGTTATTATTTGTTATTATTCTGTAATAAAGCGTTCTGAGTGGCATACAGGTGGCCCTTGTTTAACAACCACTCATTCAGTGACCATTCAAACTTACCATCATGCTGAACAAGTGGTAGTTATTAGTCCTTATACTTACAATACAGCATTCCACGGTCATGCGATCACCAGCTGCAACCTTCTTTCCTGGCTTCCTACAAGCAAAATCAATGGGGGAAGCTGGCCGGAGGTCACAAATGGTGACCATGTGACATCCTCGCTTAACGACCCATGGTGATTCGCTTAATGACGGCAATGGGAAGTGCTGGAATTTACATTGCTAAGCGGTGCAGTCACATGACATCACACTTTACGACTGTGTCACTTAGCAACAGAAATTCTGGTCCCAACTGCCATTGTTAATTGAGGATTACCTGTATATGAAACACAAGATTAGTTCACAACTGAAATGCTAAGAAATATAACAAAATATAATGAGCAACCCCAAAATGTCATCAGAAACAGAAGAACATCAGAAACCTCAAGCGCTACATAAAAATGGAAACAACCTTAAAAAATAAAATTACTGTTGTAAAATTACAGTGGTACCTCGGGTCACGAACGCTTCTGTTCACGACCAATTCGGGTCACGAACAGCACCGTTCGCAAAATTTTGCTTCCATTCGCGAACTCCGCATCGGGTGACGAACAGGATCCGCGGCCATTTTCCCTGCCGTGACACGTGGTCGTGGCTTCCTGTAGGGAGGGGGACTCTCCCTCCAAACAATAACCGCCTCCGCACCCGCCTTCCTGTCCTCCACGCCTCAAGCAAGGTTAGCGTTCTCTCTCTTCATAGTGTACTGTACTGTACTTTGTGTCATATTTTTGTGGTTTAAAAAAAAAATACATATGGTTCAGAACGGATTAACCGTATTTACATTGAACCTTATGGGAAAATTTGATTCGTGTCACGACCAGAGTCACAGAACGAATTAAGTTCATGACCCGAGGTACCACTGAATCAGTATCCTTATTGAAATGAAATGACTTAAGCTGGTCTTTTTAAAGAGTCTTCCTTCCGGATCAGTCTGACAGATTGTTCCAGTGAAGAAGGGCCACTCTCCAAAACCCTTTTTCCTGGTGGCCATTTCATTTGGGCTGCTGTCTCTGGGCTGCAAAAATCCAGAAGATCAATGAATGGCAGCAAAGAGATACAGGCAGCCTGAACTGTTGGCTGCCATCTAGTAGAGGTCTAGCTTTTGCAGTCTACAGCCTAATATCACTCACTCTTTTTAAGATGAACCCCTGGAAAATGGCTTCAAAAGAAGGTAATAAAAATTAGTCAGGATTATACAGGAATGTTCCTTGATGTAGATCATCAAGGCTTTATAAAATAGCCCCAGAACTTGGATATGGTCCTAGAATCGTACTGTTAACAGATAGTTCCTATTATACTGACGAGATACATTCAAAGTGTACTTCTGTGGTCAGTCTTTCAAGTTTTTACTTGAACCAATTGAACTTTCTGAAGAGGTTGCCAAAGTAGCTCCAGGTAGAGAATACGTTCTGGGAGTCAACTCTTGATATTGGTAGAGTATGGATTAATTGTTGCCATGGTCTATTTAAAAAGAGTTGTAGTTGCATAGCAACCAAAACTGGTTAACTGAAACATTCCTGGTTCTTCAGTTTAAAGAATAGCTTTCCGATAGCTCAGATACATATAAGCAATGGCTGAAGTAAATGTAGTGGCTAGGAAAATAAGCATTCCTAACATGCTAGGTAGGCTCAAGACCTAAATCCATTTAAGACTGAAGAATTGTTCAAAGGACAGACTTAACTATTTTAAAGAGTCATGACCTTTGCAACCTTTTGAAAATAAAGGCTATATTTAATATTAGAGTAAGAGGTGAATGTATTTTACATTTATGCCTGGACCAAAGAAAGTCGGAAGTTACTTCTCTTTTTCTATGCTTTTTCTTCTTTGATGTTTCTTTTCTTTTCTGTTGACTCTTTTGTATTTTAATATTTCTGAAATTTAATAAAATTTACACAATGAAATATAAAGGTTATATTTGAATCCAGTGAAGATATCCCTAGTAGGGTACCACAAATAAACACAGACACACGTATTCATTAATTTGCTTTGCTTGTATGCTACCCATTCCTGAAAGCACTGGGAGACTAACAGGATCATCAGGAAACTGCCCAAGAACTCTTTAAAAACTCACAAGATCTGTCAAGTGCCTTGAGCACACTGGTTGAATAGACCCTTCCCCAATGTGGAGGCGGTGGGGGCACATTCCAAATTCCATAGCAATCATGGTGTTATGGCCATGGCAATGTTCCCTCTTTGAAATCACATATACTCCAACCCAAAAATCAGTTCTGGTGTGTGACCTCTCTTGTGCAATCCTTGATAGGTTGGGTGGGGCCATGTTTGTCTTGGTAACCATGAACTCCTGGCTTCTCTAGACTTCTTGCTGGGGGAAGATAAGTTGAAATCCCCCAACATAACTTGATGAAGGAACTCCACCATTATCCCAGCAATCAGAATGAGTAGCCATGGCAAAAGATATTGCTGTGCAACAGGGGAGCAGTACACAAGCAGCAAACCCAACTGGCCCCCCAACCCAGTCACACAAACAAGACCTCATATCTAAATATCTGTGAAGTAGCACCAGTTGATGCCAATAGAGTCTCATAGATGCCAAACCTGAAACCTGGATAGGTACATTCCTAAGAACAGAATTTCCCTTTTCTCCACCACCCAGGTTTCAGTAATACAAGACATATCTCCTTACTTATCCAAAAACAGATCATGAATGAGGAAGGTCTTATTACAGAAAAGCCTTTAATAGCAGCAGCCAAGGATCTGGAATCCTGGCTCCCAGTGCAGGGACTGAGAGAAGGAGAAGGGATAAATCAAAGATATGAACCCCCCTTCCCCAACTATTGCCTGCTCTCACCTTCCTGCCATAGTTTATTTTATTTATTTGTTTATTAAAACATTTTAATCACCATACCATCACAACTGAAATCCTATTTTTCCATGACCCCCGCTTCCCCCGGGAAATCCCAGCCATCTGACACAGGAAGACTAAACCAGGTGACTTCAGACTTAAATCAATCCTTCAGACACTGTACTTAATAGACTGTCAGCCAGACTACCTACCCAGTCCCTTCCAGACAGCACCCACCTCCTGCTCTTACCAGGGGCATTTACAAAATCAGGAGATGTGAAACCCAGGTCTGACTCTTTCCAGGAAACAGCCCAGTCTCTCCCCAACTCCAGGTTCAAACCTGACAACATCTCCAAATTCTTTTGTAGGAAGCAGCTCCTGGTGGATTGACACTGAAGTAGCCCTGCAACTACACTGTCCCAGGTCATGTTCTCATCCCAGATAACAGGACCAGGAATAAGCACCTAGGAAAGCACATACCTCCAAATCAGCTTCCAGAGCAATCCAGGTGAAATAGAAGTCCCTACAGCAAAGTCCAACTGGAGACTTATGAACCCGAGCCAGCTGTATATCAGCAACGGCTGTTCCACCCCTCTTCCAACATGCACAGTATCTTACTTAGAGGTCCTGTCCAGTTCAGCTATTGGTAAGGTCAGACAGTCTGCCACCCTAAAGCTGAACAAAACTCTAGTGCCAAGGATTAACTGGCCCTCCAGAGCCCCATATAAAGTCCCCAGGCAAGGTTGATACTTAAGGATGCAGAACTGTATTATTCTCTAGTAAACAGATCAGCAGAGGCCTTTGCAGTTCTCTTCCAACACTCTGCCCGCCATGTTCTAGTGGCATTGCTGCCTCTCAGCTGGGAAGAAGACTGACACTCAACTTCTTGAATGCCTCCATCAACACATTCTAGCAGCCATCTTACATTCACACTTCCCCAAATGCTCTGGTCTCATCGCCATGATGGAAAAAAAATCATTTAAATCTATTTCTTTAAGAATTTAATTGTTAACGCTAAACAGTATGACTGCTTCCTTTAAAATCTCCAGACATCCATAATTAAATAGCGTGATCCTTCCTGCTTCACAAGAAACCTTGTGAAAAAGAAAATGTTTCTGTTTTTACCTTCATTATTTTTTATGTGTTTGGTCATTTAGCTTTGTTGTAGAAAATAAAAGCTTCCCTGGGGTTCTATTCTTTATTTCAAGCATACTAAGATAGCTCACATAACATTTCTGGTAGGGGAGAAAAAATGTACTTGAAAGAGCTTTTGGGGGTTGATGTTAGGTTAATTCCCAAGGAGATAAGCTAGGGAAGCTACAGGCAGAAAAGCCACAGAGTTGAAGTTTGCAAACTATATTTCTCACCTCTGAAGACAACTGCAGATACTCGAAGCAAGAAACCTTTGTGCAGCTAGGATGAACTTTGCTCAGCGGTCGCTTATGACTGCATCTTTTCTAACACTAATCTGAAGATATTTTAGCTATAAATACCGTTTTTAGGAGCACAGCACTTGGATGGTTTAAATGTACATATGCACACCCACCCCCCACAATTAGTTGATTATTGCTGTATTATGATGTGAGGGCTTGTATGTTCCCATTTGACATGTCCTAAAATAGCTGGATTCTAAGGCAAACCTTCTGCGTGAGAGCTTGCAAACATTTCTGCTATGGCTAGGTAGAAGGTTATCGGCTTTAAAAAATTTAATTTCAGTTTTGAGAACCTCTGGGATAAATCACCCGAAGAAACACAATAGGCCATTGATTTTTAAGCAGGCTCCACCTGTGAAATTTATGTGATGAGAAAAAGGGAACTTCAAAGCTGATGACACAATATGGGCCACTGTTGTGTCTTAACAAGCCAGACAGGCTTACCCAGCTGATCTCTACTTTTGACAGCAATGGCTTACATACAGTGCTTGCTGTCTGTTATTTTACAGCACTGGGAAGAAGGCCAGATATGATGTCAGCACCATCACTCTGCTGACCAATTTCTTCTGCTGGATTTTGAATTAAATTGAAGGATGAGACTCTTCTCTCTCTCTCTTTTTCTTTTTCTTTCTCCCTCTCTCCCTTTCTCTTCCCCCACAGTACCATTGAGAATAATATAGGCAATACGTTATGTTTTATGATGTTGGAGGATGCAGAATCACATCAGCTGGAAGTGGAATGTTACTTCACATATGAGTGAAGCAGAAGGCTTGTATCAAGAGGACCAGCCAAAAACATTTTGCTGCCTGAGGGAAAGGACAGGATAATGCCCTCCCAGTGCTATGTACAGAGAATGTAAGGTTGGCTCTGGAGTTCCCCATGTGATGCCAGGTGTCATTGTGTCTTGAATATGTTCCTTTGCACCCTCCAGGTCCCTACCCTATCTGACGTTTTCACATTAAAAAGGAAGTTTCATAAATGGGAAGATGCCATACTGAAAAATAAAAGGTCAGTCTAACTCCAGCATTTTTATTTCCAAGAATAATAATTCCAAGCCTCTGTGTCCTAAAAAGATTTTGTAACTTTTCTAGAAAACCAAAAGAAGGGGTGGTTGTAATTGCCCAGACAACGTTGAAGATAAGTATGGTTGGTAAGGAGCATTCTGTGATGGAAAAGGGGCTAAATGGAAGACTGGCAAGTAACATGATGATAAATTGTGGCTCTAGAACTGGTTTTGTCTCCACAAGAACTGGTTTGTGAACAGGCTATCAACACAGCAGCTATTTTGTGAGATTGTTCTCAACATGTTCTCAAAATTCCAAAAGTGCCCACTTGTACAAAAATATGGGGGTGAAAAAGAATGCAACCTTTATGAGTCTGTAATTCATTTGTTTATGAGTCATTGTGTCAATCATCACCTTAGTGAAAAAATCCAAATACAAGCATCCCTGACAGAGGACTGTCTAGTCTCTGCTTGAACACATCCAGTGAAGGAAGCCCACCATTTCTCTACCTTCTGCCTGTTCAAATAAACATGTTTCATATGAGCCCAGCAGTTCAAATAATACAAAATATCAGTCGTACTGTATGTGAAACATTGAAAGAGGGTGACTAAGCAAGGCAAGTGTAGAAATTGGGGGGGGGGGGTGCTCACAAAGAACAGTTATGGGGGTGTTCCAGCCCTACCATTATTATCATCCAACAGTTGCCTTCATCTAGAAAGACTGGAGCTGGCATTATCCAGGCCTTCATCCTCCTTCTGATCATATCACAAATCTACTTTGCTTTAAGGTTTTGTCATTGTTTTGTGTGAATGACAATTTCAATATGTTTTGAGCCAGCTCTATAAAAAATCCCACCCACCCCCACCCCAAATGTTGGATTCTGATGATTTCGTATGAATTTGGTGAAATTATCCTAGCAAGACATCCGCTTGAATCAATAGTGTGTGAACTTTGTAAGGTATGCTGTGTAGTCACACCACTATAGAAGTAGAAAATACTATTTCCCACATGAAGAGAAGCAAGATATGTCAGAAATCCAGTGAGAGCCTGCAGTCAGGAGATGGGCAGCTGAGAACTGCTGCATTGAAAATTGGGAAGTTGCTGAAGCTGAACCTTTAGAAGTATTCAGTAACTTTCTGAAGTCCTAAACTTCACAGAACACGAGATAATTCCTAAATAAGACTTCTCCAATGTTCAAGCCAAAAGTTTCTTTCATTCTTCATAAATTGGTCCAGAATCTGTTGAATTGAAAATTCCTGGGGTCTGTTTGAAATATCTTACGGAATTAGGTTTATTCATAATTACTAGCTTTATATCTCCAGGCTTCATTTTGTAATATGTGGAAAAACAAAGCAACTCCAACTGCATTCGACATAAACAGTTTTACAGCTCTTAAGTATTTAATTATTTTTTAAAAATAAATTTATTTCAGTTAAGTTTAACTATAAAACCAGCCGGCTTATCTAGATGGTTTTTTCTCAAGTTTAAAAAAAGCTACTTGTGAGCTTGTTTCAAGCCTGGTTTCATTTTGTTTAACCCGTCTTAACCTTGGTTGTGCCTGGTTGTGTGATTCCATTTATTGTGTGTCAGTTACCAGTTAGGAATGAGTAAATCAGTATAAATATGCTTTCTTCATTGACTCATATTCACTTACTGTTCTGTCTAATCAAATTTCCTATGAACTGTAAACAAAAGAGAGAAAAGAAAAGAAAATACCCATTTGCTTTAGTGAACAATTTCTTCAACATTACATTTTTTATCTATTAAAAGCCATAAATGTAAGTTAACAATGAAGTTTTGTCCATAACAAAATCAAAAGGATCTTATGCACCATACATTCAACCTCCTGAGTAGTAAGATACACTGAACTCATTGGGATTTACTCATGTAAATATTTACAGAATATCTGCCAGCATCTGCAATCTTTGCTTTGAAGAATGTTAATGTATTTGAAAAATCCATGTCACACAAGTAGTTCTCAAGTAATTAAATCTGGAGCACATATGGCACAGTAGTTAGAATGTCTGTCTTGATAAAAGAATTTACCAGATCCAAAGTTGTCATGATAACCTTGGGCAAAAAGTTCCCTTATCTCATTGGGCAATTGACTTTAAATGAAATTAAATACTGTTGATTCAGTCAATGACAGGCAAAATTTGAAAATATACAACACAAAAGTAAAATCAAATGGGTGAGATAAAATACTAGCATAACAAGGAGACCCTATAGAGATAATTCTCATTTAGTGACTGCAATTGCAACCAGCAACTTGGTTGTTAAGCAAAGCTGGCACTAAGTGAAAAATCATGTGATTGCAACTATGTTTACAATTTTACCCAGGACAATGCGTACTAACTGACTGTAATGGCGAACACACGACTGAGAGAGAGAGGCGCTGTGAAGGTTGTAAATGTGGGCATTGGTCACAAAGTTACTTTTTCAGTGCCATCATAACTGCAAACGGTCACTGTCTGAGGCAGTTGCTAAGTGAGGACTACCTGTAATAAAAATATACACTACTATAATAGTATGTTAATTACCTGCGCAAGTATAAATCTAAAATATTACAATCTATGAAGTAAATATACATATCATCTAAAACAAGATACCTAACATGTAATAAACCTGAATCAATGAACTTGTGATCTTCCAGTGTTGCTGAACGACACTTCCCAGCATCATTCAGAATTGGGCACCGTGGCTACACTTGCTGAAAACTGTAATTAATTGTAATTAAACAACATACCGAAGATGATACATTCCATATTAATAGAGAAAAGGGACAAATAAAGCTTTTATACCTCTCTGAATTATAAATAGTATCAGGGAGTGGGAAGAGGTAAAATTGGAAGATACAACTGAGTTGGGAGGGGCCTCTCAGAACACAAATTAATATTCTTGTGATTGCTATTTTGTTAAAACTGAACATTACTGAATGCTTTCTAAATAAAGGTGCCATGAGTTCTGCCATCACTAAAATACTTAAAACTATATTACTATATTAAAATAACTACTATAAACACTTAAAAGAAAACAGTATAAAAGCATTCTTTTTGCTTAAATGCACTCATATAGGGCTTTTTCTCACAGTACTGGCCATGTGCTTTCTTCCTGTCCTTGAGATGGGAGAAAAGTGCAGTGCTTTTTTATAATACTGTCCCAATGGTAGTTCTTTCACTGTAAAGTTGCTGTTGTTATTTTTGGTGCAGGGATTGGTGGTTGTGATCTAAGAAGAAGCAACCTTCTGGGATTCTCCCTTTGAACTCCAGCACAAATGCTGAGTTTTAAGGGGTCGAGGAAAGATATGTGTGTGTGTGTGTGTTCATTCTCCCTTTAAGCTCTCCGAAAGCTTTCACATTCCAAGAACTCAAAATCAGGTGAGATCATGTAAAATATAGGAAAAAGGGAGTAGGGTGAACAAAAAAAGGTGGCTGATGCCATGTCTGTGCCTGGTTATAATCTTAGACAGGTTGCTAGGACATTTGCATACATGCAGATTGGATTCTCATATGTGCAAAAGATGTGTTATGTGGCACCAGGGATTTTCATAAATCCCTGGTGTGACCTGTCTTGCTGAGAAGAACCACCAAGCAATGCTTGTTAACCTCCTATTTTGGGAAAGATACGTTCTAGCTCTTAAAATCAAAACTGTCTCCATGCTTTGTCAGATACACAGATCCCTTAGTAAATGGAAAACAAAAGAGAAATCACGTAGGCAGTCTTTATATTAAGAAAACTGCAGGCTATTTAGATTGTTATGCTTGGTAGAGTAGAGTAGGCCACACGTCTGTTTTTCACATACGTTTTGTGTACATTTGTATTTATACTTCCCTGTGGGAAGCTTATATATATATATATATTCATTTGGCTATTTCATTGGGTAATATGAGCTGAACAGCTGATTGTCAAAAGTTTACAACTGACAACAGGTGCTAGATCAACACAGCGCCTAGAATCTGGCACAGTCTGATCCTGCTCCTCTGGCCAGGCCTTCCCTATTATATCCAGAAGGCATCTGTGACTTTGCTGCTTTGCCCCACCTCTTACATTTCTGCCTAGATTGCTGAAGGAAACGTTGCCATTCATGCTGTTTGCTAGGAGGCATTCAGCAAGGAAAAGAGGAACTCTTTCAAGGACTGGAAGCCAAGAAGAATCTGTCAGTGGGAGCACTGCTGTTTTCAAGAAAGGTAAATAGATACGATTGTTGACAGAGAACTGGGGACTGATAGTGGGCAAAGTTAATTTCTGAAAGAGTTGAAGGAAAAAATGCAATGCCAGGATTTCAGTATGGATTGTTACTAAGTAGTTTTCTGAATTTGACCCGTTCTTTGAAAAGCCATATTGCTTTTTATGGCTTCTGTTAGGCTGCCTATATTTTGCACATTTTCCGCATTCAATGGATTGTCTCCTTTTATGGTAGAACTTTTTTTCCCGCCATTCTAAGGATGACTATACGGTGATCACACCTTTATTCATTACTTCAGAGAAATATACAATTTATTAAACAGTCACATTGGCTGACTGATCTATAGGGAGGAGGATTTCTTCTTTTACTGTATTTAAGCAACACCTGTCCTGAAATGTGGTTTTCTTGAAGTTCTCAACCCTTTGCAGCAGACTCTTGAAAATTTAAAATGAAAGTAGCAATTGTGTTGGATGTAGGACTAAGTAAGAATGTTATTTGGTGAATTTTGTTAGAATTTATCAAAATTCGGAAATGTCTTCATAAAAGGGGTAAGAACTTTTTAAATAATCTGAATATGGGAAAAGTAAAATTGATAGATGAATCCATCCAAGTGATGAATTCTGAATACTGACCTCTTAAAACTGGCTCTGAATCCCTGTTTATTCAATCAATACTGGTACTGAATTGGGGTTGTCATCTCTCTCTGTCTTTTTTTGTTGTTTGTCTTCACTGACAGCATCTCATGAAGGTATTTGCATATGTCCCTGGGAATTCAATTACTACATATATTCTGAATTAAGTGGTATTATTCAATGGTACATGTTCACAATTAAATATGAACTTGATTTAGTTCATTTTAAAACATTACTAAAAATTCCAAATTTCTTGATATTGAAAGTTCTCAGGACAGAAAGGTCTCAGAATTTTAAAAAATCAGACGGGGAATGGGCTACCATAGCTGGGCTGCAAATATTTGATTGGCCTCTAGATGGCAGCAAAGAGATACAGAAAGTTATATCTTTGCTGCCATCTGGATATTTGCAGGCCAGATATGGTAGCACTAATGTGGAATGAAACAAAACTGGTTGATGTGTCCATTCCTAAGGAAATAGTGGCATCACATTTTATATATAGCATTTTGCTATTTTGAAAGTTGTCTTAGTGTGAAATTGAGCTAGTTCTTAGCTAGAGATTGCTGTGTTTAGTTTTGCTGCAGTTTATTAGCTTAATTGAACAAACTATTAGATCTACTGTTGTATTTTCAGAGCTATTTCAGATATGTGTGTGCATTACTTGATCTCTAATCAGTTGCTCATGAAATTGATGATTATAACTTGGAACTGTAAGAAAAGTCTCCATTAGATAGGCAGTCACATCTGGAGTACTTCTTATTCTTTCCCACCTGGCCTTTTCCATATATGTTGGACTGCTAACCCCATCATCAGCTAGCTAGATATTTCTCTGCTGGATTATATTATAGGAATTGTAGTTTAATGTAAAAGAAGGATATCATGTTGGGTAAGGTGGTCTTAAATTAATGTGATGTATAGTCTGATCCATTCTAAATCAGTAAGACCTCTAGGTCCTATTAAATTCCCAAAGGATGTTACTGGGTGCCTGTCCTCCCTATCACTCCCTTTAATTTCTTCAGTGTCTTGAAACAGGACAACCCAGGGGATGACTTATCCCTAGGATGTTGAATCTTGCTGCTTCAGGCATGTCTTTAGTTAGAAATGATATCATATAATACTAATACTCTTCCAAGTGCGCAGTACCAATTGACATGGATGTTGGAATGGGCATTTTGCTGTGAATTAGCTGTAAGTGTAAGGGTTTTGTGAGAGAAGCATTTCCAGAGGACAAACTGATATCAAGTGTAATGAGGAAGGATAATGGACAAGACGGGTTGGATACTGAGATATGCTGTTTTTTTATACAGCCCTTAATCTAAAATGATGCCAAGGCAGTTTACCATTTTAAAAGATGGATAAAATACTTAAATACAGAGATAAATCACACCAATAATTTGAAAGGCCTAGATACGGAATGTTTTTGCCTGAAGTTTAAAAGAAAATAATGAGGGTTACTTAGACATGGACATTCCTAGGCAGGTACTTGTCCCCTCAAGCTGCTTGAAAGCATATGAATAAGTTTCTTGACAAGATCCAGAATGATAGGCAGGAATGGTGGATTTATTTTGTTCAGAGAAATAATGGAGACTAAAATAGAGCTTGAATAATTTCAGGGAGTTCTAATCAAAAGGAGGGTTAATCAGCCTGTAGTACAATCCTTGTCCATGTATGTTCTGAAATAAATTTACATTATGAGAGTATATCCTTAATTCATAGGGTGATGTCAAAATTGGACTTCTCAGATTCTTAATCTAAATTGTCAAATTACATAATTTAGAAGCTTGATGCGTCTTCAAAAGCTAAATTTTAAAACAAATAATAGTGCCTTTAGCTAACTCAGAATTTAAAAAACAAATTAAATTAAGCTTGACAGTAAGTCAAGTTCCAGGTTAAGCATGGCTAGGGATGTCTGGATCTGTAAACCAAACCCAAACCCACTCCATTTTTTAATCTCCCTTATTGAGCCAATATTCTACTTCAGTCGTTGTTGTTATTGTTGAAAACATTTATGAGTTAGCTGAAGGTCTTCCATTTTCCTATTTTAACATATCAGTGGCATGGAATTCTCAAAATATTCAGGCAATCACATATAATTTTGCTGGTCAAATGGGAAGTCCAAGAAGGACCACTGCAAAGAAGAGGCTTGTATCATGATAGTCCAACTGCTTTTACATTTTTGGCTATAACAGTTGTCAGGAAGAATAATCATAAGACAATGAATGTGCCATAACCCTTTTTGAAGTCAAACTTAATGTATATGATCTCCTGAAAGGGGGCATGTCATAAATACATTGTGAAGAGTACCCTACCAATCCTCCCCAATGATGCAGGAGAGCCGTGATGACCCAACAGGCTAAAATAAGAGGGTCAGTTTGATTCCTTAGAAAGTTTATGCATTAGCAGAAATTTGATGACATTCATCCTCTAGGAACTAGCAAAAAAGAATCTGTGTGTAGCATACTAAAGAAAAATCTATTCCAAGGATAACATAAAGTAATTTGAAAATATTTTGATTCGTCCAGTTATGCACAAGGGGATATTTAATAGTTCTCCCTTTCTCCTTCTATTCTTATGTTGACCTGTGAGTTTGTTTATTTGTTTATAGAATTATTTATAGAATTTATATAGCCACCCATCTCAAACTTGTGACTCTAGTTTTATGTTTTCTAATACAAGAAAACATAAAACACAGGGTATCATCAAAGCAAAATTACAATGTATTCAAGGGCCCCTAAAAATTATCTCACAATCATCAATCCCATACAGGCCTGGCTTCGCTGACAGCCTGAGGGAAAAGCCAGGTCTTCAAGACTTTCTGGCTAACAGGTTCAGGGCTGTCTGGATCATGGGGTGGGGTGGAGGGGCAATGCTCTTTCCTACAGAGCAGGAGCTATGACAGAGATTAGGCAGAGAGACCTGACTGAACCCAGTTATCCTGAGCGCTTCACAGAAATTTGAACTTGAGTCATCCTATCCTAGTCCACCATATCCATCGTTTTACCTAAATTGTCCAATATATGACAACTTGTCTGCTGTTGCAATGTACTGTTAGTTATCAGAAAGCCAATTTGTTCCCTTCAGCTAAGATGCATGACCTAGAAACACTGGAACAAGCAGAAAATATTCAACAAAATGTTCAGAACAATGCAAAGAGGTAATTCTGGGATGGTGATTCTTCAGTTATTATAGAAAAGAAATCTTGGCTCAAGAGAACACCATACTAGTGAAGTAGTACTCTGAAGTTTGAAGATGAAACCATCTTTTACAATGTTTTATACTTAAAATGGATCTATGGTATCAGATAGGGTTGAAGTCTTCATAAGAAGAGCCTGAATATTGGGATCAGACCCCTTCATGTATCTATCTATCTATCTATCTATCTATCTATCTATCTATCTATCTATCTATTTATTCGGCTTGTATGCCACCCATCTCCCCCACGGGTGACTCTGGGCGGCTCACAATAAAAAGAAGAAATACAATTCTCTCCAAGATGGCTAAAAACTATAAATAATTTAAAAAAACATATTAAAAATACTCTTAAAAACCTCCTCTAATTTTGGCCCTATAAAAATCTGTAAGATGCTGGGGGGGGGGGCAACCCATCATCCCACCAGCCATCTTCACAGGTGCGGGCCCCCTTCTGGTCCCCAGGCCTTCTGGCAAAGCCAGGATTTAATACCTTTCCTGAAGGCCATGAGGGAGGGGGCACACTGGACCTCAGGAGGCAGGATGTTCCATAGGGCGGGTGCTGCAGCAGAAAAGGCTCTCTGCCTAGACCCCACCAATCGAAATTCCCTGAACGGTGGGGTCTGCAACCTGCCCCTTCTGCTGGACCAAGTGGGATGGGCTGAAGTGACCAGGGCGAGGCGGTTCCTCAGATAACCTGGTCCCGTGCCATGAAGGGCTTTAAAGGTGATGACCAACACCTTGAATTGGACCCGGAAACAAACTGGTAACCAATGCAGCTCACGCAACAGCGGTAACTCCTATCAGTCTATGCATGTGGATATTCTCAGAGGTCCATCCTCCATATATGGTATAATTTTGCCTTGAGGCTAGGGTTAACAACATTCATTTATTTATTTTAAAGAAGTATAGGGCCTCCCATCTTGTAGAACATAACTCTGGGTGGCTCACAACAATAATAAAACTAAAAAAAGTAAAGACAATGAAAACAAAAAAGCCAAAACCAAACCAAACCAATCAGGTACCTAACTCATCATATCCAATGCATCAATATATACAAACCTTGATCTCCAACCTTACCCTTTCCCAGTGCTTGAGGGAAGAGGGAAGCCCCTTATGGCTTTCCAGAAGGCTAAAATGGTATGGGCCTGCCAGATTCCAGGGGAAGGGTATTCCATAGGGCATGGGGTGCTACAGAAAAGGCACACTTCCTAATTCCCACTAGAAGACAATACTTAAGGGATGAGACCTGGAGTGTTCCCAACCTGTCTAGCATAGTGGAGCAGGCAAATATTCTCAGAGAGAGGCAGTTCCACAGATAACCTGGTCCCGTGCCATGTAGGGCTTTAAAGATAATAACCAGCACCTTGAATTGCACCCAGAAAGAAACTGAGAGCCAGTGTAGCTCATGCAGCAGTGGTGTAATATGGCCAAACCAAGGGATGGCCAGCATTGCACAAGCATTCTGAACTGGTTGTAACTTCTGGGTGATCTTCAAAGGCAACCCCATGTACAAGATATTGCAGCAGCCCAATCAGGAGGTAACCAAGGCAAAAGTAACCATGAGCAAAGCCTCCCAGTCCAGGAATAGGCCCAATTGGTGCACAATAAGTATCACCCCTAGCCACAGCTGCCACAGGAGCTGCAAGTTGAGGAGGCCCCCAAAATCAGGCACCAGCTGTGTCCAGGATTTTGAGATTCCAAATAAACTAAAAAAGCAAGTAATGCAAGTAAATAATGTTGGATGGATTCCTTGCCTCAACAGAACAAAAATTTCAAGCTGGATTGGAAATTCTTGGATAAAACTAGTCAGGGCTTGTGGAAAAGAATGGTATCAGCAAGCCTGGTGAAAGTTTTTTGGTGCATTGTTATAATATCTCTAAATATGTTATAATACAAGATGGTATTCCCATTTATGGATTATCTGTAGAGCAAGGAGGGATAACATTGATGTAGAATTATTAGCAGATAAACCAGACAATAAATGACAGCCCTGGAAAAGGTGGAAGCATGAGAAAGAGACTCAGCTGCCTTGATTTGGTACATTATAAGAGGGGGCAGAGGACAACTGGAGGCTTTCATGAATCTGTTATTATAACCGACAACAAGAAAGTTCCAGTCTGCTTCTTGCCCTGGCTTACCTTGAAAGGCTAGCATAACTCTTGAAAGCTTCACTACTTTCTAATCAGGCATTAAATCTTTCTTTTGCCACTCTATGCAAAACAATTTGCTGAAACATTGTTACCACATCAACAGGTTGCTTGCTTGCTTATTATTTCTTTATTTCTTTATTGGCAATGATCTGTTGCTGGATAATTACCAGAACTACTTCATGAAGACATTTACAGCTGCATTTGACAATTTGTATAGGAGAGCAACAGCAAATCCACAGATTCATAAGCAGAAAGAAACAACCACAGTTTGTGAATACATATAAGATTTTCAATTATATGCCAGAGATGTGGGGTGGAATGATTTTGCTCTGACTGACCAGCTTCAGGAAGGGTTTGATGATGAACAGAGAGATGAGCTAGTGAGAAAAGGCACACCAGAGAATTTGAAAGAATTGGTCCAATGCTGTGTGCTAATTACTGGCCAATTGGAGGAGCTGAGGCACAAAGAAAATAGTAAGGGGAGGAGGTTTTACAGCCTGTCTTCATCCCTAACCCCCTCCCTGTGGCCTTCTCAGATGACAGCACTGGAGAACCCATGCAAATAGAAGCAGTAAAGAGATCTCTGTCTTCAGCAGAGAAACAAGAAAGGGGGGACCTTGGTTTATCTTTCTACTCCAGACATCTAACCAAGATTTCCACTGCTAAAGCACAGGCCTCTGAGTCAGCTGAAAAGTGCTGCATTGTGGAACACATAGCAAGCAAGCACCCACATCTTTCTAGAGCTTGGCAGGGAGGCCCTCAGACAATTAAGAACAGCTAAGGCAGCCAACAACAGGCAAGTGCGTTTTATTGTCTGTGTTACTGTTCATACACCCTTAGGTTTAGAAATATAATTCTCTGGTCTTGTAGACTCAGGTGCATCAGCCAATTTCATAGATGAGACCACAGTGTAACAGTTTAAATTGCCCGCACAGTTATTAGAGAAACCTATGCTTGTGGAAATGATTGATGGGTGAATGCTTTGAGCTGCACAACACTTTTGCAACAGATACAACTCCTTTACAATTGGCAATAAATGTTCATACAGAGTTATTGCCACTCTATGTCACAGCTTCCTTAGACGTTCCCATTGTGCTGGCCATTATGTGGCTGCAAACCCATAATCCAGATGTTCACTGGGAACAAGGAATACGTTCTTATCCATCTCATAGATGTCAACAGCACTGTTTTTGCAAATGTCCCAATCTTATATTTCTTCCTTTCCTGCACAGCTCTTTGAGTCCCCTTCCTTGCTAGAAAAGTATGCAGGACTTTTGATGTTTTGAGGAGAATGAAGTGACTACCTTGCCTCTTCATCATGTGACTATACCATTAACTTGAGCTGGGATCCAGATTCCAGTTAGGACACAATCTCCCATGTCTACTCAGTTGTTTAAAAGAGTTTCCAGGTGGCAATCTGAATAAAGGATTAATTCTCCCTTCTGCTTCTCCAGCATCTGCACCCCTATGTTTTTCATAGTCAGGAAAGATAATTCCTTAAAGGTTGTTCAGAACTATAGACATCTGAACTCTGTGACCATTAGGGATCACTATCCACTAGCAAAAGTACAATCCATACTCTCATGGCAGTCATCTAGAAATGTGAAGGATTTCCAAGTTTTTTGGACTCTGCAAATTTTTATAGAAAGTTCATTCCTAATTTTGCAAAGCATAGAAGACCACTTTGTCAACTTTTAAAGAAAGTAAGTTCAAATAGTCTATTCAAGAGCAAGCAGCATTGCAGGAGTTGAAGAACCTTTTCCAAGCTGCTGCTCAAACATCCAGACCCCCCCCCCCACAATCCCTTTGTTGTGCAAACAGGTGCGTCAGACCCAGCATTAGGAGCTGCTCTCCTGCAGGTGTCAAAAGGCAGGGTGGGAGAGGGGGAGATCTCCTGCCCTGTACTTTTCCCAACTGAAAGGAATATAACATTTTCAATAGAGTTCCAAGCGTTACAGTAATGGAGAATTCCTTGGAAGGAGCAATCCACCCAGTGCAAATGTGCACAGATCAGGTAGGCACCATTGTTCTCCTGTTTCAATTGTTATATCACTTATATTCTTGGCTCACTGAACACACTATCAGATGCATTATCATGTAAACCTGAATATGATCTTCCATGCTCATTTCTCCATACCACAATTCTGACATCAACAACTTTGTTCTCACCAGAGATTAGATCTTCCAGAAAGGTTGTGGGCAGGGAGCTAAGCAGTAGATCTGCCTAGAATTCAACAACAGGATTCATATATCAGGGCACAGAAAGATGAACTCCAGGGAATCCCACAGACTGATTCTTTACCTTTGTCTTTTGAACAAAGGACAGTTGCTTCACAGAAGTTCTATACAATGTCCCCATTCTTTAAGGGAAGACATATTCCAACTCTGCCATAGCAATAAAACTACTGGATGTGGGGGAATATTTAAGACTTTGCATTGAGTATTCAGAGAATTCTGATGGCCAACTGTGAGAACAGATGTCAAGGAATATGCTCCATCCTCTCATGTTTGTCACTGGGAAATCCCACTGATTTACTTCAGCCTCTTCCTTCATAGCTGGGACCTTGAGATTCTGTTTCAATGGATTTTATTACTGATCTTCCCCCTGTACAGGGTTACACAATCATTTTTGTGATAGTGAATTTGTTTGCCAAGGTGGCTCATTTAATTCCTTGCAAGGGCCTTCCATCACTCAGGAGATTGTATATTTTTTTCTTGACCATGTTTTTTTAGGTACAGGGGCTTAATTGTGTCATCTTGGATCACCAATCTCAGTTTATTTCCAAGTTTTGGAAGGCCCTCTTCCAGCTATTCGACATTCAAATTCATTTACCATTCTTTCATCATCTAGTCTCTAACAAATCATCAGAGAAGTGAATCAATTATTAGAACGGTACTTGAAGTGCTATGTCTCTTATCAGCAGGACAATCTGACTGAACTGTTGCCGGTTACAGAACTTGCCTATAATAATGCAATATATTCCTCCATAGGCATGACTACCATTTAAGTCAGTCTATGGCTACTACCCCTGCATCTTGCCCTCCAAAACTCCAGCTTCTATTGATTCTCACATCTCTAACTTTCTGCTCAGCTCCTCCTATATTCTGCAAAGGCTGCATAGAAATGTATACACACCAGAATACATCAAGATTGTGTAGGGGATTTGGTGTGGCTTTCCACTAAGTTTTTGCCTTCTGCCCACCTGTCTAAAAAGCTGGATTCAAAATTTATTGCCTCCTTCCCTGTTACCTAGTAAATTAAGCTAATGCATAAGCATTGGAGGGACACAGGTTGTAGTTCATCCTCAGCCATGAAAACTCATTGCATGACTTTAAGCTACACTCTCTTAGGCCTACCTCCTTCATAGCATTCTTCTTATGGGGATAAAATGAAGACTTCCATGTAAGCCATCATAATTTTTTTTAAAAAATCATATTGCTCTCAATTTGTGGTTTGCAGACTGTTGATGATTCACAAACACCTTCCAGTGGCTTATTTATTGTGGGATCAAGAATGTTTTGATTAGGGCTGGACTATTAACAGATTAGTAGACTCCTGGCCTTGGGCCCATGTTTTCATAATACTGCATTGGTTTTTATAAAGATGCAGATGTTGAGGGAAAAATACATTAAAATGTGGGTTATGTTTGTGCTTTGATTTCTAGATCCTTCCTCACAAAAGCTTATTAAATGGTCCTCTGAGAAACCTCTTAATGATTTTAAGTGCTATAAGGAAAAGCACATGTTTCAGAAGTGATACTCTGTGAGAAACTGAAATGTGACTTTCAGAATATTTTTGATGTAGGCTTATTTTGGACGTTTGAAGAAAATAAGACAATTATTTGGAGGAGAAGGCACAGAAAAACAGACATGCTGCCCTTTGTTTTATTTTGTTTAATTTGACATTGCTGATGACCAATATTTTTCAGACAACAATTCTAGCCTGTTTCATGTGCAGGGAATCGCTTGCAAAGCCAAAGAGCATATAAAAACAAAATCAATGTTACAGTACATATTTTATTTCCTTCTAATGTCACTACTGTGTGTTTTCATGACTAGCATTTATTTATCCTTACAATTTCTGAGGAAATTGATCTTTTAGTCATATAATTTGTTGCATTATATAGTACATTACACCCATAACTTGCCCTCCTATCATCATTTCAAAATGTCCTGAGTATTTAGCTAGTAATTATTTGGCAGCTTTTCATAAGAGAAAGCAATTGCATTTCTAAACCAGCCATGCTATCCCCACACCCCCTTACTTCTGTAAACCCATTAGACAACCAGAGTACTTTTAATATGACAAGAAGCAAAGAAGGAAAATATTACTGCTGAATCTTTTGCTATAGCAGTTGCTGAATAAATTCACAAGGAGCTTGTATCTTGATGCCATGTTTGGCTGTGATGAAGAAAAACAAATGTTGGGGAAACTTCCTTTAAAATAATCCAACTTCTGTCCCAAGAAAATCCAATATTCTGAGATTTAAATTATTTGTTTAATTAATTCTTTCAGTATTTTCAGATATATTCAGCTTCTTAACATTCTGCAAGTCCCTCAAGACCTGGCTATGTGATCAAGCCTGGGGCTCCCAGGAGACGGGGGAGATTTTACGATGGCTCCCTTATTCATTTTATCCCCTCCTATTTTGTGTGTTTTTACAGTTTTTTATGTGTAATTGTTTTTATGTATTTATTTTTTTAATCGTTGTACGCTGCCCAGAGTCACCTTGTGTGAGATGGGCAGCTATATAAATATGATAGATAAATAAATAAATAATTTTTAAAAATTTGCTTGTTATGTGATATCTTTTTGTTTTGTAACTAAGATTAAATATAAATCTTGAATGAAAGTGATTCAAATGCAGAAGCAAAACAAAAGTTGAAAGTTAGAAAATGAAGGCCCTCTCAGTCCTTAAAATGATTTAAGGATCTCCATTATATCATTTATTAAGGCAGGTTCATCCAAAATGGAATACTCTTTTTATTGTTAACTTGTGGATTTTAATTGCTTTCTATCTTTTCCCATTCTGAGTTATCAGACATACATGAAGTGGCCATGTATCCTACATTACAGAGGACAACATTGTCTGAAAGCATTCTGTGCCCAAGGCTACTTAAGGTTGGTCAAAAATAAAACCATAGGATGGAAAAATGACTCAACTATTAGTACCTAGAAACTGAGAAGCCAGACAAACACATTACAAGTGGTCCTCATTTAACTATCATTCATTCAGTGACCATTCAAACTTACAACAGTGCTGAATGAGAGGTAGTTATGACTAGTCCTTGTACTTACAGCTGTCTCAGTGTCCTGCAGTCACATGATCATGATTTGCAACCTTCCTTGCTGGCTTCCCACAAGCAAGGTCAGTGGGAAAGCTGGCAGGAGGTCAGAAATTATGGTCATGTCAGGTCCTTGCCTAATGACTCATGCAGTCCTCATTTAGCCATGGCAACCAGGACTGCCGATATTGCCATTGCTAAGCAGCACAGTCATGTGGTTTTTTGACTTATGACTATGTAGCTAAACAATAGAGTTTCTGGCCCCGATTAGCATTGTTAAACAAGTGCTACTTGTATTTGGTCATGATCCTTCTAACTATTATATGTCTATTTAGTAATTATTTAGAAACCACAGCCCATGTTCTTTTATATTGTTAGTTTTACAGGGATATTTGCCATCAATTGATTACCCCCCCCTTTTATTTAAATTTCCAGGGCACTCTGATAATTTTTCTTTGCAATATCTGTTAAACAACCAAGATAAATGTACTTCTCTAAAAGTAGCCAACATTATGTGCTACATTATGTGTAAGCTTCGCCCACAAATGGTTGCCAACAGTTATTGGTGTTAGGGGATATTTTGCTTAGTTTTATTGAATGTATTTTTATTGGTCAATGACCAAAATAAAGTTTCTGTCTGTCATTTACCATTACACAAAATGTATATGTATTGTTTTTTTGGGTGGGGGGGGGGGAATAAAGCATTTTCTGTTTTCTGGTGCTGCATAAGTATGCATCCTCTCTGAAAGGCCTATTCTATTGAGGAGGCAGTTACATAGGAAGAACTGAGATGGAACTTTATAAATACATCCAAATGCCACTTGTATCATACATGAAATAAAGTATATGCAAATCAATTTAAGTAATACCATGAAGAAATGTGGAGCCTAGTCCACTGCAAAATGTTGGAAAATCCAAACATTCACTGAGATTCTTCTCTTCTCTTTCTAATCACTGGGCTCCCTTCATATACACAACTTTTATTATACAGTACTGTTATTAATATATTGCTGTTCTTATAAAAACAGAGATGCCCCCTTTTAAAATTTGTTCATTAATGAGGTCTATTCTTGAAGTAGTTTCCTAATGATGCTACTTTTCAGCAACTCTCCCAAAACAGTTTGTCTGAAATCATTCAGTACAAAATCTATACTTCTTATTGACAGCTAAGAACTAGGTTTGTATAGTGGGTACAGTGTTGGATCAAGGACACTCAAGATCCCAATAACTGAGCAGTGAGACAGTGACTAGTCTGTTTCACAGAGTTGTGTGAATTCGAAGAAGAAGTACTGTGTACTCTGCCTTGAGCTCATGGAAAAAAAATATGGGACATCAATCTAACAAATGAATTAATAATACAAATGGAGTTTACTCATTTTCCTCATTCTGAGATCCATATTATTTGTGAATAGGGATCAATGTAGCACCATCCATCCATAATACAGAAATATTAACAGATATTGAAGAACCTAAAAACTTACAGAAGTAAAGTAGCAACCCCCAAAAGCTTTTAGGAAATGAAAAAAAATAAGGGGATGGGGGAGACAATGGGGATGAAGCAATGGCTATAGAAAATTGAGTAACTTTTGACAGGAAAAATAATCAAATCAGAGGTGGGAATGGGTATCCTGGATGGAATTCTGCACAGGAGTGTTCCACAATTTAACATTTTGATGCCTGCCTCATTTGTCTGTCATGGTGGGTATAGTATTGACAAGCTGTAAGCATCTCTTCCCTCCCTGGCCCAGCTTGGTGGGCACTTCTACAATCTGACTGAATCCTCCAGTATCAACAATTGGTCTCCCATTCAACCAGATTAAATAATAAAAATAGGACTTCTGGGGATGTATGGCCATCTGAAGAGGGCTCTGTGAAAAAGATGGCTCTACTCTATGAGTAGGCCAGTCCCTTGGAACCTCTCCAAATAAGGAGAGGGCAGGAAATTGGCTACATGTGCTCCAGATGGCTGCTTCTTATGAGGAGACCACAGGACAGCAGTTTTCTGTGGGTTTGAGCACTGGGGGATGATGGGATTAGCCATCTTGCTAGCAACCACAATGGAGACTTTTAAAGGACACTAAGTTTGCAAACCTCACTTTCTGCTTATTAACTACTTCTAAACTATTAGAGACTTGGGCTGACAAGTCTGAAAACACTGGGTGAGTCTGCCTTAATCCTTAATGAAAGAAAATTTTAATTATAAGCTTAAGAATTTAAAGAATCTGAAATAAACAGCAAAAAGCTAAATAAAATTTTGATCTTAGAAAGTTATAAATGGTCTAAGGATCCAGAAATAAACTGGAATACTGAAACTTTTACAAGATTTTGGAATTAATTATAAAGAACAAACAGCTTCTTGTGGAAATAGATTCTGCTTTGGTTTTTACAAGACAAAACAAAGATAAACAATTTAATGATTTCAAAAACTGGACACTAGAGGGGACTAAAGTTTTTAGGGAGAGGAAAGATTTATAAACCTGTAAAATGTTGCAAAATGTTATGACAATGAAAATACTGAAGGAGATTTTTGAAGAATGGAATCAGAAAATAGTAGCCACAATATCAACAATGTCAGTAATGATGTCTGTTTTTATGGCTAGGCTATGTTCAAAGGATGTTATTGAAGAAATGAGAGATGTAGAACAAATATTAGCTGACAAGATAGAGATGATATTGAAAGTGGATTTACAACTGACAGGCCAAGAGAATGACTTAGAAAAGGATGTTTCACTAGATCTACAAAAGAAACTGGCTGAGGTTTTAAAATTTAAAAGGGAAACACAAATGACAAACCAAGAGCATGACCCTGACCATTTTTTCCTACTGGATTTACAAAAGAGGCTTGTTAAAGTCTTGAAGAACTCTATACAATGGGACAGAGAAGAAATGAAGAGAAATAAAATCCCATGACAATATTTGAATGAACTAAAGATTAAGACTGTTAGAAGTAAAAGAAAAGAATGGTTGGTTTATTTGATCACAGTTAAAACAAGATACGTTGTTACCTCTGGCAATCGTTTATGGAGTTTCTGCTGACACCTGGACTGAAAAGATGATGCTTTATGGATTTGTTACAGATAAGAGATGGGATATGGGATGAAAAATAATTGTTTGTAACCTTAGAGGGGGTGAAGAGTCACTAAATTTGTTTATATTTGTTGTGATAAATGTTGGAAGTCACTTCTTTATATATTTCTTTTCTCTTTCCTTATTATATTCTTACTCTTCTCTTTCTTCTCCCTTTCTCTTTTGTTCTTTTTTTTCTTGCATTTTTTACTTCATTCTATGCCCTTTTCTTTCTTTAAGTTTAGTTTGTATTATATTTTACTATTATAATCAAAATAAGAAAGAAAGAAAGAAAGAAAGAAAGAAAGAAAGAAAGAAAGAGAGAAAGAAAGAAAGAAAGAAAGAAAGAAAGAAAGAAAGAAAGAAAGAAAGAAAGAAAGAAAGAAAGAAAGAAAGAAAGAAAGAAAAGCATCAGCAGAATGGATTTAAAAAATATCAATATGATGGGCACAGGTGCATGATCAAAGCCCAGCCCCCAGCATGCATTCACACCTGCCATTTTTACTTTTTGACCCCCTCCCCCAACATGGATACCCTTGGCCACAGATGCCAAAAGTAGTTGGAATGGAGGAAAGTGAAGCAAAGTTAGAGTTAACCATTGATGTTTCTGGGTCCAGAAGAGATAAAAGGACCCTGTATCATTAATTTGAAGTGGGTGGAGACAGAAAACAATAGAAGCACTTAGATGGAGGTGAAGGTGGGTATCTGCCACTCAATAAACCTTAAGCTCCCTCATGCCTGGAGAACATCACCTCCTAAACATACAAACGGACTCCAACAGCTATTATTGCAGACCTTAAGGCACTAGAGACACTATTTAGCAGGACACTAGGATTTGAGAGAGAAAGATGATTATCTTCTTTATTTCCTTTTGTTGTTATCAGCAACTGTTCCTCCCTGCCGACAACCTTTAATAATTTGAGTTAATTCTTTTTCTATTGACTATAATGATACATAAAGCAGAGATTTAATTCTGTTTGAACTGACTAAATTAAAATCACTTTAGAGTAAGTCTACATAAATATATACTCCAATCTCTCTCTCTCTCAGTCTCTTCTTCCACTCAGACTCTCTAGATTGAACTTTATGGTCCAAATTCTGCTCCACATATTATAAGCCAATTCAACAGATCTCTTTCTGCATTCTATATACTTAAAAGGTAACTTTTAGAGTTCAATCTGTTGATTGTTGATTTGATTGTTATGTTTATTAGTTTATTTTATGCATATTAGTTACCATGGAAATATATATAATAAATCATTACAATTTGTAAAATATAAAAAATAATGGAGCAGATGTATATACCTTGTACCTGGAGCAGATGTATACCTCTTACTCTCAGGATGATAGTGCTAATGACATACATTTAAGAGTTCATATACATATGAAAAAAACTGAATTACAATACAAAGGGCCATGAGAAAGAGAGAGAAAGCAATATTCTAACTCTTATAGCTTCCTTCTACCCCCAATTCTTCATATGTGAGGTCTTAGCATTGAATCAGGTTGTATGAAAGTGGATTTTAGGATTAGTCATTCAATTCTATTTTAGTTTTTCAGACCACTGAAACACATTACCTTATATCTGGGATATGTTTTTGCAGTTGTATATTGTATTTCCAAGCTCATTATATTCTTAGTCTTTGGAGTCCAATGCATATAATGATCATATAATTGCTGTAGTCAAGCTAATTCCAATATTGTCTGCAATTAAGGTTACCTACAGTGCAACATTATTTATCTAGACACCGTGGGGGACATAAAAATGTGTTGGCATAGCAATAGAGGAATGACTAGAATAAAATGATTTATAAAGCATCTTATCAGACTATATATTGTTCAGCATAGAGCAGAATACGGATAAGAAAAATCAAGATACATGCATACATAGAGAGTAAAGAAAGGCCAACACTCATATTGAATTGTGGCCTCTTGTGAAGAGACTGATATTGTTGTTCAATCATTCAGTTAACTTCCAACTCTTCCTGACTGATGGACGTAGTTTTGCCAGTATTATCTGTACAGTACTGCATCTTTGAATTCTTATAAACTCATGCTTGTATCAACAGTGAGAGCATCTTTCCCACCATTTTCAATTGCTTTTGATTTTTCCAAGCATATGGGTCTTTTCCAATAATTCTTGTCTTCACTTCCCCAAATTATTGAAGTTTATTAAATGTACTTCTTTCGCCTCTAATGACACAGTAAATAATAATATTTACACAAGGTGTATCACCCTTGCCTATTACACACACTCATTAACATTACCTAAAGTGAAATATAAACAGAAAAAAGATAAAATTAAAGTAGAAGGTGATCTTAATTTAACACCGGGCCCACACCTTCTACTGTTTCTACATGACATAGACAAATAGTTTCTGCAAATACATAGACAAATTTACTGTGGGCCAAGTGCAAATGGAGCTACATTCTATGCTACAACTTCATTAAAATGAGATAAGAGAAGCAAATGTTTTCTTCAGCTGAACTGAGAGATGATCCACTTGTTTTCAATATATTTCTCACAGACTGATAAATCTAATAGGCAATATAAAGATAATGTGGTAGATCCTCAATCTGAGAATGACCGCACAGGCAGAGTTTTTGTTCAACAGGGATTTGCCTATTTTTATGTATTTATTTGTGATTTATCCAGTTGTATGCCACTCAGTCATGAAGTCATTTTGGGCAGCTTACATAATAGGGTTACATCTACCCTCAGTCACTGCTGTAATTGTGATCTTAAGCCTGTAAATACCTGGATGGTTTTAGAGAAGGTTATATTGAATACTTGTTTAGCTCTTTTATGGTCTAGTTTCAATCTGACATACCAAGGCAAGAACCCAGCTGTCTGTAAGGTTCTTATCCATCCTAGTGTCAAATTATATATCACCTCTTACTGCTCCTTAGAATACCTGAAAAGGTATTATTGGTATTGAGCATGAATACTTATCCAACAATTCAGCCTTATACCTTATTGAATTAACAGATCTACATAACTAAGAATCTGAATTACTTTAGCAAGATGTTTGCAAACTCATATAAGATAAGCAGTGGTTCCTGTGAGAAGGCCCAATAATCTTTTGTAGAACTGATTATGTATGGTTTATGAAGATTTTTTTGCAGCGGGCATCCCCCTCTCCAAGCATTTGGAGGATAATTTTTCCACCAAACAATTATAATGATAGTACTATTCTGCCTTCTTTTGTATTTTAAAATTTCATGATTGTCCCACTGTCTTAGTTATTACTATTTGAATATGTTTTACATGAGACTTCCAAGACAGGAATACTTGAATAGTATTTCTAAATATTTAAATTGCTTATACTGTTCAATAGTGGCTTTCTAGCAAACCATTTAAACATCTTGGCCCATTTCCCATAAAAAAAACATTACTTTGGCTTTGGCATAATAATCTAAATGTTACTCAGTACTAGATGTCCTAATTTTTTAGATATTCTTTTCGACTCAATTTTTGTTATTGAGAGAAGAACCATATCATCAATGTATAGTAGCACAGATACTTTCTGAGAACTTAGAAATGGAAGGAGAAACTCTGAAGCTGATATATAAGCACCACCAAATATATATAAAGATTAAACAATATGGGTGCGAGGATACAGGATTGTTTTAACTTCTCGTTTTGTTCCTACTGCTTCTGTATGCAATTCAGATAAATCTACACTTACCCTGGTAAATATATCAGAATATAACTGTTGCATTAAATCTAGTATATGCATATCTATATCAGTATCAACTATTTTTGTCTATAACCTTCTTTTGTTTACTGAGTCAAAGGCAGCAGCTAAATCAATGTTTTCTATATATATAGTACTATTGATATATATAAAGCTGAGATAAAATAAAACCTAGCAATGTTCAAACTTGCTTTGACCCATCCTAAAACCTATTTGCACACTATAAATAATCTAATGAATCTCCAGTTCATCTAATAGTGTTCTGATATTAGTGTGACTTTAGCAGAAATATTCAGAAGACTGATTGGTCAATAATCCTTGGAATTTTATCTTTTTTTGTATATAGGTACCGGTACACCCAGCAGTAAACATAATAGGCAGCAAGAGTACACATCAGTTGGCCTATCATTTCTACACCTGTGCAGGGACCCTGTCTTCATCTGGGGCCAATGAAGGAATCAATTTTGACACTTTTTTCCCCCAGAAACTAGTGGCTAAGAATCACATTGGTTCCAAAGAGAGCCTTGCATGGTCACTTAGAGGTCCCTTGACTTCTAAAGGCTGTTCTAAAGATCTTGCTGAAATATAGACCCAATACCTCTGAAGGAATTTTTGCTTCAATCAGAGATCTGTAACTACCTATTCCATTTGCAACCAATTCCCCAAAATTGGTCTCTTTTCTTATCTGTTACAGTGCAATAAAGTTCCCTCCATTGTAATTCAGCAAATTCCCTCTTCTTTAATTTTGTCAATTTTTATAATCAGATCAACTTTTAATTAAGTCCTCTAATATTTCTTGGGATTTTATCCCTTGCTGAATACTTTCCTCTCAATTCTCTACATTAAAGAAAATGAAGCGCTATGATAATTGTGATGAGAACCAAATATATTATAATGTGCTAACATTTCTGTTTGCAATAAATGTATATGACTCTGCAGATTGATCCAGATTTGTTCATGCACACTTAAGAGATGAACATGAGCCACAAATTTTATTAAGTATCTTCTAGCTATATTCTTTTTAAAATAATTACTATTTTGAGAGTACCATGTAGGGGAATAGTTTAATAATTCTTACTAATTGCCCTGAGGGCTGCAATAGCCTATTCTGAACAGCTTATTCTGGCCTCAAAGTACCCAGAGATAATAAGACAGAGTCTGGGAATTTTCTCCATATCAATTTCCTATGCCTTCTGATGAATGTATAAGGCGCTGGGGGTGGGGGGGGTGGATTTTGATATTAATACAGAATAAAAGCCTAGAAAATAGAGCCTGAATTTGAACCATCTATACATTATTTTAAGGTGACTGGAATGCCAAGAACATGACACCTTGAGTTCTATTGGTACTAAAATAGAAAGGGCACACTTGGGCCTACCTTTGACTGCACTGTGGGAACAACATAGGCCTCATATCCTGGTAAATCAAAACCATTTATACCCACCCAAGTCTCTCTCTATATATATTCTTTGTTATAAAATGCATTCTTCCAACCTGCTTTTAGTACTCAGACTAAATAGTCATATATAATTTAATCTGATTTTCTTTTCAAATCTAAAAGGATGCTTCAATGGTCAGTAATGGGTCTTATTTAATTCCTAAATAGGGACCTCACTATCTCCTAATTACTCTGACCCCAAAAAGTAAAAAGCAAAAAATCCTGTTTTTTGTAATTAGTTCTATAGATATTTTTCACATTTGGAGATTGTGTAAGGCGCTCAGACTCAGATGAAACGTAGTTTATGGGAAAATAGCTGCTAGGAACCAACAACCTAAATTTTGGTGATAATTTGCTGGGGTCCCTCACTGTCATTCTCTATAGTTTTCTTTGTCTGGAGTTGGCCTTATGTACTGACTGGCAGGGGGATCCTGAGACATTTCTAAATTAAAATCTTTAATCATATCTCCCAAAACTTCTCTTTCTCTAATATCAAATATTGATTTATCTTACTTTGTGATAAGAGACATGAAGGTTTTGTTTGCAGGGGTTCAATCAAGTCATATGATTTAGCTGTCAGCTTTATCTCTGGGCTCTGAGGAGTGGTGCTTTGTTTGAACTTTGTAATACCAATTTGAGAACTCTCTTTATAGCCAAGATCTTTAGAATGATTCACCTCTAATTGTCCAGCAGCCTTTGAATTTTTTGAATGGGAAAGAGAGGCATTGCATCTCACTTGAAGGCCATCGGGATATAATGGTAGCTCATGTTGTAAAACTGAGGCTGGACCTAATGGGCTTCCTATTGTTATTTTGATTCTGCTATCCATGTCTCCCATGCAGGTTTGCATGCTGGGCTTTCTAGTGTTTTACCTGCTTTCTTAAGTGATGGCAGCTTTGCTTATTCAAAAAAGGGTTGTTCTCCCTCTTGATTATAAGATTTTTCTGTTCTAATAAGTGAGTCCCTAAGAACTTCCAGGTACGTCATCTCTTTTTGGCTGGATTGATTTAACTGTCTGAATTATTGTAGAAGAGAGATTCCCTTCTGATCTCTAAAATATGAAGATAATCGTCTTGGCAGTCTTTTGAGGAATTTAAAAAATCCACTCTGTGCATCCTTGGAGTTCTGGCCTCTTTGCTTATCGGAACACCCTGGGGTACTTGACCAGTTTTTTGTAACCTATCCATCTGGCTTTCATTAATTCTGAAGTTTTTCTTTAAACTTGCTATTCTTTTGTGTTATCTGGAGGAGTTGCAAAGAAAGGGATAATGTCTTGATTTTTTGAAAACTATTATTGGCCATATCTTTCCTTTCTTCAATTTACATTTTTCCCCATTAATGAAATGGTAGTATATTCTGAGAAAAAACAAAACTTATAGAAGCATGGTCAGTTCATTGTTTGAAATCAGGATATAAAATTCTGCCAAGTTATCACACTTAACAGTTAAGTGTAGTATATTACTCAGATGCTTCCTGATTTTATCATACTTATTCCTTCACTTAAAATTTGATATATTTATTGTCAGCCCTTTATATGTTGACTGCAGTATCAATGCTTCTAACATACAATGTCACATTCCCCTCTTCTAGAATAAGACAGCCTTTTAATTTGTTCAGGAGCCACTTCTCTATTCTCCCTTTAAGTTGTTCAGAGCAGCTCCAGTGTGGACCCAAGATCTTCTAACTGCCCAAATATGCTTTCTAGTGTTGCTACAATGGTGGATATCAGTCCCACTGAGTACTTTTTTCCCCTTAAGACAGAGAGATTAGAGAATTACTCATTTCCTTTAAATTTCACGTTTCCTTTATCCTTCTTATCCTCTTCTTCAGAGAGATGTTATCCATCTCTCTGAAATTCTGTAGTATCTTCACCCATTAGTAAGTTGTTCAAATCTGTTTTTAGTTCTGTATGTGTCAGGTTGTTTTCACCTTCAGAAGCAAGCATTCCATTTGTTCTACTTTGTTTTATTTTTGGCTTAGAGCTGTTTGATTTGATTCCTTTTTTCTTATCTTAATATGTCTTCTCAGATTTTTACCAAAACTTGGACCTAAGTATTCTGTATACAGTAATCAGACTCTGAGGACATGCTGGTAGGAGTTATAAATTTGTGTCTTTCAAGCAGACGATGATATTACTAAATATATTATTGATAAATTATATACATAAGTGAAACATGCATCTTACAAAGAACAACTAGCATACCACATAGCTTTAAAGCAAAATAGATTAGCATAATATCAATGTTACTGAACAAAATATTTTTAAAATTGGGAAAAAATATGATAACAATTTTGGTGTATATGTGTATATTTAGTAGAGAGACTGGCAATGCATCGCCTGCAGGTTGTCCAGTGTCTGCAACATTGGTGCATGGCACCAATAGAACCTATACTGAGATGTCCCCTTAGGTTACAAATAACCTGACTTACGAGACTTGGCATGAATGTTTCCATAAGCTACATCCAAAATAACTGTATAAAATGTACATTACATGCAGATCACAAGGTGGTCCTATTCATGGATAACTGTTGTTTGGGAAGTTGTTGAAGTCCTGGCTGTTCTCCCATGTCTTGGGGACAGGGTGACTATGGAACACCCTTCTGTTATGGGTGGTTTCTAGTTGGTGTCCTGCTCTCCTGGTTGGTTGTGATTTTTTCTTATATGTATTGTTTTTTTATTTGTAAGCCACCCAGAGTCATCAAGACATTGGACAGTCTCAAAAATGGATTTAATAAATACATAAATAAAAATACTGCAACATGAGACCATAAAACAGGTTTTTATTTTATTTTCATTTTTAAAGGTCTTTGGGGGGAGGTTTATAATAAACTTTCTGCAGACAATGAAAACAATAAAAATATTAATAAAAAAGTATGTAGGAAGAAACCTGTCACACATGAACTTCTATTACATGCTTGGAGGCAGTTGTTCAGTTCCAACTTATGGAAAAGTTTCTAGGGCTGAATGTTTACATAAACTGCAGAGTGCCTGTATACACACATGCACGCACACACACACACACACACACAATAAAATAAAAATGGTAGACAATTAATCAGACCATGAAACCTTTCCAAAAATGTCAGTAACTTAGCAGACTTAACAATCTTATTATAAAGTTATCTTTGGTCCCTGTGTCATCTCATAAAATTGTGCAAAGGTGCTTGCTGCTGAAAACAAGTACCAACTCCTTGTTTAGGATGTATATTTTAAAAGCCTTTGCTGGCATTTTATTGTGCACAACTAATTTTTAACTCTTTGGCAATATCATGAGGAATTACAGCATCATCAGAATTCATAATACGATCTCAAAATAGTTGGCTCAATGGTCAGATTTCTGCAAGTTTTCTTCTTTTTCTTGCAATGTAGCAAAAACTTAGTAACCATGAAACAAAGAATGATGATCTACAAAGGAAATGAGATCCATACAGAACAGGGAGAAGGGGAGGCAGTAATTGGTTGGATCATTAAACTGGAACTTTTTCAGAAGTGAAGATGCTATACTTTGCTCTTCAGGATAATTGTGCAATGATTTTATCAGATACCAGGCATACCCAGTCAATTGTGGAACTGAATAATTTTAGACCTGGACTTATAATCTTACATAAGACCTTTAGACAGCCAAGTTGTATTTAGTTATGGAATGTACAACTAATAGTTCTCTCCCTTCATCATCATCATTGCATACTTTATGCTAATATTCCTGAGATACCAGGCCCTAAAGAACACATACACATGTATGCCTGCAAAGAAACAAACAGCCAGCCCCAATTTTTGAAAAGAGTAGTATTTTCAGAGCATGTCCTGTTTAACATTTTTGTATTCACTTAAATCACAGCAACTCTGTAACTACAGGAATATGCTTTGCTTCTGCTGCCCTGATGCTAAACATGTAACTATTTTTCAGTCTGCGTGACTCTGCAAAAGTAGGAAAGTTCCTATGTAGCAATATCAACAAAAAAATAAAGAAAGGAGGAAGGCAGTCTAATGTTCATGTATCCTGAATGTCAGGTTGGTTTCTGAAGACTAATTACATAACATTGTTTTCTGTCTTTGCGCTAGTGAAATTTCTAGACCCCTAGGTATAAAGCTGAAAATGTGTTGTGTTCTAAACTCCCTTAAAACTCATTACTCCACCTATCCTGATTATTTTCTTGTGACACAACACACACTTTGAGTTAAGTAAGTAGCATAAAGATCTCTCTCCTTTTTCTTTATTCATGGGTCAACATGTGCTTCTCAGTTCTGAATTGGGACCATTACAGTCACATGAATATAGACACACATACGCACATAGGACACTGCCTGTTCTTGTAACTCTTGAAGTGATTTACAGTCATTGCAACATACAAAAGGCAAACAACAAGTGAAAGAGAATGAGACATTATATAGTCACAGTGGAACCAGAAAGGGGAATAGAAACAAAATTAAAACTACAGCATTCATACAGGGAAGACCTGGGTGAAGAGTTAGTTCTTTAAGAAGTGCCTAAAATATGAGATGGTAAGAGCCTCCTGGATTTCAGAATGGAATTCAGTCATTCTGGCTGGGGAATTCTGGGAGTTGAAGTCCACTCATCTTAAAGTGGCCAAGTTTGGACAATACTGTCCTATAGGGATAGATGAGGGGCAGAAACTGAAACCGAGTAACAACAGGATTGAGAAGGTGTGAAAACACCAAGGATTCCACAGTTCAACCCTGAGCTACATATATTCTCTTCTATTGGAGTAGTTTGACTTGTAGATTCTTCATTTGTTGTTTCATTTCAATCCTTTTTTCAGAAGTGTCTGGATTGAGAAATGCGGATTTCTTGGTTCTAAAGCAGCTGGAATCATACTGATAATGTTCTAGCCAAAGATAAATGCTGTGAGAGACAAACACTGTAAGATTGCAGTCCTGTAAATATTAGTTGAGAATAACTCAGCAATACTTAATTCTGAGGATACTTATCATAATATTGTACTATTAACGTATTAGTCACAAGTATTTCTTTTGATGCAACTGAGGTAGTACTTGTTCCAATTCCAGTTATAAATTGTAGTGATTATATCCACACATTTTCTAGTTCAGGCTACCATTTCTTCACATGGCATGTATCTGGCTAAGAAGGGCTATACTGATATATAGTTGAAATGCTGGAAGTAAGAGCATACAAGCTCCCACAATTTTGCATATTCTGCTCAGAAACTTTTACCACTTTGTAGTAAGCAAAAGCCCAATTGTGTAGGAAAAGGTTTCTCATTTTCTAAATTCCTTCATTCTTATAATCACTCAGTCTGTATTAGTTTGTTATTTTTGTTTATCATAGTTGGCCTTTTTTTCTCTCTTTTGCGTTGCATTTAATTATTTTGTTTTAAAAAACTCTTATTTCTTTGAAGGTAATCTTTTTGAATTGTGAGGATGAAAGGAACTAAACCATCTCTTTCCTAGTCTTCCTTTGGACATTTGTCAATATCCAGTAATGTTTTGCAATCCTTCCTGATAATATATAGAATCATTTATTTGCATCATGTAATTTGTTGGCAGCAATGTCTTCCATTACATACCTACTTTAGCTTGACATGCATAACTCCAAATACTCTTTTGCTTGCAAAGATCAGAAACTCCCTTTGTTAATTTGGTTCCTGACTAGGGATTCAGAATTTTTTCTTTCATAAAACATTGTTTTATTTTCTCACATTGTATCACATAGCTAATAGCACAAGTGGAGATAGACTGAGGAAGTAAACAGATGAAATCCAACTTGTTTTGTGAAATTACCAAAATAATTTAGGAAATGCATAGGAAATACTCTGAACTCATTCTGGCTGATTTATCAAGATTTGTGACACATCTGTACATATTACAGAATTAATGATAGTGTGCAAAATATCCATCTAAGTTAAAGTTATTGCTTTTAAATAATTAGATTAACTTTCTGTATATGTTTTAAATTTTGCAAATAATACACATGCAAGTGAAGTCTATGTACTGTAATTTGTATTGCCTATACATACTATGATAACATTTTGTGCATTTTGATTAGGACCACGTATGATCATGCTTCTTGATATATGACTTCAGACTCAGTGGTTATAGAAGTTCACAATATTCTTAGAAATCATTTACATTTTAAATTACAGGAAACTTGCAGGTGAGTTACCAGATCGTCTTCATTAAGTACTCAGCGGCAAAAAAACTGTTAGGATAGAGTTATGAAAGTACTATGGATTGCTTTGTTTGTTTTTGAATAAAGTAGTATGTAGCCAAAGAGTCTTAAATTAATTTAATTAATCCAATTATTTATATAAATATTATATCTATATAGATAGATATATCATTATTATAATACAACCTTATAATATATGCATTATGTATATATTTATATTATAATATCGATATATATTTATATAACATATAATTTATATTATTATTATTATTATATTATTCTGAATCAATCCATTCCAGGAAGTTATAGTAATAGTTATAGTACAGTAATCTACTACATTGGTCCAGTGAGGATTGGTAGGTAGATATAGATATAGATATAGATATAGATATAGATGATATAGATATAGGGTTGGACAGATGGATGGATGGATGGAAGGAAGGAAGGAAGGAAGGAAGGAAGGAAGGAAGGAAGGAAGGAAGGAAGGAAGGAAGGAAGGAAGGGGCTTCATTCATTGCATGGCAATGTCCAAATGTGATTTGCTGTTAACGGTACCGGGGCATATTGGATTTATATACATTTTAATGTGTATGTTTTAATCTGATTAATGGGATTAATTGGTAAGTATGCTGCTCAGAGTCTTTTATAATTGAAATGGCTTACAAGCTTAGCTAATAAATAAGTAATCATTGCCTTTTAGTAAATACCATAATATACATAATAACTAGCTGCTAGAACTGGATTTCTCACACCAACTGAATTATCAATCTTCCTTTGGGAAAGAAGAGATAACAAGGGAATGGGCAAATTTATGGAAGACAAGCTATGAAAAATTTCTAGTCAGGCTGACTGAATTACCTCTCATATCAGTACCACTTGCCGCTGCCTGTGTTCGTGTGGGCCTTCCAGGATAAACAGCAGGCCACACTGAAAGCAGAATGCTGTACTTGATAGAGCTTTAGTTTAATCTATCATAGTTCATCTTATGTTATATTCTTAAAAGGGTGTTTCATCTACATAAAAGGTAACCTGAGGTTAAGCAGGTCACCTTATGGTTACCCGAATAGATCATTAAAACAATGAAGACAGATGTTTAACCATCTGCTAGAGGTAGAAGGATATGTGAATTCTTCTGATGAACTATTGTATTAATAATGAGCTCCCCATATAATGAGTACTCTGCATGGAAGCCTGACCGCTGAATGATAATTCACAGAATTCCTGTAACAGTTAGAATTTTATATTGGTTGCACAAAGTTTAAAGGCACAGATCTGGTGCTGAGTCTCTGGGCTTGTGTTCTTATTCTGCTCATTTAACTGTCTGTTGGCTCAAAAAATACAAAGGAAAGTGTTTCTTTTTTTAAAAAGTGATTTTTGTTTTTTGCCTGTATGTGGTGTTACTATTCTTTCACAATTTCCAAAAGCAGAGTTCTAATAGTGCTAAGCTAGGTGGGCTTTTACTGTTGGGAGGTGTCAGAAACATATCCATCTTGAAATGAAAAAAGTTCATCTCAGCAAATCTCCCTGTAATTTGTGATGGGCTGGGTGGGATGAGTTATTGCTGGCTTTTTAATGCTTTTATTATTTAACAGTACGGAAAGCTGTTGCACCTGAATTATTGAGGTGAGAACTTCTCCTACTATAATTTGCTTAGCAGGTTAATTATTTTTTTTAGCAGCATACCCTATGCCCTACGTTTCATTCTATGAAACTCACATGGGATATTACTCAGATTACTCCACTGCACTTCCAGACCAAGTTTTTCTTCAGACGTGTACAGCTACCATATCAGGGCTTTAAAAACCCAGATGAATTCTTCTTATTTTTTATTGTTCTCTTTTTCCAGCTGTTGCATTACTATTTGAAATTATTAATGTTGCTTTAACTGAAAGATTAATTCCTGAAAAGGCAGATCTATACCTTATGAAGTCATTTGACCGATTGTGGTTGCCTAGGTATTTAGCCTACTGAAGTTCTATGCTTAGTTTTCTAATTTTTTACAAAAGTCAGGAAAATGTCTTCATGTTTCAGAAAATGGATTTAAATCCACTTCATTTCCATATGCAGAACCTTTTGAGGAGATTAAAAGAAGGTTTTGATTGTACTTCACAACCACTAGAGTCATATACTTCCTTGGCAATTTCAAAAGCGCTACTAAAACATAATCATTTTGCATTTCCTACAACAGAAGCAATTGGTTGTAATGCTGCCATCCAAATTCTTCTGCTGTAACAATGTTGTTATAGATTTTGGATTTCACCAGAAAAGAAAAGAAGAAGAGAGAAGATTGATCTGACTGTGCATTCCAATAGTTTCAGTTTTCAATAACCAAGTTTTCAGAAGTTAAAGATTGAATTGTCTGAATGTATAACATTAAGTGAATATGAGTGGCCAGTCCACTGTTGAACCAACCAGCATTTTAAAGAACTTGCGTTCATAAATCTAAGCAACAAATCAAAATACTCCTTGACTTCATGCCTTTATTGCATGAATAATTATTAAATGGAGTTGGTGATTAAAGCAATGAAGAAAAAAGATTTTGGTTTGACTTTTTGAGAAATTAAAGTTTGCACACTACCAAATGTGATTTTCATGACAGATGCTCTATCATAGGATTGAGAATTAGCTGATAAAAATTAAACTGCAAGTCAGCCAGTGTTCTCATCATTCTGTTGTTATATTTTGCGCACTTCATGAATGATGCTCTAAAATAGCAATGTGTTTTGCTGTTGGCTTTATGTCTCTAAGGTGCTGGAGAACAATTGCTATACCCTCAATGCCTTGACTGTCCCTTGTCTCATCAGTCAACAAAGCCCCACAAGTGGTTTTGTTTGTACATAATCTTTATGTAGCCTATTAGCTATGATGTGGATTATTTCATTCGGGATTTCAAACTAGCATATTTAGCATTTGCAATCATTTTCTTTCACAACTGCATGCAGTTTTTTATTTTTTCTATCAGCAAGCAAATATCTATGAAAGAGTCCATTTTTATTAGCCTTTCTTGTTCATAGCTTGAGTCACCCTTGTAAGAGAATTGATAGAGAACCAAAAATTGAATACGTCACTAATACACATAATATTTGTTTTTGTTTATTCTACTGCAACTTCAGTTTTTCTGTTGCTCTGTTCCAGGTATGTACAAAGCAGAATTATGGCTTTGTGACTGACAAATGATTGGTCATAGTTTGTAACAGGACATTTTCTACAAATAAAACAAAATTTACATTTGCAAATGTATTCCAGCCACTCCCATGATTGGAATTAGGAATAGAGCTACTTTCAAGTATGGTCAGATGCCGTAGTTCTCGGATATGACAGAAAAGACTGCAAGTTTTGAATCACCTATATCTAGTGGTAGGGCTGTAGAAGAAGCAGTTTCCCATTCTCATGGGAAAAAAATATTTTTCTGTTATACCAGGCATACTGCTGTTAGATAGGTTAGATTGAGTGTTATCTTTATCTGGTAAAGGTGTCACCACATTGCCTCTTACATAAATTGTTATTTTAGATTTATTTGCAGTAAAGAAAATTTGCTTTGTAGACATGATGGTGAGGACAGTAAAAATTGGTGACCTGCATTAAATAAGAATAATATAGCATCAAGCCTTGTAAAGGCAGATCAGTATATCACAGATGGGGTAGTATGGATTGCAGAACTGGACAATACAAAAATATTTCCAGAGGAAAGTCCTGAGACCTCTTTAATAAACTGCATCACAACTTGGGTGATTGCTGATTGGATGATTCAAAGACAAAACAACAACAAAACTTTAAAAAGTATGACTGCAACTTGTTGGCTGGGGAGAGCCATTTCATCAATATGAAACCTATTTTGTGGGTGCTGCATTGGTTGTCAATAGGTTTCAAAGTCCAGTTCAAAGCTCTACATAACTAGGCTCCTGATTACCTTCAGGACTATCTTCTCTGAAGAGAATTGGCCTGTCTTGTGTGTTTAAGAAGAGGGGATGCTGGAAACAAGCTTCTTCAGTGGCTGCACCACCATGGTGGGATAGCTTGCCCTGAGAGGCCTAGATGTTTCCAACACAGTATATTTTCGGGACGTTGGTAAAGACACTGGGCATTAAACTGGCTGTCATATTTTGGAGTTTATTTTTTGGCTTTTTAAAATTCTATATTGTGGAACCTTGGAATGGATTCTGAGTTCTATGGGTTTATATGCTGTTGTATTTTTTTTTTAATTAACCAGTTAGAGTCTGGGAATTGAAGGTGTTATATAAATATTGAAATATATACATACACACACTGTACTCCTCTTCCTCTGCTGACTGATTCCTACTCATATCCCTGCCACCAATCCGTTCCTTCCTCCCCAAAACAACAGAAACCATTGATTTATTTACATTAAAATACTTCCACTAGTGCTTGACTCCTGGTTCTCCTTCTTCAGCAGATACAGTAAAATGACATCTGCATTTTAAGGCTTGTCCACATGTCTGCTTGCATCAACAAACACAGCCCACTCTTTGTTGACATGAAGGCACAATGTGATTCTAACCTAACCCTGGCCCACCAAGTAGACAGCCCCTGCTCACCTTTTCTTGTTCAGCTTCAGATATGATATTCTCTAACTTCTGTGCCAATCAGTCTGCAGCAAATTATTCTGAGGTACATTTAGGGACAGGGATCTGCCCTGCTCCATCTGGCCTCCTGAAGCCACTGTGAGCACACACACACACACACCAGATTTTCAGAGACATTTCCCTTTGGCAGCAGGAGAATCAGAATTTTCCCACTCTACCAAAAAGCCATTCCCTCCCTTTTCTTACCAACTCATGAGTAGCAGAAGAAGTGGGAAGAGAAAGAGGAGGAACAGTTGCATTCAATAAGAATATTCCAGGACCAAAAAGACAAACTCCCTCCACAATGTGGCTGAAAAGTTGCTTTCCTTTTCCCCACCTCTCTTACCATCTGTGGCAGGAGAAGCCCAGGCAGAGAAGCAATGGAGAATGACTCCTTTGGTACCAGTACCATAACATGGTACTGATCAGTGTGGGAGGGTCCTAAAGGGAATTTAGGTAAGCCCTGTCCCCCTAGCTGCAGGGCTGCCTGGGGGTAGCTCATCCCATGTTGTCAACATTTTACCTTCTGAACTGGAAAAGTTGGAACACCACTCTCTGGTTATCTAGTATGGGAAGGATATAAATAAATGGTGATCATCTGCTCTGCTCTGCTCTGCTCTGCTCTGCTCTGCTCTGCTCTGCTCTGCTCTGCTCTGCTCTGCTCTCTCTCTCTCTCTCAGAATGGGTTAAATTCTGATCCACCCAAGATACTGGGATTTGAAGGCCCGATTGCAAAGATAAATCTGATTTAATGGTAGATCTGGCAGAATCCCATATTATTCTTTCTCTCCCTTCCATGGCATTTTCTTATGCTAGAAAGCACCCCAAAATAGATCTTTAAAACAACCCTTTCACTCTTTCAGACATGCAGTGCCTTCTTTACCATCTGGCTCTCTTAACTACCAAACTATTTATTAAATGTGGAGTTTCACAAAAGACATCTGTGGCAGGAGTGGGTGGGTCTTTCATCAGTGTTGGCTGATAAACAAAGCTGCACTCCTTCCTGGAGGAGAGGAAACCTGGCAGGGTAATACATGCTATAACCTCCAGGTTGGATTATAACAAAACAATTTGTAGGGCAGTCTTTGAAGAATGAACAGAAATTGTGGCTTGGACAGAATGCAGTATGCAAGTGATGAGTAGGTGGCAAGTAGATTTTCTAAATAAATACTACATCCTACCTTGGGAAAGAAGTCATTCATATCGCCTCTCTCTTGCTGTGCAAGTCAGCCAAAGATTTTAAATCAAATGAGAATAAACAGAAGGAGGCTGATTTACCATCATATGGGGCATGCTTTCATTTTGTCATAAATACTAAATGTCTATGACAGATCATGTTAGCACTTCTAGGTTCTATTTTTAAAGCAATGCTGTTTCTGAGACAACTTTACATGTGCTTGAATGCATAAAACATTTATATTTCACTTTGAAATAATGGGCAATTTATAGATTGTGAAGCCTCAAGATTGTATCAGATATTTTCTGGATACTTAGACATATATTTGCTGAAGTTTAAGATCAAGTTTTCATTTTAACAAAATACTGATCAAAAGTCACATACTTAAAAGTTCTGGAATTATCTAACATCTGACAGCATGAACATTGAGACTTTCTTCTCTTTGCATTCTATCAGCACAATGATAAAGATATTTTTTAAACTTGCATTCAAGCACCATAGTAAAACTGACAGTAAGTCATGTACTTGTTGGACAGAAAAATTCTCTAGAGGTGTGACCTGCATGGGGAGGATGCGCCGTTGTTACCTCATCCTATGGACATGTTAATTGTTAGAACTACTCAGACTGGGTTGCTTATATCCAGATGGTGACTAGATAAGCAGCAAAAAGCTACAGAAAAGTCTACATTGCCAGTTGATGGTCACCTGCTTCGTTGCAGCCCCAATCTGATAGACTGGCCCAGGCAATTGTTGAACATAACCTCTTTTGCCAAAGCCACCCTAGATATCTAAAACCTAAGAACCATCTTGCTTGTTGGAAGAACCGTTTAACAAATTTTCTTCAAGAAAATGGATTTCCCTATAAACGTGTAAAAACTATTCTAAGAGAGGTGCCTGTTTCAGTGAAAAAAGTGAATTAATTGGGAGCAACACAAGATTCAAACCAGCAATGGCAGGATTTCTCTGTACATGGAGCCAACATACTTTTCCAATTTACACATAGACACAGTTCTTTTACACGTTCTCCCTTTACCCATAGGTGTCCTATTCATGAGCCACCTGCTTAGAAAATTCTTCCTGTGGAACACTTAGATCTTTTAAACACTTCCAACTATTTTAAGGGTTTTTTTTTTAATGGTTGAAGTACAGATGGGTCTTTCCTGTGAAGAATTTCAATGTGAAGAAATAGCAGTGTTTGTATTCTCCTTCCACATAGTATTGCCAAATAAATAGCCCCACTTAGAAATTGAATATTTGAAAAAAATTTCCTTGCATGAATGTTTTTTTTAAAAAGACATGATTGCAGCACAAAGGTCTCTTTTGAGGAGAGGGGTCACAGCATTTAGAGGGGAGGCTAGCTCTGCCTTCCCCAACAGCAATTCTAAAAATACCTCATGTATGACCAATAGCCTTTTAAAAATCTCAATTGTTACTAATGGAAGCAGTTAAAAGCCTGATTGCGGACAGGGAAGACCTTCAGTGTCTCATGGAACTTTTCCTTTTTTCTTTCTTTTGACATAGCAGAGGAACCAGGGTCAGGGATCAAGCCTGGAGAAGTGCTTTCTAAGTCAGAGTTAGAAATCAGTTAATATGATAGGTGTTGTCTATACTCATTTTGCCATAGTTAATGGAATGGCTTCCCTCAGTTGTATAGACTTTCCCCCAAACAAGATGGTTGCTAATTTATGTCACAGCAGGTGCTGTCACAGCAGGTTGGGCATCAGTTCTGAACTAAAACCGGACTTTAAAAAACAGCTGCTGAGGAGAAGCAGGTCCACTTGTTGTATTTATTTCCTTAGTATCTCTCACCAAAGACATGGGGTTATTTTCTCTTAGAAGTCTCAGCAAATGCAACCCCTGGACAATCCTACAATCAGAAGCTTGCCAATCATCCACATAATTTGTAAATGCCCCATGCTGATTGATTTGATCTTATGATAATGAAAGGGATTGGAAGGACATAGCCAATCAGCTCTTTAATCACTGTGAAAAGAATCACATCTCAAAGGAACTACAATCAGAGTTTTGTAATGCAGTGTGTCAAAGGTACTTTGTCATGCCATGACTAAAATAAAAACAGTGGGAGAAAAAACCTCTCAAATAGGATTATTTTCTGCTTTCCTGAGGAAAGCCACACAGGAATGCAATCCTATACAGGTCTACTGAAACAAGTTAGTCCAAGATTACCATATATAGAATTGTAACCTTAAGAATATAAGCAATGCCTTGCAGCATTTGGCCAAATTGCTAATAGTGGTTAGCCAGTAGTGCATGTAGTTCATAAATAAATCTTCCACTTATTAACTGTAAATATTATTTGATTTTATCTGTGGCCTACCTCATCTGGAAATTCTAGGTATGCAGAAGTAAAGCATCACGAACATGGAAATACCATCTTGCTAAGGTTAGTGCTAGCTATTAAGAGAGGCATGGTCTTAAATTTCTATTGAAAGAATGATAAAAATGATAATTATAATGACTGCTTACTTAAATCAATTGCACTATATTCAGGAAGAGGTATTATCATGCCAAATAAACCCTCTTTTCCTTTACACAAATCCCTGATCAGTACTTGTCAGAAATTCGGCAGTATATTGCTTACAAAAAGGTCTATTTTTGTTGCTATTTCATGATAGTTTCTTTCACACAGTTTAGTTCTAGACACTTAAAGAAGATTAAGTGTCTTCTTTAGTTTTAAAACAAAACAAAATATAGTTCAAGTCCCCCTGCAGCACTTTCTATAAAATTTGGATCACCCTTTGCCTATACTGTAAATATCATCCTATTCTTTGAAAAACAATGTGTTTTCCCATGCTAGATCACTGGATAATATTTATTTGCATTTTATTGATAAAGTATACACATCTACAGTTTTGTATTTTTGGAATTACAGTGGTACCTCTAATTACGAACGCCCTTCCTTACGAATTTTTCGAGATACGACCAGCTCTGGCCCCAAAAATTTACCTCTACTTGTGAACTCCGCCTCGAGTTACAAACCGGATCCGCAGCCATTTTCCCTGCTGCCACGCGGTTGCGGCTTCCTGTGGGTGAGATCGCGGCAGCAAGGAGACGTTCGGTGAGGCTTGTGGTGTGTTTTGTGGCGTTTGGAAGGTTTTTGGTGTGCTTGTCAGCATGGCTCCAAAGAAAATGCAGAGCAGGCTGGCAACTGACTTTAGACAGGTTTTTCCCCAGAACTGAGCCTGCAGCTAAGAGGCAAAGAAGAGAGGAAACCCCTGAAGGAGATCTCCCCGATGTCCCTTTGGAGGGGGACTCTCCCTCCAAACAATAACTGCCTCCCCACCCCATTCTCCCTCTTCATACTGTGCTGTACTGTACTTTTTTTCATGTTTTTGAGGTTTAAAAATAAAATGCATATGTTTCAGAACGGTTTAGCCGTACTTACATTGAACCTTATGGGGGAAATTTACCTCGGGGTGCGAGCAAATTCAGAGGGTGGAACGGATTAACCATATTTACATTGAACCTTATGGGAAACTTTACCTCGACTTGAGACCAACTTGAGTTGCAACCAGAGTCACGGAACGGATTAAGTTCGTAACTAGAGGTACCACTGTACACTTGAAATACTTGGTCCAATCAGATAACTGCAAAATGACCTGGAGTATGTCAGGCCATTTCCAAGCTCTGGATCTCACCTCTGAAGTAGATCATTCTCTTACTATTTATTGTACCTTGAACAGATACCATAATTTTACTAATATAGCAAATTCTTATTGACAAGTTGGAGCGGAAGCAATTCCTGGTGAGAAATAGGCAAATGGAGCTTGTTTCTCATCGAAATGAGAGAGAAGCCCATGTCTTACTTTTCTGCTTCAGCTTGATGGAGTAGCTTGTACCAGGCATCAGAGGAGAGATGGTGATGATGATGATGATGATGATGATGATGATGATGATCCCATAGACCAGTGTTAATCTTGCAGCACTGATGATGAGGGGCCTGTGCTTCATCTCTCTTTCAACTCCTCTCTCTTTCTTTCAGGAGTTACCACAATGAAACCAATACTAACTTGATTTCAGGTTGCTCGTATTTTCAGAGAGTTTCAGTTTTATTGATCGTTCGAAAGCCACGGTAGTGATCTAATCACTGGAAACTACTAATCTATAGAAACAAATCAGTTCAAACTGGTTTAGTTTATTTCAAAACCATTTTGTTTTTCTACTAGGTTTGATCTAGTAGAAAAAGAGTGGGTCAAGTTCAAGGTTTGATCAGATTATGAGAAACTTTTGCATGTTCTGATGGAAAGATATCTCAGTTGACCAATACCATTGCTGACCTTTTCAGAATGGTGCAGATATACAGCTGCTCAAATTAAAAACTTCCTTGTATTTCCAAAGCAAAATTTCTGGTAAAATAAACAAACAAGCAAAACTCTTTTCAAGCTGCTACATTAAAAGGTGTTTTCAGTCTCACCTAGCTTAGAAAAAAAATGGTTTTTCTCTCAACAGTTAGTGAGGAAAGGATGTATTGTAAGGATGCAGCATTCTATAAAACTTTGTAAAACAAAGAATTTAATATAGATATCCAAATCATTACCCAGAGGCCTTCTTCAAACATTGCAGTGATGTAAAGATCTACATATGATTATTGGGTACCCAAAGGACCACCCTAGTTCCACATTTCTCTCCCATCATTGTTCTCATCTTCCATTACAAATAGAGAGGACAGCCATACAACAGAAAGCTTCTTCTGTCAATGGAGGTTCTCCTTACAATTTTAGCAACGCAGGATTCATCATCAAACGACCACCATTTGTATGACAGGTATGAATTACCTGTGGCCAAATGAACATATGCATCCCTGAATCTTCTTTTATGTGCCTTCAGCCTAATTTCTGACTCCCATGCAAGAGATCAGTTCTGCTATTTGTCTAATCTCTGCTGGCTGCTGCTCAGGAGCACAAAAAAATGGTATCAGAACTCATCATTATCATCATCATCATCATCATCATCATCATCATCATCATTGGAGATGGCAAAACTGACAACTTTGATTAAAGAAAAGACATTGAATGTCTTTGTTTCTGTTTGGCAATCACTCTTGGACTTTTTACTTGATACTCAAAACAATGAAAGTCATATACAGTAAATCAATGAATACTTGATTAGGTGAATTATCCTCTTTAATAGGTGAATAACTCCAAATGTATTAACACTCTCCATGAATGAAAGAAGGGAACAATAAAACAAAGAAAATAAATTATATAGTAGCAGTATTGGAGGAAGAATATACCTTTCATATAAAAGCATCTAGTTATAGTGTATATGAATGAACAAAGTTTTTCCTGTATTTCTATACTTTATTTTAATCAATTTCATTTTAATCAAGGAGAGTAAGTAGTGAATATTTACCTAATCAAAATACTTTATTGCATTATCCATTGATCAGTTCATTTTTTTAAAAAAATCCTTTTCTTATATATCATGAAATGCTTTTTTTTTTTTTCCTGGCAGATGAAACACTCCCATTTTTCATAAGCATTTCTTTGAACATTCTCCTGTTGAGCCTATGCAAAACTAATACTATTCAGCAGGATACACCAGAATAGGAGGAAACAGAAGTATATGTCTTTCCTGTGCTTGTTGGAATTTGCCAGAACTTTCCCGTCAGCTGTCTCAAGCTGAGTTATAGTCACAATATTTTCTGAGCCAAGGCTACCAGAACTGGGCTGCAGAAATCCAGACAGTAAAGAGATGCAGGAAACTCTACTTTGCCATCCAGTGCTCATCCAGATTCTTGCAGTCCAGTTTTGGTAGCCATGGCATGTGTCACAATTAACCTGTGAGTGATATGCCAGGGATGAACTTCAATAAGTCTTTAGGAAGGCTTGGACAAAAGTAATTGGATGTGATTTAATTGTCAATGTAATTGTCTTCCATCATTTATTTGACCATTTTCCCATCCATGACATTAACAGTTATAACTTGGTAACTTTGAGGGACTGTCTATGGCTTCAGGTTGTGTAGCTCTGCTATTCTCATTTGTCTGGTCATAATATTACCTGAAAAATATGTAGAAGATTGCACTGCTGGTGTTTAATAGCCACAGAAGTAATCTCTTTTTGAAGGCTTACCTGAACTGCCCTGTTGCCCCATCACCAGAATGGGCAGGAAACTTCAGAAATCTATGTTGTTGTCCTCTATTAATCTTCTACTCGCAGTCAAAGTGATTTCAGGGCCCATTTTCCTATATCACTTTTATTCTTCCATGTTATATTACTTTGAGCACTCCAGTCCATTTTGAATAGAGTACTTCAGTTTGTTCAGACTAACCCCAGTACCTCATTGGCTATTTTGCAGAGGAAGGCCCAACCTTTAACTCCATCAGTGCTTACTGTGTACTCAGATAGTTTCTATTCTTCCTTTACGAGCACTGCTGAAACAGCATGGTGTTTACAATCTTTGCTTGTGTATCTATATACAGATTTTTTTTTAGATATGATTTTTCTTTTCCTGAGTATCTAGTTTTCCCTGTTTTTTTTTTTTTAAATAAGTCCAGGGGTACAGCATTTTACCATATTCCAGTCACCTGTGGTAGAAGCTCCCCATTCACACCTGTATTCCCAAATGATTGTTTTGCCTTTTCCCAAAATGGTGAGTAATCGCACTGGATATTCAGAAAGAAGCTGTATCTGACAGGAAACTGGAACACACAAATTGGCACTGAAACAAAACTGAATTGTTTTCAAAGTCCTTTTCTTTTTTAACATGGCATATGTCTCACACAATCCCTTATGCTGATAAAATTGTCTGTACATTGTGAGGAAACCTAGCCATCCTAAATCCATACCTCATTCGCTATGGAGGATGAAGTGTGTATTTTCACCATGCATATGCTTAAGTATACCTTTTACCCGAACTAAAAAAAAAATAAAGAGTGAACTGGCACCAAAATTCAAGAACTGGAAAGTGAGTTGACAAGGTCTGCACTGATTTCCAGTATGTACAAAGTCCCAGCCTTGCCAAAGTGAGACATCAGTGAACATGGCAAGGATGAATATGTAATTAATATTCACTAAAGTGCCTAGAACCAAGAGCAAATTCCCAGGGCTTCAAGGAAATAAGACACAGACAGGGTGTTTGTTATTGCTTTTCAACAGTTTTTTAAATTGTAATTTATTATTGGGCATTTGAAAAAACAGAAAAGATTTAAAAGTTAAGTACACTTCTGTCTGGATGATCTGGTAGTGTTCAAATGACTTGAATTTGCCAACAGACCTTCATTGAGCTATTTTTAGAATCTCTTTAATAATTCAGCTGTAGCAATTGTGTTCAACAGTCAGAACAGGCAGGGAAAATAGCAGCTCAAAGAATTGGTGCAGCGGGGTAATAATTTAAATCAAAATGCATTATACTGCATCCCTCTTTTTAAAAGGTGAAATGTTGCTGCATGCTGAGTACCTGGAGAAATTGGCAGGGGAAAAATGGGCATACCTATATATTGTGGTACAAAGAAAAACCAACAAACGTTGCTTACATGGGGACCAGGAAAGGTTAAGTTAGACTAATTGTTATTGGAAAATGGTAATTTATTGGTATCCATTACTGTGGCCTTGGCTGAGAAAGACATTTTTCAACATTTCACAAAATTTTAAAAAATGAGTTTGATTGATCTCAGACTGCTTCTTGGCATTTTATTCAATGTAAGTATGTGTTATTTGATCTATTTGATCTAGATGTTATTGCTCCTTCTGAAGTTACACACTGCCTGGAGACTATATGGAAGAATTACCTGTGGGTCCTCAGACAGTAACTCTTTTTTATAGGAAGTTGATGAAATTGATTTCCATGATCTCTTGATGATAAGCTTGAATGTCTTGTCCTGATAAAGAAGTGAACAGTTGATTTAAATAGCATGAATTTAGCTTCCTTATCTTAAAATGAGATTACTACTACAATAACATTTCTAAATCTTTTGGACACCTCAGAATATGTTTAATGAGAGTTGGTTGCAGTCACATTGCTATGGAAGATGCAGTTCAGGAAATAGATCATTTACTCATGTAAATTAGTAAATTACTTTTCCTATTATTGTAGATTTTGTGCTGAAATCAACAGGATTGTTAATATGATTTTGAATCTATTGCTATCTGTTAAAGGTGTTATGTTCTTCTTAGCTACATTTATATATGGAATCTATCAAGAGAACAAGAATTGTGGATATTGTAGGCATGGGATCTGGTTAAAAGAATGATATAGTATTGTAAGGAGAAATCTACACCTGATTTACAGGAATGCATTGCTGATACACACACACACACACACACACACACACACACACACACATATATATATATATATATATATATATATATACGTACATACATACACACAAACATACATACACACACACCTACACACTCAATGGAGAAGTACCATTGGATAGTATGCTAGAAGATGCCAATAAAGCCTCATGACAATCCTTACTACCACCATAACTCAAACCAATGAACTGGTATATGCTATAGCTGTTGTAATCCTGGACATGCTGGCTACATTATCAAGAAAAACACCAGCACATACCCCTCCCGCCAGGAAAGTGAGGTTGGAGGCTAAGATCAAGGCAAATCAGAGAGAAGTTAGTCAGCTGGTGGAACTACAGAAGGGTGTGGAGATTAGGGATAAGACTCGACTACTGAAAGGAGCTGACTCCATCTGGAGCCCTAGAGACTGCAAAACAAAGACTCACAGCACTGGCTACCAGGGTAAGGAGATACACTAGAGAAGCAGAGGCCAAGAAAATAAATGCCCTGTTCTCCAAAGAACCATCCAAGGCATATTCCCAACTGCAGTGCAACAACACAGTAACAGCACAGCCATCAATAGCAGAAACTGAACAGTGCTGGAAGAACTTATGGGAGACAAGACAAGACACATAACACCAGTGCAAAGTGGTTACAGGACCTGAGAGCAGACCACAGCAATCGCTCAGAACAGGAACCAGTCACCATCACAGTAGCAGACATTCAATGGTGGGTCAGGAACATGAAGAGCTGGACAGCACCTGTACCAGACATCATCCAAACCTACTGGCTAAAGAAACTAATAATAATGCATGAACACCTAGCAGCACAGATGAATCAGTTGCTAGCAGCAGGCTCCCACCCAGACTGGCTATCACAAGGTAGGACAGTGCTGATCATGAAAGACTCCCACAAGGGAACAGCACCGGCCAACTACCGGCCAATAACCTGCCTCCCCACAATATGGAAAGTCTTATCAGGCATCAGAGCCACCAAGCTACAGGGCCATATGGGCCACTACATGAGCACAGCTCAGAAGTGTATTGGGAACAACATCAGAGGCTTAAAACCCCAGTTGCTCATAGATAAAGCAGTTGCCCAAGACTCAAGGTCTATACAGACCAATTTGAACACAACCTGGATTGACTACAGGAAAGCTTATGATTCAGTGCCATACACATGGATTTGGACACTAAGGACCTTCCTGAAGAACTCAATTGGACTGTGGAAGACAATTCTGGAAGTCAACTCAAGACAGCTCACACAAGTGGCCATCAAGTGTAGCATATACCAAGGTGATGTACTGTCCCCGCTCCTGTTCTACATAGGCTTGAACCCGCTCAGCCAGATAATCAGAAGGCCTGGATAATGATACAAGTTCAAGAGTGGAACTATCATCAGCCACCTCCTCTACGTGGATGACATCAAGCTGTATGCTAACAGTGAACAAGACATCAACTCACTGATCCACCTGAGATGCATCTACAGTGAGGACATTGGGATGTCCTTCAGACTGGAGAAGAAGGAAAGTAGTTAAGACTGATGGGGTGGAACTACCAGTGGGCCACATAGCAGATGTATAGACCAGGTACAAGTACTTGGTATCCCACAATCACATGGGAACCATGATGAAGAGGTGAGGAAGACAGCAATATTCAAGTATCACCAAAGGATAAGGCAGGTCCTGAAGATCCAGCTTAATGGGAAGAACAAGATCCACACCATCAACACTTATGCCCTGCCAGTCATCAGATACCCTGCCCGTATAGTGAGCTGGCCAAAGGAGGACATAGAGACTGCTCATGTAAGGACCCAGAAGCTCCTCACACTGTATAGAGGTTTCTACCCCAAGTTCAATATCCAGAGACTGTACACCAGCTGGGAAGAGGGCAGGCAGAGTATGGTAAGTGTCAAAGCCACTGTCCTGGATGAAACCCAGAACATCCAGGAGTACATCACTAAGATGGCACCCAAAGATTGAGAATGCCTGAGGTAGCAGCAGACATGGGAGGAAGATCAAGCAGAAGAAGTGCCATGGCATGACAAGACCCTGCATGGGATGTACCATCAACGGATAATTGAGGTGCCTGACATTGGGAAATCCTACCAGTGTCTGGAAATGGCTGGACTAAAAGACAGCACTGAGGCACTGATCATAGCAGCACAAGAAGAGGCACCAAGCACCAGATCCATAGAAGCAGGAGTCTACCACACTAGACAGGATCAAGGTGCAGACTGTGCAGAGAGGCGTCAGAGACAGTCCAACACATAGTAGCAGGGTGTAAGATACAGGTAGGAACAGCATATGCTAAATGGCACAACCAAGTAGCTGACATTGTGTACAGGAACATCTGCACAGTGTATAGGCTAGACTCTCCCAAGTCCAGATGGGAGATTCCACAGAAGATTGTGGAGAATAACAGGGTTAAGATCCTGTGGGACTTCCAGATCCAGAAGGAAAGGCAGGTATTGGCCAATCAACCAGACCTCGTGATAATAGACAAGGTAATATATATAATATATGTAGTGGTGCCAAGTGACAGCAACATCAGGAAAAAGGAGTATGAGAAGATGGAGAAGTACCAGGGCCTGAAGGAGGAACTAGAGAAAATGTGGAAAGTAAAGGCCAAAGTGGTCCCAGTAGCGGTAGGAGCACTCAAGGCTGTGACTCCTAAGCTGGGAGAGTGGCTCCAACAGATCCCAGGAACAACATCAGAGCTCTTTGTCCAGAAGAGTGCAGTGTTAGGAACAGCTAAGATACTGTGCATAACCCTCAAAGTCCCAGTTAGAGGACCCAAGATTTAGGAAGACACATACCACCCATAGGAGTGAGAAGGGATTTTTTTATTTATTTAAATATATTTTTTTGTTGAAAAAGGACAAGGCAGGACATTTGTACAACACGCTAAATTTTGGGTGTTCTGGGGCTTCTGGTGAGGATTCATGGTGAACTAGACATCCCTGAAGAACGGGGATGGCACTGGAGCAGAGATTGGCAGCCAGATGGTGAATTCTGGCTGGCAAAATCTCTCTGGAAAAAGGAGAGATCCTGAGATCATCCACTTGCACTCTGGACAGCTGCTCCTCATGAGTAGACTGAGGTTTTTGTGGTCTGCCTGTGAGTTGAGCAGTTGGAAGTCAAGGGATTTCAATCAAGCTCACAGCCCTAATGCAGCCTATACAGAGATAAGGTTCACATGAGCCTAATTTCTTAACCACTCTTGAATGTAACTAATTTACAGCTAAAGAGAGATTTCCTGAGTGGCAGGATAAAAATTCCACTTGATGAGTTATTATTCTTTCTGGATTACAAAGGAATAAAGAAAAAAAAAGATTTTAAAGATTTAAGAACTTTTTGCAAAAAGCTTTAACAAGGAGTCGATGTAAGAAAGTTTAAAATGGATGAAGGGAATAGTTATTTCGAAAGATTATTTTTTGGTGAAAGTGCTTTTGAATAAATTGGAATTAAATTAGACAAACCAACTGGACCTTCATGGGAACATTTTTTGTTTACTATTAAAGAGTGCAGACAATTAGTGGATTTTACAAAATAAAAGATTAAGGTAATATGAGCCAGACTGTGATACTGACTGTAATTACAGAATGCCACTTGGGAATATTGGGAGTTCTGTTTATAGTATGACTTTTTTCAACTTTTAATTGTTCTGATTGTTAATTCTAAAGTTGCATTTTATTGTTAGAACTTTGGTATATTTACTTTTTCCTTTGTTAATTATATTTCTGTAATAAAATCAGATTAAAATCAATTTAACAACTAAATGAAATCTCACGAGAACATCAAATTCTGTGAGATTTCTGCAATCTCATCTGAGACCTTGCAAGATCTTAAACAAGAATACCAACCTGTCATGAAATTTGGGTGCTGTCACATGAGATCTCTCCAGATTTCATCATTTTGGAAATATGAGGCCAAATTTTGTCAGGTGTTATGATCTGCTGAGATTTCAGCTGATGGGAGGAGTTTCCTGTGGCTCAAAAGGATTGCAAGCACCTGGGATAGAAAGTCATTTTTCATTCTAAAGATAGTATTCAGAGTTATCATGTAAAAAGGTCATCAGGCTATTCACAACTGATTAAAGTCAACACTTAATCTTACAGCCTGTGCTTAATTTATAATTATCACTGCCAAGATGTGTTGGCCATTATTTTAGTTTAGAGCAAAGAGTGGATGATATATCTATAACAATAGTCCAGATGACTACTGGACTGAATTTCAGTTGCCATGAAATGTACTGTTAAAGGGGTATTGCCATCAAGCCCTCTTTCGGATTTCCTAGAATAATCTGATTCTAATAAATAAATAATTTTATGAAACAGGATGCTTGGCTACAAAGACATTAGCTGGAATTGAACTGAATAGATTAGATTTCTTATGGTTACCTACTACAGAAGACTCTGGGTAGCCTACAAAATCCAAAAAAAGCAGTAAAAACAATTAAAATGTTTAAAACCCATATAAACAGCCAGCCTGTACTAAAACAACTAGAGCAATAAACAGTACAAAAATATGATAGGGCCCCAGCATTACATAACCACTTTAACCCCAGGCCTGGGAACAGAGTCAGGCCTTAAGGGCTTTCCAGAACCGCAGGAGAGCGGGTACCATCCAAATCTCTAGGGGGATGCTGTTCTAGAGACAGGGGCTGATACAGAGGAGGCACACTTCTGAGATCCCGTAAGATGACAATATTTAATAAAGGGGACCTGCCTGGTGGGCAGAAACAATTGGAGATAGGTGATCCCTCAGATAACCAGGCCCTATGCCATGAAGGGCTTTATAAGTGGCAACCAGCACCTTGAATTGCACCCGGAAGCCTATTGGCAACCAATGTAGCTCACATAACAGCAGTGACTTATGGGCATGCTGTGAAGTGCCTGTTACTGTCAGCCCTACAAGGTAGACCAGACTAAGAAACCAATGCCATATAGATCAGGACTACTTCTAATGTAACAGCTAATAGTAACAGAATCTTCCAAGTCTAAATGTGCTTCCCCCCTCCCTCCCTTTACCTTTATGTGAACTAGGAACCGGCTTGCCTGAAACTTTTCCTCAAATGCTTCTTGGCTTGGACTCAGGCCCCACTTACCTCACTGCTGCCTCAGTAGCAACTCTTCCTCCTGTTTTTCAAGTCCTGTGCTCGAGTTACTGCTTGAGCCACTGCATTTTGTACCAGCTATAGCTTCTGGATGGTCTTCATGGGCAGTCCCACATTGCAATAGTTCAATCTTGAGGTGACCAGGACATGAGTGACTGTAATCCTGTTCTGAGTAGCATGAAAGTAGTGAAGGAGTTAAAGTCAAAGCAATTGCCATTGAAACAATTCCATAATATCATTGGGAACTTTGTAAGATTCTTAATTAGCAATATTACAACTGTCTTCACTTATCTGGCAATATGTTTCTGCATTATTTATTTACATTCTTTGTATTCTTTCTTTCAAACGGAAAGGCTGTCAGAATAATGAAAAGATTAATAAAAGGAAACAATCTTTGCTGTAATGCATACAGTCTAAAAAAGCATAACTCAGAAGAATGGGGAGAAAGCAAAAATCAGAATATTCAGGCAACAGATTTTAATGTTATACGGTATAGGCAGATACTGCTCGCTATCATTTTGCCTCATTTTTCCTGCCCGTAGATTGTAGGTAAACACTCCCTGTACTACGATTTTACAAATATTGTATTTAAAGGAGAATTAATATTAATTTGTCACTAACATGGAAAATGTGGACAGACTGTTTTGGCATAGTGCTCTAACAGAAGTTAATGGTGGTGAATATGCAGATGAAATGCATTATTAGCTTTATGAGGCAAACGGAAACTCTAAATGAAGTGTTTTATTTGATTGGTAAAGCAAGACAAATTGATAAGGTTTATTCCATCATGTTGTCACAAGTCTCATTAACTTTCCTGAAAACACTTTTTCTCTGAAGAATAAGAGAGATTTTGAGGAGGTAGGGGGCAGTGGAATCTTTGGTTATGGCATCATAAACAATAATGAAGAAAATATTTAAGAAAGGTATTCTGAAACAACTGCAGCTACAGTCTCTGAAGTGGGTGGAAGATAAATGGCTGTATAAATGAATGAATAAATAAATTCCTCCTGTAGAACCAGGATCTCAATATAGGGGTGCCATTCCATAAGGAGTTAAAAGCCATATAACAAATATAGAGTATTTATCCCACATGGATTCTCCTTAAGGGCAAGATAAAATAAATACATTTTTCTAAATGCATTTAACTGCATTTTATGCATAAACTGCTTTTATGTTCAACAAACAATTACAAAGAACCCTCGGTCTGAATGTGCTTTCCGTTCGGATCAGGCCACGATCCATTTCCTGCCAAAAAGGCTTGTGCTATTTGTCCCCAAAGGTCCTGCTTGCTGCAAAAAGCACTTTGTGCAATAGATGTAATATTTGGCAGGAAGATGGCATAGGCCCCTAGTATTGATCTGAAACCTACTTCAGATTGTTAAAGTGGTCAAAAATAATTATTTTGTTTGTCTGCTTGCTTGCTTGCTTGTTGATGTTGTTGATTTAACTTAAAGAACAACTACTGGTTTTTTTCCCCTAGTCAATGGTGTTTCCTACCCACAAGCACCACATTCCCATCCCAAGGAATATAGTCAGAATTAAATATTTTTTGCTTTGCTGCTTTTCTTTGGCTGATTTGCTCACTTTGCCTAATGATGGGGGTGGCACAGTGAACTATAATATCCAATTTGAATGAGTTTGTATTGGCCACTTTACAGGACTGCTTTAACAATAAATTACAAGTCTTCACAGCTCGATCTTTACTTCTGGAAGCAGTCCAACTCATCCAGGAGATAGCCCATAGCAATATATTCCCAGTTATGGAGTGTGAAATGGCAAAAATAAAATTCTATACTCCTATTACATAGTCTGTGCACGCACACACATACACACACAGGTTATGATGTATCTAACTTTGTTTATAAGAACAAAATAAAACATGCAGGAAAGTTAGACCCTCGATGTTGGTATGAAGCTTAGCAAATTCTGTAGTCATTGATGCAAAAGAACTTTAGTCAGTTAACCTCAATTAATTTAAACCTTTTCCCATTACCTAAAAGAATAATCAATCCGATGTTCAGTATGAAAGTTGAATAATTTTTCCTTCTACCACTTCCCCAATGCACTGGTATGATTGCAAAGGCTGGCACCAGGCTAGAAAGCAGGAGACTGTGAGTTCTAGTCCTGCTTAGGCATGAAAGCTGTCTGGGTGACTTTGGGCTAGTCACTCTCTCTCAGCCCAACTTACCTCACAGGGTTGTTGTTGTGGGGAAAATAGGGGGAGGAAGGAGTATTAGGTATGTTCGTCACCTTGAGTTATTTATAAAAATAATAAAGGCGGGATTAAAAAAATTTTAAAAAATGGAACCAAATTTATAGTCTTTTACATAATATAATGCCCGCTATAAACTTGTAACTCTGTTGAATTGCATCAAGTCAGAACTCCTAATTATTGTGCCATCTGGGAGCTCTGCAAATGACACAGGCTGTTAAAGACATGCTGAAAGACCTATATTTAGCAAAACCCTCATGTCTTCTGTTTATGTAATTGGTGGTTCCCAGACTTTTTTTTTCACTCCAAGGACTGCCAGACTCTTCCCCCAAATTACAAGTCTTCTATCTTTCAGGAGAACTCCAAGGCACCTTTCATCTTAATTTGGACATTGATTCTTCTTCATTGTACAAGAAAAATTCTGTTCAACTCGTTTTTATTATTATTTATTGGAAAGTCTTGCTTCCCTCTTACTTTTTTTCCCCCCCTATGGTGGGTGGGTGAAATAGAATCCTCCATTTCATGTACATTTAACATTCCCACTGTTTCCATTTCTTAGTCTGAAAAAAGGTGCTGCTTGTGATAACTGCCATTATTCAAAGCAGTCCCAGTGATTGCAAGTGAAACTGAAATCTGAATATGTCATTCAACTGTTGTATGTTCATGGAACAAACTTAGAGAACCTAAAATGATTCAGCTACTCCTTCCAGACTGGATTGAATAGTTGCAGGTAATAGTTGAGTAGCGCTTATAAATTACATAAAAGAGTGACTGCACATTAGCTCATGTTTTTCATTTTCTACCATAGGTACAAGCACCTTTTTGGAGGGGCAGGGAAATTTGATAAGCGAAAGCTCTCAATGAGCATGACTGTGATAAAATGATATAGCAAGTAAATGAGGCTGAGATTTTTTTTCCCCTTTTTACTTTTATTTTTAAAAGATAGGAAATCATGGTGGATTACTGGCAAATACAGCACATGTAATCTCTGCAGTTAAGCTAAACTGGATAAGGCAGCTTACACGCCATGGTCTGCACATTCCTGATGTAGCAGAAAAGGTCTAGGTTAGAATCTAACTGTCCCATATTTTTGTACCCCAGAATTAATTACATCCTATACTGGCAGGACATCAATTATTTGAACTAAGTTTTAATAGAAATAATGGAAGAAACATGGGGAGATAAGTGCACTTTGCCATTTATGATAGTCAATATGTGTTTAATATAATGGACAAAGCCAGCCAGGAACATTAGTATAATTAAGGCTACCAGATCTGGTCTGTAGAATGCCAGATGACTACTAGATGGCAGCAAATGTGTCTAGTTCTTTTCCTTTCTTTTCAATATCCCTTGCATAGGAAATGAGGAACCTGTTGCTGTCCAAATGTTATGGACTACAATGTCCATCAGTTCCAGGTTGCACATTCAGGGATGATAGGATTGTAATCCAACATATGGCGAAACTCATTTTATATAAGCTTCCTAAATATGGCCATAACATGATTCTATACAATTGCCTAATACATCACACAGGAAGCAGTCTTCCCCGCCCCCCCAGTAGAGATTGGTTATATAAAGCAGTAACAATATGCTCCATTCTCAGAAATACTGAAATGGATGTAAAACTAAAGGTAAAATTGTTAACAGCTGTAATGTTTTTGTTCTCCATGTTCTCTACATTATTTGTTTAGATGTGGAGTCTCTGCCTCGATCATTTGTATCCTATATTAAAAGGTACATGCATTGATGGTAATTGCAGGGTTGCCATATTCTGGACATCTGTTTTTTTAATTCATTGCAAATGTGATTTTTTTTTTCTAAAAAAAAGCAAGGAAGCAAGGAAAAATCGTTCATAGTTATATTGTTCAGCTGTTTTTAAGGCAAGTAGAGCAGAGTATAAATTGACACTTGAGCATGCATTATAAATAAAATACAAAAGGAAAGAGCAGAGTCTCGTACCTTTAAAGAAGTGCCTTATGAAGAGGAACATCTGGAAGAGGAAGAAAGTCAGCATTTTTCTATATGTATAATTCTAAACCTAATGAGACTTTGGGAGAGCAAGAAAACAGAAAATGTGATAATTTGCTTTTAAAAGATGTTGCAAAAAGCAAGCAATTTGAGAGCACAACAGAAAAAGCAAGACAGGAAACGCATTTTAAAAGTTTGTTCTTAATTTTCTGTCTTGGAACTGCTATTTTCATTTGTGGCCTTTCAAAATAGTGAGTATGCATGTAGCATATGATCTAAGATTTTTTTCTTATGTTGAGTTTACTTATTTGCCTAAAACCTGTTTTTGTGTACTTTTAACCCCTTTGACATTTCACCCTCTTTCACTCCAAAGTCTTGAGTAGTAGCAGGGAAGTATGAATTCTCTGGGTTCTCTGGAATTCTCTTCAAATTCTGTTGAAGTCAGCAGCAATCTTCAGTAGACAATCACGCCTGCATAGGACTGCTTTGCTAAGTCTCCATAAAACTGTACCACTCTTGAGGTAGCACCCAGGACAATGGTAGACGCATGTGGTGTTCCAGAAATTGCTCACCATGGTGGCTGGGGCTGCTGAGAGTTGTGGGTCAATAATATTTGGAATGTTGCAGGTTCCTCCCACCCCCAGCACAGTTCAGAGACATTCTTAAGCCTTGGAAGCCTAGAATCCATGTGACCCCTGAGCTTATTTGGCAAAGCTCTGAGAAGCTGCTTGCCAGGCAGAAAGAACCGCAGTTTAGGCAGAATAGGTATAGAAGCCCTAAACTAGGGATGTGCTGCTCTTCGTATCTGAAGTTGAAAAGGTGCTTTGGAATGGATATACAGTAGGTATGTATCTATCAGTATCTCCTTAAAGAAATCTTTTTCCGAGCTTACATGGTAGCCTTGCAATCCCAGGAAAGTAGGTGTTTAAGTTAAGAAGGTGTCGACACCCTGTTATACCTGTTTGTTTTGGGTGTATTTTGTAATGAAGATTTAAACCAGAATGTTAGGAGTTTTGAATATAATTAGAATACTGATACAGATTTCGGGGAGGTAACTACGGTTTCTGCCACTCTAGGTAAGTTTAGCCTGCCCGAAAACTAAATAATTTCACTCTGGGAGGTGTTCCAACTGCTATGATAATTATAGTTTAGCACAAGGGGCAGCCTCACGCAAACTCAAACATCCCCACTTCTAGCATCCAGCAAATCCTGCTAGCACATACAGACATTATAGCCAGAATGTTTTTAAAAAGCGATTATCTGTTTATGTTTGGCTTTCTGAGACCCACAGAGAAGGCCCACTTCAGCACTATCAAAGCAACATTGCGCTGTCATGATGCAAGCGCTGCCTCTTTTGTATGTACTTTTTGATGTCACGTACACACATAAAAGGGGCAGAGCTTATGTTGTAATGGTGAGATGTTATTTTGTTATTTTATTTGTTTCAAGGTATATGGCTACTTCTCTCATCAAAGCAACTCTGAATAGTGAGCAGAATTTTAGATCAAGCCAACAATATAACTAACTGTAATAAAATGTTATTACAACATATATCCCAAGAAAAAGAAATGGCAGCCAAGAATTAAACACACACACACACAGACACAACCTCAAAGTAACAAGGAATTACTCCGACCTCACTAATTTTCTGAATCCATAGCTGAGCAAACAGCCAGGTCCTAAGTACTTGCTAGAAGAGTTGGGGTTAATCTAATCTCATTCTGACAACAGCTTCAGATCCTGTGGATATCTCTGCCTGTTACCTCTGCCAATTAGCCCTGCTGAGAGTTAGATTTCAAAACATGTAGCAAGAACCTGACTGAGAAACCCTGGTTCTAATCCATCTTCAACCACAGAAGCTCATTGGGTGATTCTGTGGCTAGTCCTCCTTTTATGGCCCAACATACATTGGAGAATGATCATGGGGTAAAACAGAAGGAGGAAGTACTAGGTACAATACCTTGAGCTCCTCAGTGAAAGGCACAATCTAATCCAAATAAATAAATAAGTCTATCCCTATAGTTTAATTGTGGCTGTCTTTTATATTTATGCCTCTTTACTGAGATGTAGCAAATTGTAACACTAATACAAACATTACCAGATTTTTACCAACCTTCTGGATGAGAATAATCAGCAGGTAAGAACCTTGATCTAGAGGACTATGGGATTTAATAAAATGATATTATGCTTTTAATTAATTGGCAAGGAATGCAGAACAAAAAACCATCAAGGAATAATTGTAAACATCTGGACAAAGATTTTAAGTTTCAAGCAATGCATAGATCTTATCCAATGAGACTTCTGTATACGATGAAACCTAATGATGAACTTCTAAAGTAATAAGAACAATTATAAGTGAATAAAAATCCTGATATCATTACTAGTTAATGTAATTCAAGATGTAGTTATGATTTAATGACTGAAATCAGGTGTTGTAGACCTAGTTTTTCATAATTAGCCTAATTATCATTCTTTAAAATACTTTTTTTACTATGTAGGACAATATTTGCTTAATGAGCACCAGAAGCTCCTCTCTCCACCTCAGATGTTTAGAATGTTTTAATGTGGGAACCTAAGAGCTGGTGATGGGGAATTATTGCTATATAGCCAAAACACTCCATTCAACAGATTTAATGTGCTACAGTTTGAGCAAGCAACAGTATCTTGCAGCCCTCGGCTGATCTCATAAAGCTAAGTAAAAGTAGAATTACTATGTGAATGGGAGAGTATCAAGAAATCCCACGGATATAGGCTAGACTGGGAAATAAAACAAAAAAAGAGTCATTGTAGAAGAAGGCAACAGCATACCACTTTCATATGATTGACAAGAAAATGATACGGGCAAGTCCTTGAAATCACCGGGGGGGCAAGTTTATGTTTAACATGTTAAGGTTATAAAGGGTGCACAGGGAAAACACAACGCTGAGCAGAAATATTGTAGGACAATTTCTAAAGATGATGATGATAATTGCTATGATTACTAATCCTATGCCACTATTATTGCTACTATTGGTATTACTACAAAATAGGATGTGATACCATTTTATCATTATCAAATAACCAAGATGTACCTAATGGAAGACTAACAAATTAAAGTTAGTCTTATTGCAATCCTAACCTAACACTGATATGGTATGGGCCGTACCTGAAAGCAAGCCCCACTGAAATTCATGCACTCTTGTCTCTAAATAAATGGATGCAGGATATCAGGCTGCAGTCTAATACATATTTATTTGTGAGTATATGTCACTGGAAACAGTGGAATTTACTTCTGAGTAATCCAATTGAATGACACTATCTAAAAGGGTTGTTTTGTTTTGTTTGTTTTGCCACAGGGCTTCACAACAGGTATGTTTTAAAGTCTGAATGGAAATGAGTTCCATTGTTTGGAATGCAGAACATAATATAAATGAAATGCAAGACAGAACACAGTAACAGTTGAGTTTGGAACTCTTTTTCATTGTGATGTATGTATTACTGGAAAACAGATTATGTTATTGCTATACTTCCTTTTGTGACCTTCATTTCTATAGATTTGTTGCTTTTTGCTAGGTTTCTGAAATTTTCAGCTTGTTTCAATGAAAAGTACCTATGGCTGGTGTGGGTCTTCTGGGCTGTGTGGCCGTGTTCTGGAAGTTTTGTTTCCTAACGTTTCGCCAGCACCTGTGACCGGCATCTTCAGAGTGCAGGAGCACAGACAGGAGACAGGAGAACTGCTCCTGTCTGTGCTCCTGCACTCTGAAGATGCCGGTCACAGGTGCTGGCGAAACATTAGGAAACAAAACTTCCAGAACACGGCCACACAGCCCGGAAGACCCACACCAGCCATTGTATGCCAGCCGTGAAAGCCTTCGACAATACATTAAAAGTACCTATCATAGAACTGGCAATGACTTATTGAAAAAAAAATATTTTTCTGGATAAATTTAATAACAGGCATTGAAAATATGTTATTGGGCATAACAAATTATTCCTTCAGTCAAAGGAAGCCAAAACAGTACCAACATTATATGCTCTTAAAGTAGATATTTGGGGAGAAAAGTAGCTGGCAACCATAATGGCCAGAATTTCAAATCTCCCATTCCATACAGGGCCTCTTTTTATACTGCCAATAAATCATTTCAGAAATTTTAAAGAGCCACCTGGGGTGGGCTGTACTGCTTCATGCTACTTTTTCTGGTAAGGGGTGGGAGTTTCAAGCTTCTGACTGAATATCCACAGAAGTTCAGCCTTTTTTTCTTTTGAGCATTTGACGCAGATATTCCCAAAAATCTCTAAAGGTGTTTGCAAAGTACTTTCCCCCACTTTTCCATTTTCCCTTCTTCAAGGTCCTAAAACTCATTTTGGGGCAGAATGAAATAGCAGTGAGCCATCTCAGACCTCAACAATTTGTTGGTCCATTTTTTTTTTTAATTGTCCATCTTGCTTCACCTGCACCACTCTTCTCCATGATCTATCTGGGCTTTCTGGAAATAGTACCTCTAGTGCATTTGAAGGAAAAGGCTGATCTACACTGACTGGAAATACTAGCTTTTTATATGTCAGATGTAGGCTTTTCCATGGGTCTTTACAGATGCCATAAACTGAATCTAGGAATTTTGTATAGGCCACTCTTATCCCAGTGTCCTTCACAGGGTGAAGGAAAATAGGAGAGAACACTGTGTATGCCATCTTGAGCTCCTGAATGAAGGGCAGGATATAAATCGAATGAATAAATAAGCGCATAAGAATTTTATCTTCTCCACCTAGAATTACCAGATCTAGGCTGCAAAAAACAAACAACAGCAACACATTAAGAGGTTTTCATATCTCTTCACTGCCATCTAAGGGGCATTCAGATTTTTGTAGTCTAGATCTGGCACCAAACTGCTTTTTGCTAAGATACACACACAGATATACACCCCCTTTATGTCATTAATATCCCTCATTCTCACCTGTTTACATGCTCAGCAGTACAACCAGATCTGGGCTACCAAAATCCAGATGACAATTAGATGACAGCAAAGAGAGCCCACATCTGGTTGGCTTTTGCTTTGGTAAACAACCAGGATAGTCTTTGTTAAAAATGGGCTGCTTAATTTGCTATGTTGGGGCATGGGGAAGGGAATGGATTTGCTACATTTAAAGAAAGAAAGATTAGGGGGGAGAGAAAAATTATTTTAGTTTCTTATAACATACAGTTCATTGTGTAATTATTTGATTGCACCCACCAGTTTTAAACTGCTGTATAGCGATAATTAGTTTTCAAAGATAATGTGAAGCTCATCTAGGTTTCTCAACAGCATTTTCTTACCCTAGAGACAGCCAGCTGTGTTTATTAGCATTCACCACCCATAGCCTGTTCTCTGGGTCCACTTTCTAGTTTTTGTTTTATTTGTGGGAAGGATCAAGGAAATTCAAATGTATTATTAAAAACTGACAAACCAAGGAGTACAATATGTGACAAGTAGTTTACTATTAGCGTACAACAAAGGAATTTGCTAGTTGATTCAAATCAATGCAGTTCTCATGAAAACAAATGGTATCTTAATTCTGGGAGGTTTTTTTTCCCCCCCTCCCATAGTAGTCTCACCATTAATAGTTTCTTGTGGCAAAAGTGAAAGACTCAGCAATATTTTGGGGGAAAAGTATCAACAAACTAAAGATTGGTTCCTCTCACTTCCTCTTACCATAAATATGGGAACTGTATGCACCATAACCTATAGATTAAGCACTGAAATTAGAATGGAGGCAAAGCACACAGCACTAATGATCATTTCTAAGTGCATTTAACATGCCCTCCTTGTCCATGATTTTTGGGCATTCTGTGCTCAAATGTTCATATATTTGTTTACAGTATTTTCAACCACAGGGATTTTACTTTGGACACTTCCACGTTAAGGCTTTCAGTAATCAAAGTCTTTTCATTTCACATTTTAAATGGAACAGGCCTGACTGCCCTGTTCTGACTATTTTCTATTAATGATACCAGGACATTATGGCCACCTCTATATTGCAAGTATATAGCATTCAAAGAGAATTGACAGCCAGTACAATGTCTCCTTCACAGCCAACCGGTGAGCAATAAAACCATAGGATTAGAGCAACAATAAGTCATGACTTGGTGCAATTACACACCCCCAGCAACAACACAGAATTAACAGACAGGGTGTCAGTTTGCTCTGTGAGCAGATCTAAGCCCTCATCTGGAAGTCCCCATAATCAGAGCTGATTGGGTATTCTATGTAAAGCTGGACTTAGTTCCATTCACTATCCAATCCCCAGTGACTAATCCAAAAATGAGGAGAAAGCAGCAATCAATGAAAAAAATAATAATGCCCAGAAATCAGCAGAAACAGAAACAATAATACCAAGCAGAGTGGTTAATAGTGATACACTTAAAATGTTTCTGGAAGGCAGAGAGGAGATTACAACAAATTCTGACCTTGTGAAAGAGCTGAGTTTTATATAGAAATCAAAATAGTTTATAGCAGCTCTGTTATTTCAGGGTTTTCTTTTCAAATATTTCATTCTAATTTACTTTCAATTTTGTTTTAACCAGAATTAGAAGACAGCCTTCAATAATTTATCTAAGGCAGTATTTAATGCAGATATAGAAGTCTGAGTTCAAAGATACTTGAGGAATTTCAAGGAACCCCAATGCTATAGGTTGCTTTATGATGGCAATACATAAATAAAACTACTAATAAGAGTAATTATTATGATGTCAAATTAATGATGATAATAATAGTGTTTTGATTAAGGTCAAAAACATTTTCAGGTGAATTTTGTATGTTATCTAGTCTGTTTCCAAATCCACTTGACTAAATATTCAGATGAGAGGTATCTGTTGAAGATAAAAGAGTTTTTTTGTTAGTGTCTGTACCATTTATATGTTACTGTTTTTTATAGGTGACAGGACTCTTCCTCCTTCCTATGTATTATGGCTTTCTATTAAGACAAGTAGTTCAAGAAAATAAATTTCCCATTTCTTCCTTCTTACCAAATGCTTGGGGCATCTTCTGGAGTAATATAGGAGTAGGGATGGGCCAAGGGAATTGCCCATACCTACTCCTAGGCTTGGAACCTAAGAATGTAATAAGCTCACTACAGGAAAAAATGCTTTAGACTACAACTTATATCCACCGTTTATGAGAATTGCCTGACATTTTATAGATTTTTTTTTTTTAATGGAACAAGAAAATTTCAGTTTCTAAAACTCTTTATAGGCACTTTCACAGGGCCACCGGTTTCACCCTCCCCTCAAATCTTCACAAGCCAATCACCCTGCAGTATCTTCATCACCACCATTTTCAATCCCAAGAGATCTTAGTTACTTGATAATATCTATTATCAAGGAAATAATTTTGATATTATTTCAATCATTTAAAATATTATTAGTATCATCATCATCATCATCATCATATTTCATAAGTAGACAAGCACTCTCTGTAACTGACCAGCGACGGACTACAAAAATTGGCATCACAAAGGGCCACACTCCACTTCGTCTTCAGTACTCTCATCGATTTCAGCAAACCTGGAGTATCATTAGGATCAGGTAAATTGCCTCACTGCTTACTTTAAAATGAGTGGGAAAGTGATAGGAAGACACCAAGGCATCTGAACCTCAGTATGGAATGGGAAAGCAAAGAGCCAGGAAGCAGAATGAGGCAGCTGGTCCTGCCAATGGGGCATGCTGAATTTTTTTAAAAAATTTTTATTAAGTTATAAAAAGCATACAGATAAAAGCAAACAAGAATAATATATTTTATTATTTAAGAATTTTATTAAGTTATAAAAAGCATACAGATAAAAGCAAACAAGAATAATATATTTTATAAAAAGCATACAGATAATAATCAAACAGAGAAGTAAAAAACAAGAGAGTTAGGAATAAAAAATACAAAAGTGATAAAAATTAAAGAAAAGGGAAAAAAAATTACAAAAAGAATGACTTCCGACTTCTTATACAGCAGATATAGATAAATCATATAGTGGCCTCTTACTCTAAAACTACATCTTAACATACATATTTTGTATGTTATTTTAACTAATCATCAAATCCATAAATCATAATTTCATTTTTTTCTGTCTCCTGCAAAAAGTCCAAAAGGGGATTCCAACTGGCATTAAAGTTAGTGTTTCTTTCTCGAAGCAAAGCTGTCAATTTTGCCATCTCAGCTAACTCCATCATTTTCACAATCCATTCTTCCATTGTGGGTAATGTCACGTCTTTCTACCTTTGAGCATATAAAAGTCTAGCTGCAGTTATCATATATAAAAACAAAGGTCCATGAGCTTTTTCCAATTGTTTGTGCATCAGTCCCAAAAGGAAAGTCTCTGGTTTTAACTGTATATTAGCCTTCAAGATAATCTGAATTAATATATGAATTGGACATGCTGAATCTTAATGATGTTTAATGGCTACCTAATAGTTGCTTAGATTTGGTGGGATATAAACATAGAAAAGGGAAGGAAGGAAGGAAGGAAGGAAGGAAGGAAGGAAGGAAGGAAGGAAGGAAGGAAGGAAGGAAGGAAGGAAGGAAGGAAGGAAGGAAGGAAGGAAGGAAGGAAGGAAGGAAGGAGGATAAATAGATAGGTTGGTTCAGATTACATGTAAAAATGGGCTTGCAAATCTTAGGAATTCTATCAGGAACCATAGTGAAGTTGACAAGGATTGATTGTTAAGGGTGGCAAACAAACACATCTTTATAACTATCAATTGTAACTGCAACAACTTATTTTGAAATATCTATCCACTGTGAACAACGAATAGTTATTCTAAAAATTTTAGAATAAGCTTTTGATGAGCAATTAATAACTGCCAACCCAGTATTAAGAGACAGATTTGAAACCGATAAGACCAAATAAGTACAAAAGAGTGTAATCCCTAATTAAAAGCAGACAGTATTTGCCTAGAACTGTACAGGAGAGACACTGCAATCTGTTTTGTCTGATACTGAAGAATGGTTATGTTTCCCATCTTTATAGGAAGGGACCTATCAGTTAGAGTAATTTACACATTTAGAAGATAGCCAGAATTGCCCTTGCTGTATCTTTTCAGAGTGGTCATAAGCAATCATTTTAGAACTTCAGATACTGAATTTCAATTAATATTAGAGCAATCCACTTAGGTCAGGTAAAATTACTATTCTCATATGCCAAACTGATGATAAAAGGTATCATGGCAAAAGTTATCTAACAGGTTCATTACTAAGGCAAAATTTGAATTCAGAACTGCATCTTCCATTGTTAGTTTAGTGCACAATGTAGGGCTTGCATTTTTGTGGGGTTCAATTTTTAGTATGAAAGGTCCTAAGTCAGAGGACATGAATGAAATGTGCCTTGACAACTTTTCTTCTGCTTCATTCCTTTCCTTGTTCTCAGTCACATCTATCCTGTCTATTATGATTTTAGGATAATTAAAAACAACAACGGTGAAATGGCTCTGTCACCATATATTCACAGCCAGTCAGGGACTGTGTAGTGAACATAATGACATCATAATACCAAATAGAAATTAGATCTCATTACATGATGACATTGCTGAGGGTATATGAAGCTCTCACTACATGTGCAGCCTGATGGGGCCAGCAACAAAAGTTGTAAGTGATACAACCTTTGAAGAAACCTCAAATGAAAGAGGGTCTTAATTAGTCCTGAGAAGAATATTGTGTTCAGGACAAATTTCCTCCTAAAATCTTGCAGGGCTCACAACCATCATTTATATAATAAAGGGAAATGGTTACTGAGATAATCAAGTGTAGTCATGCATAATGAGCCATGGCAAATGGTGATAAAACTGGACATTTAGATTGTTCAGCCCCAACCTCATTCTGCTTCATCTATTGCTTGGTGCAAGGCTACACAGGCCAGGTACCTACAAACAGGAATGACGCCTTTTTATTGCAACATCTTGACATGCAGAAAATTTGCTAAGGGAAAAACATGGACACTACAGATCTGCCTTTTCCCAGAAAAAAATGTGATTGAGGGAAGGACATATATCCCAAATGATAAATTACATCAGTGCCATACTTTCTTGACCCTGTAAATGACAGTCAGTGATGCAGAGAGGCAAGGGGCAAGCTGCTAATGCAATGACATTACATCACACATTTTCAACCGAACATCATGTCATTTCAGCCTCACATGATTAGTCAAACAACATGTGGATTGATTATTCACCAGTGTGATAGCTTCCTAGAGAACGCTAAGGGCACTAGAGCATTCAAGCACCTTGTCATTGTTGCAGTTTAAGAGCTAAATAGGGACCCACAGCAAGCAGTGCAGGAAGCTCAGGCAAGGAGGATGACTTGACGTTTTGGCGCAACTAAGGAAATGAAGCATATGTAAATGTATCAGTTTAGGCTAAATATTCTGCAGCATAAATGACAATCACACAAGATTTCTCTGCTTTTAGTCCTTGGATGGCCAGGTACCTGTCCTCAGGCATAAACTCTTTGCTATAAAGTCATATGGATATGCACTGACTAGAAGATCCCATGTGGCTTCTGATTAGGTGATTCAGAAAACAACTCTGTTCAATTTAGGGCTAACACAAATAATAGTTTGGGCAAACTTTACTTCATTTTCCTCATGGGCTATCATGGGAAATCCATAAGTGACAATAAACTCTCTACTTTTTAATTGAACTGGATAAAAATGCAGGCTGTACAGGAGCTGTTGAGCAGATGAAAAATGCCAGATTTCAGAACAATATGTGCAAAATTTAAATGTTAAGATCTTTAAAAATCTGAATTAAAAATAAGAGAGGTATTATTCATTTATAGCCTCATACTAAAGTGGTGCTGATTTTTATCTCCTCCATCACAAGAAGAGTAGGAAGGACATTAGAGAGGGCAACTGCTGTCATTCATGCTTCTGCTTCCCCCAAGGAAATTATTAGGTTTACAAAAGGAATCCCATTGTTTGCCAGTGAGTCCACCATCTTGGTGTCTTATAAAATGTTTTCCTCTGCCTCTTTCACCTGTTGCTATCCTTTCATCTATCTCCCTGCCACTTCCAGTGCATAGCTGCAATGGACTGATTCCCACTAGTGGCAACCTTAAAAGTGGGATGAAACTGCTGTTCCTATGTCAGAGACACCTGCAGCTAGCCACACTAATGACAAAAGGTACATTGTGGTAGCGGAGGCAAGCTCTACCCTTTCATACTTACATTGCAACATTGCACACAACAATAAGGGATAGAGCTTGCATCAAGACAATACGATGCCTATTTCATCACTTGCCCTCTTGCACCCCAAGTATGCTCTGAACATAGCTGGCACTGATCAATCATGATTTTCACCACCAGGTGGCTCTGAAGTAGACCTCCTGAATAAGATACTGCTTTGCTACCTTGTTTGCTGATTCTTCATATGGATCATATGGAAACAACAGCATTTCTATGAGCTGAATGGTTGAACTTCAAGATCCAAATCACAAGGGCCAAAACTAGTGACTCATAATGATACATGACCATAGTTGTTTGGGCTGAGAATCTCTGTGTCTGATTGTCTTGTCTTGGTGAGCATGATTCTTCACTAGGTGTATAATGGCCTGTTACAGGCCTGTTATAGTAAATAATGAGATGAAACAGTGAAATACAACATTGTAATAATAAATTATTGCAACGTAGCACACAGAACAATAGAGAACTGAACCCAAAACACTGAATGCAATTGAAAATTTACTTTATGATGTCACCATGAAAATGACATAAAATGACACAATTTGCATAATTTGCATTATGCAAGCGATATGAATCTCTGTGATGACATATTTTTCAGTGTAATGGGCAGCTGGAATAATGGAGACCTCCTCCTTAAGGAATAGCTAAAACAAATAGGGTCAAATGGGTGAGGAGAAACGCTGCTTCTACCCTTGAGGTATGTGAAACAGTCAAGATACAACTCAGTTTCAGAATTCAAAGGGAACAAAATTTGATGCGAACCAATTCAGTACTTGACATTTGATTAAATAAAAGTTGAATATTTTATTATATATGTTAGAGCAGGTTCCTCAACCTCAGCAACTTTAAGATGGGTGGACTTCAACTCCCAGAATTCCCCAGCCAGCCATGCTGGCTAGGGAATTCTGGGAGTTGAAGTCCACCCATCTTAAAGTTGCTGAGGTTGAGGAACCCTGTGTTAGAGTATCAAAAAGTCGGCAACGGCTTATTTATTTTATTTGGCAAAATAGGATAAAATACCAGAAAGGATTAGGTAAATCCTTTCAATCCTGCAAAGTTTTGGCTAAATAGGTGCAAGGATGTCAGTAGCATACATGAGGAAGGGCAAGGAGATGGTCAGGGTGATGCAAGCAACACAATGGCATTGTGAGACAAGCTCTGCCCCTTCTCTAGGTATACAGCAATGCCACATATGTGCCCCAAAGCGGCAGAGGTTGCAGCAACCACCACAGCACTGCTTGCACCATTCTAACAAAAGCATGGAGACCAGCCCAGGCTGCCAAAGGATGTCATTTCAATAAATTTTGAAATATTTCTGCTGCAGTTTTTAAAAGGCAGGCATAACAGGAGAGCACAGCAGCATCAAACTACTGAGCAAGTAGTCTCTATAGAAGGCTAATTAAATTTATTGTATTTGAAGTCCCCCCCCCGCCCTGCCTTATTATAATATGTACTGCTTTGTGTGTGTCTCTGATTTCTTCTTCAGGCTCACCTGCAGCATTTTGATCAGATGGGCATATCTCTGGATCTAATTTCCACTGGTGGCCAGATAGTGCCATCCATTGTGATTCTGTGGAGAAATCCAGTCTTCCAGTGTTTTCTAATATTAGATTTTATACCCTTCTTTAATATAAAGAGCAGCATCTTCCTAAGTGCACTATTCCCTGTATTTGTATTTAGGAATGATCATAGCTCATTGATTCTACCTCTCTATTTTCTTTTACAACCAAGCATTAATTCCCCATCTTTGCTTAGAGATTTTTAGCACTGTCATAGAAACACCTGTATACCACATCCTTTTTCAAATGCTGTTGCCAGGAGTCCTTTTTATAGCCATTTGGATCCTTTTCATCTCATGACTGTCATGTCCACAATTCACCCACCTCACTTTCATAGTTGTCCCTGCTAGAATATTGTGTAAAACATACATGCTGTCCCAAACTGGTTGTTGCCCACTATCTTAGTTTCTTTGAATGTCATCTGTATGAACAAATAAGACAGAAGTATATAAAGCAGTATATTACAGTTAGACCTTATATATCCTGTGATTTTATATTGGACCGATTATTGTCAGGCTACAATCAACATGTGGTTAGGAGTATCACTAAGTTCATTAATAAGGCGATAAAAATTAGAGAGGAATTTAGAGCAACCAATGTCATAAATTGTAAAGATGACGAACTGAGTTAAGACAGTTCCTGGTTTTATAATTATAATTTTAACTGTATATTGGATTTTATATTTAATATGGTATTAGATTGTTTTTATGGAATTGAAATGGCCAGAAGGCTAATCAATAAAGATTGACTGACTGACACTATCTTAGTTTTTCCCTGGGATCACTTTAAGATCTGTTTTATCTTTTTTTATTTTTTGATGCTACTTTCCAGCAGTCTATTTCTATTTCAGTGCAAATGGAGAACAACTTTCTGGGGCAGATTCAACTTGTCCCTAACTACAGAACTAAATTCCTCTGCCTAGTGTCACCATATCGTTTACACATTGAGATTCCTGAGCTCTGCATAGCTGGCCCTGAGTATGGAACAGATAGCATTTCTTTTCTTTTTTTTTATAATCTTATTAAAAGTTTTAAAAACAAAGGTAAAAACTAATGCATACTAATATAGAGTAAGGAAGAAAAAGGAAAAGGAATCAAAGAGAAAGCTAAAAGTGCAAGAAAGAAAGAAAAAGAAAAATAGAAAAGAAAGAAAAAAAAATACAAAGTGGCTTCCGATCTTCTTTACAGCAGTTGAAGTACAATTATAAATCTACCTCTTTCTCTAAGGTTACATGATGAGTCACTTCGGTCTATAATCTATCCTGTCTAATTATCATAAAACCATAAAACAGAAGTTTGATTTCTGTTTTATGCAAAAAGTCCATAAAGGGTTTCCAGTCAGGAACAGATGGCATTTCTGAGACTATTACCCTGGCAATCCTAGGCTTCAATCTACTACCTGACAGCCTAAATTTGGTTTCTAGGACTGGCCAACTACATTTCCCAATGGCATTTGTGTCAATGCATCTAATGATTAGAGCATCTTCCCAGAATTATCCTGAAGCTCATCTAGCCACCATGCAAGTCACCATGCAAAGTCCATAATCATGACAATCTTATATCTACATTCTTCTAATTATCAAATTGCCCACAGCCCAAACCCTTCACCCCTCAGAAGTATATTCTGGGTATGAGAGAAAATGGTTCATTGCTCAAGGATTAGATCTCTCCAATTGGAACATCTCCCTTATTCACAAAATGATATTCTCTTCTCTAAAGATCCTCATTTTCCCTGACAACAAAGGAAGTATCATCCTGAGAGAGGAACAAACCTCATATTCCAAAAGAATTCATCTGCATACCTTTCCTGCCAGAGAATGAGTTGTTCACCCAGGAGCACACTGTTCCAAACACAAACTTATGTCCAACAGACTGAAAGGTATACTTTTTACATTCACTGCACAAAAATGGAAATCTCCATTCTCTTGTTGGCTTTCTCTCTTCATCATAGTGTTGAGCCAAAGGATGAACCTAAAAGAACTTAAATTATTATTTATGAAGAGAAAAATCTATGTTCAAATAATATTAACTATCTTATTCTTTGGATATGCAGTCCGATTCTTTGCATGTTCAGAAGAAAGCAAAATGCTCTTTATTTTTTGATATTTCAATTTGGTTCAATGATTTAAAAAGCAGTTCCCCCCCCCCCTTGCTTGACATTCCAATATTCTATTTTTGAGGCCTTACATTGGCCAATTTATTTACTTAGCAGATCCAATTAATGACTTGTCATTCATTTGGAAATCCTTTTAAATAACCTGATTGATCTTATCTCATCTGGATTAAGCCTCTCCCCCCCCCCCCCAGTCCAGCTTGAGATGTTCTTACAAAAAATATTTTCCTATTGTTATCTTGCTTCATTCTGGCAGCTTTGCCAAAATATATATTTCATGAGCATTGTACCTTATTAAGAAGATAAAATGTTGTGTTCCTGGACCAAAAATTCCTATTTGCTATCTGCTATACTTACACACAAATTCAAATTTAATTATGATTAATAACCAGCAAAGTTAAAAAACAACAACTCTCAGAAACAATGACCAAACATAACAAAGACAATGCAACACTCATATAAAACTTAAAAATTAAGACTTAAAAAACAGAAAAAGGGAAGAATTGAATAAAATACAGTAAAACAGTACTGTAGATAATATAAAATAGAAATTGAGTAAAATAGGAGTGCAATAAAATAAAAGAGGGGAGAAAAACTTCATAATACCATCAAAATTAGGACATCTTACACCTTCTTAGGGAAAACTCTACAGATAGAAACTTTTCCTACTATTGCATGTAGGAAATGGACCATCTTTCTCTCATTAGAGAATAGGTTTTGTCAGGAGATGGTTAAGGTATGTCTGCTTGTAAATTAATGTAGAGAGGGCAGTGGGAAAATACACGCAATAAAGTCTCAGGTTAATTCTGACTACAAGGACAGCATCTTTCAGTGAATGGAGACTTATAGTATCTCTCATCTAGTACTGCTGAGGATAAGGTGTTGAATGAGCCTAAGAAAAGGTTCTACAATGGCAAACAAAGTTGAATAAATAGTTTACAGGTATAGAAGACTTAGAGTTTGGAATCCACTACTGAATGTTGGCTCCAGCACCCAAATCTGTCTGCCATACAGTGTCAAAGCTTCTTTGACATATTTCAGCTTTAGCCCTCTCTAAACCTAGGGACAGCATAGAAGGCTGCAGTAATACAGGTCAGCTGAGATTTTTTCTTTCCACCTGGATGAAAAGTCATCAAGGACAATTAATAGGGACAATAAGCTATTTGAAAACAGGAACTAAATCAGTAAGAGCTGGCAAATGTGAACACTTGTATCTACTGGAATCATGACAGTTTCCATGCAGATTAAAGCATTTGAAATGTAGCATGGGACCCAAAAGAGTGCTCATAAAAACCTAGACTGAACAATGTCTAAGGGCTTTGAATCATGGCAAGTGCATATCTGTGCACCATGCAGCACTTGAGATATAGCTGTAGCTTTGAAAAGCTTGATGGCAACAGGCATGCATCTGTCTCCTTGGAGTGAAAAAAGCCCCAAACTGCCTTAGTGCTATTGTTGGCTTTGGCAGAAAGGACAAAATTTATTCCTGCCAGGCATTGCAGGCTTGAAAAATTACGCCAAAGTATTTGAAAGCTGGAACTTGTTCAGTTTTATTATTTCCAATTTGCTATTTGTGTTTGTGATGAGTAGAAAGAGAAAAACATAATTTTGTTCATAGAGAGATTGATTGCAAGCCTGTCCTCCTTACAGAATTCTACTAAGAAGAAGTCTGAGGCCCACATGTGTAAGCAAAAGAATTGCTGTATCATCAGCATACAGCAGTACTGCCAAATGTTTGTCACTAAGTTTAGAAGGGTAGAATTCCTTTTCAGTTAAGGCAGCTACCACTGAATTCACATAAATATTAAACAACAGGGGAGCTAGAATACAACCCTGCTTCACTCCTCGATGGATTGGAACATCTGCAGTAAGGTGGCCAGCTCTATCATATTTAACTTGAGTGACTATATTTTCATACAGCATCCTATTTAGGAAGAATAGCCATTGAAAATAGATGTGGGGCACAGCTTCCACTAGAGTCTGTCCCTTGGAGTAGAATTGAAGAACAGGGTGATCATCTCTGATTCCTTAACAATTTAGGGAAGAGGAAGTGGGAAATGACAGATAAAAATCAGTTTTCCACATTTGGCAGCAATGTGTACATTAGGCCAGTGATCAAAATAGCACATGCATCTCTTGCTGCTAGATAAATCCAGCACCCAGTTATGTTTTTACATATATTTACAACTTTCTGAATAAAACAGATACAATCAAAAGGGCTATATCTGAACTGGAGTTTTTGTAGTCTCTCTGTGTCTCTGTAGAAATGTACAAAGTATGGGGAACAAATAGGAAGTACTAAAAGCTTTAATGGAGGAAGAAAAATAAAATTTAGTAGGCATTACTGAAAATTAAATTAAATAGTGGAATGTAAGAACTGAAAGGTATAACTTATACAAAAGTAGTAGGGGTGGAAGAGTGGCTTTATATTAATTATGCCAAATCAATCTGATCTGCTTTCATTGATAAAATGATCAGTTTAGTTGACCATGGGGATAAGATAGACATAGTATATCTTGACTTCAGCAAAGCATTTGATAAAGTCTCTGTGATAAAACTGGGGAAAATGATTTATATGATTTAATTGTGGGAATGGAAATGGATATTTCCAAAATATTGCAGAACAAGAAGGGATGGGCACTTGTTTGGTATCAAATAAGATATTACTTTCCCATTAAGCCAAGGTTCTCTTAGAAAGAAGATCAAAGGAGAAACCTTACTTTAACATACTCACTGATAACTGAGGGCCAAGGTACACATATCCAGTTTCCAAGATTCTGTAATCTGACTGCTTTCTCGCTGCAATAAATCTGCTTACTCTAAATCTGTGAAAATCTTGTTTTCTTAGTTGTGAACTGCTCTAGGGAGCCTGACAATTTTCGAGGAGATTCTAGCAGAAAATATGGGAAAATGTAGTCTGGATTACATTATCATTAGATGGATATTGAGCAGGTTGAACAATTTTATTCAACAAAGGTATATCAATAGCTCTGTGTCAGGTAGAAAGGAAGTATCAATTTGTGTACCACAGGATTTCATTGTAAGCCCTGTGGTCTTCAACATACAACAATCATAACTGATTTTGACAAGCAGTTAGAAAGTATGTTTATCAAATTGGCAGATAATACAAAGATAGGAATAGTATCAAGATACAGGAGAACTTAACAAGCTGGAACAATGGGCAAGACGAATTTCAACAGGGACAAATGTAATACACTTCAGTAGGAAAAAAAAAGACGAGTACAGAATTGAAGGGACCATATTAAGCAGCAGTACATGAAAAAATATATTGATGGATCATAGCCTGAACAGAAGCCAACAGTGTGATGCAGCTCAAAAAAACAAAGCGTAATTGCAATCCTAGATTGCATCAACAGAAGTATAAGGTCAAGATGAAGATAAGTAATCATTCCTCTCTTTCTGCAGTGGACCAGACCACACCTACAACACTGTATTCAGTTCTGGACACTGCATTTTAGGAATGGCATTCACAAAGCAGAGTGAGTCCAAAGGACTGCAACCAAAATGATAAAGTGACTGGAAAGAACAATGTATTATGGAGGCCTTGGGTAGATTTCCTCTGAAAAAGAGAAGACTGCTGGGAAACTTCATAGCTGCCTTCAAAGATCTGCACAGCTGTCATGAAAAAGATGGAACAAAATTGTTCCAGAAGAAAGGAGAAAAAATATCTCAGTGGATCTAAATTACAAGGAAATAGATTTTGTTTTGACATCAGGAATGGTAAGAGCTATTCATCTGCCTTAGGAAGTGACGGACTTTCTGAAAGTGTTTAAATAGTGACTAGATGGCCATCTGTTGGGAATGTTTTAATGGGTTTTCATTAGATGTTCTATGAGTTAGTTTCCAACACTTACATTTCATGACTCTATAATTCTTCTTTCTCTCACTAGGTTTTTATTGTCCTCTCATATTACCCATGAACATTGGGAAACTATTCATAGTGGGATTTGATATGCTGATAGAAGAATATCTACACCTGGAATTCTTTAGATCCAAACTATTAGTTACTTATCCAGCTAATGTACCACATCTTGTTCTTTTGTCCTTTCTTCATCCATCCTTTTCACTGTAGGTTTTAAGCAGATTTGTAGTAGTATATGTTAGCATTAAGATATACTTAAATATATATCTTTAGCCCTTTAGCATGTTGGTTACTCAGTAGCAAGGTGATAGGATTTTCTGTTTACAAGACCATTAATGGTTTTCTTTTAATTTAAGTTAAAGTATCATTTTTAGTTTCTACCAATGATTTAGAAATGATTAGGTAACAGATGCATGACAAGGGGCAAGCAGTTACCCACACACACACACAAACATATATCCAAATCAATCCATAGCAAGATTCATCTGTTCTCCCACCTGAAATTAATTCATGCTGAGTACTTGTACCTTCAATCTTCTGCTGCACTGGTAAATAATAAATATGCATTTGATTAATAATACAACCATGTTTAGTCTGTTTTACACTGAGAGTTGAAAACTCTACCTGAAACAGAATGATCATGGTTTTTTTTTTTTTTTGGTTAGTTTAATGGTTTAAACAAAATCAACATTGTTGTAGTGAACATGAAATATATCTGCTTGTGTGTCTGGAAGATGTATGTATGTATGTGTGTGTGTATAAAAGTACAAAATGCTCCATTCCAAGCTGCTAAAGCTACCGCATCATTTGCAAATCTTAGGTAGCTGAACTTTGGAAGTTGCTCCAAACTATTTCCACATATCTAGCCACTTTCCTTCACTCACAATGAAGAATAAGGATTATTGCCACTCTTTAGCAACGTGAAGTGTGTGTCTGCAGAAGCATACAGAGACTGCCAGCAGCAGCTTCTGACACATCTGCACAAGCCTTGCAAATGGCCACTCTTGCAGGCTTGGATTAGCCAAGGTTTTCAAGGGCGTCCTTGAAAATCTGGATGTCCAAGCTGTGGAAGCAAACTATAAATCTAGATGATAATATACCAATGTCCTAGGATTTTCACTAATTATTTAAAAGTTTCATAGTTTAACCTTAAAACAGGGCAGGCACTATCTATGATGCCAAAAGGAAAGGCACATTTTAAAGATCCTTTCAAGTAGTATGGAGATATCATGATGATGTGCAAGTAGCAGATTTAGTTTTAGAGCATTGGACTGGAGGGCATTTCTAGAAGTTATTGTTTTATGTAGATTTATATTCTGCATTTTCTTCAAGGGCTCAGGGTAATTTACATAATCTGCATTATGCTTCCACTTTCATTTATTTTATACTACTTTTGCAAATCACTATTCATATTTTGGTTTCAAAATTGCATGGTATAAATTGCACAATAAAAGGGATGATATTGATTAAAACTACTGTGCAACATGACAAACTGCCTCTTCAAGAGGTAAATGCATGCAAACACAGATGCGCGTGCACAAACAAATATATAGTAGCCATTTCCACTAACTTTAGTTGAAATCTTTTGCATTCGTATTAATGTTTATGTAAATATTTATGTACACACATACACATACCATACATTTTTCTATTTATCCAATGTTGATGATATTGCTGTTGTTTTTGTTGTGATTGTTGGTCGCACAGTCAGCCAGTTGTTTAGACTGGATTTGGCATTTTTATGCACCTATTGAGTCCTTCCAAAGGATCTGGGATTGGCAGATGTTGTTGTTTGATGGTGTTAAAGATATCGTCACAGGATGTAAGTTGTTCCAAGTAAAGCAGCCTTTTGCAAATGACTGATGGTGATTTTGTCAATGCCGACGGTGTTCAAGTGCTGCTCCAGATGTTTTGGGATATTATTATTATGGTTGGTCACACAGTCAGCCAGCTGTTTAGACTGGATTTGGCATTTTTATTCACCTGTTGAGTCCTTCCCAAGGATCTGGGATAGGCAAATGTTGTTTGATGGTGTTAAAGTTTCCAGTCTAGAACTGATAGAGTAATTGGTTCAAAGTCACCCAGCCAGTACTCAAGGGAGAACTAGATCCTAGGTCTCTCTGTTCCTAATCCAACTCCTTACCCATTATACCACACTGGCTCTTGTTTTTATATCTATCTATCTATCTATCTATCTATCTATCTATCTATCTATCTATCTATCTATCTATCTATCTATCATCTTACTGTTAAATGCACTCTCTTCTAAGATTTTTTTTCATACAATCCATTGTAAAATAAAGGATAGGTGCTATACTGCAGAGTATTAGTACTGGGGTGGAGAAAAGCTTTTCATCTGAGAGAGCTAATATTTTTTTCATACCAATATATCATCTCCTGAGAAATGTGAAGGGAAGAGTTCCTGCATAAATATTGCTCTAATAATTGTGGCATGAAAAATGCTAGGTTTGTGCCAGTTGAAATTAACATTCTAGAATGTATGTAATAGGATTTTTTCCTTTTGTCTATACAATTTCATGGGTCTATAAACCGAAATTGCAATATTAATGCAAATGTTTTAGTCATCTTTCAAGAATTAGGAAGTTTTATACCACAATTTTGTTTTTCCCTAGCACAGAATAAATGAGCATTTTGTGTATCTTGAAGGAAAACTACAAAAATGAAAGGAAATCTAGAAAAAAGAGCATAATTTCTCATGTTTTTTTAAAAAAAAGATTTCTGCATAAACAATGTAAGTGGCACAAATGAAGTATCTATAATCTTAGCCAGCCCTGGATTTCAAGATAGTCTTGGAAAAGCACCCACGTGTATCTTCTGCTTTATTAGTGAGTTTTCCTGAATTTACTCTGCGGCATTGTAGCAAATTAAAATGGGAACTCCAAGTTGCTTAGCACAGAGGACCTAAGGTAGGCATCAGCACAGCACAACTGTGCTTGCTCCCATACCAGCCCTGTATAGAGAATGTATAAGCTGTAATACAAAAACTAGATATATGGTACAATTTTACCAACTGGTGAAACAAATGCATATGGCTGCTTTTCTCAGCCTGTGAATTGTGGGAGCTACAGGTCCAACACACCTGGGTGTGTCCAGTTAGAGAAGGCTGGTATATGTTTCATTATAAAACAACCCTCAACACAAGTGTTTTGAGAGTATAATAGGGACAGTGCTGATCTCACAGTCAGGCAACCATGATAGGAATTCACCTTTTGGCAGATCCAGCACCTTCAGATACATTAGTGATGCAACTAATTTTTGCATCTTTTTGCATCTTTTTATCCATTTGACTGCTTGGGTCATTATCAGTAAAGACACAGAGCAAGGAACTTCCTTGTTGTTCTTCTTGAGTCAGCAGAAATGGCATGGCATTTATTGTCCCTATTGGCAATGCTTTTCAATTGATTGTGTGCTATCAAGCCAGTGTCAACTCTTAGCAACCTCACAGATAGATTGTCTTCAGGAAGATCTATCCCCAACCTGATCCTTCAGGTCCTCCAGTGGTGCACCCATCACTGTTGTAATTGAGCCTATCCATCTTGCCAATCCTTACCCTGTCTTTATTGTCTCTGTTCCCAGTCCCCTGACATCCATCCAAGGCAATGGGTGATAAAGCTTAACAGAGTTCACAAACCTCAAGGCTGTCTTTAGATGGGTCAGAAAGAGTGGGGGGATATTATTTTTAATATTGATATAGTTACCAACAAATTAAGGCTTTTTCACAAGTGGGCCAAGGACAAAATGAAGGCAATGTCATGGGGACAAAGAGAAAATAAATGTTCCCAAAGCATTTGTCATAGTGGGGGAAAATGTGAACGTGATCTTTGTCTCTGCTCTGCTTTCTCCTGATTGGAAGACTGATATTTTTAGGCTTTCTCCTTCAGCCTGCTTCCTTCAGGAAGAACAGAATACTTCCTTCTTCTCTTTTCCTCCACCACAAGGATGGAAAACTCAGAGATGTGGGCTTTATGTTGGCATATTACCTAAGCATTTGTCTTTAGATCTTCTTAATAACTTGTTTTTATTCCTCTCTATGCTTTGCTAAACACTGACACTAGTAAACAAACTGGAGGATTTCAACCAAAGTTGCTTCAACATATTCTCTGTGGAGACAAGATCTGTACATATGGCTGACATGATATCTATAGCTATATGGAAGAAAAATGACTAGCACAATTGCCAAACTGTGGAGGTTGTTCACACAGGTACAACAGGAAGATGTCAGTACTCAAAAGTGATAATTCTGATTGATTGCTGTCAGGCTTTATGTATGGGCCACTACAAAGCACTGTTTCCTCTCCCCTATTTCTTCAAAGAAATTTGAAGTAGACCTGACAATCTTCTTCACTTCTGCTAAGTTTTGAGTGTTAAGTAGACAATGAGAACCAGAGCCCACTCAGCTCACCAAGTGGAACCAGCAAATTATTATTACTTGTTTATATTCATCAAGGAATAATATAGTACAAAAAACAAACAGAAGAATCACATCTTTGATTAGTATGCTTTGGAAATTCACGTTCAACAAAGAACCTAGAAATTATACTAGTCATTTTGTAAGATATAACGTGTTATATATGTAGTTGATAATAACCAGAGTTGTAAAAATGTGTTTAATCTGTTTGTTCTTCCACTTAATGTGCCAATAACCATAGGAATGAGGTTGCAAGATCTTTTCTATAGTCTACCTATTTCAGTAATTAAGTCTCTATATTTTATACTTTTTCCAGTATTTTTCCTCAATTCTGCTGTCCCTGGATATTGCTATATCTATAAAAAAATACTCTTCAATGACCGTTGTATCCAAAATGGTGATCAGATTGTATGTGAAAATCCCATAACGTTTTAACATCATCATTTTCAACAACTTTCTCAATTTTGTGATCACACCACATTCATGTAATTTGGAAGCTATAGTTTTTGCACTGATGCCAATGGATCGTAGTGGCTACTCTTGTCATGAAGTTGTTTATAGTCAGCCTGAACAATGTTGCTGCATTCACTAATTACGTGATCCAGAGTTTTATGTTTTGCTTTACAAAGTCTGCATTTGCTGCTCTTTGATACATGTTGGATTCTTGCTTTCATCACATTTATTTGTAATGGTTGTTCTTGAACTGTATGGTTGGCACCATTGTGGATGGTAACCACTGCCAATTCCTGATCTATCTACTTTGTTTTCAGTTTCCTTTATGTATTAACCATGTAATGATTTTCTTCTCTAATTTTTAGATGGTTTTCTGCAGTTTACATTTATAATCTTTTTTTTTCTGCTGCTACGTTCAGGATGTTTTCTTTGCAAACTCTGATGAGCATTTTTTCTTTGCTTGTCTTAATGTAATCATTTAATCCATGTTTTTCTTCTTCAATTGCCTGTTTTACCTGTTAAACCATGGCTTTCATTTTTTTAATGCTAAGTATAGTTGATCAATATCATTTTATGCATGCAAAATAATCAGTTTTGGGGTTTTCCAATCTAAATTATCCATTTAAATGTATCCAGTCTACTATATCAACAGTGAATTTGATTATTAATATGCCCTATGTGTTTATGGCTTTCACCACTTGCAATCATTTTATGTATTCTGAACTGGTCTTGTTTTTAACTTCACCATGCAATATGTTATTTATTTTGACTATTCTAAAGATTTTATGAGATTCTCATTTTTAAACTGTATCCCTTCATTTTCTTTATTTTCCTTTCTTTATGATTAGCATCACACAGTTGTCAAATCTAAATTCCATTTTGATATCCTTAGTATATATCCTTTTAGTATTAAAGGTTAAAGATTCAATTTCATTTTTGAAATGAAATGAAAAACTTTATTGCAGTCATTAACCAGCACAAGGAAATCAGTACGCAAATATCCAAAACTAAATTGACAGTGTCAGAGTAGCTAGGAGAAATACAAAGAATTTTGGCTAAAAACAATATTAAAAATAAAGAATGCTAAGATGCTTGCTCAGGCTACACATGTGCAACAAAGAGAAAAGTGATTAAAATTAGCAATCTGGGTAGTATAAATTTTAAAATAGTAACATAAAGTGCAAACAAATATTGATAGATAAAGCAATAAAATTATCCAAAAAGCATTTATCCAAAGATTTTGAAATCATCCATGTTTAACAGATAGAGTATTTTTTCACTTGGCTTTGATAGTTCTGATGAAAGTTTTGTTCTGTTCAAGATATGAATGAGGGGTATCACTGACACAGTAAAAGGCAATGGAGACAATCTCCCAATGCTTACATTTCCAATTTCTTTGTAATTTACCATCAAAGTTGTTTTCCATTTTTTCGTAGCTTCTTTTACAAAATTCTGGATGTTTGCATAATGCCAAATATTTCTAAACATTTCCTTGTCCAATTATGTAGGAGAGAATCTGACATTTTTTTATAAACAGTCCAAGCTATTTCTAAGTTGGCTTTTTTTTTTTCACTTGAAGTTTTTTGGTGACATTTTATCAATCAGCAACTTTGGCTGATTGAATTTTATGAATGTTGGCAGTTGCCTGTATACAAAGGATTTTTGAATATGTAACTCAAAATCTCATTTGGTAATATATCTTTTAGCAGTCTGAACACTACTGGCAAACAAGTAATTGATCTGTAATTATACCCTTGGCTCTGTCTTTTATTATCAAGAATATTCTCATTCTTGTAATTGTAATCCATTCTTCAGCTTTTCCCATTTCTAATTTTTCATAAGATTTAGTAGCCAGTCTTTCCTGGAGATCATCAGATGTTTAAACCAAAATATATGTACTGTACTTCATCTTTTCCTGGTGCACTCCAGTTCTTAACCTTATTTGCTTGTTTTTTAATTATTTCTGATGCTATGACTGTTTCATTAATTTTGATTGAGCCAGTGTTCTTCTCAATTTCTTTTATCCATTTTGCATTTTTTATTATATTCTTCTGGATTATCTCAGAGGTCACTTGAAAATTTTAATGCTTCATCTTTATTAGGGAAGCATCTATGTTTGTAGTATTTCCCAGTAATGCTTTATAAAATAAATGCTGGTTTGTTCAAAATTGCTGATTTTGTCAAAACTGATTCATTCTACCTTCATATTATTCAATTTTCTTTGAAATAGCTAAAACTCATTGTTTAAATTCTTCTGAGACTTCTTTAATCAGCATCAATATTCCATCTTTTTGTAAACTTTCTTTGATCTTATCATTTTTCATTTTTTTCCTTCAAATTCTTCAAATTGCTTGTAATTTATTGAACTTTTTTTCCAATCAAATTTTCCTTTTTGGCAATTGAATTTGTTGCTTTTGTTTTACAGCATTGTATCACAATTCTGATGTTATCTCTGGTGCTGTGCTATATATTAGTTGATTCGTTTCCATCAATTTGTTTGTTTCAATGTTTTCTACTACCAGATTTGCATCTTTCAGAACTTTTGATAGTTCTTTTTTATTCATCTTTTTCAATGGTGGAAGTCTTTCCCTATACTTTGAATCTTTCATATGTCCAATATTTTTCCTTTCAGTTCTATCTGACTGCCACATAGCTCATATTCAACATACTTTTGCTGTTTGCATGTCTTTCATCATCACTGTTATCTGTCTCAGAAGTTAATAAAATTTGATGTTGTTTTCCAAAACTTTCATTCATTTGATGATCTTCAGTTTCATTTATACTGTAGTTACTAATACTATTAGCATTCTTGGCTAGTTTCCAATTCTTGTAATTTAATATCCATAAAAATCTTTGTGCTAAGGATAAACCTTTGCTGATCCATTAATCACTGTTCATCACTTTCTGAGTCAGGGTATTTGTGTTTCCAATACTAAACATTCTCTTTTGAAATCCCCTAGTTTTATCATTTGACTTGAACTAGCATTTCATGATTGCTCAATTTTCTTCAGCTGACCATTTATTTTGCTTTGCTGGTTCTTCTAGTCACTTTGCAATTGACCACCCTGGTTGCCTGCCAATTGAACCCCGTAGCTTATTTATTGACTTGTGGCCAGGATCCATACCACAGATGCCATTCTTGTTGACCCACAATGACAGATCTGATATGGAATTCGATGGTGTTCACAACTGAAAATTATTTATGCTTGGACCATGCTTCATCTGGCCTCTCCAGCAAGACTGTCTGATATGGCTGAATGTGCCAGTAGCTTAGCTACTACCAGCATAGTTCCTGTATCACTGAGACAAACAGACTCCATCCCATGGCAAGATGATGGTCCCTGAGGGGGTATTATGAATATCATCATTATTATTATTTAGTCAGTGCCAGACCAAGCTACTGCCAATCCTGAAGTAACAAAAAAGTCTCTCTCTTCAACTCCCGACAAAAATGAAATTAAATAAATTGCCCACATCTCCTCTGTCATCCACATTCAGTACATGTTATGTGCATTTGATTGTTTGTAAAAGGAGGAGGAGGAGGAGGAGGAGGAGGAGGAGGAGGAGGAGGAGGAGGAGGAGGAGGAGGAGGAGGAAATAAAGAAAAAGATCTGATCATTTTTAATGTGGTAAAGTTGCCTGGCTATCAAGCCACCATTCCTTCTGTATTAAAAATCCAGTTAAGAGCAGTGAAAGTGGCATATGTCATTGGTTTTTTTTTAACTAAATGCTTTCCTCAGTACCTCTACTTATGATTGTACACTGAACTTACTTTTTAGGATGTACAATGCATAATTTTCAGAATGCAGGAATGGAATTAACAGTATGGGCATTTCCACGCCATACAAATTGCACTCCATTGCGGTAACTTCCTTCATCCTCTACTCCATATGAAAGGGAAAGAAATATAAAAACCCAAACAGACTATAACTTTGCATGCCTGTTCCTGCTTTGCAGGATAGAAAGGAGGGGAAAAAATTCATGTGAAACCAACATCCCCCTTAAAGGACTAGTAAGACAGCTGAAACTTGGTTGTTGAGACGAGTGTTGAGCTAAGAGTTCCCTCCAATGGAGAAACTGATTGCCCTCAGCCTATGAGCTTCACCACTGCAAAAACTTGCCTTGTTTTGGAGTTGTTGCTGTTGTTGGTGTTTGTTTGTTTTTTTTGGTATGTGTATGGTTTGTATTAAACTGCCTTAGCAACTGAACTCAGCCAAGACTGTGGGATCACAGAGGCCTGGACCTACTTTTAAACTAGCAGAGAATATTCCCTAAGAATCTACTGGTCCATATTCCACTGAATCAATATGATTTTTTAAAATTTCATGAATAAATGTTAATGATGGCCTGTACATGTTTTTCTCCACATCCATATATATATATCCATATCCACTCTGTGTCATACAACTTGCATTTACTTGCAGAATATTAGTTGCAGACTCCAGTCTATCTTCATTGGGGTTCTATTATCTAACTCAGATTCCTGGTTTTAAAATTAAAAAAAAAATCATAGAATGCAGCTGATATTGCTGAGCAGTGGGGAGGAATACTGCGTGTCCTCCCTATAGTCTACTAATCCAATATTAACATCCTGGCTACTGGTATGAAAGTGCATTTTTAAATGAAATAGACCTGAAGGATTCTGATGTTCATGTTCATGAGGACATAGCAACCAGAAGAAAGAAGAGGGAAGATTTATTCTGCAACTGAAACTAAGCTTTATTGAATGTGACAATTTACCCAGCTAGATGTGCATATGATTGTGCTGAAAGGTTGTAATGCTATCTAGCACTTTTCTAGGGATCAGTCCCACTGAATATAATAGTGTTGCTTAGTTCAATCAATATGTGTATTAGCCTTTCTCATTATGGGTATGGTGGGATAGCTAGGAAGTTATGGTCCCAACATATCTACAGAGCAGATATATAGGTACTATGTGGGTTGATGACCATGTGGAAGTCCTGAATGGGATAAATGAAAAGAGATGATTGCCTTTTTTGAAAATTTGCATTTTTAGTATTCTTGCTTTCACACAACACATTAACAGCAGTGAACTGAACCATTTACACAATTAACATTACCAGTAGTTAACTGAACCATTTACTCAATTAACTTTATTTTCCAAGTTTGCAGTACACATTGAACCATAACTACATGAGTTGAGTTCACACAACATGCTAGCCTAAAATGTATTTGGATGGTTATTTTACATGTTCATATAGTATAGCAAAAGCTCCCCCCCCCCACTCCATTTTTCACTTCACAATAATCAGCTTGGACTCAAAGGCAGTGATTGGCCAAGGATTATCCAATGGTGAATCAGAGGGGAGAGAAATTTGCTATTCTCCCTCAGGATGAAAAATATCTCCAAGTTGCCCTGCCTGTATGGGTAAATTTTTCTCTTCTTTTTTCTCTCCTCTTTTCTCATCAGCTGTGTGTGTGTGTGTGTGCGTGCGCGCGCGTGTGTCGGGGGGGGCACTGTCTGTCAAGGGATGGCAGAATTATCTACCAGGTCAGCATACAAATTCTTCAGCATACAGATTAAGTGGTCTGGCACACCCAATTTGTTATGGTCTATGCAGTCAAAACTGTTAGTACAATCAATATAGCCCAAATTAATGTTTTCTTGAAACTCTTGCCTTTTCCATTATCCATTGAATGTTTGCAGTGAGATCTATTCACATTTAGGTTTTCTATGCCATAAATGATGAAGTGATAAATGAAAACTTGCATTTGTATGTTAGCTGATTTCTATCATGCACAAATATTGCTTCCAGGAAAGCACAGAAATTGATTTCCACTAAATTATGTAGCAAATAAATAAATAAAAATGTGTATATTGTTCTTGTAGTTACATGCCTTAGTTTTCTTTTAACTGAATAGATTTATGCATGTGTTCCATGAGTGGACATCATGAAGTGGGTACCATGAGTCCCTGAGCCCACTGTTGCATTTATCCAAACTGGTTACCTGAGCTGAAGGATTTTACATTGAACCTGAATGGAAGGCTACATGAAGCTGTAGGAGGTTCAAGAAGGCCCTTCAGCCTTGCAATGGGCCTATTTATGCATGTAAACATGCCTTGATGGGATACGGGTGGGACAGATATCAATACACTGACAAAGCAAGAAATTCCTCTTTTGTGGACATTATGGATAATACTGAGATGAATTTTTTTTCCTTCTCTAATAGTGTCAGTAGGCACTTACAGAATAGGATATCGGCTTTCTTGAAAGTTTGCAGCTTTCTTAGAATAGGTGTTTTCCTTTCTTTTATTATCCAATATGTCTTTTTGTTGTTGTTGTTTCTCATTAAGTGTTCTCACAGGGCTCAATTATAATTGAATGAAGCCACCTTTGGGGATATATTTTCAGAAGGACAAATATTTTATAGTGTAACATTTCTTGATGAAATGTAAATAATGCAACATAGCAAAATATTCCTGAAGGCAGTGCAATATTGTATATTAAGGTAATGAAGCTTGCAATTCTGCAAATGTAAATCAATGCTTTGGATGCTACTTGAAATAATCTCCTTCCCCCAAAGCTAACCCTGTGCAGCTTGGGTTAGTTCCTGTGTAATTGCTGGCCTTTCTTCTGAGGTAAATTTCATGCCTCAATGGTGACTCAATTTTTGAAGCTATATCTGCACTAGGTTCAGGCATTTCGGCTCCCTGAAGAATCTTTACCATCTGGAAATATCAGAGGTAGGTCTGCTTTCACAGGACTCTAGACCAGTCTCATCTAAATTGGCTAAAATGGGTGACAATTTTTTTTAATCACTAATTTGCCAACATTTACATTCACAGATGTCTTCATAAAAGAGGACATGAAACATTTAAAAATGTATGTGAAAGTGAAAGTGGGAAAAGGCAAAAGTAAGAGGATTGTCTATTCTGAATGACATCTTTATTATCTCTTGTATTGTCTCAATTTATAAGGCCACCCATCTCAAATGCATGACTCTGGGTGGCTAACAGTAATTAAAACAGCATTTTAAAAGTCCCATAAAACAATAAAAACAAGAATACACATGTAATCCACAGCCACGATAAAAACAAAACCAACAATAACAAATCAACACAACAATTGCATGGGCTCTGCCACACATCCAGATCCCCAGGCCAAGTGACAAAACCATGCCTTTAAGGCCTTATGAAAGGTCAACAAGGTTGGGGTCAATCTAATCTCTGGAGAATGATGTTCCAAAAAGTGGGTGCCACATCTTAAAGAAAAAAAAATATTCAGCCATGTTTGGGATGATGAGATAGCATTTCCAACTCTCTCTCCCTCCCTTTACAGGCTTCTCATCTTTAATAGCTATGGGTATAGACAACATAGTCCCTTCTATGATGGGAATACCTTTTCATATTAAATTGGCTTATGCAAATGAGTAGGCATTTGCTTTGTTCATTTTATAAGCAGGGTTTTTTTCTGAAGAAGCATCCATAATTCAATACAGATCCAAACTGTATCAAAAATTATTACATACTTCAATTTACTATCCAGCCTTACATGTGTTGCTGCAATATGATTTTTAAATTATCTTTCCTTTCCTAGCTCCCTAAAACATGTTATAATACCAATGGTATGTTTTTGGAGGGAAGTTCTGCATTGTGCAATGAATCCTGTATATATGTGTGAGAGTCTGAGCTGACATGAGTGTGCAGTGAGAACTTTGAAGACAAGGACTACTCTCAATTCATCACTTTTTTTTTTTTTTTTTTTGGTCTTCCTATATAAATATCTAACAATCATTCTTAAGAAAACTCTCAGGACAAAATTAAAAGAGACAATTTCAGATATTGCCATATGTGCTACAAATGAGGAGAAATTTCTAATTTTCTTAAGCTATTTGCTATATATTTGTTTCCAATGAAATTTGCATATATGCAGCTTTATTGATATTTAATTTATCTCTGTATTTGTTTGTCCCATACCCCCAACTTTTTTCAGGAAAAAGGCACCCGCTTTTACTTCTCTCTTTCCTTAATTTACAACTCTGTTTAGGACTCAGACTGCATGTGCATTATAAAGAGGTATTAATCTGGGCTAATTCATCATGAGCTTTTATATAACAGAAAGCTAAAATACATTTGCCTTGTATCTAAACCAATGCTGAGAGAAGGAGAGAGAGGGAGTACATGTTATGAGTGAGATGCAGAACCTTATAATTAAGGAAGCATGTAAATAATACTGGAAGTCATTACTGTTATTCAGTTTGAAAAAATGTTACAAATGAAATTGGAGCATTAAAATGAAAATCCATTATGACAAAACATTTGCAGTGCAAAACACTGAAAATTCGTTACTTGTAGTTTATAAACGTCAGTTTCTACCCACCCTCATCCCCAAAGTCACCATTAATGAATTTTTAAAAATGCCCTAAATGGTTTCATATTGCTATTTCTGTTGCATTTTGAGAATTTCATTGATGCACATGAAATAGTTTTGCACTTATGAATTTACAATGATCTGTAATTCTAGCGAATTTAAGGTTTACTAAATGGGAAGAGTAGATTGAAAAGTTTGTATACATAACAGGGATTGTTTTATGATTCTGTGATTCTGGATCATAATCAAAAACTAGGCAGGCCCATCTTTACTTTATTAAATCTCCTGTCTCTTTCAGTTCTGATTCTTCTAATGTTCCTTCCTTCCTTCCTTCCTATTTCTGTTTCTTTCTCTCTCTCTCTCTCTCTCTTTTCCTATTAAATAGGGTGGGAGGAAGAGGAAGAAAATGATTTAGCAATTACAGGGGAAATTATATGATGCTAAAATTGCACCGTGTTCTGCTATTTGAATGGAAGGACTTGCGCCTTGAAAGGGCTGTAATTTTAGGGTGTGAAAAAATGTAGATTACAAAACAAAGGGAAAATTTAAATATGTCAAATAGCAAAGACAAAGTTGGGTGAGGGAGGCGACAGCTGGAGGAAATTTTGAAGCAATTAAAGATAAAGGAAATGTGTTATTGTGAGGGCACTGAGTGATAAACAAGGTTGCTTGGCAATAAAGTTGGAGAGCCCAATAGCAGCAGAAGCTAAATATTACTCTCTCTGTGCACTGTGTTTAACGTACAGTATTGTGCCTTTATTCCACTGTCATTTTGTCTTGAACAGATCCAATTTTGAGATTAGGAATGGTTCATTTTTGTGGGAACTCCCCTACAATAGACTAACATCAACATGAGTCTTGTGGCAAATTGTGTAAGGGAAACAGTATGAACAGCTGAAAATACCCCAATCAAATCTATCTTTTGTTGGGTTCTATATAACCCAGTGACATGGGACATCTGGCACACTGAATCTCTTGAATGGCTAGCTAAAGAATAGGATCACTTCATTTCTTCCTAAAAGAAGTGAGCCCATTTCTGAACCCACGTAAGTATTATACAACCTTAGTCTTGAAAATGAATTCTCCATGTCAATCAGTGGTAGTTACGTTGCACTTTTTTTTTTGTTCTCTTCACGTCTGAACCCAGTTGGTGACTTGCAGCCAACCACAAGAATGACTCAGTTTTGAAAGTATTGTGTACAACATGAGATGAAATACTACTGTTAATCTGGGATAGTCCATTCACATGTTCATAATGTTACGTGATGCTACCATTATTAATGTCTAGTGATGAATATGCAGGATAAATGAACATTTCAATCATAGCACTCAGGAAAGCATTTAGTTCAATATTCTTGTCATGTTCAATTTTTTTGCTATTTATTTCAAGATTCTTTTCATACCTAAGAAGATGCATCCAAGTTATCCATTGGGATAATAGAAACGTACCAGCAAGCAAGAATGGCTTCTGAATAATGAAAGGTTCAGATAAGTTGGGGTGGTATTTTAGATTAGTCACTGAAGATCAGACTAGGGATTTCCCTACCTCCCTTTCACAGATTAATGGCACTCACACAATCCTTTAGATCGTTACTGAGAAAAGGACTAAAAGTTGAGGATGCTGTAACCCCAAGCCCTGTTTATTCGCATCTCTATCTATACAATAATGTAGGCAACTACTAGCTGTAAACATTTTTCTAGCACAATGCATACATGTCCCATTCCTCTAGTGTCTTATAAATTGATAGTTTTAGAAAGCCTAAGTATGGGTTTTATACCAAGATGTTACAGTTCTTTGGACAGAATTCCATGCTATTTTTGCAGTAATAGTTAATAATACCTTAAGGAGCAAACAACAAAGATGTTCAGTAGTACATTAGTACATTTGGGGAAAAATACATTAGTTCCTTTCCTCTCTGCCCTCAATGAATAGATTTTGACTTCCTCAAGAATTGCAGTGATGAATATGTTTGTTTTATATTTTGCTAAACAAATGGACCAATAATGGATCATGTTTAATTTTAATGCCTTGAGTTGAATGTATCATTATACGAGTAATGTATTTTTAAGAGTTCACATTTCATCTTAGGTTAAGTGTAAAATGATTTGTAGTCTCTGATTTGAAGATAAGGTAGAACACCTGCTAGTAATATATTGTTTATAGTGTGCAAAGGTTTTCATACATTGTTTGTTGTCAAATTGAGTCTAATAATAGTGATTTTATGAATGAGGCAATATTTAATCATCCTTAAAATATCTACATTTTTAACATCTGAGAATTTTATCTTTTGTGCTACTTCCTTCTTTAAAATAAAACAGCTTTTCAAAATCTGATGAGAGTGGTAGTCCAACATTAACAACCATCTAGAACGCCATGGGAAGGGTTGTCAAATCAGTTTCATACATATATATTTGTGAGATACTGAGTACAACAGGAAAAAATATCCAAACAAGTCTACCCAATGACCTTTGCTGAAAAGATGAAATATATTAAATAACTTCATGGAATTATGTATCACATGTAGTTTGCTCCCAAATTTGCTTAATCATACTTTTTTGTTAAGATCTATGGAGAATTTTTTTTAAAAAAAATCTTTTATTGATTAATTAAGAACAAGGGTAATAACGTGTACATTGTCAGAGAATTTATCAGTGAATATTTGAATAATTATTAGCATTGCCCTGTAAGATAATAAATAGAACAGACAGTAGCAAAAGTTTGTTCACATAATGAATCATGGATTGCCACTACAGTGCTAACAGCCAGACTTGAATTAAAATTGTTCATTTGGTTTTAGTTTCTGAAGATTATGTGGATGACAATAGGCAACTATTCTGGATAGTATTACACTTCTCATGAAAAAACAAAAAAACAAAAACAGTTGAACAGTTGAGAAGCTGGGAATGCAATTTATCTTTTTGTTTTTTGAAATGTAAACCTATTTTGTTAGATTTGCCAGTCGTATTCTTTCCTATAGAAGATGGATTTGGTATTACTATGGATGAACAAAAATTTAATACAAAAATGCTTGAGTTTGTGAGAAATTCCATATGAAGTAATAATAATCCAGTTGGTTGAACAATTCTAAATCTCTTGATTTCTGTGACAGATTAAGCACAATTTAAATTATTCCAGTTGGGATCAATGTGTTGGATGTGAGTATCCTTTCAGAAGTAAGTTTTATTGAGTTCAGTGGGACTTGCTTCGAAAAATATCTTAGCTTAGTTTCCATTAAGATCAAATGAATTTAGTTACAATTAATACTAACTTTTCACATAACCTAAGTGTAATTAATTAGAGTCAATACAAGATTTTGATTTCTGATTAAGCCCAGAATTATTGTCTCTTTGTCTGTGAATCAGAGTGAGAGAATGTATGTTTATATTTCTCTCTCATACTCTCAATCATACAGTGTATCTAAATCTGTACCTGACTTTTTACCAGTAAAAGGAAACATAAGGTTGAAATTTCTCTGTACAGATTCATTTTCTCTAGCATTGACTATCTGATAATGAGATTGGCTGGTCAATGTTATAATTACTTATTTATATAGTTATCACAAACTGCAATATTTAAGTCCCTTTGGAAGCTAAATCCTGAGATGTTATAAAATCCTTGAGGCTAGACTCTTCAGTAGTGCAGATGGAAAAATCATTTCCATATTTGACAGTTTAGAGATGAACTACACTTTGTTCACAGAAAGCAGAATCAAACCAAATACGTTAGAAAAGCAGACATGCTAGTCTCATATAGGAATGCAACAGCAAACAGACTTATGGAATCTTAAAAATTCATTTGGTTTGGTGATTCTCCACAATTGCAGAGGCTGTAGATGTGAGGCTGGGATATGTTAATAATTTTTGGGAGAGCCAACTATTCACTTGCATGAATAAAGTGAATAAAAATAATATGTGATGCTGATTCAGCAGGAATCTTTTTGAATTATACCATAAGAACCTGGTTCACTAAACTGAACCATGGATTGTTTAACCATGGCTTTTGTCTAAGCCACAATTAGCCAAGTTCATTTACTATATTAAGACATAAAATATACATGACTATACACATTGATGCTCAAAGGGATCCATTGACCGTGCTATGAGCCAAAATTTTTTGATTCCTATCTCTCAATAATTTTAAAAAATAGTCTCTTTCTCTGGTCCTTCCAGGAGCCAAAGTATGGGGCTAAACATATACAGGTAGTCCTCGCTTAACAACCACAACAGGGACTGGAAAATTGGTCATTAAGCGGGGCAGTTGTTAAGTGAGTCACCACAGTCATTAAGTGAATCACATGGTGGTTAAGCGAATCCAGCTTCCCCAATGGACATTTTTTGCCAGAATTCACTTAATGACCACATGATTTGCTTAACGACCACAGTGATTGACTTAATGACCATTGTAAAAAAGGTCACAAATCTGATCATGTGACTTCAGGAGGGTGCAGCATTTGCGACGGTCATAAGTGTGAGTACAGGTTGTAAAGCACTTTTTCCAAGGCTGTCGTAACTTTGAACCATCATTAAATGAACGGTTATCAAGCGAGGTCTACCTATACCATTATTAACTCAATTTTATAAGAAAGGCCTTTTCTTACTTTTTAGCATTTTTAGTCTAGGAATTATTGACATATATACATACATACCAGAGAAGTATATCTGGTTTTTTCAGAAAGTAAGAAACTTTGAAAATCTTCTCTAATGAGAAGTAATGGCTGACCCATAAACACAATAAGAATCAAGAAACCCAGGCTTTTGTATATCAGTGACTGACTATGTCTACCAAAAAGAAAAAGTAGTACCAAAAGGCAAATCCTTTTCATCTTTTAAACTCTAATCTTATTTTAATGAATTGGTGATTTTTCTGAGCTGCTAAAATGATCTTCTGGCTTCTTTATGTCAGTGCATAAAGAAAAACTCCATTGTTACTATTTACATTCTGCAAAAAAGCAGGATGACTAGTAGCATACTGTGAGTTATTCCAGATTTGCATGATAATCTAGTATTGTGTTAAATTGACTTGAAACGGAGAGAAATGTTCTATGACAGCCCTGCAGTGCAACCCTGAAACACTGCTCACATTCCAGAAAGCAGAGAAGACCCTTCTCTATCAGTGGATGTCTGACACATAATCCAATAGGGACTGGATGGCTGTTGGGGGTTATATTTTTATATTGGGGTTGATTTGGTTGCTACTTGTGGAAACCTGAAGGGTATTACTTATTTATGTTTTCTATTAATGTTTTAAATTGTGTACTGCCCAAAGTCATTCAAATGCGCTGTTCAGAAAATGGTAAAATGAATAAATAAGCAAACATATAAACGCTGGAAAGCTGCTTCTAGTCAGCAAAGACATTATTGAACTAGATGGACTGGTTCACCATGGGTCTCTTCTAAAACATGGGACTGTTTCCCTCACAACTCATGAGAAGTTCTCATATTTATAAAAATGGTATTTTCTTGCCAGAATAATCCAGTACATTTTAAAGACCACCAGGATGTATTTCTGTCACATAATATGACACAGTTGATTCCATACTGACACATTGCTTCCCATATTGCACACTTGAAATTTTCCCCACAGTTAACCACCGTTTATTAGCTACAATATATAAAGCCAGTACCAACACATCATATTATTTTGTACCCAAAATATGAAGCCAGTGATATGCCCATACCTTAGGCTGTTCCTTACCTTCCCCTAATCGCAGCACAAACGTGACCTGGTAACTGTTTTTTTCCACCATATCCTCATCACATTGCCTCTATCTCATGGCTGCAGGAGACGGTGGACACCTGGCTTCCACAAAGTGCCTGCTAACATAATGCTTGACCAACACTTTCCATAGTGCTTTTCCAGCCCTCAGCCTGTACTTTATAAACACAACTTAGTGCTATATTTTTCCATTAAACTTTTTAAACAAAAGTTTAATGCTCTTATGCAATGGCTGGGCTATTTTTGAACATGGGTTTACTGCGAACAGAAGAACACTAGATCTATATTCAGAAATAGGCAAAATGACAAGTCCCAGGCTCACGGAGAAGTTATGCATTGGGGATGGTCTCTCTTGCTTTACCCATCCACAACTACAACCCGTTAGTCAGGCAACCTGATAGGTAATCCACCCCTCTGTTCTAAGCATTTGCCTACACTTGCCCAATTCCATTCCACCTCATGTTAGAAAAAAATTATTAGTGGCTGTTTTGTCACCAGAACGTGGAAGGGTAAAGTAGCCAGAGAAATCCACAAACCCTTTCTTAACTTGGCTGTATGAAGTACATAAGGCCTGCATTGCTTACCAGCCCCATTACTGCTGCATTTTAAGAATAGGCAAAGGGGGCAATACAATTTATTCTGGCATTCTTTTCTGGTGGATAGCACTTTTACATAACATCTGGAAGAGCCTTACATACATCTGTTTAGAGATATACATAGAGATATTATTCAATAATATTTTCTTCCTTTGATGCAAATGAGTTTTTCAGCTGGTTTGCAGTAGAGCTTATGTTATTTTTGTTATTATATTCTGATCTGAGTGCTTTATTGGTGGCTGTAAGCCACTCTACTGTGCATTCTGTTGGGGTAGAAGAGGATGGATAAAGATGGTTTCACAAATCAATCAGTAAATATTAAAAAATGTATTGTGACAGATGCTTTTATGGGCAGCAGTTTACTTTGTCAGATATCAAAGTCATTTTTAAATAATTGCAAAACAAAAATAAGTTATGGTGTTTGTCCTTTCAACAACTTCAAATGACTCCTTTTTTTCTAGTAGCAGAGTAAAATCTTGTCTGGACCATCTTTTAAAGAAGCAACCTTGTCAATGGTTTATATTGTAATTAGATTTTTAAAAATGTATTGTGTGGTTTATTGGTATGTTGGCTAGTTGGTTGGCTCAAGATTCTAAACTAGATTAAGTTCCCAAGATGATTTAGGTCAGAAAGGTCAATAAAAATTAAAAATATGGCTTTATTTAACAGATGAAGTAGCACAAAACTGTATGATGAAATAATAACAGAGTTAACACCAACTTTACAACTTTTAGTATAAAAACCCACAAAAATACCATATAAGCTCTGTTTACAGGTTTTAGGACCATGACTATTTAGGGACAGAATAAAGACTATAAACTCATGTCTTGTTAAAATACATGTCACCTATTTCACAGAATTCCAGTTCCAGGATATCTTACCATGGATCACTTTATACTATTTATATATTGTACATGAACATAACCATGGGCATTCACAGAGGGCACAAGAACAAATGACAGTACATGAATTATATCATAATCATGCACATGCCCACGACTTATGATGTCCTTTCACAAGTGCATAATAATGGCATTTGCATGATTACAACACCCTACTTGTGTTGTCATTTTGGCATCATACTGTGTATACATACATACATACATACATACGCTATATATTACAATCATGAATGGTGAACAATTTTTTAACATTCACAAAATGATCTAATCCTTGAAATTTGCATTTTCACAGTGAAATTGCCTTACTAGATCTAAGTCTTTTTCAATCTCATATTTTCATTGTTTCCCTTCCTGTAACTATGTGTTTGATCCCTCCTTCCTTCCTTCCTTCCTCCCTTCCTCCCTCCCTCCCATCCATCCCTCATTTTAGAGCCCTTCCATTCTCTTTCTCTTCACTAGTTCTTTTCCTAATTTAAATAACACCAACAGTACTACCTCAGGTTACATTAAAAACTCCAATTTCTTCTAGGTGAAGCTAAAAAGGCTGATAATTCCTGATGGTGATACAAGGCTATAAGTACTCCCATAAATATTCTGATAAATGTTATGATTTGTAATTAGATTGAATTTTAAAGTCATAATTACAGCACTATAATCCTAAGATTTTTCCTTAAGTATCTATTTTGCAATTTTTGGCTGAATTATTAGGGATTATAGACTTGAATTTCTCTATATTATCAGACATTTGTAACTTGCTTATTGAATGTCTTAAATGAGTTTTGTCTAATTAGTAACTTCTCATGATCTCTAATAGTGAATTTCTACCAAAGAAACCTTATGAGCTGATAGCTAAGAGCTCAACTATATTTTCTGCTTGAACATCTGAGCTCGATCTTCTTCATCTGCAGAGAGGAAAAACCTTGCTAATTTGATTAAGCAAGTAGGTGGCAAATCGTCTTCCTGTGCTTCCCCCCCCCCCCCCCCACTCCTTGAAGAAGGGAAACACAGACATATATCTTGGGTGATTTAGATTAGGAAAAAGTGTGCATGTGTGTGTGTGTGTGTACATATGCCTTGGTGATAGTGGTGAAATACCAGTTCCTTGAGTAAATTAAAAATGAATCAATCTCACTGTAATTTGTAGCTTTGCCAAGTTGCTAATAAAATTTTAAACTGTTATGCAGTTCTATTTCTGAGGCTATTTCTGAGTGCTGTTCAAATTCTTTTGAAACGCAAAACAATTGACTATGGTCTTTATTTCAACTACTATGTGTTCCTATGGAAATGACTTGAAGGAACGCAGAAATATCCTGATTCAGATATCATACAAATTGATATCTCCATGAGTCCTCTGTCTTTCATATGGCTGGATTCAATATCTAACAATATAGAAACTGCCTTATATTGAGTCAGATCATTGGTTCTTGTAATCTAGAATTATCTGACTGAATAGTAATCCCTGTCAGGAATTTTTCTCTCCCAAAGTGGTGATGCCAAGAATTAAATCTGAGAATTTCTATGTATATCTATTGCAGATGCACTGTCTCACGTCAGTTTAATTTTTTAAGATTAAAATACCAGCACTTGAGGGAGCTATAAACTACTCCTGCTATGTAAGCTTTTTCATTCTGCTCATAGTAGCAACCATTGGTGAAAGAAGTGTACTTTCTGCATTTGCTGCCTCTTTTAATATTATTTTGCACATTGCAACTATCACGTTGGCACTGAAAACAGGTGGTAGAAATGCATTTTAATATAAAATAAGACTATTCTGTAATAAAACTAAAAGAGCAACACTCCATTTAATAAAGTTCATTTTTCCCAACATTATAATGGGAAGCAATTCAATATCAGCAAGCCTTATTTATGGCTGCTGCTTTGTTGCCAAAAGCTAATAAGAACAAACCCTGTTAGGAGTACATTAATGCTGGCAGCTTTTGGTATTATTGGCTGAATGCCTCCAATCACTAGAGGTATATACCAAGGATCTGCTAATGCACAACCAATTGGGGGTCATGCTTTCAGAAGTCTGCCTAAAAAGCAGGTGTTGATTTCTAAGGATCCCCCGGGGATATTCTAGTTTTTGTTTTGTTTTGTTTTGTTTTGTAAAAGGCTTTTATAAAGTAGCTGACTATCTCAGCTCTGAGAAACTATGATCCTCCATACCGTATACAGGAGCACACACAGTTTACTTAATAAGCTACAATGTATTATCAAAGTATTCTTTGTAAGTAATAATCTCAGCAAAAGAGAATAAAATGTGTTCATACTTTATGCCTGCTTTCTATTTATCACTCACATGATAAAATCATTGAATGCCAATAACTGCAGTTATTAATTCTATATCCTTTCAGATTGCTGTAGTGGGGTGTGATGGTGTGACAAGGCATTCACTAAAGCATGTGTTCTTCCAGCAGCTGGCTTGCTGGGTTTGCTGTAAATGATCCATAGCAATTAGATCTGGGGCTGCACAGCTATAATTTTGTTACATATTAATATCTACCTAGCAAAAAGAGGTGAATGCCCTTCCCTTGGCTGGGTACAGAATGAGCACTCCCAATTTATTCACCGGGGCAAATGAATGATGCATTTATGCATTAAAAAGATGATCATCAATTATCATTTTTCTATATTGTTTATTTAGTAAATTTAGTGCACTGCAATACACTTAAAGATACAGGATTAATACAAGTTTCTCCTGGGTTAGAGCATGAAAAGACTGATTAGATCAAATTGCAAGACGAAACTTAAGAACTAAATGTACTGTAGAATTGCACTACTGTCTGGTTGCCCTGAATTTTTCCCCAAATAAGTATTCTACCTATTCTATTTGATGTTTGTTTATCATTTAAAAGCCATTACACATAGGGAATGAGCCTAAGGATCTTGGATCTGTTAGGTTCAGCCACAAGCAACACCACAGAACTCAAGTGTTTCAATCTGTGAGCTGCTACTTTTTAAACATAATTCTGCATTCAAAATAAGAAACATTTAGAAAATATAATCTCTCGCAATGAAAAAGATTGGGAACTGTCCTCCCCTCCCCCACCACACTTGCTCAAAATTCGGGTGAATCAAAAGGAATACAATGAAATTGGAGGAGGAGGAGGAGGAGGAGGAGGAGGAAGTGGAAGAAGAAGAAGAAGAAGAAGAAGAAGAAGAAGAAGAAGAAGAAGAAGAAGAAGAAGAAGAAGAAGAAGAAGAAGACACAATAATACAGTACATTTAAAACAAAAATTCTGCTTTAATATTTTGTTTGGAGAAGGATTTATAGATTTGTGGGATGGGGCAAGAAGAAAGGACGGAGCCATAGACGTGCAGAAGGAACTGCAGAGATTAATGGACCTTCTTCTGATTAGTGTTGTTCATATGCTTTGTGTCTCAGCTTCAGGCTGAGGATGGGCGGGCGCGTGTGCGGGGCGGGAGGGGGGCACGACGAATGGGTGACACAACGTGCCACCAAAAAAACACACACACACATTTATGAGGCGGGCAGGCAGGCAGGAGCTAGCCTTGCCTCGTGTACCTCCGATTGTGGAGTTTACAGAAAAGGAGGCCGTCCGTCCGTCCGTCCGTCCTGACAGCGGCGGAGTCAGCAGCTGGCACGCTCCTCTTCCTGTCGCCGCTGCTCCGGCAAAATGAGCGGGCGCGCAAGAGGCGCTGAGAGCAGAGAGCGCGGAGCCGGCGAGGTGGGAGAGCGACAAGCACGTTGTCTTTGGTCCGCCGTGTGGGCGGGGAGAGGCGAGGCTGAGAGAGGAGGAAGAAGAAGAGGCAGAACCGGGGCTCGCAAGCAGACAGTAGTGAAGTGAGGAGACAGGGCGGCAGAAGGGAAGCGAGACCCAGCCAGCCACGCACTGCCAAAGGGTTGGGCCAGAGGGTGGGAAGCGGACAGAAATAGAGGCAAAGGAGAGGGGCGAGGAAACCGGGTGGAGACAGAAGCAGAGGGGAGACTTTGCGGGGATCAGAGAAGCCAAGGCAGAGGATTCAGAAGGGCTCTGAGGGGGGACAGAGGAACGGGGCGGCGCGGCGGGATCTAGGAAGAGACAATAAGCGCTACCTCGAGAGAAGTCTGAGGAAGGCACAGGGAGAGAATAATCTCCGTAACGATCCGAATCAGAGCCATGCAGCCGAAGAAGTGAGGAGTGCAGACGGGTACAAAGAGGCGCGCAGTCAGGCAGCATCCCCGGAGAAAGAGCGCGAAGTGCCCGGTAGTAACAGCTCTCCAGCCCAGGAGGGGAAGAGGAGGCGGAGTAGACCATGCCTTGCAGGAAAACAGGCGTATTGTAAGAGCACCCTCGTCTGCAGCCAGAGCAGCCCCAAATTACATCAAGACGCTGGGGGGCATATCCGGTGTGTTCATTCAAGGTAAAACCAAGACACCTCCCGCCCCCAACAACCCATTTCTACGTGTCTGCCGCGTGTTATGTTTCTGTACCATTTGTAGCAGCCTAAGCTTTCTTGTCCTGTCTTTGAAGCCATTTGCTGTGTCTCTGCGCGTCTCGATTTGATCAGCTCAGGGTGGGTCTGACACATGAGGAGGGAAAGGGGGCTTGTGAAGTGCATCTGAGTCTGGTTGGTGCTCTGAGCGTTTTAGCGTCGCCTGTATCCGAGGGGCTTTGAAATGGCAGTGTATTGCTGTTCCTTGAGATAACTAGTAGGCGGATTATGTTCAGAGTTCTGCGGTGTTACATTCTGAAAGATGTGCCTGCCTTTTGGATGACTTTTTAATTCATACCTGCGTGTGTTTAAAAATTGAGGGTTTTTTTAAGGATAAAGAAACATAGATAAAAAGTTTTCCAACTGAGCTAAAGATTCTCTGCCACATTTCTCCAGGCTTCATAGGTGCCAGACCCCTGCCTTGCCTGTAAGGTACTTCGTGCATCTGTACTATTGTAAATAATAGAAGGTAGATAATTTAGGAATCACATTCAAGCTGTCTGGAAGACAGGCAAGTGTTGTGGAGATAAGGGGTTTTCAGTCTGAGAAACATTGATTTGCTTGCAGTTAAGATTCATAGTACATTAATATATAGCAGTGGTGTGTTTTTTTCTTTCACATAAGTAAGTTAAATTAAACTCCTTTTTCACCACAACCTCTGGAATTACAGTTCATGTGATAGAGAAACTTCAAATAGTTCCTTTAATTTAACATTAAAATGGCAACAGATATTTGCTATTGTGATTGTTGTAGATGCTGGTTAAATGCTGTTTTAGATGCTGGTTAAAAGCCCAAAAAAGTCAGTGAACCAATTACTTAATATTGACAGAAGTCTAGTAAAAGAACACACATTGTTTGTCAGATATTCCTAGTGCTAAACAGCTGTGTTTTGATTTGGTAAGAAGTAGCATATTTGGGTTAGCATCCTTATGATGTCATGGAAGAAATTGCCCGATGGCTGTGAAGCTTACTGTATCTCACTTAAGTATCTGAAATCGGCAGGCTGTCTGCAGTGTTCATTGCTTGCAATTACTTCATTGCTGTCATGCTGTACATTTATTTTGAGAGTCCAAATTGTGTCAGATGCTTTGTTTACAGATATAAATAAAGCATGGATTCATTTTGTCAACTCCTGTATATCTAAGTTCATGCTGAGAACTTTTTGGAAAAGTATCATTTCATCCAACTATGCTAACTGATACAAGCTAAGCAGTCTTTCCTTAAACTGTATGCTTTTACCTTTCCATCTGCTGTAAATCCATCAGTGTTACTACTATCCATTTTTTTTAAAGCAGGAGAGGAAATATGTTGCTTTTGTGTCCATTTAGAACAGCTTATCTATTGCTCATCCATTAAAAAAAATACAACAGTGATAAACTGTAAGAATAATAACATTGGTGTTTTATATTTTGTTGGTTCAGAATACTTTCTAACTCTGTCATTCAAAAAATAAACTACACACTGTTTTTTAAGGCAAGCTAGTGTACACAATTAGGCTTGCAATTTACTAATTTTACAGCGACTTTGCTCTCAGTTTTGAACTGAGCCTGGTTACCTTGAGAACTGTAGCATTAGCACTGTTCGAGCATGCTCCACTTGTGATTTCGGGTGTGTTCTCTTTGTAATGCTACTTAATGAAGAACCATCTCAGTCTGCCATAAAGAAGCATTATGGAAGAGGAGAGCAATGATTGGCTATGGCTGCTGAAAAAAAAAAGCAGAGGTAAAAGCTGTCCGTGGAACATGGTGAATCATTATTCAAATTCTGTGTATGATACCACGCTATACAGTATTAAAATAACGGCTGGGTATTTTACATGTGTTCCAAGTAAATCTTTGCTGGGGGCAGGGAAAGTAGCTAAGAACTAAATGAAGGATGTTTAGAACTTGTGAGAAAACATAAAATATAGGTAAAAGTCTGAGTCTTCTTAAAGATGTAAATCAGTTTGGCATTATAAAACAATTTAAATTGTAAAATGTAACATTTATTTCCCGAGTGTTTGTTAACTAAAAATATTGTAAAAGAGCTTTATTAAATAATAAGCATATCTGTGAATTGTTGCTGTTTTAAGTGTGAAAGAAATGCATGATATTTAATTAAAAATCATGAATATTGTACTTTCATGTTATGCTTATGTAGGTCTTAGAAGTTCATTTAGTTCACATAATTCATCATCATTATTTTGGTGTTTGCAGAAAGTAAACAGTTGACAACCCCTAGTGATATTAATGGGTAAAATAACATGCCTATAGATTTATTAAAAATTCATTATGTATGAACATAAAATCCTTAGGTATGGATTTGTTTATGAAAGCTGCATAAATATAAAGCATACATGTCAGGAATTTGCAAAAGTTTGTCTTATAAATATTCTGCAAAACATTTAACATAATAGTTTGGAACAGCGTATATGTGTATCTTGATTTCTGTATGCATTTGTTTCATTAACTAAATTTAACCTGAGAGATCCAAACAAGGTTTCATTACTCAAGCAAATTTTTCAAGTTCCATTCATATATACTTGAAAATAAGTCTTTGGCATAGAAATATGTTATTTTGCATTTGTGTATGCACAAGTGTGATACTGTGCATGTTACAAACTTGTTCTGAACTCTGAATATATACAGATATATAGATATGACCTGGTGAACCTAATCAAAGAAATACCATTTGAAGCAGACAATGAAATTTGTTCTTCCCAAATTATCTTTTCAAAAGAAAATGTAATCCTGTAAAGTTCAAGAAATGTCCCAATGTTAACTGAAGTAAACAAAGTTAAATCTATATAGGTGGAGGACAAACTCTCAGATATCAAAAATGAAACATGGACATTCTGAGTTTGGAACCCAAATGGCATCAAAGTCTAAGTATCAAAAGATCCAAGAAAATGGGTAGCTGGTGATATGTGATATATGACAGAATAAATACCAATTTGTTTGCCATTTATGTTGTGTATATATGAAAATATTTTCAAAGAATAAGTGAAAAATTCAGTCATCAAATGTAATGGCAGTTTTTCTCATTGGCTGTAGAGCCTGATTTCCTGTGACCTAGCTAAATGTATCAGATTGTATATTTTCCATTGTTCATCAGCTATCTAGGCCTAAATCTTAGTTTAATTTTTAAAATGTTTGCATATAAAGTACACTTAGAAATATTTTGCAGAGAAAGAGTATTCTGTTTTTTTAAATATAGGATTATGCAATATTTACATGCCAAAGAAGTGAGCATTCTTAAATAAAGGTCTACATAGTATATGAGAAATATTGTTGGATCAGATACAAATCATCCTAATCAAATTTTCTGTAGTAATACTAGCCACATATTTCTGTAAATAAACAGTCTATGAAGCCATTTAATTATCATGACTTATGTAGACACTATAACTGTAAATAATTGTAAGATCCCATAAGTCATTGGTCCTCATAATTATTTTACTCAGTGAGACACATTACTTATAATAGAATATATTTCTTTGGTGTGTATATAATTTTTAATAGGTAATTATAAAATATTAAACATGAAATTATAATGATTTAATGATTTCAAATGACAAATTCATGCATGTGGAAGCTAAGATTCTATGTATACCAACAGATCTCGTTCACTTTTTATAAATGGATTTTACCATTTTTCATTGGGCTCAGTTAAAATGGTTAGAATATTTGTAGTAAAAGAAATAATGAAGTGAGTGGTGTAATAAAACTAGATTCCTAAAAGAAACAAGTCAGTGTTTTTGAATAGGAACCTTTGCAGCAAAATGTGCTTTATAAATACCATTTACTTCTGAAAATATTTTAAGTTTTGGAAATAAGTGCATTACAAGAAATTATTAACGTTTTATGAAATATTGCTTTAATTTAAACCTGTTCTGAAAAAAAATGACACAGTTGGTAGAGTACTATGAACTAGAAAAAATGTCTGATCGTATTATTATTTAGTTGAAGATTTTCATACTAAAATTCTATGACTGTACTTTTTAAAATAATATAGCAATTTGGGGAATGTGTGTATACTAAATTATAACTTCTATAGAAACCATTATATTTATATCTTTTAATTTATATATTTTCACATTATGCAATTTTCAGTTGCTCAATTACTTTCAATTTTTTAGCATCAATGAATTAATCATTGCCATGCTGTAAGTACAAGCTCGCCCATATTTTATCTGCGGGAAATATGAGTCATAGATGGATTATAATGGGTTTGTATATGCATAATTGAAAGTGGTGTGTGTGTGTGTGTGTGTGTATTTTAGTACTGTAAGGTACAATCGATAGAATGTAAGCACTTAACTGTATTTAGCTCCTTCCGGTAAAACTCATCTTTCTTGAGATTACACTCAAAATATTTTTTTTCCTTTAAACTTTAAAAAACAAAATTAAGCTAAACTATGTGTGAAACAGTTTGACCAAATTGGAGATAAGCTACTTCTAACTTATGTTAGAAGAAGAGGCTACGTGGACTATAGCCTCTTCTTCTAACATAATTCTTTTTTCAGTTGAACTGTTTAAGATTAGATGGGTTAATTTTTGGTTTAATTAGCCTGCGCTTATAGGCAAGTTAGGTTATGTATTGTGTCATTGTTAATGTGCTCTTGTTTTTTTTTTTTTCCCCAGTACTGTGTTACCACATGCTTAATTAACATTTCCATACAATGCCTTTGGATTTATTTCTTCTAGTGGATTTTTAAATAAAGTCTATGTGAATCTAAATTAAAAAGTGATAGGGTTCTTTTCTGCAATATTTTTTTTCAGTAGACCAACACAGATTTTATGTTTACCAACATAACTGTAATATTTTTGTTTTGAATACATAGTTCATACTTTTTCTAAAAAGAGTAGTATAGATAAATCACCTATACCAACTCATTGACATGTATTAGACCCATCATAGCTATTTTATCTAAGTTATTCAATAGGATCCAGGTTCAGTTAATTTAGTCTGGGTCCAGCATAATGTTTACAATACTTACCTGTCAGAGTAAAACACGATAATGTACTCTACTAGAACAATAACATTAAATTATCATGTTCACATCTTTAACATGATAAAAAGCATTACTGTGTCATCAGTTAAGTACACAGATCTCTACAAAGGGGCTGTATGTACTTGATTGCTTTTGCCGCAGGGCTCACAATTTTGTTTTCCTTTTCCTTTTTTCTTTTTAAAAGCCCAAGGAAAGCTTTAATTCAAACGCGAGTACATTAGAACAATTTCATGAATATCTACAACAGTGTGGAGATTTTTTTGGAGAGTTAAATCCTTTTGGAGTATAGGAGTCTAATGAACAAACTTTAATGAACTTTTGGGAAATCTCTCAAAGCACAAAAGACCACTTAAGCTTGTATTTTTCAGTGAGGTTAGCTTTTTCTTGTCTCTGTCATACTTTTCCTAATTTAAAAGAACTAGCTGCAAACCAAAAGTGTATGTTTAGCCATGTCCTTTTTTTTCCGATTTGCAAGCGAATAAAGAGCTATACAGTAGATTCATATAAATGTTCAGGTTTTTGATAACAAGTATATGTGCAAGATACTCCTCTGCTAGATGATTAACCTATAGGAATAGTACAGTTATTTTTGCAGTAAGACTACTTAAAAACAAAACCTACAAAATACCACATTTCAGAAAGTTTCCTAATAATATAGGAAGCTAACTCATATCCAGTCAGGCATTTGGCATATCTGGTTCATTCTCTAGAGTTGCAGGCTGATCTCTTTTACATCTCTAACTTGAGATGTAAAGGATTGAAAATGGCACCATTAAGCAACCAAACGACATTACTGAACAGCAAGTTTTACCATTTCCTGATTTTTTTTTTCATTTTTAATAATTATTCTGTTGTACTTTGAATGGTTAGTATTTTGGAGCTGAGACAAAGATCAATTAAAGACCAATTTTTACCATGGCCAATATTGAAGTAATTCAGTCTGAAGATCTAGAAGTCCCTATTCCTACTAATGCTTGGGGCTTTTTTCAATACAGGGCTCCTGATCTTCCAATTCTGAATGAATTGCCTTCTGAGAATGGATTGTTCTCCAGTCTGGTCTCTTGTTGAATTATTAACAGGAGTCTGTTTTCCACTCCTTAGCGTTGTATCCTGTATGCTATGGTATTCTACCAATTACAGATAGATTTTAGGTCCAATACCAGTATGTGACTGGAAGGTTAGAAGGTTGTTTCATTTCATGCTGTGTGCCCATGCCAATCAGATACACCATGTTCAAAAGGTACTCAACCCTCCACAGCAGATATGGGCAAATGTAGAGGCTAATTAGGATAGAGGATTGGTGAAAATTACCATCCTTCTGTTCAAACAGATTCCTTGAACTAAAAGACAGCATTCACTGGAAATCTTAATGATGTGGTGTGATAAAAGATACCACCCAGCAATAAGAAATGTGCAGGCTTAACAACTGAGGATGCTAGTTATCTAAATGAGATTTCCAAGTATGTTTAACAAGGATACTTGGAGATATAACTAATTTTATGTGCCAATTAACTGACGCTGCATATGTGCATGCCTTTCTAGTTTCAATGAAATATGCTATGGAGATCTTAAATATATTTCAACTTCCTGTGTTCCTAGAACTCCTGGAAAAATCCCCTGCAGGGCTGCATAAGAAAAACTCTCATTTTTGCAGGTGCTTATAGTTAGGTCATTCAGGTTCCATGCAATTTTATTGGATCAAAATGTTCATTTTTTTTCCTCCCATATATTAATTGATAAAATGTAATATTCTTGAATTCTGTTGGCTGAAGAACAAGAAACTGAAATAAAAGAGATTACTAACACAAATCTGATGCAGTAACCTGTACAAATATAACTTAGTGTACATTAGATTAAAATTTATGTATGTAGACTAATAATTTTTTTGCAAAAAGATTTTAATTTTTTTTTTAACAAAAAATAAATTTCTGGGATTACTGGGTGCCATTAATAAATAGTAGTAATCTACTACTAAACAATAAAAAGTAAATAAATGTTGATTTATACTCACCCAGTAATCTCTTGATGTGTATGACTAAATCATCATGTGTAACTTGCATGTGTGACTGAACCATCAAATATAATCATACCCCATGGGCATACATATACCCACATATACACGCATATACAAATCTTTAAGTTTCCTGTTCACCAAGGAAAAGTACAATAGCAACATATGAATTCAGTTAAAAATTAAAAATAAAAACCATTAAGAAAATAATTGCAAGAAACAAATCATTTGAATATTCTCTTAACTTACCTAAAAGTGATGTCAGCTTAAGCATGTTATACATCCTTAAAGGGGACATTTCATAAAGCTACCATTGAAAATTATTAGTGCCAATAAAGATATTTACAGCCATAATTGTCCAATGAATCATTTTTAGAAGAAATGGGAAGGTTTTGCATACGTCAGAGCCACACAGAAACAACAAAACAACAGAGTATGTGCTTCTCCAGTGCCTGTACTACAGAGACATTCGTACTAGCCTGAACTCACCATTACTGTATAAATACCCAGAGCACACAGGAGGACAATTTTATACCATCCTCTTACTTTCAGATACCAACCCTGCTACAACATACAATGTTGCCAGGTTCTGTGCAGCAGTGCTCAAAATTTGTGGGATGATGACCTGTACTTGGGGCTCAACTTTATGAACTAGATTTAATGAATACCTAGTTCACCATATCACAGTGCTTTGTAACTTGATAGATATAGTCTTCCACATACTAACCTTTTATGCTCCCCTATACCCATCTAATGCTTCTGCCCCTTTAGATTGTTGCTTTATATATATACTTTTAGTTTTTAATTTATATTTTCTAGCTTTTCATAATTTTTTTAGACTTTTATTTCTACTCTTTACACATTTATGCTTTTTAATGACTACCCCACCCTCCTTATGCTGGTATATGACCTTAATAAAGATTTGATTTTATATGTCAGAACCTGTATTTTACTGGGAAACATCTCAATCATAGTGGTTTTCCACTAGCCTGTTCAAATCAAGCTGAACAATAAAGCAATGTGTAATACATGAAGCAGGCAGAAGCAGTATTTAGGTAGCACAAACAGTACGTCTGTATTCCTGGAGAACACATACATTTCTGTAATGGACAGAGCAGATAACCACGAGGAACAGGAAGAACAGCCACAGCCAAGATAGTGGTCAGATAAAAGAAATCCGAGTCTGTTTCTCTAATTCGAGAAAACATCTCAGACATGACCCTCCCTAATTCTCATGAACATGGGGGGCGGGGGGAGTGTATTCAGACTTGCAAAATTCTCTTACAGTAGCCTTATAATAAAGCAGCATCAGCATTCATAACTTTGGTTTCCTAGTCTGGTCTACCTTGAAGTGCTGACAATTTCTGGCCAACTTACAATGTGTATACACTGTTTGCTTTTATACAATGGTAAGCAAGGACTCCAAGTTTATGATACCATGTGAATGAACAATGTGCTAGGCATACAACTAATTCACCTCAACTTTTGCTGGCTTTATATTATTTTTATATACTTCTAATCAGCCAACTAGGATTTGTAATTCAACCAGTTCAAAGCTAATTTGAAAATTATGCCATCTTTGAGTGCAATTAATCATAAAAATATGCTAGGGCACAATATGAAGTTAGTCCTCAATTTGTTTATTCACTCATGAGGAAAAAAAGTGAATAGATTTAATAGAGGAGCATGCAGAGCATACTATTCATTCACTTTATGGCTAAAAGAGCAAAGCTTATGACCTTGCAAATGCCATCATTTGGCAATTACTTTGTATTGGCAACCAAATAGATCTGTTCGGTAGGTATGCATGCTGAAAGCACAAATTCTTCTGATAAATAAAAAGGTGAATGTTTGAACTGTATTGATAAAACATTATTATGATAGTTATTACAATTTATATATAGTAATTACAGCAAATACTGTGAAAGCACGACCACTTTTTGCAATTTATTCTGGACTTTGGAGTGGGGGGAGGAAATCCTGTTACATGCTTTCATGCCTAAGAAGAAATTACCTTCTTATACTGAAATGTAGATATGGAGACTTGCTGGACCAAGGAAGCAAACATAGATAGTATGAATAAAACAGGATGTTATGTGGTAATGGGTTTACATGCACTTTCGAACAGCAACAGTTTCCCTCAAGAGTTAGGGCTAGGGTTACATCTGGGTTTGTAACATTTTCTTTAAACAGCTGCTTAAAGTGTCTGCCAGCCTGACTGGCCATCCTACTGACCATCAATTCAGCTATTCATCTCTTTGAAAATAGGCTTTCTGTTTTATAATATAGTGCAAACTGAATTCAAAGTTACTGTCAATATTTCTATTGAAACAAATGAACAAACAAACCTAGTATATGGTTGTGGCATATGTAGTGAATTATCTAACTCTTACAGGGCATTATATTGCTAATTTTACTAATATGCTTTTTTGGGGGGGGGGGAGGAGGATATGAGATAAATCTACTAAATTCAAAAGCAATACCAAAGATAAACATTTTGTGAAATAATTTTAACAAGATATTTTATTAAAGTTATAGGTAAATTATATGTATTAGGTAACTGGCTTAATTGTCCTGGTTTTTTTAAAAAACTTTTCAACATTTAAAATCTGTATCAATTTACATAGATTTATTTAGATAACGTAAATAATCCTATAAAGCTGGGAGGAACATTACGCCACCATCTGCAAGGAACAAATAAATATAAAATGTAATGTGGTATCAAACCTTATAAAGAACAAACATTAACTCTTGAGAAATACACAGCAAGCTTTATAAAACTAGTAATTTTTAATTGTAATTAATACTGACAGAGATTTCAGTAGCTAGGAAAGAAAAATTCCATAACTGACATGGAATTTAATAACAGCAAGTTGAAAAACAAATGCTAATAAATTATTTTTGATGTAGAATAATGGGACTTTTTTAGAAGACAGCTTAATATACAGTTTAGTAATCCCAAACTAATTTAAAAGATAAATAGTCAAACATTACAGCATTTCAGGAGCATATTCATCTCCGTACACACAGAGCAAATTATTATATATGGAGACATAGTCATCTGTGGGTAGCTACAATAACAACAACAACAAAAAAAGGATACATGTTCTGTGTCATTACAGTGCAAATCCCACCACCAAAGTTGGATGCAAGTACATATGTCATGGGCTTTGCATCGTGACATTACTTGTACCATTTCCACTACATAACCAACTCCTGGGGATGGCTGGGGCACTATAGGTAGACAGTTTCCAGGCCCAGAAATTAGGAAGGTGGTCTGCTTTGGACAAAGTAGCATAAGTGCATAAATTGGGGTGTTATTCCAGTCTGTCACTAGAAGCATGATCACCTCAGTAGTAGAAAAGCTTATACTTGGTTTCAGTTGATTGGTGAGCTATGTCTGTACCTGGACCAAGAGAACCTAGATTTAGTGATCCATGACTTAACAGTGTGATGATTGCATAACTGCAATATGTTGTTTGTGGGATTATCCTTTAAGATAGTCCATAAACTGCAAATGGGTAAGTTGTTAAGTGAATAGAACCATGTAATATTGGTCCTAAAAGTGCTATTCTGCTTGGCTGTGAGCTACTGGCCCAGTTGTATGTGGTGATACTGCTCTCCAAAGCTTAGAACCCAAGTTCTGATGGCTCAGAACCCAGCTACTTAAAATATTGCTTGCCAGGACCACCCAACCAATGTATTAAAACAGTTGGGAAGGCTCTCCTCATGATACAATCAGTAGGTTCAGTTCATAATGATGTGGTGAGGAATAGGGACTTCTCTGCTGTAGTGCCACAATTATGGACCTCTCTGACAGTTGAAATGAAGCTGGCCTCTATCATGTCTTTTTTAAAAAACTAAAAGACATTTCCTCTTTTCCAGGCACATGTAGAATAATAATTGCCTGGACCAGGTTTCTTTCTGAAAATGAAATTTATTTAAAACAATGTTATTGTTATTAAAGAATATGGTTGATTTTATTATTAATGATTACATTTTTGTTCTGGGCTCCTTTCTTGTCCTGGTCTTCTTGGGAAGGAAGAACAGTATAAAAATACATAAGAAAATGACTCAGGGATAAGGCAAAGGGTAAAAGCATAAAGCTAGAAACCATAACCAGGTATAATAGTATTTCTACATCTGAATAGGTTGTCTTTTGCTGTACTTCTAGAAGAACTCAGCATCAAGGCCAGTGAACAATTTTTGTTTCTGACATTAATTGGCATATATTTGAGATCACATTTTCTACAATTCTTTTTTTTTTATGCCACAGCATATTCATCTAATCATTATGCTGCAAATATTTTCAGCTTTGAAATATCCACGTGTTGTTCTGCATAATATCCATATAGAATCCAAGTAATTGTCAGCTATTGATTCAAAAGCTATACAAAAATTATGTAGGAAGATTTATTTTTGAAATTCCACAGTCCCATTAACTTTGGAATTTCGCAGAATAGAATTTTATAGGATTTCAGAAACAAGTCATCAAACCTAATTTGCATTTCTTTTGCCTAGTTTCATTATAATGCCAAATCTATTTTACTCCAATGTTTACTGTTGGATATTAAACATCTTTAGGCAAGAGGGCAATTGCTTACTGATGAATGATTGGTAGTGTGAAAAACTGTTTTGTGCATTATGCTTTCTATTTCAATAAGGTTGCAATACTTGCCCCATCTTGGCATACCCTAAATATATGAGAGCAGTTTATTTTTTTTAATTGACAACTCATACAGTCAATAGAATATAAAAGAGAAAGTCTGACCACCTAATTGGTACAACAATGTTGACAACTGTTCGCTGCAGCATGCCTTGTCAGTTGGTTGAATCTGTTGAGTTTCTGCTAAGGCTTACATGCTTTAGTGCCTTAAAAAGCATTTGTTTGCTCTTAAATAAAATATGATAGCTATCTACATGAACCATTATTTATGAAGCTGTTTCCTGTCTCTTTTCTGTATGGTTTAGAATATTCTAGGAGTGGCGGGTTGCAGCAACAGTTTATATTTGGGGATGATCAAAGCTTTCTGCTTGAGTTAGTTGGAGAAACAATGATGACCTGACTCTCTTTTTTATTTAACGGAAGATGGACCATGTTAAAGAAAAAAGGAGCATTTCCAAAGAGGTTATCTCTGTATGGCTGGAAGAAGAGAGATCTTGAATTACATGAAAACCTTAAAAGCAATAGGCATTGCTACCTTGTAGCACCTTAATGTCTTCAAAGAGTATGTGTTTCTTTAAAAGTCAGGAGAATAAGGAGATCTGACTTATGGGTCATTCTTGCTAGCTGTATCCTCCCATAAAGTTCAAAAGAAAAAAAAAAGCTTGATATAAAAGACAAGCCAAATTAAGAGGACTCTTGACAACACTGTTTTCTCCACATCATAAAGAGTACCTTTCTTTCCTGAATTTCATACTGCTTCTGAAAATAGCTGGAGATTCTGTGGCATCTAAGTTATTAGGTAGCAACATTTCACCTTTAATGCATGTCTAGGCAAGAGTGAACGTAGTAAAACTAAAACACTCTAATTTCAGAACAAGTGAATTATGGATATCATATTTAAAAACAGAAAGATATAATGTAATTCTCTAATATAAGCACTTCCGCAACAGAAGACAAGAAGGACAAACTCAGATATACAAATGATAATTTCCCCTGATATTTCAGAATGAAATAGCCTGAATGCTGAGAGGATAAAATTAAATTCACCATAATTTTCTTTCTAGTTCAGCACTTATTATGCTGAAACTGTATTAAAATTTTGTCTTATTGCATTGTAGGGGAAAAAAAAAAAGTACACAAAACATTTCTGAGGAGACATCTTTTATGCCTGAAGTCCAAAAAACATGATAGCAACAAAGCTTTGATACATTTGGGAACAAAGGGAAGAAGTTAAATATATGTATTTGTTCCATAAGCCTACCATGCTTAGCTGTGCTATAAAACAAAATAAATACAATAAAATGATTTCACCATGGAAATTATTGTCAATAATGTTTTCCTGATAAATTGTTGCAACGAATACATATGAATAGTTTTGTAGTACGGATGGAAAATTAGTACTACGCAATTGTGATTAGATTATGTTCTTATGCAACCATTCTGCAACTACTGTTTATTTTCCCCACATCTTTGTCTTAAAAATAGGTATTTAAAATTACCAATATTTAAAGAAAGTGGTTAACTGCCTGAACTCTTAACAATCAGAACATCAGACTGTATACCTTTTGATACTACAATATTGAACTGTAGTGTAATACAGTTTTTGGAAAGTCCCATTGAGATAAATGGAATTTGTTTAGTAAATGTGCATTGAACTATGGCCAGAGCAATATGTTCCTAAGCTTTTGTGACTTTGTATAAGGTTGGAACTCTGTAAGAATATCTCTCTGTAATATGACAGTTGGATTCTGCAGAATTGTGAGTAAGCCAGGTTTTAAGGAAAAAAGGGAAAATAGAGAGCATGCATGATTGCTTCAGAAAGAAATTGTCCCATCTCTTCTAATCTCCCTGACTAATACCTACCATAATGAAATTTGTGAAGGGAAATGTTTCCCTGCTTCTTCAAAAAAAACCAATGAAATTGAACAAGAATGGTATACTGTATTTTTATTGTTTGGTGTTACAGGGAAAGCAAATGCTTTTTTTTCATGGCAGTTATTTGCAGTTACAAAATATAGTTCTTATCTTGAGAACAGGTTTACTGGTTGCAATTCTAAGCAAAATTATGCTCAAATTCTGTCTGTCTATCTATCTGAATTTATATGCTGCTCCAGTCCTGTGGGACTTTAACTGGGTTACGCTCTCTTCCTATAGTACGAAGATTAAAATAGCAAAAGTAGTATAACAAAATATATATTTTTTAAAAGTGCATAGTTTTAAAAAAAACTATGGCCACCAAAGCACAATACAAATGCAAACACAACCCCTAAACAAATGCATTTTAACCCTAATGTTTCAAATTCTGGCTTTGCTGTTTGATAAAATATCTCCCTTTGTATGCCATCAAGTTTAAGATAAAGTCAGAAGGCTTAGCGGTCTTTTCCATTTGTTGGGGTTTTTTTTCACATTGTTAGTGTAAAAAGGAAAAAAAATCAAAATGCTGTTTAAAATTGGGTGGGAGAAGTACGGTGGATATTTTTAGACAGGAAATAGAACATTAATCAACTGTCTGTGCTTAACCACTGGTTGATCAAGGTGTTAAAACAATATTCTACACTCAAGCTATCCTCTGTATTATGTTTTTAGAAATAGATTTAACTAGATAAAAGTTGTCAAGCCTTTCTTTTCAAAACTATATTTTTATAAAGAGAAAATAATCTTGCTGGATGAGGCCAAAGGTATTCTCACAGTAGGCATCCAGTTGTATTCACGAAGCCCCAAGCAGGACAGAAGGACAATACTCCTTTTCCACCGTTGCTCACATCTGGTAACAAGGTGTGCCATTTGTGATTCAGAAGATAGCATGAAGCCATCAAACCCCTAATAGATATTTCTTTCTATCTATAGCCATATACAATCTCTATACCCATATAAGACCTCTATAACATGATTTTGTTATGAAATTGGGCAAAGGAACCAGGTTATCTGAGGGACCGTTTCATCCCCATTACATTGACCCATCCCACCTGGTCAGGCAGAGAAGGTATGTTATGGACTCTGTCAATGAAAGAATGTCGACTGGCAGGGCCCAGAAAGAGAACCTTTTCTGCCATTGCCCCCACCCTATGGAATACTCTCCCCCCAGAGATGAGGTGGAGACCTTCCGGAAAGGGGTGAAGACATGTTTCTGCCAACTAGCGTGGGGTGAGAAGAGGGGCAAGCAACCCTGCAGGTGGCTGGCACCTTGAAGATGCTCCCATAAGTTAATAACCATTATTTACCATCAGTATCTTGGAAGACATTATTTATGTACTATATGAACATGTTTTTATTGTATTTTTATTGTATTTTAATTAATATTTATTCTTGTTTTGTTGTAAACTGCCCAGAGTTACTCTTGAGTAAGATGGACTGTGACTAAATTTGAAATATAAATAAAACAAACAAATAAATAAAGGAAGGGTTAGCCAATGGATTACTTATAAATTGAGCCAGTGATGAAACAAATGTTTAACTGTTATTAGAGAACTCAGATTAAACTTGATATAAATATTGCTAAAGATAACTAAATCATAATGCTTAGTTTCAGACACATTTGTCTGATATCTATCAACTTGTATGAAAGGATGTGGTTCTGTCAGCTCAAATGGACCTGACAGTTAAAATTACATCAAATGTAGATCCAGGCTGAAAAGTAGGAGATAAATGTGATGTCTGGACAGAGGCGTTTAGACTGACAAATGAGAATTGGCACCAAAGCATACCAGACATTGTGTAAGGCAGGGATCACAAACAACCATCTTGGAGGTTAAGTGACACCCAGTTTAGATATAGAGCTGAGTGAGGAGTGGGGGAGAATCCCTCAAATGTGAAAAAAAAATGCAGTGAACTGGTGCCCAAGGTCAAGGACAATTTCCAAATTTTAATCAGAGACGATGAGAGTTCTGTGATTCTGAAATTACATTCAGTATTGGGTAGAAAAAAGAGAAAAATGTTCTTGTCCTGAGCAGTTAAAATAAAGCATAGAAATTAGCTATTCCTAGATTGCTCTTAAACCTGATTAACAACAACAATGGAGGAAATAAGTGTCATTGTAGTGTAATACTGTTCAAGTACTGTTTTTACTTTCTTTCTTAGTGGAAAAAATAAGGAATTAGTTCTCTTCCAAACTTGTTTGACTGCAGCTCTGGAGCCCTGTGTTCCCAAGTTTCAGCAGTGTTAGAGAGCAAAGCTGATTTATTTCTGGCTCAACTATGGTGCAGTTGAAACTATTGCAAAGGATTGGGGGGGGGGGGGAATCAGAAAAAAAGCTGTGACTCCCCTTTCCCTGCTCCTGGTCTGGGATCCTGGTCCGATGAGGAAATGGTACTTTGAGCAGATTGGCTGGATCCTATATGCAAAATGCCAGGCTACTGGGTGGTTTTTTTTTCCCCCGTTTAATATAAGGTGAAAGTGAAGGGTTTTATTGCTGCAGGAACTACAACAGCTTGAGTCAGATGGTGATTTTCAATCCCTGACAACATTGCAAGTTGGCAGAAGAAATCAATAATGGATCAACTCTAAGTGTTTCTAAGGGCTTGAGGTATAGTGTAGAAGTACACTTAATCACTATAAAAGTTAGATACAGGGTAGACAAGGTTGGGGGTTTTTGGTTTTTTGTTTTTTACTTCTTGGATTGATGAATGCTCATGGGTATTATCCAAGACATTTCAATGCACTTGGCCATCTAGCTGTGTTTTGGTGCTCTTCGGGTCAACTCCTTGAGTAAGTTCTCGATAGTAATGTAATGGCTAGAATCTTTATTATTTTTTTTCCTCACACACACACACACACACACACACACACACACTGTCTTCCTTTCCATACATCCCTTAAATATAGATTTTCTTAGGCCTCAGTGGCTGTCTCAAAAGGAATCTGACATTCCTTTTATGTCTAATCTCAGAAGCAGTTATTTATAATATTTATTTGGCTTTACCTACAGAGAAGATGTGAATGGAAGAGGAGTTCCAATTTAATTGCTTCCTTATTGCCAAAGTAAAGTAATTTTTTATAGTTCTAAACATTTTTGTGTTCTAGAATTAGAGAAAATATAGGTAGTGGCTACTTACATCTCATTTTTATCTGATTATTCATAAAGATATTGAAGAATAGAAAAAGATTCCCCACATTCTATCATACAATATCAATATAAATATGTGGCATTAACATTCCCTTTTTGGTTACAATTTGGTTTCCTATTTACCCGAAAGTGGTGTTCTTCTGAAAAATATTTGTCTTTAATATCTTAAATCAGATCTTGGACTAGGATCAGGGAGTTCAGATTCAAATCCCTCAGCCATGAATAACTTTGAGCCAGTCATCCTCTTTCAGCACAAAATATCCCACTGGGTTATTGGACAATATTGAAATGTAGGGCTAAATATGCTTCCTTGAGTTCCCAGAAAAAAAGATGATACAAATCGAACAAGTAAATACAAATATGTAGTAGAAAACAGAATGGATAGATAGACAGACAGATAGGCAAGCTATCTCCTTTGGACTATGGATTTGAGATCTGTCCTGATGAATTTGCTTTGCTTTATAACTCATATAAAAGGGAGAGAGGGAGGGAGAATCTTGTTATATGTGATTTTGCTCTGCCTTTGTTTTATTGTTGAAATTCTGTACCAACTTTGTGAAATAGGTCACTCAGAATTCTTTACAGAACAAGGACAAAGAAAGCAGGACCATATACAGAAATGGACAGTAAACAAGGGAATGTAACAAAATGTATTTATTTATTTAATTCAGTTCCGAGGCCGCCCAACTCTTTAATGACTGTTTGGCTTACAATTAAATTTAGAAGAATTTATGAAAAATAAATTATATAAAATTTAGATAGAAGCTGAAGGGGGTGATTGTTATAAAAATATAGAAAGTGAATTTGTCAGACAGATCTTCTTGAGACGACTTGGAATTACATGTTTAATTCCTCATAGTATCTCCATTGAATTCACCATTGCAATCTGCCTAGTGACTCATCTGCAAACTGAAAGCTTTTTGTTGGATAATCCTTTCTTCTGAAGTCTGATAAGTCTACCAAGGGAAGATCCATTTTAAGTTGTGATGTTCATGTTTTCTGCTTTTGGAGTGAATAAGCTCACCTGGAACTATCCTGATGTTCCTTTCAATGTCAAGAATCAGGAAGATGAATTTATTTTCCTTAGCTTTAAAAGCCTTTTCACTCACATTGCTGTTTTATCTGTCACTTTATTATTGCATTTTAATTACTATACTACTCTCTTTAGATATGAGCCATTTACAGATGTGCTAAAGTTGCTATTTTAAAAATGTATACCCAACCTGCTGTTTTGTGTGTGTGAGGGGTGTGCATTCAGAGGATGTTTGATTATATATTTGAGGCAAAAGTGTGAAGCGTGTGTGTGGAAAAGAAAGACTCTTTATTAGGGCTGTGCAGCATTTTAGATTCAGTCTCCAAAAGATGCTTCAGAGTATGCAGGAATGCAAACATGGCACCTATCTGTAATACTTTAAAACACCATGTCTTTTCACAGAATCACGTGGCTACCACGCAATACCAGGAAAAGACACCATTGCTTTAAGATGCTGCAGAAGGTGCCACGTTTGTCCTACTGCTTATGTATTGATATGTTTGTGTTTCCAAAGTTGGAGTATTTTAAAGGGAAGGGAGATACTACAGTGGAACCTCGGGTTACGAACGCGTCTGTTAACAAACTTTTCGGGTTACGACCAGCTCCGGCCACAAAAATTTACCTCGGTTGGCGAACTCCGCCTCGGGGTACGAGCAGGATACGCGGCTATTTTCCCTCCTGTGACACGGTCCGTGGCCATTTTTCTGCCCCTGACACGTGGTCCGCGGCCATTTTTCTGCCCCTGACACGTGGTCCGCAGCCATTTTCCGCCCCTGACACGTGGTCCGCGGCCATTTTCCGCCCCTGACACGTGGTCCGTGGCCATTTCCCACCCCTGACACGTGGTCGTAGGGAGGGGGACTCTCCCTCCAAGCAGTAGCCGCCTCCCTGTCCTCTACACCAGAATGGATTAACGGTAATTACATGGAACCTTATGGGGAAATTTCCTTCGGGTTGTGACCAATTCGGGGTGTGACCAGAGTCATGGAACGAATTAAGTTCGTAAACCGAGGTTCCACTGTAGTTCCAATTATAACAGTAATTTAAGTTTAATAAACCAACAAGGAGCCTCTTTGCTCTTTTTATTCTTAAGCAGTCATATCAGAAAAAAATTAAACATAGTTTCTTTTATGAACTAAAATGGAAAGGTATAAATATCAGCTTTGGATCAATCCAGGGTATTAAATTAAGTTGAAACTATGATTGTATCCGAATTGTTCATCTGTTTATTTAAGAAATGTATATTGCCTCCCTGCTCGAACACTTTTAGGTGGTATACAATCGGTAAACAATCGAAAAATACACTTAAAAACAACAGTTAAAATTACTAGGCAATCGGAACCCTATTAGTAGTTCTATCACTACTTGGAACATACAGTATATCTTAAGTGAAAACTTTACTGAAACTAGTGAAATGTTTGCTTCATGATTGTGAATATTATTTTCACTATTATATTCATCAGGACTTTGACCTGGCCTATATATTCAACGCAGTGAAATAGTAAAATGCAGATATTGTTTCAGATCAGAGAATACTATTTTTCAAAGCTCCCCTGTTTGGGGAGTGGGGAGGATTTAAAAACATACAAAGAGAAAAACAGCCTAGCAGCAAATGGCTGGATTAGAATCTTTCTCCATGATACACTAATATTGGTAATAATACATAATATAATATTTTATACATTGGAGCATTTAAAAGTATCATGCCGCACTTTTAGTAGGGTAGACAGAGGTAGTCTTCCTAAATTCCTAGAACAAGCCTTATTTTTTTTGTGATAGGTCTTTTTGTGTTTTGACTTTGTTATAACTATCACTATAACAGCAGTGTTTGGAATGACTCGGGTGTCTGTGTGGTTTCAGATGTAGGTGAATCTCGTTCCTTTCACAAATATGGTGAATAACCCTATTTTAGTAAACTGCTGATCTTCATAGCACTACTGGTAAGAATGATGCATATTTTAAACTTAACATGGTGGAAAATCTATTGGTTTTCTAGAAATCCATTCAATAGCTTTTTGGAGTTTAACCTTTTTCTTGTACTCTCATTGTACTGTATTTTTAAAAATACTTTAGCAATTTTGTCAGTTACAAGATCCTTTAAATATTTTGGACATCCAATATAACATATGATTTCCCACAACTTCTAGAGATATTATTCTTGGATACTGTTTAATCAGTGCGCAAAACTTCTCCCAAATTTTTAAGGATAGAAAATGGCTCTTGACTGCAGAGGCATTGCTTAAACCTTCAAGGATTTATATGAATATCCCAGTTGCATGTAAATTAATATATACATAATCTATTTCAGTAGAATGGAGAATTAGTAATTGGGCATGTCAGGTTAGTAAGTTGATTTTATATAAAGAAAAAAGTGGATTGGAAGAAGGATATTTGAAAACTTGTGCTGTTTCTTACTATGAATGATAGGTATTTCTGCAGTACTGTGTAGCTGTATGTATTTCAGTCTGTTTCCTCATTACATTAAGGAAACTTGCTTAGAAAAATAAGCATGTTAGGAAAAGTATGTACAAAAGTATACAGGGACAATGCACACAAACGATGTACAAATTTTGTGTGAACGTTTTAGAATGCAGACTGAAGTGCAAATGGATAAACTAAGCTTATATTTGGAAGCAGGATAAATTGAATGGAACTGAAATGGACACATCAAATTTCAAGCTAATACCTTTGACAAGCATAAAATCCTTATACCAGCTCATATTGCGGCTATTGGTTCCTGTCCTTTGAAGATTAATTATTCTAGAGGAGAGGATTTCATTGCAAATGGAACATATCAAGAGAACCATGCATTCTCATGGAAGGATTATATAGACTCTTGCATTAAGATGACGAAATCCTGTACATAATAATGGCCAGTTGCAAAGGAGCAGAAGGTTCATGTTTTGTTATGACAATTAGGGTTCTCTAATTAATATTAATATTATTTAAAATACCATGACTGATTGTGATACAAAGAACATATCTCCCAATCTACTGGCAAGGATCTGCTACATCACTCCTACACAACTTCTGCCTATCAAGATGAATGCAGCCTGTTTGTCCTGCCAGGGGTTTGGCAGTCCTTGTGCTTTTGAAATTTCAGGCAGACAGGCAGGAAAAGAAAGAAACAAGTGGCTGGTGTGCCACATGGATCTTGATTGGTCACAGATTTTGCAAGCTTGCCTATTACTCACATTTTATATTGTGAATATTTGTATATATCACCCTGTATGAATTAATTTCAGAAAGCTTACAGTTGCATAAAAATGTAATATATGAAAACATCAGTATAGCTATAATAAAATAACAATATAGAACACATTTAAAATAAATCAAAGAGACTTGACAAACAAAAAAATCTGATGGCTGCGTTTCCTTTGCAGGGTGTTAGAAAAAAAAAAACAATACCTTAAACTGGACCAGCATAATGATACTCTAGTATTGATGATATATGGTTTCAACCCTGTATCCCTAGTTAGTACAGATCACTATATTTCGGGGCAGGGGGGTAGGGTGGCTTCTGAGCTATCTTCAAAAGCATGAATTACATTGTACAGATGAGTTGTGGCCATAGCAGGGGTAATCGTGGACAAGCTCTTCCCAAGCAGAAGTTGTGGTTGACATCTAGCTCATGCTTTATAGTGCAGAGGTGACTGATAAAACAGAATCTAGGAACGTCTTCAGCTGCATACCTGATCCATACATGTATGAAAGCCTGCATGGGTCTCATTGAACTACCCTCCTAAACTAGATATATTTCGTAGATGTGATGTTTATGTACCGGATATTATCCAACTGTCACTGTGTTCTAGGCACTGGTTAAGGCAATTGACTTGTCAAGAAATAATGTTTGGTAACATTAACATTCTTATGAGATTCTAAATCTGGAGATTTTTCTCAGTGGCCTTATAAAAATATTTAAAAGCATGTGTACAAATGGAAATGTTCAAAGGTATCACGGAACTAACAAATATACCTCCAACTTCTAATTAACTGATTTGATTTAATAAAATTTTGATACATCTCCTTTTGTTTGCACCCATAGATATGTCAATTTGCATAGTATCAACGTTATTATATATAGGAAGCAGAGATAAAACATTAACCGTGCAAAACATGTAGTTTGCTGAAGAGTAACCCAGGGGTAATTAACGTAATATATAGTGTCTATTTGTAATAAGTAGCATTTTAATGTAGACGCTATAACTGCAAATATTTGATAGTTTTAGTAAACAGAAAATGAAGTTGCTGCAATTGATCTGGTGAAAACACCTTGTTCAGACAAAAGTTTCTTGTCTAATTATATACCTCACAAAAACTTCCCTGTGCAGTTGTATACCCCAGTATGTGATTGTCTCAATACATTAGTTGATGCTATGTTTGGTAAATATGTACTTAATGAAACAATATAAATTATTCAGTGACCCAAGAAATGGAAAGAAAACCCTAAAGTCAATATTAATGTTATTTGATACAAAGTATTTTTCTACCCTCAGTAAATTGATCAGCTTTAAGACTTTCTGATCAGTAAAAGAAAATTAAGGAATCTCATTGCAATTATTTTAGGAAACAAATATTAGGGCAGTATACAAAATTAAACAAAGCAATTAATGTAAATCTTCATAATATAATATAGATGTGAGGGTCTGGATGGGGAGGAACCAATTTCGACTCAACCCAGGCAAGAAGGAGTGGCTTTGGGGTTTTGGCCTTTCAGGGTTTGGTGATTTGTCATCTTTGACTGGATGGGGTTGCATGTCCCCAGACTGAACTGGTACATAATTTGGGGGTCCTCCTGGACTTACGGCTCCTGCTTGATGAGCAGATGGCAGCCATGGGTGGGGGGCCTTTGCACAGATTTGTCTTATGAGCCAATTGTACTCTTTCCTTGACTGGGAGGCCTTGCTCACAGTCACTCCTTAGTCATCTCGTCTTTGGATTACTGCAATGCACTTTACATGGGGCTGCTTTTGAAGACCACTCGGAAGCTTCAACTGGTCCAGAATGCTACAATGTGCACAGTTTTAGGTGTTTCTAGGTTCGTCCAGTGCAGCTTGTGCACACTTCTGTTGCACGAGTTGCATTGGCTCCCAGTTTTCTTCTTTAGTTATCACCTTTAAAGCCCTACATGGCACAGGAGTAGGTTATTTGCAGGACCGCCTCTCCCTGAGAGTATTTGCCCATCCTACCAGATTGGATAGCATAGGCACACTCCAGGTCCCTTCCCTGAAATCTTGCCACCTAGTGGGACATTGGAATCATGGGCTTTCTGTGGTTGTCCTTACCTTATGGAACACCCTCCACTCAGCAGTCCCCATCCTTTTAGTCTTTCGGAAGGTACCAGTAGAAGAGAATATATGTAGCTCAGAGTTGAACTGTGGAGTCCTTGGGGTTCTCTGAGCTTGATTATTTTCTTGCAGGCATTTAATTACCTGGCTAGGTAACATCTTCAGTCCCTTTTGGAAGGCCATTAAGACCTTGCTTTTTATCCAGGCACTGGGGTAGATGAAAATATCTGGAAATGTGATGGAATGGTTTGGTGAAGGTCGTGCTTGGGGAAATAAGCATTTCCTTAGCCCCCGGCAGGAGTGTGGGAAGGTTAAGAAGATGAGACTGGCACCATCCTAAGGAATTCGCGGTGTTTGCTTGCTGGCTTGAGAAGTTTAAATTCAGTCTGGCAGGAATCTGTCTTGTGGTTGGAAGCTAATAAAAGCTATCGAACTAGACCTGTGCTGTCTCGTGGAGTTCTTTGGGCTGAACCTAACAGGAGATGATTATGGGGCATCCCAAGGGATGACTGAGGCACTGGGTTTTGTTTTGGTTCTATGGTTTTATATTTTTATGGTTTTATAGTTCTGGGTTTTATTGTTGCTGTGAGCCGCTCAGTTGTGTTTTAAGATAGGCAGCCATACAAATCTTTTAAATAAAATAAAAAATAAAATAAATCTGACAATATATATGGAAAGACATTTCAATTGTGGAAGTTCATGAGTGATGACTTCCACATTTTTACTCAAGTGAATTTCCCTGATAGAATTATCTATTTTTTCCAGATACCCCCCCAAGTTAAAATTAGTTTCTAAGATAACTAAGAAACCTCCTGTACTGTTAACCTGTTTTTATCTCAGTGCTTTCTCTGAATATGTAATGGTATGTGGGAATGACCTTAGGAGGCAGGAAGAAGAATCGCAACCTAGATTACAGTCTGATAAGATTTGTGTCCAAAGGAGGAGGGGTGGCAAAAGCATCTCAGAAACATCTCCCTAGTTTTCAGGAGAATAAAAGTGAAGGAAGGAAGGGGTAGTTGCAGACTTGCAAGATTGATATTAGCCTTGTGAGGTAATCCACACAAGAAGCACAACGAGGAGTACTAGCTTTATCTTTATTGTAAGGTTACATTAACAGAATCTTGCAAGTCTGAAAGTACAAAATAAAGGCATCGCTGCTCTGAGCTTCTATTCCTTCCCATTTTAGATCATTCTCAGCATTCTATCTTCTTCTGAAATCTCAGTTTATAATTTGCTACTGTTCATTGATAGATTATTTAGAAACATCTAGTAGTAAATTACCACTGCACTGTTTTTTTATTATCTAAAATCTAAAACACATCTAGCTGTATGTCACAAAGGATTTTAAGGACTGCAATGAAAAAATACACTATTCCAGCTTCTTCCCTACATTTTTTTTGTAATGGAAACTAAGAATAAGTTTTCTATTAAATCTTCTTTAAGAAGGAAAAAAAAGCTATTGATGCACAAAAAGTATTTTAAAATATCCAGATATCTTCCATTATTTCTCCTACTGTAGAAGCAGAAGCAAGTGCTGCAACAGTACAAGTAGTACTTTATAGAGGTGTTCTGAGCTTCAAATACCTTTTCTAAAAGATGCTTTGTACCATATGGGAGTGCAGCACTGTCAACTGCTTATTAAAGCAGCCACATCTTTTTCCAGCATTATGCAGCTACAGTGCGGAAATGAAAGTGGCTGATTTAATGCTGACAGGTGCTACTTCATGCTTGCACATACTGTACACAAAAACCTGAATAAATGAAATATGAAGCTTAACATGTCCTAGTATTTTGTATGTGTCCTTTTGGAAGATGTTTACAAGTATTATAGTCTGCTCTTCCTAGTTGGAATTCGACTATCCAAAGCCACTTATATATTGTTGCCAGGAAAAGTGTACTCTTCTCCCCAAATTTTGTGATGACCTATTGAAAAAATTACCCTGAGATCCATTGGTGAAAATGAAGACTTTTAAAAAAGGGGTTCATAATGTTTAGCAGAGTAGCTCTTAGACAGAGATAGCAGGGATCTCTCAATTTCTCAACTAGGTAAGGAAATATTGTAACATCAGTTCAATTGGTGATAGAAAATAAGAGCATTTTTTCCTACCTGGGGAGCCTTGACTGCATTGAGTTTTATATGTATGTTTTCATGAATTGTGCATAATATATATGTAGCTTTAGAAAAATGAAATAAAGGCTGTATTCCAGGTTCAGGCCACCTTGCATACTTCTAGCATGTAGCCTTCAATACAATTATCTTTGAAATGAAAAGTCCAGGGCCTGATTCTTTGAAATACCATCTCTATTGTTATGAACTTCTCTTCTGTAGAGAGGCCCTTTTGAAGATGCTGCTGCTTCTGCATTGCTCCCAGGCTAAGGAATGCACTTCCTCAGAAGTAAAAAAAAATGCAACAGATCACTTGGTTTTTATAGGCTATTATGGATTGTAGATTGATAAAAATTATTGTGTTTATATCCTAATCTAAATATCCAGGATATGGTTCATATCTCATATTGTCATTAATTAATGTGTTGTGCTACTTCAATTCATGATACGAACAATAGTGCCATGTAGGACTTCTAGAACGAGCTGTGAAATATTGGGCCTTTTGCTTAGCAATTTTATCACAGCAATTTACAAAAATAGTCTTTTTAATCATTTTCATAATATAGTGCAAAGCAAAGCCAAAAAAAAAAAAAAAGGATGCATTCAGTATTTCCCTCTTCTGAAGGTTCCACATTACGAATGTATAGAAAATTTTGGCAAATCAAGAATTCTGTTACCAGAATTATTTCAGAGAACTGCAGTTGAGGAAAACAGAAGAACTACACATCCCTAAATGCACCGAGAAGGACAAGTTTTCCTGTGTTTCATTAGAAATGGGTTCCCGACAGTTTGGATTAATTTATTTTCTGTCATTCTGAGCTAAAGCCCCATTATGCTCTTGTTGATGCTCTTGTGCCACACTCTGCCCTGAATGCTTTTGCATTGCAGCTCCATTATATTTCCCCCTGCCCCAAATTGACTTGATCATTGACAACAAAGTATGGGTGTCTATCAAATTCACATTCCAAATGAAAATACTGTCAAGGACTGTAATTCTAGTGGAGTATGAATCTTGGTCAAACATTACCATGTATAAAGCAGGAAATACCTTTTTATTTTCATGCAAGTACACATACTTGGAGAGCCTTTAATTTTGTCCACCTCCTATCTCCTTCATTTTGTAATCTTGCACAAGGACATATGTGGTTGAAATGAAAGAAAGAGAACCTTCACTTATAGAGAGTATTTGTATCTAAAGACACTACATAGAATTTATTTCTGTCAGGAATGTTGTACAGGTAGACCTTGCTTAATGACTGTCCTGTTTAGCAACCATTCAAAGTTATGATGGCACTGAAAAAGTCACTTTATGACCAGTCATTGCATTTACCACCATTGCAGTGTCCCCACGGTCACATGATCAAAATTCAGGCATTTTGCAACCAGTGAATGTTTATGACTGTCACAGCATCCCATGGTCATGGGATTGCTATTTCTGTGCTTCACAACCGGCTTCTGACAAGCAGACTCAATGGAGAAGCTGGCAGTAAAATTGCAAATCACAGTCATGTGATGTCTCAGTGTTCCATGGTGACTTGCTTAATGATGAATGGGAAGTGACATAAGTCATTTGATGTGATGTTTTGCTTAGCGACCATGTCACTTAGCGATAGAGTTGTTGGTCCCAACTGTGGTTGCTAAGCAAGGTCTACCTGTAATTTTTTCCTTGTCTGTTTGCTTCTACCTTAATTTAATTTTAATCAGGGAGAGAAAACATTCTATCAGCTGGATACACAAAGTTTTCTCCATGCTGGTAATCAAAAAGTATACCAATCTCATGTGTAAACTTTGAAGCAACCCACTTATATTCACCTGGACATGCAACATACTGTGCCCAAAGGCATTCAAGCAACAATGAAACTATGACTTTCCCAGTCTGAACCGTTGTAATAGAGATGAACCTGATAAGGAGTTTGAAATTCTTCAGCATTTCTACAATGATTGAGGCTTTTCCCAACTGTCTTCAACATGTTTGCATGCCTGGGTGCATATGGAAGAATGGAGAGAGAAATGACCTGCTGTGAAACTCTTTTAAGTACAAAATGGAATGAAATAAAATCTGCCAAACTGATGCTAAGAACAAAACCATTGTAGATGAGAATGGAAGAGCAGGCTGCTTAGCAAAATTGCAGGCCCCTGTGCTGCCTTTTTTCCCTCCCATTTGAGCCTTCTCTCCAGCATCAGCAGGGCAGAGTTGCCAGTAAAGCTGCAACCTTGACACAGGTGTAGGGAGGAGAGAATGGAGGAGATGCGTGTTTTGGAGTTCTGTAGCCACCAGCAAACTAAGTACAGCAGCCAAATGAAAGAAGGTGTTTTTCCTTCAGAAGGAGTGGATGGTCCAAAAGAGAGGGACAGAAGTATAGAGACCCAGCAAGATAAAACACAGTGTAAAAAAGGTTCAAGAGTCCTACATGCTGGCCATTAACAGATAAAGAAGACATCTCAGAGAGGGCACTTAAGGCAGAACAGGCTTAAGAAAGAAACGATGCATACTAGTAGTAGTATAGAGCATAGTATATAGGGAAGAGTAATTGAAGAGTAATAGTATATTATAATAGTAATTATCATAGTAATAGAATAGATATTAAAATATAGGAAGCACTCACATATTGCTTTTATATGTTTGTGAACCCGTGATACTGAGTTATAACATTTTTCAAAGTAGATACATGAAATCAGGGAGACAACAAAGAATTTTCATCAAACGTCACAGACTTCAGCAGCATCACAAAAGACCAAACATTATACGAATATCAAATTTTGAATACTGAGATCCTTTAAAAGGTGATAGAATGTTTTAAAACTTTTGCTTGCTAGCCCAAAGGAAAAAAAGGAAGGCTGTGCGTGAAAATACCAATTTTCATTGCATTGATTTGCGAAGCTTTTAATGTCCTTGCTTTGAGAAGTTGTTACTACCCTAATTTCATCTGAGATGCAAGCATTAAAAGTACTGGTCAAATGATTTGGGTGTATTTTGATACAAATGTACAGAAATGTTAATATATTATCATCTGCAACTTATACCACCCACCAACCTTTTATTTGAACATATTTACAAATATTTTTTTACTTAGCTTTTGTGTCTGAATAAGAGCAGTAGCAGCACAGTGAAGGAAAAATGAAAAGGAATTTTTAACCTTTATTTGCTATTTAATCCAGAAAAGGATGCAGAATCCTAGATGGCCATATGGTTCTCTTCGTCAGAAAGTCAGTAAAATGTTTTAAAGTTGAGTTAGCTTTTAGTTACCAACTCAGTACGGATGGGTGACTTTGACCAGTACTTTAAATCTTTACATACAAACCATAGGTATATTTTGCCAGTAATGAATGGTTTATATTTTGCTATTCTTTGTTTTGCTTGACTTGCTGCAAGGTAACTATTTTTCCTTGAGCTTTGCCTACAGCATATTAACAGCAAATATTTTTGAGAGTTTGCAGAAGTGCACTTATATATATCCATGTATATCTATTATGCTATTCCCTTCGAGTCTCCTCAGCATAAGAAACAATGTTAGTAATAATAAGCTAAAATGTTGGAAGCTGAACTAACTAAAGCTATTCTATACCAACACTATTCACAAAGCATCCATACCTTTCTATACTTGCAGACAAACTTCCTTTTACAGTGTCCATACGCTGTTTCCTATACTGCCTTTAAACTCCTCACCTATCAACACTGAGTTCAGAGAAGTCAAGATAAATAATTGTGGCAGTGTAATCAAAGCCCCACCCCTTTCATACATGTGTTGACATAACATGCAGACACAAAGGGGTGGGGCTTTGATCATGCTGCCCAAACTACTATCTTGACCTTTTTTTCCCACTCTGCAGCCCCATGGATGCGGTTGTAAAAGTATATTTTAAACTTCTGTTGATGCATGCCCCTGATATACTTGAAACTTCAATAAAAAGTTGAGTATGTAGTCATTTTGAATAGGAATAAAATGTTCATGGATTATCTAACTTCCTTTCCCTATCTCTTTTTTATGCTTTAGTTCTGGCTGCTTTGATGCAGTTAGACAGTTTAAAATAATATTTTTTTTTCAGATAAACCATATTTTTAAAATCTATCTAAGCTTTAGTTATTTGATTCAGTTAGTAAGAGTTAACATTTATTAAAATGCTTTTCTTTGTTTTCTTTGAACTTTTCTGAAATTTCTCTCTGTTTAATTTTCAATGGCCTAGATAAAAGTAAAACTTAATGGGATATGATTTGATTTCTGTTTACTCATTTTCTGTTGTATATCCATGTTGCAGTAGTGTCTCAAATAGATATTTGATCAAGTTAGTTTAAAAAAAGAAAATACATGAAAAATGTCAAACATTGTGTTCATTTGCTAAAGATTTTATGGGATTTGCCTTAGAAAATTGAAAAACTGTTAGCAACTAAAAAGCTCAAGTACTTCTATTACACAAATTGTATCTGACTATTAATCATGTGAAATAGCTCAGTACATGATATCATAACCTTTTTATAGCTAATATGCTGGCATATGTGTTGTATTTTATTTGACCCTTTTGAATGAACCACACTGGGTTTTATTCTTTCACAATTACTTTTTGGATTATCAATTATACCTTGAGCCCATATTTATTTTGAGTTTGTTTAAAAATCAAAAGAAAAATCTAGCAACCAGTTAGTCTACATTCATAGAGATCTTTTTCTCTTGGTTCTACATCTCTTTTGTGCTTCTTCTCAACTATCTTTTTAAGCCCCCTTTTCTTAAGTTCGATTCTTGATTCTTAATCAGTTGTCTTCTACTCTGTACCATTCCTTTAATTAACCCCCTCCTGAACCTCATATCGCTCTCTCAACTCTTTCCAGTTCTCTGTCAGGACCTTAAGGGAATTATTTTCAGGCTATGTAAAGATGTAATCTTAGTCAAATTTGCCAACTTCTTTCTCAAAGAAGTTCAGTTGAAAAAGCACTAGAGGCTTTGTTCATTAGCACCTAGATTGTTTGTGAAGGTTTCAAGTCTTTATAACAGCTATGCTGTTGGCTGTAAGAGGTTTCAGCATTACCAGCACAAGAAGACATAAATTCTAGCATTAGCTTATTCTATATTGAGATAGTTTACAATACTTTCTTAGCTAAGAGAATACTGAGTAATTATGACTATAATCCTTTATATGTTAATTTGTTTGAAATTATACCTTGCAGGAGCATGAAATACAGTAGGATTAATAGTGTTGCATGAATAGATTGTTTTATAAAACAATTTGCAGTAAAGTGTCTTCATCATATGTATGCTCTTGAATCTATGTACTATTTGCTACTGGATTGTGAGAATGATGGCATAGCTTTGCTTTCTGTTGATAGCTTGGCAACATTTCTATTCATTTCCAAACCCTACTAATTCATGTGATTTATCAAGAAAATGACATCCTTTGCAAGACATGATTCTGAATGTAAATTAGGGAAGTAAAAGGTAAAGTATAAAATAAGAAGTGAGAAAGAGACCAGGCTTGGTGTAGTGGTTAGAGGCTATGAGCTAGAAACTGGGACTCTGTGAGTTGTAGTCCTGGCTTGGCATGGAAACTACCTGGGTGACTCTGGGCCAGTCATTCTTTCTCAACCATAGAAAGAAGGCAGTGGCAAACCACTTCTGAAAGCCTTGCCAAGAAAACTGAATAGACTTGCCCTTGTAATCACCAGGACGATGCTGGTCAATGTCACAGATAGTAACGGTCCTCTTAAGTTTCAAAGTGATACAATAATATTGAACACAACAAGCTCCAATTGCTTTTAAATGCCTTCCACTTTTTAAATACAGTGGTACCTCTACTTATGAACGCCCCTACTTATGAAATTTTCGAGATACGACCAGCTCTGGCCCGAAAAATTTACCTCGATGTGCGAATTCCGCCTCAAGGTACGGCCATTTTTCCACCCTGACATGTGGTCCGCGGCCATTTTTCTGTCCTGACACGTGGTCCGCGGCCATTTTTCCGCCCCTGACACATCCGCGGGTGTTTTTCTGCCCCGCCGTGTGGTGCGTGGGCGTTTTGCCACCCCGGTGCGCCCCTGACGCGCGGTGCACGGGCGCTTTTCTGCCCCTGACGTGCGGCACGCGGGCGTTTTGCCGCCGTGCGGCACGCGGGCGCTTTTCCGCCCCTGATGTGTGGTCCGCGGACGCCAGAACGGATTAACGGTAATTACATTGAACCTTATGGGAAAATTTGCTTCAGGGTGCGACCAAATTTGGAGGGCGGAACGGATTAACCATATTTACATTGAACCTTATGGGAAAATTTACCTCGACCTGCGACCAACTCGACTTGCGATCAGAGTCACGGAACGGATTAAGTTCATAAGTAGAGATACCACTGTACTTTCCACCATTGCTACATTTCAGTAATATAAACCTATTTTTAATTACTAATGCAGGTCAGATCCACTTTCCACACCCAAACCCATCAGAATAAGGAAGTTTTCACTGCCTTGCAAAATACAAGCAACGTAGAGATTCTGTATTGCTCATGGGCAAGATATTTTAATGTGGAATTTTCATATGTATAGATCAATGTAGCTTAAAAATAGATTGCAGACTTTATATGAATCTATGGCCATTCCTATAAAATATGTATTTTTATTCTCCCATGCAAACATTACAATTATAAAAATCAGTACCAGCAGCTGTAACAGTATCTTGTGTAGCAGTTGAAGTTGGATTGGGGAAGGCTGGCTTAATTTCATGAGTCAGGATTTGAGGTGCAGTCCTAAACAAATTGCATATTCTTATCTATATAATTGACTTAATTGAACACACACACACATATATACAATATACATACACACACATTTCAGTTTACTACCCACAATGGCACTTGGCATGTCATGGATGCAATTAAACTCTTCAGAACTAAAATGGCGACTTACCTGCTCCGTGGGGCACAGATCTGCAACTGTCGCAATGTGCCATTCTAGGCACTATTCTACATGCCCAGATGTATCACCAGCTCTTTAGTAAGTTTAGAAGTAAGCCTGACTTCATTAGAGGCCTAAATCTGACACTGCCATCTGAGATATTGGCTCAAACTTGTCTACTTTGAAAGCTTTCTAGTTTCTTTGATTTTACAAGGTAGCTTTATAACTCTACAGACTTTCCAGAAGTTCTCAGTTGTCTATGAGAAACAACTGTTGGAAATTTAACAATGGATTCTCAACCTAAATATGCTAAAGGGCCAATGCTTTAATCAGAAACCATCCAGTACAGAGAATAATTTTTACATTAGCTCATATTGATGTCTTACCTTCAGCTCTTCTGGAAGGGCGAACCTATGGTACACTTAAACAAAACCATTTATGCCTATGTATTTTAAAGGAAATTAAGTAAATAGAACATCTCTTTTTGCTGTCCTTTTTTATTTAAATTGGTGTAAAGTTTAATTATACCACTTTTAGCAATCAGGTACAGCAAAACAGATGCTGATCTTATTCTTCCCTCTTAGCAGACATTTCAGAGATGACCTCCAGGAGATTAAGTAAATTGTGCTCAGTTGCCATTGCTATTCAATAAGAAATTGTTTAGTTTTCCCTGTTTAGAATCTTATGGAACCTCAAGGCACAATTTTAAACCTGCCATTTTATGATTTTACAATGTTAAGTAACCACCATAGTTTATATCAATTTAAGCATGGTAGTGATCTAATGTTTAATACTGGCAATTTTTTAAGTAGTTCTACCAGTTCAGTAAATTAGTTCTGTGTCTTACAGTTTTTTAAAAATATTATTTTAGTTTTTATATAGCTTCATTGTATTTTATTGTAATTGTCTTAAAATGATACTCAACTTTGGTTGCTGACCATAACAATAAAGTTAGTTAACTACTTGTTTCTACCTTATGTCCATCTGTAATATAAGTACCTTCGTGTGTTTTTATGTTACAATGTTGGCTGCCAGTTATCTTCCAGGACTGTAATGTATTTTGAGAAATCTCTTCTGAGAGCAAAATTCATCTCAGTTAAAAATAAACTTCATCGTTTCACTAGCAATTGTATTCTGAAACTCTTCTGGTCTTATTTGCATAAATGATAAATTGCTGTAGTGATATTTTACAGTCTCATCTGTTGTGCTCTCCCTAGAAGGTGCTACTGGGTGACTACTGCTCAGTAGCTAGGCCATTGCATCTTGGTGTCCCTTAGGGCTCCAATTCGTCCCATTTGCTGTTCAGTATCTACATGAAACCACTGGAAGATATCACAAAGAGCTTTGAGTGAAGTGCCATCAGGATGCTATTATCACACAGGTTTTTTTCTCCTTGCCATTTAATTCTAGCGAAACTGTTGATTCCCTTGAACATTGGGTAATGGGCTGGAGAAGAATGAACAAGCTGAAACTAAACCCAGATGAGATGGAGATGCCCTAGGACAACAGCAATAGGAAACCAGGCTGTGGGATTGAGATTCAACCTGTTTTGAACAGGTTTGCACTCTCCCTGAAAGAGCAGGCCTTTGTGCTGCTTGATCCCAGCTGTCTGTATATGCCCAGGTAGAAAGTGTTTATTTGCCCAATTATGCTTAGTGTGTTAGTGGCAGACATTTCCAGAACTGGTGGGATTAGGTGATGGTAATTCATACCTTGTTTCTTTCCCAACTTGACTAATGCATTGCAGGTATGTAAAATGGTACTTGAGAATTGTCCAGAATCTTCAATTCATGAAAAATATATCAGCTAGGCTACTGGCTGTTGCATGAGATTGCCACTATATTATGCCAATTTGAAAGATGTGCCATAGTAAACATTTGGTCCATAATTTCAGGCTCTGAATATCTAAGAAGCTACCTTTCTCAGGCTAAACTTCCTTAATATTTCAGTTCAGCAGGAGAGATTCTCCCAAAGTAACCCTCAGTTTTTGAGATCTACTTCTTGGGCAAATGGTAGAGGGCTTTATCTGTATTAATGAGGAAATGTCTCTCCCCTCCTCTCCCCCAGAACTGTGTCAGTCATTTTTATCTTGGTCAAAGACTAGGATACCTCAGGAACTGTATTTAATCTTCACCGTTTCTGCTTTCAGGACACAACATAAATAAATCTCATAAAACATTCTGCATTTTAATAGAGGCAATTTATTCTTATTCCAGACTTTCATAACAAGTTTACTTATTTAGAAAAATAGACTTATTTCTTAGATCCAATAAAAACTTTAAGAAAATGGGTAAAAGCAAGGCTATTTAATTGGTATTTAGACCTGCTCTAAAACAGAGTAAACTTCTTTTTCAAATTTTCTAAAAGATATATAGCCTGAACATGGTTGAGTCTTCAGGAACAGGAATTCCATACTTATCTCTAGGAAGTGCTTCAACCTCTTTTAATTTGTGGAAATGGGATTTCAGTAGGCATCATTCTGTGGTTTCTTAAGAGTTAGAACTTGGGGTACATGTGCATCATTAATATAGTGACTGTCTAGTTTTGTAATTTACACAAGGACACAAGACAGGAAGTATACATTATATGCATCCTCAAAAAAGCAATATAAAAGTCTAAAATCTAACCCTAACCTTCTAAAGCAGATTGCCAAAATTGAGATTGAAGAACTGATGTAAAGTGGTCTCAGTATTTTATCACTTATTAGTAAATTGATGACTGCACTGTGTAACCAGTAAAAGTCTTTAAAAAATTAGAGGTAGTTGTATATAGAGTGCATTGCAACAGTATAATAAAGATAATAAAGTCACAACTGTTGCCAGGTAGTCCTGTTTTATTGAGAGAGATATACAGTATCTTCTTTGTCTTAAAGAATTAATGCGCAACTCATATTTTGAGTTATTGAATAAACATGTTTTATTTCTGCTTTGGGAATATTTATTGCTGCATAAATGGCCAAATCTGCTAGTCATTTGAATGAAATTATTAGTAGTAAAAATGGAGCACAAATAATTATGAGTTTCAAATAAATACACACACACACACACACACACACACACACACACCAATATCCACATAAATATTCAGTGCTCGATATTCACAAAAGGTATGCTAAATTTTCCCTGAGGTTTAAGCTTAGAAAACTAATCACATGTATCAGGCAAGAAGAAGTAAAGCAGATATCATTCCAATTGAGTCAGTGTATTAATAGAAAGGCTAAGATACATTAAGGTCTTTCTCCATCCAAAAGAGAAAAAAGAACAAGACTGAGCCAAGATATTAGTGCAAAGACTGAGATACGTGAAGACTAAGATATATGAAAATTGGAAAGACAGATATACTGTACATATGCTTTCCTTTAACCAAGCGAGGGGAAAAAAAGATGGAACTAGGATTAGGAAAACATCATGTTAATGTAGATGCAATCACAGCTGAAATTATTTGTTCCTTATCCAATATATATTTTTTATATCCAGAATGTCCTAAATTAGTTTCTTAATAACTGTCTGAAACTATACGGTCAATGTGAATTACATGCAAGATTGACCAATACTTTGGGCCAATAATTTGACTCTATATAAGACACTTCTTTGTGAAGAGACAAATGTTTGCTTAACACTCCATTCTTTACATGTGTTTAACAGTTGACTTACAATAATATTTCACATTTTAGATATGTAATATATTTAGTATTTGAAGACATCTGACATTCAGAAACATTCAAATTAGTTAATCTGAAATATCAAAGAAAGAACCAGTGGACATTCATTTCAGTTTTAGAAAAGGGAAAGTAGATTTCCCTTCAATACCAGAATTCAAACAGAAATTTAGAAAAGTTGAAATATTATTAGTTTTTCATCAACATTATTTGGTTGAGGATTTGTAACTATTCCCTTTATCCTCCCATCTATCTCTTGAGAGTGGATTGGCCTTAGTTTTTCCTTACCTAAGAATATCTGTCTACATACTATTACCAAACTAAAAATAGCTTATAATTTGTTGAAATAATCATAGCTTTTCAAGTTACACAATACCAACTCAAGCATATAAATAGTAATACTTCCATTCAGGAATTTCTGTTTGCAGAATTCCAGTGTATTTCTCAAAATGGTTAGCTATCTTTACAAGAAAACACTTTTTTCTATTCCATTGGGTGTTATTTTAGATTTTGCCTTGATTAGTATTTTCTATGTCATATGAAATAGATACTGGAAGTAATGAAGATATTTTTGAATCAATTCATTACAGTCAATTCATTCATTATACCTTTTGTTTCAGATACATATACTCTTATCAAAATTTGGCTTTATTTTAAAATGTTGTCAGATATTGTGTGCCTAAAAGAGTGCCACTCTTGTTTAATATGAATATAAAAAAAGATATCAAACAAACAGATTAAAATAGTATAGCTGCAGCTTTATGGGAAAAAAAATACCTGCTTGCACATCTGAGTGCAGCTTGACAACAGCAGTAAATTTTCTCCCAAATAGTTTTAGAAAGTGGTGTTAAGAATTCCCTTGAGAATCTATTCAAATCTTACTCATAACAACACCAACTTTTACAGCTGTATTTAAAGTAACAAAACAAAAAGAACTTCCTCTTTTATATTCTTAGTTTCCCTGTCAACAGTTTAATAATCGGCAGACCAGAATAGAAATAGGGAGATTGTAGACAGCGGATCCAGAGGGCATCAGATTGAAAAGGCCTACTTTATACTTATAGAATGAACTTAAGTAACTGTAAGTTTAAGCATCCCATTTTTGTAGCACTAAACATTTGATTTTGTTCCAAGGTCAAGTGAATTCAAGCTTGATAGAAGGACAATTTGTGGCAGAAAAAGTAAAGTATATGTGAATTTGATTTTCTTTGGAATAAAAAGCATACAATGAATTCTGTAGGATCATCTGTATTTATTGTAAATAATATGTTTATTGTTTTTACTTTTGTGAAGTAGCCTTCTAAATTGAATCTGTAAATAAATAAATGAGTTATTTAATCTTTTATCACTTTCAGATAGAATTGTCTTTCAAATAGAACTGTCTTACATTTGTGCGGTGTAAATGTCTTAAATTTGTACAGTAATTTCATAGTACAGAGTTAGGTCTGAATTTATCATAATCTTCCTCAGAGATACCTGGCACTGATCCAAAGTAGAGCTGAATCTCTGCTTTGTGCCATGCATTCCTGCTTCTTCTCAATCATATGAAAGAAACTAGAAGCTTTTAATTTCTCTGTTATATACGTGTCCTAAACTGTGTTTGATTTTACTTCCATTTTTAAAAAATGAGCTAAATTTCTAAAACTTGGATTAAAGTTCTGTTGTAAACCTTCATGAAGATAACCATTATATTAGCAGAGTAGGAGAGAAAAAGGACAGGGAAACTATAATATCTAGGATTTTCTCATAATTTAGTACCTTCTCTGTGATTTGTTGAATAGACTTTTTAAAAACCTTTGATAGTAAGATGCATGGAATCATAACTCCAGAGAAGGTACTATTAGTGATTTGAGTCACCTTTATGTTTCCTTGTAACGTATGGCTAATTTTGAGGTTTACCTGCTGAGTACAAATGTCTCTTAGTATGACTTACCATTTCTGCTCTCAAGTTGTTGTACCACTATGCACTGGGTTTTGTGGATTTATCAGGGGAGTTGATTTAATCCACATATACTTTAATTCAATTTCATTATATGTATTGGAAATTCAAATTGACTAGGCTCTTCAAATATTCAACTAATTTCACTCTTCTATTTAAATATCCTTCGGTCTGTGAGGGCCACCACTTGTCATCTGGACCCATGCCCCTCCTGGGTGGTGAAAGCAGCTCGGGAGGGGACATGTGGTTGAATCCAGGTGATGGTTAAGGCATCCTTGCAGAAGGGAGTGTTTCCAGCACCCTTTAAAGAGGCGTTGGTGCACCCCTTCCTCAAGAGGCCTTCCCTGGATCCCACTGTCCTGGACAATTTTCGTCCAGTCTCCCACCTCCCCTTCTTGGGGAAGGTGGTTGAGAAAGTGGTGGCTTCGCAGCTCCAAAAGGTCCTGGAGGAAACGGATTATCTGGACCCTTATCAGTCAGGTTTCAGGCCCGGTTATGGAACAGAAACAGCATTGGTCGCACTTATGGATGATCTCTGGCGGGCGCGGGATGGTGGTAGTGCGACCATCCTTGCTGTCCTTGATCTCTCAGTGGCGTTCGATACCGTCGATTATGGTATCCTATTGGGACGGCTCAGGGATATGGGGGTGGGCGGTACAGTTCTGTGCTGGTTCACCTCCTTTCTCCGGGGCCGATCCCAATCGGTGGTGATAGGGAGCAAGAGGTCCCATCCTCGGCCCCTCCTTTGTGGGGTGCCGCAGGGTTCAGTTCTCTCTCTGCTCCTTTTCAACATCTATATGAAGCCGCTGGGTGAGATCATCTGTCATCATGGGATGAGGTATCATCAGTATGCTGATGATACTCAATTATACATTTCTATCCCTGGTGAGGTAAGTGATGCCGTTTCTGCCCTCTCGCGGTGCCTGGAGGCTGAGAGGGTCTGGATGGGGAACAACAGGCTCCGGCTGAACCCTAGCAAGATGGAGTGGCTGTGGGTTAATGGCTCCTCTGTATCCGGGATGTTGTCATCTTTGGTTCTGGATGGGGTAGCACTGCCCCAGACAGACCCAGTGCGTAACTTGGGGGTCCTCCTGGACTAACAACTCCTGCTCGAAGAGCAGGTGGCAGCCGTGGCCAGGAGGGCTTTTGCACAGCTTCGGGTTGTGCACCAGTTACGCCCTTTCCTGGATCGGGATGCCTTGCGGACAGTCGCTCATGCCCTCGTTATCTCCCAGATGCGCTCTACATGGGGCTACCCTTGAAGAATATCCGGAAGCTTCAGCTGGTCCAGAATGCGGCCGTGCGAGCAATTTTTGGGGCCCGAAGGACCCATATAACACCTCTGCTCCGTGAGCTGCATTGGGTACCAGTTTGCTTCCGGGTCCAATTCAAGGTGTTGGTTATCACCTTTAAAGCCCTACATGGCATGGGGCCAGGCTACCTGAAGGACCGCCTCGCCCCCACGATCTCTACCCATCCCACCCAATCTCACAGAGAGGGCATGCTTTGGATCCCCGTGGTAAAAAAACTTTGATTAGCGGGGTCCAGAAGGCAGGCTTCTCTGCTGTGGCCCCCGCCCTTTGGAGCATCTTGCCCCCGGAGGTGAGACAGGCCCCCTCACTCCAGGCCTTTCGGAGGGACCTGAAGACCTGGCTCTGCCATCTGGTCTGGGGCAGGGAGGGAGGATATCAGAAGTGGGGTTGGCTGGCCCCTTAGTGGGATGCTGTGCCCCCAGCGGCCTCTTGGATTTTTTAGTTGTTTATTTTTCTAATGTTTGGTTTTATAACTTTTAATGGTATTTATGTTTTTTAGTATGTTGTAAGCTGCCCAGAATCCCCCATTGTGGGGAGATGGTCGGGCACAAATTAAATAAATAAATAAATAAATAAGAAATTTGGACTAATTTCTTGATGTGTGTGTTTGTGACTATGTATAGAGATAAAGATGTCCTCAATTTGCTTTTAATTCTTGGCAAATATATGGATACAGCTATTCCAGCTTTTGGCAATAGTATGGAAGTGGTTTCAAATTGCAATTTCTGGGATTTGTTTCCCCACCCCCAATTTAGCCTACAGTCTTTGTACTCCCTCATCACCCATGCAAATGCTAAGCAGGCCTGACCTTAGTCAACAAAATTGGCCAGATGCTGCTGCCTGCTGAGACACACACACACACACACATATACATGTACAGGCAGACTGAGCATAAGAACTATGATGTCTACATTTCCTGATCCATGTAAGTGCTTTTTTTATATTATTTTATAGACTAATAATTCCCTGGTGTCTTGATTGTCTCCATGAGCATTTTTAGGTTCAGTGGGACTAATAGTGTACACCTGTATCTGTCTACTTAGAAGTAAGCATAATTAATTTTAGTGGGATATGATTCCAAGTAAGTAGTTTGTATAGGATTGTGCCCTTGTTAAATAAATAAAATAAATAAGCAAGATACCATGTAGTTTAAAAAATCTTTTAAATATAGAATATTTAAAGTCTATAGTTTTAATGTGTTTTATTATTGTATTACTTAGTATGTGGTTTATTTTTAGAAGGATCTAAAATTAAATTGAAGGTAATGCATAGCAATATTTAACTACAGTGTATAGAAATAGGTATAATATTATTATCAGAAATAATAAAATAGCGTGGAATTATTTATACAAAGTTGAGTTTGGATTTTGACCTTCATAAAGAGTCAAAGTCTCACTGAGATAGTGTTGCACATCTGGAAAAAATGGGGAGAAAGGAATATAGTTGCTTGTATAACATGAAGCTATAACAGAATCAGAAAAATTGTTCATAAGAGAAAAATTCTCTGAAATATTAAATTAGGTAGCTTTACAAATATAAGAATTGATTAAATTAATTCAAAAAGGCCATATTTTGATTCAGTTTACATTTATTTTTGTGCATATATGTATATAGTGTTGACATCAGAATTTAATATCCTGGTTCTAAGCGCATTGCTTAGAAGAAAATATGTGGATTTTAACAGAGTGGAATGTAGGTTCAAGTAAGTCTGTAATCTGGTGCACCTTATTTTAAAGTAAGCATAGTTGGACTTGGTAATCTTATGAGGGGACTTTTTAGGAAGTAAAATGTTTTACGTAACTGATTTAAAGTGTGATAAATCGGCATCTCAGAATGACCCTTACATTCATTCTGTGAAGTAGGGCTAGGAAATGAATCCCTGAATCCTGCCTTGGTGGAGCTTACCTTGATTGGGGTCTCTTCTCTGATAAACATGGATTGGATAAACCTGCATGGGTACTTATGACTGTAAGCCCCCATATTGACAGGCAGCTCCATGCATTCTGAATGGTAGTTGTTGCTGTGCAATCAGAGGAAAATTGCTAGCTGGAGAAACAGTAGTGTTTTCTTGATGACACTATTTAGCAACATGGTCATTGGGAAAATGGAATAACTCTGAAGCAAAAATGCTGTCCTAAAGAAAAACATCTGGATTCCATACATTTTAACATACCTACAGTTTATTTGGTTTTGAACAAACTAGAGTCAGAAAGTAAAAAGAAGTTTATTTGCATAATTTTAATGATGCTTGATGTCTATTGGATGTTTCAATACCCATTCAGCCTTGGTTTCTATTAGATTTATTTCAAGCCTAACCAAGATTTCTTTAAAAATCATAATCTTGCCCAGACATTTGCATTGTTTTCAAGCACAAATTCAGAAATTCAGGCTTCATAATGGATTACTAATTGGATTAATTTAGAAATCCTTTAATATACTTTTTATAGTGATTATTCTCCACCCATTATATTTTCTGTTAGAGAACATAAAATAAGGACAATTTTATTTTGTTTCCTTGAAGATTAGCATATATGCAATCCATTGTTTTTATGTGAATACATAGCTCATGTTCAGATAATCTGAGTATAATTGGTTTTTTCTTAAGGTGTTTTGACTACTCCCATTGTTTGTATTGGATTTGCATTAAGAATATTTTTGAGATAATGAATACTGTGTTGCTACCAGTAAGTTTCAGCTAATACTACATTCCAAATGGGTAGATAACAGTTATAGTGTTGCTGCATATGAAGCAGGAAAGCATGAGGGAAGCACAGTTATCTCCTGGTGATTGACTTCTGAAATATGCTGTGCCTCACCAGGTCTAAGAATAAGGGGAAATTAGAATATATTATCTACTGAATATACCTGAGGCATCTTACACTTCACAATTTAAGTCCAAAGTAAGTTACAACTAGTAGTACAGTAGCAATGTATTTTTTTCAAAGATAGAATGGCGATTTCAGTCGCTAATAGTAGGACTGGGAAGTACATCAGATTCAGTGGAAACAAATATTGTTTGGAGTACAAGCAGAAGCGAACATAGCGCCTGTCTGCAGCTCCTTAAAGCAGCTGCCTGTTTTCCTGAGATTATGCTGCTGCAGTTGCCAAATGATCCTGGGAAAAGATACATTTGGTTTAAGGAGTTACAGACAGGTGCTGTATTCATGCTTTTATATGTGCCAGAAGACATGCACATCTCTGGTTAATAGTCAACTGCCAAACCTAGCTCTCTAAAATATCATCGTGATATTTTGGTACTTTATGGATGTTTCTATTTTCCTTTAAATCTCTCATCTCTTTTTAGCCAAATGCCCAGGATGTTCCTGCCTCTCCCGCAGTAATGTTTTTCTTTTACATCCATATAAATTCTTTCTAATTTCCATTGTCAGACCTATTAATTCCTGTTGAGCTGTTTCAGAGTCTCGAGCTTATTAAATCAGCAATTTATTCTATTGAGATCACTGTTTGTGGTTCTTTCTGTTTTTTTAAATTGTATTCTCAAATTTGAGATTGGAGCTTTCCTTGCAGAGCAGACAGTATTATTCTTTTCTTTAAGGACAATATTGATTTCCATGATGGAAGCGAGCAGAAAATACTTTTTTTTAGTGCAAAGTGTTAGAATTCACTAAAAAGGTTAAAATTGAAGTGAGTAATCTTTGGCACATAATATGCAATTGTTAATTTTAGCTCCGTGCGTAGGAGCTGTTATGACTTGAACAGCCGGCTGTAGCCTTCATTAGAGAAGAAGCACACAGTTTTTGAGACAGGTGGAGCTGGATCAAGCTGTGAAAGTGACTTGCTTGAAGCTGGTCATTAGTGTTAGAAATCTGGTCTCTTTATTTTACCTTTTAATCTTACTATGATTATAACTATGATTATTGGTATTTACTTTTTGTCTTTTTTCCCTCCCTGCCAGGTTGATGACAGTGATCTGTCAAATTCTATAAAGGAACAGCATGGAAACTGGCATCCTGAACTGTTAATGGGGTCATGGGATTCACACTGTCATTGATCACTTGTGTGGATTTAACCAGTGAGGAGCAACAGAAACTGATAGAAAGGTATCAAGAGTTATTACAGCACTGAAGGTAAATAACATCTTTGTTACCTACCTAATGACAGTAGATTTTGTCTGTGTGTGCCCTTGTACAATATCCACACTGGATTTTGCATGTGTATAATTGCTGGAGTACATACCAACTAATAAAGTTAATAGAATTCATGCTAGTTATATTTAAAATGGTGGGAAAATATTAATTTCCAGACATAAATGTTCACCAGAGAGATTATTATCCCCCCACAAAAAAGATCTATGCTAATAAAAATAACTACTTGTTGATTGTTAGGAATTTACACTTTAAACCATTGCTGTTTTGCCCCACTGCTCCTACAAAGAGAAATACAGAATACGTAAGCTTGAAAGGAAGATTGTTCCTTTACAAAATCATGCTCAGTTTTCTGAATTTCTGACCACTCAGTGTACTTTGTATTTTCTTTTGAAATAAACAAAAAACAAAGATTTGAGGTATCTCTTCAGTATGAATTGCTATCTATAAAAGAAACATAATGAAGTTTATATCTATCAACTAACCGTCATTATACTGGGAGAAGGAAAAATAGTAAAATCTGTTTAGAAATAATTGTCTTTTTCCAGTATATTTTTTCCTTCTTAAGGCTTTTTGTTCTTTCCACCCACTTTTTTTAAAGAAAAAGTACTAAATTATTCATGAGACACATTTGACAACCAATCAGGACAGAGGTGTCAGAGAGGTATTTTATGGATATTTTTAATTTTGAAAAGCTATTCTGAGATTCTGTACAAATGACTATTGTGAAATGAGAGCAAAGCCTTGCTTTTAAGATCTTCATCAGAGCCATCTGCCCAGAGTTTCTGGGAGAATTTTCACAGTGTTGGAGAATAAGATGGGGTTTGGAAAAGGCTTTTGAATTTTATAGTGGAGCTGTCAGTTTGACGCCTAGCAATGAAGACTATGAGAGCTTTAGTGCCAAGTGGAGAATTAATGTTTATTTTGAATCGTTATTTCTTCAAGGTTTTTTTTGCTTTCATATGTGTGCACATGGGGATGGCTGAGTGGTAGGTGTGTGTTGATTCGTTTTCTTCTTAAAACGAGACTGATGTTCTAGTAGAAAAAATGTATACCCCACCAAACTTAAATAGCATGAGTAGGTTACCATTAATTTGTTGCAACATTTTCCCGGTAAAAGAATTCTTAAGCATGTTTAGGTTTTGCAACTACTGGGTGAAAGGTGTGGGAACAGAAACAGCAATTTTTCTGTTCTCTACTATGATTACTTGAATTAATCTAAGCTACTTGTTTGTTTTATAATCTTTAGCCTTCGCCTAGAATTATTTAATCCATTACTGTCTGAATCATACTGAATTCTGTTGGGTTGGATTTATGCCAATAAAAATGGGAATAAAATAATATAAATTTTTACCTATATTTTGTTTATATCTTGACATTTTAGGTCATCAAAACTTATTCTTTTAATTTCTGAGAATGTCTGAGCAAGGTAAACTAGAAGAAGCTGGAAATGAGCTAGACTCAGCTCTCTCCCAACCAGAGAATTGCATTCTTAGTAAAACAGAAAACTCAGAAGTAGATGAAAAAGAAGAAAATGGCAAATCAGATCAGGTAATAAGAAGTGGCATATTTTCTAATAAAGCTGTCTTCCTTTTCTCATTTTTAATTTATTAGATGTTATATTCTATTAAAATTTTAGGCACTCTTTGTCCATTTTCAAATGTATTAGTATGGTGCATGTTTCTGGAAGATTTGCTAATATTCACTAACATATTAAGATGGAAATAGGATGAAAATAGGGAGAAACTTTCCTTTAATCTAGACCTTTATAAAAATAATTACTAACACAAGGAAATGGAAACCATCATGGCTTGTTAGCATCCGTGACTGAGATTAAGGCAAATTATTTGACAGTTACCACATGAAGTGCTATTATTTCTGTTATACATATTTTCTGCTAATCGGTTTGCATATTTTGTCACTTGCTTTTCATAGAAACGAAGTGTTAACCAGAACCAGCAGAAAAAGAGATCCAAGGTAGAGTTTTTGTCTGTTTCCTCAGAATTGTGATAAATTGGCTTGGGATGAAAATTTGCATCCTATGGCTGCTGATGAAAGTAGTCCCCAGTTTAAGAATGAGTTCCGTTCCCAAGGTCTCTCCTTAAGTCAAATTTGTGTATGAGCCAGAACTGTATTATTGTATAATACTGTATAAGTAGTAGTATGTAATTAACTTGAACTGTTGTATATTTAACTCAAATCATTGTGTATTTAACTTAAATTTTGCTACAGTAGGATCTGTTCTTAACTATGTCATCTTAAAACCGGGTGTTCTTAACCCGGGGACTACCTATAACTTTTATTTAATTCAGGGCTGCAGCTATTAGTTTTTTTTTAAATTTCTGCCTCAGTTCAGTTTGATGGTCTTTTAATGCATTGGTTTGTATGTTTCTGCTATTTAAGAAAATACATTTCTTCTTCCTACTCTTGGCAAGTTTCATGTCTGCAGATGTCTAGTTTTTAGAGATGGAAAGAGACAATTAAATTATCCTTTCTTGTTTTAAGGATTGGAACATTTCATTTTACCCATCTAAAAATGTAAATTAATTTGTTACAGTTAAGTATAATGGTCCAAGTTTATGGTGAAAATCTGCACTGTATTACTTTTTTTTAGTCATGTTTTTCAAAAGTACTGATTTATTTTCAGATATTCTAATATCAATTCCCAATCCATTATTCTTAGGGCAACTGGGCAATAAATACTTGCATGCCCGTGTATCACTTTTAAGTTTTACTGCTAATAAGTCTCATCTTATTTATTAGATACACTACGCATACATGTACATACACATACATGCATTATTTGTTTAGAAAATTATTTTACTTCTCTATTTCAGTCAGGAGGTAAGGGGAAACTGGTACGAAGCCTTGCTGTATGTGAAGAATCATCTCCTCGTCTGGAATCAGACACTGACAATCAGGTATCTAAAATAGTTTCCTAAGCTGCATGGATAGCTTTCCTTTTCCTGTGCATGATAACAGTGTATATTTGTAAAAGAAATTTTTAATTTTGGAAATTCAAAATGGCTTTTCACACAAGCATACTTGATTTTTTAGTGTATGTCTTTGATATACATGAGTAGCTCAACAGTATATCACAGGGTGTTATTTGCTCTCTTTTTTTCCAGAGCCCTTGAAAATTTCAACAAATGGAAAGGAATTCAAAAGAATTCAGATTAATTATTTTTTTAAAATAAAATCAAACAAAAAGTTAGAATTGTTATTTTCTCTAAGGCTATCTCTTTTAAGGATACACCAGACATAGTATTGAATCATACAAAATCTTTGTATTGCTTCCCATGAACTAATTTATAGTTACAGCTCAATTTTTGACCCTCTAAATTATAGTTATCTAGAAACAAGTGCACTGTATTCCACATGGTTTATTTTTCTGATTCCTGGAGCCAGTTGTCCAATATTGCAAAATATGTATTTTATGAGTCTGTATTAGTATTGTATGAATCAAGTAATTTTTTAAATATATTTCAGAATCTTGTCAATTTTTCCTATAGCACTTACTGCAAAAAGCTTACATTTCCATTTGCTTAAAAACACAAATTTAACAAGAACAGAAACCAAAAAAAGTTATTTCTTACTTGAAAGAAAGTTATTTTTTTTCAAACTTTTTTTACTTGAAGATTCAGATATTATTTGAAGAATGAGATCAGCCCTAGAGAGGGAGAGGAGATAGGAAATGAATGCTGAACTTCTGTTAGCACAAAAAACAAATCACAGTTAAGTGTACTTTCTAAAAGTTTCCTCTATGAACTTGAAATGACTTAAATTCAGCTCTTCTCTTTGGACTTTTCCATGGAGAGTTTTTTTTCTTTGTTCGTTTGTTCGTTTGTTCGTTTGTTTTTTGAATGACCAAAAAACTCACTATCCCATATCTTACTAAGCTGTGGGGATTTTATACATTCTCTTGCTGCTCTCCAATGACATTTATGCGGTATAATAATCATTAGATTCTTTTATTAATTGTAGGTAGTTATTTTGAAAAGCAATTCTAATATTTGGCTCAACTTGCATTATTAGAAATGTATGGCTTTCGTTCTGCATTTTATTTGTGTTTTCTATCATTTCAAATGGAATCTGAAAGGAGAAATATATAAATATATCAGATTGTATTAAATGTTGCATGATAGTTTCTGATGTACTCTCTACAAATGAAAAAAGAATGTTATATTCTGTAGGGACTAGCAAGTTTGGAGGCAAATATCTCTTCTATATTGCCCCAATGCCATTTCTTATGGTCCCTACCACTGTTTGATTCACCATCACATTTCACCATAAAGTTAATGATGCAAGGATTAAATATTTTCTGCTACCAAAGCCTGCTTATTGAGGATGATTGGCTTCATATATAAATTAGTTAACAAGTGTACTTGGTTTAAAGGCTGATGAACTTTGCACTAGGAAAGCTAGACCTGTGCTTTCTTCTTTTAATTGATTGAAGGAAACTGGAAGAGTTATATCGATGGAAATGGATTATTTTTGAAGTTAAGTTGGATTTTTCTTTATTAGTTTACCTAAACTGTTTACAAAGCACAGAGTCTAAATTATCAGAGAATGTATGGTACATTGCCAGAACTATAGAGTATGGATTGTACTACAAACCTGATGTTTGTATTATATTTGAAAATTTGCCTTGATTTTCCTGTGTAGGAAAAATCTTGTTTACCTGTATTACTTGATCATAAAAGTTTACCTGATCTCACATTCTGTCCTTACTTTAAAAGGAATGTTGCCTCTAATGTTGTTATATTGGTTTATTAGTGTATTACTGCAAATTCAACATCTCGTGTTTGCTACACTTATCTTGTATGAATGTACTTATCAACGTTGTAATTTTACTATTGAAAAAAGTCAATAAAAAACAAATATAAGAAACAAACACCAGATTTTTTTCACGACTCTGCAGCATTCCTGTGTGTTTATTTCTAATGCAATGAATATATAGAAATGTTATGTTACATGTATGGCATAGAATATACGCAATACAGAATGCTTATATGTCTGTTTTAGACTGTTTGTAAAGTCTGTCTTTTTTTTTTTTCATCTTTTGTAAAACAGCAAGTGCACTTTAGCAATCACTTTGACTTCAGCATAAAGGACTGAAGATGTCAAAGTCCATTAAAACTTTTTCCATTAAGTGATTTCAGTGAGACTTAGCCCACAGCCATGTACTAGATTGTCTTCATAGGCAGTAAACAGTTAACAGCCTTTTCCCCTTGACTGCATAATATAAAAATATTTTCAAAGGATAAAAACATTGAGCATAGATAAATTTGTAGGTATTTGTAAAAATGATTAGACCACCTCATCAGTTAATTTACTTATCAAAAAGCACATTTGGGTTCAAATTAGTATATCTTTAAGTAAGTCTTCAAGCATTGCTAATACGAATAATATTAGCAGAGAGCTTCTGTGACACTGCTCCAAAGTACATTTAATTGGAAGCATGCTAAATGTTTGAGAAACATTTAGGATCACTGCAGATATTCATGTTATATTTTAATTTTAATTTATAAAATTAGGCATAATTCAGATTTTTTTCATTTATCTAGCATTGGTTTTAGATGTAAAATAGGTATTTTTCCTGAAAGAACACATTAATAATTCCTGGTATAATATGAAATTAACTACTACATTTGAATACTGTCAAGTTCTAATTTTAAGTACACTTTATTGAAAATAAGTCCCACGGTATTTTAAGAGAAAGTTAGTGCTGTCTATGTCTTCAATCAATCTGCACTGATATGAATTCTGCTGATTTTGGTGGAATTTGAATATTAAGAATTTCATAGTTAATATTTCAGCAATAGGTCCTTATTACTTTATTACTTGTTTGGCACTTCATTTAAAATGGTTCTCATTAAATCCATTGGATATACTGCAAGCAAATTAGGTTTTATATGTTAACCTTTTCAGGACTAAATTCTGATCCTTGGTGATATTGCCTAAAATATATATACCAACCAAAAATTATCCCTAAGAATACATTATCCTTTTAAGATTAAGTGTACCAAACACTGTTTGGCTCCAGCTTTTCTAAGCATGCACTCTGTTATGCATTTTGGAAGCCATGCCAATTTTCCTGAATCTGGCCCTAAATTATTATATTTTTTTCAACAGGAATCAATACAACTACAGCTTTCAAGTTTCCCCAGCCTACGAGAAGAGGATAAATCTAGTAAAGATGACTCTGAAAAAGAAAAAGAGAAGGATAAAAACAAAGAAAAAGATAGAAACAGTGAAAAACCCAAGATAAGAATGTTATCAAAAGGTGAAAAAAGTATTTAAGTCATTATTTAGTCATTTATTATAGTCACATGAAGACATTTTGAATGTCTGTATTTGCTTCTGTCTGTATTTGAACTAGTTTGTACTTTTTATATTCTGTACTTGTTTGTGAGATTGTGGTGTATGTATGTGTTTATATATTATTTGTAGAATACATATATGATTGGTATATAACAAGTGTGATATACAGACCAAACTCTCTTTACAAATCTCAAACCCTGGCTGGGCTAAAATATGTGCTGAAAGGGTACATTAAGCTTCCAAAGCCATACTAATTCTGACAATAGGTACACCCATATAAAGAGACTTAAATAATTTAATAATAATTAAAAGAAAAACTTTTTTCTTCAAGGGAATACATTCATTTCCCCCCAGAGGATTCAGAGATCAACCATGGTGCACCTCAACTTTTGCATTCTGCCCTCTTCTCTTTCTCACCGTAGAGAGAAAATAATTGCATCAGAGCCTCAGAAAACTGAAACTTGAAAGCACATTTAACATTTTTCATAAAAATAATATGCAGATGACCCAGTTGTGCTAGCTATAGTATGGTAGAAAGTGTTATTCATAACTCAGTGCGTTATATATCCTATCTACATATTTTCAACCTGATACTGAAATCCATAAGTAGTGTTTATAATCAGAGAGAAGTAGAAGCAGGGGAGGGAAAAGGGTGGGGTGAAGGAAGAGTCCCTATAAGGTCTGTCTTCTCTATTGTACCTGCAGATTTCTGGATCTGTGCACACAAACTGAGTAGCTGCTTAGAGGAAAACAAACCCTGTCCTTGCAGACTTTTGTACCCATTGTTGAATATGCTCCAGCACAGAAACCTATTGCTGCAATAATAGTTTGCTGTGTATGGATTGTCCCTCATTTAACAGAGACGTTGTCACTTTTTTCTTGGGAATGTATTTTCTTGGCATTAGACTTTATTCATACATAAGACACAGCTTATTTATAAATAATTATGATAAATGTCACATATGTAAAATGCAAAAATGATGTACGGGTAGCTCTAAAAGATTTTCTAATTATAATGAACCTATCTTGTGATTAAGATACACAGGAGTGGCCTCTTTTTATGCATGCAAGAAAAGACCTTCCCCTGTGTAAGCCCCAAATAGTCAGAGTGTCCTCCATTCAGAGCTTCCCACCCGCTCAGCTAAAGTGTGCTGGGTTGTGGTAGCTGCAGTTAAAAGGAAATGTGTTAAAACCTCTTTCAGTCACCATTATAAATTATCCTTAATATTTTACTGCACCTTCGTTTTTTAAAAGATTATAATATTTTCATTTTGTATGATATTATTGGGAGTTTTAATTCGTGTTCTACTATCTTGATGGCTTTTCGCAGATAGGTGCCATAGAAATAATTAGTAAATAAGATTATCTATTTGAGATATCCAGTCCTGACAAATGATGGTAATAGGCTTCCTGAATGAAGTTTTAATTTCAACACAGCACTGATGTGCTGACAGTCTGATTTAAATAAATACACTGAAGATCTCTACACTAGTGATTTATACCATAACTAATTCAGAGTCTATATGCATTTTTGTCATATATACCAGTACCCAAACCTTTTGCTTTCGTGACAGCTAGGTCTGGAATACAAGCTATGTAACTCTTTAACATAATGCTTATAATCTAAATTCAGGAGTCCTTTATGGATTTGCTCAAAGGATACACACTTGATAGATGATTCCAGGAAAATAAAATCAATCTATTAGCAGAATCAAAGTTCTCTATCATCTATTAGTATTTATTGATACACACACACACACACACACACACACACACACACACACATATATATATATATATATATATATAACCCTACCTTAAAATGTTCACAAGTCTTATTTTATTTTAAGACCTATTCATTGTTCATGTTTCTCTAAGCAGAAACTACTGATATCTCTAGATATTTTACTTTTATTGAAATTCTGTAGCTATTCTTGATGTAATATATCTTTGATCCAACCAGGTAAACACAGTCAAAGGCACCAAACGTGCATGTACATGAATGCGTGCACATGTACCGTGCACATACAGCATTGGTACTGACAAAAAGCTAGGATTCTAATTTAACTGTAAGTGAGCCATGTACTAGTGCTGTCACTCATACTTGATTCTACTTATCAGCAGGAGTGAGTAAACAAACCACAGAAATTTCTTCCATGATTTGTTTGTTGAAGCAGCCAAACCAACAGCTTTGTCTTCCTTTTCTAACAAGATGAGTCAGAAACATGCTATATAGCTAGCTTCTTAATTCCTGCTTTTGAGGGGAGGAGGTGAGTAGGGATTTGACTGTCCAGTGAAGAAATCATGGAAAAAGCTTCCATGGTTCATTTCTCCATCTCCACAGTCAGGAATAATTTAATGGTGTGTACCAGCAGTTTTGGAATAATGCGATATGCAAACATGATCAAATCCCAAGCTAGTTTTGTTTGCCATTCTATCTTCTATTTTTGCTTGACTCATCCATCCTTCTTACACTTGCTCAAGCAAATGCAGATATGTCCAAAATTTAAGATATGCCTATTACTTAACTCATATATTTTCAGTTTGTCAGTTACAGTTTTTTTAAAAGCATAGTGCTTTATATTATTCAGTTGTGCTTGGTGCTTATAGTTAAATGGATACGCTTCCCCTGTCCCATTAGAATAATGTTGTTAATGTAAGTCACAGCCTTCATAAATCACACTCCAAAAGACAGCTGGAGAGGAAGAAACTTTATTCCACACAATGGCTATGATTATTTTAACTTTTTAAAAATGAAACTATTAGTAATGTATGTTTTTTCAGACTGCAGCCAAGAATATACAGACTCAACAGGCATAGATTTGCATGAATTTCTGGTTAACACATTAAAGAATAATCCCCGGTAAGTCTCAGTTTCTCTCTCCCGCTTTTGCATAGCTTGTGTTCTTAGCAACTGGGAGCTATTGAGCATTTCTTTCTAGAAAATGTAGTATTCATCGTATGGGAAATAATGCCCATGATTATGTTAAGACTGGTTTTTGCAAGGTCTCCCCCATAAGTATGTACTATGAAAGCTTGTAGCCATTTGGCCATCCTTGTGCACACATACATACACACATGTGCACACGGACACAAATGCAAAGCTTCTGTAGTATTCCAAAACAGCATCTAAGAAGAAAAGTAGCTCAAAAATATGCAGTGCTTGTCAAATATAGCTAACTGTGAGAGTTGTTTCTCACACTGATAGAAGAATTCGCTATTATCAAAAAGGTGAACATTGAAAACTGCCTACTAGTCATAAAAGATGCCATCTTGTCCCTTACATAGAGCAGGAGAAAATGAGTAAGAATTGTCTAATTTCAAACAAGTCTGTGTACTAGAATTCTTACGTTGTAACATTTACCTTCCCCTCATCAGGGTTCTTTGAAATTTGTTCTTTGGATTAGCTTTTTGCAGACCCGAGGGCTGGAGGAAGATCTAAAACCAGCGTGTTGTAGGGAGTATTTATAACTCCAGAATTAAATGCTTCCAGTTTTTTCATGAGAAACACTCATGTTTTTGCATGTTGTCATATGAATATCCTCAGAATCAAAGTAATCATGAAGGGTTCAGTCCAAATAACTGTGAAAAAAACAGAAAATGCCTTTCCATGGGAAAGTTAGCATAAAATTTATAGCAATGTAATTCTACATAATTTTAGGAATTAAGTTATAATATGAATAATAGCATGTAAGCAATATCTAGGTTTAACCTACAAATTCTGGTGGACAGTAAAGCATTTTACAGGAGTAGAAATAACATCCCCAGATTTGGGGTTATTTCTCCAGTGCAACACTTTTCTGCTAAGTGAGAAACGTATTTCCAAATGGAATAGAATAGTGAAATAGAATAGTGGAAGAGTGCTCTTGGAATCCTATACTATTTTTTGTCGGATGTATAAGCCTACCAAATCCAAAGACTTAAAGAAGCATACATATTTAAAACATCATTTAAAAAATAAATACAAAATGAAATACACAGATACAACACATGGAGAAAAGAATACAAATAAGTCTTACTACCCATCATACATCAGACAGGATCACAAAGCCAGTTTTTGGATCTTTTCTGAAGGAAGGCATGCTCAGGACCAAGTGGATCTTCGTGGAGAGAGTATTGATATCATTAAGCAGGTCAGGGCTAACCAGTTGAGTAGGAACTGTCCCTTTGGATCTTTAATCCCAAATGTTGCCCAAATTCCCATAAAAGAATTTCATAGAACAAACTTCATTTTTTTTATTCTTCTCATGACAGTGAAGCTTCTGACATTTGTTGACTGAGATGATAACAGAACATTCATGAATATTACAGTTGTCTTAGAACCAAGTTGCCAAAATATTTTTGAGCTTAGTTTCTGCAGCGAAGGATGTCAGTTTGGCTGGAATGAACATTTCTGACGACTGGGGACTGAATACGTTCGTGGGAATGGACTGGAAACTTTATTGCCAAAATCCCAAAACCCAGATTTTGTGTGTTGTGATTGTTGACACTTGAGCATAAACATGGTGGACTTAATTGTGGAAGACAATCTGAAAACAAACAGCAACCCTCTTCCCTGGGCAATATAGCCTAAGGGATATGTCAGTTTTTATAGCTATACTGAAATCAGAGGGTTGGTAAAAATTATAATTATTAAAAAGATTAGTGCCTTGTTAGACATTCTGCATTTTTTGAAATACAAAGATGATGGAATATGCACTGCTATCTATGTTAAATACTTCACTCAGTTAAAAAAAAAACACATAGCCATATTCTTATTTCTACTCTATTGTAAGAACACTAAGCCTGATTTCCTTTCTTTGGATGGGAAATGAAATGAGTCCCATTCTTTTATTAGGAAATGAATTGAAACATATTTACTGTATGCTACTCATAAATAGAACCCAGACCTTGGATTTCTTTGAGAGGGACATGATGTAGCATCAGAAATATTTCAAATGATGCTCCCTGTTTTTTCCCCCCTCAAACTTCAATTGTTTGAAATATTTATTTATTTTTATTAACAGGGATAGAATGATATTGTTAAAAATGGAGCAGGAAATCATTGATTTTATTAGTGATGAGAGGTAAGTTTATTTTCAGTATTGGCTTCTTGTTTTGTGACATCTTTTGCTTGAATTGTGTTAGAAATATATTCTCAAACCAATTTGATAGTATTTGTGATGGAAAGCATGAGCAAGGAGGATTCTGGAATGGAGCTTCAAGGTTACAGGGAAGAGAGAGAGACATTCCAAGGAAAGTACCTCCTCAGCCCTCAGCTGGACTGTGTGAAGGTCAAGAGAAAGAGACTGGCCCCTCTCTAAGGGCATAATGGTTATAGTTGCTGTCGATGGGGGATTAGAGTTAGTCTGGCAAGATTCTGTCTCTTAGGTGCAAGCTAATAAAGAAGCTGAGCTGATTTCTGGACTGTCTTGTGTGATTCTTGGGCTGAACCGGGCAGTATTCCTGAGAATGTCATTATCAATATTTGTTCATCAGTGTACAGTAAAAGGAATGTTGCAAATACCTTATATATTCCTTAATTGCTTTAACTGGCTTTACGACAAGGGTCCCTCGTCCCTCTACTTTCACTAACAGATATAGGAAGTAATTCCTTATATTTATTTGGCTTTAAATTTCCAGTTTAATCACTGAAGGATCCAGGGCCAGTGCCCTGCCTACATAAGTAGCTACCTACTTACCAAGGGTAGTGGTTGAGGCATTGGGACAACCACTTCCTCACATGCTTTGGAGGTATGGCATGATAACTTATATCAAAAACATGCATTTTCCATTTGTATGGGATTGCCATTAATTTCACAGGTCAAATTTCCAGAACTATTCAAAATATAATTCTGTCACTCGTTTTGGTGCCTTCTCTTCACCAACTTAACAATATCCCTATTTATCTAAATTGTATAAAAATTGGAATAAAGTAAGAGAATGTTGGAATGACTGGAAAAGAAGTTGAAATAAATGAATGAAAGTAGCAAAATCAGTAACAAGTCCATATTTGACATTAGAGAATTCAGCATAAAGTGTGTATGATTTTAAATATGTTTAAAAAGTGGACTGCTATTATTCCATCATGTCAGAGGCTGCATCATATTGAGCCCTTTGACGTTTTGTTCCAGTAATCATTATAAAAAGTTCCCCCAGATGTCGTCGTATCAGCGAATGCTGGTGCACAGAGTGGCTGCTTACTTTGGCATGGATCACAATGTGGATCAGACTGGGAAATCTGTAATTATCAACAAGACCAGCAACATGAGAATGTAAGTGCTACCTCTCTTTTCTTTCTGCTCCCCTTTCCTAAAAATCCTGTCTGCATTTCATTCATTATATCCAGGTGTTTTCTTTGTTCTTTCATTCTGTTTCTTCTATATTGAGTAATTTTTTCACATTCATTCTCACTTGAATAATCCTCAAGTCTGTCTTTGGAAGAACAGCGAAAACGGGAAATATCTTGAAGCAAATCAGTCAGTGGATAAGAAAGCTATCCTGCATTATGCCTCTACAATGAAAACTTATTTTCCTGCTTTCTTATTATCATTATGTTTTTGGAGGAGCAAATATGATTTGTACCTGGAGTAGTACAAGCTATGATGGGTAATGATACATTGAATGAATAAGTTTTAAAACAATATGGCATTTCTATCCCTTTTTTTAAGAGATCTTTTCAACATTGGATGCTTTACTGGTATAAGCCCTTTTTTCCATCTGGGTTACTATTCCTTCTCAATTTTTAACTATACCTGAATTAATTCACTTTGCATAGTAAATAAATTTAAGGTGTTTGATTACCTGGAAAACAAAGATCACATAATATAAGAGTTTCTTTGGTGTCATAAAATAAGCAAGACTTGTTTGTATCTCTTGCTTTTCATATCTCAAAACATTAAAGGCACCCAAATAAAAATAGCTGGGCAAATATTAAAGACCTAATATTAAAAAATGGAAAATCTCTGCTCAGTGCAGAACACTGGGGGAGTTCTCTGCGCAGTTTTTAATCCAAGATCTGCCCTCTTTCTCAGGAGAGGAAAGATTTTTTTTTTTTTAATTTCAAATAATGTCAGTGTTCCAATGAGGCTTTTAAAAAGGTTCCTATGGAGCAAACAGGATGTTTTAAAATCCTAATTGCAGTGCAGAGCGGCATATCTTAGTATGGGGGATACTGTATGGTTGAGTGCATGTAAATGAGGTGTGTGAACAGAGATAGCTATATAAAAGGGATACATGGAAAAAGATAGTTCGTTTAAAGTATGCCCACAGTGAAATTAAGTCACCTATTTCTACCATGCAGCTCTTGATTTACTTGGCTCAGGCTAATTTGTCCCTTAGGGAAAAATAATTTGCACATCTTTACAGTAATGTCTGATTTCTAATTATGACATCTCAGATTTCGTGCCACTTCTACAAGACTGATGTACAGAGTTTTTTAGTCACCTTTTTCGGCATAGGAAACTTGTAGATGCAGATTGTCCTGTTGTGTGTATTGAAGGCAACTGTGCAGATTAATTTGTTGCTTTCATTAAATTAAATGATTAAAATGATAGATCAGCCCATACAATTTCTCTGTGAATGATTCAATGTACCTGGCTTCTGTAAGAAAATTGCTGGATAAAAGCAAATAATGGAACCTTTTTTTATATATGAATTTTGAAGCTAAAGAATTAGCTGCATGAGTCAAATCAATCAAGTAAGTTAATCTCCTCCTTCCACCTCTCCTATTAGCCTTTTGTTTTTTCCTCTTCATACTTAATATAAAGTAAATAAAGTTTATTTTTTCTTCTTTCTGCCACTCTGATCTAAGAACACTCCTTGTTGCTCAAACAATCAGTTACCATTTTCTCCCCTTAAAATGTAAAAATATTCCGTGAAATCAACAAAACAGTTCTGCATGTATAGATACTTTAGTAGTATATATATTTCATTTTGTGTGTAATTCCAGGAAAGACACATTTGATTTAAAGAGTTGCTGTCCACATCAACTTTATTTATTTGTTTATTTGTCCAATTTATATAGCCACCCATCTCACAAGTGACTTTGGGCGGCATATAACAAAGCTAAAGCAATTAATATCTAATACAGTTATCATTACTATTATTAAAAACATTAAAGACTATAAAAAACAAAGCTAAAACAAAGAAATAGTAAGCAAAGGGATGTTAATAATAATGGAGCCACTTCACTAGTTCACCAGTCCCCTGGGGTCCCCAGGCCTGATGGCACAATGAGGTCTTGAGGGACCTGCAGAAGATCAGAAATGATGGAGCCAACTTCACCTCAGGCGGGAGAATGTTCGACAATGCAGGTGCCACAACAGAAAAGGCTCTCCATCTAGGGCTGCCAAAAGTAGCTTCCTTGACAATGGAACCTGTAACATGCCCTCTGCTGGATCTGGTGGGATGGGCAGATGTAATGGGGAAGAGGTGATCCCTCACATAACCCAGTCCCATCCCCATGTAAGGCTTTAAAGCCCAACACCAGACCTTGAATTGGACCTAGAAACAAACCAGTAACCAATCCAGCCTGCAAAGCAGAGGTGTCAGTGTGTGTTCTTCCAGAAGCACACATAACTGCCCAAACCACTGCATTTTACACCAGCTGAAGTTTCTAGATAGTCTTCAAGGGCAGCCCCATATAGAGTGCATTTTAGTAGTCCAAGTGGAAGTGATTAGGACATGAGTGACCGTGGTCTTGATCTAGGAATGGGTGCAACTGACGCACAATACAAAGTTGCGCAAAGGCCCTCCTAGCCTTGACTGCCACCTGTTCATTGAGCAGGAGTTGTGAGTCCAGGAGGACCCCCAGATTGCATACAGAGTCTGGGGCAGTGCAACCCCATCCAGCACCAAAGATGGCATAGTCCTAGAACCAGGAGAGCCCAAAACCCAAAGCCATTCAGTCTTGCCAGGGTTCAATTGAAGCCTGCTGTTCCCCATCCAGACCCTCACAGTCTCCAGACACCAGGGTAAGATGTCCACAGCACCACTTAATTCACCAGGAATACAGATGTACAGTTGGGTATCATCAACATACTGATGATACCTCACCCCATGGCAATGGATAAGCTCACCCAGTGGTCTCATGTAGATGTTGAATAGGAGAGGACAGAGGACTGACCCCTGTGGCACCCCAATCACCACTGACTGGAATCAACTCTGGAGAAAGGAGATGAACACGCACAACACTGTGCTGCCCACCACCCATCCTCTAAGTCAATCCAGAAGGATACCATGGTAGATGGTACTGAAAGCCACCGAGAGGTCAAGTAAGCAAAGATGGATGCACTCCCACCATCCTGCACATGCCAGAGATCATCCAAAAGCACAACCAATGCCATTTCTGTTTTTCCTTTCAATCTCTAGTAGGTGATGTTTAAATCCATAAATATTAGACTTATTAGCTAGGAGCGAACACATTTCGTAAATATATTACAACCCTAGAAATTTTTTTTGCCATTCTCATTGCTAAAATCCCACAGTGTAATGTTTCTTAATTAACTTGATAGAGATTCAACTGTATGACTGTGGGGGATTCACTGCTCAAAATTAAGCTGACAACAAACATAGTAATAAGTAACCTAACATGCTGAACTCCCAGGAGTTTGTGCCATGTGGATTACTGTTATAACACAAATACATACAATTACCTCATGATGGAAAATTCATATCTTCTAGATATATTATGAAACAAGTATATAGATCCAATAGCTTAAATAATGGTAAGGATATTTGTGAAGAGTATCTTCTTTTCCAAAATTGTGTTCTAGTACTCTAAGCAGGATGAGGAAAGAACAGTTGTCGATGCATATTTTGGCAAAAGGAAAAAGGAAGGACCTACCATTTGATGGCTGGTGTGGGTCTTCCGGGCTGTGTGGCCGTGTTCTGGAAGTTTTGTTTCCTAACGTTTCGCCAGCATCTGTGACCGGCATCTTCAGAGAGCAGGAGCACAGACAGGAGCAGTTCTCTCTGTGCCCAGGATGAGGTGACCCTTTTGTGGGTATTTATAGAGATCCCCCCCCCGCTCCTGTCTGTGCTCCTGCTCTCTGAAGATGCCGGTCACAGATGCTGGCGAAACGTTAGGAAACAAAACTTCCAGAACACGGCCACACAGCCCGGAAGACCCACACCAGCCATCGTATTCCGGCTGTGAAAGCCTTCGACAATACATCGACCTACCATTTAATTATTTATGAACTCAGCAGTAACAACTTTTGTGGTCACAATTCTTTGTTTCTTGGTTACATAAATATTTTTTTGTTCTTCATTGTTTCATATCTTAGTCTCTATAAAAATATCACAGAGATGATAAAACAAATCCAATAAGCTAAGTTTTTCCCTGAAATGTTTGTACATCACTCCCCAAAGTCCCATACATACACACAAGGACAAAACGTAGGCAAAATGAATCATATACAATGACTCTATTATTATGATTTTTTTTACTATAATATAATATAATCTCTAAACTAATCTGTTCGAAACTGAGCTGGTCATGGATTTTAGAAGTGAAACATTGTAATAAACTATTATAAAGTGTTAATTAAAATCATTACTGTCTTTGTTAATCACCATAGCCTCAAAACTCAAATTATAATCTTGCCATAAATAAAATTAAAACAATTAATCTATATTTCTATCTTTGTAAGTGGAAAACAACAAAAGGAAATATAGTATGTTAGAACATAGTATTGGAAAGTTATTGAACTTAGCATAGTATCCCAGGCATAGACTTGGAGCATTTCTTTGGACTTAGCAGCTTCCAAACTATTGGGATATCAGTGCTTTTTCCATTGTATTCTCACAAAATCAGTATTTATTTCTCTGATTGAAAGTATCTGCTTTCTCTCAAAATCCCACTCATGTTGTTATGGAGCTCTAGGGTTCTGTGGAATCCAGTCTGAAAATCCTAAATCTGAAAGAGAAACTCTTACCATAGAACATTCCAGTAAACTTTTTTAAAAATCTGCATTTAAATGACAACTAAATATTTCCTTGTCAATATTTAATTTCCTATGTGCAGGGATTTTTTATTCTATATAAAGAACAATTCATTGAGCAAATCTCCACCTGTGATCTCAATTGGTATACTTATTTTCTTAGTGAGAATCAGACATTGTGTTCTCTCACTAGAAGTATAATTAACATTAGAAATGATTAGTATTATCCTCAGCTGTAAAAAAAATAAATAAATTGTGGGTTAAGGTACAATTCAAATATTGTATATATTTACCCAGTATAGAGAAATATTGATTTCTACAAACTTTTGAACACACTATTCTGTATTGGTGGGTGGGTGTGTTGAAGTTGTTGTTATTGTTAATCTACAATTAGATTCAAAGTTTAAGACTGGTGGAAACTTAATAATTAAAGTTCTAACCAAGGACCTAAGAATTATTAAGGTAGCATCTGAGAATATAGGTAGTTCCAAGCAGAGTATTTTTTTTATAAAATTAGGGTATTCCGGTCCGATAAATTCCAAATTTCCAAATACTGAGGGAGTCCTTTAGGTGTTGCTCCAAGAGCTCCAATCATGATTGGTATAGCAGTGGATTTCTCTTTCCATAAGCATTCAACTTCAATCTGCAAGTCTTGGTATTTTTTCCAATTGCTTAGTCCTAGCAATTGCTGAAGTCCTAGCATCACCTGATATAACAACATCAGTAAACCAGGCTTTTTTCTTTTCAATGACTGTTACATTAGGCATGTTATAAATAAGATGCTTGTCTGTTTGGATCTTAAAGTTCCATAAAGTTGGTCTAGTGGTTAAGCACCAGGATAGAAATCGTGAGTTCTAGTCCCACCTTAGGCATGAAAGCTGGCTGGTTGACTTTGGCCAGTCACTCTCTCTCAGCCCAACTCACCTCACAGGGTTGTTGTGGGGAAAATAGGAGGAGGAAGCAGTATTAGATACGTTCACTGCCTTGAGTTATTTATAAAAATAATAAAGGTGGGGGAAAAAAATCTAAAAAAAAAAAACACCTTAACCAATTCATATTCCAAAACGTTCTCAGCTTGATGGTCCCAGTAGTTCTTGCTACAGTCAAATCCAAACTGGTGGAAACTTAATAATTAAAGTTCTAACCAAGGACCTAAGAATTATTAAGGTAGCATCTGAGAATATAGGTAGTTCCAAGCAGGGTATTTTTTTGTAAAATTAGGGTATTCCGGTCTGATAAATTCCAAATTTCCAAATACTGAGGGAGTCCTTTAAGTTTCCAGTGAATAATTTTGGGAAGTTGGTTATGATGCTGCTTGTAGTCAGTTTGTGAAATTTTGCTGCAGCGATTCATCAAATGGTCAGTTGTTTCATTCTTTTCACTACAAAGGTAACATTTACTGTTGTTTGTTACATGCTGAATTTTTGCTTTCATGCAATTAGTTGGCAAAAAGCTTGTTCTTCAGCTGCTAAAATAAAGCCTTCAGTTTCTTTAATACTCCTGATCTTAACCAGCTCCATGTGGGGTTTTTATTGGCTTTTCCTTCTATATCCTTCAAGTATTGACCATGCATTGGCTTGATCTTCCAATTAACCAATTGGTTTTTGACTGTTTCTTTTCTATACTCAGTTTTCACCTTCATTGTTTTCAAAAGCATTCCTTTATTGAATTCCCTCAATAAAGGTTCCTCGCTTTCTTGATATAGTCATTCAAGCCATGCTTTTCTTCCCTCACCGTTTGTTTCACCCATAGGAGTCCTCTGTCTCCTTCGGCTTTTGGCAAATACAGCTGATCAAATTCACTTTTTGGGTATACAGCATGGGACGTTGTCATTAGTTTTTTTGTTTTCTGATCCAGTTAATATTATTATTATTATTAATAATTTTAATTATTAATTTTAATTATATTATTATTGTTGTTGGTCGCACAGTCAGCCAGATGTTTAGACTGGATTTGGCATTTTTATCCACCTATCGAGTCCTTCCCAAGGACCTGTGATAGGCAGATGATGTTAAAGATACTGTCGCAGAATATAAGCTGTTCCAAGTAAAGCTGCCTTTTGCAATTGACTGATGGTGGTTTTGTCAATGTCTATGGCACTATTGGTACTATCTTTGCTTCCTTTTGCCACAGTCATTCTATATCTATTTGCAGGTCTTTGTATTTTGTGATTTTTCTCTAGTTCTTTCTTTTGTATTCTGCTGTCTCTAGGTATTGCAATGTCCACTGTCTAGACTATTTTGTCTGTTTTATCAACAATTGTTAAGTCTGGGTTGTTGGGTGCTTATCTGTTTGAATTCTAAAGTCCCAGAGCATTTTAGCTTCTTCATTTTCTATTCCTTGGTCTGTTTTGTGGTCCCACTAGTTCTTGCTTGTAGGCAAATAGTACTTCTTGCAGATATTCCAATGCACCATTATTGCTACTTTGTCATGCCGTTGTTTGTAATCAGTCTGTGCAGTCTTCTTGCAGCAGCTAACTAAGCGGTCCAGTGTTTCTTCACCTTCTTTGCAGAGGCGGCATTTGCTGTCTGTTTCTGTCTTCTCAATTCTGGCTTTATATGCATTTGTTCTTAAGGCTTGGTCTTGTGCAGCCAGAATTAGCCCCTCTGTCTCTTTCTTCAGCTTTCCTGCTCTTAGCCATTGCCAGGTCGTGTTGTTATCTGCTTTGCCTGCTAGTTGTGTGTGTGTGTGGGGGGGGCGGGTACTGGCCATGTAATACTTTGCCTTGCCATGTCTCTTTTCTATTTTTCATTTGGTCTTTCTTGTAGGCCACTTTGGTCTCTTCAGTATTCAATAAGCCTTCATGGTGTACTAGCTTCGGTGCATCTTCTTCATTGTCCTTCAGATATTCTTCTAATGCCCTTTTTCCTTCTTCAACTGTCTGGTGTACTTGTAACATTCCATGCCCACCTATGCTCCTTGGTAGGTAGAGTCTGTCACCATTACTGTGTGGATGAAAGGCATGATTCATTGTCATTATTTTTCTGGTCTTCCTATTCCAGGGCTTCTAATTCTGCTTAAGACCAGTCCACTATTCCAACTATGATTCTAATGATTGGAATTGCCCAGGTGTTAATTGCCTCGATGGTATTTCTGCCACTGAGTTTGGATTTTAAGATCTTCACTCCTCTGATGTATTCACTACTAACCTTCTTCTTGACTTCAGCATGCTTGAGATTGTCAGCTTGAAGGATGCCGGGTATTTGTAGTGATCTGTGATGGAATGGAATTATGAAGGCCAGGCTCAGGGAGATAAGCATTTTCTTAGCTTGCCACAGGAGCGTGGGAACTACAAGAGGATGAGACTGGCACCTCCCTGAGGAATTCACACTGTTGTGGCTGGGATTTGGGACCTGGGGTTTCAGTCTGGGAAGATTCTTGCTAGAGGTTGTAGCTAATAAACATAGCTGAACTGATTTTGCATTGTCTCTTGGAGTTCCTTGGGCTAGGCCTGACATGATCTTCTTCATCCAGACTCTTGATGTTATTTCCATAGGGCATCCTGATTCCTTCAGTTTTCACTATTTTCCCCCTGTTGATGGTAAGGGTGGCACATTTGTTCAGTCCAAACTGCATTGCAATATCTTGGCTGTATATCCAGACAGTTTTGAGCAGCAATTCAATTTCAGATGGTGTTTTTCCATACAGCTTCAGATCTTCCATGTAAAGGAGGTGGGATAGCCTGGCAAAAGTTTTTGATGTTTGATAGCCATGGCCTGATTGGTTCAGTATTGTTGACAGAGGAATCAATGCAATGACAAGTGATAGTGAATCTCCTTGAAATATTTTTCTCTTGATGTTAACCTCTCCCAGTCTATCACCATTGACCAGCAGCTGTGTCTTCCATTGTGCCACTGATCTTTGCACAAAGTTTCTGATGTTTCTACTAACTCTTGTTATCCAGTCATATGGCAAGGAGTCAAATGCCTTTCTGTAATCAATCCAAGCTATATTCAAGTTGGTCTTCCTTCTCTTGCAGTTTTCCAAAATCATCTTGTCAATTAGGACCTGATCTTTTGTTTCTCTGCTGTTTGGGAGTTTTCCTTTCTTAGGAAGGAAGGTGATGGGTTTGTCAGTGGATAATCAAAGTCCACCTAATTTTACAGGCAGTATAACAAAATTTAGCTACATTCAAGGAGACTGAATCATACTGATCTGATAACAACAACTGTACATAAAAAAGATCAGAATTTCCCAGGTGTTTTACCAGGTAAGGAATTATAAAGTTGAATCCTTATAGAGGGCACAGTATAGCTGTGGTTTCATCAGCCCCTTGTCCACAGGGGCACAGTCTGAGCTCATAGGGGACTTTTTTGTATTGGCCCTCCAAAACTGCTGTGGAGAGAACATTGAAGTGTGCTAAAGTTAGTGCTAGTTGTATAACTGTAAATTGTGTCAGGTAAGGAAATGAGGGTAAAGTTTTTGTACTATTTTAGTAGAGTGAATTCTGACTGGAAGTATGTTGTATATATTTTTTTTAAATCTAGAATGAGAAATGATGAAATTATTAATGCAGCAGGATCTGACTTTGTTTGAACTCTCTCTCTCTGCAAATGTTTTTGCCTCATAAAAAATAGCATCTTCTTGGGCATTTTCCTTACCCTTTTCCCCAAATCAGAAAATTCTTCTTCCTCTTCCTTACCACTGTGAATTTACACCATTGCCATCATTTACATTGTTATCTTTAAAAATAATGCAATTTCTATTCAAGATCCAGTTGTGTATGCCATTCAGTTTATGCCCCCAGAAGCTTGCTCAGAAAATATTATAAATCAACAGCCTATCAGAGATATCAGAATGAAAGAATTAATTAATTGTAGAGTGGGCATGCTATGTCAGAGAACATATGTGCTGCACAAATATGGCCCTAGCATCATAGTTAAAGTATTTTGACACAGACTTGAGGCTGGCTACAGGTCAAAGTAAACAGTAGGCAAGCCACCTGACATTTCACAGTTTTTCTGGATATATCTATGAAATAGCAAAAGAAGTCATTTTATCAGTAGATTACTCCTGGTGTGCCCAGATGGGCTGTGGGAAAGACTGAATGAGACCTGGGCTTAGTAAAATTGTATTGCTCAGTATGCATCACTTTTGACTGAACAATTTAGGTCAATCCATATTTTTAAAGTAACTTAATATGCATTCCCTAGTCTAATATATGGTTGGAACATATTTCTAATTTGGTTGTCTACTCCTCTAGCTTTTTATTGTTATTTGTTAGTACATTCAGAAATACATATTACAGAAGAAATTGGAAATAACTCACCATGCAATTTTTTAAAATTTGCAGAAAACCTGTTGGAACAGAGTTAGAAGTACAAAAAATTGTGGCCCACAAAATTAAATATTCATGTGAGCCATGTACAGTCCAAATGTTTTGCCTCTGGTAGGTAGCCATATATGATTAGCAAATAGTATGGATCTTACAGGAATTTCTAAATTGATGTGGAGGCATCTTTTAGTCTTTCCAACCCAAAATAATGTTGGTGTGAAATTATATAAAGAGCCTGTCTATCACTCCATCAGTAGGATCACGTTCCTAAAACAGAATGGAATGGAATGATGTCTGGTGGCGAGAGAAATTCCACTGAAAGAAATATTAAGTTTTAAAATGTGCTATATCCAGCTGGGCATAGTGGAGAAAGGCATTCCCAGAAAATTCCCCCTGTTGATCTCCATGGGACAGGCGGTTGACCAGTGACTCAGAAAGTTGCAGATTGTTCCATTCTAATTCTGCTCCCACATCTTTCTCAGTCTTATGACCTAGGATGTATTATTTAACTACTGTATTCGATTTATTATCCTACCATTTTATTTTAGGGGATTTGAAAGAATACCAAAAGCCATGTTCTGCATGTTTTCCCTAACTTGTTTAAGAGAGAGTGGGTATGATTAATTGGTTGTCTAATTACCTGAATCAACTTTAAGAGAGAAAAGATGAGGTGATTTCCCATATTTCTTGTTCTAGTAGTTCATTCTACATCACAATTTTCTTCCCCTTAATTTCATTTTAATTAGGAAACTCTCTAAAATTAATTGTAGAATGTATACCAATTGGACAATGTATACCAACGTTTCTTTCATTTGTTTTGCATCATTAATTTTTTAATCTCATTTAACTTATTAAAAAGCCTTAATGTTATATCTATCAAAACACTTGTATTTTCAATGCACGTTTCCTCATTGCATTAACAAATCTGTGTACAGGAAATCATGCATCTAATCATATCAGATTAGCACACTGGAATACAGAAAATTAACAATAGTTGTGTAACTGACACTTGTGGAAAGTATATATGGTATATTGGATCTACTTTAGAAACATTCAATTGTCATACAATTCAGATTTCCAAATTATTCCACAGTATGGAAATGCATTAGTAAATAATGATTATTTAAACAATATTGACCTTTCTCAAATGCATGCTTCAGTTGTGTTTCACCACTTTCTTGGAAATGTTGTAGCTGCAATACATGATTTCAGCACATATCAAGAAAAGAGCAGCACACTTCTGAGAACCAGCCAATACATTCCCAAACTGTACAATATCAGTTCCCATGTCTGTTTGGCCACATGTTGTATTTATTCCATGTTTTTCATAGGAAATGCAGCAACTGCTGAATGAATTTGAATTTCACAAAATTTTCATCACTAATGTTTTTAAAAGGATGAAATCATCTGGTTCTGAATGCAAAAAAAAAAAAAGATAAACATTTCTACCTCTTTAAAAACTTTAGGTAATGTAAATAAAATACAGTTTGAATTCATAACAAGTAGAAATGATAGGCATGGAAGGGAATAAGAGATAAATACGACAAAATCAGTGGAAAATCTGAACAGCACTATGCTAAATCTATTCAGCTCATTTGAATTCTCTTTGAGCAGCAATTTTTTCACTTCCTGGGGAGGAACATGTATCAGCTACATTGGCCTCCTGGTAGTGTGTTTTTATAATTAGATTTGCATTTGGTTTGGGGATATGTGTGTTAATCATCTTTCATTTGCATTGGACATTTTTTTTCCTTTTGGAAGTATGTTTCTGATTGTTGTCCTCTACGTATAATTCCATTTAAGTCATATAGCATGCTGTTTTGAATCAGGTTCATTTTTATAATATTTGAGTTTTCTTATAATGCTGCATATCCATTGAAAATGCAAAATGTTAACTCATACTTTCCAACCAATAGCACTGCTACTCAAATATTTTGCAAACAATATTTATTTGCATTTCCGAGGTCAATTCTTTCTTCTCTGCTCTTTGCTGGTTTCAGTTTTATCTTCAATCTTTTCTTCCTTTCCTATCTGTCCATTTGTCCAATATGATTAAATGCAAAAACCAATTTAACTCACTTTCATACTGTCATTTATCACTAGCATAATCTTTCCACATCATCTTAAAATTGCTCTATTGCAGTGCTTCATATTCTAAGTATACCATTTGTGATAGTCATTAGCTGGTAAATTAATTTATCTCAAAACAAGTCAGGTATTTCTCAAATACATCAAACGATGGTGATACCTACTCTGTATGATCAGCTTGCCTTTGATTCTACAATATCCAGCATAGAAAGACAAAGCCAGCTAATGGCAAATGCTTCAGTTCATTTCTTATAAATGTAGATTCCCTTATAAATCATGATGCCTGATACATATTTATTTATTCAAATTTTCTTTCCTCTACCCAATGCCAGTCTGCCTTCCATCCCATTTGCTTATAATTTAACTATAATGTATATTTTTCACCTATAGATCTGCATGTTTCTAACATTCACCTAACCCTGAGTGTTCTTCCTTTCTAAATTGTGACTATTATTTAACTTTTGCTACCTCTATTTTTTTAAATTCTCAACTTCAGCTCATTTGATGCATATCTTTTTGGTATCTTGTTAATTATTCTGCTTTTAAATATTCTGTTAATCTTGGAATATCTGTTTTTTTACTTCATTCTGTTTGTTGTTGTTGCCTTTTTTATTACAGATTATCTTTAATTTAGCTGAAATTTTTGCAGCATGTTTAGCTGAAATGTTTGTGGTATGCTTCATAAGTACTTTGGTGCTGTTCCTTTTGATTGACTTCTTCTATATTCGCTTCATTTTCTGTTTTGTCCTACCTAAATATTTTTTAAAGAAACTGACACTATTGATGTCACCCCTTTGAGGTAGGCTAAGTCAAGAAACACACACCACAGAGAGTCCAGGAATGCTATTTTATTGTTGTTGGGTATAATAACAGACTCTTGAAAGCCTGTCCAAGTTTCTCTCTGTCCCATAAACAAAATAAATCTGGGGTTATTTTGAGTTTATTTCTCATGCTTGCGTCAATCTCTGGACTGTGTAATATCTTCTCCAAGTCTTTCCTTAATGTTTTGTTCCTTCCTTTCCCCCTTAATGGCTCTTTCATACCTTCCCCAAGGGTAGCTCTAAATTCCTTTACAATGTACTTAGAGCACAACTATTAGAATCAATGGAATTTAAGCTACTGTAACTACAGAAAGCTGTCTTAGAATAGTAATGAAGTGATGACAGCAGCCGCTAATAACGCTATCATAGACAATATTTCTGTGTTCTGTTGTTTTCTTCCTGTTTCTAATATGACTTCTACATCACCCTTTTAAGTTTGTTGCCACCTGCCAACATGGATTGGCCAAGCCAGGAGATTAGCAGTTAAGCCCCATTCACTTTATTGTGTATGTATTAAGGTTGATTGATTATAGATTTAATATATTATACACAATGAGGATGGGAAGATAGGGCTGAGAGAGAGCGACTGGCCCAAAGTCACCCAGCTGGCTTCATGCCTAAGGCGGCACTAGAACTCATGGTCTCCCAGTTTCTAGCCTGATGGCTTAACCACTGCACCAAATTGGCTCTCCTATGCCTACGGTAGTATGCCTAAAATAAAAGAAGTAGCCTTATTTTCTTCTTAAAAAGAATGAGAAGGTTGAAAAGATAAAATGGACAAATGTAACGGACATGCTTCCAACAATTAAATCCAGCTGTCAGTGTGATGGAAGTATTACCCAAGCTCTAGCAAGATGATCATGGAAGTAAGCCCATTTACTCAGGGGACTTTAATTATTTAATACATCTGGTTTATTAAAGGATAAATGTGCTATCCCTTCTCTTGCTGCTATTTTTCCCACAATCCCTGCAGAAAGACAACTAATAGAATTGTTCAATTTTCTTTCCCACAAATAGATCTACATTTTATTGCATAGCACCAATTCTGCAGTATGAAGTAGTAAAAATTGCTCAATCCCAAAAGTTTTGCTTGGGCCAGAAGGCTGGAAATAGGTAACTAGCCTACAGGATAACACCTGAAAACATACAATTTGGTGGCTTTAAATTCAGGGAGGAAGAAATCTGCCATCTGTCTTTTGGGGTGTATGTTGTATGATGCACTTCCTGCATCAGTGTGAAAATCCCTGAGAAAGGACATAATGATAAACATGCTCAATGGCATGGCCAAGAGCCTTCCACATGGTTTGTATTGTCACATGGAACTTTCTACCTTCACAGACTCAGTGCTCTTCCTCCCTCAGAGTATGATACACTATATTCTCTTTTTATGTGTGTTTAAGTGTTAATTTGATCATTGTTGAGGAGCAATAGTTTGACCCACTAGGATTTTTTTATGTATGTACAAGTTTCTTTAAATACAAAGCAACCCTTCCTTTTTATTTTAACACCTTTAAAAGCATAATCTAGAAAAAAGAGGAAAGAAACAAGAAAGCTATGCAAAATTAAACTATTTTTCAAAGTAACATTAGATTAGCACTATATACAAAGATAATCTTATATCAATTGTTACTGTTATTAAAGCAGATCAGTAATAATTAACCAAGTCAACCAGTATGATAGAAATCATCAATCAGAACAAAACGATAGCAGTTTTTATCTAATTTAAGAAAGTCCTTGTTATAATGAATTAGGCAATATGTTAAAATCTTATGTTAAAAGAAACCCAAACTTCAGACACAGTACAAGACCATGTGGAGAATTATAATACATAAATGGTTTCCAGGCTCAATTAAATTCTGAATCAGATTTGTTTTTTCAATACAAGCTTATTTTTCTATGGATTTATACTCAGACAGTCCAACATTCTTCTAAAGAAGGAATTATATGTAATTTCCAGTAAGAAGCATGAGGTATCATGGCAGGTATTATATAGCAGCTGGAAGGGAAAAAATTAATATTTAAAATTGGTTTCATGCTATAGTGAATCATCTTCAGAACTATTGGACTTTATGACACTGACACCAACACCAAGTGCGAAAAAATGATCCAGGCTGATTATTACATTCCCAGTGGCACTCAATACTGGAGTAATATACCAATAAAAAGATATCCTGTACTTGTTTTCTCTAATATTCACAGTAAATTTGATATTTATTTTCTATGGATATTTCCATTGTTACATATCAATTGACCTGTTTAAATTCTACATATATTTAATCATGCAATCTTTGACTTTTTCTGAATCCTATTTCATTATATGTGTATAAATAATACCCAACAGATGTTCTGAATTTTATGTTTTTCAAGTGTAGTCAGATCTCATTAGTGTCCTGCCTTGTCTTTGTAATTCCTTTTGAACTATACTATTTATTTGAAGATATTGGAACCAATGAGGCACATCTGTGCTTTCCAAGAAGAGAATCTCGAAAGATTTCATTTTTGTTGTATTCAATCTTGCAATTTATGCAAATTATTATCTCTCCACCAATTGTTCAGCTTTGTAAATATTTAGTGTTGGAACCAGGGGCGATATGCCTGGACTACTTATATTTATCCCATACTTTTAGTGCACTATTTATGATCAACTAATCTTTTATAGACTGGACACTTTTGTTTGTTTCCAAACAAAGATACTTATGCAAGCTTTCTGGGAGTCCTGGTACTTCAATAGAAGTAACCCAGCTGTATGATGATATGATCCAATCTACAATTCAAGTTAAGTAACTGGCTTGATAATATAGTTTGAGATTGGGACAGCTAGTCTAAGATTCTTTTCCTCTTCCCAAATCCTAAATTTAATAGTTTTTTTTTAAATTTGAATAAATGAGATTAATTATCATTGCCGCTTGTGTAATGTCTTTTTCCTCATTTCATGATTCATTCCAAGCTGTGGGAGAAGTTAGAAGACTTCTTTTTTATTTTCTTACTTTCCTTTTATGACCTCCTGGTCTTCAAACATTGCCAAAACACAAGCTGCTGTAGATTTGCTTTAGGGTAGGTTCATTTAGGTAAACTCATTCCTTGAGGACTAGAAAATGTTTGTATTTTTTTTTATTATTATTATACCTTGCTGTGTAAACTGTATAGAGCATCTTCATCAAAAGACAAATGGGAATAATAACTTGCACATCTGAAACTGATGCTGTAGAACAACTTTACTACAGAAAATCTTTTGGAAATATGCTGGACAGCATCCAGCGCTATAAGATGTCTCCCTGTATGATGAAGTTTTTGCTTCCTTCCATTCCACCTTCAGTATATCTAATAGTGTGAATAGAACGGTAACCTGTTCTATCAGGTGAAAGAAATGGATACGTTGTTATACTCAGGGGTGCTCCTATTATCTTTTTGTTTCAATTTTGGAAAATTGTGGCATTTTTCAAATAGTGTGCATTACACAGATTACATCTAAGCAGAATTTCTATCAAAACCTGAGCCTTTAAAATAGGTGCAATATGGTGCAATTTGTATTTATAGTGGTATTGGTTCTTGCACAATTTTTTATGGTGATATATTTCAGGTAATGTTCGAACTGGTTTTAACAATCCAAATGTAAATTATACACACAACAAACTTAAGTGTTTTCATATAATTAGCCAGTTGACTGTTGCAATATTGATTTTAAACTCTGCTGATGCTTTGGAGTAGTGTGTTGCTTCTATAGATTAGTGGTTTAAAAGTAGAATGATAATTGTCTCCATATTTGCGGTATAATTCCAAATTGATTACAATTTACCCAGAGATTTGCCTTTATTCCAGGTAACACATTTTAATTAAATGTTGCTTGGTCAACTAATGATTCATGTCATATGAAATCAATCTAGCTTGTTGTTTCAAATGCCTGTGAAATAAAACTTCTGGTTCATTTGTTTTTGTTTTCCTGAACTCATTATACATCCTATCCATTAAACTCACTAAGGTTGATTTGAGTTTTTTCTTAAGCCTAGTTTTTAAATTTGGATCTTACCACATTCCTAATGAAGTTGTTCTCCCCCAGAAGTCATGATATCCATTAGAGCTGTGCATGATATCTGAAAAAAATATTTGCAAAGGGTTGCAAAGGTTCTGAAAAATCTTGCCAAGAAAACTGAAGGGACTTGTCTAAGCAGTCTCCAAGAATCAGACATGATTGAATGGATTAAAAAAAAAAAAAACACTGGCAAAACATCCCTCTTCAAAGCATTATAGCAGTCACTTCTTTTGGAAAGTTTGCATGGCTGCTTTGTAAGCTGTCCCACTTTTCTGCATGTACAAACAATACTTTTCACTGGTCCTTCCAGTAAATCAAAATGATTGTGTGTGGATGCAGGCATTGTTGCAGACTGCCTTAGAAAAGCTGTGCACATCTTCCAAGAATGTAGCTGCTTTAATGCTTCAAGGAGGGGTACCTCACCCTTTTTGTGAAGCAGCCTTTTCAGATGTTTGTGAATGAAATCTCAGTTATAGAATTGTGTTAAGAGTGAGTCGACTAATATACAGTACTATGGCTGCACTGTTTAATGCTACAAGAAGTGATGGAAAGAGAATTGTCTGTCTTGACTTGTTACTAGCAGGGAAAGTAGAACAACAGTAACGGTGAACCCCAACAGCATTATCAGTGAACTGATTTTAAGTTGGCTGCATAAATTTACCTTCATGAGTTCCTGTTTCATAATTACTGCAACTCTGTCCAGAGGGGTAACCTAGGGATAACCCTAGGAGTAACAAGGAATGTACAAATAAATGTGCTGAATTGAATTGTCTTTGGAATTAGAAGTCAGAGCTAAGTACTATAGGCATCTGAATAAATGTGTTCTTGATTTTTAGAGAATGAAACTATTTATCTACTACTACCATTAAAGTACGGGAGATAACATTTGAAGTTATCTATCTGTATTGGAGTAAAAATGCAATTAACTAGCCTTTGAACAAAAACAAAACCGAAGAAGTATAAATTGTTACTATACATGAATATAGATGAAAAACGAATGCCAAAAATTTTGGCTACTATTTAAGTGCTACATCAAGTATTCCTAATATAAGCAATTGCTATTACCAGTAATTGGATAGATTGATGTTATCTTGGGATTTGGTTGTAGCATTATCAAATTGTTTAATTAACTGCGGGCTATTAAAAATAGTCACCAGTTGATTTGCAAACAATAATTTATTCTGATTTTGTTCTGTTTATAAATGTAATATAAACATAATATAAACGTTTGTGGGATATTATTAATACAATATACAATGTACCTTACTAAATTTCACCAACAAGTTTATACTCTAAAATAGTAGAAAATAATAGAACAGAGAGAGAAAAATAAGAAGGAAACAATAGAAAATAACAGTCTACTATGTCAAGTGATGTTTTGGAAATAAGATTTATTGTATGTATGTAAAAGAGAAGAAAGGGTTCTCTTTAAAATCTGTGAAAATTTGAGTTTTCACATTTTGATTTTTTAAAAAAGCTTTTCCCAAGTTTGGGGTTTGTTTTTGTTTTTTGTTTTACTTTTGTCGTACTGCTCATGCTGACAGGGGATTTGCACATAGATTGAATGCATTACAGTGTTCCATATGATCTTCAGATTCTCAGATCTTCCCTTGACAATCCTCTCTGTCTCTTGTGAATGTTTGTGGAAGTGACACATATGCACTGAGTAGAGAAAGAGCCCTTATGTTCACACTTTTCCTTGCATTTTATAAACGCTCCTGAATTAATAAAGCACACATTATGTGACAACATATTATTTTACACTTTTCAAAAGAACGTGCTGCTTAATGAAGCTTTGGCAGAAATAACAAAATCTGGGATGTTAATAAACTGTGCACAGTGTCTTGGAGAAAAAAAAAATTCTAAGCCTGCAGTTATGTAAAGAAACACTTTTTTCTCTACATCTTTTTTGAACTAGGTTGTCAAAGAACACAGAACAATTCATCTCAGCCTCTGAATTTGAAGTTGTCAACTCATAATGTCTGGCCATTTAATCGCCATCTGGATGGAATATAAATCAATTGTTAAATCAATACAACTTGACAATTTTTATTTTTTTTCCAGTTTTCCAACAGCTGGATGATTATTTGTTTAAAGAAAATAACAGTCAACCCATCCCCTCCAGTTACCAGCTGAATGTAATGCATGATACATTATATAAAACACCCCATCAATTTACTGTTGCTTATCAATCTAGATAAACTTTACTAAACTGCAGCATTTGAAGGTCATGATAACTGGAGATGCAAATTGACATTATATATTGGCTAGTTTTTTTGTTTGGTTTTTTTTGTACTTCAGTCCTTGCCAACCAAGACTGAATACTGCAGTAGTCGATCATTAAAATTCAATTTGCCACCTACATAACAACAAAAAATATTGCTACCAATAGAGCAGATTTCTGACATTGGTACTGAACATCAGCAACCACAGCTATGTTCTAAATGCCTCCATTTAAAAAATAGTGCTGAAAAATTAAAAGCAAAACAAAATGGGTTTTTACTGATATGTTTTACTTTGCTGGCAGACCAGAGCAAAGGTTTTCTGAACATTTAAAAGATGAAAAAGGTGAAGAATCCCAGAAGCGATTTATCTTGAAGCGAGATAACTCTAGTATTGATAAAGAAGACAATCAGGTTGGTTCTTAGTTCAAGAGTTGCTTTTTTTCCTTTTTATGTTACTTTGGAAATGGGCTGACTGACGTCTTTGGAATTCTTTTGTTACTGCTGCTGCTTTCCTGCTCCTGTGTTATCTCCCTGTCCTTCTCCTGCAGTCTTTTGGCACCCGGTGGAATAGCATCAAGCCATAAATGTGTTTGTTTTAGCAATGGCAGTTTGCATGGGCAGATTTGCTTGGCACAAGAAATGCTGCATGTTGAGGGGCGATTTGGGATGTTCAAAAGGCCCCCAAACTAATGGGATAACTTGTCAGCTACATTTTGGCATCTGCTTCTAGGGCACGTGCCAAGCTCTACGGTAATGCCAATGTGCTTGAAGGTAATACAAATGAATAATAGCCATAAAGTGGGGGTAGCAATTCAATGAGATCAAACTGATCTTGCAGTCATCTACGCGTGATTTTTCATTTGGTAAAAAATATTTAATATTTCAGATTCCCCCAGCACCATGTTTATTGCAAATAAAGCTTATTTGCTTGCTTTTGCATGTGTGTGGCAGAAACCTACCCTCTGTGTGCTGCTGATCATATAATTCTGCATTATAGATATTAATATGATATCATTATATAAATGTTTCTAGAACTGGGTATTTTAAAAGGTTTCTATTAACAGAAAATAAACTGTAAAAAGCAAGTGTTTTACTCAAAAAAGTCCTTTAAATACAATGAATACAGTCAATTCAAAACAAAGAACTCAAAAAAGGGCTTTGATTCTGGAACAGCTTTCGTAAGAATATTCAAGAAGGTAAGCGGAAGGGCGTATTCACATTTGATCTTTAGCACTTTGGTAAATTCTAATGAGTCACTCACCATCAGATACTATTTTCTCTCTTATTTTGTTGTTTAATACATAAATGTTTTCCTAGACCCTGGGTGTTTGAGCTGGCTTTCAGAAAAGCAAAGAGAGGATTTAGGGAGCAGGGATTGGGAGAAACTACCCCAAAATGGTATGGAAACAGTATTGGGGAGGGGGCATTAGGAGAGATACAATGTTGGTGAAGCGTCTGGAGTGCTGCAGGTGAAGGGTAGTTGGTAATAAGAAGCTTTCTGTGAGTCTCTTTCCCATTTAGCGCTTAATGCTTTGTGGACATTAGAGCAATGAAAATCTTATATTTTCTCTTGCTTACAGTAAAAGCCTAAGGTTCATTGTTTTAGCATGATCAAAACTCTTGTGCACAGTATTCTCAGAAGCATTTTTCTCCCTCATCAATGAGGCTACTTCAGCCTTTTGTATCATTTGGTTTTAATTTTCTTTTCCTTCACTTGATTGATAGCTGTAACTCCAGTACTGACTCCTTTCCGTAAGTAATGGGAATGTTAACTATTTTATTTACTTCAAATAGTTATTCAACCTGTATCAATGGAATTAAAGATAGATACAATCAGTAAAAACAGTAAAACAATCGAGCAACCCTAAAACATTCAAAACATAATCACATAAAATTACTAAGGCCTCAAGACCTTAAGGTTCACAGCCAGGATTTTACTTGATATTGAAATGAAACAAGTAAGGAGCCAGCTAGCCTTTATGGTGGGGCATTCTATAATCAGAATGCAATGACCAGGAGCCTTGCACCTGACACAACATAATGTACATTTTCCACTGGTAGTTAAAGAGGATTATTTGACAGATTCAAAACATAGAAAAGTATATTCAGGTAGTCACTCCCACAGATATCAATACTGAACAAATCCCAGAGTTGCTGGGAGCTGGGCAGCATATCAATTTAATAAATTATCATCATCAGTTCTAAACTATTGTTTAGTGCACAGCTTGGAAATACTATTGATGGAATCCTGAAAATACAGGAGTCAATTCATGGAAGTTCCATTTAACAGAGAACAGGGTTCATTTTTTATATTAAAAATTATACAAATGAATACAAGTGGTTCCAGGAAGTTAAAATGGAAGCAATTACTAAAGAACATTATGGAGCTGCTGCCAGCTAGAACAGACACTACTGAGCTAGATCAGCCAAAGACATGGCTCATAATAAGGCATCTTCATTGACTCACAGAGCTTCCTCCCTCCTCCCCCCCCCAATAAATATAAAGATAATGATATATTTGTGTGGCATCTGATATAAGTTACATGGCCTAACACAGTGATTCACAGGCAACTTTAGGAATGAGGCAACACTCTCATTCTCATGCCTCACTTGTTTAAGCGAACATTTATTTTTCTCAGCTGACAGTTACTTAAGTGCAGTTTTTAGCAGCTCAATTCATATAATCCTCCTGGTTTTTTTTTTTTTTATGCTCAGCAAAAAAGAACTCATCCATTTAGAGATGACAGACGAAGTAAATCAATTGAAGAGAGAGAAGAGGAATATCAGAGGGTGAGGGAGAGAATATTTGCACAAGATGTGAGTAGTTGTTTTAATTGCCTCTTCAGTGCTATATCTTTATCAGAGTCAGCCAGAATCATTCCTCTCTGACACTGTGGCAAGATTGCACTTTGTGGCAGGAGACTGTGGAGGAAGGTGATTTGAACCAGAAGAAATCCTTTTGATTTTGTTTGGAGTGTGTGTGTTGTTGGTTGGTTTGTTTATTTCTGGAAAAGGCAGTAATTGAACATTGCAGGAAGTAAAATTAGGTCTAATAGGGCAGGTACCCTGGCTTCCTTTGGTTGATTTGATAGGTCATTGCTGATGTATGGCATATGTGTAAAAACCATCATGCAGTGAATGGGGCTGGTGATGTGATGTCACAGAGAGGCTTAAGGATCCCATTTTTTCCTTAATTTGGCCAAAAAAATAGAGGAAAATCCACCCTGTTTCAAATATGTTGAGGCTTAAAGGACAAAATAGAGGTCTTCCTTTTGCTCCTTATTTTACCCAAAAGGTGGCCAAAAACCTTGGGGTGGTTCTGCCATCCAATTTAAGTGGTGCACTCTTGGATGCTTTAGGGACCACCAAAATGGAATTGAGGACTATATATAATCTGCAGATGGACAACCCCTGATTTAAAAGGAAACTTGTTTATTTTTTATTTTTTATTTATTTATTTATGGTCCAAGACCAAGTCAATCTGAAAACGCACCACACCATTAATACATGCATAAGTAACTATATATAGTACAGTATAGTATATACATATATAAAAGGAAGAAGCCTATAAAGTTAGCATTTCATTGAAGGCACCAAATGGTTTCTATAAGCTAAGGCTATAAATAAAAATTTTGCTACTGCCTTTGAAACATTTGGGTATTGGTCATTTAATAAGAATACTGCAATCCCTTCATCATGAGTGGAGTTTATCAGACTCAATAGCGGGTGTATTAGCTCTGATTGTCAGTGCGAATACAATGGGCACTTTAAAAGATGTTGTTGTTTTTTAACTCAACTTGTTTATTCTCATTTTTCTAACAATACAGTGAGAAAAAAAATAGCAAAAATGTGCAGATTTCTTAAATATGGTAATTCACTAATAAGGGGGTATTAAAAACAAAAACAAAACCTTTCAAACAATTCTAGAATGTGCACCAGTAAGGAGAAAGGGTAGTGGTTCTAGAATTGCACTCACTATGTTGTCAGATAAGACTCTTCCTTTTTATCCCTGTGCTCTAGACAACTGGAGCTATGCCTGACACCTAAATTGTTTGGCCGGTGTCTTCCAACAGTATGAGCCTTCTCTTTTGAAAAAAATTCCAACTGTAAAATATTTGTTGCTTAAATTAAGATTAATTTATGTGCCTGACTTTTAGGCCCATAAAAGTGGTACAGACTTTTTTTTAAAAAAAGAAGGAAAAAAACTTCAGCCCACCTTACCCATGATAATTATTAAAATAGTCAACCCCAGGATTGAAGAAAGCTTGCCATTCTAGGAAAAAGAACTTGTTTTTAAGTTGCAGTGCTTAGTTTTATCTGTATGCATTACAGTATGATAAATAGCAGCAGAATTCCATAATCTTACAGGCTGCAGAAGTATTGTTCAGTTCCATAAATCACAGTCAATGGCCATACAGGCTGTGAATTATAGGAAGGGTAGTCCAATACATCTGTAGGATATCAAGTGAGGAAAAGCTGGATTATATATTTCATATACATTTGGGAGGATTATTATTTAATCCTTTAATAAAATGTTGTATCTATTTTTATTAAGCTCTGTACATTCCCTGCTCACAATCCTGATAGTGGAACAAAGGAATGGGAGAGGGCAGAGAACAAACACTGGAGCAGTTTCTTGTTTAACAATGAACGGGGCTAGGCAGGTCTTGTTCGGAGTGGCAGGGAGACGTGAATTAAACCTGCAACTCATCCTCATCTGGCAGATGAAAAGGGCCGTTTTAACCTAATGAGGTTTTATTCTACTATACTTACTTCAAAAAGGGTCACTCATGTAATCATCTTCCTCTTTGTATAACATTACATTTGCTTATTAACACTTAGAGTTAAGGCTGTGGGCTGCTTCTCAGATGAAGTATTCCTTTCAGAGATGTACATCCAAATATAAGGAACATTAATACAAGTTTCACAGAGCATATTCCATCTTTATAGACTTATAGAAGAAATTCCATGGAGCAACCATTTGATTATTTTTACTTTAAGCCGTTTTACAGAGAAACTTCTAAATCAATACCTTTCATACTGAATAATTAACTAACATTTAACAGAACAGTGGTTCCATTCTCAGTACGACAGTATAGCTAGAAAAATCTTAAAATCTCCAAAAGTTTGTTCTTAATGAAAAGTAGCCATAAAAATGCCCATCTGAGTGGAGGAAAGACCAAGTGATGAGGCTGATCATGAATTCCCTTCCTTGCTGTATGTCTTCTTATTTTCTTCCTCACATTCTAAAGTAACTAACATAAATATAGCACTGAAATAAATAAGTGGATATCATTCCTTTAACTTTCTGAGGTTATTCTTCAGAAACTCACATTTTACTTTCTATGTTTAAAGAGCATTTGCAACTATAGGAATTAAGAAGGTAGATAAGAAGCTTGGCTACGTTGCTAAAATAAGAGAATTTATACAGCAAAGAAGTTAGAGATAAACAAAAAAGCAAAACTGTACCTGATCACTGCAGTTGTGTTTGCATCTGAGTTTTGACAAGTAAAATTTTCTTCTGAGATATTTCTGAACTATTTATTTGTTCCAGCTGAACTGCTGTATTGGTGATTTACAGTGCAATCGTTTACATGCCTTTTTAAAAATATAAATTCTACTTAATGCGATGGGATTACTCCCAAGTAAGTTGAAAACAATTGAAATTTTAATCTAGTTTTCATTTTTTAAAAGAAAAAGATGTGAACATTTCAGGTTCTATAACTAAGAGCAGAAAAATACTAGTAGACGTCTTCAAGGGTTTTTGGGGGGGGGGTTGGTTTGGTTTGGTTTGGTTTGGTTTTTAGACTTTTATCCCCCCTTTATTATTTTTCATAAATAACTCAAGACGGTGAACATACCTAATACTCCTTCCTCCTCCTATTTTCCCGACAACAACAACCCTGTGAGGTGGGTTGGTTTTTATTCATTAAATCATAAGAACAGTTGGTTCTACTTAGATGCATAGAAAACAGACAAATTTATTAATGGATTCAGAATAGTTGTTTTGTTTTGTTTTTTTTACAGGTATGCATGGTTCAAAAATGGTTCCAAGGAAACCCTTCAGATCTTGCATGAGCATGCTTGCAGTGTTTCTCTGCTATTCATTCAAGCAGATGCTCTTTTTTCAGTCTTTTTGTGCAAATCCTGCACAATTTAGGAGAAGCATGCAGAGCTTGGCTTCTGGAATTATTTTTGTACTGAGAAAGAGCTTTGCTTCAGGTCACATGACTGGGGAGGAAGAGGGAGGGGGCTTAGAACAGAGCAGTGAGAGACATTCTGGGCTGCTGTCTACCTGGGTCTCCTACACGGATGAATTGGGAAATCTTTTTTGGGTGGGCTGTATGTGCGTGTTTGCTTTTTTCTTCTGCAGCCCTTGACCAGATCAGATCCATTTTGGAAATCAACTCTTCTTTTGCTGGCTTCTGCTCAGCTTTTTGAAAATTTATCCTGCTGATGGATGAATGGATAGACAGACACAGTCCTGAGCCCCTTTTCATAATTTCTTTCCAACGGTCCATTGGATTGAAAAGAGTAAACAAAATGTGGCTGATTTAAGGACCTGATTCATTAAAGTTAACAGATTGACTCTTAAAGCAGGTATATCTTTTTGGAAATCTGAAAAAAGACAGACTGCTTTAATAAATAGCAATTAATGCTAACCTCAATTTATATGAGGTTTGAAAGGCTCTTTCCAAATTATTTTTGAACGATGCTGAAATATTTTTCGAGATTAGTATTGCAGATACTTCTTTCTGATACATATTCTGTTTTTCCTCCTCTTTTTGTTCATGTGAAATAAACAACCTGTTACAAACATAAATAATCCCACTTCAGCCATACATAAGTAACTTAACTAATTGCAATAATAGCAAGGTTCTTTAAGTTATATTATGTTCTTGTGACACCTCTACTTTGTGAGCTGTACTGGCTGGCAGTAAGCTACCAAGTGCTGATTATTACCTAAAAGCCCTTCATGGCATAAGGCCCAATAATTTGAATAACTATCTCCTGATTTCTGCCCAGCTGGTACAAGCCAGCAAGGCTGGCATACTCTTGATCCCTTTTATTAAACAGTGTCATCTACTGCATTGGGAAAAGGAAAGGTGCCTTTTCTGTCATAGCACCTGCCCCTGGAATGAAATGTCCCCTGAAATCCATGTGGCTCCCACCCTGATGGCATTCTGGAGGCCCTTAACACTCTAACTGTTCTCCTAGGCCTTGGTTTAGTGGGGATGGAGCCCCTTGTTGGATGTGTTTCGGATGTCTTTCTGCATTGTTTGACCAGATTCCCCATCTTGTTCATCTCTTTTGTACTGTATTTCTATCTTATTTTGTTATTTAGTGAGCTGCCCAGAGTCATTCTGGAGTTGGGTGGTGCCTAAATCAAATAAATTAATAACCTGACTTGTTAATTGTTACAAGAAAGATACTGCTGGATCCAACATACATACAGATAGTCCTTGCTTAACAACCATTCATTAAGCAACCGCTCGAAATTACAGGGGCACTGAAAAAATGGACTTATGACCTGTGCCTGAAGATATGGCCGTTGCAGTGCCCCTGCAGTCACATGACCAAAATTCGAGTACTTGGCAGCCCACCCACATTTACGACTGTAAGAGTGCTGCAATCCCCCACCCGCCATCTCCCCCCATCTATGTCCTTTTGGCTGTCCTGCACAGTGGCACTCAGTGGTGGCAGCACCGGGGCTGCAGCTGAAGTAGAGGCCCTAGGCCTTCAGCAGTCTCAGCCAGCTGCCACCATCCCTATGCCTCGACTTCAGCCCCAGTACTGCCACTGAGAAATGCTGCCTCAAGCCCCACACCGCTGGCCTTTGCCACTTCATGCCATTCTCCAAGCTGCACCTCTTGTTCCTTCTGCAAGCTGGCATTCCATTCCTTCCCCAAGCCAGCACCACTCATTCCTTCTGCAAGCCAGCATCCCATTCTTACAATCTTTTGGAAACCTTCTGGTTTTCCCCAGGTCTCGCAAGAATGGGACACGTGCCATTCCTTCTCCAAATCACAAAAGTTTCCCAAGGATTGTGAGAATGGCTGGCAGAAGAGAGATGCCAGCTTGGAGAAGGAATGGGACGCTGGCTTGCAGAAGGAACGAGAGGCACTGGCTTAGGGAAGGAATGAGAAGCGCAGCTTGGAAAATGTCGCGAGGTGGCAAAGGTCAGCAGTGTGGGGCTTGAGGAGGCATTTCTCAGTAGCAGCAGCAGCAGCAGTGCTGGGGCTGAAGTTGAGGCCTGGGGTAGTGGCAGCTGGCTGAGACTGTGAAGGCCTTGGGCCTCTACTTCAGCCCCAGCTCCTGGTGCTGCTGCCAATGTGTGAGACTCTGCAGGGTGGCCAAGAGGGCACAGATGGAGGGGAGATAGGCAGGTGGGGGGAATTGCAGCACCCCTGCAGTCATAAGTAATGATGGCAGCCAGGAGTGCTAGGATTATGGTTGCTAAGCAGTCACATGATGATTTGCTTAATGACCACATCTCTTATTAACCTAAATTCCTAATTTTGGTCATTAAGTGAGGACTATCTCTACATGCATACATATAAAAGACTTAACAAACCCATGGATTCAACTTGGACAGATAATCAGACATCACTCAATTACAAGAAAGACAAGTTTTGGAATATTCTCTTTAGTTTTCTGTACTACCTCATTGACAACTAACCCTGGTCTTTAAATTAGGGCAATTAAAAAGACAGAAGCTAAACTGATGTTTGTATATTGAATGTATGTACATACTGGATAATATGGAATTCAAAAGTATAATAATCAGTTAAGATTAATGACATTATTGTTACTACTTAGTCTCTTTATATACATATGAGGCATTGAGACAAGGAATGCATGAAGGATTTATTTGTGGTCATTAACTACCTGTTCTTTACACTGATGTGCAATTTTTGAAATATATAAGTTTATTACATAAATACATTTCTCAGTTATCTAAGGAAAAGCTTTTTTTTTTTTAACTAATATAATGTGCTATTAATAGCTAAGAATGAATTGGCAAATGGCGACACCAGGGACCACCATGACTGTAAGCTATAATGGCAAGTAAAAAAACTCCAGACTTCAGTAGTACTGGCAAGAAAACTTCATAACTCTGTTCATGGAGTCACCAGAAGTCATGCTCACTTCAAGAGCATTTTACTGTTAGGAAAGATTCATGTGGCTAACAATCATTCGTGGATAATTGTCAGAACATTTTCATAATAAATTCACACTATCGACTTTTTTGATTCTGTAAGAATCCCACTGTATGTGCTTCAAGTCTATCTTTAGTCTGTATGTGGTTCAAGTCTATTTTTACTCAGGCATTTTGTTTAATGACCATCCATACACTGATGCAGCATGATAATGATTACATGTTTAGCAAATAGGCAATTCTTGGTAGTATGTATGCTCTATGTACAATATCCCAGGTCCAATTATTGTCACATTGAGAGAGAACTGGAATGCCCCAGTCAATGTGGACAATAGTAAATTAGTTGAGCAAATGGACTTATCAGACAGGGCACTTCGCGTATTGCTTATTTGTCTGCCTCAAGTCTACTTGTAGTGATTTTTAACAGAATACTTCGGTATTATCAATCAGCTCTGAAAAGAAGACTGCTTTTGACCAATGGCAAAAAAGAGGCTTGTCCAAAAATCAAAGCTATTATCTGCTGGAAAAAATTGGTCAACCGAAGCTGACCTAAAACTACTTTATCTACTCGCAATACATAAAATAGTTTTATTGTCACCATTTGTCTACTGCTGGGGTGGGTGGGTGAACTTTTACTGTAAGGAGATTTATTCAGAATAAATTAGACTTCATTTCCAAGCTGCTTTATAATCTGTCTGGGCTGAGGTAGGAAATACATATTCCGGCATTCTCCAAGTCAATATAAAAATAGCTTTTAATCCTTTTACTTCATGGTGGAATGATAAGGATAACTATGGATTAGTTAGTTATTTGTATGAGCTCTGTAAATGAAAAGATTGCAACTTCAGACTCAGGCCACGAGGATAGTGAAAGCACTAGGAAAGTTCATTTAAGTGGAATAAGCCTGGGATAATGATGTTTCAAAACAAAGGTAGCAGAGGTGGAGAATTATTGGATACCAAAGGAGTTTAGGAGAAGTTGGAAATTTGGAAATAGTTGAGAAAGTCACTTATGAGTCAGTAGATTCAGTGGCTGTATGGAAGAATGCTTGCTTCCTGAGTGAAGATGGCCATGCTATTTGTATCTCGTCTCATTTTATCTATCTATCTATCTATCTATCTATCTATCTATCTATCTATCTATCTATCTATCTCTATCTCTATCTCTATATCTATATCTATATCTATATCTATATATATATATATATATATCTTAATCAGATACAACCTAAGGAAGTTCCATTTAGTATCCACTGAAATCAGTGAGAGTTTTCATATGTAACTAATCCCACTGATATGAGTTAGCCCTAAAAAAACAACTCTGTCTTAATTCAAGCCATATCTTTTATGTTCTTCCTTGAATGTTGATGGTTGTCTCTTCTGATTTTACAGTAAAGCTATAATAGATGAGGACCAACTGTCAGGTTCATGGCTGAACCTTCAGGACAAAGCAAACACTTTATTTTCAAATCACACTGTCTTCCCCATATTCTTCTGAAACAATTATTTTCAGTGTTCCTTTTGAACTATTTAAGTGTTTTATATAGGTTCAATTTTGGTTTTAAAAAATCAAAAGAAATTACATACCTGAATGCCAATATCTATGGATGTAAAAAATGTGGGAAGGAAAAATCATGTTAAAAGAAAAGGTTTTAATTATGTGGGAATTCTTTAATAGGAGCTTTAATAAATACATTTATACATATATTCAGCTTTCTATACTACATTCCCTTATATTTGGGACTGGCAAGCAAGTGAGAAATGTAAAAGTAGTGTTAGTACTTGCTATGCTATCATAGCATGAGCATTAAGCAAATGGAGCATTGCATATAAAAGAGCAAAGTGAATCTCAACATGATAATAGCTAACTTGCTTCCCCTAAAGCTTTTTGGCTCTTTCCTTTTCTTTCTTTTCTTTCTTTCTTTTTAAATAACAAGGGTTAATATAATAAATTATGTCTGTCTTCTGTGCCATGGAGACCCACATCAGCACTGAGAAATGGATATTCCAAGAGATGGCATGGCCTTGTGCCAGCTTCTGCAGCATGGAAGATGAACGGAGCTATTATTGAATGTATCCATAAGGCTGTAATGCTGATTACACTGATACCCTTCAAGATACTGAAGAGGTAACAGACATCTCACATTATTGATAAGATATCATTCCTTAGTGCTTTTATCCCTATGCTTTTGACATAAACAACAATATTCCCCTGCTCTTTCCCCCCAAATCCTGGCCCTTGTATGCACAGGTCAACTTCTATAGTCTCTTACAAAGATTTTCACAAAATCTTTTAATTTCCATATCTAGCATGTAGCTCATAAGGGAAAATTAGCACAATTGACGATGAAAAAGCAAAGCATGGTCGTCTTGAAAATTGTTGCCGTCAACATAGAGGATTAGTTTTTACTAAAGAGATGGGTAGTTAGAAGACTTGTCTTTTATCTTAGAAGAGAAGTGAAATTTAATGCAACAGAATAAGCTGCTCAAGTTAACATTGAGATGAGTGTTCTTAGGAGCAAGGATTATTGTATGTTCCCACTCTGAACATATTTGTTATTCTGCTCATGCTCTAAACTATTTAGATGTAGGACACTGCTCTTAGTCCCCTGAACTAAAACTATTATTAGTTCTGCCACTGTAGTTCATTCCCCTATGGGAAATCTTATGCAGAGTTTGTACCATCAGTAGGAAATTGCAGCTGAATATTTGAACAGGCCAGTTACATTCTCTCTGTGGAACACCATATATATTATTACATTGTGAGTTTAAATCATCGTTATAGTTTATTACAAATGAATGGTCTGCTAGAATGAAGTGTCATAGCTTCCTTCCTCAATGTTATTTGAGTTTACATGAATGTCTAAACCATATATTTTTCACAAGAGAGTGCTAGAAATAAATATGGATATGTTCTATGGTTTATCACTGCTCTTTCATGAATTCTTTTTCTATTCATCCTGTCGAAAAATGGAATTGTACAAAATAAATGGATTTTTATAGCACTAGAATTTAATATGTCCTGGTTATGCCATTCTGCTAACTCTCTTACACACATTCTCTCTCCTTTTGTTCAGATTCACTGCAAGTAAATTCCAAAAATCATCTATTTGCAGTCTTCATGAATGTGAAACTAAAAGTCAAAGGGGATGAGAATTAGTCATATAACAGTAAACATAGACTTATTTTCCTATATAAACATTGTTAGAATGAAATATTCTTGCCAGTGGACTTTTTTTTTTGGTCAGGTGGTTCTTACGTAGAACAAAACCTTTTTTTTTTTTTTGTCTACTATTTAAACATAATTTTCTTATAGTTAGATGCTTTCCCCCATCTGGGTTTTACCAGTTCTGCATACAGCATTTGTTCTGTTTCTTTTCTTTTCCCCATCCACTGCTTGGCTCCAAGTGAAAGAAAGTTGAATTGTAAATTTCTTTGAAATTCATGTTAGTTGCAGTTCACTTGTGGTAATGATTTCCAATTAGATATGAAGCACATTAGGTATAATTATTGTAGTTTGCAGCCTTACTACGAGCAGTATACCAGGAAAGTTGCTCCTTGTCTTTTCTTCTAAAAAATTATATAAGTACCTTATGTTCCTATGATCTCTTCTGAAATTAAAAAAAAAACTCTGATATAGGCTAATCCACAAAAATTGTTCTAATCGGGTCCTTGTTAACAAATGTCCAGTATTGCTTGTCTGTGATGCATGGGCTGCAAGCTCTTAGCACTTAAATATGGAAAGTAGATCTGCATTCCAAGGGGGTGGGGTGGGGTGGGGGGATGGAACTGTTAAGTATTAAATCAAGAATTAAATCCAATTTGTTTTCTTTCTGTTTTTCAGTCAGTTTGCTCTCAAGAAAATCTTTTTGTGGATAACAGGTAGACTTATGCCTATTTTATGTTAAATTTAGCAGCTATATTTATTTTTAATTTTTAACGGTGGGAAAATATCTTTTACAGAATATACAAGTGTCGCCTAAGCATTTTACTGGGAGATCTAAATGATTTCTCTCACTTAATTGCAATGGGGGACTGTTAACTTGTCATGCAAGGCAATACTACTAAAATGAGTAGGAGTTCACAAATGCATACCATCCATAATTCTAATCTTGATCCCTCTATAAATATTCAGCTTATGGTAGCTATTTTACCTTATTCCTTGATAGGATCATCTCTATGAGTATGTTGAATTTCAGAAGAAAAGCTAGATAAAATTTATCATAATTCAAGAACAGAAAGAAATTTGCCATCTTTTCTCAGATGCAAGACATTTCTTTATTTATGGAAAACATAAGTATTCCTTTATGATTTTATTATTAAAAATAATAAATGTCTTAATGTTATCAGAATGTATTCTTATGTCACATTACAGAATGATGCACTCTCTTATAAGGTTTTTATAGTCAACATGGTGTTCTAATATAAAAATAGCTTATTGAAAAGTAGATAAGAAAGAAACAAAAGGTGTTTATGGTCACTGAAATAAAGGTAGTCCTTTACATGTTACAAAACAGAAGTGATAAAATGTGGTTTTGATATCAAAAGTATCAGTGTATATATCCATTGTTGTTGTTTTTTATTTATTTCCTTTTTTCATCAGACTCTTGGATGACAGCATGTGCAATGAAACTGTCAAAAAAAGACAGCTCTTCAGGTATGCAGAGTGTCCTTAAATATAGATTTACAGTTTTATGTTGTGAGAACTTGTATTTTTTATTTTATTTAAATAGATCAAATTCATATTGAAAACAGAGAATGAAAAACAAAAGCAAACAAGTTATATATACACATATATGGAATCTTAAGAAGAAATACAAAAATATTTAATTTTGTAAATAAATATTATTTTAAACTTCTGTAAAGCAGGCTGTGATTAGGTGTGGGTGATTTTTATTTTTGCCAAAATTCAAACTTTTCTGACTCCAAGTCCTTTTTATCTCCATTTGCATTTAATTAAAAAAACACAACAACATGTTTGCATATTTTTATACATGTCTCTCTAGAGCACTTTTCCAACCTGGGCAACTTCTAAATGTGTTGAGTTTAACTCCCAGAATCTTCCAACCAGCATGATCATTGTGGAATATTTTGGAAGTTGATTCCAATATTTTTGCCAAGATTGGAAAATCCTACCATCAAATACGTTCTATTCTTTATGTATATAATTTTACAAGCAATTCTCAATAGTAAAACATAGTTTTACATATATTTTTCTCTAATATAAGTACTATTGAGTGTACTTTTCGTAATGTCCTATCCTTTTTGCTTACTTTTTACAACTTGTCTCAGCCAAACTAGGAAATATGTTCAATATAACTATATTTATCATGATTTTTTTTCTTTAAACAATGCAACCCTATCACTGAAATTGAGATTAAGAAACTGAATGTGACACAAGCAAAAGTGATAGATTTGTCTATCCTTCTGGCTGACTGCCCACAAATGGCTTGCTAAATATCCTGGTTTTATTGTTGCACTGCACGAACTAAGTAACTCACCGCCATCCCCAGGCACATACATACCCGGTTCAGTTGATCTAGCTGAGATTTTCTTTAGCCTAAGGTAAGGAAGAATGAAAGTTGATCTAAGAGTTTGGTGTTGAATGTCTTTGTGTCTTTGATGCTGTAGGGGTAACAGAGATAGCACAGGGAAGACATCTGGTAGTCGGCAAAGCAGCACAGATAATGAATTGAAATGGAGCGACCACCAGAGGCCATGGAGCAGCACGGACTCAGACAGTTCCAATCGCAATTTGAAGCCAGCAGTAACGAAGACAGCGAGTTTTGGTGGAATAACTGTTCTGACAAGAGGAGATAGCTCATCAAGTAACAGAAGTACCGGCAAACTGTCTAAAGCAGGTAGCTAGTATTTATTAGGTTTGGCAGATATTTCTGTACTGAGCATAAGCATTTGGCATGCAAGCCTATTTATAATAAATATTCAGTATTGAAAAAGAGTTGCTTAAGATCTTTCCCTTTCCATTCGCGTTTCAAACCCAGGGAAGTGGAATATGAGAGGAAGATCTTATATTCTGTTTAATCCAAGTTGTAAAGACTGTTTGGTCTTGTATGTTCTGGTGGTTTTACAAGTCATGATTCCCGCACCTACAGTTTGAATTCATTCTTCAGCCTTAGGCTGAGAAAGGATGTGCATGCATGAATGTCTGTTCAAGAGCACGCCTTTCCTCAACCAGGAATTACGCTAATGCTTCGGTTTATGACACTCTTATTTCCCAGAATTCCAGCTTCTATAATAGTGCAGGTAGAAATTCAGAAGGTCTGGATTGGTTTCTCAGCCTTATCAAAGATCAGAGATCAGATCTATTGTGTCTTCCTCCACATGAGGATGAATAGTTAAGTAAAAAACCAGATTTTTAAAATGAAAGCTGGGAATCTAACAATCATTTGTCATTAGCTGGGTGCATTATAAAGACAGGAAATTAGACATTCTTCAACACTTTTCCTATAAATAGATAGGTGATGATAAGCAGGTCCACACATTCATCTATTCTTGCTGCTAAACTGAAGAAAAAAAAAACAGCCTTTCAGGTTGTAGTTAATAGCCTTTCTCTTTATTTTCGCTAGCATTTTTTCCAATTTAAATTTCATGAATAAAATAAGCTTGTTTTAAAGGGTTAGAAAACAAATAGTTCAGAGTAGAAACCATGTTAAATGTTTATAGAGAAACTGTCTGAATCATTGGCTGTTAAGACTTCAAAACAAAGGTTCTTGGAGAAAGAAGAAAATCCCTCTTCCTTCCTGAAGTGGTTTAGAAAGAAAGTCTAATATTGCTCACTCTGCGCTTCCTTCTTTACGCGATATGAAGCCAGTTTACCTTGGTGAGCAAACTTTCCACCTCAAAAGCAAAATCCTCTCTGCTCCATGTGCTGCTCAGGTCTTTCTGGATTAGCTCTAATAATTCACTTCAGATGATCAAGAGTTTCCTGCTTCTGTTAATTGCAGAAAAAAGGATAAAGAGGGCTTTAGCATCAGTGGATAGGAGACTGTAGGCAACAGGGAAGGGAGACAAGGACTATATGCACTGGCAGAGATAGAACAAGAGTTTAGAGAGAAAGAAGTGGCAGGGAACAAAGAGATTAGCAGATTGAAGCCCCAAAGGGAAAATTGGCTACAAAGGAAGGCAAGAAAGGATGATTTTACAGAGGGGAAAGGGGGGCAAATTGGAAGCCACAAGAATCAGGAGCAGCAGAGCAAGGGTAGAAACAAAAGGGTGACTTTATATAAGGTAAAGGCAGTGAAGAAACATGCAGTTTGAAGCTACAAAGAGGCAAAATAAGGAAAGGAAGGAAGCAGCAGTGTGATGAATGAAACATTTTAAAAGAGCATTGAAGAGGGGAATAGGGAAGGTGACAGTAGCAGTTTTATGTTGCAAGAGGAAAAGAAAGAGGAAAAACAGTAAACACCGAGAAACATACTTACATTTTAAGTTGTAATTGTGATTTGGAATTAGCCAAAGGAAAAGTGGAGAGGAGCAAATGGCATTAGCAGCAGCTGGAGCAGCTACAAATCTTTATATTTTTCCCCAAATCCGTCTTTTTCTTAATCTGTAAATGCACTTCCATGTTCGCTTTGTAGTGGGGCTTCACATGTTCAAATGCTGTAATTATTCTGCATGAAAGGGATTTTGTTTTCACTGATAAGTAGTGTCCTCTTTTATACACAGTTTGCCCCAACCAAAATGGAATGTTCTTGCTGTACAGTTGTGATACTTTTGATTGTTATGTCAATAAATTTGTGCATGGGGAGAAAGTAAATGAAGGAGGGAGTACATGAACAGATCTGAGACTTATGCATACAGCATTAAATCTTGTTCTTATTCAACTTATAGACTAGTAAAGACAAATAGTAGTAAAGACAAACAGCAGAAGAATATAAACAGATCTGCTTACATTTTTTCTCTGGCTCTTCACTAGTTCAGAACAGTTTATATATAGTTTGGGTTATACTTTTCTTCTCTACAGCTTTGAATGATTTCTAAAACCAATTAAAATATTCACTTTGCTATGGTTTTCAGGAGCATCTCTATCTGCCTTAGGGTCACCGAAATCTGGACTTAATACAGTAAACATATAGCTGTAAAATTGTGTTTGGGGAATTGGACTAAATATGTAATAGTTGGGATATGAATATATATTCTATCATGGCCTAGTTAATAAACATTTCCTTTAATTTAAGATTAATACATGAAAATACAAGTAATACTAGGGAGCTATGGGGAACAGTGGTTTCTTGTGTAAAAAAATCAGTGACGCAGCTCCAAAATTCCAGCTAATAGTAAAAACATATTCTCTCTATTCCATTCTGAAAATGAAAAATGAAATCATTATATAAATACCAGATATCAATGAGCCTATCTGGGACAAGGACTGGTTGTTAAAGCTTCTAGATAAGAGTTGCAATTGGGCAGAAAAGATGCAGGCTCAAATTTTCACTTAACCATGAAGTTCACTGGGTGACAACCACACAGCCCGGAAGACCCACACCAGCCATTCACTGGGTGAATTTGAGCCAGTCACTTTTTCTCAATCCAGTCCTACCGCAGGGCTGGCTCCATGCATGCATCCCAGTGCCAGCATCTGAAAAGACAGCATCAAAAGTGTGTTCTGCCAAGAGATTGCTGGACCTGGCACAACTACTTAGGAATAATGTACTCAGCTGGGGTCAAAGGTTGCTGGTAACATGCTCTCAGTAAGATTATTGAAACAACACTGATTTATGAATGCCTCTGTGGATTTCAATTATAGAACTGAATATTTGGCTCAGTTTGGATCTACTGGTTTTTGCAAATCATAGTTTATTGGTTTGGATGAAACTCACCGGCTATGGCTTGCTGATTAACCAGGGAAATATTTAACTGTCATATTCAGAGTAGAAGGGGAATGACATGGAACAACAGGTGTATTGTTCTTGATGTTTAGGCATGTAACACTAAATCCGAAGGCTATCAAATCAATGTACGAACTTCAAACAATAACGAACAATGCTTGTTTTAATTTGTTATAATTTCATGTGATTTTATTGCTTGTATTCTGTTTTGTAATTAAGCTTTAGAAAAATTTCTAATAGTGAAAAGAAGGCAGTAAATTTTCTAAATAAATTTACTTATTTCATATAGCATATCCCTTATCTGAAAGAATCTCAAGACTCTGTACAAAAATCAGCAACTTTAAAAATTTACTACAATCAAAAACCTAAAATCTAATTATACTAAAAATGCAATTATATTTTAAAGTATTTAAGGAATTATTTTAAACCATTAACAGGGTGTACTAAATGCATTATTAAATTTATAATAACTTAGAATCTAAATTAAGATGTATTGACCTGAAAGCAATGTAAACTTGTACACTGTTGATATTAAAACCAATTCAGCAGATGTATCATGTTTCTTTGAGGCCTAGAATAATGTAATAATATTTGCTTTATACCTTCACATAATCTTCAGTCATTTTCAGATCACTTCTCTTGACATAGTTAAAGCTGGAACAGTGAAATTAAAATATCCTGTTTGTTTCATAGCTTAGGTAGATGGGTGTGTATTTCCTCTTTTCATCCATAATTTTGAAAGATTGTCAAGATTCTGGAAATGAAAAAAGCTGTAGAAACTCGGGGGAGGGGGAGACAAGATTGGTTGTCAAAATAAACATATAGCTTTCAGGCTGATTGAAGAAGAGTCAATGAGTCAGGCTGATTGAGGAAAAATCCCAGAAATGACTGCTGGGTGATAAGAATAACTATTCAGAATTTTTTAGAAAATACATTCTCTTCAACCTGTTCTTTTAAGTTCCCATAAAGCCAATTACACCCATAAATGTTAACATATATTTTTCAAGTTATATAGAAACTATTCTAGACTCTAAGTTCATTTCTCAGAAGTATTAATTTGTAATTTTTCCTAAAAGGAGTTAAAATGATCCTTGGTGGAAAGGTACAGCTGTGATATTGAATGAAACTTACCTATGTAGAGAAAAGAAATCACTGAATACCGAATCCTAGCCATTGTTGGAAAAAGAATGCTGGAGTAGACTGGACTGGGTCTGATCCATCAAGTACATTAGTCTATTCTTATGGGAGTCAGGTTCAATATTTTCAGTAAACTGTAAGTGACCAGTGGCTGAGAATCAGACTATAAGTGTAGAACCTCTTGATTTCTCTGATTAAGGACAGAATTGCTGCAAGAAAGTAGATAATTAAATTTAAATACCTATACAAATATACCCAACATAGGTTGTTAGACTGTCCAAGTAGATTTATACAATGAATGATAAATGCCCCAATCTGCATTTGGAATACCAATGCACAATAAATGCATCTTATAATTCTAATCATTATATAGAGAGCAAAACAATGTGTTTCAAACTATTTCAAGCATCAGACTTCCAAAACTTCCTATTTTGAGTGTGAAATTGCTGCTATGAATGCAAAATAGGCTGTTTGGAGCCTGTTCTATGTGTATTGAGCTAAAAACACTGTTGCAACACTTTCAGGATGCACAAAACAGTAATTTTGCACTCAAGGTATTTTGAAAAGTTTCCTGTTCAAAACTGTTTGAAACGATAATTTGGAAACCACAAAGCAAACGTTCTTTGATTAGTTTCTTTTTATCAAAATACCACTGTGGAAAATAGTAAATTTCATCTATAATTGTTTTTGAAAATATTAGAGTTTTAAATTGATGTTGAACTAGAAGAGATATATTCAATCATATTTAAAAAGAAAATTGGGGTAGAGGCGTTTTTCCAGGTTACAATCCCACGGGTGCCTTTAGCAAATGGATATTATCTTCAAATGGCAACTTAGTCACAGTGCCTTCATGATGCAAATCTGAACCTTATGTACTAATTTCTGACATGATGCATATTTTGTCACTTGCTCCTCTTCCATGTAGATGTCCATGTATATACTTGGAGTTTGGTCCTTAAAAATCTGCCTCCAAATGGAGAGACTTATGTAAAAAATTGTAAAATTACAAGAGCAGTTTGATATGTTTTAACCTTCTCCCTCAGTAGTTCTTTCTTAGGAAATTGGATGAATGAGTGTGGGAAATCTTATTTGTCCTTTAAAATTTAACATGGTAATCAGCAGACATTACATTTTGGCACAAAGAGCATAACTAGCATCTAGGTTGAACTGCACTAAGTTAGAAAAATTAGCCTAAAGCCATCAATAATTTCTTTTGTCATCCTATGTATTTGTATTTATTTGTTACCATTACTTATATCCCAGCTGACAAGGGAAATAAGGCATTGTACAGATACCCACACCATGAATATGATATATAGAGAGAGAGGCATTGAAACCTGTTTGATGTTGACAGGCTTTGTATCAATCAAATTATTTTTATTACACCTTCTGTACCCCAGTCAATATTATAAATAGCATATACTAAATTCACCACACTAAATTGGGTATGTCTCCGTAGTTTGTGGACTGGGACTGTCTGTAGTCCCCTGAACTACTGTACTGTTTTGCATATTCCCAACCTTCTAAACATCATGGCGCTAAAGTTTTGCAGCAGGTTACCAAATCAATGATAACAAATCTCCCCTGCATTCAAAAAAGAAGAAAAAAAATATATAAACTTTTAAATTGCTTTAACAAAGAAAAAAAAAGTTTTTCTTTTAAAAAAAAAAACAGTAACATACAACTAGGTGACAATCTGGCCTTATCAAATCATGATGTTATGATGCTATGGCTCTGCCCACTGTAGTACTAAGATGTGAAAAAGAAATGCTGCCCATGTCCATTGAAAAGTTCTCCACTGTTACCCTAAATGTTCTGAAGTAATCTACATATTTATTTCTAAAATGTTGGTCTATGAAGCAATCAACAAAAAATAGAACTCCAAAATATTTGATATGCCAATATTCACTCATTGGATTAACTGAACAATATATTTTTATTAAGAGTTTTTATTAAGACTTTTGATTATAATAGTAAAATCTAATACAAACTAAACTTAAAAACAAGATAATAGAATGAAAGTAAAAAAGTGCAAGGAAGAAAGAAAAACAGAGAAGAAAGAGAAAAGTAAGAATATAATGAAGAGAAAAGAAATATGTAAAGAAGTTACTTCCAACCTTCATCACAAGTATAAACAAATTTAGAGATTCTTCACCCCTTCTAAGGTTACAAACAATTATCTCTTCATCCCATGTCCCATCCCTTATCTATAAACAAATCCATAAAACATCTTTTCAGTCCTGGTGTCAGCAGAAAGTCCATAAAGGGTTGCCAGAAGTAACAACATACCTTGTTTTAACCTTGGTCACATAAACAACTTTATATTCCTTCCTTTTACTTCTAACAGACTTAATCTTTAGTTCATTCAAACATTGTCATAGGATTTGATTTCTCTTCAATTCTTCTTTATCGCATTGCACAGAGTTCTCCAGGTCTTTAACAAACCACTTTTGTAAATCCAATAAGAAAAAATTATCCAGGTCACTTTCTTGGTTTATCATTTATATTTCCCTTTTGTTTTTTAAAACATCAGCCAGTTTCCTTTTCCAAGTTGTTGTTTTGACCTGTCATTTGTAAATCCACTTTCAGTGCCATCTCTATCTTGTCAGATAAAATTTGTTCCACATCTGTCATATCTTCAATAGCATCTTTTGATCGTATTCTATCCATAGAGGCAGACATCATGACTGACACTGTTGATATTGTGGCTGTTAATTTCTGGCACCATTCTTCAAAAGTCTCCTTTAATATTTTCAATTTGATAATGTTTTGCATCATTTTGTAGGTCCCAGTTAATAACACAAAAGTTAGGCTTGTGGTTTTTTTCCTCTGCCTAGAATCTTTAGTCCCCTCTAGTGTTCAGTTTTTAAAATCGTAAAATTACTTATCTTTGTTATGTCTTGCAAAAATAAAAAAAGAGGTCTATTTCCCACGAGAAAATAATTTGTTCTTTATCATTCCAAAATCTTATTGAAAACATTTCTATATTCCAAATTTATCTGGACCCTTAGTCTGCTTATAACTTTCTAAAATCAAAATCTTAGTTGGTTTTTTGCTGTTCATTTCAAATTCTTTAAATTCTTAAGCTTATGATTAATTTTTTCTTTTATTCAAGATTGAAGGCAAAGTCATCCAGCATTTTCAAACATATGGTTCCAAATGTCTCTAATAGCTTAAAAGTAGTTAATAAGCAATTTCCAAAAGTGATTAGAAAATGAGGTTAGTGAACTTAGTGTCCTTTAAAAGGTGCCAACTATGGTTGCAAACAAGTTGGCTATTTCTGTCATCTCCCAGCACTTACATCCATGGGAGACTGCTGTCCTGCAGTCTCCCTGTGGAATGCAGCTGTCTGGACCTCATGTGGGCAATCTCCCATCCTTTCCTTGTCTAGAGATGTTCCAAGGGACCGGTCTACTCACAAGTTCCTTGATCTTTGCTGTGGTCGTCTCTTTGGTCCATCATTCCTCCCACAGACGCCCGGGTTAACTGAACAATTCTAAACATAATACTTATTCTGTCATTGTTCTTAACTGTTTATCACATATTATGGTTCTATCAAAGACAAAAAAAACCCTATTTTAATTTAAAAGCATAGCTTGTCTCTTGCCTGTAACATACTATCTGTTGCTTATACATTGTGAACTATAATGGATATAGAGAGCTGCATTATTAAAACTGTAAATCAATACTAAGGCTGGAAGGAGATTAATAATTTAAGAAATCACTAGAGCTACAATCCTGTAATTTATGACATCAAAGTGTTCAATTAAGATTATGTAATGTAATGCACCAGTAGAATTACAGTACTGGGATTTTGGAAAAATCAACATGTGGATTTTCCATTTCTTTGTTAGCAGTACCCCATATCTTAAAATATTTGGACATTGTTTTACTATACTTACATGAGTCTAAGTCTAAGTCTACCTATTACTGAATGAATATTGCTAGTGTTGTAGTAAAGTGTCAGAGGTTTGTTTTTTAACTTGGAAACGTAAAGTAGATTCTGGAAAACAAGGGGGCTCCTTTAATAAATTGCAGACAAATGCTGCATTTGTACTCCCACACTTTCTGAAGTACCTCTTCCAATCCGAACACAAACTATTCCACAGCCCTAGTTATTTGTGTGGTTGATTATTTAATGGATGACATTCAGAAATCAAATAAGAGTGCATAGGATAGTTCTTGATGAACTGAAAACAGAATCTGACATGAGTATCAAACCAGCACAGAAGGCATGAAACAAGTTTTAGTTTGCATGGAAAGGAATTCGCAAGATATAATAGAAGTAGAAGGAAGATACATAGTAAGTGTGGAACATAATGAATATTTCAGGATTAAACCTTTATGTTTTGTTCATTTTAATTATAGCCTTTGAACAGAAAGAAATATTAAAATAGGTGAAAAAGTATGTCAGTAATTGAATTTCAAAATCTGTACTTTTTAAATCTATGTGTGTGAACATGTGGAAAGTAATAAACAGTAAAAAATGTTTAGAGGCAATTATTATAATTAATTATTTAACTAAAGAATCAGTTCAATAATTGTTGAATTATTATCTTCCTTTTAATTAGTTGTTACATTAATAGATCTATTATTAAATGTATTTCTATATTACCAAAAGTTAATAAGTGCTTACTGGTAGTCCCCACTTGGCAACCACAATTGGGACTCCATCAGTAAGTGCCATAGTCACTAAACAGAAGACCCTGATGGGCTTACAACCTCACTTCCCCTTTGGTCATTAAGTGAGTCATCATTGTGACTGCAATTTAGAATTTTACTTCTACCTCTATTAAGTCTGCTTGTCGCAAGGCAGTTGCAAAGCGTACAGATGTTGATCCTGTGACTGCAGGATGCTGCAACAAGCATAAATGCAAGGATTGGTTGCAAAGCTATCTTTTTACACTGTTGTAACTTTGAATGGTTGCCAAATGAGGCAGTTGGTGAGGACTACCTGTATTAGATAAGAAAGGAAGTTTGAAATCTTAAGATCTGAAAAAAAACAAAAACTAATATTTGTTCTTAGAAAGAAAACTCTCATCTCACATTTCTTTTTTGTGCTATGTTATGTATTTAAAAAGCATTAACAAATTGGCCTCAAAAAATGGAATTCTTTTCATAATCATCAAACTAGTAAATGTTTGTTTCAATGTATTATTCACTAAAACTTTAATTGATTAACCTGCAATATTAACTAATATACATTTTCAGTCCTAGGTATAGCCCTACTTCCAAATGAAATTATTGGACAAGTTAAATTGGAATGTATTCAAGCATGAACTGGTTAAATAAAATGTAACACCATTCTACCAAGACACTGTTTTAAAGTTAGCTCTGATTTGTATATATTTATTTAGTTGTTCACCTTGTGTAGGTAGGTTGTGTTATACCCATTGTTCTACCTTTTCTTTGTTTTTACTCCTGTTGGATAAAGTATGGGTGCTGCTGACTCCAACAACAATGACCTTTCTAAATTGTTTTAATAAGTGTCAAATCTTAAGATGTTTGTACCACCCCAGTTAACCCTACGCTTAGCATTCATAAAATTTGAGGGTGAGGGAACTGTGGATGAGGGTACATGTATTGTATCTGTCATGTAGAAGTTGTAGGCTGTGTTCTCTCCATGAGTGCCCTGAAAATAAATTCTTGTAATAAAAAGTGAAAATTTGTTTTATAGGTTCAGAGTCTTCCAGCAGCGCTGGGTCCTCAGGATCTCTGTCCCGAACACATCAGCCTGTCCCTGGAGTTACAGCCACATCTTCAAATAGTATATCCTATACAGAGAATGGGATAGGTGGTCAGGGGGTACCAAGCAACACCAGCTATATCATACTTCCACTTGAAGCTGCAGGGATACCGCCAGGAAGTATTCTGCTCAATCCACACACAGGTCAGCCTGATTGTCTTTCTCATTCTTCCTGTTACTTTTAACAAATCATGGCCCTTTAAAAAAAGTGTGCTGACAATTATTACAGTTTTTAAGCGATGGATACCAGTTATTGTTAAAACACTTATAGCAATACCCAGTATAGCATGCATCAAAGTTATCAGTGCAACCAACCTTTAAAATAAATATATTTTTAATTGTAATTCATTTTTAAAAAATTAAAAAGGAGTAGCAACTGAAATAGTTAATTAAGGCAAATAACACCAAGCATGCGTCAGCCAAGGGTCTGACAAAATGTAATTGGACATCATAATGGTTGATGAGCCAGTAATAGAGCAAAATCGTCTAATTTCTCTACCAGCAGGTTTGGTAGAATTTTTTTAAAATGTATCTAGTTCAAATATTTGCTATTTAATATTGTAAAGACAATGAAGACTTCTTATGAAAAGAACCAATTATATTCAATAGTAGGAATCCACATATGTCCAAAAATGCATTATAGAATGCTGTACTGAACCACCTGAACACCCAAATGGGACCATACTCTCTTAGAGAGGGCTGGACAACTCATGTTCATCCAGTAGCCGTAATTAAATAACCCTAAACTGCATGTAAGGGATGCTGGGAGCCATAATTCAGGAACATCTGGAGAGTGAAAGATGTCCCACCCTCTGTCAAGAGAAGACCAATATACTGATTGAGCTACATAAAACATTGCAAAAGCATTCATCAGGGTTATTTAAATAATTTGAACCTGTGTCTGTTTGTACTTCTAGTGGAGTTTTACTGCTAGTCTTGTGTTACCTTTTGTCCACATTTTCATCCAGGAGGGGATGTTCTGTGCACCCTCCCCCAATGTGTTATAAAGTAGGGATAGGCACAGAAAGTCCTCTGTATACCAGCTCCCTCCCTTTGGAATAAGCTGCCCCCTGTAATTCGTAGGCCTCCACATTCTTGTCATTTCAGAAGATCATAAAGATCTGGCTTTTTAATAGGGTATTGGAGTATAGAATGATGGCACAGGTCACTTATATCCCACAAAGGTTTTCTTTTGATGCTTGTTCTTTATGCTATGTTATATTGATGTGGATGTTTACATTATTTTGTTGTATGTATATAAAGTGCCTGGAATCTTAGGAGCAACATAGGTAATGCATTTTAGTAAATAAGTGAATCCTGCAGAGGAGTAAGCATTATGAATTTAAAATGTTATTTAGGTTCTATAATTTATTTATTTCACTAATGGAAAACAAATCCTTTGTTACTTATTACTATTCCCTATCTCTCCTCACTTGGATGTTCACAGGAGCATAAGGATTAAAAACCTGAAATGTGCTTATTTCTCAAGTTGTACAATAGTGTACAACAAACTATATTATTGCCTAAAGCAAGAAGTGGTTGCATAATGTTTGTTCCTCTGCATTGATGGTCAGGTGAAACTAGGGTGGGAATTATTTTAATTTTGATTAAATATATCTTAAGAAAAAAGTTGACTAATGATTGATGAACAGACATTAAGCTTACATGAAAAAAGGATGACCTGATTACCTTTAAATTAGAATGTTGCCAGCAAATAGAATCTTGTATACTTTTATGTTTAATGGAGCATGTCGATTAATGCATGAGGAAACAAAATATGCAGTTTGATGTTGTCATTTAGGAGTTACTGTGTTTTATGAAGTTGTATTTAAAAGTATGTTAAATGCTTATTTTTTTTCAGGTCAACCATTTGTAAACCCTGATGGTACACCTGCTATATATCACCCTCCAGCTGGTCAGCAGCCTGTTAGAAGCCAGATAGTTGGACAGTCTCAACAACCACCTTCATCCCAACAACCTGCCCAACAACCACAGCAACAAATGACAAGTCATCTTATCACACAGGTATGAATGATCAATAGAAGGAGCTTCTGACTTACATAATTCACTAGGATCAGTATCAGTCATTGTTGCCTCCAGTGAGTCCAACAAAAAAAAACTGAACACTCCCTGGGGGCAGTAGAATTTTTCAGAACAATATTGAAATTGCACATGACAGAAAATGTGCATCCCTATTACTTTCCTACTTTGCCAACAGTGTAAAGGTAAACTTGCATACTGAAGGAGCTGTCAGTGGAAAAATTAAGTTGTAGAACTAGTTATAGTAGATGCTTAGTAGATCAGAAAATATTAAAATCTACCTATTTATTTCTACTAAACAAAGATTATTATTACTATTTTGGTTATTACATGTGGATTAAAGTTATAACAACCAACATTGTTTTAATTGGATCTTTGGTTATGGTGATCTCAGTGAGTCATCTGTTTAATTGTTCTAACCTTTATCCAGAGCAAACCCCTTTTCAAAGAACTTAAGTAAATTTAAGATTTTGCAAGGCATCCTGGGAACCTATTGAAAATATAAGGCTCAGTGGTGTTCTGGTTTACACTCTAGCCAAGAATTATAGGCCCATTTTTCATAAGCCCAGTTCTAAAGTTTGCTGTATCATTAGCAAATGCTTTATCAATACTAAATGGGAAATTTCCAGTTTAGTTTATACCTAGCACTCCTGTTCAACCCCTATATCCAGATCAGAGCAAGCACATACACCACAAAGTTCAGCTTGCAAAAAAAATATAGCTTGATGTTTACTTATTAAACATCAGCAAACATCAAAAACAGTTAACTGGCAAAGGGAGAAAAAGACAAGCAAAAAGCAGGGAAAGAGAGGGGGTTAAACAACAGACAAAAATGTATTGTCGAAGGCTTTCAAGACCACGGCCACACAGCCCGGAAGACCCACACCAGCCAACAGACAAAAATGTCATGATCTATAGTTATCTATATCAAAAGGCACAAAACATTTCAGAGCCTGGGAGCAATACTGTGAGTAATTAGCATGAACAATCCCAAAGATAATGGCCTTTGGTTATTCCAGCTTTAACCATTTTCTGTACATAAGACTAGCAGAATAGAGATGAAAAGTTAGAATACCAGGTGGTCCCTCCTCTATTTTGCACCATAAAGGGAACAATTTGGGGAATGGGAATGATATGTCCAAGACTAAAGCCAGACTGTTTTACAAACCCAGTGGCTGCATCCAAGTTACCAAGAGTCAGCTTGACTGACCTTTACCTGTATTCCAACATAGCTTTACAGATCCTTCTGCTACGATCGTTTTACGATTATTCCTGAAGCACTATATCTTTTTATACATTCTGAAAGTCAAAATCAAGTGGGCATTTTGCCAGTGGATTTAATAAAAATGAAACTGCAGGCATGCAAGAGGAAAATCAAGTCTTGAAACAAACATATCTTGCTTATTGTCAGGAGAGGCATGTGTCATCTGAATGTCCAGGTTATTGTTTGGAGTGTGATACAAATTAAAAAATGTGTATCTTACTCTAGCTGCAATAATTGAATCTCTCTCCCTTTTTCTGTTCTCTTTCCTCAGCCTATTTCAGCTCTCCAGCCTTCTTCCCAATCAGTGCCGTACCCAGCCGTTTCCTACCCTCCCCAACATCTTCTAGCAGTTTCTCCAACACAGCAGTTTCCTGTGGTATTATAGATTTTTATAACTTTTTTACATAGTTGTATTGCATTGTCTGGGGCTACCTCCTCTTTGGATTGTATTGTTATCCAGATAATAGGATATATTATCTCCATGCATTTCTCACCTTGCTCATTAACCATGGAACTGCTCCTCAGTTAGACCCATACAGTCTGCCCCAAAAGTATTTTTGAAAATGGCACAAAATTTCAAGCAATATGTGTTTATGTTCCATCTCAGCTTAATCAGCGACAAGGCAAATGCTCTTATTTTTGCCAATTAATCCTATGAGTTCACTTTATTCTCTGTGTAGAATATACATAAAGCTCTAATGAGAGCAGGTTTGTTGTAGTGGCTAAGGTATCAAGCTAGAAACCAGGAGACAGGGAGTTCTAGTTCTCCCTTAGGCACAAAGCGAGCTGGGTGACTTTGGGCCAGTCCCTTCTCTCAGCCTGAGGAAGAAGAAGGCAAGAGCAAACCACTTTCAAAAAATACTGCCAGGAAAGCTGCAGGGAGCAGTTGCCAGGAGTAAAAAATGACTTGAAGGCACATTTAAAAAAAAAAAAAGTTCTAAAGATATATTACCGCTAAAGTATCAAATGTCTTCATCAGTTGCATTTTTTTTTTGTTTTGTCTTCTGGAGCAATTCTTTGTGTCTTTTGAATACATAGTCATAGATTGAGTGCTTGTTTTTTCCACTGGTTTCAGTAAGATTTCTTTAACATTGAGTCATCATTGTACAAACATTTTTAGGGATCCATTTAAAACAAAAACCATAGAAGGACAGTCATGGATTATGTTGCAGGCAGGCAACCATGAAGCACAACTTGGAATAATGGAGGAGAATCCACATATACCTTGCTCAGCCTATACAGCACAGTTTTAGGAACTGTACCTCCTTGGATTCTTCAACAGTTTTGCATCCCAATCAACTGTTGAAATTTTCTTAAGCCAAAAGGACCTCAGTGCTGCCCATTTCAGTAGCCAGGACTACTGATCCTTATGCAGAAGCCAGAGAACAGGTGAAGAAATGTAGATAAGGACAGATGACAAAAGCTATTTCTCACTGTTGTAAGCACTCCTCAAGAATTAAGTGGTACCTCCTTGCACACATGAATACAACACATACAAGCCAAAACACATAGAGCATTCCCTGTATAAGCATATGTGTGTCAGCCTGCTGTCAAGTTCATTTTTCTAACTCTGATATGATTGGACCAGGCAGCCTGATGAGCTTTTTATAGTCTAGCATAGGTACTCTAGTCAAGCAGTTGCTCAAGGGAAAAATGGGAAAGGATGTAAATGTCACAGAGGAAGAAGTTGGGGAAACATTAAGGCAGAAGCGATTCTCATGATGTTATGCCTTGTGACATTGGGCCCCATCTGAAAAACTGCCAATGGGCAGCTAACTTTGACATGTAGTTTGAGGATCACTATTAAATGACTACAGATGATAGCTGACATTTTAATAGGCTAGATAAGAGGGCATATGGTCTTTTCCCTTTCTTTTTATTTCCTTTTCTCCCATCATTTTCTACCCTTTAATAGGTATTCTAAAGCATTGATCTTTTATTCTAGTCTTTAAAGAAAAATAGAAGCAAAACTGAATATCCCTTGAAAGTTCAAAATGAAGACTACAACAGGACATTCTTTTAGAATTCTATTTATTTATGGGCAATGCACAATAGAAGTTTTTCTTAGCAATATTAATATTTTACTTCATTGAGAATTACTTTGAGTAATTTCTAGATGAAGCCTTTCATCTGGATTTCTTTAGGAGAACCAATAGATTTTTCTCAGGGAATGGAGAACTCCCTTAAAACCTTGAGTGAGGTAATCAGACATATTGGACTCTATAGGATTTTTGTATAGCTATGCCAAAAATATACTAGGTAGTATTTTTTTTAATATAAGATGTTTTTATCTTCTGAATGGCTAGAAAAATGCTTCTGTGGTCTACAGATATATAGGTATCATTAGATCAGTTCCAAAAAGGAAGGGCCCACCAATTGTTACCAAGGCTAATGTAGAATTCACTGTTTAAGTTTCTTGAAGTTTAGATTTTTATAATGTTAAATTTGGCTTGGGGTTTTTTTGGGGGGGGTTCATTGAATTGTTTTTGTAGAGTATATGTGCTTAAATTTCTGCTTCTTGTAGCTGCTCGTTTGAATCCATTTTTTTGTCTTGTTTTGTTTTCCAAATATCCTCTGCAGTGTTCTTTGTTGATCATTCTCATCTGACTTTTCCTTACAGCGAGATGACATCACAACACAGTTTAGCCAGATAAGCTTAAGCCGTCAGTCATCAGGAGACAATCCCGATTCACCTTCTGGTCCTGTCTATCCATCACCTATTATACAACAGACTCCCACACAGACTGGTTATGTCATTGCACCCCCAAGCCAGCAACTTCCTGCTGGAGGTTTTACAGGTTCTGGTCCACCAGTATCCTCTCAAGTACACCCACCACCACCACCCCAGGGATATGTACAACAACCACCATCTGCTCAGGTGAGCATCTATTTCTGATTGTTTTCTGTCTTACTCTTTTTTTTATTTTGGCGTCAATTTGGTAACATTTTAGCAACATAAGCTTGAGTAAAATAATAGTGAAGCAACAATTTTAGAAATGCAATAACACTACTGCATGAACTTATCAGCAGTGAAATATTCATGAGGTCTGTTAATGGGATAGTAGAGGTTTCTGCGTGAAAAAACACAACTATCCAATAAACATTATTATGAGAAGACTGGCCTCTGTCCTCTTATTGCTTTGTATATCTGTCATTTATTTAACACAAGTGCATTAGTTAAGTGTACAGGTTGCTCTTAGAGTTTCTCTTTTATTGCAGCAATTATTCTCACCACTTTGGATATCTGCTATCGCTCATTCTTTTAGCATGACATACAGATTTATATGTGTGAATGGATCGATAATTGATTAATCACCTTTTACCTTAATGGAGGAATCCACACATTCAGCTGCTGAATATAGGGATGAGAGGTCAAATGATCTATACTCATAATTCATCCGTTAAAATTAACGCAGGAAATGTATTGCTGTGTTTCAGGATATATCTGCGCATGATTATTATTTCAGAGGAAAGTAGATCGTGCATCTGTGGTTCCCTTTTTTATGGTGTGTGGAGACCAATCTGCCACATTGCCTCTGGTGGTAGTAATAGTCATGAATCATATTTAATTGATTGGAAATACATAGGGCATGGCAGATCTGTAATGTGTACTGTCTTCCTATAAACTGATTAAGCTTTACTGTCTCCAGCAAACATCCGAGGCTGCCTCTCGAACATCGCAACAGAATAAGGAATTTGATTATTGACCAGAAGCCAAGTTTTCTAGATAAATTTTACCAAATACTTTTCTATTAAAAAGCTATAGTTCAAAATATAACATTCTTGTACAGTAGTTTGAGCTTCTTTACTACTTGCCTTATCTTCTACATTCATTTTTGCCTCCTAATGGGTTTAAAGCAAGTCTTTTCCATGATTGTATTTGTGTCAATTATTTCTTATGAATAGGAGAGCAGTGATTTTCACTTATGTTGTGGATTATTCCTAAGCCTTTTCAAATGATTTGAAGAACTATTGTTATGTTGCTCAGAAATTGAGCACCTAGCTATCCTTGGCGGATTGTGATTGAAGCTCAGCAGGATCAGATCTGGTTAGAAAATTGATGGGACACTAATAGGAAATTCTAGGACTATAAGCTAGTCTGGGACATTGGAAAGCATCCCAAGATAAGGCATTGCTAAAGCACTTTGATATCATTTCTGAGAGATATTACAAGGACATATCCAGTAAGCACCAGAATTTGAGCTTGTCCCAAGGATATCTTTACTTTTCTTAGTATTCTCTTGAAATAGAAAATAGTCAAATAGCATTCTTATTTTTCTACTCTACCTGCATATATTAAATATTTTTTTCTTTTTCAAATAGAAGGTCCAACTTATAAAGTTAGAAGATAAATATATAGCAGCTTTAACTACAACTAGCGATATATGTGGCATTATGACAGATGGAATGTGTGAAGGGTTTCTGAGAATGGAACACCCAGACCACTTAAACAGGGAGTATGTTTTGTGGTTGATGTTGCCATATATACAAATGTATAATTGAATATGATGTGATAGGTAGGTAGGTAGGTAGATATTGCCTATAGACTTTTGGGATTGGGGTGGTCAATAAATCAGGTAATTTTTTTTAAAAAGTGTTGGCTGAAAGGATCCACTGCAGAACTCAGCTTTTCTCTCTCACTGCTTTATATGTCTGGAAAGAGTACTCGAGGAACTTTGTTTCTGCTGTAGCTTAATCACAGCTGGTTGTTTCACCCAAATGAATGAATTGTAGTTAAGTTTAATTGTGATTTGCTTAAAACAAGCCAAACAGAAAATTATTTGTTCAGCAAAAGAGGAAGCAAAAGCTTCTGACTCACCTTGATTCTAATTATAATAACCAACATCTTCTTTGACTCTAAGAGAAGAGACAAATTGAGCATACAAACTTCATGCTCAGAACATGAGACATAGATGAGAAGCAGATTCCAGTTGGGATGCTTTACCAAAATCCAGTAAAGACACAACATAAATACAAATCAATTTCAAAGTTTATTCTCAATAATTATTGGAATTAACGACCAAGCAAGACTGTTGTAAATATTAATAAGGAAAATCATTTCCGGATTAACCAAAGAGTTGATAAAATCAAAGTAACAATTTCCAACATGCTGTGAAAATAACCTATGAATTCACTTAGCAACAAATGCTCATCATTCCAAATAATTTAATAGAAGAGGAAGATTGTTTTTTTTTCTCAAATACTCACGAATTGGGTGAAGGTAGTCTTACGTTAATTGAGAATACAGCAATGGAGAGAGACTCAGTTAAAGCTAGCATCAGCTAAAAGCAAATGAACAGGTGGAAAGCAAGTAGCTAATAATAGGCATGAGGTGGAAAGAAACTGCTGCCTGTGTTAGTCAAGATCTACTAACTCATATTCCTCTTGTTTTCATAGGTTAAGGATGAGTGAGGATGTAGAAAGCTTTCTCCTTTCATGGAATCTCCCATGCCAATGAGGACTGTAGAAAATAAGGCTTCTTAATTGGCGACACTTCCATGTATAGAGAGGTTCCCCATTACAGGCGCTCTCTATATATGAAGGCAATATGTTGAGGAAGAAGTGAGGCTAGCATGCTGACTGAACTGAAGTCCTAAGCATTTTCACCAGGAAATAAGAGCCACTGAAATCAATGGGACTTGCTCAGTTTCCTTGTATTTGCAGCATTACCACCATATTTTAATGATTGCTAAATTGATCATCCTCAGTACAGCAATTGGTTGGGCATACTTCCCTGGGAGTACAACCACTGACTCCTACAGAACTTATTACAGAATCCTCTTGTACCGCTATATATTTATGAGAATATACATGTACAAAAGAGAAGTTTGTGAGACAGAATGGTTTTATGTTTAAATCTATAGGAGGAATCAATAATTTTATAAATTGAGTTCCTTATTTTATAAGTGATTCATATTAATAGTTATTACTTTAATTATTAATACTGAGTATTTGTCCTGATCCTTCCCTAGAGTGTGGCTTCTGTCCTCTGTCTCTCTTTCTGTGCATATATAAATAACTTCATACAAGGGAGAAAAAAACATGATTGGTTTTAGTGGGAGATAACAAGATAGGGAAACTGGGCAGTTTACAGAATTGTAGTGTATATTTAGAGATCTTTATTTAGTCTGCTTTTTGTTGGGGGAAACATCTTAAATTCAGGATCATCTTGCTTTTGGATAAATGCAGTATTATGCTGCTTGGTTCACTGCTCCCTTTAATAGAACTTAGTAATTTCTAGCCATTTACTGGTTATGGGACAGGTATTATTAAGGCATCAAATTGTCCAGAATGAGCATCAATTGTTAGAGATTGGCCAGTTCATAGCCTGGCACACTGATTCAGCATTTTCATTGTTCACTTAGCTCTGATGAAATGGCAAAATAGACCATCTTTATTCAAGTTCTAAATAATCTCTCTCAGTGACTTTAAACAGCATGAGGGATAAAATTGAAACTTGCAGAATACCACAGAGGTTGAATTTAAATCTTCCAGATCCACCTTTTGGAGATGGTTCTGCAGGTATCAGGTGAACCATTACAAAGTTGTTCTAACTACGTCTAATTATTCTTTTCAGAAGGATACTGTAGTCAGTTATATCCACTGTGAAGGTCTGGGGGTGATCATGCTGCCCCATCTCCAATCTCACTACCGATCAAGGCAGCTTCATTGTTAAAATCAAGATCCAAATGTGTCTGACTTGATCAACCACTAACCATTTCAGCATCTTAACCAGATGGGGTGGTTGGTCACAGACAAAGCTGTTCAATTTCTTTATTCATTCCTGCGTCTAACAACAAATTTCTACCCCCTGGAGTCAGTTTAACATTCTTTTCCTACTATATATAAAAAGCCCTAAAAGACAAAATGTTGGGTTAACAGATGTCTGGCTGAACTTTACCAAACATCTTATCCATGTCATCAAGTTTTATGCATTTAAAGTTATCCAAAAGAGTTTGATCAAACAGCGTCCTAAATGCTTCTAAATAATATAATCTAAAATGTCAGGGTCTAAGCTAACAATAAATGCAATCAATATTATGATTTTCTCACCCTCAAAATAAAATAAAAATGTAAAATTCTTTACATTTTTCCTTTGAGGCCATGCATATACAGTAAATTGCAAAATGGATATTACTTCATTTGTTAGGTAATTTGTTTATTTATGGGGATTATAATCAGACTGTTCAGCTGGTACAAGATCGTCTTTGTAAAAAAATATAAGTCCACTGAACTTTAGAGTCTAAACATAAATGTTAATATGTTTAATGAAAGCTGCCCTTATATCTGCTTTCAAAAACTCACTTCTCAATTTTTTGAGAAAGGAATACATAAAAATTAAATGTAGTGCAACTAAAAGAGCTGGAAATCATTTATTATTCAATTTTTTCCTCTAGTTCTTCATCATTTTACTTTGACTGAGGCATAATTTTAGAATCTAAACAGCAATTATTTTTCACCATCCAGTGTTTTATCTGATTGATGGCTGACAGTCTTCTGTGGCAAGCAGAGGACTTGAGAAAATGTTCTAGCTTGCCATGAGCATAAACCTATTAAGGCAATATTTTCCCCTTATCTTACACACACACATATATGTACCATATAACATAGATACACAAACACTTTTAAGAGGACTTGAGCATAAAGTTTGATGAATTGTGCCCATCATGGTGTCCAAAATTACAGCCTTCCAAAGAACTAGGATACAAAGCATCTGCAATGACTAAAGATGGAATCTCACAAAATCTTGACTATTCATATTAAATACCATCCTAAGCTTCTGGTAGAATCACCAAGAATGTCCATTTGTTCACACTTTGGCAGGATTTACAAAACCATACAGTTATATACTGACCCTGTAAAACCTAATAGAATCCCTATTGCTGTGATCCCATTACATTGTTAATCAAGTTGTTCTCACCTATTTGATTATTTGAAATGTCATTTCTTGGGAAAGTTATGAATATTTGGTTACTGTGAAAAGTTATCCATTAATCATTTCAGATTACAGGATTTCTACCCACCAAGCACTTCATCGAGCAACAGAATTCTTCAGAATGATCAATGGCTGGTCTGATAAACCACTAAATAAGTATACAACAAATGCATTCTTTTCCAGTCAATTTAAAAAATAATTTCCCTGTGGATAACTCTGGATAATAGTATCTAAATTCTAAAGAGATAAATTGATTTAAATTTGCATTGTTCTTTATGAAATATAAATTGCTTTGTGTAGGCTACCAATTTATAATTTTCTAAGAATATACATTGTAATTATGAAATGTAGCCTGACAGTTTCTTTCATTACCAAGGTATGGTAATTTTTTCATAATGATGAAAGCATAAAAATCTAATATTCTTATTTCTACCTCTCTCTCTCTCTCTCTCTCTTTTTTTTTTTTTTTTGGTCTCTGGCCTTGAATGTACTCTTCATATAAAATATATAAAGTATAGATAAGGCTATGTCAAGTTGCCAAATATGGACTTGGATCATTTATTCATTTTGCTACATAATACTATTATTTCAGTTCACCTGGACTATGGAATTATGTAATTAAGGCATCAATTATTATGCTGTTCTCTGATAAAATAAAACTGACTTTCTGGCTTTACATTCTAAATACAGCTTAATTTGAGTTTCCAGCACCTTTCTAACTCTAATTATAACTTTGTCAAGATGTATGCTGAATGTGGCTGATATATTACTGCACGAAATAGCAGTGATATAGACTCGGTAAACAAAGCTCCCACCAGGAAGTGATAAAAATTGTTTTAAAAAATGGACAGCATTTTATCCTGAACTTTTAGTGAGACCCTCTCTCTCCTTCCATTGCTTACCTGTTTTTGTAGCACTTTTCTTTGTACTGAGATCAATCTTTCTGAACAAGGCTTTTATTCTTTCTCTTGTTTTTTTCATGCATCATCTCAGGAGATGCATTCTTCCTTATTATCCTTCTTCTTTGAGTTCTTCCACTGGTGATCATCCAACAGCATTTTGCCCTTACAATTTACATAACGATAACATTTATATATCTGTTAACATTGGTTTTATACGAAATTGTTCCAAAGTCATGGAAAACCTAGGGAACAGCAAGTTGTACATTTTAAGCAGTTCCTTTCTCTACAGCTATCTTTTTCTCTATTTGGGGATTTAATATGTCTGCAAATTGATGATATTTCACCGGATCAAATGCTTTCCATACTTTATAAAAATTCTACCTATATGCGTTTTTGTTTGCCGTTTATTATTACTTCTGTTTGTACCACTGCTTCATTGATTCATTTGACTTAGATTTACTAAGCCAAAGAGCCCTCATCTCACAAATAATTTTGAATATTTTTTGTACAGCTTATAAAAACGTGTTCTCTTTCCACAGATGCCTGTATATTATTACCCTTCTGGTCAATACCCTACCTCAGCAACCCAGCAGTACCGACCTATGGCCTCAGTTCAGTACAGTGCGCAACCAAGTCCACAGACATCACAGTCTACACAGCAAGCAGGTATATGCTCACAGAATTTGATTCTTCAGTTAGGTCTTTCACATTAGGGATCTGGATGGACTTGTCCATGTGATCATGCAATTCTGGGTCCTCGTGCAGGAAAACGTCACCCCATAATTACATCCCAATTCCACTTACATTTCTGACGTAAGTTTGGTCCTAAGGACAAAATGCCACAACTCGGCCTTTATTTACATATTTGTAAACATGTCTATGTATGGTTAGGGAGAATGGGGATGGCAGTAAAAATCCGAGACAAGTCAGCCATTGAAAAATCCTGTAATCCAATTCTGATGTTGTATTCTCCTGCTTTTGTGAATGGAGTAATGCTTCTTATTTATCCTGTGACTTCAGGAATATTTTTCTTCCATTTATAATTTCTCCAGTTTATACCAGTATTAAATCAAAGCAGCTTTATTTCAAAATGTCTAAATATCAAAATGACATCAAAATGATAATTACATCTTTTGCTATGTCGCTACAAACTGTCAGTCCTTAAATGTGAAGGCAGAATGTAAATTCCACAGATTGTTACTATTTCACTGAGAAGTGCTTGGTTCTGTAAACCTTATTAGTAAAACAAAAAACAAAAAAACATAGATTTCAGCAATGTACAAACCTGAAATATCGAAATACCAAGAAAGGTGCCTGAAATGTGCTACATGCCTTGATAATGCTATGCTATCTTCCTATATTAGTTTCTGAATTAAGTTAGTCTCTCGATCTAGGTTCCTGCGGTGATGTGCAGTTGGAAGGGGGGCCGTTACACTGTAAGAGAGTGAGTAGCAGGTCTCACAGTGAACCGGTCTCTTTTCTTACTGTGTCACATCTTTCCCAGTAACTATGATTGACACAGGAAGAAAGCTACTAAAGTATGCTAGTTGATATGTATTGCTTGGTTAAATGTTCATTGCATTTTATTATTACTGAACTTGGAAACACAAGAGTAATAGTTAGTTGTGTAATTTTCCCCTTTCTATCAAATATTTTACTCACTAGAGCAAACAACAGTTTCAGTTGCCTCTGTAGCTGTTATAGTATAATTCTAAACTTCTAATTTTCCAGTGAATTAATATTGTATCTATAAGGAGCTTTGATAGGAATCAAAGGAATATGGAATATGTGCTATAAGCCTACTAGAACTGAAAAGGTCATCCCATCCGTCTTCATGTATGTGTTATATAACGGAAAGTGAATTGACGTTCTTTCATCACTATGTTAAACTAGCCAAACGAAAGTTTATAATTGATTTATATGATAATAATTTATCACAATCCTCACATATCTCTTATTTTAATAATTTCCATGCACTATATTGCTTTGAGTGTCCATTATTAATAGCATTAGTAACATACTGTTTTCCTCACTGTTTATATTTTACAATTCTCAAAAATTGAAAATATTCATTTGATCAAAAACAAAATCTCATTTTCCTTCTTTCAAAAGCATTATTCTAATTTCTGACTCACATTAGGTCTTTCAACCTCAGTAAGAAGTAAAAATGTTACTAAAAGTATCTTTTTATTATGTCATCTCTAATCCATACTTAACCTCTTAGTTAAATTGTGCATCAATCATGTGGAATTTTTATTAAGAAAGTACATATGATTCATTCTTTACAAGCTGTAATTTCAAAAGTTACGTAGTGAACATGAGTAAAAATTCCAGTTGCTTGTTTCTGTGATATTTGACATTTCATTTAATATGATGTATTGTAATGGAAATGAAGTGTAGGACATCAATCACTTACATATTTGAGAACCATCTTCTATCAATTTTCTCCCACATTTCTCAGACAATTTTCAGATAAGGATATAAAACTCCTGAATTTTAGAGAATGTCTACTATCAATATTCTCTGCTGTATTGCTTGATTGTTCTATTACAGAAAATACTACTGTCTGTTTATTATAAGATAAAGATAACGTTTCTGAATTGAGCTGTACACCTGGTGATGTCATGGATACATCTATCCAATTTTCTTAGCAACAGTATAGAACAGTGTTTCTCAGTCTTTGCAGTTTTAGGATGTGTGAACTTCAACTCCCAGAAGCTCGCTGGTTGGGGAATTCTGGGAACTGAAGTCCACATATCTTAAAGTTGCCAAGATTGAGAAATACTGGTACTGTATAGAAGTAGTTTCCCATTACCTACTTCCAGATTTTTTTTTTTTTTAATCAGTCTAACCTACAGCCCTACAATTCCTGGTACAGCTATTAGCTAGACCTGATCCTGTTTAATTTCTGAGCCCAGAGAGGGTCAGCCAATTGCTGTCACCTGCTGAGTATTATTTATTATTCTGTCATTCAATTACCTATTTTTTCCTAGTTGCTTTCAGAATATCTAAACCTTTACAGAGGGAATAAGATGGCCTCCTTTCTTAAGACTAACCTTCTGGAAATGTTTGTTATCACCTTTTGGTGCACATTGTGGTTAGAATCCCAGAAATAAATACCTTATAGTTTGCATAGAACTTACTTGAGAGCTCTGGATATCAGAAATCACTGTGTCTTCTGTCATGCAATAATTTCTGCACTGTATTCAGAATGATAAACCAGCCTTCAAACTGCTGTGCTGTTTAGCAGTACTGTATATAACATTCCAAGACCTATTACTGAAAACCATTTTTAGAGGTCTAAGCAAGACTCCAAACCACCATCCCTCATAGCAAGGATTTCAATCACTGGAGAGACCAGTCTTAGCAACTGAAGCCCCCAACTAACAATCTCTATGTGCAAGACATTTTGTAAACTGTTGAATAAAATGTTTGATTGACTAAAGGCATATAGAAAGCAGATTTCAGTCTTTGGAATGTAGGAATGATATTTGCCCGGGGGGAGGGGAACTACAAGCAAAATAGAAGCAAAGCAGCAGTTTAAATAAATGCATTATAACTAGTTTGAAGCATGACAAGCAAGGTAGTTGCAAAATTGTGCAGATTGATCAAAGTTTCTAAAAACCTTCTTTGAAGATCTAATAGCATTTGATATTACAAAAGAATATTGGAATGTATTTGAAAGCTGTAACACTATTGCAAAAATCATGGGAATAGAAGCAGTGCTTATCAGTAGAATAGCAAATGAGTAAAACAAAAATTATTGATTGTTAGCGCCTAAGCAAATAGGATTACCTGGAAAAAAAAGTTTCTCTACCCATTGATGCTTTCAAAGCTTTAGTTTAAGAGCTTGTGAGAATATGTTATTTATCTATTGTGGTATACAGAGACCAATGCAGGCTCTGATACAGGTAATTTTTGTTGGGGTTGTTTTGCCTAGGAAAGTGTGCTTTTGAGTGCAGCAGTATTAATGACTTCTGCAGCAATTGGTTGAAGAAACAAAAATCTCAGGATAGCATCCCTAATGTGTTTGCGGATGTGTGTTTTCCCATGGAGAGCTATAGGAAGTTCAGATGGCTCCAAGGCAGAAAGAAGATGAGCTCACCTGAAATTAGATTACAGTCTGACAGCAATAAATCATTTGACAAGAGGAATGGGAAGTCCTTCATCTGTGTATGTTTTAAAAGAGTACAACTGGCCTGTAGGAAAAAGGAAAGAAAATAAGACACATTTCTAAAAGATTATGCATCACAGAAAAATGTCATAGGACCCCCTTTGTACAAGTTACTTACCCAAGAAGAATGGCTGGCTTTGTTACATAATATAAATCAGTGTTTTATATTTAAAAACAACTAATTACAGTAATGACATATTATAACATAAATGATTTGTGCTTAGTTCAGAGTCAGGCAGAGACTTTGTTTTATTTGTTTTTCATTGCCAGATGACTACCAGGAACTTCCCCTGACTGTAAGGTTGAAGCCTAAGCTGTTCATTTTCTTTCAGTGCTCAGCTTGGATCTTTAACAGTTTCAGAGAAAGAATTGCAAAGGGAGTCGCCAATTCCCAGCTGCGCATCTCTCACCATTTTTTAAAAATCTATTATATTTTCAATCCACCCAGTAACAATAATTAATGCATTATATTGGTAAGACATTAATGTCTTTTGATAGAATATATTAGATTAAAAGATAATGAAATACAGTGGAGAAGATTGCCCTTAAAATACATAAAAATGAACTGTATAAATACGTTGGCATTATATAGTCAGGCTTAACTTAAATCCAACTGATGTCAGCGGAAGAATTGAGAGTATTCTTAATTTCAAAATAAAGGTGTTTAAAGGGTACAAAATTTGGCTGATCCCCTAATTTTCATTGCTAAAATGGAATCAATCTGTGTCTAGACAAAATCCTGTGCCATATTAAACATCATACCACTTCATGTTTTAAGTTTTTAAAATATGGCTTTATTTCTAGCTGTATCTACCTTTCTTCCTAACTCACTATTCTTTCTCTTATTTATTTCTAACATGTATCTGCCATGCCTTTACTTATGACTGGTTCTCACACAGCAATTTTCAAACATACTGAAGAGATTTATTTTGTTAAGTTATGAACAGTCATGGTCTGAAACTTTCACCCAAGAGATGCCTCCCTACTCTTTTATATATTGGCTCTTTCTGCCATATTTTGGGTTTTACTGCTCCTATTTTAAGTTTCTTTTTTAGTCGATCACATTTTTTCCTCAATTTTTAACCTTTTGATTTTTTTAATCTTTAAAAATTTATGTACAAGCTCATAGTTAAAGAAAAGGGATATACAAGCCTATTCTATATATCGTTCAAGATTCAAAAAATAATTGGGGAAGCTTTTTACATAATTTAGAATTACCATGAGGCAACATCAAATATGAATGATGAAAGTCTTTATTTCCCTGATTTAATTAACTAGATTTACATTATGGTATGCTCCATTCACTGTGACAATTATGTATGGTACTGATTTTTTTAAACCTTTAGAAATAATCCTTTGCCTGTGGCATTCATTTCAATTTCTCTGCTTATTGATTACTTTGTTAGCTCATATTTCTGCATTATTCCACTTTAAAACATACCATAAGCAAATGAGTCAAACATTGCCAGCTTTCTTGAACAGGGAAATTAAAAACAATATTTCCATATTCTTGTCAGGCTGCATTGTGCAAATTGCATGCATACATACCCATCCTATATTTGTTTGATAAACATTCCACCAAAGTACAGAAATTCATCTGCTTGTTTTATTTTTTAAACCATTTATGTGTAACTTCAAATCGTCCACTCCATTTTTCAGTCAAAAACAGCTAATTTGGTCTTGAATATACTAGTTTTCAGATCCAGTCTTCTAATTGCATCATGCAATCTATCTAACGTTCACTGCAAATGATTTGGCTTTCCAGCCAATAACATCCACATTAAAAAGCACAAATATAGTCAGGTTCCTAACCAACAAGGCATCACAGGTATTTTTATACATTTATCTATAAATGCATGAAACAACCAAGGGACCATAATACATCCTTGCCTTCCTCCCTGCTCATTGTTGAACAATTCACTAAGTATGCCATTTACTCTCTTGCATGCATACTTTTACTTCCATCATTTCAGCTACTAATTTCTACGAAACATTCCATAAGATGCACTTTATCATGCATTCTCTCTATATCAACAAAGAGACAATCAACTTTCTTGCCTTCGTACATTTCTCAATGACTTGCTGAAAACTAACTATCTGGTCCATGCTTTCCCTGCCCAGCATGAAGCACTACCCTACGTTGGTTTATTATACCTTTTATACCCTTTCAAAATTCTACTAAGCTCCTTCCCTTAACAAAAAAAAATCCCCTGATATTTTTTGTGTTCAGTTTTGCTACTTTTCCCTTTGGGCAGGAGAATAATAACAGCATTCTTCCATTTGTCAGAGGCAGATACTATCTTCACTCACACATTAAACAAGTTGGGATGGTATAATGAATCTTGCAACGTGCAGAGGGTTGGACTTGATTACCTCTTATGTCCCTTCCAAATCTATAATTCTGTGATTTTTTTTTCTTGAACTCTACCATGTATAGTATTTATTTCAATTCCACTCTTCATCATAGCACTATAATTCTCATACAAATCTTTAAAAACTCCTTCCAGCATTCCCTTACTTCAGTTAAGTGGTTTCTGTAGAGGAGGCAGGAAGAAGAACAGAATGTTAAAAGCAGCATTGTGCCATCATGATGGAAGCCCCTCCCCTTGTGTACATGCTTTATGACATTGTACACATGTACGAAAGAGGCAGATCTTGCAGCACAATGCTGACTAGTCATTTTGACAAAAGTAGCAAGCAACTTGTCCATCAGTTTTATCCCAGACAATTAATCACTTCTATTCTGTTTTCTCTGCTGGAGGCTCTTTATTCAGTTAGTCCTCTTCACCCATTTCCAGAACAGTTTTTTATTTTAATTAAAATCATTCTGCATTTTCTTTGCCTCTTTTAATCTTAACTGTTCTTTCCTCCCTTTGACTACATACAATTATCTTTTAGTTTATATACATATTATGCAGTATCTTTCATCCTTATTTTCTGCAGCCACCATTTTCTTGAATTTTTTATCCTTGGTCTGTTTCACATCATCATTCCATCAAGTATCCTTTTTTCATATTTCCCATTAGCATAACTTCAGACACTTATACGGTACTTAGTAATATAAATCTTTTTGATCTGTCCAAGCAGCTTGCATATTCTCATTTAATATGTCAGTTTTGCATTCATTCTGCTGGGAGACTAACCTGTTATCTTATACATTTTCATGCAGGAGTTGTACATTCTCTTCCAGCAGTTCTACTTTCAATCTGTTTTTCCCCACTTCTTTCCTTTTCTTCCATGTCCATTTTTTCCCAAAATCCCCTTTCAGTGCTATCAAAAAGTCTGTCCCATGATCAGAACTTTTCAGTCTTGTATCGTTCACTAATTTTCTCAATCCTTCATCCTAAACAGTCCAATTATGATTTTAGATTTATATTCATTCCTTGGCCATGTGCATGTATAAATAGACTTATGCTTAAAGCATGAATCAGAAGCAACAAACGGGCCTTTTTCTTTGCAGATGCTCACCATTCTCATTCATTCATTCCTGGATCTCCAACTGGCCCACTTTTTCTGTATTCTCTTAGCTCTTTTCCACTAATCTGGTCAGTCATTCATGCCCTGATCATCTCTCAGCTAGACTATTGCAATGCATTACACATGGGGCTACCCCTGAAGAGTATCTGGAAGCTACAGCTGGTTCAAAATGTGGCTGCGCGGATAATATTAGGTGCCCCATATAACACCTTCACTGCATGAGCTGCATTGGGTGCCAGTTTGCTTCCAGGTCCAATTCAAGGTGTTGGTTATCACCTTTAAAGCCCTACATGGCATGGAGACCTGAGGAACCATCTCACCCCCATTACATCAACCCGTCCCATCTGGTCAGGCAGACAGGGCATGTTACAGACCCCGTCAGAGACAGAATGTTGGCTGGTGGGGCCCAGGAGGAGACCCTTCTCTGCTGTTACTCCCACTCTTTGGAATATTCTCCCCCAGAGGTGCGGCAGGCCCCTACCCTCCCAGCTTTCTGGAAAGGATTAAAGACCTGGCTCTTTGAGCTTATGTGGGGTGATAGGAGTTCTAATCATCCCTGGGGTTGGTTAGCACCCTGACGATGCTCCCTGAGTTATTCTCCATCATTCTTGGAATTTATTTATTATTAAGATTGTTTTTATATTGTATTTTAATTTATTTTTATCTCTGCTGTAAACTGCCCAGAGTCGTTTCAACGAGATGGGCAGTGACAAATTTGATTGATTGATTGATTGATTGATTGATTCATAGATAGATAGATAGATAGATAGATAGATAGATAGATAGATAGATAGATCCATTTATAACATCTAGCAGAATAATGATTCATTAGAGTGTGATATGCCACTAGTACATATCTATGGATTCCTATTTTCATACATACGACAATAGCCTTCATTATGTCATCTCAGATATATTTCAACCGTCTCATTCATAATCAAACCTATACCTTCAATTCCCTGCATGCATTGATCAACTCCATTCCACAAAAATCAGAACACTTCACTGAGATCTATTACATCCTTCCATTTTCTCAGTTTCACAGACACATGACATTGTTTATTTTCTTTAATTCATTTCATTAATTAATTCATGCTGTGTACTATTTACTCCTCTTACATTCCAAATTGCAATCTACTATATGATATGGTCATCACCAGATGACCCACTGATATTGACCTCTATCACACATCAATCAGTCAATCAACCTTAAGTAATCAAACCTTTTAGTGAGATACAGAAGATGTGGACTAGTCTAGTAGCCTTTGTTGTAGCTGTCTACATGCACTGATCCCTAGTAATTGTAAGGACAGTACGAGTCAGCTTTGGTACATTTTGACCAGTGTGCTACAAGTATAACCAGAGCCCAATTTTCCCATACATTCTTACGCAGTTCTAAGGAAGCTAGGATATCTAATCTAGAGATTACCTCACAAACCAGCAGACAGTAGAACGCACTGAAGATTTGCTTTTCATACAACCACATAGATTTGCTCCCCACCTGGATGAAAACATCTGGGAAATGATAAAACAGCTGCAATGTATACTACAATTTGTCTTCAGAATGTTTTCAGAATCAAAATTCAGCAGCGTCTCCAAACCCATTTATTGTCAATAAGTGTTACATTGTTCATATTACACACAAAGAAACTGGAAATAGATGAGTAATTTAAGATCTCTGATTCAAGTATCTTCATAGTGTGATGGTACCAGTTTACACTTTTACTTTCACTGGGGTAACATGCAGTGTGTGGTGCAAAAGGAGTGGTGGGGAGCAACTTGTTTGTATGCCTTCCTGGAAGAAGTTTACAAAGAGTCTAGAATCCGTTTTCCAACAAACTTATTATAAGGCTAAGCCTAACTTAGATTGTTAGAAGTAGGGATTGTGGGCCAATTTACTTTAGAATAAATTATTAGATTTTGTTTGTACAGAGCAAAAGACAGGGAAATGATCCTGCATGATATGAAAGACTGAGTTCTGTAATAACTGTGCTTCAGCTTCCATTTCTGACGGTGGAAATTAAGACCATGATCTAGCCCCGCCTTCCCCAGTCTAGTATCTCTTCATATGCCGGGATCAATCTTAAAATTTTTCACCATTCAGCATCAGTGCACCAGCAGAAATGACTAAGATTCAGACCTGTGAATTGTAGCCACACACTGGCTGTAGAACCCATCCCATTACTGGAGAAGGCTCTGGGAAGAATCATCTTCAACGTACTGTACTGGGAGGTCCCATCCCACAATGAAGTATGCTAATGCAGTAACCACCTCTCTTTGTCCTTGCTCATAGTGGTTGGACTATGTGTCCAAAATGTGGTTATCACCTGCTTTAGAAAACAGCCTGCTGAAGGAAGAACAACTTAACAATATTGTACTCACTTATTTATTTATTTATAAATCAAATTTATATCACTGCCCAACTCCCCCACAAGGATGGACTCTGGGCAGGACTTGGTTGAACTGCCCAGATATTACAATCTGGAACAGTTGAAATGTTCAAAGGAGTGCAGTGGGGATACCATGCTTTGACTTTCTGTGCAGGATTTATACCTTAATGGAATAAATGACTTGGATTTTATGAATTTATGAGGAAATAATATTGGCGTTAACATTCACTTCACTGTTCCTAAAATCTAAAGTAGGTTATTCATATTCAAATAAGCTTGCGTTGTTCAAACACTTTATCTGTCTTCTTTTAAAATCATCTCTGCTTTTTCCCTGAGAGCAAAGAACAATTGACTGCATACAATAGCTCCTGTGTGACTAGACTGCAATTACGTAAAGCAAATACATATTTTAAAACATATTTGCAGATATCCCACAAATACCAAACACTTTTCTCAAATTAAGGATAGTGTATTTGTTTGATCATATACTGTCAGGATTTAGAACTGCTATTTCATGGAAAAGATTATTGCCTCTATACTGTTGTACAGAGACTAGCTTCCAAATATACCTTAATAAAGTTGGTAAATGTGCTTAACTAGAATGATTTAAGCAAATAACAAAATCTTTGCTTTAAATGTTTGTGTTACACATGTCTGTGTAAAAGTGCAGTATAATTTTGTCGACCATTAAAACTAATCTGTGTCTATGTGTGCTTACATAGAGCCACAAGTGTTTATTATTTTAAATGAGGACTGCCTTTTTTTTCTATTTATACTGTCTGACTTGGAAATTCTGCTATCAAATGCCAGCTGCAGGGACTCATTTTGATTATTCGGTGACAAAGGAAAGAAATAGCAAATATGTTCCCAAAGCATTCACTTTCACGGTAATACAGATGTCTTAAAAAGGAGTTCTGACAGGTAGAGCAGTTATAGAAATATAAAAGAAATTAATCATAGATTCCATCAGAAGCAAAATGGTGCAATCTGCCAAAATAGATTTCATCACAGAACAGATGGGGAGCAGTGAAGAGAATCTGCTTGCATCCTTCATTCTGTTCTTGAAAATTTGCCTAACCAAGCGTGTATATTTGGAAATGTTACATTAAAAAACTTTGCATTGCATTGCATTACAGTCATGTGCCTTTTTAAAAGGATACATTATATAAAATTACATGCACCAAACTTGTATGAAACTTTGTGTTATACAAATAAAAATAATTGTTATAACAGAGATTAATCAACAATAATATCCTACATTAGGGTTAGTGTTTATATTAGAGAAATTGTTTACAAAATTGTACCAAACATCAAAATGACCCTTTTTTTCCCCAGAAAATATTTTTTTAATGGCTAAAACAGAAAAAGAGATTATTTAAAATATTAGATTTATACGTACAAGTCCCTAGGGATAGACTCTGGCTCAAATTAAGCAAGTTTCATTCTCTTATCTTACACTGGTAATACAATGACAAGTGTCATATCTTTAAACTTTTCAGAGTATGTATATTAAAATGGAGCCTATCTTCATTTAGATTAAGAGCCCATACAAAGAAAGTAACTGCTTCTAATGGTTGTTCATTTTGTTAAGAAAAAAATGTATATTTCAGATCGATCTTTATCATTGACATACATAGCACATATAAACACAAATGTAATCTAAGACTACAAGGAGAATATAGTAAATGTATTTTCTTCATCGACCTTTATTTACAGTTTTCTGTGATGTACAGAAAAGAGAAGAATAGGTGTTTGTAAATTATATCTATCTATCTATATCTACAAATTAGCGATAGGTTATGATCTTTAACAACTGAAGTAGCTCTACAAGGAATCCCATTGGTTTCTATCCAGGAAGGTTTGGGTAAATCCTATAATCAGCTAACACTGATCTACTTGAATTTAAAATTTCATTATGCATGGAATGGGCATGCATATAAGGGTGACCATGGTAAAAATTGGTCCCTAATTATGCTGGATTTTTATTATTAATTGTTAGAATTTCTATTCTGATGAGTAATGCTATTCAAAAAACCCCCTGCAGAATAGCAGCTTATGCACTTTAAAAGACACAAGGAAATAAAATGTAGGGCTGTGCAGTACTTCAGATGAAAAGGTAATTTAGGAGTGTATGCTTGTAAATGAAGCACCATCTGCAACTCCTTAAATGTGCTCCATCTTTTCCAGGTTCTCTCATTTACTGCATGATCAGAAATTTTAGTTTCAGGACTTGCAGTTAGAAGTTGCTTCCATATCCTCATGTGCTCTGAGTACTGAAAAACTGTACACGCATAACAAAAATGGATTGAAGGGATGCTATAGCGTAAGCCCCTTAGTTGAAAATATTCTATAAACAATCTTTCAGATCCCAAATCCTATAAGGATTCATAGATAAGTGTCTATTATTTTAATTCTCCCCAAAAATAAATTGTAAGCATTGCAGTATGTTAAGAACATTTGGAACTTATGCTTCAACTGTCTGGAGCAATATAATGTATCCAAGCTATTTTGAAGGCTGACAGTCAAATACTGGGATATTACAGTAATCCAGGCTGTGTCTGGTGGTCTCCAAAGACATTTGACAACAACTCATACTTCATTGGCTAGTTTGACTATTGATCTGCTGACTGTAGGATGATGGGACTTATAGACCAGCAGATCTAGAAGCCACTTGCTTGAATAACATTTCAATCTGTCTAATCTGGAGATTGTCAGAAAATGGATAATGAAGTCTAGATTATTTCTGTCTAGGAGAGTTAATAGCTATTGTATCATCTTCAGTATATATTTTTTTAAAAAAATAAATGTGTTGACCTTTATTCATCCCATTAATAATACTACACACTGATTAGTATTTCCACTATCACACTCAGCTCATGAACATTGATTCTCATGCTGTTCCTGTCCACAATTTACAAAATACAGATTTTGGATCCTCGTCTAATAAAAAAACAGCTCTTCTTAAATTCTTCTTTGAATGCCTATCTGATTATTAGGGTTATACCAAGACTGCTGAAACTTATTTAGCTGAATTAGGAAGAAAATTTTAGGAAGTAAAGGCAAGCATGATGGGAATTTCCATCTTGGTTGGGAGGGAGGTTGAGAATTGCCTGTAGAACTACTTTATGCAGCATTTTATAAGGAATACAAAGTGATGGTAGCTGCTACTGTCATTGGTAAGGCTCCCCTAAACCTCCCTCCAATGAATAAATGGGTAAAAGTAGGAGCAACAATTACAATAGCGCTCACCTTACATTTACAAGCTCATAATTTATCAGGGGCAAATGTAAATTGGCTGGAATATGCATTTCAATTAAAGCATTACAATCATTCGGTTCACAGCATCTCCAGGTTGGGATGGAAATACAGATTAGAAGTCCTAGAGAACTACTGCCAGTCAATCTAGAATAGGGAACTAGATTGATTGGTGGACAGACCTATATATGGCAATGTCCTATAGTTCTAACCTGAAATTCATATTTTAATATCATTTGCAAAAGTGTCTCTTTAACTCCATAGTATGGCAATCAAATCATAATGGTAGTAAAATCTGTACTCTTGTTACAGGCGCTTTATACAAAACTGACAGCTGCCACCACATATTTCAACTCTGTGCTGATATTTCCAGCAATTATTCTAACCAAATCCATGGCTGTGGATTTCTTGTTCTTTGTAGCATATGATGGTTTATTTTTTGCATGATATGTAATTCAAACTTTACCCAAAAGTAGCTATACATTTTCTCATATATTAATTTTGGGTATTCAGTCTTGATTCTTCTATGATACAAAGGTCCTGTGGCACTGAAACACCAGGTTGCTCATTAATATCATAATGTATCCACTGGGTAAATAGTCTATACTATGATTTATTGAGGAAACAGGTGTGAGCATGTTCAGAAAAAAACTTGCCTCTGAGATACGTTTTTAATTGACTAGCTAAATGGCATATGCTGCACTTTCCAGACAAGTTGTAATTAATCAACCAGTATTTGCTTTATTTTTGGGGAGAAAGTAGGATGAAGAACTGATGGGGTTAGAAGAAATATTCTATTTATAGAAGAATTTATTCCATGTGCTTTTCACATATGTGCATCACTTAGGACATTACACAATGATTAAAACACAAAGTTGTCATAAACCAACAGTAGCAGCAAAGTACAGCAGAGGCGAGCAAAACAGATATCAAAAATCTTTTCAGAAGCATACAAATCTGTCTGAACAACAACAACAAAATCCTTACTAGCTAGTGAACGGTACAGAAAAAGTGGGGTCCCCTGATCCCATGGGCCAAAAATTCCATAGCTTGAATATAATTATTGAGAAGTTCCCCTGTCTTGTCACAGCCATTCTTTGATGAGACATACAGACAGCCCTGTCTGTCAGATATTTGACTGCTAATCATATATCAGGTCAGGCTTCAGCTAGAGAAATGGTGGAATTGGAAAATCACAGATAGAGATTCAAGGACATGGCTCTTGATAAGTTCATTGCAGATTCTAGAATGCTGCATTATAAAGAAAACCAGTGAATGCAAATGGTAAAATTCAAGATACAGGGATGTATGGAGATGGAGGGAGGGAGGGAGGAAGGGAGGGAGGAAGGAAGGAAGGAAGGAAGGAAGGAAGGAAGGAAGGAAGGAAGGAAGGAAGGGGGAGGGAGAAAGAGAGAGAGAGATCCAAGTTTCAAATTTTACTTCTCTTTGTCCTATGTGTTGTAATAGGCTGAGAAATATTTGTTTTCTGGGTGGAAAAAGTGATTGACATCCATGTAGTATTACTATAATAACCAATCTCATCTCAGACGCTTTGCTTTTGACCTTGCCAAATTTAGCCCTGATGCATCCTTACCTACTTAACTATAATTCCATACAAATTTGCAAGATGAGGATTCAAATAGGATGAAATTTATACAGGTGGTCCCAGTTTAAGAACAAGTTCCGTTCCCAAGGTCTGTCCTTAAGTCGAATTTGTATGTAAGCTGGAACAGTATTATTGCATACTGTATAAGTAGTATTGTGTAATTAACTCGGACCATTCCGTATTTAACTCGAATTTTGCTACAATAGGCTCTGTTCTTAACTATGGGTCATCCATAAACCGGGCGTTCTTAACAATCTTCCCGATTGTTCTTGTTACAGAGGTGCTTCCAAGTCTTTTGTTCCATACAACCAGTATCAAACTCATAATCTGTGTTGTGTTCCTCAGTTGGGCTATAGGTGAAACACACTTAACCAGATACTTCTCTTTAGTGTCTGAGGGCGGGCTGCTGTCAACATCTAGGCCATGGTAGATAATGCCTCCTGGAAAGCACAACCCTATTGGGGTCTCAACAACAGATTGTCCTCCATATAAATATGCAGTCAGTAGAGCTGCCAAGTTCATAGTCAAAGCCCTCCCACTGAGAGTTCGTTATATAGAACACATCAGGGTCACATGTAAATGTGAATATCTGAATATACTTTGTTCTGTACTTTGTATATTTATACCTATTCTATTATATCCTTTCATTAGGAGACATGTTGTGTCTTGATGCAGTCAATTGACTAATCAATAAATTAATTAACTAACTACTGGAAAGTACAGCAGTTTGTTATAATATAGTATATATTTTGGCTAATCTCATTAGCCTGAGCTTGCAGATTTGTAGTCTTTAGCTGTTGCTGAAGTACAATTTTGAGAATCCCTCATTATAGATCATGCAGGTTGAGAAAGTAGTCTAGCAACATCTGGAAGACCACAAGTTCCATACCAGAAGCCTGAAATCATTCATGATCATCATTAACCAATGTGGTCTACCCTTCCTATAATTCCCTGGAACAAGTGCAGCGTTTTGAACTGGAGAAATTTAGCATTGGATGAAATCTGGCTCTTCTACTCAGACATTTCCTTTCCCCTCTAGGTTTTGCAGTGCACAAATATTTTGAGCAACATGCAACAAACAATAACAGAAAGAGATATGCAAAATAAGGCCATCTTCACCCAACTGTTTTTTTTCATTCAGAGTTGGAGGGAACATAACTTTGCTAAAACATGAGAGTGGGCTACAGTTTAGAATGTCCAATGGGATGTGAATATGTATGTAGAAGTATATTCCTACTTTGTAAATTAATATTACCTCATAATAATGGAGTTCAGAGTAATGGATGTTTTGCTCAAAAATACTTTAACAAAAGTGAATTAGCTTGCTGTATTAATATGTTGACTATACAATAATAAATGTTCTATATGCACCATGCCCTTTACAACAATAACAACAAAAATAATAGATTTTCAAAAGAAAGCAAAGATAGTACCAATAGTAATAGGCGACTTGGGTGCAATCCCAAAACATATGGAGTACCACTTGAAGACCATTGACAAAATCACCATCAGTCAATTGCAAAAGGCAACTTTACTTGGAACAGCTTACATCCTGTGACGGTACCTTTAAAAACATCAAACAACATCATCTGCCTATTCCAAGTGCCTGGGAAGGATTTGATAGGTGGATAAAAATGCCAAATCCAGTCTAAATATCTGGCTGATTGTGTGAATAATAATAATAATAATAATAATAATAATAATAATAATAATAATAGGTTTTGCTAACACACAGGTTTATAGTAACTTTTATAATATTTTTATATGAGGTAAATTGACCTTTTGTAAATGCATCAGTCCTGGGAAAAACTATATATGTTTTAACATGCAGCTGGATTGTGACATAAATTGAATAATTATATAATGAAAAGGGGGATACATAAAACCTTTAGGCAATAAAAGTCAGTTACATTGGCCTGTATGGATCTTGCATAACAATGTGTACACATTTTAATTTTATCTGTTTAATTCAGTGTTTATGTTGCTTTTCATGTTCAGTCATCCACAGATTTCTGGTTTTTCACAGTAGAGAGTTTATAGAATCTTTCTAGTAGCAAGGAAGATCAGTAGTACACAATCAAAGTGTAAAACATTTAGGTATTAACTATTACATGTTTTCTTTTGAATGAGTAGTGGGAGAGTAAAGTTTCATAGGAACCATTTGAACCAAAGCTTTAAGGTCCAGTATCATGCACTTGATTTTGCTTAGGTACTCAATAAAGTTCTAGAACTGCACAAAGATCATAGTGGAACCCTTGTGCATTCATCTATTTTCAACAATTAGATAGCAAGTTGTAACTTAGATTTCTTTTATTCTAAAATGCTCCAAAAGATTTTAGACACAGATGGCAGAATGCTGTGTTTCTGCTCTGTTCCAAAAAGGGTCTGAAACATCACAATTGACTCATTAGAGCAGCCATGTCTTTTCTTAGGCGCATACAAAAGCCTTGACAAGACTTTAAAAAGGGACTACACTTGGGCTCCCAAGAATTGTAAAACACTTCTTCTGACTTTTTATAGCCCTACTTAATAGGTAATACATTTCACAATGTGAGAGAAACAGGAAGTTAAAAAATAGTGAACAAAAGCAAATAAGAATGCTTTAAAAAACTGCAAATTTAATGGGACAAAAATAATATATTAAGAACCAAATCCATATTTTCTTTAAAATCCATGGCAATTCCAGATAGTATCAATTTAAAAGAAGTAAATCTGAAGGTAGAATGAGCTTGTTGTCAGGTTCAGCCCAAAGAACTCCAAGAGACAATGCAAATACAGTTCTGTTGCGTTTATTAGCTACAACCTCCAGACAGAAAATTTCTCCAGACTGAACCCTAGTTCCCAAGCCAGCCAGCCACAACACCATGAATTTCTTAGGGAGGTGCCAGCCTCATCATCTTGAACTTCCCACGCTCCTGCTGGGGGCTAAGAACATGCTTATCTCCCTTGTGGGCCATGTGTGTTATTAGACTCTCTTTCAAAACATCTGATAGAAGGAAAATGCATGAAGAATGTAAAATACTCAGAAAAGCATGGGAATAGGTAGGTAGAAAATGCTTGATAATTCACAATTAACACTATAGAGGTAGTCCTTATTTAATGTCCACTCATTCAGTGACCAAAGTTTCGCCAGCACTGAACAACGGGTACTTACAACAGGTTCTCATAGTTATGGCCATCACAGTGTCCCTGCAGTCATCTGATCACGATTCAGGCTGTCGGCAACCAGCTCACAATTATGACATTACAGCATCCCATGGTCACATGATCACCATTTGTTACCTTCACTGCTGGCTTCTGATGAGCAAAGTCAATGGGTAAGCCAGCAGGAGGTCACAAATGGTGATCACATGACCATGGAACTCTGCGACTGTGTGGGATTCATCTAACAATGGCAACTGGGACTGCCAGAACTATCATTAGTTGGTACAGTCACATGACATCACACCTTATGACTGTCACTTAGCAATGGAGTTGCCAGTCCCATTTACCATTGGTAAGTGAGGAATACCTTTAGTTATACTGCTATCTAAAATGTATAATCAAAGATTGTGAGGTAACATACAGGGAGAAGTAAATGCCATAGTCAAAAATTGTAGGCATAGGATTTAGCTAGGTTCTGATTTCATTTTGTTATATGTTGGTTTAAATCCAGCATAACCTGAAATTTACCTATTTACATAGAGGTAAATAAATAAATAAACATGCAAGTATTCTCACAGGACAGTGGTTTACATATAATGGAATATTCGTTGCATTTAAATCACGGTGATAGCATTATTTTTCTTCCCCCAGCCCCCCAAGAATAGGGCTTACTCTGTGAGGTCAGGTTTAATTCCAGAGGCCATTTGTAACCAATGTAAATGTGAATATATGACTATCCTAACAGAATCGCTGTCATAATGTTATCTTCTTTTTCTGCCTTCAAAGCACACCAGAGATTTTTATCCATATCTTCTGGAAGCCACCACATGTGAGGCATTATCATGAAAACCACATTATCGCAGTAGTTTGGGGCCTTTGGGCATCTTCTGTGGCAATTGCCTTCACTAGGTTCTGGTAGGTAATTTGTCATTGGAGTGGCCTGTCCTGCTGAAATGGGCTCTTTGTGGGCAGAGGCACAGCTAATATGCTTTCAGAGTGTATTGGAATTGCCTCAGTAAATCACAGCTGTCACTGTTTTGATCATTTGCCAGGACAAGAAGTTATCTTCCCACATTCATGGCTGAATGTCTTTTGGGATATTTATGTGTTAAATTCTTACATATCATAACATGAAATTAAGCAAGCCACATTCAGAAGGTTTGTTGTATCATTTTATTTTAAGATAGTTTGCTGTCTCTTTGGAAGAAAAAAAGCAGCACTTACACAGAGTTTGTTTTATTGCAGTAATTAGTTATTTTTATTTTTATTAGTTGACTGTGAAAGTGGCTGAAGCCTATTTTAATGTGTTAATTTGCATCCTCTTAAATTGTTTATGTAGCAGAATATATTTTCATTTTGTATCTAAGACCCATACGTATCACTTTTTGTTTGACAAATTGATGCAAAGAACCATGATGCACGCATGCTCAGAAGGTCTCAGTAGGATCTCGAAGCAGCCACACTGAATATCTAAGGGGTTGCTGCAGCTTCATGGCTTGGAGGAGCAAGCCATGGAGGGTGCTTCATCAACAAAGCACCTTGCTGAATCAGCCCTATCAACTAATCCCTAGCAATTGGTGTATTGTTTGTGATTGCAAAATTACAGTGAGGTAATTTTGAAATAAAAGCAGGCTCAGAGTCAAAAGTAGGGATGAGTGACTATATTTTTTGGGGTAGTAAAAGGCTTCATTTTCCATTTTTAAAACATTTTAGCCTCTAAGGAGTGCAGGAGACATGCTAATGATGCAGTTACGGGGAGGGGGTTGTATTTCTGGAGAAACTGGGAATTTTTGAGTTGTAAAGTAGATATGCTAAGCCTGCAATTTTACACCTTTTGAAATTTAAAAATGAAGGAAAACACGTCACCAAAAATCAGCAGGTTTTTCACTAGATTTTAGAATGCAAATTTTATAGGTGTTCTATTTACTGATAAGAATTTGGGAGGAATATGTACAATCAGTTATTCATCATTCATCTGAAACAGCATTGGGTAGCTTTCTTGTGATTGGGAACACCCTTACATTTTCCAATATCCCAACACTCAAAACTAAATGCTGTATTTTAAAAATGCTTTTTGTATGTAAAAAATAGACAAGGTGATTTCTGGAAATTAAGAAAGGGGTTCCCTAGCTAGAATCAATATTCCTCCATTTATTTTCCATTTAAATACCTGCTCAGATACAATTGTATCAAATGAAAACTCTTGGGCTCTCCATTCTGATGGCAAAAGAAAAATCCAAGTGTGATAGTTTATCTTTAAATTGTTCAACTGTGACCTGTTTTGCATTCTTGTTAATAATGCCAGATCTATTGGGAAACATTTCCCATTCACTTTTCTTCCATCAGCCAAGGAACTGACCTTACGTGCTGTTCCCTTGGAGAGAAAAGAAAAAGGAAATATGAAATGCCAACCTACCTTAACTAAAATTTTGGTTTCAAAGATTTATCTGTAATCAAAAGAATACCCCTGTGTGAGTTTTTATTGAGCAAATAATGAAGCCACTTAATCATAGCTCTATTTTGGCTTGCTCTTTTGCATTGGTAGGAATTTGGCTGTAAGAAGGCAAATTGATTTATCACATATTAATTTCCCAAACTGCTGTTGTTGAACTAAAAACATGCTATCCTAGAAATGACTGAAAGTAGCATGTGATTACAAACACTAGATATATGAGGGGGAAAAGTGTATTTACTTTTGAGCAATAAGTTCAAGTACAACCCTTTTCCTTAAAGCTAGTAGATATATATACCATTTTATTTTCATTATTGCTAGGAAAGCAAGGGGAAATGGTATAGTACTGTAAATATTTATAATTCCACCTTGAATGGGATGAAAATGAAATAAGTAAATAATCTTTGGCCTATAGCAGGATCAATTTACTGTGCAGTTACTGTAGTCCTACTGATGCAGGCAGTTATCCCCAAACAAACCTCATATCCTATAGGATTAATTTTCTCCTTAAAAAATACAACAAATGATGACTGGGAGTAAACATTCTCATTAAAGCTAGGAAGATGAAAACCTGAAGTTGCACTACATTCAAAGCAAAGGAGAACATCTCATACTGCTTCCTGAAGATATTTTTACAAACAGTCTGGCCTCCCCACCATAGATCAGTATACAGAAGAACACTTGGACTTGACCTTAAAAGACAAAACAGCACTTAACAGAATGAGGCAAGAAAAAAGAAAATGGGGACCTTAGGTCCACATTCCTGTACAGGTAGTCCCGAATTAAGAATGCCCAGTTTAAGGACAACCCATAGTTAAGAACAGAGCCTATTGTAGAAAAATTCAAGTTAAATGCACAATGATTTGAGTTAAATACACAAAGGTTCAAGTTAATTACACAATACTACTTATACAATAATGCTGTTCCAGCTTACATACAAATTCAACTTAAGGACAGACCTTGGGAACGGAGCTCGTTCTTAAACTGGGGACTACCTGTATTTGTTCCATTGTTAACTTAGGAAACAAACTCTGAGGAAATACAAAGATATTACTCAGACATGACTTTCTTTGCTCTCTTCTCTCCCTTTCTCTTCCTTGAATATGATACTGCCAAATTTGCTTCCTCTCCATTTCTCTATAGCTTTCCAATGGAACCCTTTGAGACTCCCTTTCTTTAGTAAATGTGTGTATTACAGCAGTAGATTGTTTAGAGAACAAATGGAAAAACTAGTTTTTAAGTGCAAATCTAGAAAATGTTCATATAAACTCATTCCCTAGTGAGGGAACTCATTTAGCCAACTTAAAATCACTTCACTTCCCAAATTGACTATATTAAGATGTATTGTGCTGTGACAAATGCACATGATTACATCAATGCTCCGTGCCATCTGTTTCCAAAAAGCTACTTTAGGTGTACAGTAAAACTTAATTAAAAAACAAAAACAGGTCACTAGATCGTATCACAAGCTGTGTTTGAAAGTCTCCTCTGATATAGTTTGCCATCTGGAATGTGGGTGGTTGAGATAGCACTTGCTGTATGACAAACTCAGGCCTCTCTTGCTCTTAGGCCTGCAGAATAGACTGTGAAGCTTTGGGAATAATAATAGACATGTGATTCAGATGTGACTGAATCTCAAACCAAGTTGGGCTGATTTTGACATGACAAATGTCCACATCAAAGCCAGATTAATGAATCAAAATCCGATCATTCCTAAAGCTTTGCTAATGTTTCAGATATTTGTTAGAACTTAAAGAAACAATTTGCCAGCAAAGAACGGGTTTATTGTTCCCCACTTAAGGGAAATTTCAAAATGGGGAAAAAGTGGACAGGCTCCAGTAACTGACAATTCTGGCTCAGAGTGAATTATTTTTATTTGGTGTCTTCAACTGCAAGGCTTTGGAGAAGGAATGTTAAAGTAATGTATCATTGGACTATTACAGCTCAGGGTTTGCTGTCAGTTTGATCTTCAAGAACAGAAACATCAACTCCAAAGTAGTGAACACATCTTTTTGTGATAGAGTGGCACAATTGGCTTTAAAAGAAGCGATACTTGGCCCACTCTTGAAAAAACATCTTCCTGGATCTAGGGGTTTATGACAAATACTGTCCAGTCATAAATACTAGGGCTGTGCAGTGCTTTAGATTCTAAGGAACACTGATACTTTCAAATGCCTGAGGCGCATTGCACCTGTTTGCACACAAATCTTTTCCAGGCTTGACTCTGTGATTCTTTGCTCCCCTACAACCAACATTTATTTCTGTCCTGTTGCGTTTTGGTACTAATCAACCAGCAAATTAAAAAAAAAAAGTAAACTGATTTTGATTTTTTTTATCTATTCTTCTGAAATTTAGATTTGGGGGATCTGTGTGTGAGTTTGCAAAGCAGAGTGTTTTCCAAATCTGCATTTCATGGTCTAAACTGAATATTGTCGAGATATACATTTCTTTGGGTATTGTTTTCATAATAGTTGTGGAGAAAAGTCAATATAAGCAAGTGAAATATTGATAACAGTGATTAAGTCATGCCTGTCACTTTTTCAGAATATGAACTTAACTTTTAGAACAAATAGTTGTTATAAAGCTACCATTGTATTGGTGAAGGAGGCTTATTGTCTTGCAGTCAGTATCATTTTAAGGAACATATCTGTTGAGATAATCAGCATACAAATACATTTCAGGTTCATCTCAGCCTTAATGTACAGAGTGGAAACGGAGGAACTACACTGCTTATGTAATCATTATTTTTTGTTTGTTTGGGGGGACTATTTTAATTTGTTACTTTAACTGTGTGTTTGTGTGTGTGCCCTCTTTGAGTCTCTGCAGTTTTCTTGGCAACATTTTTGGAAGTGGTTTTCTATTCCCTTCTTCCTAGGGTTGAGAGAGAGTGATTGGCCTAAGGTTACCCAGCTGGCTTTAACTCACAATCTCCTCGTTTCTAGCCTGGAGCATTTAACCACAACTCCAAACTGGCTCTAGTTACTTTAATACAGCATAGCTAATTGTCTAAAATAAATAACTAGTAACGGACAGATGTTTTGTTGTAAAATCCAAATCTTATTAGACTTTTTTGCAACATCATTTTTATCTTTCAACATTCTTGCAACTCACAGAAAAAATTAAATTCAACTAAATGTAACTGATGATTTCACCTTATTGAAATTTTACCTTATTGAAATTATTATTGACATTTTAGATGTGGGTAATGGAACTTACCATGTGACTAATATGGGAAAAAATAAGTCATATGCATACCCACCTGGGAATAGCTCAAAGGCACCACCATATAGTCTGGAGTGCCTCTATTTGGCTAATTTGAGGTTATGTCAATCCTGAGATATAACAAGCATGTCCTCAAGACTTGTGCCAAGGAATGAGAGCTAAGAATATGTTTAAGATTGTCCATTCCTGCTATTAAGGAAACTGGAATTAATATATTTGAAAGTTGTTGACTCCATCGGAAATACATTTGCCTGAAGTGATTACCAGATGCTTTTTACAGGGCAGGTCTTATAGAAATGAACGAAATCTGAGACATAGCAATGCTTTGGTACATAGAAGATTTCTGAAAGCCGTGGTGAGATGAGATTCAGATTAAGTCATAACTGTCTGTGTTTTTTCCCCCCCTAAACCCAATTATGTTTACTATTTTATGTTTTGTACATCCACATTAAAATATCTTTCTTTCCTACCTACCTACCTGTTCCAGGGCTTTGTGATTTGGTCACTGAATTTCCTTCATCTTAAAGCAGAGCAGGATACAAACTGAGGTCTAAGATTCATTTCTGTCCTTTCTAAATCTATAACATAAAACCTTCAAAGTAGACTTGTTATTTTAAACAAGTTGATATTGTTATGGTGCCAAACCCACCTTAATTACACTCCTGGGTTACATTACGTGCAGAGGTGTATAACTATTGCACTTTTATCTTTTAAGCACCATGGGCTCATTAAAAAATTAAATCAGTGGTGGGAACTTCATGCAATGACTCTCCTTCTGGGAATGCTCAAATTGTCTGACTTGTCTGAATGGTGATACGGATCATAAAAGTTCAGAGAATTACCTCAATAAGATGACAGCCTCATCCATTTATATTGGATATCCAATGCTCCTTCCCCCCCCCCCCGCCCCCCGGAGGCACTTACTGAAATTCAGTGCACAGCTTTTTCCTCTGGACATTTAATAATGTGTCCCATGTTTGCCCTGACTTGAAAAAAAATGGTTTTATAGCAGAGATAACATGGAAGTTGATATAATTGCAGTAAAAAAGTCCTGGAGCTTATAGTAATAGGGTAGTTCATCTGATGTGTCCTGCTATTGGAGAATAAGCCATGTATGTATGTTCTCTAGGGATAGCAAAGGGGCTTTCAGGGAATTGTACATTCTATAGTATGGAAGCTAATGAGCAGGAGAACAAACATGAAGAAAAAGCCCTTTTTAATTCCTTTCCCTTTATTCAGTGTTTGCTAAATGTGTGGAATTTGAATAGATTTTTTCATGCTTCCAGGAGAGTGGCAATAGAGAAAATCCAGGCTGCCTAGAAAAAGAAAGCTACAAGGACATTGAGGGTTGAACATTCAGAAAAAATAATATTTTTGCTAATTGTACTTGAATATTTGTTTTATATTGATGTACACCACCCAGAGTCACATTTGTGGGAGTTGGGCAGCCATATAATTTCTTAAATAAGTAAATAAACTTCAAAAAGGTCTGAGTTTCACCATTAACAGCAACAATATTTTACTGACACGTGAAGGATATTGGTGCTGTTCTAGTCATTGATAAAGCTGCTAAATTCCATAATAATCTCTTTCCTGCATCTGTGAGGGGTGTGATGCCACCTGGCTGCTTTTCAAGATTTTTATGTTTTTCATGGTGGCATGACTGCCTAAAACAAGTAGTGCCATTTCCTATATCCTGAAATAGGCCTGTCTAAAAACTGTAGGGTTAAGGTTTAAAAAGAGAAAAATGCCAGATGCCATTCCATTTCCCAAAATAGGAGAAACAAAAAATTCTGACAGTATTACGCATTCCTGTCCCCTCGCTGCCTTTATCCCACCCATTGTGACCCTCACTCTTGAAGACATTGTAGGAGGGGAGCCATGTTAGTCTGTGGGGTGGCAACAAATCAGAAGGAATCTGGTGGCAATTTTCCAACTAACAAATGATTGCATATCTCAATCTGAAATATTTGCTCGATGTTGAAAGATACAAAATAATGATTAGAAGAATGAAGCTTCTTCTGAATAGAAAAGGCAAGTAAGCTTCTGAAATTTTTAGCACAAATAAAGGATGTGAGGCTGGTGGTAGGATAGTACAATATTCATGAACGTTTGCACAAAAGTATGTAGAATAGGAGGAAGGGAAAGAAAGAGCAAAAATATTGGATCAGTTCTAGAACAAATGTTTATTTACTATATGAGCATCAGTACTATGGGTCTGAAAAACACAGCTGGTTAAGCACTCATAAATCAAGATTCTTCCGACATCATGTATATGGCAGTTTTCCACAACCCAGTTATCTCTAAATGTGTTAGAGTATATAACAATCTATGGCTATGGTGATTGGGAATTGTGGGAATTGTAATCCCAATACACCTTGAAGCCAAAAGCTAAGAAAAGCCATGATATTTGTCTAATGTCAGAATACTTTCCAGGCAGAATAATCTCCTAGCATTCCTGTTCTCCTATTCCATGAGCCAAAACAAAAAATGATCAAAGTATTCACACTGGGCATGCCTCTTATTCACATTATCCAGCTGGAACATACATCCTTCTATTTAATGTCACCTTTTTTAAAAATTCAGGAGAGCAGACATTCTGTGTGTACAAACTACAAAATGAGTTATTTCCATGTGAAAATATAAGTGTCATGGCTGCTCAATTTCTATTCATGAGTAGTTTGTTGTTTAACATACTTCATGATTCAGCAATCATCAGCTAGACATCCTCTCAACTGTGCAAAGAAATAGAAAGCAAACACCATCATTGCAAATGTCATTCCACTGAGAGCTAATAACCTTCTTCTGAAGACTGGCATATATGCAGCACAGCACATCTGGCCCCAAGAACTGCATGATTTATATTAAAAATGTCTCTCTGATATTGTACCATCATTCCCCCTCCACACAGATAACCTTATCCTGATTGACAGTCATATCAAAAGATCCACATGCAGAACAGGAATGTTGCCGCATCTGCTTATGTGCCTAATTTTGCTTGTTGTTATTCAAAAACAGCCTATCTGAAATAAGAAATAACCTATCCTGTCTACAGAATAGGATAGAAACCAGCAACTATGAAGGAAAAAATCTAGACACAGTGTATTAGGGAAGTAACTACACCAATGCAGGGCTTCATTGTATTGGTTTGCACGGCAGAATGCAAGTTCTATGGGTTGATAGTCTATTCATTCCTTATATTTGTAATAATAGGGGTGAAACCTAAACAGCAAAGTACAATCAACGTTCTTTGACTGATGACATTAGTTCTTTCTAATCCTGCAGCAGTGGTAGGACTTGTGAATGAGATATGAAAGCTTTTCTAAAGTCCATTTGACTGAAGTGTATCTTGTTTCTTTCAGGTTACCAATCTGTCTTGACTAATCAGCAAGGATTCCATGGACTCGTAGGAATGCAACAGTCTCCCCAAAGCCAAAATCTAATAAATAATCAACAGGGAAATCAGGTGCAAGGCATGATGGTCCAGTACCCAGCCATGTCGTCTTATCAGGTACCAAACAGTAGTACAAAACGCCTTATTTTGGATATGAGATATGCCTGTTACCAACAACAACACCAACAACAAAAAGCAAGCCCACCCATATCATAGAAGAAAGAGATTGAGAGGGAAAGAGACATACACACATACACATACATAGTAAGGTTTCAAATTTAAATTGAATATGACAGCTGTAGCATCCCAAAAGGAATGTGGAAGTTGAAGTTTAGTAAGAAGATAAGGAACTGTAGCTTAAATGCTTCCTTACAGATAACTCCACATTTCAGAGAAGTGTATTGATGCTTTAAGCCCCAGGTCCTCTTTTTCTTTGGGGTGGGTACCTTCAAGTCAGTCTTGACTCCTGGCGACTGCCAGGACAAGTAAATCCCTGCAGTTTTCTTGGGAAGATTTCGGAAGTGGTTTGCCATTGCCTCCTTCTTAGGGCTGAGAGAGAGTAACTGGCCCAAGGTCCCCCAGCTGGCTTTGTGCCTGAGACAGGAATAGAACTCAGTCTCCCAGTTTCTAGCCTGATGCCTTAACCACTACACCAAACTGGCTCTTAGTTCCTCTTTAACTCCTTAATATTAGTTAATTCAAAATAGTTTGATGTGATCTCATTTCATTAATGTTCCTTTCATTCTCCTAGGGGTCACAGGGAGAAAGCTAGGGTCTATCTGAGTTGAGAAAACCATTCAGAGATCTCCTATCTCCTGAGTCAGAACTGGAAAGGGGCTATCTTAAGTTAACGCTGCTGAGCTTTGAAGCAGGCAAAAGGAATACAAGAGACTAATTCCTTCTAATTACTCTAGGCTAAGATTAGTGAGTTACAAGACTTCCTGTACAAGTTATTATGACATACATGGCAGACTTAAAATGAGAGATTATACCGAGAACAAACAACACAAAGATGAAGTCTCCTTTGAGTCAAGGTCAACTCCTAGTGACTTCATGGAAATATCCAGGTAGTTTTATGAACAATATTGAAATTATTGTTATTTATATATTTTTATTACTTCCCAAACTCTGCTTTGGGCATAGTATTTTCATTGAAATGGTAGGTCTTACCCTGCTTAGCTTTTCAAGAGCAGGTAGTGTTTACTAGATTAAACTGAAGATATTGTAAATCAGACAAAGTTTGATAAGCCCTGTAGGTCTTTTCCCAGTCCTGTTTCTCCACAGTATTAGCATGTGAGAAGGTGAGGCACTCTACTTATAAAGATACGTTTATGTTCCTCATAGTTTATATATTAAAATAACATATGAAGTTCTATATTTCTATTTCATAGTTTACTTTTCCTTACAAGTGCAGGAAAAAGCAGTGAGAGAAGGCATCATTACTTGCAAGAAACACTAGCTACTATAGGCAATAACATAATGTATTAATTTTATTTCCTCAGTCAATTTTCTTTTATATTCAGCATGAGGCTGAATGTTGGCTGTGATGATCAGAATTTACTCTGAAATCTGTTCCTTTGGGTTTCTAGATCAGTTATCTGAAGCTGAATATTTGAAAGTAAAAATGTGACACTTCAGCTTTCTAAAATAGTTTTTTTAAATAATAAATTGGAATTCATTCCATTTGTGTTTTTTCTGCCAATAAAGTTAATATGCATAAATACACAAGCTATTAAAAAATCATATATAAAATGCCATTAGTAAAAGTCTGACACTTAAAAGAAGTAACAAATGTTTCTAAATAGTTTCTCAAGCCTCAAAGACTTACTGAAAAAGAAGAAGAAAAATTATGGCAGTTTTGCATTGTACTTTAAATTTTGCTTCTGGGTCCAATTCAAGGTGTTGGGTATCACCTTTAAAGCCCTACATGGCATGGGTCCAGGGTACCTGAAGGACTGTCTCATCCCCGTTACATCAATCCGTCCCACCCGGTCATGCAGAGAGGGCATGCTACGGACCCCATCTGCAAGAGAAATTCATCTGGCAGGGTCCAGGAAGCAAGCCTTCTCAGCAGCAGCCCCTGTCCTTTGGAACACTCTTCCCCCAGAAGTGAGGTTGGCCCCCTCCCTTTTAGACTTCAGAAAAAAACTGAAGACCTGGTTTTGTCATCATGCATGGGGTGGGGATGGGAATAGTCAGTTTTGGGGTTGGCTGGTTCCCTAGTCTTACCTTTGACCAATATTATCTGGTCGCAGGCTAAAATAATATCACCATCTCTTGGATTTTATTGTATTTAATAATTGTATTTTATATTGTATTATTTATGTTTTTACTGATTTTAAATTGTTTTGTTGTGAACCGTCCAGAGTCCCTCCTTGTGGGGGGGTTGGGCGGTGATATAAATTTGATATATAAATAAATAAAAATAAATAAATTGGAAATGTTTATTTTGCTTTATCACCAATTAATGCTTCTTGAAAAGAACATGCAGCAAAATAGATGCGCTGTACCCCTAGATAAGAATTCTGATTCAGAGCTCCAGTGCTGCTTTTTAATTTTTTTAATTCATTTTTTATTTTCCACTATATATTGGGAAGAAGGAACTAAATGTGCAACTAATAGAAAGGCAAGTTTATCTGATAATTGGTCACATCCCCTGTTTAGGATCTCTGATGTTATTTGGCACTTAAATGCCGGAAGTCAGAATTTGATTTAATTCTCAAAATACTGGATCTTTAATAGATACAAAGTTCAAATAACTGATAAGGAGATACTTAAATAGTCATTTTGATTCTATATTTGAGAACTCAGTAAAGCACAGTACATGCTATTCTGTCTTTATAGCTTTGCTTCTGTGCTTCACTGTCAGCAGAATGGTATCCCATATTCAACCAACTTCCCATTTGCACAGCTCTTAATAACATTATTCTTTCATAAGTCAAAGGAGGTAAATATCCATGATGTCACAAAGATAGCAAAATATAGCCAAAATCATTCATTTGCTCTTCTCCTAATGGTGGCTAAGAATCTTGGTCTCCTAATCACTGCTACTACCAAAACTACTGAGAGCCTTTTGTGACTTCCTTATTTGACTCTGTCTCATGGTGCCATCCGGTGATCAAGGTTGCACTCTAACAGCTTATTTCACTAACTCGATGCACACAACAAAAATTAGATTTGGCTGCCAATTCAAATCCAGTATTCTAATTCCAAGGTATTGTTATAATCTGTTGTTATTCCTTTTCCATCTCCACTGTGGTTAAGGTGGTAACATTGGATTACTTTGTTTTCTAGGGAAAAAGTGAGATTAATCCACATACTTTTCTGGACTCAACATATGTACAAACAGAAGTTCTTTACAAGATTTTAGACACCTTTATTGAGGCCTGTATATTAATATGCTTCTAGGGTTTTTTTCTCTTTTACTTGTTTGAGCCTCAGAGTAAAAAAATCTATCATATACTGTACTTAATGGAAGCCAATTAATTCCTTAAATTTTACTGTTGCTGGTCTCTGTTATTGCTGAACTAATATGCGTTTGACTTTGAGGATGAAAAAGGAGAAGATTGAAAGTAACATTTATTTATTTTATTTTTATTTTTCAAATTTGTATGCCGCCCATCTCCCCCAATGGTTGACTCATCCAAGCTTCTCATTATATTGCTATTTATTTCCAAATGCGTGATTTTAGAATTGAAATTGTAAAAATGGAACAAAGATAAATACAAGATGGTTTCACATACTCTGATAGTGAAATGAAACAAGATAGAAAACAGGCTCTTGTATTTCGGTTTGTAACTTGATTTACTTCTTTCCCCTGTCTTCTAGGTGCCAATGACCCAGGGGTCTCAAGGACTGCCACAACAGTCATATCAACAGCCAATCATGCTACCTAATCAATCAGGTCAAGGAACACTTACAGCCACTGGAATGCCCGTTTACTGTAACGTTATACCTCCTTCCCCACAGAACAACCTCCGGTTGATTGCACCACACTGTCCCTCTAATAATGTTCCTGTTATCTCTGCCAACTGCAGGACAAACTGTGCAAATATTAATCATACTGGATGGCAGGTCAAGTACTGAAACTGTGAATCCTTAGTTTAGATACACAAAGGTAGCTGTGCATTTTTTTAAAAAGGGGAACTATCTCATGGCCTTCAAATGAAAAGAGGAATGCAACAAGAGTAATAAATTGGGTGGTATAAAAGCTGTGCTGCTGGAAATATGTATAAAACAAAACAAACAAAACATAATGAGTTGTTTGCTGTTTAATGGTGCATATCTTTGTCATGTCTGCTAGATTTGCCTTTATAGCTTAGCTAGTGACATGAACTCATTGAGGCAGGTTTTTTCCTACCACTGAACACCACTGTGTAGATTATAATATCCCTAATTCAGATTAGTTTTGTACTTTGTGTTGAGTTTGTGAAGCAAAAAGTATTTAAAAGAAATATAATAAAATTACAATGTACCAAAGTTGTAATGGACATTTTAAAAAAATGCTGAATGGAAGGAATAATTTATATACACAATAGAGGGTTTTTTTATGGATATCTACTGTATTGTAGTATTATATCACAATAAAGCTACTTGACCTCATGAAGAAAGGTCAACTTTCTACTATCTGTTTTGGTCTTTTTTTTTCCCCCTATGCTTTTTTCATTTGTTTACACACTACTTTTTCTGTTTAAGAAAAGCAAACATTAATAAAAATCTATGTTCTTTTTCTGATAAAATTGGATTGATGTCAGATTCAGAGTCAGAGAAAGACCATTGTGAATTTTGAGATTGGCAGTGGTACTTTTTGCGTTGATTTTGGGGGGAAAAGTAGTGGATTCTCAGATATATGTCTATAACAAGTCCGGGCAACATGTAGTCTTCCAGATGTTGTTAAACTCCTAATTCCCTTCGGTACTAGTTGACATGACCAACAGCGACAATGATAACAGTTGCACTTCAACAACATTCTTGAGGGGGCCATCAGTGATTATGTTTTTATTTTATGTTAATAGATATTTGAAAGTGCAACCAGAAAAAAGAAAGAAAGAAAGAAAGAGAGAGAGAGAGAGAGAGAGAGAGAGAGAAAGAAAGAAAGAAAGAAAGAAAGAAAGAAAGAAAGAAAGAAAGAAAGAAAGAAAGAAAGAAAGAAAGAAAGAAAAAAAGAAAAGAAATAGAAAAGAGATTTACAACTACATATGTAACATTAGATTAGTACTGCATACAAAAATGATCTTCTATAAATTTAGCCCTTTAAACCATTATTAAAATCAAAACAATACTCAATAATTAGCAAAAGCAGCCAATATAATAATCATAATTTAGATTAAATACTTAACATGAGTTTCCATATAATCTGAGAAAGGCTGTCATTAACACAAATCTGGCAAGATCTAATATTTTAAAGACTTACATTAACAAAAACTCAAACTTCGGATGTGGTACGAGTTCACGTGCAAAGTAATACTTCATAACTGTTTTCAAGTTAAATTTAGTATTATACTTGTTTTTTTAAATACGAAGTTGTTTTCCACATTGACACATACTCTTATAATTTAGTCTGCCATTCTTCTATAGAAGGAATTTAATTTCCAGTAAGAAGCATGAAGTACCTAGCAGCTATTATATACAGAGCCAACTCCATATATCTGGTATGAATATAAGGCTTAGTGATGCTTAACAGAAAAATGGTGTGCATGAAAAAAAAGTCTATAAAAGTCCTCACTTAACAACAGTAATTGGGACCGGAATTTCTATCATTAAGCAATGCAGTAGTAAAGTCCTGTGCCACTTAGCAACAACAGTTCCAGCAGTCCCCAGTTACTGTTGTTAAGTGAATCACTGCAGGTTTTTGAGGACTTAACAGGACCAGGACTTACAAGTTCCTGATGGCTTTCCCATTGACTTTGCTTGTGGGATGCCAGCAGGGAAGGTCGCAAATTGTGATCACGTGACTGCAGGACACTGTGATGGCCAGAACTTTGAGGACTGGCACTTGTTCAGTGCCATCATAAGTTTGAATGGCCACTGAATGAGTAATCGTTAACCGAGGACCACCTGTATTTAAAATCATCTTCATGAATTGTTGAGCTTGATGACATTGCCACAAAGTAAAAAGTGATCCATCCTCATTATTGTGTTTCTGGTCAGTTTTTGAATATGGCTTATCTATTTTGGCAATCAACACTGAGGTAATGTACCAGAAAATCTGGTGCCAATTTTCTCTGATGGTGATATTTGCAGTAAATTCACTTTTTATCTTCCATTGTTATTCCCATTGCTGCATATCAGTATGCATTCATCTAATCATACAATCTTTGACTTGTTCAGTTTCCAATAATTTAAAAATAAGCTCCAACCAATATTGCAAGCTTTTCCAATATGGCCAGGTCCTCTGAGTGTTCCACCTTGTTTTTGTAATTCCTTTTGAATGATTATATTTATTTGAAGATATTAGAACCAATGAGGTACTTCTAACCATTTCAAGGAGAGAGTCTTAAGAGATTTCATTTTTGTTTTAATTACAAATTAAATCTTGTAATCTTTGTGAAATCTCTTCACTGATCAATTATTTTCAGTACATTCACCTTCATGAAAATACTTGTTTTAATATTGGAGCAAGGGGCTCCTGGACTTACTCTACTTCTACATTTATTATATATTTCTAATGTAAATTTATAATCAGGTAGGCTATTTCTGTTTATATTTGATCAAAGATATTTTGCAAATCTTCTGAGACTCCTCCTTCAGTAGAGGTAACCCAGCCATATAGTGATATAATTCAATCTGTAATTTAAGTCAAACAGCTGGCTTATAATATAAGATTTGGTATAGGCAGTATACGTCATACTTAATTAAAGTAAGGATTTTTAAAATCCTTAATTTAATCCTTGGTCTTTTATTTGACCAAATAGTTTTCTTTGCCACTTATTCAGTATCTTTTCTTCAATTCCTATAGGAATAATTTGAAATAGAAAACTGATTCTTGATACAATATTCATTTTTACTATTGATATTTTCCCTTACAGATATTTTCCCTTTATCCATCTTAAGATATCTGCCATTATATATATTTTTCATATCTGTGAATAGTTATTCTTGAAGAAATGTTTATTAAATTTTGTTAAATAAATTCCCAGGTACTTAATTTAATAATGATATTAAACCCGCTTATTTATTGCGAGTATTGCTTTTTCCCCTTCAGAGAAGTCCCATGTAAACATTTGAGACTTGTTAATCCAATATGGTTCGGTATCAGGATATTCCTATATATGTTCCATTATAAATTTTAAGGAATCCTTGTAACCATGAAAATAATACCATCAACATATAATTTTAGTTTTTGATCCTGACTTGCAAGTTTAATCTCTGAATTTTTATTCTCTTGCAATGTCTTCCCTGGTTCTAAGGCCAACAAAAATAGAGGAGAGACAGGACATCCTTGTCTTACTTCTTATGTTATACTGTATTTTTGTGATTAAAAAATGCATCAGCTTCTTGCTCTTTATAAATACTATGCATTCATGTGATAAAATTCGAACCATAGTTCATCTTTTTCATAGTTACAAATACAAAAGGCCATTCCAAATGATGAAAAGCTTTTGCCACATTAAGAAAAACCAGACCACTTTCTTATTTTTCTGATTATTTATTTATTTATTTATTTATTTATTTATTTGCTTGCTTGCTTGCTTGCTTAGCAAATTTTTAGCGCCACCCATTTCACCAAAGCGACTCTGGCAGTGTATAACAATCAGATAAAAAGACAGATGAAAACAACAGAGGAAGTTTGTGTGTGTGTGTGTGTGTGTGTATGTGTGTGTACGTATGTATGGAGGCCACAGGCCTGATCACATAACCAGGTCTTGAGGGCCTTTCAGAATAGCAGAAGGGATGGCGATAATCTAATCTTGGGAGGAAGGGTGTTCCATAAGGTGGGCACCACAGCAGAGAAAGAATGTCTCCTGGGACCTGCCAAATACAGGTCCCTAGCCAATGGTACCTGCAGCATGCCTCCTCTGCAAGATGGGCTGGACTGATACCACCAGGGAGAGGAGGTCCTTCAAATGGCCTGGTCCCATCCCATGAAGGGCTTTAAAGGTTAAAATCAGCACTCTGAATTGGACCTGGAAGCAAACTGGCAACCAATGCAGCTCATGGAGCACAGGTGTAACATGTGCTGTTCTCAGAACACACATAACTGCCAGACCTCTACATTCTGAACCAGCTGAAGCCTCCTGATACTCTTCAAGGGCAGCTCCATGTTGAATGCATTGCAGTAGTCTAATCTGGAGGTGACTGCGGTGTAAGTGACTGTAAGCAGGGCCTGCCAAGCAAGGAACAGGCACAACTGGCGCACAAGATGGAGCTGTGCAAAGGCTGTCCTAGCCACGATTGACACCTGTTCATCAGGCAGGAGTTGTGAGTCTAGGAGGACCCATAGGTTGCGCACTGGTTCTGTCTGGGGTAGTGCAACCCCATTCATGGCTAAAGATGGCATAGCCCTGGAACCACTGGGACCCAAAAAACATAGCCACTCAGTCTTGCCAGGATTCAACTGAAGCCTGTTGTTCCCCATCCAGACCCTCACAGCCTCGAGACACTGGGATAAGATGTTCATGGCATGGCTTAATTCACCAGGAGATATATAATTGAGTATCAACATACTGATGATACCTCACCCCATGGCAACAGATAAGCTCACCCAACGGCCTCATGTAGATGTTAAAAAGGACAGGAGAAAGCACCAATCCCTGTGGCACCCCACATAGTAGGGGCTGAGGGCAGGACTTCTCCTCCCCAATCATTAGCAACTGGAATTGACCCTGAAGGAAGGAGGTGAAACAGCACAGTACCATGCTGCCCACCCACAATGCTCTGAGCCAATCCAAAAGAATACCATGGTCAATGGTATCAAAAGCCACCAAGAGGTCAAGTAGGGTAAGAATGAATGCATTACCCCCATCCTGCTCTTGCCAGAGGTCATCCAAAAGCGCAACCAATGCCATTTCTGTCCCATGCCCAAGTTTGAAGCCTGACGAAAAGGGATCCAGATAATCCACTTCCTCCAAGGTCCTCTGAAGCTGTTATGCAACCACCTTCTGTATCACCTTCCCCAGAAAAGGGAGGTGAGATACTGGACAAAAATTGTCCAATATATTGGGGTTGAGCAATGGCTTCTTGAGAAGGGGGTGAACCACTTCCTCTTTAAGAGGTGAAGGAACAACCCCCTCACTCAAAGAAGAATTCACCACCACCAAAACCCACTTACCTGACACATACCCCAGGCCATTTTAACAAGCCAGGAGGGGCATGGATCTATAGAGCAGATGGCCGAGCTCACAGTCCTGAGAATCCTGTCCACTTCTTCAGGTCCAACAGGTGCAAACTGTTCCCAGATAACCAGGCATCTCCTCTGGACCTGCAACAAGGCCAGAGTCGAATTGGGAATGAATCCAAGCAACTTTACTGAACAGGTGCTAATCAAATTCCTCCACATGCCCCTGTAAGAGGTTCTCCATGCCCCCCTTACCCAGGAGGGTCCATGTTACCTGAAACAGGGCTGTGGGGCAGCAATTTGAGGATGCAATAAAGGCGGAGAAGTACTGGCACTTTGCCGCACTTACCACCACGAGGTAGGCCTTAATAGCAGCTGTAACCCATTGAGTCTGTCCTTTGCTGAACGCCAACAAAGCTCTATATTTCTCTTTTCTCATTTTATCTTCCTCAGTTCCTCTGTAAACCATGGGGAATGTCGAGATCGCCGAGAGGAGAGAGGTCACATGGACATGATCCAATCCAAGGCCTCAGTTGCCCCATTATTCCAAGTGGCAGCCAGGGCATCAGATGGACTGTGCAGCAGACCAACACAGATAAACGCCAGCTCCCTCTGAAACTGGTCACGGTCCATCAGTCAGTGGGGGCAGACCAATCTAATGGGTCCAACCTCCCTGCAGTGGGTAATGGTGCAAGAGAAACCCACAGAAATCAGGGCATGGTCTGACCATGACAAAGGAAACACCAAAAGCTCCCCCAATTTCACCTTTTGGTGTCCCCAAAAGGAACACCAAATCCAGAGTGTGACCACTGTCCTGAGTCGGGCTGTGGATAAGTTGGGATAGGTTCATGGCTGTCATGAACTCCCAAGCCACCTCAGACCCTATTCCCAGGGAAGTCAGATTAAAGTCCCCCAGAACCATAAGTCTAGGGAATTCCACTGCTAATCCAGAAATGGGGTCAAGGTGCTCAAGCAGGGAGGTTGCTATGCAGCAAGGTGGTTGGTACAACAGCAACAATCCCAACTGATCCCTAGAGCCTAACTTAAGGAACAGAGTCTCACAACCAGGGACCTGTGGCACAGGGCCCCTGAAAGCCATAAGGGTTTCCCTGATGACAATCGCCCAACCCCCACCTCTTCCCCGGAGATGCGGTTGATGCCACACTCAAAACCCAGCTGGGCAAATTTCAGAAAAGGCAAACCCTCCTTCAGGACCCAGCCAGGTCTTGGTGATACATGCCAGGTCGGCCCTCTCATCCACAATCAGATCATGGATGAGGGGAGCCCTATTACAAACCGACCTCTGGTTGTTGCTACAGAATGCCCACTGACAGGACATTGGGCTGAGATTGAGGAGCTGGAACCCATAATCATTATGAGATAACATATTATCAGTGGAATTCAAGGTATTATCAGTGGAATTCAAGGTATTATCAGTGGAATTCAAGGTATTATCAGTGGAATTCAACATATTATCAGTGGAATTCAAGGTATTATCTTTCACATAACTCTGAGACAAATCCAAAGAGATCAGCTCTGATCAGGATAAATTAGATCAATCAACCAGAAGACCATTTAACCTCTTTGCAAATATAGCTGTAAAAAGCTTATCATTTACATTCAAGAAAGAGAGATGTTTGTATGACTCTAGACAAGGTGAATCATTTGCCTCTTTGTAAATTAAGAAATAAAAGCCTCTTGCCATAAAGAAGGATTTGACATTGTTATATTTTATTCTGTACCTGCATTAATGATTTCAGAATTTTTTAAAAAGTCTTATAAATATATTGCAGAAAAATCATCTGGTCCTAGAAATTCATTCAATTTTAATTTCAATATTGCTAGCTATCTTTCATCTGTGATTGGGAGCTTCTTTTTATTTGTCTGCTATTTCATACTCTTTGTTGTATTTAAATACTCTGTAATTTTCTCCAAATTTTCTCTGATTATGTGTTTTCCACATAGTTGAGAATAATATTTAACATATTGATTCATCTTCTCTTCTTGCCATCCCAAACTGAAATAATAATTATTTTCTTGTGTTCTTTTGTCAGTTGATAGCTCCAAAATTTCTCTGCTTTATTACCTTTCTCAAAATATTTTTGTTTAATGAAATTTATGTTCTTACAAGTTTCACTTACTTCTTTTAAATCTAGAGTTGATTACAAATCACTATAATTTTTTGTTCTAGATCCAATATTGGAATCTGCTTGTGTGTTGATTCTAATTACTTCAGTTCATTCAACAAAACATCCTTTTGTTTCAGTATTGGTTTCTTTCTATTTGGTACCAGAGAAATAAATAATTGTCTCATAAATGCTTTACTGAAATCCCATAGTGTGAATAAAGAAACATCAGAAGTTAAATTACTTTGGAAGAAGCTTTTTAACTCACATTGGCATTTCAGTTTAATATCTTCTGGCAATAAAAATAAACCATTAAATCTGCACCTTTTTGAACCAGAAGCTCTTCTGTGCAATCTTACAATTATTGGATTATGATTTCCATAAGTAAGTGCTGCAACTTTCATGCCTACTAGGTTAGTAAGTTAGTTAATAAGGAGGTAGACATCCAACACATGTCTGTTCTTGAGTAAGTTTTGTGAATGGAAGAATAGTAGGTTTATTTTTCCTCTGAAGGATATTTATATCTCTACAAATCTGAGGCAGAAAGTAAAGGCATACAGTCTGAAACAGTTTTGGGAGGTTTACCAGAATTCCTTTTGAATGAACCAGATTTATCAAGATTGGAGGAAAATATTAATGTATCTAGGGATGAGGAGTCTCCCTCTGTAATTTCAACAAGCGACTGATATTGTTTAAATAACATTTCATTTTATTATCATTATAAGTTGAGCATAAGTTAAAACAATTACTGTTTTCCTGGGTTTAGCTTGAAATTATGATAATAAAAATCTTCCTACTTCATCCTGTACCTGGTTTTCCAAATTCCATGATTGTAGAGGAATTCAGTTCTGGCCTTGAGAAGGAGTTGAGACAGGCAAACTGGGTTTCTCAGTCCTGTAAAATTAGAAAGTGTGAGAAGGAGACTCAGAAAAGCTCCACTTTGACCTTGCTGTCCTTTAAACGGGGGCAGTGAAGGTTTTAGATAGCCTTTATGACAATGAAGTAGCACTCCTGGAATTCCTTGGGCTGGCTTATCTTAAGGGATGACAATATAACTACTCCATTTTTTTTCTTTCCACCACAGGCCACAAAGTTTTGACCTAAATCTTTACATTCTAGCAGATTAAGACTCTTTTTAGAAATACATCTTTTGAAGTCATATAATATATGAATTTTCAAATAATTTTAATTTCAAGATTTTTCCTTTTAAATGGGGTATAAATCCATTAACACTTGTTAAGAATATTTTGATTTGATCCATGGTGTCAGTTATCAATTAGATTTATGACAGAAGAGCTGCTGCTGCTGGATTCATTTTTTTATCTTATGTCTGTTCTGGATCTCTTTTGGCTTGTTCTGTTACTTTTAATGATTCAGTCATTCTCTTTTGGGAAATGTGCTGTGATAAATGTCAATCCAAGTTGCAGATATAATTTATAAACAAGTTTTGAATCTGAATACTCAGCTCCTAACAGAATAGACAATCTCATGATGAAAGAATATGAACGTAAGTCTCAACTTAACTCACATATTCTTTTGACATAATCACACTATGGCTGGAATCCATAAGTAAGGCAATGAAACAGTAAGATGACTTCAAAAAAGGAAGTGGGTCTCAGTATAGGTTGTTTCCTAGAAATGCCTGAGTTTGTAGGAAATGTGAATACACCTGAAAAAAAATCAGTATGTAGATTTGATTCAAAAGTGATTTGATGGAGTGAAATCAATTTCTGAATTGAATTAGAAAGCTGAATCTATTCATCAAACTGAATTGGATGCCTCCAAATTGATTTGGACAATATGGACACTTCTGCACATTACAAAGAATACCTTATACTGAATTGATTTAGAAATCCAAATGAATCCAGCAACTCATTTCAAAAATCTGAATCTAATGGGATTGATTTGCTGAACTGAATTGGTATTTCAATTCAAACTTTGACGGATTCCCACAAGGCTCATTTTTAGTAATGGCAGATTGGCTTTTGATAATAATATGCTGTGTTCAGCCACAATATTCCAAGGCTTCAGCTAGGCAGATTGTTACTGCTGAGCTGAAGTACCTTCACAGTGTTGCAAAGCTAAATGAAGTTAATTTAGAGAAATAAGGTTTTTCATTAGTTTAATGCTATAAGTGCAAATTTTATGTAAAATACCCCAGCCCTTACAGGTGTTAAGTGTAAAGCTGATCAGAAATGGTAAGAAATTATTTTCTTGTGTAGTGGATATTGGAAGCAGCCTTCCTTGAAAAGACATATTTGTAGGAAATGTCTCCATTGCTGAGATATTGAGGTAGCCGCCCTGTGCCGTAGCAGTTTTAACAGGCAGCAGTGGGATTGTATTGCCGCTCCACACACTCCACACACATCCATTCATATAAACCTACACACACAATATGTGCTGTTACTTGTTTCATTGCCTTGCCCCAGTCTTGTCATTTGGCCAGATAAGATCAGCTTTGCGGCGTTGGAGTGTTGCCATAACCTCAGCGTTATGCAGTGCAGGAAAAAACAAGCCTTCCCAAATGGTGCTGAAGTAATAAAAAGCAACGGAAGAACGAGCTACAGAAGACACGTAGACTTCTGCCCCAAATTGGTTTAGGATAATTTGCATCATTCGGGACTGTTTTTTGACTCTGTACATCCCTGTCACCATCACCAATCCAGAGCATTCCCTGTGATATGATAGGTGTTCCTGCTATGACCAAGTCAGCAGAAATTGGGAAGGGTTGAGAGAAAAGTCTTTCTCCTACTTCTTCTGTAAGAGACGGAGTTGGAGATTTATAGATTATCCTTTGTGATCATTAGAAGAGTTAGGTCCTCAACAGTATGTGTTTTGGAGAAGAAAGCGTATAGAACTGCTTAGCTTCATAAACTAAACTGGTGATTATAAACTTAATATGTATTGAGAATTATGTCTTGCAATGAAAGGTAGGGTTTTCCTCAAGCCTCATTTTCATACCTCAGATGTGTCTGAGCCAAAAAACACCAGAATTCCCATTAAAGTTTAGAGTCACACTAGCAAGCACTAACTACTATTATCTCCACATGTTCAAGTAAGGAAGTGATTATTAGATGCTTTATTTTCTTATTCACAACTTTGACAGAAGTGTGTGTGTGTCTCTGTGTGATTTGTTAGTTTGCTCATTTGCCGGCGTCCAGTTGTGCTAACTGTATGCATTCTTTTCTTCCATGAACTCCATGGTTTTTGACCTCTCATACCCACACCTCATTTTATATAGAACTTGGTACTGAATTGTATTTACCTGCATTAAAAAAAAAAAAAACATAGTTTAGAGAACCTAAAGATAAAAGGTGGAAATGGCCCCTTTACATCTGCAACACTAGCATAAAACCCTCCATGCCAGGGCAATAAAAGAGCAATAAAAGCTGAGAGCAATGCAACAACAAAGCTAACTGCTCTATGGTGTATATATAATCCACACTGAACTGCATTAAATAAGTCTCTTGAGGGCCACTTAAAGACTTCGTCAGTTCTGGTCCTTTCTCTCAGGATATCAGAAAAGCCCTAAAGTCACTATAATGTGCATTATTATTTTTGTTTTAAGGCACAATCACCATAAAACAGACAGAACCTGCTAACGTTTGGCCTGCCTCCTTCCACAATCATAGTCCCAGGGGGCAGATTCTAAAAACAGGCATGAGTGATTTCAGAATGAATTGTATTGCATTCTTATTAGATGATCCACTTCACAAGGGCAAAGGAACATGCAGTATTTACTCATTCCCCCAGCTTGTTTTTCTAGCCAACATTTCTTACCTAATCATTAAAAAGGCATATTGGCCCAAAGCTTGAAGACCAAAATCAAAATCTACACTTAGAGATCATGGCATAACCCTGAGTTAGGTACTACCTCAGCCTAAACTACCTCACTGAGATGCTTGGGGATGGGAGTGACAAATCAGGTGGTTCATGAATACTTGGAAGAAGAATAGAAGTCATTAAATGATTGTGCAAACACTTCTATTTATTGTTTCATTTATTTATTTACTGATTAAATTTCTTACCCATTTCATTATTAAAAGCAGTCACAAAGCAGGGTACATTTCATTTTAAAAATTAAGAAAATTTGTTAACAAAATTAACAAACATGAAAATAGCTACAAATAATATTTCTTTTAAATATTAACTTTAAAAATTCTGGAACATACTATAGGACAATACCAGACCAGATATTAAAATTAAACTAGATCCAAAATGCTTAATTGTTCCCCCATTTTCGTCAGGAGAACTGATCCTGATTCATCTGCACATGTTAGCCAGCTTTCTTCACTGTTAAGTGCTGTCCAAATCTATGGACTTCAGTTCCCAGAATTTCCAGCCAGTATAGGTCATTGATAATAATTCTGGAATTTGAAGCCTACAGTCTTGAGGGCACCCACTGGAAAAGGCCGCATTGACTCTTCATGTGTAGTGTTGAACTCTGCATAAAATAGGACACCAGATCTGGGCTGTATAAATCCAGAAGACCACTAAATGGGAGCAAATAGGTAGGGATCTTGATATCTCTCTGTTGCCATCTAGTTGTTATTTGGAGTTTTGCAGTCCAGATCTGGTAGCTGTAGCAAAGGACTTGCACATATCTTCTTAGATTCATAGTTCAGAATTTAATAACCTATCATTTGTTGTGTACCAAAACTGAAAAGGTTAGCATGATGGCTATTATAATATAATATGTAATGTGATCAGTTGTCATGGCATGGTAATAGTTTAAACTAAATTGTAAGTCACAGCCCACAAATTTGTCTCTGCAGCATTCATCTATTGTGTACTAAAGTAGCTATAATAGATAAATCATTATTAACCAGGGATTTTACTTTTAAAACTATTATCAATCGTCATAATCTTTAGAAATAAGGTGGTATGTGCAATTATAATGCAATGACATTTGGTAAGTAAGTGGGACTGATTTTCTTTTTTAGGATAGTGAAACTTGATTTTGTTTTGCCTTTGTTTTATTTCAAGTTTTACAGTTTAAGATAAATTAAAGCGTATCCAAAGGTTTAGCACACCTTATTTGATTGTATTTCAATCCAAATTCAGTACACAATTATACTGCAACATGCCACAAATGGTTTGATGTGATCCTGGAGAGCCCTGGTGACCTCACTAAATGGATTGGGCTACGGGCATCCTACATTTCTAATGCAAACAGAAAGTTTGCAATCCCTCTTCATGGAATAGCAAACTTAAGGGACCACAGCACACTTTATATTGGACTGTCCTCGGAAATGACAGAATGCAGTGACCAATTCCTTGATGGATACAGAATGTGGAGACAGACCATCTTAATTTTTACTGCTTATACTAGCTCTCAATTATGATTCAAGATGCACTGAAGATAGAGTTTGGTCTTTTGTGTGCCCTAATGACCTCAGAAGGCTGGGAACATTTTCTCCTAAACATATTTCATCAAAACCTTAATTTTGCAAGAGTAAAAATGTATCCAGGAAAACAGACAAGAGACACAATAAGGGCTGCCCCAGTCCAAGGAAAAGGCAGCTCTGTCCAGTACTATTACTGGCATTTTAGTACAGGTAGTCCTGGTTTAGTGACTGCCTTATTTAGTGAACATTCACAGTTACAACAGTAATGAAATCGTAACTTTATGACCAATCCTCACATTTATGACCATTGCAGGCCTGTAAAGCAAAAGAAAGCTGAAGTAAGATCATAAGTATAGTTGCAGTTTCACTTAGCGATGACTTCACTTAAAAGCCGAGTTGCCAGTCCCAATGGTGGTTGCTAATCAAGGACTACCTGTAATGTGCTTTCATCACATTGTAGTGAAGCTACAGGACAACTGTTTAGGCTGGGGAGAGGTTGTAGTTGCAAAGTCCACCCGGTCAAATCTGGAGTCAATGTTACAATGTCACAGAAATGTCATCTGGAACAGCAATCAGCTTAGTTTACAAATGATGATACAAAGAAATGGAATTTTCTCCTGATCACCCTTTTTGGAATACAGCTTTACCTCAAGCAAACAAGGTAGACTTTCCAGCTTCACCTGTCTATTACAGGCCATAAGACCCAATTCCTTCCACAGGGTATGTTTAGAAATATTTGTTAAGTTCTTTCGATAGTAGGATACTTCAGTGAATGTTTTTGCTAGCTATACCTAAAAGAGGGCAGAATTATATAGCCTGGCATTTTGTGCCATTTTGGAGGCAGGACAAAACTACTGCCCACCCAAGAGACTGATTTGAATTTTAGAACGGGGAAAGGAAATGCTAACACTTTTTATAAGCAGGCAGTGATGTTTTTCTTTTCCTTTTCTTATTTCAAGGGAGAAAGCCATTTTCTTGGTCAGCTGCTTCTGGTGTAGAAAGATTTTTTCTCTCAACAGGGAAAACATGATATCATGAGGCCTACCTGATAGGCCCCCCCAGCTCTCTTCCCACTTATTTGTCACACCCTCTTATGTGACATTCATAAAATGTACATCCAGAGATCCAGTCCCATATGCCTCATTCTGTATGCTTTTTGGCATAAGGGTATTCAGTATAATCCCCACACAAAATCAAATATCAGGTTGGGCAGTTATCTATCAACCTGTAGATACTTCTAAACAGAGTCGTCCACGGCAATAGGGATGCGACATAGCGTGTCACTTCTTTCCAGAAGGATAAAATCCATAATGTAAAGCCATGAGCACCATTATGATCAGAGATATATTTGTTTATGAACAGAGATATATTTGTTGGGGTGGGTAAACTCTGACCCATTTTTAAATGTGTTAGTTTAAAAACAAATAAGAGAAGCTGAGAATGCCACAGAGGCATAATTAGAAAATTATGGGGGTACCTACCACTAAGGCTTCATTATGAAATATGCCAAGCTAACCAGAAAAAAAATATATTTTTGCTTTTTTGTGATTGGGATTGCATTCTAGAGATTTAGATGAATTGGGAGAGGAACATTGTTGAGGTGTTTTGTCTCTACTAAGTTTACGCACGCAGGTTTCTTGTTTTACTTTCTTCCATGTTTTGCCTAAGGAGTGTGTATGTACACGTTCGTTTGGTTTGGGATTTGAAGCTGCATATGTAAAAGAGTTTTTGTCTCAGCTTTGAGTGTGGGAGTGAGATGTCAGTTGCTGTTTTGTCATGAGCGTCCAGCATCATCCATTTGACTTCTGTGTTATGGCGATTTGTTGTTCTTTCAAAGGACAAGGAGGGGGTGTTTCGGGCTTTGATTATATTCAATTTCTTGGCCAAGTTCTCTATCCCTAAGCTTTGGGGATCTGTCTTCTGTGAAATGGGTATTGGAGCAGAAAACAGGATTCAAAAGATTGGTTTTGGATCACAGAGTAGAACTACTGCAGTATCATTAGATGGGCCAGGGACATTTCTTATACCCTTGCAGTTTGCCTTTTGGGAAATCAGTGTTTTCATGACGGGCCACAACCAACAGTAATATCTCTATTCTTTTATAAGATTGTCACAACACTGTTTCAGCACAGGGCATTTGGTCGGTAAATGCTGCTAAACTGTTGCATGATCAGATTGCTGAATTGCTTCTGGTGGTAGAAAGGCTTTTTCTTTCAACAGAGGGAAACATTCAGTCTGATGTGTTATTAATGGACACCCCCCCCCCCAGCTCCTTTTCTACTCATGTGTCACACCCCTGGTGGCACATATTCCAGCCCTGATGCTGGAGGAGCTCTAGGCACATCCATCAGTGCACAATAAGGTGCTGTCTCACATTCACAAAATATATGTCTAAAGATCCAATCCCATATGCCTCTTATGTATGCTTTTCAATTGAAGGGTATTCAGTGTAATCCCCACACACACTTGTCATCTATAATGCTATTTTCATTTTGCTGTGACATTCAAGTGTTCAACAATAATAGGAATTCTAGCCCTTAAGATATTAAAGTGTATAGTTTTATAAGATAGAGTATAGTTGTAAGGGCTGATTCATCATTGGTAATGGAGTTCAACATCAAAAGATGACAACTTTTAGTAATATCATAAGGAACAAAAATATACTTGAACATCAGCCAAATATTGATATCGAGAGTTACATTGAAAGCAATTAAGTGTTAGGCACACACCTGTGACTTAGTATTAGAAGCTATCACTAGAGCTGAAAAATATGTCATTGGTAAACAGAAAGATGATCTAGAACAGTAGTTCTTAACCTTTGCTATGGCATGCTGTATCAGAAATTCTTTCAAAACATCTGAGCCTCAACACTGAAGAACATTTATATATACATATTTGGAGGGGTGTGTGTGTGTGTGTGTGTGTGTGTGTGTCTATAAGCATTCTCTTATATATTCTGCATTTATGATAAAATTTTAAGAACAGGTAATATGTATTCATGCTTTTAGTGCTTAAAGTTAATATATTAATACATGTACCTAATACATTCTTAAATACTTACATTCTCTCCTTCCCATAACAATGCATTTCTTATTCTGACAGTAATAACAGTAATAAAATTTCCTTCACCAAACTTAGAAGTGGGAAATCATTATTTCTGATCTTCTTGTGCTGGATAATGACCTCAATAAAGTTATTTCTATTTCGATCTTCACTCTTAAAAATAAGTCTATTTCCCTGACCTATAATACAATAAATTCAATTAACATAGATAGAATATATTTTTCCAATCAACCCTTTATGCAAGCACAAGGCCTAGAGAAATATAATCTAAGCAAGGAGAAAGGTTTAAATCTAACTATCTCCTTTCTTTTTCTGTGAGATTTTCAGCACCATTCCAAAGAGCTTTACTTGGACCCTGATTTGTCAATTAAGTTTAAAAATGTATCTTAAAAATGTATTTAATTTTAATTTTGTTTAAAAAAATTGATGTAATTTGTTTTTTTAATTTATCCCTTTCCCTGTGCCAGCATTTCAATTAATATTAATATTTACATCAATTTTCCAATCCTAGTTCACAATGTCATGCAGATCCCCTATCAATAAACCAGCAATGAGTCAAAACTACCATTCTCAACAACAATAAATCAACATGGGTCAAACTGGGGGGGAGGGGCGAATAAGGAAGCTTCTCAAATAAGGAAGTTCAGCAAGAGCAAAAAGAGGTAGGCAGAAACAAAGGTCATCTTTTTTTAGCAGTTTCCCAGGCTAAGACTTCACCAGTTCTCCTGTCCTACTTGGTTAGATCTTTGCTCACTTTTGAGAAATGTAGTGAGAACTGAAGAAATCAAGGATGGTGGGAGAAATTCAAATTTGCATCTCACAAAGCAGCAAATGAGGACAGGAAAAGAAGGGGTAACAATTCAGCTAAATAAACAGTTGGGACACTGATGAAGAAAAAAAATCAGAGAAAGAAGTCAAAGGAGGCATCTGGGCAAAGAATCCTGCATGAGCAAATCTGGTAGCATTAATGTAGTAGTACTTCCATAGCCTTCACTCGAGGCTATGCTGAGACGGCTGCCAAAGGCATGCATTTCTTAAAGTTGCTCAAACAAGGGATCCAGAAGTTGACAGGTCTGCCCATCATACTTGCAGGTGGACATTCTTAACAATTGTTATGAAAACACCATATCCCACTTAAACTATATCGGTTGCATCAATTGACCAGCCCCCAATTTACCAGGCTAATAAGGTAAATCTGCTGGATCAGCTTATATCAAATGCAACATCCAGGTGTCATATCACAGAATGGCTTGACTCAGATGATGGCAATGCAGTAAATACCATGATACTATTGGCAGGAATAGATCATGGTAGTTAAAGTTGGTTGATGCACTGCAGAAAAGAAACTTGTATTAGAGCAACTAGTCAAATAATAATTCATCAAGCTTAAAACTTCACTGTGCTAGGCCTTTGCTGATTTCATAGCTGCTTTTCAATCTAAAAAAAAATCCTATGGGAAAATTCTAAAGTCTCATCAACCTTTCTAATCTGATTGCAACACAGAAAGGAGTGAAACAGAAGTGCCTGTTAGCACCCTTACTTTCTGTTTCATTAATTCATTAATTGGATTAAAATTTGGATCTCATGCTCCTAAATTAGTCAGGAGATGCCTGCCAACTTATTACACACTCTTGTAATTTTCTATTGGATTTGAGGGCTCTTAATCAATTGTGTGCCACTACTCTCCTTTTAATCAATTATCAAAAGACAAACAGTCTGCTCTTCACTAACATACCAAGGATAAATGGCATATTAATGGCAAAAGTATCGATCAGGTTTTATGTTTTAAATTCAGTAAAACCTCAACAGAAAGGGCCTCCATTTAGTAGACTTTGGATGCAATGCATTACATCTGGATATCCCCTCAAAATAGCAGACAAATCCATTTCAACTGAAGTAGTATGGGGATTACTTTATTTGCATCCATTTACTTGATTAGTTTGATCATTATACAACAATACAATTTCAAGCAAATGACCCAGATCAGATCTTTTATGCAATGACTTTATTGTGCAAGAGAGGTTAATTGATGTAAATTATGTATTTAACAGATATTTGGGAAGAAACAAAAATCTGCACTTCCAAATGGTCCGTTAAATAAGATTGCACCATGCTGATGTATGGTATTCCATGCTCTAAGAAATAAGAAGGCTTGGGTCAATTATAATACATGAACCTATCAGCTCAATTTTGTTTGTTTACCAATTTAAAAAAAAAAACCCTAATCTTGATCAGAGCTATTGAATTACGTATATAGATGGCAAAATCAGAAGCCCAACTTGGCCATATTCCAGTTTGGCAACCTTGAGAGGGTACAATCCACATTTGTTAAAGCTTTCTTTTAAGGCCCCAAATGCATATCCAGTGTAGCCCTTCACTCATAAGCTAGATTGTTGAAGGCTGAACCAGAGTTTGACTGTTCATGATTCATTTGTATTTTATTTTTATTACATAGTTTTATTTACAGCCAAAAGACCCAAATAGCAAATATAATCTAAAATTGGGCATTAGATAAAACAGTTTAACAAATACAATAAATTGATAGATATTACATCAAACTTTTAAGACTCATATATTGATGGGTTACTAAGGACCTAGTTTTTATAGCCATAGTTTAAAATTTAGCTGTTGCCACTGCAATTTTAGGATTTTTATCTGTGAGTAAAATGTTGACATATACAGAAATATCTCTTTCTAGTCTTGATTTTAAAATAGGCCAGATAATATCCTGCCAAAAAGTCTTGTAAAATTCACAATGCAATAAAATATGATCCACCATTTCAAGGTCAATATCTCTACAGGGGCAACATCTTTGAGAGAAGAGGCTCTTTTGAACTCTATCATATAACATATTTGATGGCAACATATTTAATCTGACTTTTGAAAAAGCTATCATGTATTTACTTAAATGTATACTACTAAAATATAGAGGGAGATGAAAATATCTACTTGTAATTTATTCCAAAAATCACAGGTGAACATGGAACATGGCTTTGGCATTAATTCGGGTACTGAGTTATCACATAATTTTTGTTTAATACAATAAAATGCTAATGTCATACCCTGGAAAACAAATAATCAGGATCAATGCCAATCTGATTCATCTTTTGGGTCACCTATTTAAACCACATATCTACATAAGAATCTTTTGGGATTTCACGTAGCAGTCCTTCCTTGTTTTTGAAAATGTATATTTGCAACCAAACTTATTTATTTATTTTTATTGCTTTTAAAATAATAACAAAAGAAAAAGAAAAGGTACAAAACAAAAAGATAATTATGGTGGAAATACATTGTCAAAGAGTAGGGGAAAAAACACATAAAAAGTGCTCTAACAAAAAACTGAAAGAAATATGACAAAGAAAAAAAATAGTATGATATGTCATTATAACAGTAAACAGTTACAATTCTATCTATACTTATCTAATGTAAATATTATTCAAAGTACATATATATTTCTAATACACTTATATGACTATCATGTTTTTTTAACCTACTGTATTTTGTGTAAATGAGTCCCATATTTCATTATACTTGTCCATATAGTAGTGTCCATATTTCATTATACTTCCTCAGACATAGACTTGTCTGTATCTATAGGCAATCCGCTCATAAGTGGCAAGTGCAATCAGGGCTTCAATCCATTGAGTAAATGGGGCTCTACATTTATCTTTCCAATGCTGCAATATCAGTCTTTTGGCCATAGTAAGGGCATGGAGAATCCATTTATGTTGTCCAGTTGTCAAATTCCATGAACTAGGTATAAAGTTCAAGAGAATATTATCCTCTGAAATTTTTAGCTTTTGTCACACAATCATTTTTATATAGTCCACTATTTTATCCCAAAACTTAGTAAATATAGGACACTGTAAGAACATATGTTTCAAAGAAGTTATTACATCTCTAACAAAATGCTCTTTTTGATGGTCCTTTTCTATACAAACGTAATGGAGTCCAGTAAATTCTAAATATTATTTTTTGTTGCATAAATCATAATTTGAGGTCCATTAACACTCTTCCTATAGAAGTTAAGGCACTCTCCCATTGTCTAGACAATATAGGAACCTCTAATTCATCATTCCATTCATTTAATATCTGCATATCAAATTGATTTATTGATACCAAATATCTATAAAAACTAACAGTAGGGTTTTTTAGTTTTAAAGGATTTAACAAGTTGTTCTAGTATCTCAGATGCCTCAAAAGCTGAAAATGCTGCTGGTCCAAACAATGTTGTTAACAAATGTTGTAGCTGTAAATATTGCCATTGGATTATATCTGATAGATATTTATCTCTTAACACAGCATATGTTAAAATTCATCTTCATCATCTATCAGTTGGTCCAAAGTCAATATCACCGCTTCCATCCAATTTTTCCATATCACCATCTTTTTAAGTTGGGTTTCCCCATAAGGTCAGTTTAGCATGGCAAAAAGAGTCATTTTTTTTTTTTTATTAGAGACTACATTCCATAACTTTCTAACTGATGTAATCATTTCCAGAGATACAGTACTAGAGTTTTAGTATATTTAGATCCTACTACTGTCCATCCAACCAATGGTGCTATATATATATATTCCAAAGTTGCCCAAATGGGAAAATGAACACCAATTATTGGCTTCCCGTATTTAATATTTGACAATAGGTAAGCATGATGATATAGCTCCAGATTCAGAAAACTGAATCCTCCCTCATTAAATGGTAATTACATTTTCTGTAAAGATATCCTCAGAATCAAAGAATCCCATAGAAATTTTCTAAACAAAGGATTCATTTTCTGAAAATATTTTCTAGAAATACAAACTGGAATTCCTCTCAGAATATATATTAATCTGGAAATAATATTCATTTTGAGAGCATTCACCTTTCCCCAACAGGTAAGGTTTAATGATTCCCATCTATTGATATCTGAAGAAACCTCTCTCTATATTTTATTTATATTAGATGTTACTGAGTTATATCCTTTGGTATACAGTACACATATCTAGATATTTAATAGATTTGGTACAAATACAGAACTGATATTCCTTAAATGGATAGGTAACCTAATTTTCACCTATTGACATCAATTCTGATTTGGACCAGTTAATGGAATATCCTGCAATTTTACTAAAGGCATCTATCTTTTGCATCAACCCTGGAACAGTAGCATAAGGTTAAGAAATAAACAAAAGAATGTAATCTGCAAATAAAGCCAATTTGTGTTCAACTGAGTTATGTACTACTCCATAGATCTCCCTGTGTTGTCTAATAGTACAAGCCAAGGGTTCCATGCAGATATTAAAAAGCAAGGGTGAAAGTGGACTTCCTTGTCTAGTTCCTCTAAATAGTGGGAAAGTTGGAGAAAACATGCCATTAATCTTTACTTTAGATGTGGCTGACTCATATAATACCTTGATTCATTTTATGAAATCCAAATCTCTTTAGTACAACAACACGTACTGTTTATATATTTTGTCAAAGGCTTTTTCAGCATCTAATGATAAAACTACAAATTGATCTTTATTTTTATTCAAATCTATCAGATCTACAACTAATCTAATGTTGTCTGCTGCTCGCCTAGTTTTTATAAACTGCTTGATCATTCTTAATAACAAACGATATCACTTGCTGTAATCTATTTGCTAACACTGTTGTTAAAATCAACCAAACTTAATAGTAATTAGCCAAGTGGTGTTTTTTTTTGTTTGTTTTCTTTTTTAAGGGTTTTTATCGGTTTCCAGGAGAATAGCACAGTTTGGAACACAGCTTGGAATGTTTAAAAGAGATATTTAAAATTTCACCTGCAATTGGGTTATGTTATTACTGACAGCTGTAATCCAAACTGGAGCTCCATATAAAATTTGAGATGCAATTTATGCATGAAAAACCTGTATTGCTGCAGGGAAAATCTCCCTCCTTTTGAATAAAAATATGAAAGCAAGGCTATCCTAGTAGCTTTTGCTTTCAGAAGTAATGCCTTGCAATGATGTTGCTAGGCCAGTTAAATAAAATGCTCAGATAACTAAAATTCTCGACTTGTGTTATCATATGATCTTGAATTTTCCATGTTTATTTTTTATTAATTTTATGGTCAGAAACGAAAAGGAAGCAGATAGACAATTTAAAAAATATACAAGATGAGGAAATAACACATTGGGAAAATGGAGACAATAACATAGATTATAATTTTCTCAACCTCCTAACCTAGAATAACCCAACCATTCAAGATGAAGCTTGACCCAGAACCTTCTAACAGCAATCACAATGGAGAACAAATAAGAGCTTACTTTTTTTTCCCCCAAGAGAAAATAAACTCTTGCAAGAATAGACAGGGTCAGGGACTCCCTCTCCCCATCCCCAAATTTCTTTCAGCTCATATTCCAAGAAAGAAATTCTCAACTACACTACACAGGAGCACAAGCCAGTTCCAGCTGAAGAAGTGCATTTGTCAGAGACTGAGGAACACTAAGTATAGTTCTCATGAATTTTGATCGAATTCCTCTTAAGGCTGTTATATCTTTATAGGTGCAGAGTTGTACCCAACACAGCAGGACACTTAGTACCTTTGCTTTAAATAATTTAACTGCTGCCAGGACAAACTTATTATCATTACAATTACAGAATCTAATTATAACATTAGAAGCTTTTGGGCACATATTGTAATTTTTCAGATTTGTTGCTTCCAAGTTGCGGAAGTTACTGAACTCCTAAAAATTTGAAAATTTTAATCTGCTCAATTTGGATGCCATTTATTTTCTAATTATACTGGCAGTTGGTATGTCTCTCAGTGAATAAGATCACCTTCATTTTAGAATAATTGATTTCTGGTTTTTCATCATAATGTATGGCACCTTTTATTTCCCAAGTCTCAATAAAGCCAAATAAAAAGACTTGAGACGAGGCTTCTTTAAGATAACAGATGTATTTTGATCAAGACACAGCTGGGTGACCCCAATCAACACATTCACAAGAAATGTTGATGAAATCACACCTTACAACACAAACATCAGAGACTTTATAGACATGTAAATCTGTAATCAGATAGTACATCCCCTCACACCCATACAAGGGATTTTTGGGACAGTCTGAGCAAGTGAAAGGTGGTTCTTAGGAAGGTAAACTTAAATGTAACTTATTCTTCTGGTTACCAAGAGAATGGCATACAAGATTTTTCTTATCTTTTTCTGGAATGCAGGGCCCCACGACTGTTGCAAAAGCTTGGTAAAACAAACAACTTATATTCATCTAATTGTTTCTTCGAAGACAATCTGGCATTCAGCAAAGAGATAAGGGGGGGGGGAAGAAGAAACCAGTGCTCTTTACAAAGCAAAAGCAAGTTAACCCTTTAGAAATAAAATAGAGTGCACTGTTACAGGTATGGTTAAACATTATGTGAAGCATATATAAAATTGTGTATATATAAAATATAAAATTGTGTATCAAAATAATGCCCTTCATTTCCTCCCTTTGCTTTTGAACATAAGATGCTTCTTATGTAGTCAGTTTCACAACTTGGGTTGTGACCAAGCCAGCACATCTAGGTGTTTGTGTGGCTGGTAAAGTCTATGGTTTCAAATCTTCTGTTCCTGAATTAGGCCTCTACCGGTGGACCTAATTAGTCCTTGAAAAGATCTGCTGGTGAAGCTAGAGAGCGCTGCAATTTTAGTTTAAGTCCATCAACTGAGGAAACTTGCCAGGTATCTGGGGGTTCCTTCACCTGCTTGATCCTGGATCTGTGCACCCAAGCTTTGATGCCTTCAACTTTTACAGCAGTGGGCGTGCTCAGGAGTACTTGCTTCGGCTCGGACCACTTTGGATCAGTGCAAGATGGGAACAGCTCCTTCACTCTGACCCACTGGCCTGGCTGGGCGATGGGTGGTACATCAGGAGCAACTGGCAAGGCGTCTCGAACCTGTAGTGAGATAAAAGATAGGACGTGCGCCAGCTTCTGCAAATATTGAGAAATGTTCTTTTCACCTGTCCATGCAGTTAGCACTTCATGAGATACAAACGGTCTCCCATAAAGCATTTCAAAAGGTGACAACATCAGTGGCCCTCTGGGCATGGCCCTAATACGTGTTAAAGCAAGGGGCAGCATCTTTGGCCAGGGGAGCTGAGTTTCTTGACAGAGCTTTGCAAGCTGAGTCTTTAAAGAGCGGTTCATACGTTCCACTTTGGCTGAAGCCTGGGGCCGATAACTGGAATGTAGATGCCAAGGAATGTCCAAGAATTTGCTAACTTGTTGAGTGACATCAGAGGTAAAGTGTCTCCCATTATCTGACTCTAACCCTTTAGGGACCGAGAATCTTGGGATGATGTGTTCCACCAGGGCCTTGACCACTTCTCCTGCACGTTGAGATGAGGCAGGAAAGGCTTCAGGCCATCCAGAGAACAAATCTACAAAGACCAAAAGATGATTTTTGGGTCCCTTTTTGGGAAGCTCAGTAAAATCCACTTGCCAGGCTTCTCCTGGGTATTGAGCAGTACGAAGGTGGCCTGAAGGAGTAGATTTACCACTCCTTGGATTATTTCTGTGGCAGATAGCACATTGAGCCACAGCTGTTTGGCAGAGGTGCCTCAGCTTCTTGTTACTGTATCTTTGAGAAAGCCACTTGAAAAGAGGTTTGGGGCCACAATGGGCCATAGCATGACTTCTTTTGACAACCATCCATAGGATTTGAAGAGGTAACTGAACACGATTGTTAACAATCCACCATCCATCCTTCCACTTTCCTTGTGGATCAAGATGATCTCTTTGATCATAGAGAGGGGGTAGTGGGTGATCAGGCTCTATAGGAATGAGGGGTAAAAGCTGGTGAGTTTCTGCAGGCATGACATCACCCTTACGAGCAGCTTGTTTGGCCCAATAATCAGCAGCACGATTGCCTCGGGAGATTTCACCTCGATCAGTCTGGTGACCTCTGCAATGAACTATAGCTAATTGAGTAGGCAAACGCACAGCCATAGCTAGTTCTTCAAGCAGTGGTTTCATCTTCAGAGCTTTTCCATCTGCCCCCACATAGCCCCGGGCTTTCCAGAGAGCTGCATGTGTGTGTGCAGCTAAAAAGGCGTATCTGCTGTCAGTGAAAATATTGGCTGTCTGCCCTTTGGCAAGATAACAGGCTTCTATAAGGGCTAACAGCTCAGCTGCCTGTGCTGACCAGTGAGAGGGCAGCTTACGTAACAAAATAGGTCCATCAGTGGTGACCACAGCCAAACCTGTCTGGCGGACCCCATTTTCAATAAAGGAAGAACCATCAGTCCAAAACTGACATTCTACCAAGTTAAAAGGTTCAACTTGGAGGTCAGGGCGAATTCCAACAATAATCTCTAAAACCTGATGGCAGTCATGGGGGCCTTCCGATGAGCTAACCTCCTCTGATGGTCGAGGCAGGAGGGTGGCTGGATTGAGCTGCTCACAGCGAAACAGTTTAACTGAATCATTTTCCAAAATTAAGCTGGCATATTTAGTCAATCGGGCTGAAGTGGCCCATGCAGGAAGTTTTTGTTCCAGTAATGTCTGTACAGAGTGGGGTGTATATACATCAACTGTTGCTCCTAAAGAAATCTTTTCTGTCTCTTGAATTAAAAGCGCTGTAGCTGCAATTGAGCGAAGGCAAGCAGGCCAACCTTTTACCACAGCATCCAGAGTTTTGGATAGATAAGCAACAGGAACCTTTTCCGGGCCTAATTTCTGGGTAAGGACTCCTAGTGCACATCCTTGCTTCTCAGTGACAAATAAATCAAAGCCTTTAGACTGATCAGGAAGAGCAAGGGCTGTAGCTCTAGCAAGAGAGTCCTTTAATTCCTGCCAAGCAGATTGATGTTCTCCAGTCCATTCCCAAGCCATATTTTTCTGTGTGAGTTGGTACAGAGGCTTGGCAAGGAGGGAATACCCAGGGATCCAAAGTCTTGCATATCCAGTTATGCCTAGAAATGTTTGGAGTTGTTTGATGTTTGTTGGCACACTTAGGGCTTCTATAGCACTCAGGCGACTCTGATGAAGCAGCCGAAGGCCCTTCTTGAGTACAAAGCCCAAATACTGCACCTCTTGTTTAGCCCACTGTACTTTCTTTTTAGACACTGTGTATCCTTTAGCAGCCAGGTGATTGAGGAGAAGTACAGAGGTGATTTCTATAGCTTCTTTAGTTTTTCCAGCCAAAAGGAGATCATCAACATAAAGAAGCAGAGAATTCCCATTGGGGGAAAAGTCCTTTAAATCTTGGGACAAGGCAGCAGCAAATGCTGTAGGGCTATTTCTGTATCCCTGGGGAAGCCTTGTCCATGAAAGCTGGCATTTCTGTCCTGTAGTGGGATCCTCCCACTCAAAAGCAAAATATTGCTGGCACTCCTTAGCCGAAGGAATGCAGAAAAAGGCATCCTTGAGATCAATAACTGTATACCATACTTGGTCACTAGACAAGGTAGTTAATAAGGTGTAAGGGTTGGCCACAACCTGGTGCAACGGTTGAACCCTCTTGTTGACCTCTCTAAGGTCGTGGACCATTCTCCAGGAGCCATCTTGCTTGGGGACCAGGAAAATAGGTGTTGACCAATGAGATTGAATAGGAATCAACAGGCCATTTTCCAAAAAGAGATCAATCAGTATTTTAATTCCCAGGCGTGCTTCCCGCCTGATAGGATATTGCTTGATCGAGATGGGTTGTGCCTCAGGGAACAATTGAGCCAGGTGGGGCTTGGCAAATTGAGCAAACCCTGGTTTCCCTTGATACCACACCCGTGGGTCAATCTGGGCATTATCAAGTGGGCTGGCTTCATTTGGCTTGGATAAAAAACAAAGATAGGCCTGTTCTGGGGGAATGTGAAGACTCAAGCCTTGATCATTGAATTGGATGGTAGCTCTTAATTTTCCTAATAGGTCCCGACCAAGGAGATTGATGGGACAATGTGGCATGAGCAAAAAGGAATGATCCAATTGAGGTCCTTGGGGGGCAACAACTGAAAGGGGTTGGCTGATTGGTGCCATTTCCATAACTCCTGTTGCACCAATTACAGGAGCAGAGGGAGTAGTCAGGCAAGGGATATTTTTGTCATTTAAGACACTATAAGTTGCGCCTGTGTCAATGAGAAAATGATAGGGTTGCCCCCCGACATTTAACTCAACCAGAGGATCGGGGGAAGACAAAAGTCCTCTGGAGCCCCTTCAATATGAATTGTCCTCAGGGTAAAATTCAGGGGCTTGAGCCCTTAAAAGAGGCAAGGGGGGTCCAGACCTCTGCTGGGAGTTTTGAGGTCGGCCTCTCTGTGGCTCTTGGCCTTGCAATGTTGGTCCTCTTCGCCCTCTATTGGCCCTTGAAAGTTGGGCATTAGGCTGGGCATTCCACGAACATTCATCTTTCCAGTGGCCAATTTGTCCACATTTTACACATTGATCTCTCTGTATGCGTCTCTGGGAGGGAAGGTTCCTTTGGAAAAAACCTGGCCTTTGAAAAGAGTCTTGCCTCCCTTTGCTTTGGGGGCGAATGGCCAGTGCAAGGAGAGATGCTTGCTTACGCATCTTCTTGTCTTCTTTCTTTTCATCCTCTAACTCTCTCTGAGAATAAACAGTGAAAGCCATCTGGATAAGGGTTTCAAAATTTTGGGTGGATGGGGCAGGTAACTTTTGGAGTTTTTTCCTAATATCTGGAGCACTTTGGCCAACGAAAGCAGCTTTAATCATAACTTCATTGGCAGGGGCTTCTGGGTCAAGATCAGTGAAGCGGCGGTAGCCATCTTTAAGGCGTGTCAGGAATTCCATAGGGGATTCTTTGGGTTCCTGAACAATTTGGTGGACACGATGAAAATTCACTGTCTTTGGCACACCCAGTCGCAGTCCCTGAAGGAAAGCAGTTCTAACCCTTTCCAAAACTAGTGCCCCATCTGGAGTATTGGGATTAGCCTCATAACTTGGCACCAGAACATCTTCAGCAGCTGGCCAAGCTCCAAGCGGGCGGCCAGCCTGCACATCCAGATTTCTTGCAGCTGTATAAGCATCAGTGGCTGCTTTAAGTACTTGACGCTTCTCTTCTGATGATAAAAAGGCTGACATCAAAGTAAAAAGATCTGGGATGGTAGGTTTGTGAGTACAAATGATGCGTTGAACAAGATCCACATATTGCTGTGGAGACTCACGATAAGGAGGCAATCCTTCTCTCCAGTTAAATAAATCACTGGTAGTGAAAGGAGTGTGAATAAAAGCCAATTGGTTGCCCATTGGTACTTGTCTAAGAGGGGCAAGGAGATTAGGGTCCTGCCCCCGTAGTGGAGAAACAAAAATATCAGGAGAGTCCGTGTTGTAAACAAGTCCTGTCCTGGTATGTGAAGGGCTACTCACAGCCACTGGTGACTGTGAAGCTGCCACTAAAAATTCTTGAGAAGCTGGCTGAAAAGCAGCTGCAGAGGTTAAAGGCAGTGGGGGGGCAGTCCCAGCTGCGGGGGTTGCTGCAGCAGCAGAGCCCGTGGGGGTTGGCAATGGAGATGCCTGCGGAGCTGATGCAGGAGGCGGAGGAGGGGCCGTTGGAGTACAATAAGGGGGGGGAAATTCCTCCTCCTCCTCCTCCGTTTTGTGCTTTAGCTTTGTTTCTGTGTCCTGCTCAGCTCTCGGCTGCAGGGAAAAAAGTTTTACAGGGTTGGTTTTCAGCCCACATAGAACTTGAAGGTCTGGGCGAAGGAAGAGGTTAAAGAAAAATTTAGCATATATCTCTTCCTCAATTCTGCCACTTGAAGCCAAAAAGCTGGCAAAAATATTTATGAACTCTCCATCAACAGTACCTTCTGGTGGCCAAAATCCTACATTTGGGCCAATATAATAATGTGGCCAAACGAGTTCACAAAAAGTTTTTAGTTTATTCTTTTTAAAACTCAATTTCATTGCAACTCTGGGTTTTAAAATGTCCCAGTGCTTAAGAACACACTGCAGCGGCGTAGGGCTTTTTGCCGGCATAAAGCTTTCTGCCGCGGCTTCCTTCCTTGCTGTTTCACTCAGGCGGCTGTTGCTGTTCCCCATAGTGCCACCTAGTGGATTTTCTTCTTTTTCTTTTCTTTTTCCTTTTTCCTCTTTTTTTTTTCTTTTTAAGCCTTCTATTGCTGTGAGTTATGGTGCGTGCTGCCTAGAGGATTTCTCGGGTCTTTCCATCGACTCGGGATTCTTTGAGAGGCACAGGAAAATTTCTCGGGCTGCCTACTCCCTGTTCGTCTTTCCCTCGACGCAGGGCCTCAGCTCGGGATTTCTAGGAATTTCTCGGGCTGATTTTTCCTTCAATCAGCTCGGGGTCTGGCCAGAGTACCCTCCCTAATGTGAAATCCTTTTCCATCTAATAGTGCACCCTCCTACCTTGGAATCCTCCTCTAGGACAATATATTCCAACACACACACAAATCAACCACGCGGATCGTCGTGGCCTCTATCGCCTCACATGGGTAATAAGAGGAACCGCACTAAGATCCTCACACACTCACTTCATGGGCAGATCTCTAACAGAAGTTTCCCATGTCTCATTCACGCACTCACAAGGCACCACTCCCCACCTAATAAAAGCATACTCACCCTTCCCAATCCGTCTTTATACAACAGAAGGGAGAAGCCTCAATTTTGGAGCATTCAGGCCCAGCAGGAGCGGAGTCTGCCGACAGCGATCAGCACAAGGTCACTGGAAAACTTCCCAGGCGCGCGCTTGACATTGATGGATGGTCTCCGTCGATTTTCCCCGTCCGCTGTTGTGAAGGCAATGAGGGGGGCTTAAAGCAGCCTCCCCAAGGAATCCCTGCCTTCGGGACTCCTGGCTGGCTCGCCAAAAATGTATGGCACCTTTTATTTCCCAAGTCTCAATAAAGCCAAATAAAAAGACTTGAGACGAGGCTTCTTTAAGATAACAGATGTATTTTGATCAAGACACAGCTGGGTGACCCCAATCAACACATTCACAAGAAATGTTGATGAAATCACACCTTACAACACAAACATCAGAGACTTTATAGACATGTAAATCTGTAATCAGATAGTACATCCCCTCACACCCATACAAGGGATTTTTGGGACAGTCTGAGCAAGTGAAAGGTGGTTCTTAGGAAGGTAAACTTAAATGTAACTTATTCTTCTGGTTACCAAGAGAATGGCATACAAGATTTTTCTTATCTTTTTCTGGAATGCAGGGCCCCACGACTGTTGCAAAAGCTTGGTAAAACAAACAACTTATATTCATCTAATTGTTTCTTCGAAGACAATCGGGCATTCAGCAAAGAGATAAGGGGGGGGGGAAGAAGAAACCAGTGCTCTTTACAAAGCAAAAGCAAGTTAACCCTTTAGAAATAAAATAGAGTGCACTGTTACAGGTATGGTTAAACATTATGTGAAGCATATATAAAATTGTGTATATATAAAATATAAAATTGTGTATCAAAATAATGCCCTTCAATAACATAATGTTGCTAACACCCGAACACTTCACTGAAGGCCAACCTGAATCAGGGAAAGAATAATGGTATCATCAGCATAAAGGAGGATAAGAATGAGTTTATGATCTAGGGGTGAAACTCACATTATGTAGAGGGAAGAGGGAATGACCATGAAGGAGAGGAGGAAAAGCCACCACCAAAGCAATGATCAGATAAAAGGGGCCTGAACCCAGGCCAAGAATATAATGTGAGTAAAAATCTCAGACAAGCCCTTCCCCAGTTCACACAAAGATAAAAGAATGGAGGGGGGAAGCTCATTCAGACTTGCAAGATTCTGTTACTACAGCTTTACAATAAAAGTAGTACTGACCTACATGGTATTGGTTTCCTAGTCTGGTCTACTTTGAAGGACTGATACATTTTCTGAGATCCTCTACTATGGAATTAAGGTAAAAGTAAAAGTAAGGTAAAAGAGGAGAAGAAGGATATATCCCATTAACACACATTACTGTGGGGAGTGGCATAGAAAGACTCCTACTGGCAGCATACTTAACACGTGAATAGGTGTTTTTGTGGACCATCATAATCAGTCTGAGTTAATTGCAACATATAGATGTGGTTCCTAGTTTCCTCATAACTTCTCTCCAGAGTTCATATCAGAAGCTGACTTCAGGTCAATGAAGGTGACAAGGAGAGTTCCTTGCAGGTGATCAGAGTATGTTTCTGCCAAATGAAGTAATGAGATGCACTGTCAAAAATTAATCAATCAGGACTAAAGCTAGCTTGCTCCTCAGCTAGCACCTTCTCTTGGATCATCCTATTGAGGAATTTATTATAAATTTATTTATCATATTGAATAAGCGTATTGGCTGGAAGTTAGCTGGGTTGGACTTACTACCTTTATTAAGACTGGAATTCTTATAGATCAACCCCACTTTATGGGCATCTGTAACAAATGGTCCATATAGTGAATAAGGATGCCCACCATCCAGGATTTTATTTTACAGGTTTATTATGAATCAAGTCTCATATTACCATTTTGCAATTGAACAATTTTGGAAGTCTCTGAAGTGGTGAGAAGGGGCCAGGAAAGGAGTAGGTCAGAAATTACCACTAGCTGTTATATTAATTCATGGAAGTGACTCACTTTTGTCAAGTAGGATCAAACTCTTGGAACCAGAAACAGGTTTTGGAGTGTAGTTGATAACAAAATCCAGAAGACTGAAGGGTTTTTCTCCTTGGCTTATCAGCTTTTCCTAGTTGGCTATTGGCCACATCCATTTCTTTTTTAGAACACCCAAATACCTTCTTTTTTTTTTTTTCCAGGGCATAAAACCATACTGAGAAAATTGTTAAGTACGATACCTGATGGCCATACATGCATCAACTACTTCAGCTTTGGCTAGAGCACATTCTTTATCAACTCAAGGCTTTGAAAAATTTGAGTGAGTTTCTGGTCATGTAATGGTATGTGGGAAAGATCTTTGGAGATGGGGCAGAGAGATGCTCTTTAGGGAACAATCACGTAAGAGACAGCATAGGCCACAACTGGATATTAGCTGAGGCAAGAAGCTTAGAAGGGACCCTCCCTTGTTTCTGGGCTGTAAAAGAGACAGCGGGAGAATTGTACTTTCAGACTTTCAAGATTCTGTTAATGTAACTTTACAATAAAGCAGAATTACTAGCCGATCTGGTCATATTCCTGTCTTGGTCTACCTGGTAAGGCTGACAGATCAGTAGTAGTCCTGACAGCAATCATTTCCCATTTATTGGGAGCCTTCCACTAACAACCTGTAGGCACATCTAAGAAAGCTTGGAAGAATCTCCTAGAGTGAAGAATCTCCAAATTAAGTGGACAAGCAAGCTCATGGGAGCAACCTCACAGTTCTTTAATACCAAAACACTTAATCTCTCTCTCTCTCTCTCTCTCTCTCTGTGTATGTGAAGGATGTTCAAAGCTCTAATCATTTACTTGTACATGAATGCCTAAAATTTGGCTGTGTATGCTTAATTTCTGATTAAAGTTAAAATTCTTCCAGATTGTACTGTCTAGTATTTCTGATAGTTGTCAGTCAAACAGAACGAAAGCCATTTTAGGGAAACTATTCTCACAGAGTCTTTTAGCAGAGTGCCTACTATCTATATGTTGTTAACAGAGCGAGAGAAATTTTAAGCAGCTTATTTTGGATGTAGTATATTGAAATGAGCTGGGTAAAATATCTGAAAATTTCAGACCCTGGAAACTGGATCCCAGCTAGGCTCCAGCCTATTACTTACCATCATTCAAATGCCAAGAAGCATTTTCCAGGGCATGTTCTAATACTCTGCCAAATGCTTTGTGAAATGATAGATTTTAATACTCCCCTTCTAACAAATGCATTTGCCTTTGAAAGGATTGGCCACATTTTCCTATATTGCATTTTTTGCACTGACTTGATTTTACCTCTTTTATTGACTCTTTCTGGAAACTTAGAGGATTGTTATATTTTGGGGCTTTTATCAGATAAGCAGCCCATTATTTCTTGTGAGTTAACTAGATTCAGTGTGCTAATAAAGCCCAGCAAAAGTTTATTTCCCATTATCTACAAGTAAATTATATAGTCTGTAACTACACTTCATGCATTTTAGATATTGGCATTTGTGTTGCTGGGACCATAATACACTTAATGACTTACCACCAGTGGAGAAACACTGATCTAAAATGTGAACACACCTGAACCATATAGTTTAGCCAGCTCCCCTCCCCCCGCCCCCGCCCCCAACCCCACCCCCACAAATAGCACATTCTGTGAGTGATCTCAAGTCCTTTCTTTGTCTGGACAGGAATTACAAAGAGCTGGTCTACTCATTCACTCTTTATTCTGCACAGTCATTGGCTCTGCTTTTCACAGAGCCATCTTCAGTCCACCATTTCTTCCCCAGAAGTCAGCACATACTATGAGTAAATGAGTAGCTCAGAAGATGCACACCCAATTTTTGTTTACATCTACAGTTGGGTTGCAATTGTGGTTTCTATTGCCAGTCTGAGGTTAACAACTCTCTGGCCTTGCAATCTTTCAAAGATGCCTTTACACATGCAAGCATGTGCCATGTCTCCAGTCAGGATAAAATAAACTTATAACTCTGCAGCTTGCCAGACTGATACTTGATCCAGCACTTGTTCCCAAGTCATGCATGTTCTGGAAGTTTGTTCTCCTATGTGAGATTACACAGAAGTATATTTGATGAGACAGCACTGGACTATCATACTTCAGTTATGAGTCTTATTTGGCCATCTTCCAGGTCTAATAAATCTCAGAAGATCAGGATACATCTTATGCGCACGTCTCTTTGGGGTGGTAAGTTACAATAAATACATGGGACAGCTCTATGATATTGTTTCCTCTGTAACTACCAGTGGATTAGCATGTCTGAGAATGCCTGTAACTCATCCACCCACAGTGGACTTCTGAGTATGCAAGGAATGTGAAATCAGACTCTAGAATGATTTTCATGAAGATGTCATGAGTTGTTTATTATCTTTAATATATAGATATCAAGACAGCCAAAATCAATCAAACTAAAGAGAGATGAGAAAGAAATCCATAATTATATATTTCTCCCACTATTCATAATCCTCTGTTTTCAGCCATAGTGTCCCCAAAGCAGAGATAAAAAGGACAAAACCTGACAGCTATATTTGATATTGGTTGCAGATAAAACTAAGCAACAGAATGTGAGATCTCGAGTTACACATTATATGTCAAAGATTTCACGCATGAATTACCATCAAATGTTCAGTCCGAAATGTTTAGTCCAAATGTTTAGTATTGTGTGTTTCCCTTAGCTCAATTTCAATTCATACTTACCAGGAAAACACACAAGTGCTATTGGTTTCATGAAGGATTAAAATCAGCATTGTCTAGCAGTTACTGGGACTCTGGTCCTGCTTACCAATAGTTGGATTTGGTAGTTGTTGAGCCCAGTATTTAGATAAACCACATTGCTTCTGATTTAGCATCACTTTAAGGAATTGCCAAAAATTAAACAAACAAGTCTTGATTCAGCATCCTGTTTTCATATCTAAAATCCACCTAACCTACTCATCTTACTAATCAAGTGCAACTGACAAAGGTTAAAACCTATAGAACTTCTTTAAGAAATAAAAGGAAGTGGCTTGACTCTATTCTAACTCATTTGAAGTAATATATGTCCTGAAAAGTACAGCATTAGATTTAGAATTAGTCATACTTAGAACAGACTCACTGAAATCAAGTGGAGATGCTCAAACGTGACTAAGTTTACATCCACCAAATTATTCTTGGGCTTAATAATATCAATTTGAGGACTATTTATAATACTGGAGTTCTAATGACCCATTCCTTAAGGCAAATTTTTGAATGATCAAGTAATAGACATGTAGCCATGAACCAACTCAGAGGTGATTTTATTGTTATTGTTGTTCGTACACTTGAAAGTAAGTATAATTCTGTCACTATACAAAGAATTCTTGGATTCTAAGGTTATTTTGCATAGATTTTAGGTGTAAAATATGAAACTGCTGGTTCAAAAACTAAAAATATACATTGTTGCTGGGTAGATTTTGACCCACTATATTTTTTTTCAAGCAACAATTCCTCTTCTATTTCTTCTAAAAATGACTTTTCATGATTTCAGCTACTTTCTGGCACACTGCAGTTGTAAAAAAAAAAATTCTAAAGAAAAAAAACTAAAAAACATGGGGGTGAGGGGACTGGGGAAGAGAGAGACTGCAGGAAATCTTTTATGTCCTACTATAACCCTGAAGAAAACAAATACAATACAGTTTTGAAACTTCCCCAGCTGGATAGTCTTTCCAGTTTTTAAGCCAGCTGGTTGAGAGACAAGTGAAGATGAAGATGGCAGAAAAGTACATGCCTTTTTTGCAGATCACAAAGAATCCTGTAAAACCAAGAAACAAGATTCAACCCATCTTCAAAAAATAAGACCTCTTTTAGACAAAAGTCCAGATGTGTATTATTTTCTAAACTATATTGGTAGCATTCAAATTCCCCCTTGGCAGATGATGATGATGATGATGATGATGATGATGATGATGATGATGATGATAGAACCAGGATAATAAATGAGGATTCAACTCACTCCTGAGGTGCTGATTAATTACAGCTTTGTTCCATGATCTCCCCTACCCCCAATATATCTTTCAGATATGTATGGCATGTTACCTATTTGAAAATGTATATTACTGAATAACTACCCAGTGTAAGACTGGCTTCACACTAAATAAGAGAAGCCAATGATGTGGGAATGGCTAATCAGGCAGATTAGCCTGTTAGTGGAAGTGAAACTACTCAGGGCATTGCAACTGATCAGCACTAAGAAATTAACATCTTTCCTTGAGAAATTATCCTTCTATCAGAAGTAATTTATCAACAAAGTTATGAAACATTATCTTTTTTAAGCCAGTTGTTTTTCTTGTTAGCACAGGTGTTCTTTGCCACGAAAGTGGGGTGGGACAAGATGATGATGATGATTACTTATATAATATGTTGTTAGTTTTTAACTGGTGGATGAAAGAATCTGACATCCTTCTTTCTCCACTGTTTATCAACTACTTCAACTTTGACTTTTCCTTCTTATATAATCATCAGTGAATCTAGCTTATTTATTTATTTATAGAACTTACCTGGCCACCATCTCATACCATGATTTTAGGCAATTCACAGCAATCAATAAAGAGATAGATAAAAACTAAAGTACTCCCCACCACCACCCGCAGGCTCCAGACCCAACAGCTACCCAGCTCAACCCAAATCCTAGCCCAATGCATTCTGGACCAGTTGCAGCTTGCAGATAGTGTTCAAGGGAGGCCCCTTATAGACAACAGCAGGAGGTGACTAAGGCATAAGTGACTGTAAGCAAGACCTCCCAGTCCAGGAAGAGGTGTAATTGGCACACAAGATGAATTTGTGCAAAGGCTCCCCGCCACCTGCCACCAGGAGCTGCAAGTCTGGGTGGACCCCCAAATTGCACACCAGATCTGTCCAGGAGAGTGTTACTTTGTCCAGAGTCAGAGATGTCAACTCTTCTGACCCTGGGAGACCAAAGACCCACAACCACTCTGTCTTGCTAGGGTTGAGTCACAGCCAGTTTCCCCCCATCCAGGCCTTTACAGGCTGGCATTGAACTAGCACTTGAACAGCATCACTTGCCTGGCATGGAGTAGAGATCTATAATTAGGTATTGTCAGCAAACTGATAACACTGAACTCCATGCTGCCGGATGACCACTCCCAGTGGCTTCATATAGATGTTCAATAGGAAGAGAGAGAGAGACATGAGCCCTAACGCTCCCCACACAACAGGGGCCTAGGACTGGACCTTTCCTCCCCTGCCAACACTGTCTGGTACTGGCCACAAAAAAAGGAGAACCACCACAAAAAAGTGTCTCCCACTCCTAATCCCCAGAGCCAGTCCAGCAAGATACCATGGTTGATGGTATCAAAAGCCACCAAGAGATCCAGAAGGGCCAGGATGGACACCCCACCCTTATGCTGAGTCCTCCAAAGGTCATCCAGATGTACAACCAATACTGTGTCAGTACTATAGCCTGGCTGTATCAAATAGCTGATGACAGAGAAATTCCAAAAGAAGCAGATCACATCTAAGTAGCCCCAAGGCATATAGGCGGCCCTCAAATGCCCAGTTTTCCCATTGCTCAGCTGGTCAGCAAGAGAAAAATGGATGACTTTAAATCATAGCCCATTTATGATAGATGATGATTTTAGTCAGGATTATTGGAGGGTTTGGTTAAAGCCTCATCTCACTTTCTCCCCTTCTACCTCCAGAACCCTTCTCAGAATCCCTCTTCCCATTTCTTCTCAGAAAAGAGATCATTGAGAAAGGACCGTGTTAAAGCACTTCCCCTCCCCACTATAAGTTTCACAAAAGGGAGCAAGGTGTCTATGTGTGCATGGCAGAGAGAGGGAGAGAGAGAGAAATCTACAACTCCAAAATGCAGACTATCACTGATTTAGAGAAAGAAAACTGGTGTAGAGATACACCTGCATGTTATTTGAAGCAAATATTCCACTTAAATAATATTGGCCAAATCACTGAGGAATGTGGAAGATATTGACAATATTGTCAGTGGTTTTCTAAAGTATTAATGTTGCTAAAGCTATTGTGTAATTACCCAGTCTCATCCACAGAATTCTGCCAAGGAGGGCAGACATTGCTGTGTTTTCTAAATGGCATTTTTTTCTTCATGGAGTATTAGTTCAGAAGAGAAACACACACACACACACCAAAAAAATCCCTGCATAGTGGTTTTCAATAAATAATGGTAGGACCTGTGCAACTGGGAACAGATCAATACAAGAAGGGAAATTCATACAGAAGTCTGTCTAGTTCCAAAGCTACTATGGAGCCTTCTTCAAAATAACTGACAAAGAACTTGGAAATTTTGATTAAAAATAGAAACATTTCTAAAAATTATGGAACAAATTTTTAAAAAAACCTGTTTGTTGGAAAATAACAAATACTAGTTTTCTTTGGTTTTACTCAGATCTCTCAGGAAGTTTTAGAAATCACAAGGATGCCTTTATTTCATAACTAGATCTCTTTTTTAAAGCCATGTGAAGTGGTATAGCAATATATTATTTAATTAATTTTTTAGCTCAAAGGAAAAAAAAAACACTTGAGATATCCAGGATTTAATTAAATAAAAATAAGTTTATGAACTGAACATATATTAGACTGGGCTTTTGAACCTGAGTCACAAGACACAGCAAGACTGTTCTTACTCTGATTAAGTAACTTTCAGTGACACAGCTGTTCATTTTATTGTATAAAATACACAAATAGTTTCAGCTTCATCATCATAATTAATATTGTAATTGGTAGCAAATCACTGCTTTGTGTGGCCAATGAATTTCACCTTTCTGGTCTTCTTCTCCATGCAATCTTTCTACGAGAAAAGCTCTATGTGCATTGATATAGTAATCTCAGATATCAGACCTACTAGAGTTGGACACAAATAATATTTTGACATTCTCCATCAAATATGTAGGCAAAGGAATGGGATACACAAATTCTTCAAGAGAAGAAGGAATTCTCCAACTATTTCTTAAGGACAGAACTAGCCTCTTAACCTTGGCAAGGAGCACTGTGATTAAAAAAGCCTCATGGGTGGAATTATCTTCCTTTAGGATTTAATAGAAACATGGAAACCAGGACAGAATATCCACCAACATCCTTGTGTCCTCTTGTACAAGTATAAGAATACTCCATGAGAACTAAAATCATCTCTTCAGTTGAAAGAATTCCTAGAACAAATTTTCTTTCCTCTAATTGAAAAAATGCTAGAATGTTCCACATTAAAAAAAAAAAAAAAAGTTAAATGTTCCACATTGAAGGGAAAAAAAACAGTGTTGGTGCAATATCTCAAGAAGTAGGCTGAGACCCGTTTGAAAGAGTGACACTGTCTACATGGAGAGATCCTCTATCAAGCAATTGCTGCTTGTCGGAGAATGGGAATGGATAGGAATGAAGCCAGACACACAGCTAATAAGCACATACGGTGTCATTTCTCACTATGCAAACTTAGTGCAAAGTGTATTGACAAGAACTGTAATGACTAAATATTTACACACACACACACAGAGTATCTATGTATAGTGACCAACCATAAATACATACACTAATAAAGCCTAAATATACAGTACAGTATACTAACAGAATTTAACTAAATGACTTAAATGTCTACTCCTTTACAATACAAAACACTTAGCTGCTAGGTTCTTCCTCCTCCCACACTTACTTATTTTTCAACCCAGACATCAGAATGCTAGCAATCACTCTCCTTAGTACTCTCTTGCCTAGTTACCCAGCACCTGAACTACTTGGAGTTTGCTCTGCTACCATCTACTGGGCTGCATTTTCCTTTCTGCTGGTACTTTTTGCAGATTCCTTCTTTGGCTTCAGCTCCTTCAGGCACCTTCCCGGTTCTTCTCCCTTGCTGTGTATCATCTGGCTCCTGGCTCTCCTGGCTGTTGCCTCCTCTGCTCCAGGTTCCCTCTGGTCACCTCTTACTCCAGCAGCATCTCCTGCCAAACTTAGAACATCCCCACCCCCCTTCTGCCTACCTGCTCTGGCTTCTTTTATCCTTCTTTCTTTCAAAGCCTACATGCCAGTTTGCAGGTAATTCTGAGGAATTTAAACTCCCTCCCTCCTTTTCTCTGCAACTGCCTATGTGCCTAAGCTATGCCCTTGACAGTCAGATCACTGCAGAGAAAAAATGTTGACCTTGATAGTCTCATGCAACATTTTCTCCTTGCCCACTGCTGTTCTTATAGTAGACTCTATTGGAGGTTCTTCCCCCAGAATAACTGGCCACTGCCAGTGAAATCATATAACTTCCTTAATTACATTAAGACACTAAAACTGTATACTGCAGAAAGCCCCTGCCCCCAAGATGCCTTTTCAAATGTTTTGTTCACTTTCAACTCCATGATTAAAATTTTGTCTCCAGTAATTGGTCACAGAGAAGAATCAGTGCCATCAATTAAACCAATCCACATTTGTAGCCGTCATCTTTATAGATATAAAGGATCAAACTGCTGCTTTCTGAACCTTTTATCCAGCAGTTTGAACAGCTTTAATAACACAGCCCCCACATTCAGGGGGAATAATAAGCCTCCTGGTTGCATATTGACAAATTCTAGGAACAGTATGATAATAATCATTAATTTGAGAGAATCAGTGTTTAAGTGACATTTAAAAACAGAAAAGAATGAAAAGACTTTTTAAAAGGTAACAACACCAGCTTCTAGCCATAGCACCTGACTCAATATGCTAGTCAATCAGCAGTTTTTAGCCTGGCTCCAGAGGGAAAAAGGCCTTTTCTTACATGTTTCTCTGAACAAAAGCAGCACATACCTGCTGGCTTGTCAGCATCAGTAATGGGGACATACTTTTTATTCTGGTTTACATAGTGCAATGCACTTTCTCTTCCCTTTTCTTCCCTTTCTCTTTCTCCAGCATGAATTCTGCCTCTCAAACTCAAAGAAATGGATCCATTGAAACAAGACATTAATAATTGGGACTGAAACCATATTTGGAATTGTGGGAATGTTTCTCTAAAACCAAACACCTGCCTGAACCAAAAGATTAAAATCCTTGTCAGAAATGTTATTTAGGCTCAATGAAAAGTGTTGGATTTTAAAATCAGCAGAACTTTGTGAATTGCTTTTGGGTGGCCCCTAGGCTCTATTTTCCCAATGCAACAGAGAGAGAGAGACTTTTATGCATCTCCATGGATGTTTCTTAGCAGTTTTCCTAACTGGAAGCACTCTGACAAACAAAATATTCCACTGTATGAAACAATAAGATTTTGAGAATAAAATATTCTTCTGGATAAGCAAAGGTCCCTGACTTGAACACTAAAGCAGTTTTTGAAAAAAAAACTGTTTTAGTAAGAAAGACACTTGACTGGAACACTTAAGAAGTTCTTGATAATAAATACTGTTCTAGATGAGAAAACAGTTTATTAAGCAATTTTTGACATTAAAATGAGTGATGACTAAACCTCTCATTGGCATCAGTGATGGTTAGGCTCTCCTAAAGATTCTTCTCTGGGCACCATAACCCTAGATCACACCACATCTTCTGCATACACATCTTTTTCTCTGATATTATTGTCCCATGTGACTGCAGTATATCCAGACAGCTAGTCCCTGCTCTTTCACATGAAGGTCATCTCTCCATATACCATAAAAATGGCTTCTCCAGTGGCTGCTTCCTGCACACTAAGACTTCATCACATCATCCTCTCCAACAGTTTCTCCCTGCATACCAGAGTTCCCTTCCCTCACTAAAAACAAGGATTTCCCAGGGCAGGTTCTTTGGGTTATATGGTCTACCCCCAAACTGTGACTGTCCTGGCTGATCTGGGATAATTGACAGAAAATATACCCTAGAAGAACTCAAGGTGATCACAATGAGGGGAGAAGGCAGCATTATTTCCTTCAAAACAGTATTTTGCATACAACTGAAGTCTCTTCCAGTACTTCTAGTTGAAGATTGAAACTATAAGTCATGCACAGAAACTTCTTCCAGCTACTGGAATTACTGAAGGAGATTCAGAAATAAGTTAGAGCAAGGCAGCAGGGTCATGTACTAGACGCTTAGAATATGGAGGTTGTGTTGTTTTGCAAAGGAAACCATGTCCACACAAGCCTTCATCAGTGAAGCATCCCTTTAAAGCTTTGCACAGGCCTAGAATATGCCTCTCTCTTGACTCCCAAAGTCAGTTAGGAGGGGGAATCCTATCTTTTGAACAAATACAATTTCTGACAGACTTGAAAAATTATTTAATATTCATTGGCCCAATTCCCATGAGATGCTTAACTCAATGCAGGACAATAATGTGACATGGGGAACATTTAAACGTAATCTAAAACAGAGAGCTCGTGCACAGAATTAAAGACAATATCTAGTTAGTCATGTCATGGGAAACTCTAACCCAGTGAACAAACCCATTTTATATATGTAGTCATCCCCCAAAAAGAGCTAGAGAGAAACAGCAGCTGAAATGTCTCAGTTGCCATTTTGAATTCTACTGCAGAAGTCCTGCTAGCTGCTGAACATGCTTCTCTACTACTGATTGGCCACCCAAACCACTCAGCCCTGTCAGGCTGCTTGCAGACACCTTTCCTACAAACGTTTATCACCAGTAATGAAGCCAAATGGGAGAAAACTGTCAACAGATCTCTTTTGCCTAAGTACCTGAAACAATATCACACTTTCCCACATACTTTACCAAAGATAAAGAAATAAAAACAATGCAAAAGCTTCGTTAACAAAGAGGAAAAGTGCTCCTGTAGTTCCAAAAGAAAGAATGACTTGGGATATAGGCAAGATTACTTGAGGAAGGAGGAGGGAGCACCATGTTAGGGCTCTTCCTTTTCATTCACTGCACATTCCTATATCTCAGCCACAGAGAGGATCATGGAAAAGGAGGCTGTTGCTGGAGCTCACCACCAGGGTAAGGCCTGTCCCTGTAGGCCTGGGGATGCTGATAATGTCACTGAAGAGGACAGAAAAGACCTGCTAACTAATGCACAATGATCTATACAGTTACAGTCAAAAGAAAGATTAGGGTATTCCAGCTAGCCAGGAACCTAGGGATAGATACTTTAGAGCCTAAGGACAAAAGCCACAGGATCCTCCTAGAGCAGTGTTTCCCACTCTTGGCAGCTTGAAGATGTGTGGACTTCAGCTCCCAGAATTCCCCATCTTCAAGTTGCCAAGGTTGAGAAACATTGTCTTAGAGCTAGAGGACAGGAACATCCAAGAATGTAGGAGAGATCACAAGTTGACAGTCTGATCTACACACCACACCTCCCATCCTGTATGCCAAATTTGCCGTGATCTCTTCAGTGTTGTGAAGGGCTCAATCACTTCCCTGGCCAACACTTTCTGGCAGCAAACTGATGTTGCACTTAACAGATTCACCCAGAAGTGACAAAGGCAATAGCCAGGCCGGCAGAGAAATGTCCAAGAGATGGGATCAAAATCAGCAAAATGGTTGACAGAGCATTTTAATGGAAGCCCTGCTCTTTTGAACGTGCATCCAATGTTGACACGCATGCAAAAAGGGTGGGGCCTGCATCGTGATATTCCATCCACCATATTTCTGATTTTAACACACACATCCTTTGTGGGTGTCATCGCTCTAAGGACATGGTAGGAAGGAATGACTCATACTTTTCCAAAATAGGTTTATAGCACATTGCCATATCCCCAATGGCCTTTCAGCCCCAAGAGTACTCCTCTTACCACAAGGTGCCTGTATCAACCCATCGCAAGATAGGTAGTGGTTTGTTGTTGAGATAGCCAATTTGAGAGGAAGTACTTCATGCTATAAGAATGTACGTAGGGACACTGTGATCATGAGACATGGCTACAGCCAGTGAAGGGAGAGCAATAAGAATGTTGTCTAGCCTCAGAAGAACTATCAGTTCAGAGTTGGTAGGTAGGAAAAGGAAGGCATATGAACTTTGCAATGCTTGGCTGAAGTTTGCTGTTCAGCTATGAAGCTGGCCAAATAAGATGAATCAACTTTAAACATGGAGCTAGTTTCCTTCAAACAAGACTTTTGAGATAACCAACCGAAGCAGAGATGAGCAGCAGGCAAGAGGTTCTCCTAGCAGGGGATCATTTTCAGCAATCTATAAGGCAATGTTGTTAGCACACAAACACAAACTTTCCCTGGTGAAAAATCCAGCAGATTAAGAATATGTACACATTCCTGCTGATTCCCTGGGCTCTGCACAGCAGTTCTGACTGTAGCCAGCTCTGCAAACGAAAAGAAATGACACTGGGAATATATGGTTTCTGTACAGGTCTTACTGAAGAAATTTGTTCAGAAAGAAAAAGTAGAAAAAAACTAGTGCACTGCTCATAAGGGACAGCATTTATGAATTTCCTATTGAGCAAACATGAACAAGCTATGAAAGTACAAAGATATTTTTTCAGTTATTAAATATGTATATTAATTTTATTAGACTCTGAACAAATTTGTAGAGCTATTGAAAGTGGAGGGAAGCATATCTCCCGAAAGTGAGTTTATGGTAAAACCTTACAAAGCAATTCTGCTTATTAATAATTTATTTTACCTTTTTGTGCTTATGAATATTTTATATCTTAAAAAAATGTTCAGGACAATGAACAATTTTGTATTTCAATGCACTTAACTTTAAATGATAAAAAAGCAGATTGCATGAGTCTCCTGGGTTTGAAAAAAGATTTTTTTTAACATTCTATAATCCCAGTAACAATTATAAGAGATGAGAAGTGATGTTCAGTGAGTAGTGTTTCCTAAGTGTATTTAGGATTATAGCCTGAAAAAGATCAGCTAAAGGAGGATTTTCCTTCTCCTGTTCCACTCATCCTTTCCATACCTAAAATCTTCTCTCCTACCCTGCCAGCTTCCCCCACTGCAGAAGCAGCATTGTGCTAAAAGATGCCCTTTGCCCAAAGGTAGTCATCCATTCAACCCTGAGAATGTGATGTGCACAAAGGGGAGCTCACCTGTGTTTTCAAGAACTGAAATCATACACCTGCTTTCAATGTGGTAAAGAATAGTTCAAATGTGATTAAGATGGCCAAGCGTTCATGAAATTTGTTCATTGCTTAAAAGTGGGCTAGTGACATCAAGTGCACAGAGATAGAGGCATAGTTACTTTAATATGTTGTGCAGTGTAATGTGCAAACATTTTTTTGCTTCCCCACTCCCCACCTCCAGGACAAACATTTTGTCTCTCAAGCCCTGAAGAGGTAAACTTTATGAAGGTCTTTTTTTTAAAAAAAGAGCTAACCAAGATTCACCAGACCTTGCCACATAAAATTTGTATTCTTCTAAGATCAAAGTAAGAAATGCATTCAAATAATGTGTCAGAACTAGTCCACACTGAAAGGGAATTTGCCATAGTAAGATTGTAGCAGCCACCTGCAGACATGGTTTTAATACCAGCCGTATTTTTAACCCCCAGTCCTCTCCACCCTATGTTATTTTTTGGCCTTTCAACCATCATTCAGGATGAAGTGTTCTTGTCAACTCACAAGCTTGCATGCTGGTTTGTTACACAGAAGTGTTAATCGTCTATGATCCATACAGTAACTTTTGCTTTTGGGAGGTTAACATTTTCCTCATTGTAATAATTTATCAGAAAATCATCAAAGCAGCACTTTTGGGAATGGATTCCAGCTACTCCCACATTTTGTAGGACATCAAAAGAATATATGATTGGAATCTACATACATTAATTAGAGGAGTGGGAAAGAGACATTAAAAATGAGGAGGGAATTCTGAGCCTTGATCAAGGAATCCAGATGGGGCTTCTGGAGGGAGAGATGCTCATTTGGCCAATTGTAACAGATGACGTGTCTATGACCATGGCTGGTCCCTCCATGACCTAGAGATGCTGTGTCATGAGGAGATGTGGTTTGTTTCCAACTGACAGTCATAGAGTGGGGACGAAACACCATCCTGCTTTTTACTTCTAGCAACAAAGTGCCTGGTGCTAGTCCACTATTCATTATTTGTCAATAACAGTTATAGAACATACACACCCACAACAAAATTTGGACAGTTGCTTCTGTCCCTGCTTCATTATTCTTCATTCACAAAAGAACATAATTTATTTATGCTATTCGTTTATAGTAATAACAGTGGTGTTTCTAAGAAGCCAACAACCCATTCTCTATCTTTTCAGACCAAAAAAAAATAATTGTCTGTGAACATAAGAGGAAAAAAAATCTCTTCTGCCCAGTCAGGAAATGGGTTTTTGCAACCAAGAGCATGTTCAAGAAGGTAAATGTTAAAGTTTTTTCCTCTTCCTTTTTTCTTTAGAGCAACCTTTGAACATAGTAAAGATGGAAAGGCAGGGTACACACTAAAATAACAATCATCCTCATTCAGAGCTATCCATTTACACTGTAATCATCAATAAGGAATAAGCATGTAAGAAATGTCCAGATTTTATTGAAAATACAAAGTTTGCTTTGAAAACAAGACGTATATCTTTTGTATATACAGAGTCACTTTAATGAGAGATGGGCGGCTGTATAAATACGCTAAATAAATAAATAAATTGGAAAGCCATTTTTAAGTGCCATACTTTTCCATGGAGAAGAACTGAAGTGAGAAACAGGATACAACTGATTGGTTATCTCATCAGCAAGGCAGACATGTTATTAAATGTTTTATTTGTGGACATATGGAATTAATCTCAGGCAGAATTATTCCAACACCCATGTTAAAGCCAGAAGCCAAGAGGCAATGGTTAGGCCAACTGGGATTATTGCTACAAAAGATACTGCAGCCATTGCATGCCAGGCTTAGGTATTTGAATGGTATTTTAATCTTAAGAATGAGCCATAAGCTCTTTTTGTATAGACAAGACGGTAGAAATAAAGAAAATCCTTAAGAGAGCAAACCATTAAGGGAAGAGTGTGCTTCCTGAAGTTAGCCCTAGCTCCAGCCACTTTTTGAGAATGTGTCTCCTGGAATGCTATTCAAAGGCCTAGTACAGCCTGCAGTCTGAAAACAGTTGCACGTCTTTGTATTCAGAACTTTGAAATTAAGACTACCCATACAAGTTAAGTTTGGAAACATGCCAATAGCCAAAGTAACTGGTTCCAATGTGGAGTTAGATGTTCAGATTTTATGGCCTGGATTCACATCAGGGACTGGCATTTTGCACCACTAAAGCTTCCGGGCAATTAAGACAAACATCCCCATTGTTACTGGAAGAGAGAAGCTAGAAAATTACCTGTTTTCCAAGACTAAGGGTTCTTTCCTCTTCGATTTTCCTGCAGTGAGCAAGTTCCGAAAATTTTAGCAATCATAAAGCACATTCGAATATCTTCTACCTGAGCTGCACGACACATCATCCTGATAAGCAAAATCAGACGGATCTAAAAAACTGCGAAAAAATGCTATACGTGCTGTCACGGAGACCACCCCCTGATCTCAAGATCATGGCTTCTTGTTTCCGTGACTCATGATATGAAATAGATAACTGACAGGGTACATCGTGCAGTTACAATGTAAGTTCACACTAGTAGGGCCCCAATTATCTCAAACGGCAAGCAAGATACAGGGAGAGGGAGGGAAGTTTGTTTTCAGGAAGGAAGGGTTTTAAAAAAAAAAAACCTTTCTCCAACAATAACTGAAATTTCAGTTAAGCAATTTTGATCCTACTTCAAAATTCCTGAGGATAACAGTGTACCTTCAGCTCTTTGGGACATATTTCAGCAATGTGTATAGCACTGGATACAGATATAAATCTGTGGAAACCTTTGAGTGGCTGGGTGGGGGGGCAACATGGAACAGGCTGCAGTGGGCAGGATTATCATGTAAAACAGGCGAGGAAGTCCACACCGGCAGAGGTAAAACTTTTAATCTGGGTTTGTGAATTTTATTTGTACTTTTAACTATGTCAGCTGCTTTTAGGGTTTATGCTAAATGCTTGGGCATTTGCCACCTCTGAATGGTGAGAAAATGTACCACCGATTTTTGGCCCTTGTCTGGGAAGAGAGGCTGAAGAAAGCAACTGCAGGGTATGTGCCTACTTCTAATTTTGTCAGCCCTTTGAGGTAGTCCAGACAAGAAGCACCAACCATGAATACTAACACTACCTTTATTGTAAGGTTAGAGCAGTGTTGTCCAAACTTGGCCACTTTAAGATGAGTGGACTTCAACTCCCAGAATTCCCCAGCCAGCATGGCTGGCTGGGGAATTCTGGGAGTTGAAGTCCACTCATCTTAAAGTGGCCAAGTTTGGACAACACTGGGTTAGAGTAACAGAATCTTGCAAGTCTGAAAGCATTTCCCCCCTTCTTTACTTCTGCTTTCCAGACAATGAGGGAGGGTCCCTTCTGAGATGCTTCTCATGCCCTTTTTGCTCCTATGGGCTGAGGTATCTTTTGTATGATGGCTGCCTAGTCCGCAGCTCTTCCTGTCTCCCAAGGTCATTCCCACATACCATTACGTCTTTTGAGAGACATCGTACTCCCCCCCCACCCCCTGCCCTTTCTTTTTTTGGTTACAAGTTGAGACGTCAGATACAAACTACTGCCCTATTTCCACCATTCACTGTATAGGCATGTTTGTAATTCTTTTGTGTGGTTACCTGGGAGTTAGCAGTGTACTTACTTCTGATGGCTTAGATTCAACTTTTAAAATGTTAATCAAAATATCTTCAGCCAGTTGAAATGTAATACTTCACTTTCAGTTAAAAATGACCCCTCGAACTGTCAGCATGACTTAGGAACGCAGCTGAAGAAAAAAAAGTATCTAGACTCTACTTGATTATTTTCTTCAGTCTCTAACTTCCGTTGTACTATTTTGTCACAAATAATAGTACAAACTGAAAGTCAAATAAATAGCCAGAAGTTGTCTTGGGTGTCCAGGAGAGAATTTTACTTACTCCCTTATATTCACTACCTTACCAGTACAGTATGAAAATATATGGATTTGACACAAACATGCTGTTCTAAGAGTGAAAAGAACATGCTGATGTTTGCTATTCATAGCCTTCTGATACAATCCCATACTTTATTCAGCAACAGGTCTCACTGGAGTTACTAAGCCATTTTTCCCCTTAGCTGACTTGGGCCAATGGATGTAATCGCCCATTATGAACTGCAGTATTAGAGCAATTCATAGTATATTAAAAACCAGAGTCTACATTTTGATTGACGAGCTAAAAAGGCACAACAAAGAAGGAAAAGAGGACAGGGAGGAAAAAGAATCCAGCATCAATTCTTAATGTTTAATGGTTCTTTTTAGTGGCTGGTTAAAATAGAAATGCTCTGTTTAGAAAGCCCAGATGATACCATGCCCTGAGCAGACGGTTTATCTGCTGTTCTTCACAAGCAATTGGTGTTTTTGTGAAAGGCAGAAAAGTGCCCCCACCCCCAAAGTGAAGACAGACTGTGGCTCCTCATGGTCTGCTTCTTTTTCACTTCTTCAGAATAGAAGTTGTTACGCTTTGAGATAGAAAGTTTGAAAACCATGGGTTCAAATGAAAATAGTATATTATCAAAAACTACAGTTAAAATATTGAAACAGGACGCTTAATTCTACTTCTAAATTTCAATTAAACAAGAATAAGATATATTTAAAGAACAACTTACAATTTAATCATCAAAAATTACAAGTAACTGTTGAAAAGAAAAGCCATCTACAATTTTTTTACTTTATAAAATCCTTCATTACTTTATTTTTCAGATCCTCCCAGTGCTATCTTCCTGATTAGGCCCACAAATCACATTAGTTAATACTGATTATGTTGATGAATCAACTAAAAACCTAAGGTGGTTTTTATCTATCAACTAGAGCAAAGTTTATTCCTCTTATTTTCACAACAAATCTAAAAAGCTTTTAACTGAATCTATGCTGTTTGGTTCTTCAGGTGCGATTTCATTAAATTAATAAAATTTATATTAATAGTGCAGAAGGGTACTCCAGTGAAGTTCTAGCACTACCAACTAAATCATTAGTCAACATATAATTTAATAACTTTCCATGAATATAGATTCATCTTTGAGATTTGGAACTGTAAGACTATTAGTAATATCAGTTTTGAAACAGAAATCCTGATAGATATTAGCATTTCAACTTGACATCAGAAATCATGATTTCTCATGTATGAATCATCCTAAATAGTTTCTCTTTTTAAAAAAAAAAAAGGCAATGAGAGAAAGGGCTACTGATATTTTAACTGAACCAGATTTATAAAAGTTTTCTGTTAATATTGTTTCTGCTTAAATGTTTCTTGAAATAAGTTTTTGTAAAACCCAGATGCATGCAAAATTATACCTGTCAATTTGAAATAAGACCCACAGAGTCACATTAATCCAACAGGATAGAGATATGCTTTTGCTGCTATGGATATAACTTGATTCACACTCATGGCTCTGGATCCCAAACTGGTGTCAGATCTGGCTGTCTCATCCCCAAGACCTTAAATGGTCTCAGGTAAGAAAGTTGAAATCCCTCATACATTCTTCCCTAAAATCTCATGGTATTTCAGTGTTCCTTTCTAAGTACGCAGAAATCTCACATTAGTAGAATATTGAATTCTTGTGCGATTTCAGAAAGGACATTCAGCCATTTTTTTTAAAAAAAGTTGAGATCTATAGAGACCCTTGAGGTATGTCATGGACTCCTTGAGGGCATCATCCTACTGCCCTGGAGATGTAAAGAATGTTCTCTGCCATTAACTATGGCTGCCCTCCTATATCGGGTATATTGCTTTTGAACATATCTCTATTTTTTATTTTACTAAAAAAAAATATTTTTTTTGCCCACAAGAAATTCAGAAGATGACAAAATTAAGTTTTAATGAGTGATTGAGCAACAATATCATGAAAATGAAGGTGGGATTGCACATTTGAATCCCATCCTTACTGACCAGCTTCTAGGGGACATTATGTTATTAGCTGCTTCAAAGGTGCACCATTCAAAAGTATGGATGAAAGCAAAATGAAGCAGAATGGATCAACATTAGACATGCTGTTTATGCCACAGACACCTCTTATTAATATATCCTATTAGTATTTCCAGTATATCACAAACTTGCATCTAGATTATTTAGGTACTGAATAATGTGCACTATGGACCAAAAATTAATATTTGTGATCCTACATTAGGAGCCATAAACTGGAAAGTAAAGCTGCAGCTGAGGCCCTCCTGCTTTTTATTCAGTCCATTTCACAGGGATTTGTGTTGTGTTTTCATTAAATTGTCTATTAATTTCCCCCATCATTGTGACTGGAACAATGAAACAAAAGGAGACAAAAATGAAATGAAATGAAAATTGGAGCAAACCCATTTCAAACTATGATGAATGTGAATTAGAACTATCACTCAAAGAATGCTAACATAGGTACTTCCTCCTAGTTTAAATTCTGGAAGCATAGAGAAGACAGGGGTGGATGGATGGACAGACGGACGAACAGGTCTGAGAAGAGCTCTACCTCTAGGAAATCCCCCAAGTGTCAGAATGACAGGTTTAGGAACATATATATTTATTGCCAGAGAGAGTAAGGATTAATAGCCTATAGGTACCATATAAACTAGGAGTTACTAGAAGTCATCTTGCTGTGAGAAGCTAATAAAAAATATTCTAAATATTTAAGCTAAATCTTAAGGGAACCTGTTTACAACTCATTTTAAATTATACAATAAAACTTAATTTCTGTTTTAAATGTTTAAAAAGTGACTGCACTCTTCTATATTTTTCTTGTATTTCACCCAGCCTTGTTTTCCCTTTCCAAATCAGGATAAAGCTTGGTGGTGGCAAAGAAGCCAATATATCCCTTGAAATTCTCTTGTATTCAGATTTAAATGGAACATTTGGATTTTAGAAAGACACTAGTAGAACCATAAAGTAACACCTATGAAGCTTTGATGGTCATTCTGATACTCAAACCAAAAACATCACAGTTAAATCTCCGTATTCATTTCATTTCTGAGTGCTTATTCCGTTCTGCTTATCCCTTTCAAAGAAATTGATAATTGCCTCAACTGTTGTTAAAACATTTAAAGACTAGGTCAGAAGTTTCAATACTATAACGTTTTTTCTATCTCAGTACTCCATCTCTATTCTTTTCCTCATGTCAGGCCTTCCTAACAACCTCTTTCTAATCAGCTCTTTCCTTGCAGCTTAACCTTAGTGTCCCTGTTTTCTCCTCCCCACATTGGACCATGTGAGCCATGATTTTCTCACTTTCTCCTCTGGACATGTTAGACCCACTTATAGCCAGAACACATGCTTCTTCCAAAGTATCAGGTTACAGCCTTTTCTAAATTTCTCTCCTTCCATCCCAACACTTCCATGTACAAATCAGCAGGCAGTGGATCCATTGCTTCTTTTCAGGCAGTTAAGAATATTTCAATATAAAGCCTAGTTCTCCAGCCACCGAACATTTAATTCACAGGAAATATGATTGGTCAGGAAAATATTGAGAAGACATAAAACAAGTTTCCTCTTCAGTTATTGTCCATTGTTTAAGACAAATTTCACTTGTTCCAAGAGGACATCTACCCTGCTGAATAGACATAACTAACTGAGACCTTCAAAGACAATTGCAATAGGATAAGACTTAGAAGTACACATAATTTTGTTGAAGATGCCTTTTTGGAATAAAATTCCCACACCGATTTCCTGAAAATATTCTCTTTATGAGAAAACAGGCTTTTCTGCTATTGATTTATTTGGGAAGAAGTACAATGTCATTAAGATGTTCAAGAGGAGAAGATATTGCCATTTATCTTACTCAACTTTATAACATGACTGAAGTTTTTCCATTTCCCCTTCATTCTTAATTAAAAAAAAACTCCAGGCTGCTCATAGTGTCATTCAGTTTTGTACTATTTCCATTAACTCCACTTTTTGAAATGCCTTCGGAAAAGGATATCGTGGTGCAACATGACATGTCACACTCAGGGCATTCCAGGAAGTGGTGTTGGCTGTAAGATATAAAGAGAACCTGATGCTGATATGAATTGTGCATAGTTTTTTCCCCAGCTCTATATTTCCCATCAGTTTGTAAATGATTACCATCCCCAGTTAACTACAGTACTGTAAAAGAAAAAAGGGGAGGGCACCTAGATGAAGAATGCTAAGAAATAGTTCTGTCTTCCTTCCCCTTCCTTTTGTCACAATATCAGTTAGCAAACAAACACATAATCTTAAATTGCTGCCACAAATTACCTGTTTCACAATTTGCACCAAGAATGAAAGGAATCATGTTGAATTCACAATTAGATCCTTTTGTATTGCCATCAGCTGAAAGCAAATTGAGAAAACCGGCATCTCCAGCTCATTACTTATGTGAGCCTGGGCCTTGAAGGTTGATGCAGAACTGCTGGAAGTGTCAAGCTAATCAAGCAAAGTCAGGAGCTTGACTAAAATGCATGTAATAGGCCTCATTGGGAAATTAAGGAAGCTGGCAAAAGAAGTCAATCCAGTGTTCCATTTAGATATTTAGCATAATCATTTTAGGAAGTTACCTTATAGGCAGGACTAAGAAGAGTAAAAAAAGCTGTAATTCCCTAATTCCCCAAGCCATAGCATTGGTGCTCATCCATTCTCTCTTACATCTCCTTACTAATAGAACACATGGTTTGAAGTGGTCTAAGAGAACCTAGTATCTGAGGTAGGAGTAGAATCTCCCATGTCCTTCTTCCAGTACTATCAACACCCTCTATCCTCCAGTCAAACTACAATGATACCACTCTAAGGGAGTCCTGAAGAGAATTACTGTGAGGCCTGCCAAGGCAAGACAGTAATCACAGCCAACTCATAATATATCACCCTGAGGACTTCTCAGAGTAATACAGTATCTACAAGGCTGCCAACAGGGTCAGCTTAAGTTAGGCACCTAAATTACAACGAAGTGGCAGCTCTGGAAGAGGGGGCAGGGTACCTTGGTTCCTTTTTGTTACTAGTTTTGACCACTCCCTGAAACAGATGCTTCATTTCACCTCATGTTAGCATAAGCCCTCCCTGTCTTAGTTCAGACAACAAGCAAGGCTCACTTGAATTGAGACCTTAAATCTAGAAGTAAAAAACCATGATCCTACATTGTACAATTTATAGAATCACAGTTTCTCAATTTTTGGTTTATATAAGCCAAGAACTATTCTTTAATCATTGAAGAGAGTAACTGAGGTGGAAAAACACAAAACTTTAAGCACATTCTGCTGGGTATGGAGTAGGGATGGGGAACCATTTCATGAACAAGAGTTGCTTTTCTTAGCCAAGCAGCCTTTATACCAGTGTTTCTCAATCTTGGCCACATTAAGATAGGTGAACATCAACTCTGCAATGCTGGGAAATTTGGGGAGTTAAAGTCCACCCATCTTAAATTGGCCAAGGTAGAGAAACACTGCTTTATACACAGAGAACACAGGGAAAGGTAACAATATCACAATTTCACATAGATGGAGAGTGCTGACTTAAAGCCTGATAAGCTATCCAAAAATGTAATGCATCATTTTTTGTTCTCCTCCCAGAGAGCAGTAGAAAATTGCACAGCTTAAGAAATGTTGTCAGTACAATGAAAGGCAATTCTGGAAGTTTCAAAATTGGGATATGGGGGCTGCAGGCAAACCATGGCTTATTCTACCCCTGCCATGGAAGAACAAGAAATTCACATCTAAATACCACCATTATATTTTAGATAATTCCAAGTTAACTTCTGGAATTGTTCTTAAATACAATTTTATTAAGAATTTTAATTACAGTAGTAAAAACAAATACAAACTAAACTTAGAGAAAGAGAACAGAATGTACAGAAAGAATAAAAAGGACAAGAGAAAAAGAAAGAAGAAAAAGAATGTCTATATATATGTATATGTGTGTGTGTGTGTATATATATATATATGAATGACTTCCAACCTTCAGCACAACAAATATAAACAAATTTAATAATTCTTCACCTCCTATAAGGTTAAACAGATATCTCTTCATCCCATATTCCATCCCTTATCTATAAGCAAATCCATAAAATATCAATTTTTCAATCTTGGTATCAGCCAAAAGTCCATAAAGTGTTGCCAGAACATTGCAACCAAATGTCTTAGTTTAACCGTGATACAATAAACTAACTTTATATTCCTTCCTTTTACTTCTAACAGTCTTAATCTTTAATTCAATCAAATATTATCATAGGATTTGATTTCTTCAATTCTTCTTTATCCTATCACACAGATTTCTTCAAGGCTTTAACAAGCCTCTTTTGTAGATCCAATAAGAAAACTTTTTCCAGATCATTTTCTTAGTTTATCATTTGGATTTCCCTTTTAATTTTTAAAACTTCAGCCAGTTTCCTTTGTATATCCAGTGAAGCATCCTTTTCCAAATCATTCTCTTGGCCTGCCATTTGTAGTTCCACATTCTGTACTTTCTCTATTTTATCATATAACATTTGTTCTACATCTGTCATTCCTTCATGAACATATTTTAGACATAGTCTATCCACAGAAACAGACATCATTACTGACAGTGTAGTTGCTAACTTCTGGCTCCATTCTTCAAAGGTCTCCTTTAATATTTCCAATGTCATAATATTTTGTATCATTCTGTAAGTCCCAGTACTAACTGGCACCAGGCCTTTTCTTTTTCTTCTGCTTAAAATCTTTAGTCCTCTCTAGTGTCTAGTTTCTAAAATCATCACTTATCTTTGTTATGACATACAATTGCCAGGATAATCAAAATAAGTCTGTTTCCCAGGAGAAGTTGTTTATTTGTTATAGTTAATTCCAAAATCTTATAGTAAAATTCAATATTCTAAATTTATCTGGGCCCTTAATCCATTTATAACTTTCTTAGATCAAAATCTTATTTAGCTTTTTGCTGTTTATTTCAAATTCTTTTAGTTCTTAAGCTTGTAATTAATTTTTATTTTATTCAGAATTGAAGATAAACTTACCCAATGAAGACTTTTCAAACCTGTCATTCCAAAGGTCTCTAATAGCTTTTGAATAGTTTCCAAAAATGATTAGAAAGTGAGGTTTGCGAACTCAATGTCCTTTAAAAGTCTCTACCACAGATGTGAGCAAGATGGCTAATCCCATCATCTCCCAGTGCTCAAACCCACAAAAATCTGCTATCCTGTTTGTATTAGTTTTTACTATTGTAATTAAAATTCTTAATAAAAAAATTATATTTGGAATTGTTAATATTTTTAAAGGGGACATGGTGGCGCAGCGGCTTAATGACACTGGAAGTTGCCATCCAGAAATGGTCAACATTTCAGCGGTTCGAGCCCAAGCTTCCCACAATGGGGAGAGCTCCCATCTTGCGCCCTCAGCTCCTGTCCACCTAGCAGCTCGAAAGCGTAAGCGAGTAGATAAATAGGTGCTCTCACACCAGTGGGAGGAAAAACGCTGGCAGCGCCTTGCACGGGAAAATGGGAATCAGTTGTCAGTTGCTGGATGCAATACAGCAGAAGAGACTCAATTTCCTGCAACTGCCAGCTGGGCTCCACCCTAGGAAGGAGGCAGTGGCAAACCACTTCCAAAAAAACTTTGCCAGGAAAACTGCAGGGACTCATCCGGGCAGTCTCCGTAGAATCGGTCACAATCAAAAGCGGATTAAATATCTATCTATCTATCTATCTATCTATCTATCTATCTATCTATCTATCTATCTATCTATCTATCTATCTTTAACAGAGGATTGGGTGTAGATGAATAAAGGGAGAACGTAACTATGTGGTAATAATTCCAATTATTACCTTATATTTTTGTATGGCTTTCCATTTTTCAGCTGCAGCTCTCAAAAATTTAAAAGATCCCATCTTAAGTATGAAAATTATGTTTAAAACTTGGCAAAGTTGATGATCACCTGTTCTGCTGAAATAGATGTTCCTTGCATTTTTAACAACAACAAAAACCCCTTTATTAAGGGTTAAACTTTCATAATTAAATAATACAGTGGTGATTTGAAGACTACAGTATGGAACAACTTTTAAAAAACTGTCTTTGCAGAGATATACTGAAATTTGGGCGAGTTCTGAAACAAAGCAAATTTAATGCAATTAGAAAAAAATACAGGAATTGATAAGGAATTCTGTTCTACTGAGCCCATGTAATCAATAATCTATGAAGGAACGTTTCTGAAACCTGAATGAAAATATTTCCTTCTCTCTCACTGTTAATGTATTACCCATCCACCCAACAAATTAATAGAGTTGGAGGAAATGGTGAAGAGGGACAAAAAGAAGGAAGGAAATGTACTTTTTAAATATATTCCTTTTGAAAGGTAAGAATGTAGTCTTGTATGATAGCTTTGTTTTCATGCTCTTCTTGTTTCTGTCAAAGGCAACGTATAAAATCAATGGGATCATCACAGAGTATTTCCAAAGGGAAATAATTTCCTGAAACAAAAGAAAGAGCTGATTTAAATAAGCTGTACAAAGGATGCCATATGAGCAGGCCTTCTCTTGAATACATTAAAGCAAAATGAATCCGGCTAATCCTTCTACATCCTAGCAATTTCAGGATTGCAGCTATAATTTATTACCAGTGTTCACTGGTGTGTGTGTGTGTGTGGGGGGGGATATGTTTGTTGGGGGGGGTGTAATTTTTTAAGCAGCACAAGAGGTTGAATCAATGTTTCTGAAATGCTGTTGGATGATTGGATAAGAGTGAAGGATTGGATGAGCCTATACTCATTGTGAAAAAAGAGGACCTGCACCCAGAAAAGGTAAGGCAAAAGAGGAAAATTGCATACACATTTCCCTATGCTAAATCTATATAGGCACTTAAAAAAAATAACCACTATAAAAGGTAATGTCTCTATCAAGTTAAGTTCACCTCTTGGTTACTTCATGGATTTGTCCATCGCTTTCTTGGGAACCATGTGGAATTGGTTTATCCTTGCCTTTTTCAAGTTTTGTTTTTACTTCCCAGTAGAGTCTACAGTCCTGGGATTTTCTGGAGTACAGGGCCCAATATGCTTAAATTTTTTCTGAGATCAACCAAGGTCAGCTTGGTGCAATCCTTATCAATTCAGTGGGGAAGATGGTGAGTCATGTACCTGTTCAGTCCTTAAAGAATTTCTTTAAACAAGGACTGATTTCTGTTAGGAAGGACATGTGGCTCCTTTAGCAGGGGAAGAGGCAGCTGAGACAGCAGGGTTGAAAGGTGATACTGGAACCAGGTTTCCTGAAGTTGCATTCTCAGGAGCAGGGTCACAGCAGTATAGAATGGGAAGTTGCCATCCTACTAGTCCTGTTGAATGGCTGTGTTATTCATCCAGTAGAAAGCAACAGCAGCTAGATCAGGTAGTAGAACAAATAACACACTCCTTCAACAAAAGTAGTTTCTAATAGTCAACCACCCTCTAGGAGCCTTTCCAACAGAGAATGGTTCCCTCTACATAGCAGACGCTAATCTGAGATGGAGAAGTTAAACCCTAAGGTTGTAGCAAGAACGTACTCACCAGCCATAATCCCATTTTATTCAAAATGGACACCACTTGGAGGATTCTGGAAATTTTACCCAGATAGCAAGTTTTTTGCATGGCACAGTTTGATAGAAATCAGCCATGTCAGCTAGAAGTACCCAGTAATTGTTCAAAGGAGTGCTGGAAGCAGAGGTGCCAAAGTCTCCCAAAGGAAAGAAGATTTGATAAAGTAGCAGCTAACAAAGAAAAAAGCTCCATCAGACAAGCAACTCTAATAATCTGTTAGCCAAATGACCAAACAGAAGGAGACGCTTTTCAGAAGTATTGTAGATGGTGGGGTCCCAATTTGCAGCCTTGTCATGGCGAGTGGCAGTGAAGCAGCTCATTATAAAATAACTGGTAACTTGTTAGAAAATAATTAGTCGTAAAAAGATAGTTGATGTTATTAAATCAATTGTTCATTTTCCCCGAGAGCCAGGATGGTGTTTAAGGAGTTAGACTCAGACTGGGGAGATGATGGAAATTTAAAGAGTGGCTTTAGACCAGTCAACCCTACCTATCCCAAGGGGTTGTTATTATAGGAATAAAATGAAGGGAAAGACACATGTAAGCCACTCACCTCCTGTAGGAAAGGCAGGGTATAAATCTAACCCAAAAAATACTAAAAAGTTCTGCAAATTGGAGCAAAAAAGTGGGGCAGCAGTTTAGCACAGCTTTAGAGTAAGACTGACTGCTTACTCTATTGGCTGCTCTAAGACTGACTGCTTATCCTATTGGCTGGATTGGCTGCTCCTTATCCAGTTCATCTCACTCTACTTCAATTCATATTGCTAGTAGGAGAGAATGGTGAATATTGATCAGTGTTGCTGTCACAGATGGTAAATATTTTATATGTTCATTAACCCATCCTTAAGATGAAAAACCCAGAATTTTGTGGGGTGGGTAACATTAACACAACTTCAGTGGTAAATTGAAAAAAAAATTTTTTTTTTTAAATCTACAATCCTACCTAGCCCCTTCCAAATATTACAATCAATTCTATATCATAAATGCTATGTATGTTTTTCCTTAATTTTTGCTGGTGCTGTTTAAACTCCTACTAAGCCTATCTCAGCAACGTACTACACTTTGGATAAGCAGTCTGGTGCTTCCAGATGGTTTGGATCACACCTCTTATAATACATGCCCATACTGTCTGGAGATTACTGAAATTATAATGTAAAATATCTGGAAGACACTTGTTTTCCTACTCCTGACCCAAGCTACATGGATAGGACAATGAAAATTACTTCTAACTTAAAATTTAATTTTAAAATGTATTTGTAAAAATATGTAGTTATATAGAATATTAAATGTGATTAATAAGATCTAATGTTTGTGTGCTTCAAAGGCAGCATTTCTTTTGAGAAACTATTCCCCCCCCCCCCCCAGGGTATTTATTCAAATGCACTCTCTCATTAAATCCCATTTCCAGGTATTCTTTTCCTACCTCCATCCCAGTTAGTTTTCACAGAATGATTTAACAGAAAAACTTCCTTCATCCGGTAAGAAATTTACTGAAAGGATACAGGGTTGATCAAACCTTCCCAGCTGTTTGTTGAGGTAGGTGTCTAGTTTATGGAAAGGAAAGATCTTTAACTAGCAGACTTGTTCCAGCTTTTTCTAAGTCTTTTTTTTTTTTAGATAGGGATACTGCAGGAAAAATTATGATGCAGTTGTGTTCTCCTAAAATTTATTGCTTCTTTCTGGAAATTGCCCTCTAGTCTCATTCTGGTTAGCAGTTTTTCTGGAGGAACCTTTTTCTTCAGCCACTCTTGTAGACTTTGTTGTTGTCTTCTTCCTCAGACTCTTCTTCTGGTGGAAGCTTGTATGAATGTATGTGTACAATATGTAAACGTTTATGTGTATCAAGGAGATCTTTGTGCTGGGAAGATATATGTGGGAGGAACAGAATGTGTGTGTAACTATGCATTTCATTGTTATGGGGCATATTGGGAATATGGGCATACTGGCCAAGTCATGTCCTCCAGTAATGAAGAACTCCTAGTCCAGAAAGCATCAGCTTTCTAGATAGTGCAATAACAACAGCTTTAATATCAGTCAGTGGATTTCTACTATAGGCCAAAGTCAACTAAGCAATTATTAAGCCTCAGCCAAAAGTAATCCTTTTGTGTTTCACAACTAATCTTCATAATTTATCATAACTGATAAATCTTATGCAACATTCACTGAATGAAATGCTCCAATTTCATGGACTGGTAGGGTTTGTTTGTTGGTTTTTAATGAAAGCTGTTCATTTTTTATAACCATGGTACTACAGCAGCTCTACAAATTGTGCATTTCTAAGTACATGCTTAAAAAGAACAACTATTGCCGCCATTCTGACAGGAACCCATAGATGTGTCAGCTTAAGGCCTTTGCATTTATAACTTTGAACTTTCTGAGTTAGTATTTCGTGCATTTATGAATCTGCTTTTTGTCCCTTTTCTTTAGCTGTCTCTATGGCATGATAATATTTTTATTCCTGACTGTGGGATATTGATATTTTTGAATACTACAAATATATCTGTAATAAGCAGGTACATACACTGTATTTTCTGAGGTCAGCCTCCTTAGAATTCTCCAGAAGAAAGGCTTATAGAGAAGATATATCTGCTACCATGTTGCTGTCTATCAAATTCTGTCTCACAATATCAAATTGTAAAACATACCAGTCTTCTGATCTTTTTATCACGAGTTCTCATACAAACCAAGCTTTAGGGAAATGATGAGAGAGAGGGAGAGAGAGAGATTTGGCAGCTCTGCCTCCACAAATTGCCCTATAATAATTGCTTATTATTGCTGCTAGTTTGCACACTTGTCAGAATTGTTTGGTTAATGTTTCGTATCATTCATTTATTACGAGAAAGAAATCATAGATTCTCCCACTTGTTTGCCTTGAACATATGATGGCTATTAATGGGAACCCATTTGTAAGTGCTGTTCTTCTACCAAATCTTGAATGCTTACACCTGACCACATTAATTTCCCTTTTAACTTGGCAACTGATTTATTGACAATGTGGCAAAGCAATTAGCAGGGGATTCAACCTAGTGTGGCTTTGGTGGTAAACAGCATTTAATCTGTCCATTTCTATTAAACAGGGGCAATTACATGGTTACATGCTGAAATTAAGCATGACAAATATCTAAACTCCCTTTATTTTTATAATGTTCTGGAATTATTACTCTAGAGGATATTTAATGCAAGTACCAAGGCAACCCCTTAATAACCCTATGCCCAGAGACAGTTCTAAAAATATATCCATATTCTATAAAAGTAGAGTAGGAGAATTAAAAAAAAAAAATTAAGGATGGAGTTCGTGAAATATGCTAATGGGTGTAATAAACCTCAGTGGCTACCTCTAGGCAGGATTGAAAAAACTACCTCCCCAGATGCTGTTAGGCTCCAACTCCTATCATCATGACTATTAGTTAGCGATGATTAAATGGTAGCACATCTGGAGAACATTCCTGTTCAAGGTAAATGACTTATGATAGACGATTTACTTGAGTGGAAAGGATACTTAATCCTTCCACCACACCCTAATTTACAGTTCTAGCTGCCTCTCCAACTGTTTTCCCCTCCAGACATATTTGAGGCAAATACTAACATGATAAAAGTTATCTGTTAATGTATTTCTAGCCTGTCTTTTTCTCTCAGAATTCAAGGGGGAGGGGGAAGGTCTCGGCCAAACAACCATTTCCTGACCTACCAGTTCTATCTGCCTCAAAGCCTCTGATTACCAACCTTAATTCCCCAAACACTCTCAGTGATGGGGCAACAAAGTTCTTCCACACTTTGTCCTGCTTTAGAAATTCTTTCAAAGGAAAAAAGAATTTCAAAGTTTTCATGAGTGGGTTATGGTGTTCCTGCATTGATTTAATTCCAGGGTGATCCTGTGTGTGAATGTCTTGCTTTTTATTGTACAGTTTCACTCCAGCGGTCTGTAATTTTCCTGGCCTCCACACTCCATAATCCTAAGAGAAGACGTCAAAAGGAAACTCCTCCTATTGGGCTTTTTCGCTACAGGTACTACTGTTTCTCCTTTTTCTGAACAAATTCAGGGAACAGTCTAGGGACACAGAGAAAAGGGGAGGGAGGCTTATCTATTCTTTTATATCTTCCGGCTTTTTCAGACATGCTGGAATACAAAACTTAAGAGCCAATAGCTCATATAGTCCTCCTGAAGGATATTGCTCCTGTTTTCCAGGAAATAATTTGTGGTGGAAAATTCATATTTTTATCTGAGTCAAAGGTGAATTTGCAATGGCTGTATTACAATGTCTCCTCTGCTTTCAGGAAGGCTTTTACAACCTTCTAAAGTTTCTCTATAAGCCCAGGATTGACTGCCTGCCTGACTGATTTATATCTCATTGTTCCTCCAGAAGTTCAAAATGGCATACAGTATTCTATCTTCTGGTTTGATTTCCTGTGAACTAGATTGGGCTGAGCGATACTGATTCATCTAAATTATTCAGGGAGTTTCCTGGCTAAATATTGACATGAACTGGGATATCCCTAAGCCTAGTCCCTAAACATTGAGGTAATATTGAAGTAATGTTTAGCAACTTTTTTTATGTGTGTGACAGAGTTAAGTATCTTTGAGCCTTACCACTGCTGCATGAGACGTCTTGTCCCAAAGTTATTTGTTAAAGCTGCCTATGATCCTGGCAGTGGCATATAGGCATTGTGACCAGTAGCCACAGATTCCCTTGCCTTCTGTGGCACAATCTCTGTTTAAAGCTAAATGATATATGCTCATCTGTGGTAGTAAATTCCATGATTTAACAAGTTTTTTTCCCCTATTTTAACACATTCACTATTCAGCCAATTCCCAACATGCCTTCTTAGCAAATGTATTTTCTTCTTCATCATGAAATAATGCCGACGAATCTATATAGCACCAGAGGCATAGAAATTAAAGGTTAACATAGATAATAAAAACTGGAAACCACAGAGCTTCTATCATTGCCAGGTTCTGTAGTATTTTGTTTTCTGATCCTGGCAGGTTTCCAGGCACATATGGTAACAGTGGAAGAAATTGCATTATTGGCCATTAACTACATATTATTTGAAAATAATATGAGACTTTGATTTCTAGCATGAACGCATGACTATTTAGTTGGCCCTTTAGCTAAATACAGCTCATCAATCGTGGGTGGTGATTCACTGGAGGCTGAACAAATCTCTTGTTTTTTCCTTCTTCCTGCCTGGGATATGAACAGTTTACCATACTGCATGTTGTGGTCAATCAGGCTAACTGTAGTCCACTAGCCATGTGCTGCAGTCAACCAGATGTTGCTTTTAAAAATGTAAAGTTTTTTAAAGCCTGCTCCTTTTTTCTCCCCTTTATTTTCAGATGCATAACAGAAAGCATTTGTCCAAATTTAAATGTCAGTTTTTTTAGTCACAAATTGCATTCCAGAGATCAAGATGATCATCCTACCATGCTATGAGTATGGCTATAAAAGGACTTTGCCATGGATGCTGATGGGAATGGATGAGGATGAATCTTTTTATTTTTCCTCTTATCTTTTATCTTTTCCCAGATAAAGAAATCCAAATCATCTTTTTTGCCAGTATATAAATTAGCTTGCACTTTGGGTTGCTCCTTCTTTTCACAATTTTTTTTTTAAAAATTGTGTGTGTGGGGGGGGGGAACCTCAGAAGTTGTTTTTATCTTTGCAGCACTTCCTGGAATAGCCATGTAGTCATGCAGCCTGGAAGCAGAGAATCATGCTCTGGTGCAAGTGTGCAGCATATTTTTATTGGGAAAAGAAAGAAGCCAAGAATATCAGATGCCTTAGACATTTTCATATAAAATTTACAACAACCTACTGGATCAAGCCAAAGCCCTATCAACACCAGTGTTCTCTGCCAGGTCATGAACATTCAGATTGTAGAAGACATAGGGAGTGGCCTTGAAGGACAGGAGGAAGAGCCGCTCCCAAGGGAATGGTCAGATAAGTGGGGCTTTAGCCTTGGCCAAATAAATAACTTGAGAAAACATCTGAAACAAGCCCCTCCCTAGTTCACATGAAGATAAAGGGAGGGAGGGGAAAGGCTCATTCATTCTTGCAAGATATTGTTACTGTTGCCATTACAATAAAAGTAGCACTGGCCTATATGGTGCTGGTTTCTTAGTCTAGTCTACCTTGTAGGGCTCACACAGATGCTTTCAGGAAGCTTGCAAGCAGGGAAAAAGGGCAGTTGTTCTTTTTCAGTGTTGTTCTCCAAGATAAAGTTGTTCTGTGAGATAGTAGTATGCTACAAGGTAGACTAGACTAAGAAACCAGCACCATATAGGTCAGTGCTTGTTGTGGTTGTTCAGTCGTTAAGTTGTGTCCGACTCTTCGTGACCCCATGAACCAAATTGCGCCAGACCTTCCAGTCCTTCACTGCCTCCCTGAGTTTGCTCAGTTTCATGCTCATTGCTTCAGTGATGCTATCTAACCATCTCATCCTCTGCCGTCCTCTTCTCCTTTTGCCTTCAATCTTTCCCAGCATCAGGGTCTTTTCCAAAGTCTCCTCTCTTCGCATTAGGTGACCAAAGTATCTGAGCTTGAGCTTCATTATCAGTCCTTCCAATGAGCAATCAGGGTTGATTTCCTTTAAGATTGACTGGTTTGACCTCCTAGCAGTCCAGGGGACTCTTAAGAGTCTTCTCCAGCACCACAGTTCAAAGGCATCAATTCTTTGGCGCTCAGCCTTCTTTATGGTCCAGCTCTCACAGCCATACATTACTACTGGAAGGTCAGTGCTACTTTTATTGTAATGGCAACAGTAACAATATCTTGCAAGAATGAATGAGCCTTTCCCCTCCCTCCCTTTATCATTAAGACTAGATAGCTCAATCCTCCAGGAAGTAAAAATGTACAACTTTCTTTGCTTGTAAATAGGCCAGTAAATTTCTGCCCAGGTATTTTATTCAAATTCCAGTCATTAATTCCCCAGAGAAGAAATCTGTTCTGCAAAGCAGGGACTAAAATTGCTAGAATTTATACAGTCCATGTACTCTAGTACTTGCAAGCGTTTCTGATTTTTCAAAAAGGGAGTTGTTTTGTTTTGGTTTGGTTTTTTGGTGCATGACCCACAAATAGCACTGTGCAATACAACACTGAATAAGTGGTTGTTTTACTTTCTGGAAACTTATGATGGTTCAACATCCCAAGTGCTATATCTTAATGCGGTTCATCCAAGTTTCATTTACCTGACTGAAAAAACAAAACTCTCTTACGAAGTGCTTCATGTTAGAAGATTTACAGATTATCAAATATTTAAGACATTGATTCAGGATTCTCAGAATAACTTCCACTGACGTCAATAAAAGAAGGGTGCATTTGGCCATGGAAATAGATTCTCTGCTAGGAGGTAAATAACAAGACAATAAACCTGCCTTTAGAGACTCACATTAGCATACTGAAGAATGTAAGTGCTTTGGTATATCCATGGCTAATGCATTTAAAACCAGTCTTGATCATTCAAACATTATATCCAAAAACCTCTCTGAATATTTTAAAAAAGGTTGTAATATGCAGCTCAGTAGATTCTCATTCCTACTCTGAGCAATTGAATATTGGGCAAATTCTGTATGAAGATTTCTCTTTGTAATCCAAATGCAGGACTTTAGTTTCTTCTGGGAAATTCAGTGAGCTCTTTGGATTGAGTCAACCCAATCTTTATTGACATATTTCCAATTTTAAATATTTTTCATTTGAATTATGGATCCCAGGTTTTGTGCCAGGCTTATATATTTTTATTACTGCACTATACTTTTTTGGCTATTTTTATGTTTAGCCATAAACAGACTAACTGAATTCCCCCAAATTGACCATGATATCCATGTAGGTGAAATTGCCAACCATCATGCTTTATTTTGGTTTGCACTTTAGTTTTTTTTAAAGTGAATCTATTTCACTCATGTTCAAGGGATAGAATAAAAATTGATGTATATACAATGCCATAACATAGAGGAAGCTGATACAAATAATTTTACCACTGAAGTTGTGGAAATCAATTGATCTGTAGCTCTACCCCCATGAATGAGATTAGCAGTCTTAAGAGGGAGATCCAGTTTTCAGGAATTATGCAAAAGTAAACAAGTTAATTCTCCCCACTAAATATATTTAATTTTTTGCTGGGCTTTTTTTGCTTATTCCCAATGAAACAGTCTTATTAAACTTGTAGGGTTTGATCATTATTTTATTTGATATATAGATTAAATATGATATTATTTATCATATGAACAGTATATTTATTTCTTGCCCAATCATTCATTTTATCATTTTAGAGAGTCATGGTATAGCAGGTTTGAGAACTTCTGACATAAAACCATAAGTGGGATTTAAAAAAATGTTCCAAATGCAGTACTCTCCCTTACAAAAAGATTTGTATGGTAGAAGGCTTCAAAATTTATTGTTTCTTAGCCATCCAGCCTTACCCATGCTTAATTCCACTGGAAATGAAGTAGATGAAAAGAATAATTCAGGCCCCTCTTACACAACTACTCCTAGTTGCTGATTGTCTCATAATTTAATAAAGCAAATTAGGTTTAGTGCATGAAGAAAGCAAGTAAAAGCAATTAAAACTGGAAATAAGTAAGATCAAAGGAAAAACAATGAGTGAATATTTTTTAAAAGGAATACTAATTTATCATGGGAAAGGGGAAGCTTTGCTGAAAATGCTTGCCAAAAAAAAAAAAAACAACCCCTGAGTAGTTTGGCTGAACTCTCTTTATTATTTGCCATATGCAAGAAAATCTTTTTAAATAGGATTCTATTGGCTAAAGGCCTTCTGGGATGTTGCTGTTGGTAGACTGTACAATATCAGGAGAAACTTCAAGATAAGTGCATGTAAAAACTATTTTTAGACACGAGCTGTGGTACAGACAGGATAATCTTGTGATGCCTTCGCTTTCCTTTTCTCTCCTGTCCTTGCATGATTGTAGTTTTTCCCCTTCATGCTCTGACAGCCCTGCTGAATGCTGATGAGACAAAGGGCCAGATAAAGCCAAGAGCTAATGAGCAAATATTTTCCCATTCTTGGCGGCTGTTCTTAACTAGCATTGATTATCTGTTACTGATATCCTTCCCTGCTTCCCTAATTTTAATGAATGATTACAGTAACAGCTGCTGAATATTTATCATTTTGGTAGAACAGTTAAATCATAATATAAATATTCTGAAGACTTCTGATTAATCTTTCTGCCCAACTGTCTTCAAGCATGCAAATTATCAGGGAGAGGGGAAAGGCTGATTGGATGTCCTAAACTACATAATTGACAATGGTGACATATCTGGGACACTAGGGAAATAGAGGGACACTATAAAAACACCACTCGGGGAATGTATAGGTGATAGCAGATTGCAGCAGAGGTCATTAAAAAAGAAGGCAATCTCACCCCCCCCCCCACACACACACACACACTTTTTCATGGTGAACATTTCAGATTTTTGCTTAGATTTTTTTTTTTTTAATGGAGAAGCAAAGTAGATGTCCATAGTGGCTGTGAGAAGCTTTCAGCTTTTAAAAAGAAAACTAAAATTATGTTACTCCGAACTAGCAGATGGTTCTAACCACCTGGCTAAATGTATATTAGTCTCTGGCGCTGTGAGGAAATTGATATGCATAATTTGATTTTCAAAGGGATAAATCTAATACAAAGTTCTGTTTGATCTGCTCGGGCATTTAAACCTGATACCAAAACAATATGGGATTGCTAATGTATCCTGTTATCCTAAGGCAGTAAAGCAATTGCAATCACAGAAGGCTGTTGATTATGGCCAATTGTTGATTGAAATTTGGGGAGAAGGTAGGACGCAGCTGAGAAGCTGCTGCTCGTCCTAAAACTGGCTGAACAAACCTCAGCTTGCTCACCCAGCTGGGTTGAACAATTTCTTTTTGACAGGTGAATAAAATATCATTAGTTTATTTCATTCTTGCTGTCAAGCTGAGAGCATTGGCTTTGTTTCTGGGCTGCTTACATTTCGTGACAATTTTGCTGTGCTAAATTAAACCCATACTAGTGATGAACAGAGCAGCACTGGAAATGACCCTTATTGTCTGAAGTTTCTCGTGAGCCTAATAATCTTGTTATCTCTCCTAGCAAGCAACTGCAGTAAAATGTGATCTAAGATATAATTTGACTGACAGGCACCCGAATCCTAAAAAGTTATGCTTCATATATATATATTTTTTTAAATCAGATCTGGGAGTCCCATTTTGCCATTCTTGTTGGAGCAAATATTCCATGTTACTACTTTTGTAGAAAAAGTTGAGAGAGACTTCCATTTTGTACATAAGTACTTTTCCATCTCCGGTGTATTTATTGTCAACATGCTCCTGCAAAGTACAACACTGTGAACCCATAACCATCCTAGATAGGGCCAGGCATAACTCCAGAGATTTATATGGAGATTTTGCCATAAAGATTGTGTCGTCCTTTCTTTTCCAGTGACTGTATGTATTTGGCCCTGCTTTGACATAGTGATCAGGACTTTGTCATTGTTTATGTGCTCTACAGTTAGCTCTAGAGTGGGGATGAGACTTCTCACCAGATAATTTTCTTCTCCACTTCTAGACTCTTGTGGTTAATTGAAGAATCCATCCATTCAAGCCATTCCTTCTCTATTGATGATCCTGCAAAAGACTAAATGCAATGTTTCTCAAACTCGGAAGACATCAGAAGGAGGAATCTTCCAGCAGTAGTGAATGATTCTGAATGGGAAACATTACATGAATGGAACTTTCCTTTCCTGGTTCAAGCAGAGCTCGTTGCCAAGAGAGAGAGAGAAACAAAGTTCCTTTCAAGTGCCAGTTCAAAAACCTGGACCCATGTGAGAAAGCTGCAGTTGGGCTTCTCAACTTAGGCACTTACAAAAATGGCTAACAGAACAATCCTATGTCTGAATACAAATAAGGAAGAACTTGAGCAAGTATATATAGGTTTACAATCTAGGATAGTTGTTCTCTCCACCAGAGCTGTTATGTTCTAGCTATCTCTTTATGGTTTTAAAAATGGGTCTTGTTAACTTACCAGAATCCTGGTTTGTTCAGATCATACTTCTCAGAGTTAAACAGCTCTCAGATCATGTGCAGACACTGCCTATTGTGCCGTATCCTCAGAGCATTCTGTAAGCACTGATTTTGTGTGTGTGCGTGTGTGTGCATGCCTTTTTACCCTTTAATAAAATATATGTTAAACCTCCGCAGTGCTCAATGCCCTGTTCACCTGCCAGAAAACTGCAGCTGGCTTCTCATCTCTTAGACACTCACAAAGATGGCTACAAGAACAATGCTATGCATGAAAACCCATAAGTAAGTATGACAGCATCTATTTTCAGTCTTTAAATCTACCTCCCCAAAGCTAAAAGGGGTCAATTATTTTCAACCCTATTCCTTGGTAACAGTACTCCATCTAGAATTCCCTTGCTTTGAAGAAATAAATATGAAAATAAAAGCACATGCTAAAAAAAAAAAAAGTTGCTCACTCTTCCTCTGTGTTTTCTTTCAATCTCTAAAGTTCTACTTCCAACTGCTCAGTTTTCAGTATAATGGAATCATGTGACTGCCCAAGGATTATCTTTCCCTCACTTCTAAATCAAATAAAACCTTTTTATCCAGATTTTTAGCCATGCCAATGAAAAATTCTTATCCTAGTTCAAATGAAATATCCAGATTCTCGGTTTCCCTGAAACAGATGAAAATTGTAACTGGTCACCAATATTGTTTTGGTTTTTTTTAGGCTTCAGTCAAGAAACAGACAAGTCCACTTTGTGGGATTAATATTGTGCCCTACAATCTCACTTTCAGTTTTCTGAAAGTTGTCTTCCCTTGCCAAAGAATGCCAGTTTTCTCTCCTTATTCTCAAATCCCCTTTGAATTGCTTTCAAACTTCTTTTCATGGTATCTTTGAGCTTATACAAGATTGATGGAAGATGCTGGTGCTGTCGTTTTCTTTTATTATGAGCTTCTACAGAAGGGACAAGAAGAGAGCAAGTGACCACACACATGATGGCATTATCATGTGAAGGATGCAAATTATGTCATTAGCCTTATTTGCCTAATTGGGTCATCCAGGCCTCTGTTGGATACCTACTGTATATATGTTGTACGTCTCTCTCTCTCTGCAACCTGTCTGTCCATATGGTTTCTAAAGCACAGGAAGTGCTTTCATGATGTCATCCTACCTCCCAAACTATTTTCATTTGTTTTGCAATGCACTGGGGAAAAAATCACTGGAAAGAAGAATTCATTCCATGGTGACTGAAATTGCATGAGGAAGCATTTTAGCTTAACTCTGACTTTCATGCATTGCAAGATAATATCTGTTATCGTAATGTTTTGTCTCCCATTAAATTTAAATATTAATAAGTTCTCTCACTTTGGTAACTGGAAATTGACTATGTTGTGCCTCACAATTCCTTTAAACTGTTAGTATAATCAAATTGCTGTTTTAAAACAAATTATTTCTTAGATGTTTCGGTGTTGTTAAGTTCATTTGCTTGCCCCTGCCCATCCTTCCTCTATTTTATAAAATACCATAACTCCAAATGTCTTGCAGTGTTTAAAAAAGATGAATAAAGTTTTAACTTGTAAACTATGGAAAGTCAGGGACATGATATGCTGGAGATTCAATTCATTAAGCTTTAATGTTACCAATGCTCTTAATGCTAATTACCCATTCATTAAGTTGATTGTCTTAGCAGAAAATCTGGGTCCCCTTCATTGCTGGTTCATCAAATTAATTTACATGTTCCATAAAGAAAGAAAAGCAAGAAAAATTAACAAAGTTAATTCTAAAAGACTTGAGAAAAAATGATTATTTGAAAGCAAAAACATTATCAATGGGAAATTAACAGTGCCTATGGCTTCATTTCAGAAAGAGTATATAGAAAGATTAATCTATTTATTAACCAAATATATTAAAATAAAAATACTATGTGTGGAGAATGCAGAGATTCAGCAAAATAAAGATATACTAAATTCAACATTCAAAATATATATCTATAAATCATGGAGAAAAAAATGATAAGTCAACATGTAAATCCAATCAATAAATTCACATGGGAATCCACCATTAATTAGCTGGATGAAACCTGGTGTATAAATAAGACTTAATGAATTCAATGGAAAAGTTAAATGCTGCTTCAGATTTCTTTTCTTGAAATCAATGGAACAACCATGTGTGGTTGAACTCCTCTAGAGTAGTATTCTCCCCAGTTATCCAGATGAATCCTTTCTTCCTACCCTTCATGAAGCCTGTAAAGATATGGTTGTTGTGTCAAGTTTAGGAGGCAGGACTGTTATGACTGTTCCTCCACACAAGGAATTTTGTGTGTGTGTGTGGGGGGGGGGGGGGTTGGCCTTAAATATTTAGATTCCTAGCTTAGATATGATTGCATTGTGATTTATGGGTTTTAGTTTTGATTCTGATGATGTTAATGGTGAAGTTATATTCATCTTGTTGGTTTTCAGTCTAACTTGGGGAATTGTATAGCACTCAGAGTCAGTTTGATTGGAGTGGCTTATAACTGTAAGCCCTGTAAAACAAACCAACCAACAAATAAACAATTCAGATTTACAGAAACAACAGAGCTTAAAATCACAATGCTATGCTGAGTTCCCTCATCTTCATAATGTCTAATATAAAATATCATCCCCAGGTTTCATTACATTCATAGGTCTTCACAGGGGCTAGAGAAGCAAGTGAAGAAATGTTCATCACTTGCTTCATAGCCAAATCCCATGACTTCTGCCCAATAACATGATGGAAGTAGAGTGGAATTGCATTCTGACAAATTCTCACATGCATGTTGTCATTTTTCCATCATTGTGGCTGGCTGCCAGATGCCTATGATTATGGTGTTGCTTACCCGTGCCTGCCAATAGCAACAAACGTGTAGAGTTGGAGAAATGTACAGTGTAATTAAGCCATGTTGTAAACTAAATTGGTCTCATTTCTAGTGACATTTCCTTGTAAATCCCTGCCAATAAAGGTTGCAAAAATAACCCTATAAATGAAAAGCACAGCATTAGACCTTGTTCAAAGTGGTTATAGTCAGTTAGTTCCTATTAAAATAATTGAGACTTAAATTAGTCGTGGCTGAATTTTCATATTCATTTCTGTGTGAAAATGTGATCATTTTGGATCTCATATTGTGCTTTCCATTTGTAGAGTTATGATAGAGTGTCTATTCATTCCATTGATGATCAGAATGAAAGCCAGGGCGAGTACTTGGAATGTTATTAATTGAAAAATATCAAAGATTTTGTGCCTAGTTGCAGTCACAAGATGAACACTTGTAGGTCCTAAAAATTTCAACGAGAGAGAAATCATCTGTGCTTACTCTCCCACTGAATTAATGTTACTTAAATTCAGCTGCACTGCAGCATATATATCTACTTCCAATTAGCGTTCAACTTTTCATTGTAAGTTTCACTCTTTCTACTTGCTTTCGCTATAAATTGCTATGCCCTTAATTGCCCAGAATATGTTCTGCCCTACCTTATGTCATACTGACAAGAACTTAATTAGCTATTAATTCTGAAAGTGAAATAGTGTCCAATGGGAAAGGAATTTATAATTATAGAGGTTGTGTGTGGTCTCTGCGTGTATCTGACTGGACAGTTGCCCAATATTTTCACGTGAAAGACTGATGATTGACCATTCATCATGCTGTAAGGTGCATGTCCCTGAAAGCCATATGGCTAAGTTAATATTGAAAAGTCTAAGTCTGTGAGCAGATAATTGATGATAATAGATGGTGTCTAGCCTATAAAGATGAGATTATATTACAGATAGAATCAGATTTATTTATTGGAAGTATCATAATTGCATTCCTTGATCTACATTTTGCTCATTAGTTAGAGACCAAAATTATCTTAATATAAAGTCAGATTTACTGTGTTTTAGCAGAAATAAGAATGAATCTGAATGGAATGCACATGTATCTTGGAGCCTTTAAAGATTTTTGTAAAAAGTAAAAAAAATAAAACTTTTTCCTTAAATTTCCTTAAAAAAATTATTGCAATTTTTCCATTCACAATTTTAAAGAGAGCTAGCTTTAATTAGCTAGATTACTAGCTTTAATCTAATCTAGCAAACAGTTTTTTATTGCAGTGTTATATAAATAAGTGTAAATAAATAAATGAAAATGTTTTAAAGCTTTTTTCCCATGAATGTGATAAAATACACTAACAGTACCAAAAACAAAATGTTTTGTTACATGGAGAAGTAGTTTTGTCTGAACTACTTTCCCATCTAATTTTATATCTCTATTCTGCCATATCCAGTATTATAAAAATTTAAATATTTTATAATAATCCCTTGGATACCATTTCCCTTTTACTCCCCCCCCCCAAAAAAAAACAGAGTATTCCTGAGTCCATTTCATGTCACTCCTGGCCAAACAAGAAACACTGGATCTCTTTCAGATGGTGTTACTGCTCATTAGCGCGCACACACACAAACAACTCCTTTGAAGTTCAGAATATGTTCTGAGTTGGAGGGGAAGGGTAGGAAAATAATCAGAATTTGCTTCTAAGATTGTACAGTACTTCTTCACTATTCAGAATTATTAGTAATTGGGGAAAAGAGGTTATTTAGATTTAGACATGTGTAAGAGAAGAATGGATAAATATGCTTTCCTCCAATCTTCAAACCATTCATGTGGGTCTGCTAGTGAATAAATGATGGTGTCATCATTTCTCATTAAGCTGATGGTCCCAAGCAGGTTGGTCCAATATTCCAAGATAGTTATAAGCAAAATTCAGGATTTGTCACAGCAAAGGATCTTGACAGCAAAGGCTCATTTTCCTTTTGACTGCTGCATGCCAGAGAAATCCATTGATGGAACATTGTTCAGGGAAAGAAACATTCAGCTTGTTATGCTGATGCAAAAGACAGATGTGCTCTCTGGGGCAAGGAGATGTTAAGGAGACTAGAATCATATTCTTTTACAGTCCCACTGTAGATGAGTCTATATATGACTGTGAAATTTAGATTTACTGGATCTTGATACAATGCATGCAGCTGACTAAATTCCCACTGTGATTTGTGTTATTTCTACAATTATGTCATGTCATTACATCAATAGAGAAATAACATAAATTGCAGTGGAAATTTGTTGCCCAGTAATACACTGGGTATAACAGACATCCCACATTTAGTTCACTGTACTTATAAATGTTCATTGCGTTTGAGAACATCAGTTGACCTAGATAGGCCTTCATTTATTTTCTCACAAAATCCTGGGCTGAAAGTGTGTGACTGTGTGTCACACCTTAAGCTCTATGAATGAAGATTCAAGCTGGATCTTTGTGTTCCAAGATCGACATTTTAAGAATTGCATCAAACATAGCTTAACTGATCCATGTGTAAGAGATTATGCAAAAGCTGGGGACAAGGCATTTGAAGCCTCATCTCAGAAAATGCAACTCAGTCCAGCTGCTAAGACAGGTAGGAAAAAACTTTCTTAACTACCTCACTATAACTAAAGCTGAGAATTTCCTCTTACGCTTTTCAAAATTCTGTATTTACTTCAGACTAGCATTAAAGATACCTTCTTGAAATCCATGCTGCCCTTGTTTCCTGGATCTTGCCAGATATGAAACCATATCTAGGAGCCAGAGCTGCAGCTAAGAAGCTGAAAAGGAATAGAAAGCTAGGGGTAGGATTTGCTGAAGGGGTGGTGGTGGTAAGGGTGAGATAGCAGGTAATTTTGTCATTCATCTGCCTAACTCTTCTCTCCTGGACCACTTCTCACATCCATGACAAACTTTATCCCATATATTTTCTATGGATATATAACCAATAGGATTCTTTCACTGAAATTCGTTCCTTGGCAGAAAGCTGGGCAATGTACCTCCCCCCCCAAAAAATCTTCACACATTGTTTGGGTCTTCTACAGATAACAGTTGTATATGGCTAGGCTGAAGAGAAGAATCAGTGAAAAGGCATCTCAAAAATGTGGCCAATGGGTACAGTCCTGCTCCTCTTTCCAGTTAGCAATGTCCTATACATTTTAGGGTGATCAGTGTAGGCCTATCACGATTTCAAATGAATGGAAGAGGTACCAAGGCTTGCAAGAGACCTCTGCACAGTTTATGGGAAACTTCTCTTGCTTAGATAATTTAGAGTCAGCTGAAAGCTTGGTTGAAAACAAACAAGCAGAAATACTGTCCAGATGGAGGCTTTCATTTGTAGCCTTTGTCACTCTACCCTGACAAGTTTTTGCTGTTTGGGTGGTATAATTTATTAGAGTAGAATTGGCTGCCTTTAAAAAAAAGAAAAAAAGAGCACTAGCTACATTGCTGTGGTGTGGAAACTTTTTCTTCTATCATAATTACTGGCAGGCAGTGGAGTGTGAAATTAATGTTAGGTAAAGAAAGATATTTTGAGTGCAAGCAACAGTGATTTTCCCCTGCTAGTCTTCCTTGCTCTGGAGCAAAGGTCTGACCTTTTAAATGTAATGAAAAAAAAATCAAAATGTGCCTGCTCGCTCTCACTCTCTTGTGGGTTTATAGATTTTATGCATGCTTTTTATTAGCTGTACTAATGACTGCATTTTAATTGTTGGTTTTATATAGCTGTGTCCCGTTCTTTTTTTAAATTATGTTTCTGCCAAAAAGTAAAACATGCTGATATCTTTAAGGGGAAAACTTTAAAAATGTAACAACTAAAAGGTAGTGCAAAAGACACAGGATCAGTCCATCATGAAGAAGGATCTGTAAATCAATCCTATGAATCTGGCAATAACTCCCATTTTGTTCAATAGAAAGCTCTTTTAAGTCCGTTGAATTCCAACCAAAGTTATTAAACCATCTGTCTTATTTCTCAGCCATGAAATCTATTGTTGTTGTTGCTATTTTCCCACAATGATTATTATTTTCCCATTTTATCAAAAATGGCGCTCAATTAATAATAAACAAGGAATAAAATATAGAACAAATTAATGTAAACTTCATGATCTAATCTTCATATAAAAGCATCATGTAAAGTCACAAACATGAAATTTTAAAAGTAATGATCTAATAAAAATTGTTAGGCCCAGATTAGTCCCATCATGTGTGAAGGGGTTACAACAGATAGCATTATAGTTATTGATCGGGGAGGGCAAGAAGTGAGCATATGTGCTACCAAATGTGCACTTTTGAAGAACTATTTATTGCTGAATATTTGATTACAAATTTATGGTTGTCCCTTTTTGTTTTCTTGACAACAGGAAAATCAGCTGGAAATAGTCTAGGAATATCTAGAAGTGTCCTTATTAAAATAAATAAATACATCAATACATCAAGTGCTTTGGAACTTGCATGATTACAGTAATTCTGTTATTTATTAAAATGGCCACAGCTTTTTCCAGGTTTCTATGAAATCTTGAAAAAAAATTGGCTATTTTAAGAAATGTATACTTAAAAGCCAATTTATACTTTATCCTCCAATCCCAGTGAGTATTCACATCCAAGGGTGGACTTGAATTTATCCTCCCCTATCCTAGTCCAGCTCCTTTACAACAACACCTCACTGACTCTCCTTAAAAGCTTAGCTGAAGAAGAATACAACACAAGGAGGATGAGCTAAGCATAATCTCTTCTGAGAGAGTGCATTTTATAGCTTGGAAGAAGACATCATCCAACTCCATTCGCTGCTGTACTTGGCTTTGTGGAAGAATCTGCTTTGGAGGATCATAGTATTTCAAGAAATCCATGGCATATTTCATCTTCATGCATGCACCTGGTACAGGTATAACAATCAATTATCTCAAATGAAAATGTTTCATCATTATTATTGGCACAGTAATGTCAATATTACTGGCAGAAGGATGCTGGCATTCAGTTTTTATGTACTGGATCATTTACTAGCTTTATTCAATTGCAGACATTTATCTACAGCATCGCACCCTTTGCTTTCATCATCATGCAACAACACAGGTAGAAGAACTTGTGGGAGTGGAAGAACTTGCAGCATGTCCTGTAGTCCTTCAAAAGTCCCAGGAGTACTCATTGTTCCCATATCTCAGTAGAAGATTGTAAAGCTATTTCCTTGGCAATTCATAGAGCAGTTCTATGATCACATCCAACTGGGCTGCTTAAAAATGGCCCAGAAAGCAAGTGTCCCTGGGCTTAAATATACCAGCTGTGGCTTTTGCCAGATTTTTTTTAAAAGCCAATATTTGCTAGTCTTCAGTGGTGGCACCAAAGGGGCAGGGGGCAGAGGATGACTGCCTCCCCAGTAAGGAGCTTGCCCCACCAACTGCACTCCCCAACCTGGCTGGATCACTTTGTTGAACAGAAAAATATTCTGACTCAGGCATTTCCCCCACGTTCTTCTTATGAAAGTAACCATATCTCATTATTATCACTCTTTTAAGGTGGCTGGCATTGCCCATGAAAGATCCTGGACCACAAGGCTGATTGTTCTAGAAAACCTGTTGCCCTTTGCAGTTGGAGGGGATGGCAGGAGTAAGTTACCACATCCTACCAAGCTCTCATTCTTCTGTTCCAGCCCAACTCTGTGATCCGGACAAGTTTGTATGAAGATCCAAGTATTCTAACCTATTTCTGCTCTATCATGCTGTCTAAAGACGCTCTCCCCATCTTTTAAACCTTTACAAAATATTTTTTGTAAAGATTTTTTAATTGTTTTTATCACTTGTTTATATATAAGCCACCTAGAGTCACGTCTGTCTATCTATCTATCTATCTATCTATCTATCTATCTATCTATCTATCTATCTATCTATCTATCTATCATATTTATATAGCCGCCCATCTCACACAAGGAGACTCTGGGCAGTGTACAACAATAAAAAAAATAAATACATAAAAAACTATATATAAAAAATAGTAAAAACACACAAAAACAGGAGGGGATAAAATTAATAAGGAAGCCATCGTAAAATCTCTCCGGTCCCCTGGGAGCCCCAGGCCTGATCACATAGCCAGGTCTTGAGGGACTTGCGGAATGTTAAGAGGGATGGAGTTAATCTCACTTCCGGGGGGAGAAGATTCCACAAGGCAGGCGCCAAAGCAGAGAAGACCTGCCTCCTGGGACCCGCCAAGTGTAATTCTCTAGCAGACGGAATCCACAGCACGCCTTCTCTGCCAAATCTGATGGGATGGGCAGATGTAATCGGGGAGAGGCGGTCCCTCAGGTAACCTGGCCCCATGCCATGAAGGGCTTTAAAGGTCAAAACCAGCACCTTGAACTGGACCTGGAAGCAGACTGGCAGCCAGTGCAGCTCGCAAAGCAGAGGTGTAATGTGTACCACCCTAGGGGCACACATAACTGCCCGCACTACTGCATTTTGCACCAGTTGAAGCTTCCAGATACTCTTCAAGGGCAGCCCCATGTAAAGCGCATTACAGAAATCCAAACAGGAGGTGACCAGGGCATGAGTGACAGTGATTAGGTCCCTCTGATCTAGGAATGGGTGCAACTGGCACACAACACAAAGCTGTGCAAAGGCCCTCCTAGCCACAACTGCCACCTGCTCTTTGAACAGGAGTTGTGAGTCCAGGAGGACCCCCAGATTGCACATAGGGTCTGTCTGGGGCAGTGCAACCCCATTCAGTACCAGAGATGGCATAACTCTAGCACCAGAAGGCCCCAGAACCCACAGCCATTCAGTCTTGCCAGGGTTCAGTTGAAGCCTGTTGTTCCCCATCCAGACCCTCACAACCTCCAGGATAAGACATTCACAGCATTGCTTAATTTACCAGGGGCAGAGATCACTTGTATAGTGAGATGGGCAGCATATAAATTTGATAAATAAATAAATAAATTTTAAAAAGCCAAAATTCAGTTGCTGGGGTGTTTTAAAGTCCTATTTCATAAATCCAACTTCAAAAATGTTCTGATGTCACAGGAGTTCAGGAAGGTTCCTCAGAAATTTGTGGGGAGAAGGAATTATGTAGTCTGAGGTTAGTGAGGATGAATGGAATGTGAAAAATGATCTGAAATTGCCATATGCCAGCCTGTTGCCTGTGGACTATGTACTTGCTTATATATTACTGAGTCAAGTGACACCGTAGAGTCTAATCAAAGACTAGTGCTAAAATATTTCCCAACAACTTTTGGCAAATTATGACAACATTAAATCCAGCCTGATACAAACTGTACCCCTGTTTGGAATACAGTGCACAGGAAAATAATAAAAACCCCTGCTTTCTTGCCAACATTTCACTAGAACAGGTGAACATATCTTTCATCACAAGGGGAACAAAAGCTTCTGCCTATGATTCAGGTGTAAGGCTACCTAGTAGAAGTGCAGTCCATAAAGACTGCACGGTAGCTTGGGAGAATTACAGACAAACACAGAAATACAAAAGCACCTCAATTTTAGCTCATTTAAGTAACATTCATAAAGAACATAAAAATGAACATAGATATTAAATAACTGACAGAATGTTTTTCCCTTGCATTTAAATAAAATTTAATAATTGTTCAGCATAGATGTTGGGAAAGTGATGAGATGAGTGACAACAAAGGACATTTTCTTGAACTCTTGGCAGCTAGTTCCAAATCATGATCCCAAAATTCTATCTAAAATGGATAATTTACTTTCTAATGAAAGCCACTTGGAGTAGTGGTTAAGGCACCAGGCTAGAAACTGGGAGATCATGAAACCAGGCCAGTCATGCTCTCTTGGCCCTAGGAAGGAGGCAATGGCAAACCACCTCTGAAAATCTTGTCAAGAAAACTGCAGGGACTTGCCCAGGAGGAGTCAACACTGATGTGAAGACACCAAAATAATAAAAATCTTATAAGAGAAGTATACACATCATTCAATTTCAGAGTATCATGAGCAGAATGAAGTCAAAGAAACAAAGGGGAGAGGGAGTTGCATTAATTGCTGATAAAGCAAAGGATTAATAAACAAGGAGAAACAAAAATCTCTTATTGCTATAAAGGCAGTATATTTAAATAATTTGTTGGGTTTTTCAGTTTTTATCTATGTAATTTACTGGATGCTACTTCAACAACCTTAGCTTGTTACAGCATAGATAAAATAAAAGTGTCCATAGTCCAAAGCTTGTGTAATGAGTTGAACACTAAGCAGTGTGCAAGCACATTTTCTGAAAAAAAAGTACCATAAACTATGCTTATTGTTACAACAGATTGAGCTTTGCAATTATAGATGTTTGTTGCAAATTACTTTATTTTTCTTTAACAACTATGTAGTTGTGTCACATTCCTCTGTGTATTCACGGTTCCTTGAACTGCACAAAAGGAACTGGGAGAAGAATTATTGAAAAGAAATGTCAGACATTCAGTGGGTATGTCAGATTACATCGTGCTTAGCTGCTAAATCAACACTTTCGGTAATGTTACTGTTTCTGAATATAATCAGCAATGAATCAAGTTCTGAAATAAATGTGCAGGCACAAGGTATTCTAAACCAGATACATTTTTGTGTTGTGTTTTGTCTGAATTTGGTTAGTGAAGTGCTTCTTGAACTTCAAGTAGTATCAGATTACTTGCAGGTCAGATTGTGAGTGGCTAATGCTTGCTTCCTTATTAACTTTTTGACTTCAAGATCTGAGGATGCCATAAAGAAAACTTCAACAAAATAATGACTGATGTAAAGATTATTGCAGAAGAAAATTCCAACAAATGCAACCTGAATAAAAGAAAATCAGCTGTAGGTCCCCAGAATGTCAAGACTATTTTACTGTATTGCAAAGCAGAAAGTATGCTTCCAAAAACTTCCTATTTGTAGTCACACAATCATAATGTAGATTTACATACAACTCCCATGTTTTAAATGGAGTTAATGCATTTATGGCTGGTGTGGGTCTTCCGGGCTATGTGGCCGTGTTCTGGAAGTTTTGTTTCCTAACGTTTCGCCAGCACCTGTGACCGGCATCTTCAGAGTGCAGGAGCACAGACAGGAGCAGTTCTCTCTGTGCCCAGGGTGATGTGACCCTTTTGTGGGTATTTATAGAGATCTGAGGGGGTGGGGATTGGGGGGGTGGGGGGTGGGTTACTGAGTGGCTGCTTGTTTTGGTGTCAGCATCTGTGTGTATCTTCCTGGGGATTAGGCAGGGTTTTTTCTTCTCTTGAATTGTTAAGGAGGGGCTGCTGGGGGTGATTAGCAAATTCATTGTGTGAACTGTTCACACATCCTGGTGGTTGAGCTGAGTTCCTTGACCTTTTGCAGGCTGTATTTTTCAGGATTGGTAGCCAGGTTTTGTTGATTTTTAGACTCTCCTCTTTTTTATTGAAACTGTGCTGGTGTTTGTGAATCTCAATGGCTTCCCGGTATAGCCTGGTATAGTGGCTGTTGGTGTTGTCCAGTATCTCTGTGTTTTCAAATAGGATTTTGTGTCCAGTGTGCTTGAGAGCATGTTCAGCTACTGCAGATTTTTCTGGTTGCTGTAGTCTGCAGTGCACCCCCCCAATCCTCCCCCCAGATCTCTATAAATACCCACAAAAGGGTCACATCACCCTGGGCACAGAGAGAACTGCTTCTGTCTCTGCTCCTGCACTCTGAAGATGCCGGTCACAGGTGCTGGCGAAACGTTAGGAAACAAAACTTCCAGAACACGGCCACACAGCCCAGAAGACCCACACCAGCCATCGTATGCCGGCCGTGAAAGCTTTCGACTATACATTAATGCATTTAGTCCAAAGTGCCAATACTTTCTTGTTTCAAAGAAGTGTACACCATTCGCAAAACATCATGTGGTGATGTGAATGGATTAGGGTGAGGCAGGAGATGGGGGGCAGTAGGGAAAGACAGGTTGGTTATGCAGATGTAGGTTACATATGAGGCAGATTACAGATCTGCGTCCTCTTTTGTCCTCTTCTTGGGCAACACATAGTGGCTGACTTATTGCCAGCCCTATCTCTTCGCTGTGAAGTAAAACGCTTGCTTTGCAGGTACTGATTGTTACTTCTCCCCTCTTTGCTTGTGTCCATTCTTGCCACTTCTTCTGGTAGGATGAAATCTGTGAGTATACAGTTACAGTAGGTGGTAGAGAACCTGAACATATCTGTGTATACTGTAGTTCAGCTTTTAGCAACCAGATGTCTGCAACTCAACTGCAAGTAATAATGGCTGGAGTATGTCCGGTCACTGATATGCTGTATCAGTATTTCATTGTGAGTCATTGTTTCTTTCCTAGTATTTTGAATTCTGAGTAATTATCCATCATCTTCTCAATGTTGCTACCTTGCATCTTTTTACTATCAACATGTGGAAATGTATTAATTTTATTCATATAAAAATGTGCCCATCTAATGATTCTCCTGCCTGGTTTTTCCACATGCATTTAACCATACTGGTGGGAAATCATGACAACTATAATCTAATAAGTCTGGAACCACCAAGCTGGGGAAATGATGGATCATCCTTAAATGGATACTGCTTGAACATTCTTATTACAGAAAAAAATTACATCTATGCATTTTTTCTTCATTTAAATCATTTAGAGCTTTTAAATACCAGATCATGTCCAACCTCATCATGAAAACACAGTAGGTAACTTTGGACCAGTCAGATCTCTCAACCCAGCCAACCTATCTCCTGATGTTAAGTGGATAGCATTGAAGGAGGGAATGTTATATAGGCCACCTTGAGCTCCAGAATGAAGTATTAGTTAAATCTGATGAATAAATAAATACCTAGTTTTCATGGCATGGTGCCCCAGCATTTTTAGACATAATACTTTAATTAATGTTCAGCACAGGCATTAAAAATGGAAAGAAAGCAGCTATTTTAACCAATAGATGTAAATTGCATAGATTTCAACCCTAGATAATGGAGGTAAAATGATTATTATATTGTAACTTTGATCATGTTGATAGATGCCAACATATAGCATAATGGACTAACATTTGGTTATATTTTTCATGAACAAGCTTTTCTGTGTTTTCATGAATAAGTAATTCCAACAATTTGGTATATGACTGACATGTGCTATAAATTATATACATAGGAGTTAACAATCTTTGAAGATATTTTATGTGTTGTGTTTTCCATTATACAACATGACATAGCAAATCATAATTACTTTCATTCATTTCTGAATAGGGCTGTCCGCATCAGATCTGTGTTATTTTTCACATCTCTTATGGACAATGACAGTTGAATAGCTCCCTATGCTAGAAAGAATATTCGTTGTGTCATCCTAATGACATGGAAGTGATTCGCATTCTTTTTGAAGACCCCAGCAGTGCAGTCTTTAAAAATCTACCCCAAAGTAAGCACCTCTGAGTTCAGTGTAAGGTAAGCGTATATAACATGATGGCACTGAATACCCTATGAGCTGCATGAGATCCTTAGTTGCAAAACGTATTGTGCCTTCTTTTCCCATCAACCACTTGATTGAATGGCCAGTGAGGATCAGAATTACTGGGGGACAGTAGCATCCTTCCCCCCCACACACACATATCATTGGTTCCTCATAGCAGGGAACCATTGGAAAGGGTAAAGATTCATTATTCCTTCTTTCTCTCTAGTTACCCTCTTCATGGTCATTGACCAGAAGAGGTGCCTGGAGTATTTTATATTCTCCTGTGAGAATGGATGTATGCCCCTGCATGTTGCATAAAAAATATGCAAAATAACATGTAGCTTGGTGCTTGCAAAAATGTATTTATTAGGAAATATATGAAAAGGTGAATGACAATGATATAAGGATTAGATGGAATGCACTCGGAAAAATGTGGAACTGAACTAAATCAACTTCTGACAAGTTCCCGTGTGATTGCAGACTTCCCAACATTTTCTGCTTTAAACAATTTTTCCATATTCTCTTTTCTGTCTTCCTGTTTTTCCTCTCTTGTCCCTTTTCTGCTCTCCAACATTCCATCACAAATCCCCTTCTAAAGAACCAACTCGATGTTTCCCACAGTTTTTGTCCTGAATGGTTCAAAGAGCTTAGTGGGACAGTTACTTCTCCAGGGGGAAAGAGATGAGAAGAAAAAGGGGAGAAAGAAGAATGAGGCAATAAGACTTAGCATACAAATGGAAAAGTGGAACAAAATGTGTTTTGAAAATAAAGCAGGCACGTGCCTGAACGCTCAGAAATGGTTTTGTGTAATGTAAGGCCCTTCACAGTGAATATGGACTTTTGTCTTTTGAGTAAACAAAGGATAATTTATTATGTATGTGTCTTGGTCTACAGGAAACAGAAGTACTACATAGATGGATCACCCAAAAGTTACTTGCATACTGATTATTTATCTATATACCATAGATGTATATCTTTATTGACCTGATTTTCACATTAGTTCTTTTCCTCCCCCAATTAGCCCTGAAGCACCAGGTGTTAGAGGAGAAAATGAAGCAATGGACATGCCCAGCCTAGACTGCCTAAAATATCTTCCTGCCTTCCTGTCCATTTCCAGTGATGGAAAAAAAGTCAGTTCCCAGACCCATCAGCTATAATTCATGGCCTTGGAGCTGTACTCTCCTGTTCGTCACTTCTGCAAAATGTCATGGGCCAATCTTTTCTACCCGTCGATTCCTGCTTTCCCTTCCAAGCCCCCCCCCCGCCTCTTTTCCTTTGAAGAAGAAAAGTCTGGCTTGTGAGAAAACTGAAAAACAGCTGTATGCTCAGCCTCAATTGCCTCATGCATGATGCTCCTGTTTTAAATGATTTGATTAATAATCTGGTTCTCCCCAAAAGTGAGTTAAAATCATCAAGCCAATTTTCCAAACGTTGTTCACAGAATGGTTAGAAGCAGTAGCTGTACAGAAGATCACCACCTCCTATTGTTGAAAACAGTCAGAAAATATCAGCTCTTTTGCTGTAACCTTTTAAAAGGGGTAATTTCTTTTAACCTTTTTAATCCCTCCCCCATCCCCCCACAGCACTAAATGCAGCTTGAGCATCCACCAAATGGCACATATTACTTCACCACCATCTGCCCAACCACGTTTTGTCCTTTTATATATATATCTGTATGCATGTATGTATGTGTGTGTATATATGTATGTGTATAATTTTTTTTTAAAAAAGGAAGATAAAAACTAATACAAACTAATATAAAGTAAGAAAAAGAAAAGAGAAAGAAATCAAAGAAAAAGCTAAAAGTGTAAGAAGGGGGGGGGGGAGTAAAGTGTTTCATTTCCAGTGTGAACATGTCGCTCCAAATGGTTCAGCCACAGTTCATCTGAGTTGGCAACATTCAGAAGGGAAACTGAACCTCGCGTTCCTCAAATGATACTCAGGCCAATATTCAAGTCACTGCCTCCCAGTCTAGCCTACAGCCCTAGGATTTCCTGATATATTTTCATTCAGGTCTGATCCTGCTTCACTTTTTCAAGATAGGCCACAGTTGCTGCCTTCAAAGCTGGGTAGGTGAAAGAGGCAGAACTGATCCAAATCTGGAAGTTGAAATAAAAGTTCACAACAAAGGAGAATGGTATTATGTAAACATAAACATTCACCTTAACTATAACTCTTCTTAGTCAGATTTAAATAATCCTAAAGGCATCACATTTCAGGTATGTTGTTTAGTCGTTAAGTCGTGTCCGACTCTTCGTGACCCCATGAACCATATTGCGCCAGGCCTTCCTGTCCTTCACTGCCTCCCTGAGTTTGCTCAGTTTCATGCTCATTGCTTCAGTGATGCTATCTAACCATCTCATCCTCTGCCGTCCTCTTCTCCTTTTGCCTTCAATCTTTCCCAGCATCAGGGTCTTCTCCAAAGAGATCTCTCTTCGCATTAGGTGGCCAAAATATCTGAGCTTGAGCTTCATTATCGATCCTTCCAATGAGCAATCAGGGTTGATTTCCTTTAAGATTGACTGGTTTGACCTCCTAGCAGTCCAGGGAACTCTTAAGAGTCTTCTCCAGCACCACAGTTCAAAGGCATCAATTCTTCGGCGCTCGGCCTTTTTTATGGTCCAGCTCTCACAGCCATACATTACTACTGGAAAAACCATAGCTTTGACTATGCGGATCTTTGTCGGCAAGGTGACGTCTCTGCTTTTTAATATGCTATCTAGGCTTGCCATAGCTTTCCTCCCAAGGAGCAAGCGTCTTTTAATTTCATGGCTGCAGTCTCCGTCTGCGGTGATCTTGGAGCCCAAATAAATGAAGTCTGTTACTGCTTCCATTTCTACCCCTTCTATCTGCCAGGAATTGATGGGTCCAGATGCCATGATCTTAGTTTTTTTAATGTTGAGTTTCAAGCCAGCTTTTGCACTCTCCTCTTTCACCCTCATCAAGAGGCTCTTTAGTTCTTCTTCACTTTCTGCCATTAGGGTGGTATCGTCTGCATATCTGAGGTTGTTGATGATTCTCCCTGCAATCTTAATTCCGGCTTGTGATTCTTCCAGCCTGGCATTTCTCATGATGTACTCTGCATATAGGTTAAATAAGCAGGGTGACAGTACACAGCCTTGTCGTACACCTTTCCCTATTTTGAACCAATCGGTTGTTCCATGACCGGTTCTAACTGTTGCTTCTTGGCCCGCATACAGATTTCTCAGGAGACAGGTAAGGTGGTCTGGTATTCCCATCTCTTTAAGAATTTGCCACAGTTTGTTGTGATCCACACAATCAAAGGCTTTTGCATAGTCAATGAAGCAGAAGTAGATATTTTTCTGGAACTCTCGTGCTTTCTCCATGATCCAGCGAATGTTGGCGATTTGATCTCTAGTTCCTCTGCCTCTTCGAAACCCAGCTTGTACATCCGGTAGTTCTCGGTTCATATATTGCTGAAGCCTAGCTTGTAGGATTTTGAGCATAACCTTGCTAGCATGTGAAATGAGTGCAATTGTGCGATAGTTTGAGCATTCTTTGGCGTTGCCCTTCTTTGGAATTGGAACGTAAACTGACCTTTTCCAATCTCGTGGCCACTGTTGCGTTTTCCAAACTTGCTGGCATATTGAGTGCAGCACTTTAACACCATCGTCTTTTAGTATTTTAAATAACTCAGCTGGAATCCTGTCATCTCCACTAGCTTTGTTGTTAGCAATGCTTCCTAAGGCCCACTTGACTTCACTCTCTAGGATGTCTGGCTCAAGGTCAGTGATCACACCAGCGTGGACATCAGGGACATTAAGATCTTTCTTGTATAGTTCTTCTGTGTATTCTTGCCACCTCTTCTTAATCTCTTCTGCTTCTGTTAGGTCCCTGCCTTTTTTGTCCTTTATCATGCCCATCTTTGCACTAAACGTTCCTTTCATATCTCCAATTTTCTTGAAGAGATCTCTAGTCTTCCCCATTCTATTGTTTTCCTCAATTTCTTTGCATTGTTCATTTAAGAAGGCCTTCTTATCTCTCCTTGCTATTCTCTGGAAATCTGCATTCAGTTGCTTATATCTTTCCCTTTCACCCTTGCTTTTCGCATTCCTTCTTTCCACAGCTATTTGTAAAGCCTCATCAGACAGCCATTTTGCTTTCTTGCATTTCTTTTTCTTTGGGATGGTTTTAGTTGCTGCCTCCTGTACAATGTTACGGACCTCCGTCCATAGTTCTTCAGGCACTCTGTCTACCAAATCTAATCCTCTAAATCTATTCATCACCTTCACTGTGTACTCACAAGGAATATGATCTAAGTCATACCTGAGTGGTCTAGTGGTTTTCCCTACATTCTTCAATTTAAGCCTAAATTTTGCAGTAAGAAGCTCATGATCTGAGCCACAGTCAGCTCCTGGTCTTGTTTTTGCTGTCTGTATAGAGCTTCTCCATCTTTGGCTGCAAAGTATATAATCAATCTGGTTTCGGTATTGACCATCTGGTGATGTCCATGTGTAGAGTCGTCTCTTGTGTTGTTGGAAAAGAGTGTTTGCTATGACTAGCTTGTTCTCTTGACAGAACTCTATTAGCCTTTGCCCTGCTTCATTTTGTACTCCAAGGCCAAATTTGCCTGTTATTCCGATTACTCCTTGACTTCCTACTTTAGCATTCCAATCCCCTATGATGAAAAGGACATCTTTTTGGTGCTAGTTCTAGAAGGTGTTGTAGGTCTTCATAGAAGCGGTCAACTTCAGCTTCTTCAGCATCAGTGGTTGGGGCATAGACTTGGATGACTGTGATATTGAATGGTTTGCCTTGGATACGCACTGAGATCATTCTGTCGTTTTTGAGGTTGTACCCCATTACTGCCTTTCCCACTCTCTTATTCACTATGAGTGCAACTCCATTTCTTCTAAGGGTTTCTTGCCCACAGTAGTAGATATAATGGTCACCCGAATTAAATTCACCCATTCCCGTCCATTTCAGTTCGCTGATTCCCAAGATGTCGACGTTCAATCTTGTCATCTCATGTTTGACCACATCCAGCTTGCCTTGGTTCATAGATCTTACATTCCAGGTACCTATACAATATTGTTCTTTACAGCATCGGACCTTCTTTTCGCTTCCAGATACATCCACAGCTGAACGTCCTTTCGGCTTTGGCCCAGCCGCTTCACTCTTTCTGGAGCTACTTGGAAATGCCCTCCGCTCTTCCCCAGTAGCATATTGGACACCTTCCGACCTGAGGGGCTCATCTTCCGGCATCATATCTTTTAGCCTTTTAACATTGTCCATGGGGTTTTCTTGGCAAGGATACTGGAGTGGGTTGCCATTTCCTTCTCCAGTGGACCACATTTTGTCAGAACTCTCTGTCATGACCTGTCCGTCTTGGGTGGCCCTGCACGGTATAGCTCATGGCTTCACTGAGTTACGCAAGCCCCTTCGCCACGACAAGGCAGTGATCCATGAAGGGGATCACATTTCAGGTAAGCAAAATAAAAATATAAGCCTAAAATTGTGGCTATTATTGGATAAGGACTGTCCAAACCCCCCCCCCCCCTCTTTCTGGCTCCTAGATAGATGAGCTCTTGCTTTCACCTTCAGGTTCTGAAAACAGAACGTGGCATGTTTTCTGCAGGAGCAGCAGGGAGTTTTCAATCCACAAGCAGCATAATTGAAACGGTAGAAGCTTTGTAATTTAGGACAATAAAAATGGCAACTGTCAAAAAGATCAGAAGGTCCAAAGAGAGATGAATTCCATAGAAATTTCAGCAGCAGCATAACCTCTGGCATTTTCATAATCATACACTGGTAATAGATAGGAGAAAGCCAGTGTGGTGTCATGGTTTAAGTGTTGGACTAGGACTGGGGAGACCCAGGTTCAAATCCAGCCTCACTAATTGGATGACTTCAGGCCAGTCACTCACTCTCACTCCAATTTATTCATGGAGTTGTTGTGGAGATAACATGAAGAGAGATTCCTATGTATGCCAGCTTGAGCTCCTGAAGAAAATGCGGGGTATTTTAACAAATAAAATAACATACCTAGTCATGGTTTTGTAGAACGATGCAAAGGTGGGTAAGAATTATTGAGGAAATTAGAGAAACAGGAGTAAAATACTGGTTCTTTCAGAAATGGTTTTGAACGTATAGGAAGTATTTTTACAAGTACAATAGTTGTTCCAAATGAACTGCAATGAACCTGACTTCTGCATGCGAATATCCTCTGTAATTCAGAAACTGTATCTATATGGCTTCTAAATTGTTAGCTCACACACGATTAGCTTCTGAGGTTGCAGAGATTAACTGCTGTATCAGGAATCGCTTGGGGTTGGTAGAGTTTAAAATCTATTTGTTAAAATGTGTAGTAATGTTTTTATTCTATTAACAACTTTTTATCTTTTTATAATGCCTGTTTTCATTCATCTGTTATTTTATTTTACGTATTGTTTTACGACGCCCAGAGTTGCTTTGTGTGAGATGGGCGGTTATATAAGTGTGATGTATAAAGCAAGCAAGCAAGCTTCAAGGAAGCTGAACCACAACTTCTAATCATCAAGGAACGCTGGGTAAATTCTGTTGCATCTATCCACCTGATGGGAAAGTAGCCATGTTCAAGATACGCCTTTCTATGTAGATCTCATCCAACAAGGAACACAAGGCACTCTTCTCCCCTCCCCACGGTATGCTGGTAACATCACAAAGCAGTTTGTTTCCTCATGTACAGTGTTATTACCTGCAACGAGAAGCCTTTACATACATGCAAAAATGGAGTATAGCATAGCGTGCACATGGAGCCTCCCACTGTACCCATGGACTGCCAGATGTTCACTGAGACCTAGTGAATTTTAGGGGATTAAAAACTCATAGCTCCTTGCAAGGGGAGCAAGCTGAAATGGCTAAGACCATTTCCCAAGCAAGGGTAGAGGATGGAGTTAGCCAGCTGTAAAAACTCACTACTTCCTTGCCTGCACAAACTGGTCCAGCAAAAGGAGTGAGATTTTAAAGAGCACTAAAGCCCATGCTTCCCATCTTTGTCTATGCAAGCCCACTGACCTTTGCCCCAGTTTAAGCAATTCCTAACATTATGTCAAAAAATGCTATGTTTCAGTTTTATTTGCTTCTCTTTCTTTCTGCCCTTTTTCTTTTTTCTTTAAACTGTATTTTCTTAAACCTCTTTCATTGTTCTAGGGTAAGGGGCAGGCAGAATTCGTTTGTAGTAGAAAATGCTTGGTGAACTGATTTCCCTTGCTTATCTCACTCACAAAAGCTGTGGAGTTGATCATCAATACCCTGTTTGGCACATAGCAAACAATCAAAGAGTTGTTGATGGGGATTGGGACAAGTTGCTGTGAATTGCCTGATGTATAATTTATAGTCTGTCTCTCATTCTGTCTAAGTGCATGGAAAATGGAGAAATCTCTCATTATCTCAAAGGATACCATTATACACAAAAGACCTGAGTTCATTTAATCCGTCCACCAATCTCTAATTCTCCACCACCATCAAAAAAGTGTGTTCTCAAAGCTAAAGCTGTGTGATGACTCTAATTCTTCCGACAAATTCATTTTAATACAGCGCTTATATGTGTTTACGTATAAGCTGTTGTTCTAAGTTATTTGTCATTTTCTTGCATATGAATGTTTCCTGCACTAGTAGACATTTTATGATTATTTTTAATCCAGAAGTTGGTATGATTGTTATTAATGATAGAGCCCTAATAAAAATACAATCATGATACAGTTGTGCAATCCTTTGGATTCAATTCCCCAAAACAGTAATTCAGAATATGTAGGGGATCAAGTGTTGCTGTCTGCAGCTCTTTAAACAGTTGCCTCTTTTTCTTGAATCATGCAGCAGCAACTGCAGCAGGCTGCTTGCACTGTGATCTCTGAAAAGGATGCAGCTGCTTCAAAAAGCTGAAGAGAGATGCTAATTTACACTCCCTGTGCTCCAAAGCACTTTTTGGAATTGAGTCTGAAGCAATACATAGCCCTAGTTTCTAACAAGTTCAACATGGCAAGGTTGAACATGTTAGAAAGGAAATGGAGGAGGGATGTAGACTACCATATGTAGAACAGGGCATGGGCACACTTCTGCCTTTCTCTCCACTCTAGCCTTTACACAACCCAGCTTTAGCCCCATAGATCCAAACTCCTATGAACAAAGAATCTCTCATCATTTTGGCTGCATGCAGTTTCAAAGAGGTTTGTGCTTTTTGTGATACCTTTAAAAATCAAGGGAATTGGGTTACATGTGATATTGTGATAAGGATGATGAGGATGAGGATTGTGTTTGTTTTAGTCTGGCTTATTTTAATCCACTGGTCTTTAACCATAAGAGTTTTTTCATTCATTCAAGTGATTTGTAGTGATCTGTGACTTCTCTCCTTGTCAGTTTTGTTCATCACTCTTATCTCTTGTCATCACTGTAAATTCCTCACTACCCATATAGCAAGAGACTCTGATCTATTGCTTGGCCATTTCCCCCCCCCCCCTTATGGTTTTCATCTAACGTTACCTCTCCAATCTTCCACTTTAGCACCTCACACCTATATACAAACATTTTCACAGCAGCCTTATCAACTATTACAGTACTGTACTTAGTACAACCACTACTACTATTCCATTGGAGTGGGACACTTTGTTGTGAGAAAATTGTGCTTCAACAAAACTCTGTGAAGCAATGAGGTCTCCTCCTTCTCTGAGAGAAGCATGTTTCTCCACTTCATGTGCTCAGAGGCCTACTCTACATCTCCCTCTGACATTGGCAGAAGCCAGAGGAGCTGCTGTAAATCATGGAGGAGGCTGCAAACCTACATGAGGCACCGTGTCAAGGCAAATTGTTTATTTCATTATTATTCTTTATTTGACAAGGCATATGGTATTGTTCAAAGTGCCTCTTCACTATGAAAGAAGAATCAAGATGCCTTGCACATTATTACTGCCACTTACCCTACTCTTAAGAGGCAGATGGGCTCTTTTCCTAACATTAATCTCTCAAAATATGATCTGCATGTATTAGTATGATTCAGCATCATGCTAAAATAATCTCTGTCCCTGCTCCAATCATGTGATAGAAAATGGAGATTGAGTTTTTTAAAATATGCTGTTTCTCAAATCTCTGCTTTCACTTCTTGGCTACCCCTATATCTAACATAAGATCATTTATCAAATGATAAGATCATTTATCAAATATTCCATGCCCTTCCCTTCATCCTTGCTTCTGTTCTTCTATTTCAGTATCTCTCTGCCGGAAATGTCTGTTCTTCCAGCTCTATCTTCTTCAGCCATCCAAAGGTCACCTGATCTTCCTGGGTGAACTTGATGCTTAAACTGCCTACCAAAAGGCAATGTCAACTGTTTTATTTCTTTCTGTCTTTCTTATTTTCTTACTAGCATCAGCCCCTTGGTCCTGTGCATCTGATATAGGTTTATTTGTTTGTGTTAAAGAAACCAATCTTTTTCTCATTACCAGTCCCTTGCGGTTGCAGCATTTGCTCTACTCCTTGGTGAATTACCCATTCTCTAGTCAGTTTCTCAACCTAATCTTATCAATGAGCCCACCTTAATCCTTTCTGATTAATTTCAAATCCTTCTAATCAGTTTTACAATGCCTATAGAAAAAAACCTAGTTTAATTTTTTTTTTGGTCCTCCTAATTTAGGAAGCATGCACTTTTCTCCAAACACTGTACACAGAAGCATTGCATGCAGAACTGCATACAACCTTCAGTTTCTTAAATCAAGCCATCGTAAAAGTAATCAGGAAGATGAATGTTTGTGAGAAAACAACACAAGAAGGATGAATTAGATTGAAGCAGTTGGCACACTGATAGGATTTGACATTCATGCAGATCTCATATAAATCTAAACTTGTATGACCCAATTCTCCTTCTTTACCCATGTGACTACTTTTGTCTTGTTCATTTATTATTTTCCATTTGTTAGAACATTTAACATTCGAGCTCTGATATTTTCTCCATTCCAGCAGCCTCTATTCCTGATATAAATGATCAAAATAAGGAATAAGAGGGAGAAGGTGCTGGGATGATTATACAGAAATCTGTAAAAGCCCTGTTAACTGAGCCAAAGTCTTCCTATAAATAATACTCTTTCGTAAGTGCATAGATAAACTATGGAAGATATAATAGCCACCAACTTGAACAGTTTTTAAGGGGGAATAGACAAATTCATGACAAACTAGAACTTCCCATGGTTTCTAGCTGATATGGATATATATTACCTCCAATATTAGAGGCCATACTAGCTGCTGGAAACCCAAACAGGAAGATGCCCTGCCTCATACTGCGGGTTTCCTCCCATAATGTATGATCATCCAGTGGGTGGATAAGATGCTTTATAACAAATACATTTTTTAAAAAAAGATGCTGAATTTGATGTAAATTACAGCTGTAGTTTGAGATCACAGCAAAGCATCCCATCTCTTTTGGGATAGATCTCAAAACATCCCAATTATTTTCATTAAGTAAAATCAAGGCCAAAATCCCATAGCAATTATCTGGGCATTAGCTTCAATAAACTCAGTAAATTTAAATTTGGGTAAACATATAGAGGACAGCATTGCCAGTCAAGACTAATTTGAAGCTAATTCATCTGTCTTCCCTTTTGTTGTTGTTGAGGGTGATGTGGTTTGTTTTTCCTTCCCATTTCAAACACGCTTATCACTAAAACATCTGTAACTACTGAACTGTGGAGTATCGTGTGAAAAAAATACAATGTTTCAAAGCACTTGCTTGGATATTTAGAAAATATTTAGCATTTTTAAACAGTTCAATGTATTACATATAGCTACGAAGTCTGAAATTATGATATTGAACATATCCTGCCTTCGCTTAGATTCCACTGAAATAAAAAGGGTTTAAATTAGACAGGATTATTGATCTGAATGGGACCTTGAATGCATGCTTTCCTCAGAAATAAGTTCCACTGGGTTCAATAGGCCTTATTCCTGGAAGGATAGATTACACTGTAATTTAGAATGGATTTCACACAGATAGAGCTAGATAAAGATATATAGAAAATAATAATGCATTTTATTAAATTGCGATCCTGATATTTCTTTTGGCTGGGAAATAATCATATTGCAAGGATATTGCTTCCTCTACTTCGGCACACAAAACCAATTCCTCCCCCTTCTTTTAGTATTCTGAAGCTTTTATCTTAGTGCAAACAACTTGGTGAGCTGGATTTTTATTCATAAAAAGGTAATACTGGTTTTCATTTTCCAGGAAATACTAATGTTATGAAGGTGGGCATGTATTTAGAAGGAAGAGTCATGTTCTGGTATTTTAGGGGAAATCATCTTTCAAGAACTATTCTAAGGTTAAAATTAAATAGGAAAATGAGTCTGAAGGAACAGCTGGAGATAACCAAAGCAAACACCAACAAACTTGGAAGCTTAGAGAAATATTAGCAAAAAGTTACCATTGTGGCAGTATACGTCTCCTCTGATCATCCTTCAACAACAGCTTCAAGCTTGGGGTTAAAAAAACAAAAACTAGGATCTTAATACAACATCAACTTTTCCTTGTAAACTTTTTCAAATATTTTCACATGAACAGAAGGTGGAGCCATTTGCACACACTAAAGCTATGTAGTTTCTTATGCAATGGCCCAACAGCGATGCTCCCAAGGTATGAATTGTAGTTATTTGAGTCCACACAGGTCATCTAGTAAATTCCAGAGTGATTATGGGTATTCCTGGAGAACATCTGATTGCATACTCCTTAAAACATAAAATCTCAACTACGTAAAGCCTATCTTCTAAATACAGCAACTGCTATATTACATTAAAACACATTTACTTTTAAATGAAATGCCCTTTAGTACAAGGAAAATAGCATTTGGCCCTCCATGTGTTGTTGGACTGTAATTCATCTATTCCTCTCCGTATTCTCTATCCCATGTTAGGCCTTGCTGGTCTTCTAGTCCAACACTTTGCCCAGGAAAAGAATTCTCAGACCATCCCACTATCTCTCATCATAAGCAATGCCAATGGGAATTAGAATTTACCAATATCTGGGCATAAATGTATGGTGGGGGCAAGGGGGGATTAATTGATGTAAAGTGTATGATGTCACATTGCACATCCTGAAGCTTATATACTTGTGTACAAGGTTGGGCCACAAATACAAAGGGTCAGTTTTGACATCACCAAACAGGGGTCATCGTTTTTCCATCATCATGACTAGCCTTTAAGACTTCTGTTGGGTGGGTGGGGGAAATGATGAAATAAGTGTCATGAGGTAGTGATGCAAGCTCCATCCCAGTTGTGTGTATATCATGACATCCCATGTGTGTACATAAAGGAAAGAGCCTGTTTTGCAATATCACAATTCTTGTTTTGACACTCTGATTAATGTCAGCTTTTGCAAATGCCTTTACTCACATGGACATATGTCTCACCTTAAATATACTCAAGATGGTGAAAATTAACCATTACTATACAAGCAATCAGTGGGCTTTCAGATTTTGCTGAACAACTCCCAGGATTCCTCATAATTGAAGAAGTTGTCTGGGAGCTGCTGGAACTTGTAGTTCAGCAACATTTTTAGAGTGACACTTATTCCCTGTCCCATATTAGTATGTTCCAAACCAGTGCAGTCTGCCAAAGTGAAATGAAATCTTATTTATAGCATATTCAAGCAAGGAAATCAATTTATTATGCCACAATTAATAAAGTAGTCCTACATTTTCCAATAACACATTGAGTATGAATATATCCAATATTTATATACTATTCCCTAATTTAATATGACTGAACTTTATTGGGTAGAAAAAAAGTAGTTTATTGCTTTATTACAACAAAGACAAGCTATTCTCACTGTGTTGGCAAGAGGTGTGAAGAACCTGTAACTAGCATAAATTGGTGACAGGAAATGTATTTCTACATGACAGTTTGGGGCTACTTTTGGAACATGAACCAGCTGGGGAGCTTGCAGTATTGTAAATCTTTCCTGTTGGTGCTGAAAACATAAAGAGGATCAGCAAGAATATTTCTTACCTTATTATTTGTCTTGCCAAGATATAGTGGTGGAAACAATGGCTTTGGGTATACAGAAAGTGGAAGACTCATGCAGGAGCCCAACTATATGTTTTTGAAAATGACTTACAATACAGACTTGTTTGGGCATAAATGGAAGCAGTTCAGAACATGATCATCATACAAGTAGAACTTTTTTAGTTAAGATCTTGATTATTAAGATAATCTTTATTATTAATAATAATCTTTATTAACCTGTCCTGTCTATGAAAATAAAGTAGACTTTCCCTGCATTCATGATTTTATGCTCAAGCTAGCCTAATAAAACCTATGACAGCCTTCTACAATCTGCTACTAAGTGTGTGGACTCTATACTGAAAATTCTCAGTAATGAATGGAGATTTCTGGGAATTAAAGTCTCTATTTCTGAAAGGCATCCAACACAGTATTGGCTTTCTTTCTGGTTAAACAGAAACCAATACCAGAGAGGCAATTGGCAATTTCACTCTCCCAAACTATCCCCAATCTATTACTAGGATTGAATTCTTCAAAAGCACTTCCTGCTACATTCACTAAGATTCATTTCCTAGTAAGATGCTTAGGACTGAAGCCAATAGTTGAAATTAAAAAGCTGACCATCTTTCTCAGGAGAGAGAAGAGATAACAGTCTTTCAATTTCTTTAAATATATCCTTTGGAGTGTTAAGCCAACAAAGGGAGCAGCTAGTCTCCTTAATGTTATAATCAGTTAGCATATCTCCTCTAGAAAGTTTTCCTAATAACTCCTGAGCCAATTTTTGTGCCTTTAAAAAAATTTTTTTTTTTTTTTTTTTGCTGGGCAACCTGTTTGACAGGTATAAGTACAGCAAAAGTAGCTGTGTGGTTTATAGTGGTGTTTTTGCTCATAGAGAGCTGTGGTTGCTGGCAAAAATAAAGCTCAACAAACCACACAAAATTAACATAAAATGTTTGCATTCTGAAATGAATCCTGAAGTTCCATATCAGCTGATCATGAATGTGTACAAAGTGCACATGGACACCAAAGTCCAACAAACCAGCTAAAGCATGGTTGCTGGAGTAGCAGCTGTGTGTTTACATAAACCCAGGGGCATCAGCAACTCTTGTGTGCATGCATACATGCTGCTTTATATTATCTGCTGCAAAATTACATTGCAACATATATGCAGTCTACATATTCACTCATATGGACCCTGGCTTCCCTATACTGACATTTGGGTGTGGGGGGGGGGGGAAATGGAATAACATAGGTAGGCTGGCAGGCAAGCGGCTGTAAAGAGACTTTCACTTCTGTCTGCCCATGTGCTTTTTCTTTTTTGTAACTCAGTCACAAACCACAAAACAACAATCCCATTACAATTCTCAAAATAATTGAAACACTCCAAAGAATTTCACTGGAAACCAGGATGTTTGTTTCACCCACAGAGCAGCAAGTTTTACCCCACCTCAAAACAAAACGCCTGAAACAGGTTAAAGCAAGGTTTCTAAGCTGGGATATTTTGAGGTCAAAAGGTCTGGTGCATTCCATATCCTTAGGTCAACTGAAACTCTGTAAAATATTTCTCCAAGTGCTTTCAGAATGGTGGCTGAAGAGTTGGAGACCTTTTTGTTAAAGCCTGAGCTGGACTAATAAGCAGATTGCTTCCCCTGCCCACTTATATACATTGAGCATGTGTGGGAGGGAACTGGATTTCAGCAGATGGCTCTTTTCTTCATGTAGAACAGCCCGCGCATATAAAACATGAACTGGAGAAGCCTCCCTCCCTCTTTTCTAAAAGACCAGTGTTCAAGACACTGGAGGCTGCTCACCTTACTGTATGGAGGATCAAGCAGAGCGACCTAATGGGTTTAAGAAAGAAGCAGGAAAAGGAGAAACAGAGAAAAAAAGGGGAGGTGAGAAAAGTTAGAACAATGAATGTCAACGATGTTGAATGTAAGGGATTCGTAGGAGTGCTGATAATGGAATCCTTTAAAGCTTCCATTTATATACCTAACGGTAATAAGAACTTTGGTAAATATAATTTGGATACGGACAATAACCTGAACTTGGGTACTGGATTAATCCATTTCCTGAATTTGCACAACACTCTAAACCATCAAATTAATTAATCAAGATTAAAACAAGCCAACATCTATATGAATACTATGTGAATGTAGCCACTAGGTCTTTAACTAGCCTGGCTATGCATATCTAATAAGTCCAGTTACACAATGAGTTGAACAGCCATCTGCAGGTGAAACATGCTTTGATCTCTTTTTCTCCCCTTCCATAGACAGCTGCCTAAATAAAGTATTCTGTGTTAATTGAACATAATATGTATTCAGCATATTGGATATCAATCCTTGATATAATAATAAAATAATATAAAAATAAAAAGCATTACCTCCTTGTAGGTTTTGAGTCAAAGTTTTGTTTCTGAGTATTTGTTTTAGGAGTCTGAGGTGGATCTTGAGGCATTGATGTACGAGAAACAAGGCAGATATAAATCGATCCATCTCCCTGTCATTTTTCCCAGGGTTTGGCAGATAGGCAGATGTATAAACTCATCTAGGCCTCCCAGACACATCTGCTTTATGGACTGTTGACTCAGAAAGCATTTGACTGCTTTTACCAGAATATTTGCAGATTACTTTGGGATTTCCTTTCTGCCAGTTTTGTTACTGGCTTTTTTGGTCATGAGGAAACCACTCTGTCCACCAAGGGAGGCAAAAATGAATAGTCCTTGCTGTGCTCCATTTGGTGTCTGTTGCATTGTATACCCTGTCCTCCATCTATATAGGTAGGAATGCAGTAAAATAACTCACAGTGGGATTAAATTGCAGCTTCTGCCCATAGTACCGAGACATCATTATCAAGACGTATTCTGCATAATTAAGATAATTAATTTGCTCAGCTCTAAAGATTCCAAATGGCTAAAATCCCAATCATTGATCCATCCTCTTCCCCAACATCGTAGCATCATAAAGTATAATTTCTTAAGAAAGTAATTTTGAAAAATTAGTAAAGTTTGGGATAGAGAATTTGCTACCGAGGGAAAATTTAAACATAAATGCAACACCTCTTAGGAGAAAACAGACATGGTAAAGTTGAGAAGAAAATACTTGCAGTAGTCTCATAGGCTGACACTGGTCTCAAGACTCAAGATGGACTAATAAATTGGAGATCATGAATCCTCAGTCAAATGGATTTCCATATTACTCAAATAGACATACCTCCCATTTGAGATTAGATTACATAGGGCTGCCTAAATTATACTGGTTATTATTGTATTTCTCTTGTTTTAGTTTTTGTGAGCTGACCAGTGTTGTTGAGCGGCATACAATTTTGATAACTATATAAATTAATAGGCCTAATACAATAAGCAGTAATGGTATCCATTCATATATCAGATCATGCCTCATTGATCCTAGAATTAAAAGTAGAAAATACGGCCTGCTAAACATATTTCTTGTAGTATTATTGATTACTCAATCAGTGAAAGAATCTTTGTCTCACTCCTTAACTATTGTTTTTTCAAACATTCCCATTGATGAGAAGGGGAACAATGAAAGTAATAACAGGGGAATGTACTGGTCAGAGGAGTATAATTTTAAAAAAATTAAATCCTATTTATCAAACAAATTTGGTTTAGAAATTAAAGACTTACTGATTAAGTGTCATCAAATCAGAGTCAGCTCTTAACAATCATATAGATGGACTTTCTCCCAGATATGTCTTGCACCTGGCCATTAAGATATGTAAGTGGTGCATTCATTGCTTTTTAAAAGAATTGTTAGCAAAATATAATAATATAGGCTCCTCAAAGGTCTATAAACAGGAACTGAAAAGAATTAGATGTTCTAGAGACTAACAAAAAATTGACACAACTTCTACACTCAAAGGAAAAATATTATGAGTTTGATAATAAGAACTCTAAATTATTAACAACTTTTAAAAAACTAGGCATAAGCAAGTTATAAAATCAGTACAATATATAAAAGTCAAATAATTACTAACAATTCTAATAGTAACACTGTGTTTGCAAGATTCTTTGAAGGCTTATATATGCATCTAAAGATACAACATCAAAGGACATTATATTATTTTAATAAACTGGAGTTTCTAGTGTAATCACCTCAAGATATTCAATACCTATATTCACCACTTACTGAACAAGAATTAATATCAGAATTAATCAGAATTCCAAAATTTTAAAAATGGGAAATCACCTAGAAGGATTCAAGAATTTATTGTATCAAGATAAGAATCTTCCTGTTTCATGGCAAAACTCTAAAATTACACTCACGTATTTATTAATTATAGTCAAAATTATTGTATTACATTATAATTATTTTAAATCAGTTATAGGTAGAATTATACATCCAAATCAATCTGGACTTATTTTGAAATGGTATATAAGTATTCTTATCAGAAAGTTATTAAAAATGCTTCATTTTTGCAAAAGACATTCAGCTTCCTTAACTGCATGCTCTCTAGATATATAAAAACCTTCAACTGAGTAAAAATACTATTTATAAATCCAGTTTTACAGAAATTTAAATTCGACTCTACATCCAAAATATGATAGACAATATTTATCAATGTATAAAAGCACATAAGAACCAATAACTATGACTCAAAGAAATGTATTGTAATAAAAGTCCTCTTTCCCTTTACTTATTGAAATGTTAGCAGTTGCATTACATGTGGATGATCAAATCCAGGGGATTAATATAGAGAACAAAAATTATCTATTGAATTAATCTGTTGATTATGTGATTATAACCACTCTAATGCAGCACATTCTTCTCTGTTTATTAAAAAAGAACTTTAAGAATTCTGGCTTAACAGTCCATTTTTAAAAATCTACAATAATTTGCATTTATACTCCAATTTATAAGCAAAAAAATTACATCCAATATTTTAGAAATTCCTCTTAAACATAAAGCTTTTAAATATCTAGGAATTAATATATCAAATAATTTATATATCAATTATGGCCCTATTTGGGGAAAAAAAAAGAATGGACATGAAAATATGGAGCAAGAGTTAGTATTTTAGGCCATATAGCAGCAATTAAGATGATGTTAATCCCCAGATTCTTCTAATAGATATTCCTGATAAAATTCTTACCAATTGGAAAACAACATGTTGTATTATTTGCTTTAAAACAATGAGCAATAGAATAAAATATTTTGTATTTACCTCAAAATAAAGGAAGATAGGGCATGCTTTGCTTAGTTACCACATGATATTCTTTTTATAGTGGAAGATCCATCATGAAAAAAATAGCGTAAAATGGAAAATATTCAGATCTGGGTAAGAATTTAAATCTCTCCTTTTTCTCCCAAACAGACCTTCATAAAGCAAATTAGCTCAATAAGTATTTCACACAAGCTGTGATATCAGTGGCAACAAACTCTGATAAGAATCTCCTATATGTTTTGCAAATATTCAATTAATTGTTGGTGAGGCTGAAAACTGAAGGATATATTCTTTCATATTTGGTGGGCATTTGATAAAGTGTCAGATTTTTGGAAGAATACTTTTTGGAGATGTCATGTACAACTAAACAGAAGATGGAATTATCTCCAAAGTTAGAGTTACTACCATATATTTGACGATCAGAACAAAATAATCAAATTTCTACTTTTAATAGCCAAACAGTAGAAATATCTATGTAATATCTCAGTGGATAGGGTTGGTCTACAACATTGCTTGAGAAATTTTCACATAAAATCCATTAGTTGACAATGAAAAGTAGCAAACCATTCTAGGAGGAATGGTGAAATTTTATTGTTTGTATAAAAGATAAGCAGCCTTCTAATGGTCTGTATCAGAAATTATGGGAATGTTAAAATGTACCAGTATCAGGTAAATTTTAAATTTAATTAAAATATTTTAATAAATATATAAAACATAGTAATAATAATATTAATAATAATAGCATCAAGAATATAGAAACAGAAGATGGCCAGTGTAAATAAAGGTTAAAAATGATCCACACTACAGCTCTGAATCTAAAAAAATTTCTTTTAAAAAACCTGGTATTTATTACTTTATGACAAATAAAAATATGACAGCCCTACAGATTTCAAGAAATAGCATATTCCAGAGGGATGGGACATTATTATTAGTCACTTCCTCTTGGTGGAAATGGCAAAAAAAATAGAGGAGGAGGAAGAGGAGGAGGAGGAGTTGTTGTTGTTGTTGTTCATTGCATTAAAAGAAGGCATATGCTAATGTTCATGTATTAATACAAAATTAGGAATAATCACAGTAATTAAAATAGGAGCCCAGTACATCTCACCATACTGGAGAAGGCTGATTAGATGACTTGCATTTGCTATATTGACTGTAAACTGCAGGTACTAAATGAATGGGCAAAGTCAAGACTCCTGTTTTCCCTTCTGATGGTTACTTATCTCTAAATCAGACTCAAACTGGACAAACTTTCAGCCAGAGGATGCCTACAGAGGGTTGTTCTCTGGTAGCTCTTCAAACAGAGGACTGTCTTCTGTAAAGCAGGACACATGAGCACACTATTTATTAAGCTGTAGGTCCTAGACAATATACAGTATTTTCAAAAACCAAAATAAAATACATGCTATAAATATGGGTAAGTTAAAATGGATAAAACCACTTTCCTCATCTTTATTCTGGAAACAAGCTAGGGTACTCAGATTGATTTTTAGGTCACTGGATGTCTACATGATTAATCTGGAGTTTGGACGGAATTAAGTTGATATTGTTCCTGTAGCAATTATATTATCACTTTGTCCAATAGGATAATATGGCCTTTTGACTCTCTGTATGATGCTGCTGTGTTATAATGGCTTCCTTTTGGACAGAAGTTACTACAGACATTAATTTTATTCTGGATGATTTATGATTTTGGTACATGTTTGTATATATTTGATTACATAATGGGTGGATACTAGCAAGGGGTCAACAGAAATGGATCCTGCATATTTTTACGATCACAAAATAATTTATACTACAAGGCTGGAAGAGTATTCATTCTCCATTAGTTACATAATAATCTCATCTCCCTTTTTATATTCAAACACACGCTCTACTGCTAGGAGTTGAGTTTGGAGGGTTCTTAGAAATTTGAACTCCACAAACCAGCTTATTTTTTCTTATTTTCAGGTAAACTGACAAAAGTTAATGATTTAATTATAAAGCATTATATAAATGTATGTGTAAGAGTAGTTTTTTTCATTATGTCAGGGGAAAAACCACGTTAAACACGGGAGGCAGACACACCATAAAACAAGTTACTTCAAAGTTCTAAAAGCTTAATTAAATGTTAGTTCAATAAGCAAGTAAAGTTCAAACAATAGCATACATGGTACTCATTTAGATTCACATTGCAATGTTGTCACCATTTTAATTGAGCCGTCAGGTCGACAGCTTGACCAAAATGGTACCGACCCCTTCAGATGCAATCCTTTTTATCCTCAAAAACCACAAACCACAGACATGACTCCTAGGTTTACCATCAACAAGTTGCTTAGTCTTGCATTTGACTTTTCCTGTCATTGCCCTACAGGTCACAAGAAGCTAACTTGGCTTTATCAAATGCAATCAAAACTAACATTAAAACATATAGAAGGCTACTAAAATTTTCCTCTCACAATTACATGAGAAATAAATAAACTTTTCTTTTTCCTCTCCACATCCTTCTATATAATATGAAAGAAAGATTGGGGGGAGGGTTGTATTTGGCTCCATTCTTAAAACAGATCTGGATCTAGATCCAGAGTCCAACTGGATGTGTTGTGGCTTAAGCTCCTAAAATTCACCGTCCAACTTCTACCTGCCATGTTTGCTCCAGAGGGAATGGAGAACTTTGAAATAGGTATTTCAACCCAACACCCAAATTAGTAGGAGGTGAAACTTCTTCATAGGTCTCTTTTTAAAAAATCCATTACCTAGCAATTCTTCCTCTGCCTCTTGTTTGAGAGCATTTTTAAGCAATCCCCATATGCAAAGGAGAAAGTAAGCAGTGATGCTTGTAGAATTGCAAGATTAGCTTTTATTATGTCTATAATAGGCTATTAAAATAATATCCTTGATAATAAAGGCAATAAGATGCATTGTTCTCCCATGAAATAAATTAGACAGATTAGTAAATTAATTGCCTGGAAAGAAATAATTTAACTCATAGTGAACAAAAAACTGCCCAAAAGAAGAAAAAAGAAAGCGTAGAACAATAGAATGAGACCAGGAATCATTTGTTTTCTTATCTATATTACAAGAATATCATTTTTTTCCCCTTCCAGTTTGGGAAAGTTTAGATGTTCAAGTGAGAATTTCTCTTGATTGCTTATTTTAGGGATTGAGCTCTGATAAAAATGATAAGTTGCTTTAGTGCCAAAACATTTCCCACACAAACTGAGAAATTACAGTAATATTCTCAAATCAAAATCTAGAACTATTTATTTATTTATTTATTTATTTATTTATTTATTTATTTATTTATTATATTTATATGGCCACCCATCTCACAAAATGTGACTCTGGGCAGCGTACAATCAAACAATTTTTAAAAACATTTAACAAATACAAAAATAAAAATTATTAAAAATCGGTTATTTAAAGACTAGGAGAGAGCATCAGATATTACAAACAATGGAGCCACCTCATCAGATCACCATTCCCTTGCGACCACCGGACTTGTTGAGGTTTTGAGGGACTTTGGAAGGTCAGCATTGATGGAGTCAGTCTCACCTTGGGTGATGTTCCACATCTTCCACATGGTGGATGTTCCACATGGTGGATGTCCACATGTTCCACATGGTGTTCCACATGGTGGATGCCACAGCAGAAAAGGCCCATCTCCTGGGTCCCGCCAAATGTAAGTCTTTGGCAAACAGGACCTGCAACATATCTCTTCTGCTGAACCTGATGGGATGGATAGGTGTAATCAGGAAGAGGTGATCCCTCAAATTCCCAAAGGAGCACTGGATTATCTGTAAAATTTTAGCTGAATAGTATGTACTTACCCAGGTAAATAGAATATTTTAAAAACTTACCAGCCTTACATAGCTGAAGAAAATATAATATTAATGAATTTGCCTAAAAGAGGAATGCATTACCAAAAAAACAGACTACAGAAGACACAGTTGGCACAGAAAGTTAAAAATTCATGATCATTATAAATTGAGCATGTCTATCAAGCATATTGTTATGGTGAGAAAGTCTAAAGCCTAGGGACTGCTTGGTCTACATCAGTGTTTTTCAAACTTGGCAACTTTAAGATGTGTAGACTTCAACTCCCAGAATTCTCCAGCCAGTACATTCCCCAATCCACACATCTTAAAGTTGCAAGTTTGAAAAACACTGGTCTAGATCTTAATTATTGAGGGATGAATGCATTGCCCTTGTCAGTGTTCATTCTAATGGATCTTTATCCTTAAATCTGACTTGAACTGGACAGCCCTTCAAATAGATGATATTCATTTTAAATACATTGATGATGAAGACTGAGAAGCAACTGTGACGGAAGGACAGTGCAATGAACCCTAAGCAAATAGCCTTGTCTCTTTGAGAATACCTATTTTAAAAAAGCAGTGATAACCAGATCCAATCACTTTTAAGTCCATTAGACTTGAATGAAAGAATTAAGTGCATGAGTAAAAATCTTCTGATGAAGTTAACGAGGCTTAGAGAAATGCATACATTTATCTATACATAAAAGATCACAACTATAAGCAACCAGACTCTATAGCAAGTGGTAGAACATAGCAGTTGGCATTAATCAAAGGGCTATGTACATTTGCTCCACATTGATTCTTTTCCACTTATCCAAGTATTCTAGTTTTGCCCATCAGCCATTTGTTATTCTCCTTGCCTCATCTACCTGCTCTGCTCCAACCACATGCTTAACTTAGTTCCTGTATTAGCCCAACATGCTAAAATGACGTAGCTTTAACTTTGATTAGTTGTTTTGTTCTTAGTGTGGTGTATGAGCCCAGGCCATTTATTTAGACATAATGTACAACTCAGGAAGGGGACTAATTCAGTAATGACGCTAAGTGTGTTGTGTCTAAGCTGCCTGAGTGAATGAGAGAGAGAAGGTGAAGGAGATGCTAGACCTGGTCATACTTACCTTCTTGTGTGGACCTCAAAATATACCAAGCAATATCTTGCCAAGATACAGCCTGCCTGTCCAGTCCAGACCAGACATCTAGAGAAGGCCTGTTGAGGGTTCCCTGTCTTTGTGAGGATTCACTGGGTGTGGACTGGGCCATAGGCCTTCTCAGTGGTGGACCCTAATCTTTGGAATATTCTCCCCTGGAAATATAAATGACCCCTAACCCTACTTGCATTTCACAAAAAAACAAAAAACGTCTTGTTCAAAAATTCTTTCACCCCTTAGTTGTTCCTTAGAACTTTGTTATAGTTAATTTTATACTTTGGTTTTTGAATCCTATATTTTATATTATTGTTCCCTGGCCAGAGTCTGTCAGAATAAATAAATCATAACTTCATAATCCTAGCTTTTCACAGAAAAGGGGGGGGGGAGCAGCATTGTTAACAAAGTAATGTTTTGAATCTCATAGAGGAAGGCATTTTGCTAAAAGCACTCTTCCCACATTAGCATATGCAGCCTGGGGTCAAAGAGCTGATTTAGCTGTTCAATCTCTTTTGTATTATGAGAGATTATGAATTACTTGGTTTGCTTCTACTAAAATTGTCTTCCCTACTTTTCTTTCTCTTTTTCTCAGACTTGCTTTTACAGTACTAGCCCAGGTAACATCCCAGCCATTGTTTTTTCATCCCTGTGTTTCAGCATACAAACAGAATTAGGCCTCATCTACTTTTCTATCCACAATGCTGCTGTAAAATTCATGAAAGGAGAGGGCTAGGACAGCCACAGTGCCAAGTCAAAATGTAACTTTTTGCTGTAACATCCTGAAGAGCTGCCAAGCATTGCATTTGATAGAATTGCATGGAAATAGTAAACATAGTTCCACACAGGAGCATGCCACAAAAGGGGGCTTGGTACACTCCATGAATCCATTAAGAATTACTCCAGTTGCAGTTAAATCAAACAAAATAGCCCAATTGCTTAAGAGCACATATTGCCTTCCTGATGTGGCATATGGAAAATTAAAAGAAAATTCTTCAACAAAGTCACTGGCTTCCTTCCCCAAAATCCCTTAGCAGCATTTTCATGCTCTAAAAGTGCCTCAGTGTTGCTGTCACCACTGCATTCCATGTTGATTGATGCAACCAGTGATCTCTCCAGTTGGCCAAAAAAAATATGGTAGCCACCCAGGATTCTACCCCTGTCTTCATTCCTCCTTCACTCTGTGTACTTCACATGCCAAAAAAGAGGAGCCACAAATGGCAGAAGAATGTGGGTAACATCTGGTACATTATCTACAAAAGGAACCAGGAGATGGGTTAAAATGAGATTTCCCATCAGTTGTAACTTCACAGCTCTAGAAGAAATACTACAAACTATCTTCACAACAAAAAGTAGCTGAGCCAGAAGTTACTTGGCTTGGGTTGCAAAAGCCCTCATGACAAGCCTATAGTGTCATGGGGACACACCAGTGCGGGACTCATCTCTGAGCAGATTAGATCAGCCCTTGCATATGAAAAGGACAACAAGCTAACAGGTTCAGATACCTGACTGGTAATCCATGATTCAGAGTTCTAGGACTCTTGGAAACAAGAATATGGATTTATGCCAAGTTTAGGAGATATAGAGCTAGAGTGAGGAATATATGATCCCTCAAGATATTGTTGAACTATAATTTTCAGACTTCTTGATTGTGAGGTATATAAGAAATTTTCCTTCAGGATGTTGAGTCTTATCAATCTGGTAAATGTTTGGAGAATTTGCCCAAGGTATTCTGGACCTTGGAATACCAGCACAATATAATTTAATATGCTTTCTACTGCATTTTTGGATAATTAATTAATTGATTGATTAATTAATTTTGTACAGTGGTTTTCCTTTAGGAGTTCAAGGCAGTAAAAATCATTATATTTCTCTCAATAGTACCTTCATTTTATTCTGCAACATTAACCCTGAAAGATTGGTTGGGCCGAGAGAGAGTAATCCAAAGTCATCTAGTGAGCTCCAGGTTAAATGAGAATTTAACAATCTCAGTCCAGCATGATTAGCACTATTCATTCTGTACATACCTATATGCTGAACATGATAATTACAAATACTAAACATTGCTTCAGTGCATCTGGTCAAGGTGGCTAGCTAACATTATGGTTTCTTTGCTCATAAGCATTACACTTATAAATTAAGGTGACGAAGTTCTCCCATTGTAACATCACTTTAACCCAATTGCCAGGAAAAGATGCAGCTTTTCATTCCCCCAATCACAACATTAAAACTTCCACAAAAGCCCTGCTGAAAAAAAAGTTACTCTTCTCACTGGCAAAACAATGCCAAATCAGTCTACCCCAAGCTAATGCTTTCCAAACGTATTGGGCTGAAATTCTCCAAATACCAAATTCTCCCCAGCAAAGAGAAATGTCTATACATTATCTATATCTATCTATCTATTGGGGACGCGGTGGCACAGCGGCTTAATGACGCTGAAAGTTGCCGGCCAGAAATGGTCAACGCTTCAGGGTTCGAGTCCAGCCTTCGCGTTAAACAGGGTGAACTCCTGTTTCCTCCCCAGTTCCTGTCAACCCAACAGGTCAAAAACTCACGTGAGTAGATAAATGGGTACTCTCACTCCAGTGGGAGGAAAAATGCTGGCGGCGCCTTGCGAAAAGGAGTTGGGAGCAGTTGCTGGTAAGCGTGAAAAACCATGCGCGCCCGAAAAGGGCGCGAAGCAACGGAAAACCCGCCTCCTGCACTCGCCAGCTGGGCTCTGCTCTAGGAAGGAGGCTCTGGCAAACCACTTCTGAAAAACAACTGCCTTGAAAACTGCAAGGACTCGTCCAAGCAGTCACTGCAGGGTCAGCAATGACTGAGCGCAGACCAAAAAAAAAATAAAAATCTATCTATCTATCTATCTATCTATCTATCTATCTATCTATCTATCTATCTATCTATCTATCAATCATCCAGCTATCCCTTCTCACCCCATGGGTGGTATATGTCTTCCTCAGTCTCAGGTCCTCTACAGCAGTATTTTAGCACTGCACTTTCTAGACAGATAGCTCTGATGTTATTCCTGGTATCTGTTGGAGCCATTCTCCCAGCTTAGAAGTCACAGCCCCCAGTGGTCCTACCACCACTGGGACCACTTTGGCCTTTACTTTCTACATCCTCTCTAGTTCCTCCTTCAGGCCCTGGTACTTCTCCAGCATCTCATACTCCTTCCTGATGTTGCTATCACTTGGCATTGCTACATCTATCACCACTGCTATCTTCTGATCCTTGTCTACTACTTTGATGTCTGGTTGATTGGCCAGTACCTGCCTGTCTGTCTGGATCTGGAAGTCCCATGGGATCTTAGCCCTGTTATTCTCCACGACCTTCTGTGGAATCATTTGTCTGGACTTGGGAGGGTCTAGCCCACACGCTGTGCAGATGTTCCTGTACACAATGCCAGCTACTTGGTTGTGCTGTTCAGTGTATGCTGTTCCTGCCTGCATCTTGCACCCTGCCAGTATGTGTTGGACTGTCCCTGAGGCCTCTCTGCATAAATATAGGAGTTCTGGGGGTAAGTGTACTTGTGAAACTAGGTTTTGCATCCTGATGTCATAATGTACATTTTTGACATTTTTTCCCCTCATGAACAGCTGTACAGAACACACACGTGGGTGTGTGTATGTGTGTGTGTGTGTGTTGACCTGATTTTCTGAAAAAGAGTCATTTCAACTATCTTTTGTCCTGGAGTAAAGAGATGCTGCTATTCTAGGAGTTCCCCAATTCAGTGCTTTTCCAACTGGGGAATTATAGGAACTATACTTCCTAACAAATGAAAATCAGCAGTTGGGATATCTGCTGAAGACAGCCTGGGTTTCAATGAGATTAAATGTGTATTCTTTTTCTTGACCAAGTTCTAACCCCCCCCCCCCACAAAAATAGGCTTGTTTTTGTTTTTCATGAAATTTCCCCTTTCCCCTTTGTAGTCTACATGGCAAAATGACTTCTGAAATTGAGATGCCCTTTGACTTGTAGGCCCTGGGATTCTGTCAGTCAATAACAGATATCAAATTAATTTACTGGTCACAGAATTGACAGAACTTTTTGTTTTCTCCTAGTCTATTGCCAGGTTTCTCATAAGCTGGAAAAGTATTCTCAGATTCTGTAATGATGTATCATTTTTCCCCAAAGAAGAATTTATGACACCTGTAGGCAAATTGGAAAACAACTGCATCTTCAATATCCACTCTTCTTGGATGGATAGTCTATTTACTGAAGAAGAAAAGAATCATTTGAAAACTCTTTTCAATGAATACTACTATGTTCCAAAAGCAAACCATGACAAAAGGAAATAAGAAAATATTCTCTACACAGGTTAGAGGAGAAAAAGAGGAATGTCCTTTGCTATAGCAATATATGTGTAGTGGCAGAGAAGGCTCTAATGCTGGAAAAGGTAGAATAAAAGAGAAGAGGACAACCAGCAGCAAGGTGGATGGACTCAGTTACAGTGGCAATGAGTGCACCGTTTGAAGACCTGAAGGACAAAGTTACGACAGATCGTCATGGAGAAAATCTATCTATGTGGTCACCAAGAGTTGACAACGACTTAATGACACTTAATCAAATCAATCAATACCCTTCACATGCTGATTAGCCTCCAGGTCAATTTTCAGTGGATCAAATAATATTTGACCTCCAACTTTACTCATTTCAGAAACATTTCAGATAAATGATACCAAATCACTTTCAGACCCATTCTGAAGAAATTGAGAATTGAATCTGACAAAGCAGCATGTAGAAAGTCCGAAGCCTGAAAAATGGGCATCCAATCCTCAGTTATTGGCAAACTATTCCACTAAACTGCATTTGAAAATGATGGGAGATAGCAGAGCCTACCAGATAAAGCTCAATCAACATCTGGCTTTTCTTCTCTCCTCCCTGGCTTCCTCATTAGAAACCACACATTTAATTATATCAAAAGGATTAGAACAAGAATGGGAAGATTTTTTTATTGTCAGATCATATTTTATTTTAGTCCTCCCCAACTTGGCAGCCTCCAGACTGAGGGACTCACACTGAACTCACCACAAGGATGACTCCAGCCATAGCTATTCACCATTTAGCTTTCCTCAGCTTAGAACTGTCTCCTATAGGTATTCCTTAAGTTTTTCATTATCCTGCTTCAGTATATGTCCTATAAAATGATTCCTGTCCTCTTTTCTTACCATTCTTTTTTTTTCTTTGTGCACCATAATTCTTAGCATGCAAGAATTTAAACTCCAAGGCTCCTTTACTGAAAGACGAAGTACTCTGAGAAAGAAAGATAGCTCTCTCACACACTTAAAAAAAAAGTTTACAGAAGGCTCTTTAGGCATTATGGAATTGGGTGACAGTCTACTCATATTTAAAGGAAGCAGGGAACAGCATTTATTACTGTCCTCCTCTCATTTCCTGCCATGTGTACCCATCTATAGCAGACACCATGCCCTATTTAGTGCAGTCTTTTCAGACAATTCAGAAACCTAAAATAATCTGAGCCTTTAGTCCCATGGAAAACTGTCAGAGAATGTTCCTTGCTAGTCACCCAATCTATGTGGAGGACAAGGGGGGGGGGGCAAAACTAGCACATTTATCCATGTATCTCTAGTTATGATTAGTTTCACTGGATTTCATATTGCTTGGTACAGTTCCTTTCCTATCAACTTATGGTATTCCTTAGATCTGCGATCGCAGACAGAAAGAAACTTAGATGTCATCCTGTAGTATATTTTTGCCTTGGAAAAATATAATATCTAGATTCAAGAGGGGAGGGATGCTGGCCAGGTAAACCCTAAGAAGAGGCAAGTATCCTGATTGTTCCCTATAACTAGTAAGAAGTACCTAACATATGAGGACTGAAAGCAGAGGTAGTGTGGAAATGCCCTAATAATCCCATCAAGACATTTTCATAGTGCATTGTGCTATGTACAATTTAGCTGAATTTATATCAGAGGTTCACTGCCTGAGGTCCCAGAGCCACATGTGCCCCTCTTCTCAAAACCTCCAAAAGATCTTCGCTAATAGAAGTCTTTAGTGTGACAAAAAGGAAAATGAATAATGACAAGGCAGTAATCATATCAATTACATTTAATTAACCATAATAATTAATTCTTAGCTGCTATGTTGGAAAATGTACCTTGTAGCATACTATTCAAATATAAAATATAGCTGTTGGTCTAGAAGAAGTTGTGATCTCAATTTTACATCATCCTTCCAGAAGAAAACACTCTGACAAACTATATTCTTGCACTGGAATCTTCATTACAATAATTATTGTAGGCAAGAACGAAGCCAAAGCAACAGCTGGTTGCCCACTGCTAATGAAAAGATGAAAATTACTCTAGAGATTTAAACTCCTGCCTTCCTAAATTAATGAATACTTGGCATGGTGCTTGGAGGTTTTGCACCTCAGTGGCTACTGTATGTTTATACAGTGGCCATCTCTGGCCAGAGAACTGCTGGTCCTGCCTCAATCCTAACAGTACTGAGCTGTTCCTTGATATTAACAGCTTCTGTTCTGTACAGATAAATAGCTCAAGAATACTAAAGAAGTTCCCAAACAACTGTGTACTTTTCGTTGAAGCTTTGCCTTGACAAATAATTTGAGACTATCTTTCATCTCTATATAAACATAGAATAGACTGCAGGACACAAAAGTACAGTGTGATAATTACACTGATGTGCTGCAAGATTACTACAAAGTAAACCTTTTCTAACTTGATATCCTCCAAGTGTGGTAGCAGGAGAACATTGAGCATTGTAATTCTAGCACATCTAAGTAAATCCCAGGATGAGGACAGCTGTTAGAAAATGTAAGTTTCCATGGATGAGGGTGACCTCGATTCTAGGTCCTAGTCCATCATCTTAAGCACACAGCACAGATTTTTTTCCCTGCTGCCATTGTTTCATTCATCCAAGGAATAGAGTTACTGCTTATATCACCCTAACTCAACTTGATGTCCTTCAGAGGCATTGAGGTACAGCTCCCATCACGTCAGTCAGTGTGACCATTGCTATGTTATCAGGGAATATTCCAGCATATCTGAAAGTTGCTAGGCTGGGAGTGGCTGGTCTACAATCAGTTCATCCTTAGACCCTTTTTCTCATGTCTATTTATCCATACTCAAAGGCTGAGCTTCACAACCCAACCTATGCATCATGCATAGCTTTTCTACTTCTACACATGTTACAGACTATGTCATGTGTGGTGTCTTCAATTTAATTAGGAGTAATTAACATGAAAAATATATTTATAATTACAAGAGATATTGTGTTGCAGAATATAAGGGAAGCTATTTAAAACTTGACTTGATTCTGAACTTCTTGATGTTAGCAGGCATTGCCTCTATTAGGCCATTCCTGTTTCCATGGTGACAAATACTGACAAAAGGTGTGAGGGGGAAAATGCCATGCAACACCATAAAAGGCAAGATATGAAAAAAGTAAAGAAAACAAAGTGGCATAAACAAATACAGAATGGTGCAGAAACACCTCTTTTATTATAGTTTAGCAATAAATTATATAACCCAGTAATAAATTATATAACTTCTGAATAATATCACATGTCTACCCTAAAGAATTGAAATAAATAGAAAGGATATTTAGTCCTGTTAACTTATTCCCTTTGTACTTGGGCATACTTTGGTAACCAGTGAACTCTAAGGTTTGAAATAGATCAATATCAGAGTCTGGAAGGAGCTATTTCTCTTCCTAATATGCTCTTTCTGGGTCAATGCAGGAAAAAAAAAATCCTGTGTTTTTGCTTCTAGTTCTTAATAATTTAATGAAAAAGCATTTGCTTCTAAAAATTTCTCCCAAAGTAGAAGTGAATATTGGAGAAATTTTGATGGGTGGACTAGGATGTTCCTACACCCACTTATATATGAGATGGTTAAAAAATGTGGGTGAATGGTCCTCCCTTTCATTGAACATTGAAACTCTCTTTTACCAAAACCATAACATGGTGCCTCCTGGTGGTCAGTGTTACTGAAAATATCACACAGGATATACACTGCATAAAATAGAGAAATCTCTCCCTCTCTCCAGGGTGGGGAGGATGGAAGTCATGTACAATCCTGTGCATGGGGGCATGACATGATGTAACATCTATATCTCTCTGCTCTGAGAACTTAAGGGAAGGTGGACTATATATACCAGTGTTTCTCAACCTTGGCAACTTTAAGATGGGTGAACTTCAACTGCTAGAATTCCCCAGCCAGCATATACCATTCTGATAGCCTCATCAAACTGCTGAGCACTAGGACCTGAACAGCTCCGAAACCTATCGCATTGTATACAGTATAATCATCAAAGTGTGAAGCTCTGTGAGTTAAATTCCCAGTAGAGCGTTTGAATCCCATAGAATAATATCTAGCTACTCTCATCTGATGATTCCCAATTGAACTGGGTAATGTGGTACCTCCTGATGGTCAACGTCTCCAGTGATCTGCAACCTCCCTGCCTTCCCAGCCTGAACGGAAGAGAACTAATGACTCCTATTGTGGATTCGGGCAAGGCAGCTTCAGAGTGCTGAAAAGAAAAATAGCAATCCCAGTAATTCTGTCACCTGCCAACTCCCACAATAAAGAAAGCTGAAAAATACTTCAATACTTCCAAGAGAAGTTATAAAAAAAATTCTCAAGCACCCTGAAAATAAGGTATCAAAACATAAGTCTTCCTGAGGGGAACATGACTTTTGAGAAACTGCGTGCCCAATTTCAAGACAGCATTCATTATTTTATTATTCTTTTACTACTTCTTTTAAATTGTTTTTGTAACCGAACTGAAGATACCTTATATCCATCAACATTATGAAGAATTATGTTCATTTTGAATGCTGGAAATGTATAAAGCCAATCCTTTTCGCTATAGGGAAACAAGTGGGACCTTTTTTCTGAAAATGACCATTATCTCTTGGAGGTGATCTTTTAGGAGCTGAATGCTTTAAGTGGGCAGAGCTACAAATATGAGTCAGATTCACTCCCTTTCTCTTTTTGTCATCTTTAATTTCTGCCCTTCCTTCTCTTCTGAAGTGCCTTTCTCCTTCTCTTCTTCCATCTTTCTTCCATTCATCCAGGTGCTGTAGATGCTGCAGGCCACTCTTGTAAGACATGTGATCTGATTATGAACTGAGATCCATCATGCTTTAAGAAATTCTGTAACAAATGTAAACCCTAGACCAAATATCAACACCAAACTATAGTTTCAGAGAACCTTGATCAACTCCTTTTAAAATTAAATTGTTATAAAGTTAATGCATGTTGTGTAGTTGCATGTTAGGTGGCAACTTGCCTTTTTCATTATATAAATTCACCAATTGAGTGAAGAAACCCAGCATCATTTCTTACTTTACATATTACACCTGCTGCGTGTGACATTTTACAGGTTTGATGAATGACTTTGTTTCCTCAGTTACAAAGTTGAATGCTTAACCTTTGTTGAGAGCTTTATAAGAACAAAAGTCTCATTAATTATCACACTTTTTGCATATTCATGAACTGCTCAGCCATAACATTTTCCCCTAAGTATACATACAAACACCAAATGAAAAAGGCTATTGTGAGTGCTATAAGTTTTACCCAGTGTGCTGCCAATTCATTCTGCTCCATTTCATAACTAAGAAATGAGGTTCCTTCTTCACATAGATCAAAAACAAGGAGACAGTTTCACCTTTGAATTTCAAGATAGGTTGTATTAAAGCCAGATCTTAATTTTTGAAGCTATGTTTAATATTGAACAAAACAGGTCATAGATGACAAAGCTTCGTATCAGTATTTGTATAGGAAAATTGTCTGCCAGAAATCAATCATTCATCAAGAGAAATCAGAACTGAACCCAGTCCCTAGAAAGTCCTACTTTCTTTGCATTCTTGAAAACTCACATCACGTAATGTGGTTAAAGGTAAAGGTCCAGGAAAGACCATCTTATGAAGATTACCCTAAAGTTAAGCTAATTACTCAAGCCAAGTGAGCCTTTGTTTTTATTTTCAACTTAATTTTTATGGTCTTAAATTTATTTTTTTTAAGTTTAAACGTATTTTTTAATTTTTTTATGGCTTTAATTTTTAAAAGGTTTTTCAAATGTATACTGGAAAAAGAAGCTGTCATTTCTTGGCCCCTTTATGCTTCTGCATAAGCAGATCAGAACATTATCAACCTATCTTTCCCTAACTCATGTCTTTCCAGATGTTATAGACTACAATTTCCATTAACCCTGGCAATTGGCCATACTGATGGGGGTGTGTGTGATTGGCACTGTAGTTGAAGATATTTTGTGCAGTTTTAGCCAACAAATATTCCAAAAACTGCATCTCTCCTGAAAGTCTTAGTTTCAACCATCAGAAGGTCTTCAAAAGCTGCCATCTGTTATAATTCTGAATATGATAGAAGGGGGATTAGTTAAGATATGGAAGTAATCCTATTAATTGCACTTAATGTTATTAACTAATTGCATTTGTCTAAATAATATAAATAAAAACAAATAAAATTTAGTTTTACATTGGGTCTGCTCACTTCTTTGACCTGGCCCCAATCACTATTGGAGTGCAACTCATAATACCTAATATAACATCAAGAGTTTGGACCACAAAGGTTACACATCCTGAACTGGAAGGAACCTTGGCTAAGGACTGGATGAAAGGTCTTCAGCATCTCCTATCTCTTTATTTTGCGTCTTTCCTCTTGTCCTTTCTTCCTTCATTAGCACCTATAGTGCCTTTAGTCTCAGAGGTGATCATAACTGCCAAGAGACCGTGGTTGGTTCAAAACACACTAAGGAAATGCCTGGGGTACTGAAAAAATTTATGCAAGTGTGCTGACCCTGACAATTACTAAATTCAATGGTATAGTATTGCGCTGAATACATTGCTAATAACCCAATAAATAATTAATTAAAGGACTTTTAAAAAATTGTTATATAGTTGTATATAATATTCACTAGAATTACATAACAAAGCTCTTGAGAATGCAAAACTGTTAGTGCCTGAAAGTTGTTCTGCCCTCTCTCCTCAAATTACATCAGCCAAGAATGATGTATGCAAGGGATTTCTAAGCCTCGTGTGTGCATTATGCTGCGCACCAAAAGCTTTATCTAGATTGTTAGAATCTCTGGGGACAGGATTTTGCTGCTGCTGCTGTTGCATTAGCAAACTTTCTCTGAAAACTTAACTTTGTCTTTAATGGCCTAATAACATTTTAAGAACAAGGCTGTTTTTAGATGAATGCTTTATTATTAACTAGTCAGATCAGTGCCTAATGAAATTATTTCTATGCTTCAATGTCATGTCTTTGAAAATAAAATCATTCAGGCTCTTTTATTAAAACTCTGGAATCTCTTGTTTTTCTAAGGACCAATTTCTGAAGCAATGTTCAGATGACATGGATCTAGATATCTGAAAAGCTAGTGTATGTAGTGCAGACAAAATAACTACAAACCAATGTCACTTTCCACTAACAGTATTAGTTGTGTGGGAAAAATATCAGAATAATTAACCTCCTATTTAAAATGGGTTTGTTTCCCTTTATTCAAGAAGTTCTATTCCACATACCAATATTTTTTTGGATAAAGCCTTGTCGATATTGTTTTCTCTTCATATTTTCAATGAAACTTTTTAAAAAAAATTATTCTCATTAATCAAAAAATGCAAGGTTGGACTGGATGGAGTCAGTGACAGCAGCAATGAGTGCACCATTGGAAGACCTGAAAGACCAGGTTAGGGACAGATCATCATGGAGAAAATCTATCTATATGGTCACTAGAAGTCAAAAATGACTTGGTGGCACATAATCAATTTTAAAAAATCATAATAAAAAACAATCCATAAGTTATCACGTTTACAGTTTCTATCACTGAAATAGACCCGGCTGTGCATTTGTAAGGACACTTTGAGATAAAATCTTTTGAAAAAAATTCAAACACCTTTTTAACTTCTAGATGTCTTCATAAGAGGCCTTTTCTATTTTGGATTTTTGTTAAACTTTTTAAAGAAGCGATATAAGCAACCATAAAAGGAACAAGAAAAAGAAATAAAAAGGTAACATACAAATAAATAAACAAAGGATTTCAAAATGTGATCAAGATTATAATTTTTCAATGTATCGTTAATTATGAGTAACTGAATATATTGTATTGTTTCAAAAGCCTGAAATTTGTTATGAAGCTCAAAGAGTTTTTATTGGTTGCAGTAGGAGCTTAACAAGCTGCAATGACATCAGAATGATGACCTGTGTCTTACGATGTCATTGCAAAAAAGGCAGAATTATGTAAGGACATCACGATATCTGCTGCAACATTGGGTCATTTGTGTGATGATGTCATCACACGGGTTGTCATTTGCCCCCTCTGATATAGTGATGATATTTTCCTTGATATTCTTCTTTTGCAGACTTTTCCGCCTTACCCACCCGGTTTGCATACATGTATTCTGGACCAGGTCCAGATCTGAAATAGCTCTTAACAAAGTGCTTTCTGCTTGATCTCCTACTGGGCTTACTAACAGATGCAGACAGTGATGGTGGCACAGTTCACCATTTAACATTTCCCTTAACATTCTGAGAAAACAGTGCTGTGGGAAATGGGAATCATTTTTAATGGTGGGTTGTGTGTGTAGCCATTTTCTGCAACCCAAACAAAGCAGAAGAGCAAAGGCAAATGAGGCTAACACACAGCGGCACACCCTCTGGCCCACAACAATTGTTCAAGGATTCCAATTGCCAACAGTTTTACAATTTATATAAACTGACTTTATTGGATACAGAAAAATCAACCATTATTTAAGAGTAAAAGGAAGATGCCAGACTGCCAAGCAAAAACTACCTTCCAGCTTCATCTTTACTTATAAGTATGTCTTTGAGTCCCATATATACATTCTTAGAAAAATTAAAATAGTAGATGATTGGAGTTCAATGTTTTGTTTGGAAGCATCTACACCTGGAAGAAGAGAAATGTAAGAGATCCTCTGGAATCTAGGAATCTGGAACTAGGCAAGGAGCAACTTCACCAGCTTCTCTTCTTGAAAATAGGCATTTAGTGACTGTCACAGCCATCATGGCAGCAATTACATGAATGTCCAAGCTTCTCTATCCCAGCCATTTTGTGAGAGCATGTGTACCACCAACCCTAAAAAGTTGCCTAATCTTGTACTAATGTTCACTGTTTGTATTTTCCCTACAGCCAAATTTAATTGATTTCAAAGTAATTTTATTACAGGAAATATCCAGTTCACTAAAAACTGATCATTCTAACACTAAAGGGTATCAAGGGGGCGTAGTCTGATTTGGAATACATTGGACTTCATCTGTCCTGTCTTCAGCTACTCTGGTAATGCAGAATATTTTACCACAGTCTCAAGAGAACTCTATATTCTTGAAAAACAAAACATAATATGAGCCAGCAGATGGAGATGTTACACCCATGCCCAATTATACAGTTTGGTACAAACTTCATACTCTTTAATATCAAAAACCAATTACAATTGATAAATGGGGATACACAACCATTTTATCAAGTGACAACAATTTAGCATTGATGTGTAACTATTAGGTTGTTTATAATATTCTGCCAAGTTGTGAAGAGAGTTTTGCAACCATCTACACCCCATCAAAAGGTAAGAAAAGGAGCAATACAATTCTTCCCTGTCATTTCTTAGCTTGCAAAAGCAATTACACATATCTACCCATCATTTTTTACCCTATTTCCATCACAATGCGCTGAATACTTTTTTTAATAATTAGATGCAAGGTGACAGGATTTTGTGCTTTTTAGCATGATAACTGTCAGCCTTATAATGAATACTTTTCTAGACTCATACCAAAGTCTCTTGGTTTTTTCTGGGCATTACATGCTGAGAACAATTAATTTCAATAAAAATATTAAATTGTTTCAAAAGAAAAATACCATGAGAAAATTACAGCCATTTTTAACAAAAACTCTCCAGCAAGCTCAGAAATTCCAACGTTTCTATATTAGAAGTTCCTATTAATTTTTTCTGCTTCTGTTCAGGCCTTTTTAGAAATGAATAGGGAGGTTTATTTTCATAAAGTATGGCTGCTTCATGGACTTCCAGGGGAGGTATGGTGAACTGAAGAGCCGAAAACCACCCAGCAAAGACCAAGGAACCAGTGAGTAGACCAGGCCCTTGGAACCTCTCCAGATAAGGAGAGGATGGGAGATTGTCTACACATGGTCCAGATGTCTGCTTCTCACAAGGAGTCCATAGGACTGCGGTTTTCCATGGGATTGAGTGCCAGAAGACAACAGGATTAGCCATTTTGCCCGCAACCACAGGGGAGTCTTTTAAAGGACACTAAATCTCACTTTCTAATCACTTTCAGAAATTGCTCATTAAGTACTTCTAAGCTTTTAGAGACCTTTGGACTGACAAGTTTGAAAATGCTGGGTGAGTCTGTCTTCAATCCTGAACAAAAGAAAATGTTAATCATAAGCTTCAGAATTTAAAGAATCTGAAATAAACAGCAAAAAGCTGAATAAAACTTTGATCTTAGAAAGTTATAAATGGACTAATGGTCCAGATAAAATTGGAATATTGAAACTTTTACAATAAGATTTTTGGAATTATTGTAATTATAAAAAACAAACAGCTTCTCTTGGGAAATAGATTCTGTTTTGGTTTTCACAACGCAAAACAAAGATAAGCCAAGATGGCGGAGAGAGCAGGAGCCATGGAAAGATATCCCCGTTAGTCAGTTGGTTTGGCTGTAGTTTTGGTACCTGTCTGGTGATCAGTGGCTGGGACACATTGGAGTGGAGGAATGGTTAGGCTGACTCCCACCTGGTCTTTGACCTGGCCCTCTTCAGGCCGTATTGCCGGAGGACAAGCTTGCATTTGTTTGCAACATCTTGGGAGGACAGTCCACACATTTTCTTCTCCCCCTCCCCAGGTTTCTTTCTGTTGGTCCTTGACCAAGATGGCATTTTCCTGGCCAGCAGCAGCAGGAGACTCAGTGTTTTGGACAGCGGTGATGGCAAAGCCTGATTGCAGGCTTATGATGACAGGTCTTTTGCTTGCTGCAATGGTGTCTGGCCCTGTCGGCTGGAGTTGGGAATTGCTTCTCTTGTAGTTTTCAATTTTCAACTGAAGGACCTACCAGGATTCTGGAGACTGCTGGTGGTGGCTAGGCAGGGGAAGTATAGCAATAGAGTGGCAGACTACTCTGGAACCTGCCCCTCAAAGAGGTCTTTTTGCCATTTTTTTCTACTAGGCCCGCAAGGGGTGACATGTCACAACAACATTGTGGGCTTCATCTGCTGCACAGGTTAGCAACGGTTATGGACTGTGGACTGTGGGCTTCTCACTCAGGCACCAACTCTCTCCCCTGGGTGGAAGCTAGGGAAGGGGATTGGTTGGGCTGGGTGTAAATGGAGAGGGAGCCCTGACCAGTCCAGTGACAGCAGCTGGGAGGGGTGATTGGGTTGTGAGCAGAAAGAGGAGTGCTATACCCTGATAGCACTGAGAGCAAAGGCTGAAGTCCTCAGTGGACTCGGCTTCCCCTCCCTGGGATGGATGTATTAATGACAGATGGAGATCCCTGGCCTTGGGAACTGAGAGGGTTGGTTTGGGGGGCTGCTGATGCCTTCAGGAGGGAGGTTGGGGTGATGACGGGCATGAGTAGATATGGTGGGAGACTGGGAGAGGGGCATTCTCAGGGAATGTGGGCCTGGGGTCTTATACCAGTTTCATGTTCCAGCTCCCTAATCTCAACCCCCGTGCTTGGTTAACAAACCTTCAGAGGCCCTGGCTTTCAGTTGCTGCTACTAAATGCCAGGTCAGTCTGTAATAAGGCTTCCCTTATTACATCTGTAATATGTATTATTATATCTGTGATTTAATTACAGATACGAGGGCTAACCTGGCATGTATTACCGAGACCTGGCTGGGTCCAAAAGGCAGGGGTAGCCCTTTCGGAAATGTGCCCAGGTGGGTTTCAGGTGTGGCATCAGCTGAGGCTCCAGGGCAGAGGTGGGACGATTGTCATCCAGGAGTCTTTTAAGGCTTTCAGGGATGCTGCTCCACAGGTTGCCAGATGTAAGACTCTGTTCATTAAGCTGGGTTCTAGGAATCAGTTGGGATTTTTGCTGATATACCAGCCTCCCTGCCTGCTGGACTCCATTGCCACCAGACTTATGGTTCTGGAGGACTTCAGTCTGCCTTCTCTGGGGTTGGGGGTCAGTGGCAGCTCAGGATTTCATGGATACCATGAGATGACAACCATGGGCCTATCCCAGGTCATCCAGAGCCCAACATGGGACAGTGGTCACACACCTGATCTGGGTTTCCTGTCCAAGAAATGGCAATGTGATCTGGAATTGGAGGAACTCCTGGTGTCCTTTTTGTCATGGTCAGATCATACCCTAATTAGCATGGGGTTCTCTGGTGCCACTATCCACCACATGGAGATGGGACCTATTAGATCAGTCTGCCCTCAGTGACTGATGGACCCTAAGGGGTTTCAGAGGGAGCTGGGGGTTATTCCTGCTGGTCTGCTGCATGCTCCATCTGAGGCCTTGGTTGCTGCTTTGAATAAGAGGGCCATCAAGGCTTTGGATCAGATCGTGCCTATGCGAACTCTCCCCTCTCATGGATCCCGTCACTCCCCATAGTATACAGAGGAATTGAGAAAGTTGAAATAGGAGATATCTAGAGTGCTGATGGTGCTCAGCGAGGGACAAACTTGACCAAACATGGGTGAGATTGCTATTAAAGCCTACCTCGTGGCAGTAAGGGCAGCGAAGCGACAATACTTCTCTGCCCGACTGCATCCACAAATAGCCATCCTGCAGCCCTGTTTCGAAGGAGCCATGCCCTCTTGGGTGGGTGGGGGGCTCAGAAACGCCCCTGCAAGGTTGTGTGGAAGAATTTGCTCAGCATCTGTTGGATAAATTCACTTGAATTCATTCACAGTTGGACACCAGCCTTGTTGCAGGTCCTGGGCAGCCTGGGGCAGAGTCTTTCTCTGTTTTCTGGGAATGGTTTGAACCTGTTGGACCTGAAGAAGTAGATAGGGTCCTCATGAGCTTGACCACTCATGTCCAGGCCCCTCATGTCTAAATAGAGCTGCCCAGGGGGTGTCGTGTGAGTGGGTTCTAGCAGGGGTGATTTCTTCCTTGGGTGAGGGGGTTTGCCCCCTCAAGAAACCATTGCTAGACCCCACTATATTGGACAATTTTCATCCAGTATCTAACCTTCCGTTTTTAGGGAAGGTGGTGGAGAAGGTGGCTGTGCAACAGCTTCAGGGGACTCTGGATGAAGCAGATTATCTGGACCTCTTTCAGTCAGGATTCAGGCCTGAGTATGGGAGTATGGGATGGAAACAGCATTGGTCTTACTTTTAGATGTTCTCTGGCAGGAGCGGTATGATGGTTATGTGTCCATCCTAGTTCTGCTTGACCTTTCAGCGACCTTCGATACCATTACATGGTATCCTCCTGGATCAGCTCCAGGAATTGGGGGTGGTGATTGGGGGGGGAAAGATCCCAACCTCGGTCCCTACTGTCTGGATTTCCACAGGGTTCAGTGCTCTCTTCTCCTTTTCAACATCTACATGAAGCTGCTGGGTGAGCTCATCCATGGGCTGGGGTATCATCAGTATGCTGCTGCTACCCAGTTATACATCCCTGCCCCAGGCAAATTAAGCAATGGTGTTGAGGTCTTATTCCGGGGCCTGGAGGCAGTGGGGGTCTGAATGGGGAACAACAGGCTTCAACTGAACCCTGGCAAGACTGAGTGGCTCTGGGTTTTTGGGCTTACTGATTCTGGGACTATGTCATCTTTGGTGCTGGATGGGGTTTCACTACTCCAGACAGACCTGGTGCGCAACTTGGGGGTCCTCCTGGACTCACAACTCCTGCATGAAGAGCAGGAGGGCCTTTGCAGAGCTTTGTGTTATGTGCCATTTGCACCCATTCCTGGATCAGGCGGCTATGCTCATGATCACTCATGCTCTACTCACCTCCTGGATGGACTACTGTAATGTGCTCTACATGGGGCTTCCCTTGAAGAGTATCCAAAAGCTTCAGCTAGAGCAGCACACTTCTGCTTCGCAAGCTGCATTGGTTACCAATTTGCTTGCAAGTCCAATTCAAGGTGCTGGTTTTGACCTATAAAGCCCTTCATGGCACGGGGCTGGGTAATTTGAGGGATCACCTCTTCCCAATTACATCTGCCCATCCCATCAGGTCCAGCAGAAGAAGAACGTTGCAGGTCCTATCTGTGAAGGAGTGACATCTGACAGGACCAAGAAGAAGAGCCTTTTCTGCCATGGCACGTGCCCTGTGGAACATCTTTCCTCACCTGAGGTGAGATTGGCCCCATCTCTCCCAACTTCCCAGAAATCCCTTGAAACCTGGTTGTGTCCATAGGCCTGGGGATCGCAAGGGAGTGGTAATTTGATAAATGGCTCCATTGTTTATAATCTGATGCCCTCTCTTAGCCTTTTATAATAATATTAATTTTTTGTACTTTTGAATGTTTATAAAATTGTTTTTATGGTTGTCTGTACGCCACCCAGAATCATATTGTGTGAGATGAGTGGCCATATAAATATGATTGTCAGTTTTCATGATGGGAGTTGTAGCACTGCTTTTCTTTGCACTTTACTGTAGCACACCTTAAAGGGGAAAAGGAATTAAAATATTTTTATCTTTCCATCTTATAGTGTAATTTTTCTACTTATGGACAAAATGCACAGGTAATGTCTCGTATGCAACCCTAGTGGCTTGCATGATGAAGCTAGCTACATGTTCTTAGTTGCCACTGAAATCTCTGGGACTTAAACCATGATTAAGTTGTATCTTAGTTCTCATTGAAACTTAAGTGAAAATAGCTTATCAAAACACTGTGAAAGTGAGATATGTGTTAAATCTGTGATACACCACAGAGACATTAAAATTCCATGCACTGAGTCTAATTGGGCTTGCTCCCAAGTAAGGCAACTTTTTTTTTTGCTTATTTTGAAAATCAGCTGTAACCATAAATATTTGTAAGAAAGGGTGAATACTCTCCTAAAAAATACACTGAAATATTTTACGGCATTCAAATCTATTAATCCCCAAAGGGAAAGAAAAGAAAATGTTAAACAATAAGGTAAAAATTTAGAGCAGCCTTCTCCCTTCTGATCCCCTTCAGAAGTGTTGGATTCCAACCTCCATAATGCCCAGCCAGCATGCACAAGATAGCCTATCAGGAGAGCATAATGTTGAAGGAGGAAATGTTTTCTCAGTGTAGAAGACAAATAGTTGTCATAGAAACTGAAAAAAAGAAAGAAAATAAACCAGCCTCTTACAAAAGCAAAAAATAAACACACAGTCCTATTTTTCCCCCAAAAAATTCAAGCAAGATTTCATGTGTTTGCTTATATAATTTTACATTCCTTAAAATAGAATTGATGTTGCTCCTATTTTTGATGAAACTTAACAGTTTTGTTTTAACCATGACCGGGTTCATCCTTTATTGGAACTCTTCAGACACAGGTAGCGGGATGTTATTCTATGGGGTTCAAATTTTCTACCGGGAATTGAACTCACAGACTTTCTCCATGTCAATATTAGAGTTCCAATAAAGGATGAATCTGATCACGTGGTGCCTCCTGGTGGCCAGTATAACTGAAAAATACCACACAGGATATAAAAATAGAGAACTCCCCCGCCCACTCCAAGAGAAGCAAAGGAAGTCATGTAAAACCCTTTACATGGGGGCATGACATACAGTAATATCACATCTGTATTTCTCTGGTCTAAGAGATTTAGGGAAGGTGGTCTGTACATACCATTCTGAGAGCTTCTGGATCATTGTGAACTTGAGTGGCTATCCTTGTATTCTGATAGAAATTATTCTGTTGCTGGGGTATATCCCATCAGACATCCCATTATCCCATTAGTAATATCTTTTGAAACAGTAATTGCCATTCTTTTTTCTGTGAGTTTGATTTCAAGAGTAGAATATTTTGAACTTGTCTAACTGGAAATGTCCCATTTATGTCCATTTTAGTTCATTTCTCCCTAGAATTTCAGTCCTGGTCTATGTCATTTCTACTTTAACAATCAGCTATCCCTGCTGCATGCTGCAGATATTCCACGTTCCTGTCCGTCTTTCCAATAAGCTCCGAGCTTTTCTTCCAGTTCTGGCTACATCAGCAACAAGACTTCCAGAAGGCTTTCTTCCAGTCACCTCATAATGCCTGGACCTATTTGATAAAGCTCTTTGTTCTTCACAGTAGCCAAATAGTCACCCACAGATCTGGGGATCTCACTTTTCAACACCAGGACAATTCTTGGTATCTCAATTCTTTCCATGAGTTTTCTTAGCACATGTTTTCTTAGCACACAGAGAAGTAGTCTGCCATTATTTACTTTCTCACAGTACCACAGCTGATAGAGTTGTTGCAAGCTCACCTGTGGCTGTTTGGTCATAAACCTATCAAATGAATTTCATCTTAGCCCTATGGCAATACCAACATCAACACTGCCTGCAGCCATGGAAATAAGGTTGGACTTCTGAGGCAGTCCCTACTTGCCAGCACAGGGCCTTCTTTGGATTTCTGTGGCATTTCATAGAACCATGTCATCCCCACCATTGCATTTATTAATTTCACTGGCTTTCAAGGAAGGAGGAGAACCACTTCAAAATGGTGCCTGCCACTCCCACCCCTTAGCCAGTCCAGAAGGATACCATGGTAGATGGTATTAAAAGACACCGAGAGATCAAGGACAGCCAGAATGGATGCACCACCCCCATACCGAGCTCACCACAGGCCATCAACAAATGCAACCAAAACTGTCTCCATACTGTACAAGGTCTGAATTTAACTGGAAATGGTCCAGGTAATCTGCTTCCTCCAGGGATCTCTGAAGCTGGAGGTCAACAACCTTCCCTTGAAGACTGGTTGGAAATTGTCCAGATCAGCTGGATCCAGGGATGGCCTTTTGAGGAGGGGGCACATCACTGCCTCTTCCAGAGCCGGCAGGATCACCCCCTCTCTCAAAGAGGCATTTACCACCACATGGATCTACACACACACTCCTTCCCTGACAGCCTTAACCAACCAGGAGGGGCAGGGATCTAATACACAGGTGGCTGCACTCACAGTTCGAGGACCCTGTCCAGGACTAACAGGCTCAAACTCCTCCCAGATAACATCACAAGACTGTACTTCCATCACCTCTATAGTACCAGCCCACCTGTAGTCCCACTCAGAATGGATCTGAGCAATTTCATCCACCAGGTGTCCAGAATAGTCCTCACAGTGACCCCACAGATGCTCCACCAATCCCTCCTGACCCAGAAGGGACTGGGTCAACCTGAACAGGGCTGGCTGACACTTGGAGGATGCAATAAGGTGGAGAAATAAGCCTTTGTCGCTGTCCTTATCATCACAAAGTAGGTTCTAACAAAGGTTCTTAACTGTGTCCAGTCAAATTTGCTCCTAGTTTTCCACCAGTAGCACTCTAGGCATCTCTTCTGCCACTTTATCCCCCATATCCCGTATCTTCCTCATACTTCCAATCATGGTCTGCTGTTTCTTATTTGTTGGAATATATCCCTGTTTATCTGGCACTTGTTCTTCAAGCTAAGGTATGGGGAAGTAAGTTAAGCACGAGGAGAAGGTCCACAGTATGCGATATGTGCTACATGTGAGCAGTCCAATTTATCTGACCTATAGATGTACCACTCATGAGAAAGGGAAACTCTGCACCCTATGCCAAAAGAGATGCAAATAATGGGATACAAGATGGGTGTTTTTGGTGATGGTGGTTGTAATTTAATTTAACATTTCCTCCCAAAGGTTGGAGTGGATTTTTAAGGGTTTTTTTTCTCCCAGCAAGTTTTATAGTGCATTTGATGTTATATACAGGGAAGATATAAGACTAATGATCTTTGTTTTTAAAATTATCATTTTTGACAATTTATTATCTTAAAACACCCTGACAGCCTTTTGTTTGATCAAGAAGTAGTAGTACAAATGTAAATATATTCTAGAAATACATAAAAAGCACTGCCATGAAGCCAGTCTCTCCTCAGTCCTTCTTTAGGCACCAACATTACTCAAAATACCCACAAGAAGCTGTTGAGTTCTCCAGCTTTTCTCATCTCATAATACCCAAGGCAGTGAAAATCATTATCAAAATAGCCCCCAAATAATTCAAATGTATAACAGATATTAGACATACATTAGAGCAGGATAGAGAAGGATTTTACTGGAAACTGGGCAACAATTTAATGAAAGTTAACATTTTAAATGAGTAATAGCAAGATGGGAGGTCAAGATCTAGAAAACCAATAAAACCTGTCCGTTGGGCAGCATTCACACATGGTATAAAAGGAGGTGTGTGTCCTGATGCCAAAGGATTAAAGACCGATACAGAAGTAAATAAAAAATATAAACACAATTAATGGGGCTCCAGGTTTGGGAAGATTGTTAACGTTTCAAAAAAAAAGGGGGGGGGGAATGAATCCAATATGTTCCCTGTGCCTGTTTATGGTACATTTTCCCCAATTCACTTTGGTCATAGTCCATAGAAAACATCTCTTACATAAATCCAGCCTGTTGGACATGACCCAACTAATTGAAGATGCCTGCCAGCCATTGCTAACCCACTTGTTTATTCAAGCTCAGTGAGACAGCAGAGGCAGATTTATTCAGTCCCCAGCACATTATTGGTGAGTTGAGTTTGGCTTGTCACGTCTGTGGCTCTTGCACATGAGAAGCTTTTGGCAGGATTTCTATTCGTTTTTTTTTTTTTTTTTAATCTTCTTCACAGTCTGATAAAAACTAAGAACTTATTGAAATGCCAAAGTGCCAGCAAATATTATTAACTGAAGATAACCCTTTCTTGAGTTCTGTTCTTTGAAGAACTCAAGTGCAGTCCATCTTTCCTCTCTTTTCCCCCCCCTTTTCTTGATCATATTTGGGACCAACTCATAATTCATGCTACACAAATCTTCTTCTTTCCATTTTTTCAGGTTGGCTGACATGATTACATTTATTAAAAAGTATCAGCAAAACACTCTTTATAGAAACAGGAGGAGAGAAGAAATATTACCCCACATTCTCTAGACTGTAGCTTTAACTACAGCTGTCTGTCAAAGACTATATAGGGTCATTCAAGATCTATTTTCACATAAAGCAATTCATTTGAATGAATACAGAATTATATAAAGTTCATTAGGAATGGCTAGGTGAACACATAGATGGTAAAACCTTCTGGATTGAGAAATCTGATTCTTTGGTAACTCATTTGAACTATAATCTGGCACATGGCTCTAATCTCGCTTACCAGGTAGGTTTAATTGCTGCAAGTCTTTTTGCTGCAAGACCTGAAGCAAAACCCTTTCTGTCCCCTGAGAATTCACTCCTCCCTCCCAACTGCTTCCACCATGTTTCATCCATCTTGTCAGGAAACAGAAACAGCTGCAGGGATATGACCTGGATCAGTCCACTTCACTTATTCTGGAAAATCTAGGTATAAGCAAGGTGACAGAATTGCTCACCACTGCTGGATACCTTCCCTGCTTGGAAAAGTACAAGTAGATGAACCATTCCAGGATCCCATATAAGACTTCTAGATATGTAGACTTCTAGATATGTAGTCAATATCATAGTATCTCCACCAGGAAAATAATAGCCATCATTATTTATGATCAGCTAATGTGCCAAACTCCTGGTTTTGAAGTATGGCACAATAGTGCCCCTGAATGTGTCTGGTAAATTCACCTCACACTGAGAGGTCTAAATAGAAGTCATCTTGTGCTTCTCAAAAAGCATTCTTCTAATGCAGTGATATAACTAATGAAAGCCTCTGAGCATTATCATCATTCACGCACAGGGCTATTAGAAAGGTGGGTTCAGCTGCTGTATTACTTTTCTGATTGGCTGGCTAGATTTATGATTGATATCAGAAATGGAGCATTTTTGTTCATTGACAAAGGAATTATCATTACAGGTAGTCCTCGACTTACAATGGCAATTGGGACTGGAATTTCCATCACTAAGTGATGCAGTTGTAAAACGCAACAGCATCGCTTAGTGACAGCAATCCCTGCAGTATCCGTTGCCATCGTTAATTGAATCCCACAGTCTTTAGGCAAGGCAATTTCCTGCTGACTTCCCACAACCAAATCAGTGGGAAAGCTGGCAGGAAGTTGCAAATCCCAGGGAGCTTGCAAGCAGGTCGACAGGCAGGTAAGTGGCTACTCCTGGGTGGGGGAAGGGCGCGAGGGGATGTGTGAAGGTGTGAGGGAGGTACAGCAAGGCTCAGGAAGTGTGTGCAAGGGCGTGAGGGAGGCACAGCAAGGCTCAGAGAGGCTGCATAGGGGTGTGCAAGTGGGCAGTGTGGCACGAGCACAGAGGGGCTTGGGGAGGGCGCGTGGGTGGGGGAGACTTACCCCAGAGACTTGTGACCTTCCCAGCTGGCTTCCCCATTGACTTTCTGGGGAAGTCAGCAAGGAAGGTTGCAAATGGTGATCATGTGACTGCAGGGTGCTGCAAGCAGTCGTAAGTGCGAGCTAGTTGCCAAGCACCCAGATTGTGATCATATGACCACAGGGTTGCTGGAGCTGCTGGGACGGGATGGCCAGAATTCTGAGGACCAGTCATCACCACCATTTGTTCAATAATGTCCTAACTTTGAACGATCACTGAAGAAATGGTCGTAAGTCAAGGACTACCTGTATCATATTTTTATGTAAACTGCTGAAAATCATATTGGAATATGTGATATTTAAATGCTGTGAATAAATAAATGAACTGAAAAAAATGATAAGACTATCATATCTGGGCTGCATACATCTGAATGGCCACTAGATGGCAGGAAATTCATAGAGAAAAACAATTAACTCTTTGCTGCCATCTAGATTGTCTAGATGCTTTCATACTGATATGGTAACATTCAAGCAGGAAAGCCAGATGATCTTTCACCAGCCACCGTCTCTATACTTAATTCTGTATATATGCTAAACCCCAAGATTGTATTCAAGCAGTTACATGTATTTAATTTAGTTAGGCTGACCATCTTGATTATATTTGGAATTCTGTGTGTGATTGCTGCTTTTCCCTCATTTTTTTCCTGATTTTCTCTTTTATCAATAATCTGTGTATCTGGAGATTTGGCTTCACTGATTTAAAAAGAGCATTTCTTATTAAAATCTTCTGCCCTAAAGTACAGCCACCATTAGTGTTTTTAGGATGTTTACAAAGTCTTGGGTTTCATATTCTGGCATTGGGCAGGAAGATCCAAAGCTACTTTCTCTTTTTCTTAAAGCTTTGTTGAAGAGAAAAATCCTTGCCTGGAAAATCTAAGAATTCTCCAGCTAAATAAACTAGGGCATGTAAGATGGTCCAGCCTATCTGGTGACATCCCATCCTGTTTCTCTTTAATGGAGAATCCTTGCAAGGAGTCAGCCTATGACACTCAAACTACCACCCCTCACAGCTCATAATTTTGGAATAATCCAGATTAAAAGATGGCCATATTAATTACTGCATTCCTATTTTGTTCTGATTATGTTTAGTTTCTTTTTTTCTTTATTATAAGCAATACCAATTGATTACAGTAATTAGTTAATCATGGGGTAGAGGGAAAGAGTGGCTTGGATGATTGCTGAAGCCAAAATATTTTCCTTTCAGAATTAGATTTCTGTTATGTTATCACACATGTAACAATGAGATAATGACTCAATCAGATCATGTGCAATGCTCTTTGTTCCATTCACTTTTCAAGTGCCATGAAGAGGTAGTTAAAGCTTTTCATCTCTGTTCTCTTTCAAAGCAATCTGGGTTCTTCTTTACAATTGAACACTGTTTTTTTTTCTAATCTGTTACATAGTTTAGGTATCATAGTATTTTTAATGCATAGGATTTTATTACATATTTGTAAGTAACCCTAGGAAAACTGTTCTGATGGCAGAGTATCAATGTTATAATATATTCACTCCATACATTTGTTATTATGAGTTCATATATTCTAAGGGCCCATAAGCCTGCAATGAACTCCTTCCAAAGACAATTAAACCCAGTGAATGCCTCTCTTCTGAAATGTCCTCTCTCTGAGAATACAGGCATCTAGAGACTGACAAATTGAGACAGAGGGAAAGGAAGAGAGCATATTATCTATTTCTTCAGTTCCTCGATTACTTAAGGCCTTTCTCTCCAACTTCACTTCAGCTTCAAACAATAACCAAATCAAGCCACCCTAACACAATTTTGCATGCTAATCATTTAGGTTAGATCAGTTCAGTTGCAAAGATCCACATCAAATACCACATCACATTAAATCAGGAAGAAGCCGACAGTAACACCTAACATTTTGCTTATTTATATGTAAGCGTGTCATGATTACTTGGAAACTTAAGTGTTCTGAACTTGTTAAACTGTAAATGGAACACTGATTCCCCATTACAGGAAGGGTTGCTGAAAACTATAATCACGCTTTTAGGGATTCAACAGGATTTGCATGAGCAACCAGAAGTGTCTGGGTGACAGAACTACTATATTATTAAACCTTGAGTGATTTGTTGTGCACTTTACCCATTGCTTCCATGTGGTATTGTTGAATAAACTGCAGGATGGTGTCACAAGCACCCACAATTATTTATACACAATAATTCATTTTTTTAAATAATATTTTTCACACAATGTAATAGCCATGTTATTTTTGCACAGAAGTAAGGAAATAAGGAACATAATTATTTATTCATTTGTTTTTAAAATATCTATCTAGTTAACAAGATTCCAGTTTCCCAAGTCAATGGTAATAAAACAAACACAATAGTATTCAAAGAAAAACATATTCAATAAAAACTAAAATCCTGAAACAATTCTAGAACAAGAAATTACTGGTTTCTGTTGTGATATGTGCTATCCTCCCATTTTTATTTTGCCTTAATATTTATTTATTTATAGGGTGTGCAAATATTAGCTATCTGATTCAAATATGAATTGATGAACCTCCTAATCAATTCAGATTTAAATTGAATAGAATTTAATTTGTACTGCTAAATTTAAACAGATGTCCTTGAACTGATGTGGGTGACAATTCAATGGGCATATGTGAATAAAATTGAATATCTTTTCTGAATCAAATCAGAACTCCAAATGCATTTTGTCTGATCTGTAGACCCCTCTTTATTTAAGAACTCATATAGTGCACAGTAAGGCTGTATGTAGTTTCTAAGGACTTTGGTGAGGGATCCTTTCCTTTCCTTTCCTTTCCTTTCCTTTCCTTTCCTTTCCTTTCCTTTCCTTTCCTTTCCTTTCCTTTCCTTTCCTTTCCTTTCCTTTCCTTCCAGTTCAATCTTCACTCAGGGAAGCAGCTCCTGGGTGCTCATGATCAGAATGAGCATGGGACTTTGGCTAGGAGAGTCACTGGGGAGGCTCCAAACAACAAGAACAACAAATTAGGTGGAAAATGATCTCACATTATATATGCTAAGTACCCATTATGTACTGCAGTGAAATATGTGCAATTTCCCACAAGATCATTAAAAAATCAATAGTAATAGCAATAGAGAATTTTCTTCCAAATGGATAGGATTGGATTTATAAATATACAAACGAACTGCAAATTATGATAAGGTCATTTCACTGATCACTACTTTCCTCCATTTGTAGTCAAAATATCATTTTAATCCATTATCCAGACAGACCGACTTTACATCCCATGTCCACCTTAATTAATGCCTATCCACAAGCACTCTGTATGACACAATATACATTTGCAGTTAAGGTTGGAGAAGACAAATCCTCCCATTCATACTCCTTAAATTTTCCTTTCTGTCATAACTTACTGAAGTAGTGATGGAACTGAAAATCATTGGAATGGATTGCAGTTTTTTAAAGTATCTCTCTTGGAGGCCAAAGCCAATTGGGCTCATAGTCAAGGGCTCCACTGGCTATAAACATAATACAATAAGCCCAAAGTATAAAGAGCTAAAAAGACAATAAATTATTGAGCAGAATTCTTTTGTTAGCTGTGAATAAAAACCACCTGAGATATATTATTTACTGTATTCAAAGGGGAGAACTGTCAAACACCTTCCTTTGAAAGAAATATTGAAGAATTTAGAAAGAAAGGGGAAAAAGCACCAAAGACCCATCATGGCAATCAAGAATGAGTGGTTGTTAGAGCTTTCCAAGTCAAAGAGCCAAGTCACAACAGATGGTAAGTCATATGTTGTGAATTATGCTTCTATAGGTTTGTGCTGGAATTTTTATCCTACTCATCTTTCATGAATGCCCCGAATTACAAATGATTTTCAGTTACATGACAGATGTTATCTTAATAGTCTAATTTAATCTTCAGAGCAGAATATGTAAGTTGTGTCTGTTCTAAAATTAAATAAATATAAAAGGACCAAGACTAAGTCACACCTTAAATTATAGGCTTTTGCCCAGCCTCCTAAGAATAAGTGTAATGGTATGTGGGAATGAACTTGGGAGACAAGGGGAAGACCCACAGCCAGGAAAACGGTCGGACAAGAGGCAGTTTAGCCTGTAGAAGGAATGGGGGCATGGCAATCATCTCAGAAGGGACCCTGCCTAGTTTCTTGGGCTGTAAAGGCAAAGGGGGAGAAATGCACTTTCAGACTTGCAAGATTCAAGATTCTGTTAATGTAACCTTACAATAAAGTAGAATTAGTCCATCTGATCATGCTTCCTGTCTGGATTACCTCGTTAGGCTGACATCAATCTTGCAAGTCTGTCTCTTGTCCAACAAGGTCATTCCCACATGCAATTACAATAAGCCCGTTTGAATTCATTTCAATTTATTTTTGACTAGCCATTTTACATTGTTTGCCTCATTAAAAAGAATAAGTTTAGTTTTACTTTAGTTTAGTTGCCTAAAACTAATTTAGGTCCAATTGGGTTCAGTGGGAGTAAACTAAATTAGATCCAAATTATCGAATATTAGCATATATTGGATTTTTTGTATTTCCAGTCTTCTAGTCTTAACCTTAATATCAGGGGTATCTTGGGGAAGGGAGGTTCAAAAAGTCAAGATAATGGGAATGACTGCAAAATTGAAGCCCTGCTCTCATTTACACTTGTGTGGTGCATACAACTTAAAGTAAAAAGGGGTGGGATTCTGATCACATGGTTGTAACCTCCATCTTGACTTTTTTTTACCTCCTGTTGTGGATGCTTAACAGAATCTTTTTCACTCCACAGATTTTTTTTAGTCCCTCATAAAATGTGTGCACACAACACTTTTAATATAAAAACTGTTTGCACTGTCCAGTTTGTCTTCTTAATTTTAAACTGTTTCTTCCATAGACACTATCATTATTTTTTTATCTTCCCTGCCTGGCACCTGCTGTGAAACTTTATGCTGCCTCTAATCCATGCTGTTTTATGCTACTGTTGTATATATTTTAAATTATACCCCCCCACTGAGAGAGACTCTAATGGGCATACTGACCACCGTTTAATTGTACCTCTCTACATGTATACTCATGTCTCATGGAGGTAAACAAAATTAATTTCAACTTTCTAGAAAACCATCCTTCTTTCCAACTGAGATGATCATCATGCAGTTTTAGGACTATCTCTTTGCTCCTTGGCCCAAAAGAAAGAATTCTGACCTGCTCACTTGCTCTATTATAAAAGCCTGTGGGATTTCCAAATTGGCAGAAGACTCATAATTTTAGAATAGTGCTGTGACAAGTAATGCCATTATTTGTACAAATAATGTTCTCTTCCTGCTTGCATTTACAATATTAATGGATGCAGTGATATTTACTAGAAAATATAGATATGGTGAATTGGATAACTGAAGATTCATCACTTACCCACTCTGGACACAAGATTCAAGAGGAAAAACATTAGCTCCAAAAACATTAAACTACCAGGGAAGACTATTACAAGATAGGCAGAAATGTCATGTCATAGTTCTTCACCAAATTCGTAGACAGATAAATTGGATGGGAAAGATAAATTTCTCCACAATTGCTCCAAATTTATCTTCATAGTGACTGCATATTAATTGAGAGATTATTGTGTAATGAAAGAGAGAACTTCTATTGATTCCCCTCAGTCATCTCATAATTCAGTAAGTACAAGAACAGCCAACATTACATTTGACAATTTCTCTGAAATTCTTTTGTCCTATGAAAGAATTTCTAAAGCAAGTTGTTCTCCTTCAAATTGAAGTGGGCCTGGTTGGAAAAAGAAAATCTACATATGGAGGATTTCCCAGGCTAGCACAAAGTGGTATTTTGTCATGTAGCTAACATGGCTTGCCTGCCCAACAATGATTTGTCTATCCTGCAAAGGCTCTCCAGAGTCTCAAGCAGTCTCATCTCCCACCTCAGCTGTCCCCAGCTATGGTGCTCTCCAGAAGTACGGAATTCAGCTTTGTAACTTCAGCAATAGGCTGCCGAGCAAAGAATTCTGAGAATTAAAATCCATATATCTGAAAGACTGAGGCATGCTGTCCCATCTAATTTTTCATTGGACCATATGCTGTGCCAGTGAATTATGGTCCCTGCTCAACATAGGCCTCTGCCAAAGTAGAGCAGATATTTCCTCCACCCTGACATGCAATAGCAGATTTTTATGAGCGTGTGTTGATAGATCAGGAAATGGCAATGCTTATAACCTAACTAGCATTTGTCAATCACATGCAGATGTGCTGCCCATTTGTGTTTATCTCACCCATGGGGTGAGCTCACTTCTCAAGTGATTTAACTTCAAAAGTTACCTCACCCCACATAATGCCATTAAAAGCCACCCAGTAATTGCAGTTCTCTTGGTATCATATAAAACAGTTCCAAACATAATGTACCCAATTTAAAAATGAAAAGCCAACCAAAAGCCACACACTGATGATCCCAAGCAATTATAATAATATATACAGTGCATAAAATCATGACAATAAAACAGTGTGAGGTTCTAGCATAGTTTGGAAAATGCCTGGAAGAATAAATAGTCTTCATTTAATGTTGGAAGGCTCTATGGTGGGCATTCTATCAATGGGGTGAGAAGACACATTTTCTCATGACTATTTGCCTCATTTCATTTGGTGAAGGCACTTGAGAGAGAGCCTCAGATGAAGATGCTAAGGTCTTGTTAGGTAGATGATGCTCTGGAAAGCCATAAACCTTTAGAGTAGATGGTGATAGATCATAAGGGTGAAACAAAAATCCATTCTGTCAGTGATGTAGACAAATAGTTGGACAGCACTCGTTATGCAAGCACATTTCTAATGCTGATCAGTATTGTTGGATAGTAATATCTCCAGCCTGAGTAATGTTTTTATGAATGTGATTATATATGATGATCAATCATTCCCCGAAGCTGGCAGAACTATATTCTGCAATGCCCTCGTAAATTAATTATTTCCAGTTTCTGGAAAGTGATACCTCATAATTTAGACCCTGCTTTAAAATGTCATGACTGTAAAATGCATGAGGAAAAGTTAATGGACCAAACTGTTTGCATCATAAAATCTGTGGAGCTGCAATACGTATTGCGGATTTAAGAATGCAAATAAGGCATTGAGGCAATCATTACTCACCTTACTGGTAATTAAATGAGTCCCCTAGAAAACAATAAGTCCACCAGTTTCCCATTCATTTCTCCATACTATAACTGAGCAGCTGCTTTTCTAAATGATTACTTGTACTCATTTAGACAGCAAGATAGAAATGAAAAAATAAAGATATTAAATGGACAAAGTCACATCTATGTCATTCGGCTTGTCGCTTTCTTTACTGAATTCATATATAATCCATAGAGGTTAGATTCCCATAATAAGCTAAACCCCAATCCCTGCTTAATAAAGTCCAGTTCCTGTATTTATATCACATGCCATGCAGAAACAAAGATTATGGCTTAATGTCATGGCCAAGTTCAAACATGCTCAGACAATGTTTGGGTTCCCACAACAGGCTGTACCACAAACTGTTTAACTCCCTTGACCATGATATGCAGAACCTTGTATGATACTCAGTCAAATCAAATATTTAATTTCCTTCTACTTTCCAGTGCCAGACTTTATGCCCAAATCAGTGCCATCCTAATCAACAGCTTGCAAGATGCTATCTACTGTATCTTTAATTTTCATTCAACTATTCACGAGCATAGTTGACAACTATTCATTACTAATAAATATAGGAATAATTTTACTTTATACACTGAAACAATATCTCCTTGTGGCTTTTCTGCCAAGCATTACATTGGCTTCCAATCCCACCCATAATAAAGCACAAGGAAAGCACCAATCACAGTATGGCACTGTGATAGTGACCACACAGTGCTTATATCAGCCCTGATCCATTAAGCTCAATTTAGTAAAAAAAGAAAAGAAAAAAAAGCCAGAAAAGCTAAATGTGGTTTGATTTCAGATCCCAAGACTAGAGAGAATGGCTATAACAGAGAAAGGGAGGGAGGGAGGGAGGGAGGGAGGGAGGGAGGAAGGAAGGAAGGAAGGAAGGAAGGAAGGAAGGAAGGAAGGAAGGAAGGAAGGAAGGAAGGAAGGAAGGAAGGAAGGAAGGAAGGAAGGAAGGAAGGAAGGAAGGAAGGAGCGAGCCATAAAATATAAATATAGATCTAGCTCGGTCCTTTAACATTATTAAATTTAGACCATAGGCTTCTTATTTTTATTATATTTTGGTTGTTACCTTTTGCCAAAAATGTGTCTCTTTATGTGTGTGTGTGTAATAGCTTCTGTAGAAATAGTTCTGTCATCATTTATTTTATTTATTGCAGTATCTAAATTTGTTAAAGCCACCCAACTTCAACAAACTCTGATCATGATAATTCAATATTAAAAACTGCATTAATATCTTAAATGCTTTTAGAGTCACAAGGACAGCAATTAGAGAAAATTTGCTTGATACTGTACATATTAGCTTATCAACCCATCTTAACAAAGCCCAGTTCCTATATTCACATAATGAGCTATACCCACAAAATAAACTACAGCATATGATCACCCAGCATGCTAAGGGACTGGATGTGTTTCCACAAAATGCTAAACAAAGCACCCAACCCATTGAGTATTCTATTCAAACCCAGGATGTTTACTAGACATCTTGCATGCATCCAGACTGGATTAGATGCATTTGGTTTGCACAAATCAGTGGGATTAAGTTAGTTCTTGATCAATATACCACATTACAGCATTAAAAGAGCCCTACTGGATTGGGCTAAAGATGTATCTATTCTGGCATTCTGTATCATTCAGTAGCCAAACAGATGTAGCCAGGTTGCTCAGTAGCAGGACATGAGAATGACAACCATCTTCCACATTAATCCCTAGCAAGTGATTCTAAACAAATACTATCTGTGATTCAGAAGGTACTAAACAGCCATGAAAGCTGGTAATGATTGGTAGTTCTTGTCTTCATGAATTTGCCTAGCCTCCTTTTAACCTGATCCAAATTGATGGCCTTTGCCACACGTGATTCAATGAGACTTATGTCTAAAGAATTAATCTCCAGAGTAAATTTTCATATGAAAATTCACATGCAAGGAAACTTACTTTTCCAACTCTTGCTGAGGCACTAGACTGATCTTTTTTCTCTCTTTTCCTGGAAGCAGTTGCATATTAATTAGTTAAATTCTCCATAACAGACTGATAGGTTGGGACCAAATCTACAATAGAAATTAATCTCTTGAATTCTGGGGAACCAGGTTGGTGCTGGCTGTAATCCAAGTGTTGCCAAATAACTAATTAACTGGGGAGGTTTGGCTCTAGCCATCCAAGCTGCCAAAAATTCATTCTGTGTTATGTACAAATTATTTTGGTCATCAATACCAGAATTTTTTTAAAAAAAGTCTTCATAGAGGAAAATATAGATATGGGAAGATAAAGGTGTGCTTGACTTCACTGTTCCCCTCATTAATGAAATTCAAAGTCATTTTTATTCTCCACAGGTTTCAAAAAAAAATTGAACCCTGGGGAAGTGAAGTGGGGCAGAGAAGCAATGAGAATCTTTTTTTCTGTTACTTTTTTTTTCTTTCTACATCTTCTCTACTTCAATATTTTAACAATACATGCGCACACACTGAGAAAACTTCTAATAAAGCCTCCACTTTATCCCTTTGCTGACATCAAAACTCTCCTAGGTGCTGATACTTCAAAACTGCCATTAAAGTTTATTTTTTAAAAAAATAACATTAAAAAAATGAATTTCATTCTATCACTGTATACCACATTTTTGCAAGTTGGGTAATTCACAGGTTCATTATTTGGATCTGCAACTTTCAGTTATTTTAGTGTCAATATTAATAGCTGTTTTATAATCCTTTTCAATGTCCTTAAGCTATTGTTATAGGACACTCAAATTATAAAAATAAATAAAAATAAAACTCTCAGGTCAACTTAAGGACACCTGCTTTTTTATTAACACTACCTGGAAGTAAGTCTTGTTTTTAGTGGGATATATTCCAAGTAGATTTGTATAGAAATATAACAGTATAATACATGTATTATTTAAATTTTCAAAGACTAGTGCCTTTGTCAGAGTTTTACTTTCCTTGGTTTTGTTTCAATTCAATTTCCGTGTTTATATTTTATTATGATTGTGTTGATAACTTAAACCCCATGTAGAACTTTGTTACTGAGCATCATGCATGTTTGTGTGGCTGTGTGTGAAAGAGAGAAAGAGAGAGAATGAGTGTCATTTAGTTAATGTTAATGAAGTTGCCATATAAGTGGGTAAGTAAAAATATTCCACCTATATAGAGAAGAAGGAGAAGAAAAACTGGGCTTTGTTTGTTGCTTATAGAATAGAACAATAGTTAAGGAATGCTGTGGATAGCAGAAATGGTTGATCCAATCAAGTGAAATCAAGATCCAAACAGTGTGGGTGTGTTCTGTTTCTGATAAACAGCCACTAATGCTAAGGAGCTATAGGACATCAACAGTATAACAATCATATGAAAAGCACCAGTTATTTTCTGTAGTGGGCCAGGTAATTCCAGAAGTGGAAGCCAAGTGCAACAACATCAAATTAGGCCTGATTTAGCTCAGCACTGCATTCCTCTTTGAAGCCGTGCTACATTGTATGGCAAGATCTACGACAGAACAGCTAGAGACAGAAGTACATCATCTGCTTTATCCCATTGGATTCTCTGCGACACTTTTTATCTCCCATTTGGGTCTGTTAAACTTCTTCCATAAGCACTGTCTTGTTTTGCTTACATGAATAAGAGATCATGGAGTTCAATGAGTTCACTGGCAGATGATGATATATAAAACAGCAGAGAAGGTACATGTGAATTTGGTCATATTGTCCAGTCTTATAATGCTGCACTGATAGGTACAGACTGTTTTGTTGCAGGGGATCTATTAGGAAAGTAAATTGGACATGGCCAAATCATGAGACTCAGGCCACTCTGGAATCTTTAAATGCTTCTCTGAGACCAATAGAGCAGTTTGAACAAACAGGGATCTTCAGAAACTTTATATGTGATTTAGCACTTTGAGCACTGCAGCAAGATAGACTATATGTGGGCAAAACCTGCTATATTTAGATTCTGTTTCTCTATGCAATACCCAGATAATCAGAGGGAGATGAGTCCAATCCAGTTATTAAAAGGTCTTTTACTAGTCGTGTAGAATAATTTACCAAGGGTTCTTTCAATTTATGGAAATCTATGTCTACAGAAATGCCTTATAATTCAATGCAGAAATAAACTGAAGACATATATTCCATTTTTAACCATTGGAATGTAAAGGGACCTAGCTCGCTGAAAATAGACTTCATCCCCCCAAAGGCTTATTGTTTCTGCAGATTTTATCCCGTTCTGTAAAAAGTTAATTTCACAGCCTATTATGATTATCTCATTTTACTCAAAAGAAGGCATAAAGTGTGTTTCAGATGATGTCCCTGAGTCACAACAGGCAGCTCTGACTCACTTCAAGCTGAAATTGCCAATTTTCTAAAAAAATCAAATCATATCTGAAGCAAATCCTGTGGTTGGTGTATGCCCTAGTAATGCGGATAGGCTGATAGATTTTCACTGTATGTTGCCAACATTGAATTTGGAAGCTCCTGCTTACGTGAACTTTCTCTTCGATTTTTGAGATATGTCAAAATACTTTCCCATAAAGCTACCAACATTTCTCAGAGCTCTAGTGGGAGGTATGTGATGTCTCAGAATTTATGGCCTTGCGATGTATCAGAGGAAAAGCAACTCAGGAAGTCTCACATTGTACTATTGCTGTGAATCACTTTGGTACAATGTCTTGTGAGCACACTCTTCCTATCAGCTTGATGCGTGCCACCTGATGGCTTTAAAACAAATTGCTAGTAAGCATTGAAAGCAGATGCTTATATCTTTGCAAAGAGTCTTGCTTTTTTGCTTTATATGTATTTATTGCTTGGTTTGGCAGGGAAAAGTATGATGAGAGATTGGGGGAGGGGGAGATGTTCCAGGGGAAGAGAGATTGAAAATGTGATGCCAATCTCTACTCCTGACTCCCCATTCTCAATTCATGAATCAGGCACCTGAATCTCTGGCCATGTGGGTCAAGCCGGGGTCAGGAGCAATGTTTCTTAACACCAGATCTATCTGTAACCTTCTCATACAGATCTGCACGGTCCTAATCCTGAGGCAGGGGAGTAGAGTGTCCATTGTTTATTAGAGGTCCTTGGTCATTCCAAGGAGGACTTCCTGCAGGTGGTCAGTTGTGAGGCCATGTTTGTGAAACTCCAACAGAGGGACAAGCTAAGGGTTGTTTGTATTGTACATCCTCCCAGATGCATAACAGCATCCCTCCTCAAGCTGCTTGATCTCTTTGCAGGGGTGGCTGTGGATTTGCCCAAACTGCCAGTGCTGGGTGATTTAACATCCTTCCTGGAGGAGGATCAGAAGAAGCAAATGAAGAGACACCTGGAGTGCCACTGGTGGAAAGCTAAAAGAAAATATAACCAGACATTGGTATGAGTTCAAACTTGGGCCCACTCCATGGCAATAAAAGTGGCAAAGATTATTGCTTTGCCCTTGTTGCATCTGTAAAATGTCAGCAGCTGTGCTACTTAGAGTCTCTTGAGCCCTTCTAGAGAAGGAAGGGTTAGATGATCCTATTACTGCATGTTATTATTTTCTGGCTGAACATTTCATAGATAACATCATTCATATTTGCTCCAAGTTGGGAGCCAAGTGGATAGAATCCAAAGATATGACAGAGATTACATTTTCCAAAGTTATCTAGTGTCAATCCCTAAGCAGCTGCTTATACTCAAATAACAAGATGCTCAAGATTCTCTTTAACCTTGTTTACTGAAAAGGAAAAGGGCAGTAGGTTACGGACGTATTGGCTATGGATATGTTTACTTTAGCACCCAATCATCTCTATGTTTGTTAGGGCAGAGCTTTCTTGATTCTCTTGCTATTCATCCATTGTTGCATTAGGAAGAAGTGTATCCATTTTTTTCTGATAAAGGTAGAATATGCAGATGTTCTAGACTTGTAAAATTTTGCAAACCACCATCCTCTTTCCCAGGTTCTGAGAAACCCACTACACCTGTGAGGTTTTGGAGCCTATGGATCTCAAATAAGTGAATAGCGTTATTTATGAGTCAGCTTTGCCCCTTGTAGACCAGACTTCTGCCCCAGCTGGCTGATTAAAGTGGGCTGGGAGGGGGCAGGAAGTTGCATTCAGGCAGTGCTCATTCAGGCAATGCTCAATGCTATTTTGAGGGAGGGGGCAGTTCCAACAGGTTTGAGAGAGGTATTGGTCCATCCTTTACTCAAGAATCCAGCCTTGGATCCACTTTTAAGGGACAACTATCAGCACATCTCCAACCAACCCATTTAGGTGAAGTTTCTTGAGAAACTGGTGGGGTGACAATTACAAAGAACTTTGGAGATTATGTATTATCTTGATCTGTGGCAATCTGGATTCAAGCCTGAGCATGGGATGGAAAATGCTTTGGTTGCTTATGTGAATGACTTGTGTTAGAGCTTGAATAGGGAGAGTATGACCATCCTTGTTTTGGTGGACTTTTCAGCAGCCTTGACCAAAATATCCTTGCCTGAAAGGATTGGGAATTGGAGGAAGTTTGCAGTGGTTACAGTCCTGAGTAGACAGGTTCAGCCAGGAAGCAGGAAGAAACAGATCAAGTCCCTGTGAACATTTTAGGTCCCCAGACCTTGGTCTTTCTCCATCTTATTTAATATCTACAAGAAATCACTGGGAGAGGTCAGTCTCTGGTGAGGTGTCTTCAAGGCACAGAGCTATATGTCTTCATCCCAGACTAAATGGGGAATGTGGTAGAAGTCCTGTCCTGGCACCTCAGGGCTTTCAGGGCTTGAATGGGGAGAAACAGGCTCAGACTCAGGCTGAGCAAGATGGAGTGGTTGTTAATGTAGATGCCTATGATTCTAGATAATACCAGCTTTGACTCTTATTAGATTTGTGGCTAGAAACCTGAAGCCTGTATGGGCTCATACCAATGGCCAGGAGGGCCTTTGCTTAGTCCCAGTGAATGCACCAATTGTAGTCTTGCAACAGGATGCATTGAGGACTGTCACTCAAGCCCCCGTCACCTTTCAGTTGGATTACCATAATACATTCTACATGGAGTTGTCCTTGAAGGCCACCAGGAAATTTCAGCTTATTCAAAATGCAACAGGCCACATGCTTATGGGCAATCCCAGAACTGCCATGTTACCCACTGCTGCAAAAGATGCACTGGTTATGTATATGTTTCTGAGTGTAATTCTACTACCTATAAAGCCCTGTGTTGTTCAGGGCCTGGATACCAAAGAGACAGCCGTTCCCTGGTAGATTCTACCCATCCGATCCAGTCAGCCAGAACATTCCTACTGAAGGTTCTCTCCTATACCAAGGTACAATAGAAAGGGGTGCATTGACAAGCATTTTCTGTGAAGGCTCCTCTTCTTTGGAACAGCTAGTCCCCTGAGGCAAGTAAGGCTCCCGCTCTCATGGCCTTCTGAAGGCTAGTAAAAACTTATGATTCTTTTTTCCTGAAGTTCTCAGTGCCAGAATGTTTATTACTATTTGTATCATATTATATATTAATCGTATTGTGTTTTAGACTTAACCTATTGCCCAGAATCAATAAATTAAACACACAAATAATGTGAACTGTATTAAATCCCACTTCGCCTTCAGTTCTCAGAAAATAAATCCTGCAGCCAACGTTGCATCCTATCATTTCTCTGTGGAATTATAGTATATCCAACCTCTGACTTAAATCTCTGAAAAAGAGATTCACACATACAGTATCTGAATGCTTACTTCTGTATGTGGTATATCCATGTGTATGAATTAATTGCAATCACCGTATTAAAACGCACCATACTTACCTGAAAGAAAGATTAATTTAAGACAATTCCCCCATAAAAGGAGGATAGAACATAATTATAGAACTGGTAAAAATCTATGTATTTTAGTCCCTCTCAGTCATACATCTTGAGTGGTTGAAGAACCAACTTGAGACCAACATGATAGCAGGAAGCAAACTTTTCTCTCAGTAATCTTTCAAATGCAAGTATTACTTTAGTTCATTGCAATCCTAATTGTTTTGGATTGAAAGTTTGATTTCTTTTTATAGCAACAGTTTTATAGCATTTTAAAATTAAAACCCATTGCTTATCCCTGGGGCTTAAATATGCCTTTTTGTGTGTTTTTTGTAGGCCGCTTTGGACTGGGAGGGAAGAAAGCAGACTAGATGCTACTGTAAGTACACATATAATAGTCTAATTGTGCAGCAGGATCTAAGCAACTATATTAGACAAATTAGAGAGACAAATCAACAAGGAAGCAGAACATTAGTAGGATGCTGCCATTAAATCATCAGCGTGATTTATGGGAAAGTTATAGCAATTATAGGCTATTTAAAAATGATGATGGGATGATAATGTTATTAGTGGAGTTTTGGCTGCCAGTAAAATTACACCATTAGCCTGCAATGATATGTTCATATCTTGTAAAGATTTCTGCTCTTTTGTAAATTCAGACTGTAGAACAAAACGGAAAATCACTGCTGAGTGGCAGAGGCCCTTGGGCTCATGGGCCTTAGGTTCATTACAGGTACCTCCATTAGGCAAAGTTTGTGCCAGTTAACACAGTTCGAGGGACACCTTCAGCAAAGGCTAGAGATCAATCCACCAGCATATCTTATCAGACAGCATTGGGCTACATCAAAGACAAGGGCTTCATATGTGCCAATCAACTGAATAATAAAATACCCATTCATCACCACCAGGACCAAGATTGTATCATCCAGATTAGAAAGACAGCATTCCTTGCTCACTTATTTTGCACTAATTCCTTTAGTTCAAAATTTTCATTTTAGTTTCCAACCTCTTTCTGCTGAAGACACAAAAAGTTACTGTTCTTTAAACAAGTTCATATCATCTGTCAGTTTCATTTATGGAATTTGCCATGACAGAGTCATTAGTGGTTAACATTCATGTTTCTCATTTCATAATATTGCACAGAACCTTAATTGAAAATATGCTAATTTCAAAATGAAATGTTATTTTTAGAGATGCAAACTACTTAGGCCAGTTGATTCATTAAAGTGAGTTGTGTTCATTTTCAGAGATAAGGTTTGTTGGCAGATATGCTGGACAAACCATATGAATGTAAGCTTATCCTGGAAAACAAACTGTATTTTCTTTTTTTCCCCCAGTGTTATCCTCCTACTGAGGGTATTTCACATCTAAAATTCAATTTTTAAATTTATTTTTTCTCAGTAGCCTATGATTACTGTAGAAATGGGCATCCTTGAGATTCTATCAGTGTTGCTGAATTAAAACTCCCAGCATTCCTCACCATTACTCATGTTGGCTAGTTCTGCTGAGAATTTACTGTCAAAAGCTGCTAGATTTGTATCCAGCTACCCCTTCTTGGTGGAGTATGTTAAGTCCCTGGACTGATTCCACCTATTTAGGCTGATCCTTCTTAGCAGAAAACAGTATCAAGAGCTTCTTATTCCAATCGAGTGCATATATATTTTCCAAAATGGAGAATCAGTCACTATTTCTTTTTATCCTAATAGGCCAGTGAACAATCTGAGGCACAATGAAACCATCAGTGAAATGCGATTCTTGAATGAGTAACTTGTGGTCCTCCAGATCTCACTGAACTAGAACTTCCTGCAACCTACCCAATATGGCCAATAGTGAGGAATTCTGAGAGTTGTAGGTTAGCAGTATCTGAATGGCTACTGGAATTGCACCCCTAGCTGTCATCTTAAAACTATTGGTGAAGGCAGACTTTATGGCCTTATCAGCCAGGTTATTTTTTTCCTCCCTCTTTTGCATGTGTACTACTTTTTACAGTATATCAGTAAAAAGTAGATACTACTTTTCTGCTTCTTCATTATCACCTCAGAGTCAAGCCAGTCATCTAGTCAGTATTTCATTGTCCATCCGAATTAGGCCCAAAATATTTAAACTGGTTCATTTTTAATCTAAATATTTTGTATAGAAGATACTTGTTGATTTAGTTTTTTCCTATTACAGCTGGCAGAGTAAAACAGAAATTAATCAATAAGTAAATAGTGAATTGTGGAATTAATGAGGCTTTCATAAAGATTGGCTATGCAGCTATCAAATTAGATATCAGGTCATTATGGTAAATACAGAATAGTATCTTCCTTCCTTGCCCATCTGGCCCTTTTCCTTCTCCTTTGCTTTCCATAAAGCATACCAATATCCAGTGTTCTATATGCTATTTCAAAGATGTTTTAATACTTGGGGGCCACCTCTGACAAGTAGGCAACATTATTCAACAAGTATTGTATTTCTTTGTGAATAACCTAATTGGACCCACAATAATAATCTATCAGACGACAATCGCTAAGATACCTTCTGGGGCTGGAAAAAACTTACAAGCCCAAATATTTGTACCTCCTTTTTTGTAGATACAGTAGCCAAACCTAGGTGTGTGTGAATACTTGACTTGCAGTTCTGTTTTGTTTTTTACAACCGAATGCCTAGCTGGGGGGAAGGGGCTGTGTTACTGGGCCTCAGGGCAGTTGCCACCCCTGCCTTTGTTGTATATACAGCTCTATTCTTCTGCTTCACTTCTGAATGAGCATAGGATCCTAACTGTATTACTCTGACAGAAGCAGCTGTGAGCACAGCAGAACCGTATGGTTGGTCTTGAAGATATGACCAATTAGAATTGAGCCCTTTTGAACTCTACTGTCACCAAATATAAATGTGCAGAGAGCTACAGTTGTTGTCATATATTTACCCAAGTTCAAAAAATGCAAGAGTTGATGTAATTAGAATCTGGCAGTGCCACCTATAGGATTATCATGACTTGATTAATCTTGATTAATGTCAAAAGAAGGTGTAGAAATGTCAAGGCATTTGCAGGAGGTCTTTACTGATATGATTAAAAGAACTGGTTAGAATATCAGCTCTGTACTAAACATGGAAATTTCTGTCCTGTGCAAATGGCTGCCATTTATCCACAGGTAGTTCCCAGTTTAAGAATGAGTTCCGTTCCTAAGGTCTGTCCTTAAGTCAAATTTGTATGTAAGCCAGAATAGTATTATTGTATAATACTGCATAAGTAGCATTGTATAATTAACTCGAACCACTGTGTAGTTAACTCAAATCATTGTGTATTTAACTCGCATTTTGCTATAATAGGCCCGGTTCTTAGCTATAGATTGTCCGTAAACCGGGTGTTCTTAACCCAGGGACTACTTGTAACATGTTCCACAACTTCTTGATTTTTCCCCTCCTCCTTATCCCTGTTCATGCAGCTTTGCTTAAGAGTTTAACAGAAAGCTTGCACTGACTCTGGTCTACTTCCTGGCAAATTAATCTCATCAGCAGGAGGTCACTTCTGGAGTAATTATGGAGCTCCTTACTTAGTAAGATTGATAGGACAGGAAGAAGCTTTCTAGGAGAAATTGGAAGACAATTGACTTTTCTTTTCGTGCTAGCTGTGAAGTACAAGTTCAGTTCTGCAAACATCAATAGTTTACATTTTCCCCAATTTCCATTCTCATTTATCACAGGAAAGGCCAATCGTAGGGTTAAGCATAAGGAAGGAAGCAATGAGATGCAAATATGCAAAGGGATAATTAGCAAGCCAGCTATTTTGAGCCTGCTTCAAAGCCTGTTGAATGGGATTAATCTCTCCTGAAATGTAATGGAGGTTGAACCCTGCAGATTACATGGGGTGGAAGCTCATTGTTTTTCACTTGATGGGGCCAGTCCTGTGATACACAGATCGCATCTTTAAATGTAAAAATTCAACAATTCATTTGTAGCAGCCTTCATTAAATGCTCTTGCCATGTCATACTGAAACTGTCCTTCAAACATGTCTTTTACACAGTAAAAGCATCAATCCTTTGACTGCCCTGACCATCAGTAGATACTTATAATTTCATTCTTCAAAGAAAATACAGAGTCCAACCTGTGAAGAGCTTGTTCCCTTGGTTTAATAGCATCTATTGCATTATGATATTTTACTCTATTTCTATTGCCTTTATCCAAAGTGAAGAAGGTCTCCCTTAAATAAGGCTTGATTACATAGACCCATCAGCTTTCTTGAGAACAGTACAGAAGTGGTTTATCACTGCCTTCTTCCACAACGGTTGTTCCACTTCCCAGCCTAGTCTACACTCCTGGAACTTCCTGGAAGTATTCCATCCAAGTATTAACCAGGCTCATCCCTGCTTAGCTTCTGAATCCAGGCAAGTCCTTCCTCTTACTGAGGCTCTAAAGTGTTACCCACAAGCAAAATGGTAGCAAAGAGTTGTTCTCTTGTTCTCCTTATCAAACAGACATTCTTATTGCAACTTAATTTTATGGCAGCCATCCTATCAAATGTCATTCACTTTAAAGCCTTAGATGTGTGGAATTCAACAAGTCTATGAGAACTACATCCTCTTCATTGTCTCCAATATAATACTCTCTTTCTGTACAATGGTTTCCAGTACTCCTTTTCTAGCTCTGTCGTAGAAGCAACTTTTAATACTAGAATTTTAGAACCAGAACTAGAAAGTAGAGCAGTAATGTAGCATTAAGATAGGGCAACTGAAGTGGCTTCTTCATGGACCTGACACAGCAAGATATAAATGTTGTTGTTGTTTTTACTTTGAATTGACTGAATAACTTCTGTACTTCATTAAACTTCAGGTCTCTAGCTACACAAACCTGGAAGGATGACACTTGTAAAAAACTAAGAAAAAAGGGGAAGAAAAATCTAGAGAGGCATATAAAAATGATACTGTTGCCTGTATATATTGAGAATAAAGAGAATAACAATAAGGAAGTGTTTCATTAATCATCTTCTATAATAATCAGGGTCTATTTATATACAATTGTATATGTTGCTTTTCATTTAGTTATAAATCCTAGGTGACACATAAATGGTATTCTTGGTTCATTCTCTCTTGACATACACATAAAGTATACCCTGCAGTGTTAATATTGCTACACACAAACACCATCCTATGCAAAGCAAAACATGCTTAACTATGATAGAGTGATTTGCTCAGAGCATTTTAGACAGAGAGCATTCAAATAAGGCACTCCACACTCAAAGGGTGAAATGGTGCAGCTCATTCAGATCAGTGATTTTGTGGTTCTTCTGCTCATTGTTTTAATTTTACATCAACGGAGTGTTACCACTGCATGATTTAACCTCAGAGATGGGGAATGTCACTTAGAGAAGTTCCCCATCTTGAGCACAACGGAGCCATATATGTTTGCTACATTGTTCTAGGCTGAAAGCACAGAATAACTGTTCAGTGGCAGGATACCTAGAACTTTACTTAGTTACTACGATCTCAGAATTTAGAGACCCTAATTTTCTTGCCATTGTTTCACATTCTTTCGCAAGAAGAACATATAATCTCTGGTATTAGAAGTAATACATTTTTTTAAAAAAGAAACCCACTTCCCGATATACAGAATATATATGGAAAAATATCTGTCAGAATTACACAGCTTGAGAAAACAGGATTGCCCCAATCTCGCATGCAGCTTCTGTGTTTATTTAAAATGTAAAGTGTACACCATCTACTGGTACAATGCTGAAGAGCTGTAGTGTAGCCACTAGAGGCTGTCCGTTCCGCTTTACAATCTTGTACGTGTTACGTAAAAACTAACAGCAGAGAGCAGTACGTTATATGATGACTATTTTCATAGGTACCCCAATTCTAGGCTGCCTTTCTCCCTAAAGTTTCAGTTCAGTGCCAAGAGAAAAACCTAGCTATTCACCTAAAATTCTGAGTGACCAATGTTTTTAATGTTCAGTTTTTAATGTTCAGTTTTAAATGTCTTTCCTTTCTTTAATGAGTTATTCCACTCAGATAACTCATGATGCCAGCTTTTCTGGCATAGAGTAGATTCTGAATACTTTAATAGTTCAATAAAAATAGGCTTCATCCAGTCCAGTCAAAAATAGTCATTCATCCATGTCTGCAACCGGGGGTGGCAGGGTGGGGTGTCAAAAGTGGCAGGATGGTGGTTGTGGCAGCACAACTGAGGCCCTACCCTTTGAACATTTGCACAATGCTGATGCACATGTAAAAGGGGTGGGGCTTGGATTGCACTACTGTGACCCCCATCTTGCCTGTTTTGATGCACACACTTCTCATAGGCATTTTTGATCCACTCCCACACGGTTCTCCCCATATGAATCTCCTTTCTCTGGATGATATTTGGTTCCTTAATCAATACCCAGGAGAACCATCCATGCTTCTCTTATGTTCATCTGCTGATTTCCTTCCCCAGATTCCTGATTCCAGGAACTAAAATTTCTAGTTACCTCAGGCTAGATCTTGTGGAGAAGAGGAATGGCTGGCAAGGTATACACATTTCACTGACCTGGTGGGCTTCCCCCAATATACATCCAGAGGTCATTGCAGGATACAGGCCTCTGCTAATCCTTGCCCATACCAAGAAGACTCATCTCCTGTTAAAAAAAAATGAGAATGCAAATGCCAAAATGAAAGTTTGTTTTTCAATATGCACTTGCTTTCAGTCTCTCCCCCTCCTGAACCAAACATTTTATCTGCATTGCTATGCATCCCTCATTTTAAAATATAGGCCCATTCAAAGCTAGATGTTGCTTATCAAACATTTATGAAGCAATGTGTCTGGTTTAAAACAATTAGACCCATGGTGCTATACTCCAGATTAATAAAACACATGATATGGAGAGAAATTAAGACTGTTCTGCTGCTCTTTAAATCTATACTTTCTCCCTGAAGCGAAGACTGATATAACTGGATACATCAGAGTAATTATTGTCAGCACACAGGTTTATGGCTTGATTCACATCTGTTCCCTCCCTTATATTTAATTTTGGTTTACGCTGCCTTCTCCTTCCCAGTAGAAATGCCACATCCAAATAAATGACTGATTTTTTTCCCATGGAATATTTCTTTCTTTGGTTGATTGATCTCTAACATTATACACCTGAGAAGCAGCAGCTAGGCAAGGAACATACAGAAGCAAATTCTTCAATAACAGTGACATCTCCTGCTTCTCCTTTTTTAACCCTATTCAAGGAACCAAGAAATGCATTGCTACATTTCAGTATTGTTCTTGATGCACACACACCAATAGGGATAGCTGGAGAGATGGCAGGGGAGTGGGGGGAAGAGTGTCCAAGGCTCTCTGAGTCTCAGTGAACCCTAGTGAAGGAAGCAGCTGCAATACCAACACATTTTAACTGAAAGAAAAATAATCCAAGTGTAAGTTTCAGTTGATTGAACCAGTCAAGTATTGCCTTTGTGAATATGTGACCAATATGGTCACTGGAATACCAATACAGCTTCCCCTTGTCACTGATGCAAACTCATTCATAGGATCCCCCAAAGCAACATCTGATTGATTTTATCGTCTGCTGCTTTATTTTTATTTCCTCCAGTGGTAAGATATGTCATGTGTATTAGTGGGTGATTGTTGCCCAGTAGTTTGTTTAGGAAGGAAAAAACCCCAACATAAAATGGGACAGTAGATAGGATCCCAAGAAGCAACTCTCTAAAGAGGTGGTAAAGAGAAATCTCATGAGGTTGCATCTATAAATGAGTATTCTGTAACTTGCAAGTTACAAAATACTCAATAATAATGGCTTGCAATAGCAGCTATTTGTGAATATCCTCTAAGATGGTCAAATGTGCCTTGATCATCAAAAAAATCAGCTAACCTGTGATCTAAGCTTTTACACATACTATTGTTGTGGCCAAAACCTGGCTCACCTAAAGCAACCAAATCACTTTGAAGATACAACATAAGTTTATTAAGCACACAAACAACAGCAGTGTACACCAGGCTCCCGGCAAAGCATTGGCAGCTTGCTGAGCAGACCTGAGCAAAAGCAGAACCACAGCTTATATACCTTTGGCCCACACAATTCAAAGACAAGACAAAGGAAAAGGCAGACACCGTGCAAATTACAGCATAATGTTGTAATGTTTTTGATAAACCCATCTGGGTGACCTTATTATTATTTATCCCTTCCTAGTAGGTCAGCCTGCTAGCTATACGATCTTGGAGATATGGTCAGTGAATATAAACAAATTGTGTTACTGGGCCACTGGTTCCTGACTGATTCTTCCTCCTGTCATCACTCAGGGTCAATTCAGCTTGCTGTGAATGTTTTCTTACAAGGGCACTTTCAGCAGTTCACATACTCAGATAACTGAACGTTATACTTCCACAGATTTCTAGGTATATCCCAGAAGACTTGTTATCTATGACCAAGCATAGTGCATAACCATGTTTCCTTTTGTTTCCTCCCATGAGAGAGATGTCTATCTACAAAATGTACTCCAGACTTTCTCAGAATTACAATATTATTCTGAAGAAGTGGGGGGGGGGGGAGAATCCAAATTGTCAGAAACTGATGAGCATGGAAAAGTCACCCACTATGGGAGAAGCCAAGCAGAAAACAACAAAAAGTCATTTGTCAACTTTTAGTTTCTTGTTAAAAATCTCTCCTGTACATCAAGACTGTACATACTCCACCCTGTTTCATCTTATAGGTCTCAGGTATTAATTTTTATTTCTATAGCCAGGCCCTCCTCCCAATCTGAAGTGGCCACTCATCAGCATTAAAGATTATTTAATGGGGGTATTAACTAAGGGACCACGCTAGTTACAAGCTTTAGTTTGGGTGTGGTTTGATGCTTCAGAAAATGGAACAAATCAAAGACTGCTTGACTTGGCTTAGGACCTAATGCCAAAATGAGAACTGGAATTCCCAATGACAACTACAGATAGCAGAACCTTTTAATTTTTTTAACAAATGAAATTATATTTGCAGGCATTTTGAGGGGGTGAAGCAAGCCATAGGTAGATTCCTACATGTTCTGATTTGGGGGGGGGGGGGATAATTAGATGACAATTGTAGGCATGAGATTGTGCCTTTTGTGAAAATAAACCTTGTCAGACCTTGTGAACCCTTTGAGGGAGGCCAGGTTAGGAAACAGACATTACAAGAATTACTGGGACTCTATTGTTGTAGGATACAATAGCAGAACCTGACAGTTTCCTTATGTTGCCTCTTATACTAAAGAGAATCAAGGCAGGGTAATCTTGAGTCTCTTTCTCACCCCCTTCTCTTTCCCAGGGCTAAGCTGATGTTTATTTGGCCCTTCTTGCATTCCTTCTTCAAGTTTATCTCTGTATTCTTCTACAGATCTCAGACTGATAGATGCAGGATTTGTTTTTAAGAAGGAGTATTCACAAATAGGGGCTTGTAAAAAATAATTAATTAATCTCTCCTATTGTTTCATGGGATTATTGGAGCAAAATATAGATTTCTACTAAATCCCAGAAGTACAGGTGCAGTGATTTTTTTTAAAAAAAATATGAATATGTATGTAAATTTTGTTTTTGGAGATAACTTTAATTGCAGAAGACATTTGCTATAAGCAAAATGCCCAGCCAAAACACTGTGACTCCCTGTGATTAATAGACCTGTCAATCATTTCACTCCATTGTTTTCTATTTTTCCTCCCTTGTTAGTCTTTTACTAAGAAACAAAAGCTGAATATAGCATCATCTCCAGACATACTGCTTTCTTTTTTAATCAAAGAGCTGAAGAGTGTGCAGTGTCCTCACTGACCCATTTTGCTTAGACATTCACAAAGCCCCAGAATCTGTCCACAATAATTCTAGATTTTGATTTAGTCCAAATTCAGTATGCAGCCTTAGTTCACATAAATCAGCTGACAGTGAATTCCCAGTTCTAGAGTACTATGTTTAGATGTATTACTTGAAGAACTAACTCCAGGGCTCTTCCAAGAGAAGAAATTAGGGCTTTGCTATATTAAATCACACTACTGTTCTATTTAGTTTAAAATTATCTACAACAGCCTTCCCTAAAGTAGTACAGCAGCGCTCTTCAGCAGAGTTCACTTGCAACTCCCAGAGTCAAAATGGAGCTTTAGTCTAACATACATCAAACGCACCAGATTGGTTAGAACTAGGCTATGCAGACCTTTGAGCAAAGCATCCCTTCAAAGCTACTTTGAGAAACAATGGACACCCCCCTCCCCCGACTCCCCAGGTCTAAAGGTGAAGCAAAGTTGTTGGGTAGGTTTCCTATGTGCCATTCCTGTATCCTTCCCCAACACTTTAAAAAGGTATACTTGACCAGAAGCTTTTTCCAGCACATCCACTGAACTACTGGAGACACCAGAAGAGGCATCCATACATGCACAGTGCCTGTAAAGTTTTTTGGGGGATTCTGGAAGGCAAATTTCAGTCTCTTCACACTAATTCTAATTTTCTAAATAGAATTTTTTTTTCTAATTCTGAGGGAGGCCCTTTCCATCCCTTCTTCATGTGCCTTCATGTGCCATTTACGCCCATTTTCCGTATTGTGGTCTTGATTTTCAAGAGATTGTTGCACTGCACTGTTATTGCTTTCCAACACGCTGGAGACATTCATATTCAGCTGACGCTTCTTCCAAACCAAACATCACTGAAAACATTCTTTGTGGCAAACTATTTGCTGAACTGTAATGATGGATATAACCTTTAAAACCTTTTAGAATGCAAATACAATCAAGACTGACACTGACAGTGGCAAGAAACTTCCCTGGAAAAGGTTAATCTGTTTCTTTTTCTTTAGGAAAATAAACTCATTAGCAAGGAGCAGTCATTCTAAATTTTTTCATTGCTAAAATTGAGCAAATCATGCAACGACACATGGTGTTTCCATCATCAGCTACTTTTCATTCAATAGCTTCCTTTTTCTTCCTTTACTTATCTTGTGATCTTGCCCAATGAGCCATGTTAAATAATCTGGGTTCTATTTTTATCCCTATTAACGTTTGTTTTCTTAATCCCTTGTTTTTTGGTCCTCTTATTTATAATCAGTACATTTCAGCTGAAAGTTAACCTAGACTTTGGCGATTTGATTCATCTATGCAAATGCTCATCATTCTCTTTGAGAAAGAAAAATGATGGAAGGCAACCTAGTTTGGAAAGCAGTGTTTTGTTTGCCTAACAGTTGAAGTAGCATTAACTGTCAAGATACCCTAACATGCAGGATGCAGGATGATTTTATTCTTCCTTCACAGCATAAGACAAATTAAATATAAAATATTCATAATCAAAAGCAGATACTTTCCTGCAGAAATATTTGCAAAATTCAAGTGGATGTTGCATGTGACATGAGTGGTAACCAATATCAATGGAAAGATGTTTTTACACATTGAATTCCCAAGCTTTCCTGCCTATTGGAACTTCCTTTATTCTAAAACTTTCCCTGAAAAGGCCTGGGGTGTATAATGGGAATTAAAGGAGAATCTAGGAAAAGAAAGCAGAAGCTGCTTCTGTTTGCACTAGCAACAGACACGGTTAAGGTGTGCATTAGATTTGGCTGAACTTCAAACTGGATCAGGTTTTTTTTAGAAGACTCAAGGCAAACCTTTTCTGAAGCACCCAAAATTCAAATCTGAACCCTGTCAAAACTTCAATAGCCATTTGCTGATTTACAAAGACATAGAAAGTTAGGCACTACATTTAGGGGGAAAAAATACCTTCCTCCCTAAACTCTCCACACAAGAAAAGAGAATCTGGAGAGAGGAAAGGGACAAGACAATATTTTGACTGACAGCTCCAGCTTCCAGTCATGGAGGATAGAGTCATCTGATTACACCATCCATAATAATGCAAAATAGAATTACCTTCAGTATAAGCTACAGCAAACTTTTCATCACTTCCCTTCTGCTTTTTGGCCATTCATATGGAATGACAATAAAATGAAAGGCAGAATGAACAGATTTAAAGATTTTTAAAACAAAACATACGGAGAAGCAGTGAAAATACTCATGTATCACGGGTGGCTAAGAGACTGTCTATTTCTCTAAACGTTTTAAGCTTTAAAAGAAGGGCTATGTATAATATTTGGGGGGAAGACAAAGATCTCAGAGGATTAAGTACTAATGCAAGTCAGGCCATGTATTGCACATAAACAAAGACATATTTTTCTGGTGGAGGTCTGGAAGGGCTTGGGAGACATCTTTTTCTTTTTTAATACATTAAGGCTAATTTATGGCATAATTTGTAAGTTTCTGCCATCCTAAAATGGGTAGGAAATCATATTATCAATTACCATAGGTAATTACCTATTAACATATACCAGTTTGGGGGCGGGGAGGACTCTCAAAGTTCCCTACACAGGGCTCTACATGGAGAGATACAATACATTGCTTTTGACAGAGGAATTTCCTCTCTTCCTTTGTCCAGTTTCTATCAATAATGATGTTTACAGGATCTCAGTGTAACACTTATATCAATTATTGCTAACTTAATTTCTTGGAAATACAGTTGCCTGGAATAAGGGCCACATAACTTCCTTTTGAGGGTAGCTAAAGCCTTCCACAAGAATCTAAGACTCAAGTCTCATCAGGGCCAGATATTGTAGCAGCTTCAATTATCAGGATCAATAAATATTGTTGTCCATGGATTTCTCACCCTACTTCATTATACTTCATGCATTCATATTTAAATGGGGGGGGGAATAAAAAGCTTGTTTGTTTCTTTTATATACGAAGTACTCCAGAAGGTCTGAAAGCATTTAACTCAGGAAAGTAATTTAGAAAAACTACTTAAAAGCATTGGCTTCCAGCTATGGTTTCTACTGCAGCCCATGCCTAATGAATCCAAGAAAAAAAAAATCTCTTCTGAAATATACACTGGAGCTTTGTTAATTGATATTTTGTGTAGCTTGATTGCAATAGAAAGCTATGGTATTTATACTATTGCTTACAAGCGATTGTCTTATTATGAACTTTGCTAAGTACTCCTGTTTCTTCATTATTCCTTAGTTTCTAAGTTACTAAGATTAAATACAAAGACACTGTATAATATTCAACCATTCTTCATTTTAAGATCAGACTCTCATAAATTAGAGAATACTAATAAAAATTATTCATTCATTTTCCATTGTACATATATTTAATTGGCATTCCCAGTACAGGGCAAATGAGCACGAAAGATAAAAATTAAAAGACTCTAAAAGTCAAATTGCTTGAAGGGGTGTCATTTATTTCTAATGTCATGCCGAGTTGAGAAATATTTCTACTATTATTGACAGTGACATTTTCCTCCTTAAGAGAAAGTCATGTTGATGTGCATAACAAAATCATCTCCAGAATCCTCTTTGCAGGGGTGATGAGGAGAGAACATTTCCTTTTGAGATTTAAGAGCACTGATTGGAAACTGATATTTTAGCACTGTTTTGCATTTAACTGTGTTGGATACCTTTAAATGGCTCCGTGGCAATGTTTTAATATCTATTTCTGTAATGATGAAGGAGAGCTAAGGCTCTGAAAGCCCACAAAGAGTTATTCCAATATGGAAGATGTGCTGTTGTGCTGTTCATGTTTTACATTGTCTCAATGAACCTCAACTTTAAGGAGAAAAACAATACAGAAATATGGTGACATTCGTCTTGAATGCAACATTCATAACTAATATTTGCCTTTCTAGTTCAAAACCTCTGTCAAACAAAAGTGTGTATTTTATTTGTATATATACATACATGAGAACAAGAAAGCACAGGGTTCCAACCCATAAGAAACAGGAGATGCTAAAGAAGCATTGAGAAAACATGATCTGAACTATTACCTGAAGTCAGAAATTAATGTGTACATTACACTGAAGAATACAGGTATGCTATAAGAGGAAGATATCAACAGAATTGGGAAGAACAAAACAGTAATAACCAATTAAAGTAGAGGACTATTACAGCTTAAAGAGGACTAATATGCTGTATGGCTTTGGAATGCTGACTGACTATTAGGTAGGAATGGAAAATCCTGGAAAGAAGCATTCTGATGCCTTCATCAAAGGAAGGAAATGCACAATTGTGGGTTTTTTTCTCACATGACAACACATTCCAACCCTTTCATACTCCCCCAGCCCAAGCTTTCCAGGCAATATTTTTGTTTGATGAGGGAGAACAACTTCTATCAATCTCCAGGTTAGCCAAAGAGTGAGACAAGGCTGTGTACTGTCTCCTTATTTATTCAACCTAAGTGCTGAAAATATATTGAAAGAAGCTGGATTGGAAGAAGATGAACGTGGTTTTAAAACTGGAGGAACATTAAGAACCTGTACTATGCTGATGACACTACTCTGATAGCTGAAAATGCAAATGATCTGGAAGCTCTAGTAATAAAAGTCAGGGAGCACAGTGAGAAAATGGAACCAAGATTAAATATAAAAAAGACCAAACTAATGAAAATAGGTACAGGCAAACAACCTTAGAATTAACAGTTAAGATATTGAATAGTGGATGCCTTCTATCCTTTAGGATTGGCTATCAGCAATAAAGCAGCCAGCCATCAAGAAATATACCACACAGAGCAGCACTTGGTAGAGGTCAATGTGGACTTTGGAAAAAAATATTATGATACTATAAGAACAGAACATATAGAGCAAATGGATCATAGAACAAATCAATTCAGAGTTTTCACTCAAGGCACAAAGGACCAGATTCAAATTATGTGAAGACCTATTGTAGCTCTCTTAAGAAGTCTGTATTGCTGGGAAAGGTGGAAGGAAAGGGGAAAAAAGGGATGATCAGCAGCAAGGTGGATGGATTCAGTTACAGTGGCTATAGGTAGACCATTGGAAGATCCAAAGGACCAGACTGGGGACAGATCATCCTGGAGAAAATCTATCTATATGATCACTCAGAGTTGATACTGACTTGATGGTACTTAATCAATCAAATTGGTCAATTGATCTCTTTTTTCTTGTTCACAAAGAAATGCAAACTGCTGAAATAACAATAAATTATTTGTTTGCTCAGTTTTCTTTGTAGTACAGATATGTAGCATTCATTCTACCACCAAAAAGAAAATCCCATAGGTTCAAGGGGGTCAGGGGCTTCTTTTTGATTACAAACTGCTTCAAGGAAGTAACACTCATCAACATGGCATCTGTTAGCCTTGCAAGGTAGACCAGACAGGAAACACAGCCAGATGAGCTAATTCTACTTTATTGAAGGTTACATTAACAGAATCTTGTAAGTCTGAAAGTACATTTCTCCCCCCATCCCCTTTACAGTCCAAGACACTAGGGAGGGTCCCTTCTGAGCTTCTTGCCCCACCCATATTCCTGCTGCAGGCCTTTTATCTGACCATTCCCTTGGCTGTAATTCTTCACCCTGTCTCCCAAGGTCAATCCCACATACCATTACAGCATCCTATTTGCAACCTATTTATATTCCCAGATGCTGCATACAGCACAATCCTGACTTCTGAAGTACTCTCCCTTAATCTTTTGCAGTTGCACAGATCCTCATAGGTTGAACTGAACATGCCATGGAAGTCTTTTGCATGGTAACAGGTGTGGCGGTCATAAAAAAGCACTGTTAAATTCAAAGTCCAGGGGTGCCACTCATGATAGTAAAGCCACCCAAAAATAATTAACAACTTGCTTTACTCCTTGGAACAGATGCTGAATACTGAGGTCCTTCCTTCCTTCCTTCCTTCCTTCCTTCCTTCCTTCCTTCCTTCCTTCCTTCCTTCCTTCCTTCCTATCTATCTCTGCCATTGTATGGAACATGTGGAATACATTTTCTGTGCTGTCTAAAGACTTTAATGCAATTCTATTTTTCTCTAAATACATGAAACTGTATTGAGCCATGCATTCAGATCATAGAATAACATATTGGAAGGAGTCAATACCTTGAATCTCGGACTCCTCAGCAACATCACTTCACAGTGTGTTATTTTTCATCACCTGCTCCCTAAAACAATTACATTTTGTCTGCACTAGTAAGCCAAGGCCTTCTTCAATTTAAACACTATACCTATGTTAGCAGCGAACCACTTCCGAAAATCATCTCTCTCCTCAGGTATCGTGGTTTCAGGACTCCACTTGACACTGGAATGTGGTCCCATGTAATTCTGATTGGCTTTTGATTAAACAAATGGGAGAAGTATCTTTGCTTTCATGAATGACTTGAATAGTTTGCTTAATTTGAAATCTGTAATAGATTATCCAGGGAGGTTGAAATGCTCTAATATGACCTTGTACAAAAGAATTAATGGATAGAAGTTTGCTATCAGAACTCAGAACAAGGACAAAGAAATATCATGGTATTTTAAACTCTTAGGACACTCCATTACAGATCTCAGAGTAGCTGTTCTGGAACAAAGAAATTTTCCCAGCACAATTGAGCAAGAAATGGCTGGACTCACATCAAAGGATTTCAGACCATCTCAGGAGGTCTCAACAAACAGTGCATTTTAAACGTATTACAACTGTTAATTGCTAAGGTATTGGTAATTTGTCTCACATGTAACCTGAATCTGTATAACTATCCTGTCTTCCCCTCTCTCTCCCCCCAGTTAAAAATCTACATCAGTTTAACCACTCCATGCATCCAATGAAGTGATCTGTAGTTCAGGAAAACTTATACCTTTAATAAAATTAATTAATCTGAAAAGGTGTTACCAGACTTCTGATTTTGGGCTACCATAGACTAAACCAGCTTTCCTCCTAGAATGCTTTAGTTTACGTTATTATTATTCTTATTAATTATTATTAATGCAATTCCTATAGCCACCCATCTCAACCCAAGTGACTCTGGGCAGCAAACAATTTCAATAATTAAAACCATTGAAACAATTACAAAATATACATACAGGCAGCCAACAGTTATAAAAATTACATTAAAAAAGGTTTGAATTTGTTGTTATAATTCCATATTTGGATTTTGCTCCACGGAAGCAAAATCCATCAATAATTCATCAAAGCAGAATTATTTCTCAAGATATTTAGACAGGTATGATGAGAAACATAGCCCCTGAAAGTTAAGCATGGAAATTGCATTTAAGACTGACACTGTTTTACTTTCAATTAGCATTTTTCTAGTGCAGAATATTGATTTAATTGAAATTATTGCTCACTTCTTAGTTTAAATATGCACATAAATAATGGCTTCTCAATAACTGTCAAATGTTATCTTCACCTTTTTTTGTCCAGCACTATAGACTTGACTTTAGTTTGAGGAGCAGGTTTGTTTAACATGTTTAGAGCAGCAGACTGCATGTATCCGTACGACACAGAGCTGGTATTATGCAGTCCCGATTATAAAGCAGAGGCTATCTGGCACATAATATCCTGCCTATTCAGAGTGACAAGGCAGCTTTTTATTTTGAGAGAAAAGAAAAAGAAAAGCTAAGCTTTACAAGGTGGCATGTTATTCTACCCTTTAGGTAGAGGGATTTGGTTGAGTAAGCATAACAGCCTGATTTGAGATGCATTTTCCACATAGTTAAGGTAGCATCATAACTGCTTGCTTTAAACACATTTTGATTCTAAATTGTTTTCATTACTCATACCTGCTGCTATATCTCCTGCTTCCCCCCCCCCTTCTTTTCAACTTTTCTTCCTGCTTTGATGGATATTCCACACTGCTATGAAACTCTGAGCTCCCATGATGAGGGATTTTCAGTTTTCAAGGGATAGTGTTAAGAAAAGCAACCTTGTAAATTTCCATGGACAGACTTATTCACCTCTAATTTAAGACAGATTATTTACCACTGTTTGATACTGAGTTTGCAATATTGAAATATAAAGTCTATCACATTCAAAGATAATAATGCAACTGAATTTATTGGAGAGGATATGGATCAGTAGTAGAGAATATTGTTTAGCATATATATTGGTTTTATAGTTTTAACATATCGAAAACATATAAAGCAAAAGAAACAAAAGTTAATTATTGTTTGTATTATATGATCAGATAAAACAATCTAATATATGGGTGTTCATATCACATTGCCTTCCCCAATTTGAAGTGTTCTCTAGCCAAGGTGGAGGACTCCTGGTTGTGGCACTAGATTGGGAAAAGCCTCCTTACAGACAGTCATGTGGACAAACATTTTAATTTGTTTTATCAATTCACAAACTTGGATACCAATTTAGAGAAAGAAGAGCTAGACATTACAGTAGTTTATCTAGATCAGTTTTCTCCCACCTACTGCTCTCCATCAATAATAGACCAATAATCTCAGCCAGCTTTGCCTAAATTGGATACCTTCCAGGTGTGTGTACTTCAGCTTCCAGAATTCTCTGCAATAGGCCTTCTGTGTGGGGAATTCTGGGAATTGATGTCCATATCTGGAAAATACCCAGGTTGACAGAGGCTTGTTTTGATCACTGGTTCTGCTATTAATGGTTTCAAAACATAATTGGCTTATCAGATTTATCAAGAGGGTGTGAATAGAGGAATATCAAGCTGAGAAAGAAAAAGAAAAAATGTTCACATCAAAAAGTTATTTGCCTATAACATAGATTCATTTTTCATTCTGCCTTGACTGTAAATGTCTTGCTTAGAGAAATTAAGTTGGCTCCCTCATTGTCCTCTTCTTGATCATGATTCTATTAATTGAAAACTTTCACTATTTAATAGTACCCATTGATTTTAGATTTTTCTAGAATCTAAATCAAGTACCCACTGATTTTTCTGTTTCATCACAAGGTATAGGGAACTGTTTGTTTTTTTTCCTTCATTTTGTGGCATTCTTGTATTGTATTTTTTTATTGCAAACTGCCTCACCAACTCACTGAATGAAGTGGCAATTCAAAAATACCCTCAATAACTAAATAAGAATAAAATATATGCCATCGATAAAAAAATGGGCAAATGTTTTACTTTATGATTTGAAATGGGCCTATCTTGTTCAGTATACTGAAGGGAGGGCACATGCTATATACTGAAGCTAAGGAAGGAATATTCCACAGTCTGGATATGGATCAAAGCAGAAGACATTCGACTAATTGAAGCCCACACTAGGAGGGCACACTGGCTGGGAAAAACTGCTTTAGATGTACCACCTACAATTTAAATTTTGTTTCTCAGCTAGTATCTACCTCCTTAAGTCCACCCAGAATGTACTGAATACTTACACAAGATAGATTTAATCATGGTGAGTCCTGAAATTGCTTGTGCTTAATGATGAGAATAATATTTTCCCCTTGAAGGGAGACAAGTTATATTTAAAAAAAAAAAAATCAAGCACTTTCATAAAATAAAGTACCTTAAGTAACTTTTACTTGCATTGCATAAATATTGCACTTTGCTAACTAGGACACACATTTCCAAAATAATTTAGAAGTTCTTCAGGATTTGCACAAGCACATTTGCTTATTTACTACTCATTAAAGCAGCCCCTTTTTTAGAGTCTTCCGGAAGGAGTTGATACATACAGCATACAGAATTCATACAGCAATTCTTAAATCCGTAATATCTGTGGTTTATGCTCATTCAGAAAGTAGTGCCATGCTTATATCCATGCAAGGTCCAAAATACTTCATGCAAATTATTTCCCAAGCATGCAGAGACCAACGTATCTCATACGGTTGTTACTGGGAGAAAATTGGATGAGGGATTTGCTAAGTTTCCTATTTTGAACTCCTGGAGGGAAGGTAGGATAGGAATAAATAATATGGCCAGAAATACAGTGGTACCTCGGTTCACGAACGCTTCTGTTCACAAACAATTTGGTTCATGAACAGCTCCGTTCGCAAAATTTTGCTTCCGTTCGCAAACGCCGGATCGGGTGACAAACAGGATCCGCGGCCATTTTCCCTGCCGTGACACGTGGTTGTGGCTTCCTGTAGGGAGGGGGACTCTCCCTCCAAGCAATAACCGCCTCCCCACCCGCCTTCCTGTCCTCCATGCCAGAAGTCGTGTCGAGCAAGGTTAGCATTCTCTCTCTTCGTGCTGTATTTTGTTTCATATTTTTGTGGTTTAAAAAAAAAAACATGTGGTTCAGAACGGATTAACCATAATTACATTGAACCTTATGGGGAAATTTGATTCGGGACGCGACCAAAAATCGGTTGGCGACCAAATTCGGAGGGGTCAGAACGGATTAACCGTATTTACATTGAACCTTATGGGAAAATTTGATTCGGGTCGCGACCAATTCAAGTCACGACCAGAGTCGCGGAACGAATTAAGTTCGTGAACCGAGGTACCACTGTACAGATCCAGGAAAATTAAGGGTTAAGGTTAGATGCCATTATCTTTTGTTCTATTATTCCAGATATCTAAAAGTCAAAGCAGATTAGCAAAATTGCTTCCCATCATTCTTTCTACTATCCCAGGATGCTCTCTACCATCTCAGTTGACTTCTGACTTTCTTGGCAGGTCAGCACATTTTAAAATATAAAATCAGAATGCATCCTCCTATCATTTTTATTTTTGAATGCCTTGAGGTATATGTGAGGTTCACCTGTCTTGCAAATAAAGATTATGTCAAAACTGGTGCTTTGCTTTGCTACACCCTAGCTTCTGAGATAATTTTATTAAATAATCTATAAAAATAAAATAAAAGCAGGTAGGGACATAGAGGCTGGTATACATCAAGATATACAGGTAGTCCTTGATTTACGACCATTTGTTTTCCACAGTGCTGAAAAAAGTGACTTATGACCGGTTCTTGCACTTATGACTGACACAGCATCCCCACAGTCACATGATTAAAATTCAGGCACTTGGCAACAAATATGTATTTACAACAGTTGCAGTGTCCCAGGGTCAAGTGATTGCCATTTGCAACCTTCCTAGCTGGCTTCCAACAAGCAAAAGCAATGGGGAACCATGTGATTCACTTAACAACCATACACAGACACACACACACACACACACAACAAATAAAAATAGCTGAGCCACTGAAAGAGAGGCCTCAAAAGAATTTACCATGTAAACATTCTGCCCAGAGGCAGGCTTAGCCATCACAATTAATGAAACTCAAAGTCTCAGCCTTGGAGTAGTGGCAAAAAATAATAACACAAACTGCCAAGTCAAAACTCTAGACCTGACAATGTTCTGTTGGACTATAGCAACTATTCAGAAGTATTCTCCTCAATTCAATTTGGAAGTGTGGAAAAAGGCTGACTCAAGTTGTTAGACAGTGTGGCCCTAAGGGGCTAACCCTTCTTTTCCACTTGCTTCCTGCCAATGAGCAGACATGATTTATGCCATCTGTAGACTTACTGTATATTCAAATATTCATCACATTTTGTCCAAGTAAGGCATTTGTAATTTTAGAATGTTCTTCTAGGAAATAATTTTCACTGCTAATTCATTTCCACCTGCTTCTTGGCAGAATCAATGGTTGCCAATGCCATTTTTGTATGAATTCTGCATTACCTGCATGCACCTTCTCCTGCCAAAATTGTTCCATTAGATTCTAGCGTCATTAGGGATATCAGCAACATTCCAGGTATAGGCTGGAAGTGTATTTTTATGAACTTACTCTCCCTTCTCTTTCTTTTTTTTCACTCATAGTATACTATGTTTAGAGAGAGGCAGAAAAAAGTCATTTCAGGACAAAGATAGTTTATTTTCTTTACCTAACTTTCCCTCTGGTGTCTACCTTTTCCTAAATAGCGACCTTTTTAAAAAGGCAAGCAATCAAGTCCTTTTTCGGTTGCCTTTCGAATATATGTCATACACAAAATTTGGGAAGTTCAGTAGACTTTTCAGAGTGTAACTCCCCTATTGTGGTCTATATCTGGTGTGAAATTTGGACACAGTTGTTCTCCATTCAGTCACGATGCTCAGTTTCAACTACATTCCCTTATGAGCATTATTCAAACTTAAAGAATGAGAACAAGGAAAATTCTTGGTTTAAAAGGCCCAGAGGTGTCAAAATTACTTGTCCCAATTATTTTATCTCTAGTACCTAAGCCAATAGCAGCTCAAGGCCAGTGAACTTGTTATTTATTTTATTTCCCAAATAAATCTAGTCTATGAAAGTGGAGCACAGAAGGAATATTTTGTACAATCCAACAGGGCTCTCCTTATCTTCGATCTGAAACCCTTCCACAATTTTTATTTTATACATGTTTATTATTTTGTACACTTTATACATTTCTTACTTTCAAGCTTCGTCTTAAAGTATACGATCATGGAGGAGGGGGACTTAAAATGCACAAAAGTTTTAGTGTAAGGTTTCAGATCTTTAAAAGTGAAAGCTGCCTGGCATATTCTTAAACAGATTCAAATGTGATATTAAAATATAACATGGAAATATAATGTACAAATAATAAATGTCAGTAGAAGGTCCTGATAGATAGATAAGGGCACACTGGAAAATTGCAGTACCTTCAAAGACACCCATAAAGGAGCAGAGGTATTTAGGAGACTTCATGCTGGAAAATCGAAGGTTGGTTTGGAGTAGAAGAAAGTCCAAGTCTCCCTCCAGACCAACCACAGCAAAACTCTAAATAAGCAAAGATGGTATATTCATAACAGTCTTGGGATGCCATTCAACATGGAATAACAGTGAATTAAACATAATCAACCCATTGCCTTCATTTCTTCTTTTGTTTCCTTCCTTCTCTCTCTTACCCCCCCCCCAAGAGTTTTAGGGTTTTATCTTTTAGGAGCAAATTGATTAATTCCCTAAAAGCAGAAAATCAGTAGATTCCATAAATTGATGCAATAAGCATCATAGAATCAACACAGCAAAAGGAAAACCTTGAATTCAGTTGTCAAGCTGTCATAGCAAACATTTCCTGATACACAGTGGGTACATGGAATCTAAATGAGAACCTACAGTTCAATCAGTGTCATCTTCTACTTCTTAAAAAATTGTTTCATCTGTTGAGTTTGCCAAGTTTTATCTCAGGATGGATTCCTGTTGCTTAATAACTAAAATATTAAAAACTTTTCTAAAGAATGTTGAAAAATGTTTGTTATGATGTATAGAACTAAATAATTGCCTATGACAAAAAAATCCACTAACAATACTGTATTTGCTTAGCAAACAAAAGAGAAATGTACAAAGAACTAGCCTTATTAAAAAGTGCAAGGAATTCTTGATCATCATTCTGCAATATTTTGATTAATCTTATTAAAAGTATTGATCTACATTTTTTCTTTAGATCAACAATGCTATTTATTGGGGCTGTGAGGTGTCCAATTTTTTTCATACTGTCAATTCAGTTATTCACATCTATTCAATCTGTCCACTTTGATGCTAATAATCAAGCTGATTCAAAAACTGAATTCAATCTGAAGATTCAAGTAAAACACCAAACTATGCATAGACTTACTCTGTGTATGTGTGTGTGTGTATGTGTGTGTACATGCATGCATGTGTGCAAGTGTTTAAATGGATAAAATTTAAGGCTGCTATCTTTTACACTTCTACATGTGGTCAAGAATCCTCAGATTTTTACTTAAGACCCTGAATGGAAGTGATTGAAGTGTCACTGTGTTCCTTTGTCCATGTACCTGTATTCCATCCACAAGTCTACCACATCTTTCAGCAGTAGAAGGGATCTCTCAAAGGAATGCTCTGCTAGTGTATCTATCATGGCAGTCTGGAATCTGACCTTTTCAATTCAAAGGCTTCTACTAGATCTTACACCCTTCAGCCAGCAGAGCTTCAGTACAGAGTTGTACCCACAACCACATTTTATCTGTTTTCCCACATAGATTCTGCCAGCCACATCTGGACAATTAGAGAATGCCTACTAAGGGTTCTACCTACTGGGAGATATTGTGGGTGGGAAATGGCAGGGGTTCTCTGTGGTAGTTCTCCAGCCCCCAAGGCAAGAATGGCCCTGATTCTGATGGCCTTCCACAGGTTTGTAAAGATCCAGCTTTTCTTGGAAGGCCTTTGAGGACTGATTGGGGAGCCTCCGCTACCTATATTTGCTTAATTAATTAAACTAATTAATCTTAATTAGTGGCAATTTATACCATTTATTACTGTTAATCTATGTATTACTAATATCACTTTTTCTGATTCATTTGTTATTGTCAATCATTATGTTTTTTATACTTTTTGTATTATTTTGTAGTTAGTTGGTTTCTTGATTTTTGTGTCTTTTTCAAACTAGTAATAAAATAATTTTTAAAATGTATTATTTATATCTGTAAATGTATAGTATGCATTAGGATAGAGGCAATGAATAAATTGCACAAATGAAATAGTGAATGTTGCAGTTCAATAAGGATGTCTGTGGAGAGGGGGGTCAAACAAGCCAAGATGGCAGCCACCACTGAATGTTCAAAGCCCTCTCTTTTTACGTGGGATGATGCACCTAAAGAAATGGCAGAGCTTTTATCATGCAATTGGAGCCACCAAATTCATTTTTGACCCTCTCTGGAGACATTCCTGTAGTTCAGTACTGAACTACATCATTTATTCTAAATAAAGAATAAAATAATAAAGAATTTTAATAATAATATTTTATTATTTTAATTTAATTAATTATTTTAATTTAATAAAAAATAAAGAATTCTAAATAAATAAATAAAAATAAAGAATCATTTGATAGACATGAACTTGTGGGGGTTTTCTCGATTTTTTTTTCAAACTGTTTTGAACTAATTTTTAAGACAAAACTGATATCTTAATGTATCTCAAAATGAATGTGGTCTATTAATTCTCTTTTTACTTTCATCATTAATAATAATTATTAAAGTAATTAATGCACTTTTTCACCTTCATCATTAATAGGTCATTTTATTCAATACTCACAAAAGCCTCCTTTCATACAGGAAACCTTTCTCTGGAGAAAGAAATGCTGTACTTTTTCTATTTAATTAGATATTTTGTCTACATCTGAGTTGTCTCCAAGGCTCCTACAATAAATTTAATCAATTAAGATAATAATGCCTGCATGTAAATTTAATGAATATGCGTGTGTGCACTCATACAAGCATGCACATTTTAATTCTTTTAGTTTCAGAGCTTTTTATGGTTATTGCCATAATGAAAAACTGACACAGAAAATGGCAGCTTTCTAGTATTTTTATTTAGAAACAAATGGAAATGTTGGCACTAATAATTAATTAATTACTAGGTGGCTTGTACACTGCTCTCAACCATTATTAGAAAAAAGTACTTATATTAGCTTTACCCCTGCAATTGTCCTCTTGTCAGGCCCAGTCCAAGAACAAGAGGGACACAGTCCAGCAACATTTAGTTGTTTTATTGCTTACATCATATAGACAGAATCTTGCCAAACTCAATCTGTACTACTCTAACCTAGTGGATATACCCTGGGAGATTCTAGGGAGTGGCTATCCCAAATTTCTTCATCTTCCCATGCTCCTGCTCCGGATTGTGCTGTCTCTTGTCCCTCCCCCTCCCCTTTCTGGAACGTGCTCCCTCCTTCCTGAGAACCTGGTGCTCTACTGCATTCCATCACATCTTCAGATGTTTTGAACTATAACTCATAGATATGCTGTCCAGGATAATGGGAGTTGAAGGTTTACCAGACTGGAAAATGGTGGTAGTCATTAGCAGAAGCAGCAGAATGACAATTCCCCAGAATCAAAATTCTTCCCAATTTTATTATTCATGTATATAAAGATTTGCTTTCACTGAAACTATTTATACTGCATCTTTCCCCTATCTCTCTAGAAAGCAGTCCCCAAGCTCTTCAGCCCATTGACCCCTTCATGAAATTTAATAATTTAATATTTATTAAATTATTTTCTTATAATAAATGTTTGGGAGTTGTTCATCAACCCCCAAACATTATAGGAAAATAATTTAATAAATATTACTTTAATAGCACTAGGAATAACAACAACAGTGGATAGTCCCATTGACCCTTGGGGGTCGATATTAACCACTTTGCAGAACCCTGCTCTAAAATGTTATTTGTTGGAGGCAGCTAATATAGCTAGCATGACCAATGGCTTTTGCCAAAGCTATATACATTCCAAAATAGACCTATAGGTGAAACTGTACTAGCAGACTGCCAAATATGTCAATAATTATTTTGATAGACAGCCAATCAAAATACCAGGCATTGTAATGCAAATTAGGTATCAATAGGGCATCCATAGTTAACAGCCAGTAGCAACTTAAAGCCCCTTAAATCAAGGTTGTTTCCTGATGATTTCATGGACATACTTAAGTTATTTTCATGGCAACATTACGGAAGTAGGTTGCAACTGCCTTCTTCCAAAATATCCTGGTGGCCTCCAACTTCAGCTGAAGTACTAAGGTCCAAAACTGCTTAGCTTTTTCAGATCAACCAAAATTGGCGACGTGTTGCTGCCTAGATGTCTGGCATGGAGTATCTCCAGCACTTGTGCAGAGTTCACTGATTTTACTATGCTTTATCCAGAGAATGGGAGAGAATTTTCAACAACTGCATTAGTATAGTACAATTATACTATTACATTTACCTTTCATACATGATGGAAACCATTCACTAATTCAGCAACAGCAACAGGGGAAATGAATGACCAAATGTGCATATGTTTCATTATTACTGCATTGGTTGGGTTTGCATGGCATACTTTACTACAGAGAGACAGATATCTCAGTCAGCACTCAGATTAGAACGGGGTAATTTTAAGAACTTTTGTTCTTGCCAGCAGTCCCAATATGCTAGCCCTCACTCAACGAAGACTGGATTGATTCACACCTTGAGCTCCCCTGCCACATCTGTGTAGACAGCATTGACTGTGCAACATGTTCAATCAGAGATGAGAATTAGCTATCCTCAGAACAAATGTTATTTGTTTATTTGATTTACACAGCCGCCCATCTCAGCGGCTTACAATAAAATAAATTACATAAAATACACAATATAAAAATAAAAATAATGTAAAAAAAAAAACCGCATAGCAGCCGGGCATCATCCAACCAATTATCCACATAGCCAGGAGACAGGGTCTATCACAACTCAGGGCCCCAGGCTCGGGCACAAAACCAAATTTTCCTTGTGGAAGGCCGACAGAGCCAGGGCCAATCTAACCTCATTGCTAGCTCGTCTGCATGCTTGTTGAAAAGAAATCAGCCAAAGATTTGCCTATTAGCTGTGAGACATCCCAACATTATTGGTTTTTAAAGGGAACATGGATGGACTTCTCTTTAAAATGGCATCTTTTAAATCTACAGTGATTTTGCTTTTTCATGCTAGTTTTGTATAATTTGAGATCATGGCTATTCTAGACAAGTCAAATAATACACCGAATGTTTGATATCTTAGAGAGACAGAGAAACAGAGACAGAGAAACAATTTATCTTTCTTATTTTTAGAAAAGACTCCATTGTGAATTAAATGAAAATGTTTATATAAGTTCAATTAAAAAGTAGATTAAATTGATTGAATCCTAGGTGACCATGAATGGCTGATTTCAATCTCAATGGACTAATTAGTATTTAATAATAGCTAATGAAACAGAACAATTCAAAGTTTCAGTTGTGTCATATTCTTTTTGAAACCTTAATGAGATCCTATATTTGGATAAACAGTTGTCCATTTTTTGCACTATTTTTCTAGCCCCTCTCCCTTAAGAAAGCACTTAGCATGATTTTTTCTACTAAGAATTTTCACCAGAATCATCTGATTTTAACCCTGAAGAATATATTACTAATAGCGCGCTTACTTGAAAGTAACTCCCACTGAAACTGACATAAAAATAAGTATCTTTAGAATCAGAAGTAAACCAGGTAGCCCTGTTGTTTATACTTAAATAATACTATGTAGCAGAGCTGGGAAAATAATAGTAATTCAGAACAGAAACAAGAAAAGAGCAATTCCGACAGCTACTCCAACATGTCAGCATCTCACTGATTTCCATAACATATTGCTCTAAAGTAGGTACTTAGGGACGTGGAAACATAGCTCAGTTTGCATTTTAATGCAAGTGTACCCTGTTGACACTTTCTACACCTTTATGCAAAATCAGAATGCAATTATGTGCGGTGAAACCTCTGCTCTTTTCTGAATTTTGTGAAGCAGTTTGCAACTTAAAAAAGGCCTGCCTTGCAGCAAGGCACACACAAAGGCTTTATATTAGGGGAAATCCAAATCCGGTCTTTTGGGGGGAAGACAAAACAAGGCAGGCAGCATCTCCACCAACTGGCTTTTTGTCTTTGCACCGGCTGAAACAATCCTCAGCCACACTTCTTCCTGGTGCAGAAACGCAAGGCTGAATGACAATCCCTTCCTTCGAAATGAACCCCAAGAGTTCTTTCTAGATCAGCTACATGGTTTCTTATTTCTGAACCACCACATCGGTAAGAGGTCTGGCTACCACATTCTGCACCAACTGAAACTTCTGAGATCTTCTCAAGTCTACTCCTGAGTATGGGTATAACCCATCTTCCCCATCCCTGCACTTTTTGGGTTTGTGTGTTTGCTTGGTTTTGCTTTATTTTGCTAAGAATGCCAGCAGTCATGGCCAAAAACATTTGGGTGCCTAAAGCAGAGCCCAAATGTCCTTAGCTAGGACCCATCTTTCCAAATTTCAAATATTTGTCCTACTTTTAACAATCCTGATGGTACTCTAATTGATCTCTTCACTTCAAGTCCAACTGGGCACTTTGGTAAGCATTATGTTGGATTCCAAAGCACATTATTTTGGAAATGAATGAATTGGTCAGAGTTATCATTCTGCTGTTTCTGAAAATAGGAAAGATGATGTTCTTTGATAGCTTTACTTACCTTAATTCAAAAAAGCTAAGCAAACTAAAACAAAATGTGTGTTTCAATTTTGCTTCTCCTTTGACATTTTTACAGTGTAATAATTTCCTAATCTATATAGGTTGCCAGCAAGGAAACCATTAGGCATAAATGTCACCAACTAAAGGCCCATAAGGTATGAAAGAAATATGTCATAAAGTAGAAATGTGTTGAGCACAGAGTTTTCCTTAGGCAAGTGTACACCCAGCATTTTCAGGGATTTATTTCTGTGCTCTAAATGTTCTATCCTAATTAGATTTTTCTTTTAATAATTAGTACTACTAAATAGAATACAGCCCTAATGGTATCAATATATTTTTTTCACGTACTCAGGGATATCTTACATATTAATTTGAGATTAACTTTATGACTCTAACTAATGGGGCTAGTTGTCTTGGTAAAATTACTCTCTAACACTGAGCCACTGGGATAAAATTAAGTTCAGACTTCCACACTAGCAATTCATAAGTAACTCTTGTATTACTTATGAAATAGCCACCTTGATTTTAACACCAGCTTGTTTACTCCCACTTCTCATCAATTTCATTATTTCTCCCTCCTGAGAATATATGAATTGTGCTGAAGGTCATGCTTGCCTGGGCTAGGTTTTCTTTTTTGCTTCCTCAAAAGGCTATGATCCACTGAGATATGTTACATTTTCAAAGAAATATTGCTGCATACTCAAAATCCCTTAACAATTAAGACATAGCTAAACTGCATGGTTAGTGAATTTACCACTAAGAATGAAGAAATGAAGATGGTTTCTTTTTCTTCCCTTGGGCTCATGAACAAAAATGGACAGTGTACTGGAGAAGAAAAAATGGTGAATGATTCTGAGAGAAAGGTCATGATAATCAGAATAGTCTGAGTATAGATTGGCTAACTTTGGTGATTATTACCAAACTGGTCTGTTGGGAATGAAACAGAAAGAAAACATCTTATTTGGGAACTCCACTTGGGCAAAACATACTGCGTCTGAAATTTCCCAAATTAATGGGCTCCAGGTTTGGCAACTTGTTTACAACAATTAATTTAAAAAATTAATTCAAAAATCAATAAAAATATTACTAGTACTGGACATCTAGTGTTTAAATTCCAGTTGTTAATGTAAGTGATTGGCATGATCCTCAATTAGCTTGCCAAACAATCCTTTCAAAATACTTACATGAAATGTTCAAGATGAATCAGATTGAAGATCATCAAACTCTTTCTGCACTAGGGAATAAGTTTCATAAGTACATAGCACAATTGACCAATGTTTTGTTTTGAATGCTTTTATCCAAAGCAATACATCATTTGTTTAAGTACATAAAGCTTTGTTTATGTAAATCAAAATATCCATTTTTAGGCAATTAAACATGCATCTTCCCCTAGACTGAAGCCCAGATTTACTATTCTGAGCGTCAATGTTTATTTCAACCAATGCTAAAAGATGTTGTAGACAAGACTGTGCCTAATCTGTAACATCAGATGCAATATAAGAAATCTAGCATAGCTTCAGCAGAATTAAAATTGATATAATTCAAAATACAGTTTATGTACACTTTGAGCATTGCCACGTAATGCACCAGATGTTTTACTTAGAATAGACTGGGTCTTCTTAAAACCAATGTATATGTAAGTTTAGCATCGGAAATTGGAAAATGCCCATTGGATATTAAGAAAAAGTATTTTATTGAGGCCATATTCAACATTTAACAAAATTGTTCTTTTCAGGTTTGCAGAACAGAGTATTTCTGTGATACTGACTTACCTGATCAATCCTCTAATGATATTTCAATATATATCCAATTCTGAGATCTACAGTTTCCCTTCTGAATCAGGGGTAGGGTTCTTACCACCTTTAAATGTTGAGCTATAATTCCCTTGGCCATACAGGACTTCTTGCAGTATAATTCTGCAACACCTAGAGGGCCACAAGGGCCACAAGTTCCCATTACATATTTCAGATGCATGCATGCGCACGTACACATGCACAAACACATAAAGTCTATTTTCCATATTTTGTTATTAAACATTTCATGTTTTGTTTGTTGCACATTCATTAGTACTATGAATGAGACCAGAATTAGTGATTTGGGAGGAATTACTGTAATCCATCATTTATTTTAATAGGAGATCCAGTCAGCCTTTTCTGCTTGTAACTTCATGGTTTCAACCCAAATTGCATGAAATGTTTAGGTAATCTACTTTATCCCAAAGAAAGATTCAAATAAATGAAAAATTATAAGATTTTCATTTCCATGGCAAGAGTGACAATGTAGACTCCAATATCATAGGGGCATATATTACAGCCACCATATGAGACGACCTTCACCGCTGGCAGTGAGGAGGGACCTCTACAAGGACTGGTTATTTCTCTCCTTTATACTGGAGAAAAATCATCAGATTTGTGTGACAAACAACAGAAAACTGATGGATTATCTTCTTTGACCTAGGTTATTTGAAGCGGTTTTAAATAGCCTTTATATGGGGGCCATAAAAATGTAGAGCAGCTTTTGACTGAGCACCGTTAAAGGATAGGGTTCTGTCACTTTTGAAAACTAAGAAAAGAAAGTACATTAATACAGGCGAGAATTCCACAGAGACTCAGACTAAACTAGTTTATGATTATATGCATGAATCTTCCTTAGACACCCATTTAAAACAGCAGCAGCTTCACAGTTTAGTTGACTGAGATATATTTAAAGAGCTAAAAAACCTTTTTGAACAGAATCAAATCAAATAATTTGATCTGAATCACTCCAACAGGCTCTGTGATAAAATAATCCAGAGAATTGTTGGCTTTCTATCAATAGTATATTTGATAAATATTTATTCACCATTTCCAGCATAGAAAAACACAATAGTGATATGAAAGCATTGTTTAATTATTGAGCTGAATTTTTATTAAGAGCATACACATTGGTTCTGGAAGAAATATTTGTGTGTATCCAAACTACAGTCATTAAAACAGGAGCTCTGAGTATAGATGATAAATTTATTTGTTACTGCTGTAAAGAAGATCGGAAACCAATTCTTTTACACGTGTGTGTGTGTGTGTGTATATATGTGTGTATATATATGTGTGTGTGTATATTTCTTTTTCTTTCTTTTCTATTTGCTTTTTCTGTTTATTCATTTGTTCTGTATTTTTCTTTATTCTTTTTCTTTTCTTTAAATCTGTATATTTGGTTTTATTATTGTATAAAATCCTTTAATAAAAGTTATTAAAAAAAAAAGAGCAGGGACTCTGAGCGAGACCATTTCTGACTCTTTAAACTAATATTCATGAAAGATTAAGACGGGAAAAACAAGTTTTAAAAAGATAAACTGTTTCACACTGTTATTATAGCTCCTTTTTCTGCACTCATCCAAAGCAAAATATCAAATAATTTATATTTTACATTTTTGGCCTGATATGTTCTGATCTTTAGTGTTCTGTTTTATATTATTTAGAAGCAACACAAATCCATGTTAATAAAGAAAGGCATAAATCCACACAGAGACAGAATTAGGTTTCTCTTGGGTCTATGCCAGGTATGAGCAAAATTCAGTTAGATGTGATGAAATCATGAGATTTTTGCCCTTTTTAATTTCATTCATTCATGTGTGCGCACATATGTGTTCAGGGACATCATCTGGAAGTGGCTGTATGCATCCTTATGCACTATTGTTGCCAATCCCTGATAAGTCTCTAATAATTCCCAGGAAAGCCTCACTGGTACGCATGAAATCTGTGCTATAGCAGATCACAACTTTACAGGAATGGAGATTTTCCTGGTGAATCTTCTTTAGAAGGAATGGCAGCTACAAAAGTGAAGGTACAGTTGTATGCATGGCTCATTCATTTCATCATGATATTTAAAGCAGTACAGAATCCAAAGTCATGCATTTCATGGGAATTCTGGACAGACTTTGCCCTGTTTTTCTTTCAGTGCAGCCCAGTAGATCTTACCCCATTAAAACTGTTTTTCGTTTCAGCCAAACTAAGCAAAGAACTTTTCCTATTTTCTTCCCATTGCCAGCCCAAAATATTTCACTGCCTGAGGCAGAAGACACTTGACCATACCACCCCAATCCCAGTTCATTATAGAATTTAACCTGACTGGCAGTAAAACTGTACTTCAGCTTTGGCAATGGGCCCACAGCTAAATAGAGCAGGCTGGCTCAAAGGACATAGCGTAATCCTCATGGCAGGCACAGTTCTGATCTGCAGTGTGTAACCCTCATCCCCAGTCCCTAGCAATTGCCACAAGAGGGTGATCAGATGTCTATTTGCCTCCATTCTAGAGATCTAAGTATTTTAAAATGTCTGCATTCTGAAGACCTCTCTAGCATTCAAGAATGCTACAGTTTTAGAGCACACAACAGGTGAACATTACTATTCCTATAACAGTATACTCTATTCCATTTGTTTGGCAGAAAGTTCTGTTTAACAGAATAAGAATGAGCTGCTGGAAGAAGATGAAGAACCTTCCAAAACCAAACTGACATTTATTTCTTATAGTATAAACAGACACTATCAGCACTCAAAAATACTAACAGCTAAGTCTGGGTTTATGTTGATTGTGAGGAGGGGGAAGCCAGCCAGCTTCCATGATCTGTTGACTACTCTATTAGAGTAATCTGTTATTACTCTAGCTAATTTGTCAGAAGATAAGGGCAGTCAGCACACCATTTCTCAGTTCCATCAGCAGTAGTTGTATGCATATTTTTGGCATGCCATTTTCAACAGATGTTGTCAGTTATTTCCTTGGTTCTTCTAATTTAGCTGACCATCATGTTACAGGAGTTTTTAAAAGTTAGTCTTAATCCAAATTTAGCAGATGGCATGGCTGGGCGTTTGTTAGGTTCAAACCCCACAGAAGACCTTTCTTCGTAAGATTACCATTCAAAGAATAGACACCATGATCAGAGATATATCTTCTTCCAAAATAATGGAACCCAGTGAATGAGAGCCAAAGTATGTCATAGTTAAGACACGAGATTTGAGGAGATGCAGATTCAAGTCCCCAAACAAAACAGAGTTCACTGGGGGCAACGTTCGGCTAATCGCCTTTTTCTTAGCCCAAACTCTTTCACAGGATTACTGTATTGTAAATATACTTATGTAAGTTACTTTGAGTTCTCAGAGAAAAGGAGGGATGATGATGATGATGATTCCCCAAGAGCTCTCAAAATCCTGCACCAACATCAGTATTGTACTGTTCACTGAATCACAGAATCCTAGAGGTGAAAGGGGCAACTCCATTGGTTATTAAATCCAATCCCCTACTCTGTGCAGGAATTGAATTAAAAGTATTCGAGATAGATGAGTACCTAGCCTTCACTTGCACATATCTAATGAACAAGAGTCCCCCCACTTTCTGGGTAATTGGCACTTACAGTTAAGATTTTCTTTTTCTAACATTCAATCAGAATCTGCCTCCCTATAATTAAAGACCTTTATTCTATGTTCTGTATTTTAGAATGAGAAAGTATGTGTCCTGACCTCCTTCATTATAACAACCTTTCAGATCTTTGAAGAGCTCTATCATATGACCCCTCAGTCATCTTTTCTCAAATCTAAATACACTCGGCTGTTTCAGCCTCTCTTCATACAACATAGTTCCCCCTATTCCCTGATCAGCTTCATTGCTCTTTTCTGAACTTGTTCCAAATACCCAGAGTTGGATACAATACTAAGGTATGTAAAGATAGGGTGTCACCAAAGCAGAATAAAATAGAAATATTACTTCCGATGATTTTGAAATTATGCTTCTATTCTTCACATGGGGGGGTTGTTTGTTTGGGGAAGGGGTTCACAGCAAAATCATATTGTTGGCTTATATTCAGTTTGCAATCAACTACTACTCCACAAGCTGTTTTACAACTATTATCAAACTATTATTCTCCATCCTATATCTGGGCATTTCATTTTTGTTTACTAACTGAAATTTTTTTTTTACTTATCTCCATTACATTTCATTTTGTTACTTTCAGCCCATTTCTCTTACCTGTCAAGATAATTTTTAAATTAATTTCAGTCTTCCAGAGTATTAGCTATCCAATTCAATTTTGTTTCATCAAGGCACTTCATCCAAATCAATAATAAAAAATCTTCAGAAGTAGAGGACTCAGGAGTGATCCTTGTAGTACCCCACTTAGTATTTCTCTCCAATTTGATGGGGAACCATTGATAAGCACTCTTTGTACAATTTTTGAGCCAGTTGTGTTTTCATTTAATTGTCACGCTATCCAACCTGCCCTTAACTGATTTGCTAAGCAGCGTATCATGGGTACTTTGTTGAATGATTTGCTGAGGTCAGGATACATCATGTCAACAGCATTCCCATAATCTGTTAAAACAATAACCCAATTTAAAAATGCAATAAGGATAGTCTTGCAAGATTTGGCCCTGACAAATCCATGTTGACTTCTGGCAAGTGCTGCATTGCTTTCAAGGTGCCTATAGATTTCATGATCTGTTCAAGAATCTTCTCAGGTATCAATGTCAGATTGACTCCTATCATGTCAAGTAGCAATTCATGTAATTTGCAGTGGCTGAGAGCAGGGAAGGAGTAAAACTCTAGGACACCTGAATAGTGAGGCAAAAAGTGAAGCAGTAATTGTTAATGGTTAGGCTTCCCATAACAAGAACTGCTATTCTGAAACTACACTTCCTTTGCTAAGGGGAAATCTTGGTTTCATCATGGATTTTACAAGTATATTTTCCAGTTACATGAGGGTAAAACTATGTGTATAAATTATGAATGGAAGCCTGTTGAAAATTATGCATTCATTATTATGAAGCTCTATTCTCTCTATTCTCTATCTATCTCCCAGTGTTTCTCAACCTTGGCAACTTTAAGATGCATGGACGTCAACTCCCTGGGCTGGCTGGGGAATTCTGGGAGTTGACATCCACACATCTTAAAGTTGCCAAGGTTGAGAAACACTGATCTTTACCCACAGATATATACATTATAATTGATGTGGCTGCTTTTGTCACTTTTTATACCTTAACAAATGAAATGAACAGAAGATCATGCTTTCCCAGTGAACTAACTTTATTAAATCAAGGACAAGTTCCTTTCTAGTTCTTTCCTTATACGTCAAATCTGCCAACGTGTCTCTCTTCATCTCAAGATGTTTTCTGTCTCACTTTCTCCTTCTGTATAAGATTGCCTTTTGACACCAAGCTAATGACAAGTTCACATTGAATAGACAAACAAATAACATCAGGAAAATCAATACTGTGACTAATTAACTGCAGGCACATGAATTCATCCCTAGATTAGAGTCTGCTGGTCTTATCTCAGTGTAAGATAGCAACACGAGCAACTCACAGGGCATGCCACACAACAAAATTAATCTGACCAAAGTCAATTGGAAGCAGGTTATCTTTCCAGCAAAATGGAAAAGCAATATATTTTAATGCCAGCAGAGCTGATGATTTTTGCAAAGAAGCCAATTTAACCTGGGATGCTCATTGTTCAAGAAAGAAACTGGTACAAGGCCTCCTGTTATACAAAAGCAACTGGCTAGTTTATTCCAAAAACAGTTTCAATATTTGATGGGGAGGGGATGGCTTGATTTTATACAACATGAGAAACCATAATTTGGTTTGTTTGGTTTGGGCTTTGTTTATTATATTATACGAATCCATCAAAATGTAGTTTATTTAAAAGAAAAAAATAGAGAAACCATTGTTGAATGTGATGTGTGAACCCAGTCCCAAAGTGTCAGAATTAAACGCATACTTGCTAATCAAAGGCATTCAAGATAATTATCATGTATAATCCCTACGTCCCCTAGCCAAACTTACCAAAATCTAGCAAGTCAACTCACCAATAAATGTCTGGAGATGCTTATTCACCTCCAAATACAACTCTCAATGCTGAGTGATAGGATATATATTGATGAGCCATAAGTACGCTCAAGATTTACCCAAAACGTTTTGCTGCATGAGCAGAAAACCACCAACTTTCCCCCTCCTCACAATGAACATGAACAGTACCCAAGATCACGTTATTTTAGTATTTTAAAAAACAGAAACTATTTAAATGGCTGTATTCTTCCTGGCAATAAAATCAGTTAATTAATTACAATTGATGCATTTCAGTACAACTAGACCTAACTTCTCGGGCAATCACTTGGCATGGAGGGCTCTAAAAGCCAACCAAACAGATGCACTTTTAAGCTCCATTTTATTAGGAGAAACACACAGCATATAACAATGGCCTCTACTTTGGATAGCTTCCCAGGAAGGGATTGTAAGGGATAAAGGGATAAAACAAATTCATGAAAGACACATTGCCTACAGAAGTATGCCTCTCATGAGAAGGGTGCTACTGTATTTGTCTCCAACATGTGGGTTTCCCATAATACCTTGTTGGTCAAAGTGAGAACTGAATATCAGACTTGGTTGGCTTATGGACTTTTGGTGATTGATCATTTCTTATATTCCCAGCACTTAAACTGAACACCCAATCAAAAATATGATTCTGTGAAGCATACTGCGCTTGAGTAGCAATTTATACAGGATCTATCCAAGATATCTGAGCTGACTATTGTTAGGGTAACCTTATATTGCATTCAATTTTGCATTCAAGTAATTTTAGGCTGAATGATTTTATACCATTATTTTAGAGGCTACTTAATATGTACAGTATATGAAAGTCAGGTCTCTTGTCAGGTCTTCCTGTCCTGAAGGTATCACTGGCTATATCAAGGAATTCAGTTCTTGCACCTATGGAGAAGAACACATTTTGACATCTGTTTTCATTTTGCTAGTTAATTATTATGCTGAAAGTTGCTCTTTCCAGAAACACTTTCTACTCAACTGTTAAAGGAACATGTTCTCTCACCTTGAGTTAATCCAAACCACAATGCCCTGTAATTTCTTATTTTAATAACCAATTTCAGCATTCTCAATTTTGTTAAAGAATCTTAAAACAGAATTTTCATGAATCTTACAAAGCTGTAAGAATTCTACAGCAATTTCTCTCCTCTGAACTTTTAACATACTCTCTGGATGCCTCTTTATTTATTTATTTTCAATGAGTCAAAGGGAAAATGTCTGCTTTTCTTCTAATTAGGTTCAATTGTGGGTTTTATTAAAGCCAGCACTCCAAGGGAGGGAATGGATTTACGATCCTACAGTAATTGCCCTTAACACTTATTTTAATTGGAAGCAGCAGGGAGTTGTTTACTGGCCTTTTATTCTTTACGTATTTAGAAATGTGATTGTACTCCCTAAATTTCCATGTGGATTGTACAGCAGGTAAAACAGGAAATGTTGACGATAATGTTGTCTATCAATTGTCCTTGGTCTGCCTTTTATAGAGTTAATGTTTGTTGTATAGTCAGGGTGTGTATAAAGAGGGTGACCTTGAAGGACAAAGGGAAGATCTGCTACCAAGGCAACAATCAGATAAACAAAACTTGAACACACACACACACCCCTCTAATTCTCATGACAATAAAAGAGGGATGAAAGGAAGCACATTCAGACTTTCCAGATTGATGTCAGCCTTATAAAGTAAACCAGTCTAAGAAACAGACACCATGCAGACCTAAAGCTACTTTTATTAGAGAAAGATAGCTACTTTATCACAACAGCTATAATAACTGAATCTTGCAAGTCCAAATGTGCTTCCCTTCCTCCCTCTTTTATCTTCATGAGAATTGGGGAAGGAGGGTTTTCTGCCTGAAGCATTTTTGCAAACTACTTTCTTGATCTAGGCCCAAGTTTTGTTTATCTGATTGTTGCCTTGGTAGCCGATCTTCCCTCTGTCCTTTAAGACTACCCTCTTTATTTATTATAGGGGGGTTGGTTCTGTCAAGACCAAGACAGCTGATATTTAAGGTAAGTTGACCTAAAAGTTTCTGGAAGTAAAATTTAGCCCATGAAGCCTGAATTTTCATGAATTTGTCAATCCACTTTTAAAATCATCTGTAAGAGAACTGAGACTGAGAAAGAAGAGAGGGTATTTCAAAATTTTGCTAATGAATAATAGATGGATGTTTTAATGTCAGGTTTATCTGAAAAAGAAGAGTTAGTCCTTCAATTTTGCAATCTGGGAAAGAGTTTCAAACAACTTGTGAATTCACTCATAAATTAGGGTAGGAGTTTAGTTTCTAGGATTCCAATTTAGTCTCCTAATCCTTTCTTTCTTTGCATTAAACCTTATTAAAGAAACTTAGTATGACTGTTGCTTCCTTAGTCATGATCTGTTGTTAGGCGCTTGACATTAACCTTGGAAAGTCAATTAATCTTGTAAATCCACTGTTGTTGTTCAGTCGTTAAGTCATGTCCAACTCTTCGTGGATTTACTCTTGTAAATCCACTACCCATTACTTATTACTTTTCTTTACAAGAAAGGCTACCAATTTTCAAGTTCCAGACCTAGAATATGGCACCTGACCCACTGGGATCCGCTGATGGCTGAAATGATTGCTGATGTCTTAGTATTGTAACACTGGCTAACAGATGGATGTACAGATCACCAGTTTCAATAATGCTTTGGATGTTAACAGCAAATGGGTCCTGCATCCACCTTGGTCTGCTTCCTGCTGTTTCTGCTCTCCACCCTTGTTACTTTGTTCTCCAGGAACAAAAGATTTAGTGGAGCTCAGGACCAGTTCAAGCTTTTCATCGCCAGTATAAGTTATACATATCCAGGAGGCCAGCTGTATTCCCCATGGATCAAACTTCAGTGGCATTTATTCTTGGACATTTGACAGATGCAGCTGCCAAGTCAACCATTCCAATCATAGACAACAATCATCCCATAATAGATAACTATGGCAATTTTATGCGTACATTTAGAGCTGCCTTTAACAACTCTGCCAGAAGAGCTACCGTTAATCAGGAGATGTGCAGATTGTGCCAAATAAGCACAGAGCATGAGACAATACAGCAGAATGTCCACTGTATGCTAGGGATGTTCACCAGAATAACGTCATTTTAATCAATCAATTACAGGAAAGGCTATCTAATGAACTGTGAGATGAATTAGCTCACCATCTAGAGGAATTATTTCAATGCTGTGGGATAATAGATGGAAAGCTAGAGAAGCTGAGACACAAGGATGATGGGAAAGAGAGAAAATTTTATACCATCTTTCTACCCATCCTTCCCTGCTCTATTTTTTCAGATGCACCTGGAGTTGAATCCAGGAGCAATGCTAACTCCCTTCTGAAGTACAGCACAGAAGAGCAATACCCTCCAACAATGGAGCTCAGACATCTGAAACTAGGAGGCTAAATTTTATCCTGCCTGTGATTTTACACTCTCCAGCTACCTCTGCACTCCTTTAGATTCAGGAATCATGGTTAATTTCATTGATAAATATATTATACAACAATCTGCCTTACCCATTCAGACAATGGAACATCCAATACATGTGGAAATCACAGATGGAAGACCTAACATTCTGGTCCCATCCTTGAATGCACCACTCCCATTCATTTCATCACAAATTACTATCTGGAAATCTTACACTTGTATTCATCTTCTTCCTTGCATGTTCTCATTGTCTTAAAGGTGGATTGGCTACAAGCACACAGTCCTGATATTCACTGGGATCAAGGGATTATACCTTTTCTATCATTAAAGTGTCAGCATCATCAAATATAGGCACTAAAGCCCAATTCTCTCATTGCCATGACTCCACAGGCCAGTCCTTCTGATTTACCATAAAAGTATTCTGACTTTGTCGATGTTTTTCGTAAGGAGGAGGCTAACACATTGCCCCTCCTATTGCTATAACCTCTGTTCATGAAGCTCAGAGTCCTGCTAATTGCAAGTATCTCATGCCTACCCCCCAAATTTTTTTTTAATGATTTCTTGATTACAACTTTAAACAAAGATTTATTAGATCTTTTTCATCTGCTTCTGCTTTCTTTGTGAGGAAAGGCCCCTCTTTGAGGATGGTTCACAAGTTCAGACTTTTGAACTTTGTAACTTTTAGAGATTACTACCCATTGCCACATACCTCTTATCTTCTGGAATGCTTGAAACAGCTTCCATTTTTTGTAGATTGGACATGAGAGGGGTTTAAAATTTCATTTATCTGAAGGAGGTCCATGAATATTTAACTGCTTCTGATGCATGCTGTGGGAATTTTGATTATACCATGATGCCTTTTGGTTTGTCCAACTGTCAATATTTATGAGATTTATGAACAAAATATTTTTTCGATAGCGTATTGTACTATATTTGGATGACATTTTAATCGTTTCCAAAAATCTTGCTGCTCATACTGAATACATCAGGAATGTTTTGGGGAAGCTATGCACACATAAGCTCTATACTAAATTTAAAAATGTAGTCTGGATCTCCCTGCCATGGACTATTTGAACTACAGAGTTTCAGCAGCTGGCATTTAGATGGATCCTGCTAAGGTGGACTCCATTCTATGCTGGAATGCTCCAAGAACTGCCAAAGATGCACAGCGTATGGGGAGAGAGGGTATAACTTTTATAAGCATTCTATACCTGATTTGCTAAATGCACCACAGTTTTAAACTCACCTTACTAAGGAAGGGATCCTGTTGAAGTGGACTGCTCAGGCTCAAGAAGCATTTCAGAACTTAATGCTAGCTTTCAGCTTCCACCACTTCTTGCCTTTTGTAGACCTATCTTTCATTATTCAAGCAGATCTCTCTAAATTGGCCTTGGGTGCTATTCCATTTCATGCTACAAACCGAAGGAGGGAATGATCTGTTATCTTGTCCTTTTACTCCAGTTTCATGTATCAGCTGAATACAATGTGTGCTTTTTAAAAAAATAATAATGAAGAGCTATTGGCCATAAAAGAGGTGTTCCAACATTAGAGACTTTTTTTTAGAAGGAGCCATTTGTCCAGTACAGTCCATACTGGTCTTAAGAACAAATAACATCTCTAGATTGCACAGAAACTGAACAAACCTCAAATCAAGTGAGCAGATTTTTTCTCCTGCTTTCATCTTTATATTACTTATGTTCCTATCTTACAAAACAAGCAAGCAAATGTACTTTCTTGCAAGCCTGTATATCAGTGTTTCTCAACCTCAGCAGCTGTAAGAATTCTGGGAGTTGAAGTCCACACATCTTAAAGCTGGTAAGGTTGAGATACCCTGCTATAAATTGTATCCCCTGTGATTCACCTTCTGCCATTATTTTGAAACCTGAGAATGTTGGCCCATCCTCATTCACTGAGAGGTTGGGGATGGGGAGGCATATTCTATTCTTGACTTTCTTGAACATGTTCAAGAGAACCCATATCTCTGGACTCGGATGGATGACCTCCCTACCCCTTTCTCATATGACAAAGGACAGCTATTCTACAACTGTCATCTGTATATTCCCCTTTTTCTCAGAGAAAAAGTTTTGCAGCCTTTCCATTATAATAAAATGGCTGAAAACTTTGATGTTTTCAAAACTGCATTTTTTTTAACTTTGGGATTTTCACGGACTCACATCAGAGCAGATACAACAGTTTCTTCTTATCATGTCTGCTCCTGGATCAAGCCTGTAACCCGTTAGGCTACCAGAATATTACAACCCTTTCCATCTCCTACAAGGCCATAAGATGCCATTTCTTTGGCTTCTATTACTGAGATTCCAAATGTTAAGGGTCTGAGCAATATCTTGGTGGTTGGTTGGAACAAATGGCTCCCTTTGCTCCCTGCAAAGGTTTGTCTTCTCTACTAGAGACTGCCAAACTCTTTATTGACTACGTCTATGAATAGAGAGGAAATGGTTAATCATGTTATTCCCAGTCATGGCACTGAATTTAAATCACATTTCTGGAAAGCTTTACTCCTGTTGCTCAAGGTTCAGGTTCATTTATCCTTAGCCCATCAACTACAGACAGGTGGTTAAATAGAAAAAAATTAATGCAGCTCTAGGGCAATATCTGTGCTGCTATGTTAATTATCAGCAAGACAATTAATCATCTTCATTAGCCATGTTTTGCATTTAGAAGACACGAGGCACATTTTATGAAGAACGGTGGCAAAGTCTAACACGGGAAAATGCTGCAACACGCTTATGTCCTGGTTGTGATTCTTCCTAACTTGGTGGCCTGCAGATGAATTGTACTATACTTCTCATCAGTCTTAGCTACTAGGACAGATATTGTGAACTGTATTGAAACATTTCCTTAATTGGAAAGGCTGATCTGCTGAATGTTGTCTTAAGCTATCTGGTATTCCCAGGTTTTAGAGGCTGATCTTACTTTGAGTAATCCTAAACAACTGCTTAAGAAATGGGAAGGGTGGGATTCACTACTTCTACACCCTGGGCCCTAGTTCTGAGGAATTCTATTAATATGCATGTTAGAAAACCAGTGTCTTTACAGATCAGCCAATAAAACCCCTCACTTTTAGCTTAATAGGAGATTTGCTTCAGTTTTAAATTGTAAGGCTACCAGATCTGGGCTACAAATTTCAGATGATCAGTAGCTAGCAACAAAGACTTGGAGGTTCTGTGTCTCTCTGCTGCTATCTAGTGGATTTCCAGAATGTTGCAGCCTAGATGGGGTAACCTTAATAAAAACAGCTTGATCATGGGGTTTACATATGGAGAAGAATATACTTTTTCCAACAGAACCACTATAAAATTGCTGTTCCTGCTTATGTTCCTCTGACAATGTCAGTTCATTTATGAGAAAAGGTGACACAGCTATATATAGATATGGATACAGAATATAGATGTTCAAGACTCACCCACACACTGAAGAAGATTCTGAGGAAGGCATGTAAGTGTTGGATCAGATGCACAATGAAACAACTGGCCAGATCAAGTAAATATCAAGTGGAAATCACCAAGGTGACTAATTAGCTTTAAAGCACTCAAGCTGATTTTCTACTCTTGATACGAAAGGCACCGTTTTGAGGATGTTAATGGGAAGGTGAAACAAGGATGCAGGTTAATTGCCTTAAATTGGGACCTCAGCATTTTTTATGTTGAAAATGGTCGTGTTTCCCCTGCTGAATAGGGATGCTTGATATTTCTGGGCAAAATGGATTGAATAGTTGTTGTTTTTTTAAACAGTGATGGGATTTTGTGTCCCTGATACTTATCTGAGGATGCAGATAGACATTCACAGAAATTCTAACTGCAACTTCCTTCTGAGTGCCATTTTCATGTCTTTTTCATAACCTGGCAGCGCAATTATGTTTTTTATACCACTATCTTCATTGGCATCCTTTAAATCAGTGTTTCTCAAACTTGGCAACTTTAAGATGTGTGGACTTCAACTCCCAGAATTCCGTAGCCAACATGGCTGGGTTGTGAATTCTGGGAGTTAAAGTCCACATATCTTAGAATTGCCAAGTTTGAGAAACATTGCTCTAAATCCATACCAATTTGTCTCAAACCTTCTTAAAATGTGGCAGGCAGAACAGGACATGGTGTTGTAGGGAAGTCTGATTTGTGAGGAATAGTGATTCTTTCCCATGACTTGAACACTTCGATTCTATTCACACCACCTAAATTATATCTGTATTACTACCAAACCAAACCAGGCATAGCAGCCAAGATTTCCCAAGGAATGGTCAGATCAGTAGTTTTGCTAGACTGCTCAGGATTTAGCAAGACTTCTCCCTTCCGCCCAGTGAGTTATTTCCAACACAAGCTTTTTTTCATAAAGTATGGAGGAGCATTTAAAATGTTACACTGTATAATTCAATATCTGACTGCTTTTTTTATAGGGTGTGATTTGGCCTCACATCAAGTCTTACAGTTTTTTCCCCTTAGGATGAATTTTGTAGCAACAAAATGCTGGTGAAAATCAAAACTGTGGAATACAGTTGTAGTCAAAATCATAGCTGAAATATAATGCACAAAATAATGCCATGTCATCTCCAAAAATTCCTTCATGACAATGTCTCTCGATTCTTGCAGTTTCAGTCACAGGGACTGAACCAATAAAATGTATTAATTTAATCAGAGGTAGGGCTTAGCTGCACAGTCCCTTTTTAATATCCTAACTTAGTCTGAGAACGTGAACATTAATAAAAATGACAGCCTCTGAGTATATATTGTGTTTGTTCTGATGTCCTTGGGTAATAGCACCTATATCCAGCATGGATATCCAAACCTCTGATTTAGAAATTGAGAACTAAAGGCAGGATTGATGCTTGGCACCTTTCTTCTTTTGTTTGGTATGTCTCACTCTTTTATTAATTGAACCTGAATCTAGGTTTGTTCCTGTATATGGATAAACATTTACAGTCATAAGGTATCCATAAAACTAATATTGGCGTATGTGTTCTTCTCACTGCCCACTAAATTACAAATATACTCAAAATCCTATTTCACATTCTAATCTTAGTCACAACCAGATATTGTACAAGCTTAATTTGCTTTGGTTTTATTAAGAAATATGCCTACTACATAGCTGCCTATATATAGTTTAAGCCTTAAAATCTTGTTTAGTGGCTGCTATGATAAGTTAATTCATCTTATGCCCCTAAAAATCTTGAATTTTCTGTCCTAGGTGAAGTTTTTCTCCCACCAGATAACCTGCACAATGGCCTAGATTGTCACTTGCAGATGACAGGCAGGCAGTTTTGACTTTATTTCTTCCCCTATTTAAAAAGTGATATTCTTTGAAAAGACACGCTGAGTTAAAATAGAAAGGGACAAAATTGAAGAGGGAATATTAAGAACCACCAATTTAAAAACAACAAATTACTCCTTTCCCCCCAAAATTGGAGAAACCCATATGCAGAATTTTCACCCATCTTGTTCAATAATGTTCTATTTATAGACTGACTGACTGACTGACTGTTGTCATGCTTTGGTCTTAATATCCCATGACTTTCCAATGAGATAGATCACTGAATATTAAAGGAAACTATATTTGTCCATGGTAAGAACAGGACTAGGATTGGTTCAAATCACAACTTGGCTATAAAGCTCTCCAACTGATCTTGTGGCAGTCACTGTATCTCAATCTAAGCTACCATGTAGGATTATTGTAGAGATATAAAGAGGTGGGGGGAAACCATGCATCTTGCCCTTAGATTCTTGAAATAATGTAAGGATATAAAGTATACAGGATATAAAGTAAGAAATAAATAAGATTTCACCTTCCAGAGCTGGATCCTTCAAACCTTAGTTGTGTTTCCCACCCTAAGTTCCTTTAAGACATTTAAAGGATGCAGGAAGGTTAGATTTTAAAGCAATTTTTCTTCCCTTCCACCACCTATTTCTCATCCTATGAAAGGCTCCATAAAGCTACACAAGAGAAAAGGTCCTTGTGGTTTAAAAGAGTGTGGTGTGTATCTGTCACATCTGCGTGCAATGACAATCACTTGAAGGCTCTGCCTATCTTCTCTGCATTCTAGGATATTTTTTTCTTTCACAGATCTCCCCATTCGTTATAAAAGATTTCAAAGCTAAGTTGTTTAAGAAAAAATGCAGGGATAATAGTGTATTATATTTATCTGATTTGAGCATACTGTTTTGTTATCTGTTTTTAGCTTATTCCATTATTGCCAAATAAAGACAGGCGGAAAGACTTTTAAGGCTGGAAGTCTTGAGTCATCTTTTCTGGGATAACTGTCAAACTGCAGACAGTTTGGTTGAAGCTGACAGATGAGTAATTGGGAGAATGGAATAAGTGTAGCAGGTGTCAATACTAATTTGGTGATTTTTTTTAAAAAGCTCCCAAATGGTATAATCTACTCACATAGATTCATACCCATTGCTGACGTGCTACATTTTTAATATAAGAAATGAGGTTGACTTCACAATGCTAACATTCTTCACTATTACACGTCAATTGCAAATCTGTCACTGAGTCATCATAGAATTGAAAAGATCATCAAGCCTAATCCCCCCTGCTCCGTCTAGGAATTGCTTTAATCCAAATTAAAGCATCCACAACAGAAGGTCTCTAGTCTTTGCTTGAACCCATCAGTAAAAAGAAGACCTCCACCTCATCAGATAATCGGTTTCAAACCACTCTTCCTGACAGGAAGCTTTTCCTAACATGCAACTGGACCCTACCTTCTTATAACATAAGCCCATTGTTTCCTGTCTGCATAATATGACAACAGAGACCTGGTTCTGGCTTTCTTCTGTGAGATAACCCTTCAGGTATTTGAAAAGCACTATTATATTCCTCCTCTCTCCACACATATTAATGTATTACAACTGTTTCTATATTGTCAGATTCCAGAAAGATTCCTGGTGATTAACAATGGTAGCAAAACAAAATGCAATGAAAAATATCAAATGAACAGCAACACCCTGTGCCTAGTAGGTAGTCTTAATGGTGAGAAACATGTCCCTAATGCTTTCTCAAACAACTTGGCTTTCCTAAAGGCAAGCAAAGTGGGGTATCAGCCAAACTTCCAGGCTATTCCACAAGGAAAGAGAAACATTGCCTCTGCTCTCCTCCAAATCTCATGAATGGGGTGGTCTTTGAGCATCCTTCCTGGCAGGACCACATAGAAAATACCAGTTCTACTTCAAGCAAGCAGTTCTGGAGGTACCTGGGAGCCAAACCATGTAGGGTTTTATAGGTTAAAAACAGAACTTTGAACCAGAACTCTGTTGGGAGCCAATGTGGAACCTATAGGAACCAGTATTAAATGGCATTGGTAGCTCTCACTTACCAATCAGTAGGTTGCCACATTCTCTATGAACTGTAGTTTCTGAATCATCTTCAAAGTCAGCCATGTAAAGTGCTTTGCAATAACTTCAAGATGATAAAGGTAAGGGTTACCATCATCAAGGCCTCCTGCTCTAGATATGGCCACAATTATGCATCAGCCATCTTCCGGCAGTTGCCATGAGTTCAACATAACCCCTAATCTTGCTCTTTCATGGGGAATATTATCCCATTTAGAGACAAAACAGGATCTGAAAGACAGCCAGATTATTTTGGGATGAACAGCACCTCCACCTTGCAAGAATTCAATTTAAACTTGTTTCAGTATTCTAGACCCACCAGACACCTGGTTAAACTTACAGAAGATGTCCAGCTCAAATCCAGTATGGAGAGTTACAGCTTGGTATAACAGCATACTGTGACACCTTACTCTGAACTAATGTATTCTTTCTCCCTGTGGTTTCTTGTAGAAGTTAAAGAACAAGGATGCCATATCCCACAAGGGAGCATCTACTGGGCTACCTTCTCGTCTCCCATCACCACCAATGCAGGTCATCCAGCATGGCAACAAATGTAGTTTTGCTTCTATGGGCAGGCCATCCACCATTTTCTCCAACATCTTCCTCAGAAAGTGGAGGCTGAAGATGGGGCAGAAGTTGTCCAATATTGCTGGATCTAGGGAAAAATGAAGGGAATGCATATAAACCTCTTTCAAGGAAACCTCCGCCTCTTTGTACTTGAATCATGATACCTCTGCTCCTAGGACTGGTCATCAGAGCATCAGAGAGACCACTTGGGAGCAATGACCATCTCTGAGTTCCAGAGTTTGATCAGATGCCTGATGGAACTGGTTGTCGGGATACTGCAAGAATCCCGCTGGGGTGGACCACCTTAAATAGTGCCTTAATTTGCCAAGATCACAAGGCCTGATGAGCATCATCTGAACAGCATGTTTGATTATCTTGCAACAAGATGAATCCTGCAGAAAATCAAAATAATATATATTTTAAATTATTTGTCCTTCTGAAGCAAAACAAGGCTGTTTTTTGCATCCTGAAATATCCAAAATAAACTGCAATTTTTAAAAATATTTCTGTGTTATGTATCAGAAATAATAGTTATATGTTGGAACCTATATTGTCTCCTGATTCCATTTGCATTCATAAACAATTTGGAGATCTCTGCATTTCTGAAGCTGGCATCAATTAATGGTTATAGCTACCCTCTGATTAAGAGCTGATCTTTTGATATCTTAAAGTTTAAAATCAGCTTAAGGGGAGCAACTGTATTAAATTCTCAGAAATTTATCCATAGGGTAAATGATTTCCTATTTCCTTGGAATGGGAACTGTAATGAGTTCTTTTTCTATGGATTTTTTATGCAAGAAATTTGGATAGAACCAATTTTTTTTAAAAAAAAGACATGTTTAATTGCAACATAAATATAAAATTCCCTCTGATTCAACCACATAAAATATTCACTCAACATGTCCAACTGCCCTTTCCAAATACAAAATATGATATCCTTGTATGACTTCACAACTCTTTTATCTGTACGGTGTAAGAATTTTTGATTGACACTATATACAGTATTTCTCTTCAAATGCACCCAAAATGGTTTTTCACTTCAGTAGCTATATTGGGCCACTGGCTACTCCTTTAATTTACCAGCAAAGTTCTTTTTTAATCTGAAAATAATTCTGTTCAAGAACTTGCTTTGCTAAGGTTGTCAGAAAATAAGCTGGAAAATGACTTGTGATATAATTTCAAAGCATTATCTTGTGAAATGTTCTTATAAAATGATAGATGATAACATCTAAGATAGCCTGTCTGTCCTTTGGTTCAGTGTTAAGCTTCTATATCTCTTTTAATCAAGCCCATGGAAACTTTTAAGCATGAATGAAAGGGTCTGAGAAAATAAACTGCATATTGAGAGAAATAGTTCCAAAATATAATCATTTTTGAACACAATTGGATGACCAGAAAGTAGATGAATAATGTATTTGGGATAAATATGTAGAACACTACAATGCAAGCATTAGATTTTTTAAAAAATCCCACTGTAGTTCTGATTATTCTGTACAATTTATACTTGTTTTGTTTTCTATTTTATTTTTGTCAATACAATATAATTATCCCATTTATTAACTTTTGTTTCTCGATAATAGCAGTCATAAGTAGTAGTTAGCAGTCTGACAAATAAAGGATTATTACTAAAGTGATACTGAGATCTGATGACAGGTAGCTGCTAAATACTTTTAACCTGCTTTATTGAAGTCAAAAAAGACCGTGGTGTGAGAAGAATCTAAAGACAGAATGTCTGCTTTTCAGAAACCAAAGCTTCTGAAGCTTTGTCTATTTGGGGACAAACTTAAATTTTGCAAGTGATCAAGAAGTGATAGCAGAGTTGCCTAGGCCAGTACTTTTGGAAGGCAATATAATTATCCTATAAAGTCTTATATTGACATATATTGCTAAGAGAAATAGGGAGCTCTATATATCATCCAGTAACTGTGATCTGCTTCACAAAGAAAAGTTTTTACTTAACTGCTAGATTAAATTGCTAGATGTGGCAATCAAAAACCATGTTTCAACATCATGAGAAGCCTTCCGTTTTACTGCAGATTATGTACTATTCATCACATAGTTTTGTTGTTGTTATTGTTGTTGTTTTAAAGGGACATTGCTAAACAAATTCCAGGAACAATGAACTTGCTCTAAACTAAGCTATAGTCAAACGACGGCCAAAAAACATGACAAGGTTTATAATAAAATGTAATCCAACCTTTCTTCCATGGGTAGAAAGATCTGACCTCAATGTAAAGCCATTGTTCCTAGTGACAGGACAAATAACTCCTTTACAGTCTCTGTTCAGATTATAAATGCAAGCAGTAAAAAAAAAAACTGTTGATCAAATATGGAATAATTTCTAAGAGCAGGAAAGAGGGGAGCTAGATATAAAAATCCCCCCCCCGCGCTGCTCCATAGTATACCCTTATTGCACATCAGGAATGGGTCTGGGCTGTGCTGCTGTCTATATAGCTTTAATACACAATACGTTGATGCCTGAGAGCAACACAGGCTCAAACTTGGCAACGCGGTGGCTGGTTCCTTTGGTTGAACTTTAGCCCTACCCAACATCATCCAATATATGAAAAGCTTCCTCCAACTGACATGCACAATGCTCTGGTTATTTCATGCCCTGCACTGTTTTGTTTGTTCGTTCTTTCATGTTGCACCCTCAAGCAACTGAATTTCTTTAATACCTCGAAACTATGGGTCAAGTGGTCAACCTATCAACAACTAGGTGGGAGCAAAGCATTATGTCTGTTTTACTATTTCTTGGCTGCCATCTAGCGATCATCTGGATTTGTGCAGCCAAAATACAGCTGGTGGATAAGAGTTTGAGAAGAGGTTTAGCTGTGAGAATCAGTACAGGACAGTGTTCTTCAACCTTGGCAATTTTAAGATATGAAGACTTCAACTCCCAGAATTCCCTAACCAGCATGGCCAGCTGGGGAATTCTGGGAGTCGAAGTCCACACATCTTAAAGTTGCCAAGGTTGAAAAACACTGGTATAGGAGCTGTAAACTACCCTAATGTGAGGAGAAGAAGCATGGAGTCAGGCCTTCTCTCGGAAAAGCAGAGAAGGGACTTCCCTGATAGATAGACTACAGAAAAACAAGAGCCAGGTTCTTTCAATTACACTTTCAATTAACCCAGGCACAGGCTGACCAATTTCAAGGCTTTACACTCTCCCAGTGCACCTACCAACCAATGACCATTCAAAGAGGGAGGACTGCAGAATCTGGAATTCCGGTCTTGTTTGAAACTAAAAGAGGACTGAGGATGGGCAAAAAGGTCAAGGACCAGACTGAGAGCAGTGTCTCAAAGGAAATCAGCAGAACCAACTGGAGTCACAGGTTTGCTGCTGGCCCAGTACCCATCATTTCAGGCTGTCTCACCAAAGCACATCAACTCACCCTATCTTGCCCATGCACAGTATTTGAGGGCAAGACATTAGGAAAACCACCATTTCCAGAGGGTAGCACCTTAAGCCTTCTTGGGAATATACAGAGGGAGGCACACAGTTCATGTGGTCAGAACCACTGGGCTGTCCTCATGTGAGGCCAAGGAGGCTGTGTGGATTTGCCCACAGACACTATTCATCCATTCTCACTCATTAGGTGGAAGACAGAGGGAATGGCCTTGAAGAACAGGAGGAAGAGCTGCTACCAAGGCAACATCAGATAAGAGGGACTTGAGCTTGTCCAAGAAAATAACTTGAGAAAACGACTCAGACAAGGCCCTCTCTAGCTGACACAAAGATAAAGGGAGGGAGAGGAAAGCACATTCAGACTTGCAAGATTCTGTTACTACAGATGTTACAGTAAAAGTAGTCCTGACCTATATGGTGTTGGTTTCTTAGTCTGGTCTGCCTACTAGGGCTGACACATTATCTCTTTCATCTTCCTCTCAGTTCATACCTAAACAAGCATACAACGCATTAATCATTTTTCCCTATTTTCTCTTCATTCTTTTTCCTTTTTTCTCTTCTCTCTTTACCTTCTGCTGCCATTTCCTCCTCACTGCATTCCCAGTGACAATTACAATTTGAAAAAAAGTGCCCATTAGCAATAATTCAAGTCCATCTACTCCTGCCCCACAAATCTAATTGCTACACAAGGGAAAATTGGGGCAGGGTGACCCACAGGAATCCCTTCTCAGCCATAATACTTCCCACAAACACAAGTATCCCCACGCTGTAATTAGATTTAGAAAAGAAAAAGTTATCTTTATTTGAACTGAACCTTTTTTTTTAATCCCTAAAACCAAATGCTCAAGATGGGGGGAATGGGAGCAAATCAAATCCAAAAGTGTTGTGGGCCAAAAACAGCTTATAGAATAGACATGGCTAATCCTCGTTGTTTAGGTATGACCCATATGTTCCCTTCCAGTTATTATTCAGTATCCAACCTACTGTGTCCAAAAGATCATTGTGTTTTCTTCAGAAACGAATAGATGCAGCAGACTAAAACAGTGAGATGTATTCTCAAACACAGATGGAATTATTGTATAAAATAGAAAAATTCTGGCTTTGGAGGATATGCTCTGTTTGCTTCCTATCATATCAGGGAAAAGTTTCAACTATGCAGTTATATCCAGAAATGTTGGTGAATTTGCTCTAGCACTGGATAAAACAGAGGTAGACAACTTTTTGCAAGCCAAGGTTTGAACAATATGCTAAATCAACAAATGAGGCATATTATGGCTTTGAACCATCTGGGAACACAAACGGAAGATTTATAACAAAACTGAAGCAGGTAATGGAACTGGACTACGAGGAGGAACACATATGGATGGGACTTATGGAAAAGTGACCATTTCCTAGAGAACCTGGCTTATGTTGTGTGCTATACATGGAGGAACAAGGGAAGGAGAAGGTAGGTATACACCAGCCTCCACCATATCCTCAATGATCCAAAAAAGTTGACTGATCCTCAGAGCTGAAATGCTGGGGAGGAAAGAGAAGACAAATGTGCCAGTTCAAATGCCCTCATTACAGAGGAAAGAGAAATTATTAAACCACTTTACTGCCAGCACTATCACCGTGGCAACCTGTGGATACTGCTTGATGGAGACCTGGGACGCAGTCTTTGGCCTCTGAGGAGCACCTGTACAGTCTGCCGTCTGCATGCCTCATACACACCCAAAGTGTATGTTGCTGGAAGGTTGTTTTTCTACAGGCCTAACTGCTAATCTATGCTTCTCATGCAGGTTTCAACTATGCTGTGATTCTCATGCAGGTTTCAACTCCAGGCAGTAACTGTAGACATGATTTTATATGCAATTTATGTAACCTGATGCATGCAAAAAGGTTTCTGGGTATTCATGACATGTGAAGAAATGAACATCATCTTCTTGGGCACACTTTGACTTACCAGTATTTACATGATCCTATTTGGTGCAGATGTAAGAATATTTCCATTCACAGAACTAAATATCAGTGCAACATGCTAATCTGCATGAGAAGCATGGATTAGCAGTTAGGCCCATAGAAAAACAACCTTCCAACAACATATACAGAGCACTGTGTGTGTGTATTGTAATTATACACAGTAAAACAAATATGTTCTGTTTGAGTTCCACGGTAGGATTTCCTGCCGCAATCCCTTCCCCTCATGTATTCCTTGCACACACATTTATAATATAATAAATATTTTTTTTTTCCTTTGGATTCCTTTCTTTTGCCAAATAAATACCAATGCCATCCAAGCAAAATTCCTTTTCTTCACTGGCTTGACTCACACAATACACAAACTCATGAAGGAGTTTGGTTTTAGCTCAGCATGTGAAATCCAGCTATTTTAATCCATAAACCAAGTTTTTAGACCTTAATAAATTGCATGAACTCAGCTGATTGTGCTATTCAATAAACCGCAGTTACGCTAACTATGGCTTGGTGTGATATACAAACCTAAATACTATGCCATGTTCTGCCATAGTACTAAATCTGGATAATTGGACGACCTAATATTTTTCTCTAGTGAATAAAGTCATGTAAATTGTTTCATGAAATCAATGAAACACAGAAAAGTTTTAGAGTCACTAGGAAAGAAATGAATTTTCACAATTTGAATTAGCATAACAGGCATGTAGTCCTAATCCTACATGTAGGCATGTAGTTGTAATCCTTCCCTTTTCCCCTTTACTCATCTCCACATGCTTGTTTTGTTTTATTTTGGGAAATTACAAAGAGCTGTTTGAGATTCAGTAGGGGATTCACTGAAAGGAACACTCTAAAAGAGCAGTTCCCACCCAAGTTGTTTGGACGTTCAACTCTCAGAATTCTCAGCAATGGCATGATAGCTAAGGAATTCTGGGAGTTGAAATGCACACATCAGGAGAGTGCCCAGATTGGGAACCTTGCTTTAGAGTAATAAATCAGGTATACATGCAGACACAAGGAATGTGCCTTCTTGACCTTAGTAAAAGGATATGCACCCTGGTAAATACCTCTGAGTTCTATCTTGCTAGGGCATCAGTGCCATTTGTCTTAGGAAAACTCCCTTGCAAATAATGTTGAATGTGGAAGAACAGGTAATTTGGTGGAGAATATTTATTTATTCTTCTATTTGTATACTGCCAACTCCAAATGGACTCACACCAGTTTACATGTTTCAGAATTTTCAAAAACAATTTCTGCCCCGTTTTAAATTGTTTGTGTGTGTATTAACCTGATACCGCCGGTCCTTTCTTTACTGAGAAAAACTTAGTGGCTTTGTTTGCATAACACATTTTTCCACGGTTAATTGAACCACTGTTTACACCATCCAATTACCTGGGTTCACACGACACAATAAACTACAGAGGTGGATTCACCCAATATTCAAGCTTAAATATGGCTCAGGGTATCACACAAACTAGGCCATAGCAGTGATCTCATTTTTACTAATACAACAAGCTGGTGAAGAGACCTTACCTCTTTCCACAATTTATTGCATCACTGCCACCGTGGCAATAAAATGTCTGCACCCCTTGATGTTATATTGCCACAGCAATGGCCAGATGACGCTATAAATGGCTAATGCAAAAATTCTCGATGACTGACCAGGATTTGAAATCAGGTCTGCTCGGTTGTAGCCCAGGGCTAACGACTGCAGCAGCCTGGCAGGAAAGGACGTTCAGGGTTACATCTTATTCTACCTGGAAAAATGAGAGGAAGAACAACTGGCCAGCACCTCCTGGAAAGCACGATCCAGAAACAGAAAGGTTTGGATTTTGGACGAGGTCCTCGGGGCTTTACAACAGCTCCCCAGGAGTCCTCGTGGACGTCGCTCCTTGCCACTACTAGAAGCACGTGTTCCGCTCCAAGGCGCCACAGAGCTGCTCCGCTGCCTCCCCGCCCTCCATGTGTTACGCTCACGCTTTCTGCTCAGCTCACTCCCCTTCGGGGCTCGCGGGGGGGGGCGGCGTGTCGGCTTCTCCGTGTTACACCTACCCGGCTGGGGAGGAAAAAGGGAGGGTCGACAGGAGCCGAGAAACAGCAGTGGGCGCGTCGACCGTCCCTGATTAATTTGGTACCGGTGAACAATCCATAACTTGCAAGCAGGAGCAGATGCGGGCGGGAGGGACGCGGGGTGGGGGAGGCATAAAACGTGAAGGCAGCGGAGGAAGGCTAGAGGGTTTAATTGTTGTTAAGTAGAAAATCCACGCCTGCATCTTGGAGTCCGGCGGAGCCCGAGGAAACCCGCTGGCTCCGGAGGAATGGCGAAGCGAGAACACGTGAACTAAGCGGAGAGCTCTTCTTGACAGCCAGTCACAGCGGCGGTTTTTCCTGTCAGAGGCGAAATGATTCCTCCGGGCAACGCGACTGAAGTCAGCCTTGAGAGGGTGGGGAAGGAGAACGACTGTCAGCCCCCCTCTCCTGCCTCCACCACCAGCCAGGAATCAAAGGTATCTCAAGCGTCGGGGGTGTGCGTCATACATCCATACAGATAGACATCTGTGTGTGCCTGTTTGCGGGTACGTCGATCTCCAGCGCGGCCCCCGAGTCTTCATCTTTTCGTGGCCGAAGCTGACCTCGCAAAGGTTGACGTTCTCCGAGATGGCTCTGGAGGGGTGGCCTGATTAGTTTGGGTTTTGGGGTTGTGGCGAAGGGCGGTTGTGTTTAAAAGGATTCTGTAGTGGGAAAGTTTTTAGGTATTTATTCCTGGAGGAATGGGAGGCATTTTGATTGATTTTTTTAAACCGTTACTATATTTGGGGCTTCAGTAACTCGCGGCTCACAAATTGCTCACTACTGTGTTGAATAGGCTGCAATGGATTCATTAGGGGAAAGTGGTTTTTTTAATGCTTTCCAGGAATTTTGCAATTTAATGGGTAAGCAGATCACTAACTAAAGGCTAGTCATAGATCTTAGTTTGGGGGAGTGAGGGCAGATCCCTCCCCCCTCCCCCCCCCTTTTCTAAAATGGTTGTTATTGGCCTGCTTAGTCTTACCTGCATGATGCAAGTCAAGGTTCTTTCTATTTCCAGCATTTCAAAACTAAGTGATTTGGCAGACAAAAAGTTTCTTTGGATTAGGTTAAATCAGGAGCAGAGTTCTATAAAGGGAATAAAGCAGAGCCATGAGGTGTTTCTGCTTAATCAGGGCATGTTATGAAAGGCCAGGAAGTACCTAGGAGCCTCAGCAACCTGTTCACTGGATACATCAACTAAAGAGAGCTCTCTTTCAGGGACTAGACCAGTGTTTCTCCACTTTGGCAACTATAAGATGTGTGGACCAACTCCCAGAATTCCCCAGCCAGCAAGGCTGGCTGGGGAATTCTGGGAGTTGAAGTCCACACATCTTAAAGTTGCCAAAGTGGAGAAACACTGGACTAGACATTCAACCAAAGTCTGATATGTGGACTCTGATAAAGGACTTCAGATATGTGAGACTGTGATATAAATTGTGTTGGCACTATTTGACACTGATCTCAGAGAATAATAATACTACATTAGCTTCATAAGGTAGTCAAATCAAGAGTCAAGGTGGTGTACAGAGTTAAAGATATTCTAAGAAGGGTCAGGACCAAAGAAAGCTCAGGGTAGGAAGGGGAATGAGAAGAAAGCTGGGATGGTCTTCCACAAAAGCCTTTTTCAAGTGATTTGTAGCAGTTGTGTGGCAATACAATTCCCATAGCTCCCAGGACGTATGGTCAACTCCAGGAATTCAACCCATCTGAAGAGGCACTGAGGCTATAAAATACCATTATTATTGGTGAGGGAGAGGGGACAGGAGCTGCAATGATTTCCCTTTCCCATTTGATCAGTATGATTTCAGCAAGCGTGTCAAAGATGGAGACTAACATGGTGGTAGATGGTGCTCTGAATTATGTCATATAATCAATAGGACTACTCCATGCTGTAACAAGAAGTTATATGGAAGAGCAGCTGTGAGGCCTTGTGTCTATTTGAGTTGTGGGAGAGAGGGAAGACTGCATTTACTGACACATATTGTTTTGGCCTATAGGAGAGAGAATTGGGGCATCTTGAATTTATAACAGGGTTCCAGCCTAATCTCAGGAAATATAAATTGTTTTAAAAGTTCTCTGTGAGTTCGACGCTATTTGAAGTATACCTTTTTGATGAGGATGGATAAAAGTACTTTGTGCGAAAACACTTTTGATATTTTGAAAATATTCTCAGTTAAATTTTCCCACATAAAAATGGGGAAATTCACATCTCAAACTACGAAGTATGAAATGATAAAACTTAAAATCTAAATTCTGCTTGAATTTAGCGGGATGGCCTTCAAGTTTTAGAGCACTTTTTGATCTTGGCAGTTTTGATGTTGGTCTTTATATTCAGTTACTAAACTCAAAAGTTGGTATAAAAAGTCAAATTATGTTTGCTTAAAAAACATAATTTGATACAGAAAAAAAGATACAGAACTTTTGATATATCTTTCTAATGAGGAATATAGATTATAGCTTTCTCTTTGCCCCTACACATTATATCCTACATGATTGATTGAGTGGGAAGCCATACTTCTTCTGAAAGATTGATAGCAAAATTTTATTTATTGGTTTTTCTTCTTTTTTCAGAAACAAATTGCAAGATCAAAACTTAGTATACATCTGTTAGCAAAGATTATGTATTTTCTAAAAAATAAAAATTGTGGTCATCTCCAAATGTGAAGCTTTTAGGGCCCTGTAAAACAAGGTGGATAAAAAGGATTCGAAAAGGGATTGGGTGAAGTGTCCTTTTTCTACCCTGAAATTTGACTTCTGCTTCTGTGAGTGCCAAACCATGCTACAAGACTTATTCTATTCTGGTTTGGCCAGAAACTTGAGTAGAAATACTTCCAGTAAAAGATGGCCAAAAGACATTGTAAAATGCTGCTTATAATCTTGCTTTGTGGGTACATAATTAGAGGAGGAAGAGGAACTTTTATCTAGTCACTGCTTTCTTCTCTTATTACCCACCGGCACAACAGGTGCCATAACTAAAGTGTTGCATTTCCATAGGGGCAGCTCTAAATCAATTGGCTTCTTGGGGACTGTCTTAAACTCAGAAAGCAAGATAGGCAATTTTCCCAGTGTTCTACTTTGTAAACACAGCTCAAGGGTGGCTGTTTCTGCAGTTTACTCTTAAGACCTCAGGAACTGCTTCTGTAGCTGCTTTTCTATCCCTCTTGCCTTAAACCAGAGCCAGATGTGCAGTCATCAAAGCACTGTTTTACTGATGCATGCTAAAGCCGCTGTTTTTATAACATTTTCCCTATTTTTTGGCCTTTAAAAAAACAAAACAAAATTTGAGAGTATTTTCTAAACAAACTGGGTATTTTGTCTTTTTCAAAACACATTCTATGAAATCGGTAGGGCTTATTTCAAAATAAACATAATTTGAATAGGGTTTGAAGTGATAGATAACAACACAGAAATTTGATTTCAGCCCTATCTTAAAGCAGTTGTTTTCAAATTATGGTTTAATGGATAGTTGCGGTTGGACATGTTTTCATGGTGTTTCTGCCCCATTTAGGCCACATTACTTCGGCATAATTTGGCAAATATATGTTGCTGGATCCAATCTTTCACAAAGTCCCTAGACATTTACTGTTGGGGAGAAAAGAAAACCAGGACAAATGTAAATTCCCTAGTTCAAGCCAGAACATTTGACAAGTTTATGAACTAAGTTAGACAAGCCATCATACAGTTCCTTTGGCAAAGGCTATTATCCTAAACATTGATTTGAAGAGGAGTTCATTGGAGCTAAGGCAAGCTCTTTCAAATATGAAATATTCCAAGAAAATACATTTTATTAGAGAGTGTTCTGCTTTCTCATGAGTGAGTCACCTGATCCACTGAAATAAATAAACATTTCAGTACTTACTTGGCCCATCATTTACAGCAAATAATTCTTCCTAGTATATAATCATTCTTTTAAACTATTGCTTCCTTTTATATCCTGTTGTATCTCTAGATGGCATGAAGGTTCTTTCTGTCTCCATTTTATCTTCACTACAACTCTGTGAGGTGTGTTGGGCAGAAAGGGAGTGATGGCTCAGTGATTTCATGACCAAGTAGGGACATGTTCCTGGTCCTAGACTAAAGCTCCATGGAGTGTACAAGATGGGGGCAATAGGTGGTTTGCAGATGCCACATGTGTCCCTCCAGCACAAATTTTGTAGCTTCTGCCCCTGAGTCTCCTCAGATTGCTCTGCTGAAATTCAGCTGCAAAACAATGAACTGTAGCTGGGTGATATTTTATTTTTTATTTACATTGTGAGTCAACTGTTGTAGGTAGATGAAACCTTCACTAAGTTTAACAAACACTTGTTTCACTTGGTTTGTTTGTTGTTTGTTTAAGAAGCCAAAAAACCTGGTTCAGAAAATGTCTGCCACGCTCAACTAGAGAGCTAGTTGGGACATGAACATGCTAAAGCTTTTAATGATTGAACCACTTCTGGCTCTTGATGGATGGTTTAAATTCCTAGCACATAGAAACCTAGTCTGTCAATGAGAAACCTAGATTGATCTTTCCTTCCCTGTCCTTATAATTTGGTATTTTTCCCCTGTGGATTTATTCAGACATGCAGTCATCAGTTAGGCTGAACTGGTATGGCCAAAGAAGTTTTACCATGTTCTGATAGTTAGATGAATCAAGGAGGACAGAACCCCTGAATTGCATTAATGTAGGTAACGCTTTTTCCAGCATTCTGATAAGATTTCCGTTTGCAGTTTGCACTGATCAACAGGTTTGTCACTCAGCTAAATGTAAACTCAAAGTATTGTGGATATCATGCCTCCTTACTGGAAGAGATGATCTTGGTACATACAAACTGAGATGATGATGTAGTAGACTACAAGGTAGAAGGTGGCTGATTTTTATATGTCATGATTTATTAGCTGCAAATTGGAAAAAGACTACACAAACTAGGTTGTATAATGGCTGGTGTGGGTCTTCCGGGCTGTGTGGCCGTGTTCTTGAAGTTTTGTTTCCTAACGTTTCGCCAGCACCTGTGACCGGCATCTTCAGAGTGCAGGAGCACAGACAGGAGCAGTTCTCTCTGTGCCCAGGGTGATGTGACCCTTCTGTGGGTATTTATAGAGATATATAGGTTGTATATTTGGCTTCATATATGCTTTCTCACCCACATACACAAATGATGCACAATATTTTTTTAGCCTATCTAGATCGCATGTTTAAGTCCAGCATTCCCCAACCTTATGTGATGGATTACAGTGCTATGCTGGCAGAGATTTCTGGGAGCTGTAGTTCTAACATATCTGGAGGGCACCAAGTGGGGGAAAGCTGGTCAAGCTTGATGTGCTTAAATCTTAAGGAAACAGTCCTAAATACAAGCACTTGATGACAATGAGTTTTCTGTTTTTCTGTGTACAAGATGTGAAGCCTCAGGGTTGCATGAAGCTCCCAAAAGATGTTGGTGTAGCCCCAGCATACTTCCAGAAGGTGCAAACAAATTCTTAATATGACAGAAAATTATTAAATAGCAGTTTTATTAAATCAACTTTTTTTTCCTAATTCTATCCACTTCTTTGTCCTGTTTCTTCCTACTGTTTGAAGACTGTCTTTCAGTATGCAATTCACATCTGCCTGAAAACAGTTATGTACCACTGTTCAAAGGAAACATATCTTGGATTTTTATATAAATCACCCAGAAGTTAAACGACAGTTGTTAATATCTTTGCTCACATTACTAGTATTGTCATGGTGTCTCAGCAGCATTTCATACTGTGTAAAACCTGAGTACATTTATTGATATCAACTCCCACAAAACTCTTCTACAGGTCACTCAAGTAGTCTAACATAATTTGATATATGAGATCTATCTTACAGTTCAGTGGAACAAGCTGTGAGGAGCATGACTGGGCTGCTGGATCTATTCTCTCTAAGAACCCCCCTTGCCTCACTTTACTATGGTAGATATGACGGGTACACCTTTATGCTAATCCCTTTTATAGACCATAAAATCTAGAAAGCTATGCTGTATAGAAGCTAGGAATATGCTTGCCATAGACAGTTTAGAGCTTAAGGAAAAGTTGATTTAGCAGGCATTAGACACCTATTGTAGCACTGGCAGAGGAACTGTAAAACCTATTGTCTGAAAATACACTAAGCCATTATGGTAAAAGATAAGTATTTCATTCTACATAACTACTTCGTTCCTGGATTATTCCTTGGTATTACTGTAGGTGAGAGATTACTACTGTCAATATTTTGATATGACATTTGTCTTCCAAAGACATCGACGCTGTGGAAGAACACTTCATTGCTTTCTCTCAATGGAAACTGAGCAGCAAATGCCTTTCTATGTAAGACCTAATTCCATTCTTTGTTTTCCTTTTTTGAGATCTGTCCTTCAGCTTTAATATAAAAATTGTACCTCAAAACCTCCCCAAAGAATTTATAATTTATATTAACTGGCATGAAATTACCCTTCTGTCATTTCGGGATATTGCACTGGATTTCTAGAGTTGTTTCTGTTAAATTTCCTGTTAAATTTGATGGAAACTAGATAGTGCTGCCTGATTTAATTCTAATTTTTATTCATTGAGGGGGTTTTTTTTAATCTGTAGCAGCCTACCAGAAATCTTTGGAAAAATGTTATCTTCACTGGTAAAGCAAAGATTTTAACTAAGTTTTCTTCCTGTTCAATGTATCCAATATTCCATACAAGTAGACCTCTATCTTACAGTATATGACACTTCTAATCCCTTTGTTCAAAGTAATACACTTGAGAACTCAACTTTCAGGCCTTACAGCAACTATGGGAAACCTCCAATCCACAGGCCTAATCCAGCCCATGGAAGTCCCTAATCTGATCAATGCGCAATGTATTTTAATTGTTAGGGAGTTTGGGAAAATAACAAAAAGGCTTAATTGACTGTCCCTTTAACTATTAAGGTGCTTCCAGACAGGCAGCTCCTGTCTATGAAAATCCATTGTGCAATCATTTTATCTTTCCTTCTTTAGAAATGTTATTTTGTGATAATAGTCAGAAGGAATAATGGAAAAGACAGTGAACAGAAGGCTGTGTGAATGAGGGAAGGAACTTCATAATAAAAGTCTTATCTGAAGGCACCTTGGCCTTTTTTTCTAATTTAACCAGGCAAATGGGATTAGGTATTAATTCTGAGGACAACTGCTAAGTACATAATATGTTAACATTCTCAGCATGTTTGGGAAGCCAGGGTGTTCTGTGCAAAATCCTCTTTGTGTACCCTTTCTCCTCAACAGAGTTCTCTCTCTTGAATATTATGATTAAACATGAAGTTATAATTCTAATTCCTTGTTAGGTTCCCTATCATCTGAGTAGCTGTTGGGTTTACAGACTGATGGTGATGTACAGTGAATGGCTGTCAAGTTACTGCAGATCATAATGCTTTGTTGTAATGACTAATTTAAAAAAAAAAAAACTACTTCTTTCACTGGTCACTAGGGATGGAAATTCTTTTCACCAGATCCAAGATTGGTATAAAATTGTGCAGTCCATAGGCATATATTCATGCATTGAAGGAATATGGAATATATCAAAAGTATGTGCCACAATGTGCCTCCCTAGATTTGGTTTTTCCACTTGTGCTGGTACCATTTAACCCAGCCTCCCATAATTGGTAACAAATCACTTAGCTCCCTTCAGCAGACTGAGGAACAGTCAGTCAAAACAGCTTTCTGAGGAAAGTCAAATGGTTAAACATTTAAATAATTTTCAAAACCTTGCAATAACAGCTCATTCTATATTTGCAGAGTGTTGTTTTTCTTCAAACTATTGCCCCCTTGATGTATTAAGCTCTAGATTTCCCACCTAGTGTGGCTAAATCTGGAATTGTGATCTAACGCATTTAGAGGGCATCAAGGTGAAGAAAAACACTGTAGACCATCTTTCATTGGAAATTTATATTCTACCTCTAATAAAGAGCATTTACTTGATGAAAAGAAGGTGAATGTACACTGAGACATGGGATTGAAGAGTGGTGGCAGATTCTGTAAAATACTCTGTGGTTGTTGAGCATATTATATTTAGATGCATATGGCTGAGAAAGGAATAACTCTTAATATTGTAAATGAATTCTTTGTCAATTCTTGTCTGAACAATTTCTGTAAAAATAGGAAGCACACCTGGTTAACACACTTGTATCCCAATGAGCCTTGGTTCTGTGGGGCTCAATGAGAAAGCAGCTAGAACATAGCTAAGCTAACATCCAGTGAAAATTTGGTCAGAGGTCATTTATACCATATTGCTAGCTTTCCCTTCAAAGAATTTCCAAAAATAACCAGCATCATGCATGTAACACCCCTGCCCCTATTTCTCGGATAGTAAATATATCCTAATTAATTTTCTTAATATAAAAGCCTGGTTTTGAGCTAGATTATCCAACTTCCAGTCCTGTTGAAGTTAATTCTTTTAAAGTCATGGTGTGTTTGTTAGGTAAACTCACACCAATATATTTCCTGCTTAATGGAATTAATATACTCTGAGTCTCCATTGGTGAAGGGTACGTTACCGGCTACTGAATATTTTAAAAGGCAGAGAATGGCACATGGACAGTTTATTCAGTCTGCTGAATAAACAACATACAATGTGCAGTTGGAAGGGAACATGAGAACAACCCTTTAAAATCCCCAGAGAGGATTTGAAACTCATCTGCAGTTCTAAAGCTATTCCCATATTTCAGCATAAAATGGTGAGTATTGTGAACAAACAAGATTTGTTATATTGAAAAAAGGGGAAAGTAATTAGCAAGACTTATACAAATGATGTGAACGTCTCAAATATCTCTTCATAGATCAAGGAAAAGGTGCTGTACATTTGTGAATAGCCTGCTTTTAAACTTTCAGACTTGTTTTACGTATTATTGGAAAAGTCATTTCGTCTGTCTGTTTTTTCCCTCTGTCCTGCTTGGAATATGCTTCTTCCCAGCTAGCTTTTCAGCAACTAATCTAGGAATAGTAGAGATGTTTCAGCGACTAATCTAGGAATAGATTAGTAAATTAGAAAGAGTATGAATAACTTTTAGTAACTTATTCTGATTCAAATCAGTTATGTTACACCATCCAGAATAGGATAAAGCACCAGCTGCTTGTCTAGGGAGGGACACTAGAGGTGTGCAGGATTAGCATTCGAAAGCAAAAAGTTGCTTTGAAGCATGTGGGCACTGACAAAACAACTGTTGGCAACTTCTTAAAGCAGCTGTTCGTTTCCTCAGGCTTGCACGATTGCCCTCCACAGCCACAGTGTGATCTCGAAATAAGATACTTTTGATTTCGGAAGTTATCAATAGGAGCTGAATGATCATCTCCACATTTTTACGACAAAGCAAGGCAACTCTAACACCACTACTAATGGGAATGTCATATTCTACAATATAACAGTAAAAACTGTTTTTTTAATTGTTTTTATATTAATGATTACAGTACTCATTAGCAAGTAAAGCATTTGTGCTTTATGCAGATACAAATCTGACAACAAGCCAGGTTTTACAACTTTGGCAGTGACTGTCAATAAGTTGCAGTTGACTACTGTTGCATTTTATTATTGTGGCTCCAATGCTACTATGCCTGCCTTCTTTTCAGTTTACCAAAAGTTAGTTTCTTTTAACTGCCATTGGTTTCAGCCTGTGAACATCAACAAACAGACATATATAGATAGTCTGCTTTTTTCTGATTTCTGCTCTTTTAAAAAAATGTCAAAATCCTCAAACAGTGATATTCTTTTCATGATCAAAGGATACTTGTTGGAGTGCAATATAATTACTTGCCTGTTTGAGCTTAAAGTCAGCCGCTGCAGAAAGTATAGCTAGGCAATTTTAAGTGGTGAATTCTAATCTGGAAACATTTCAGCCTGAATGGAGAACAGATTGTAGTTCTTTGCTTCTCCCTTTGCAACGGATCAGTGATTTGGAGAACTTAGTGACCAAAGAAATGGGCCCATACCTTTGAGCTGTTTGATGTTTGTTTGATATGTGAAAGTCCACCAGTGTTTTTCAGAAACTTTTATCTCCAGTATGTTTTTACCGCTTTTCATGATTTAGGTATTGATTATTTAGCTGAGTCATAGATGTCATTAAGCCTGTTGATTTCATGCTGTCATGTGCAATTTTCAGGTAATACTTTATGGGAGAACTCTGAAGAAGTGTTTGTAATACTAATAGCCCTGTATATCATCAGGTCAAGAATAATTTTATTAAAATCGTGTAGAGACTCAGTTCCCTGGACGTGCAAATCAATTCAAAAAGACTTCTAATCTGTAATAAACATGAAGCAAACTGCTAAGATCTTTATCTGTGATTCAAATACTACAAATGCTTTGCAAAATTTTTCTTAAATGTAAAACTGATATGTCCAAATGCAGACCTCTCATTTGGAGCAGCATTTGTAGAATTGCATTAAAACTGCAATAAACATCATAAAAAAATGACACTCCTGGCTTTCCTTGCTCTCCTCAATGTTTTTCTGAATTCATGTACATGAGTACTGTAATAAGTGTAACACTGAACATTGCCTATAAATTTCCACAAAGTTTACAGGAAAAAAGAGGACAGTCAGCTCTATCCATAGAGGATAGGACAATCTGATCCTCTTCTTCCAGCCCTTCTGCTTGTCTACAAGGAATTCTACATCTGCCTGCAGTTTCTTCTAGCCTATGGCCACCAAGATTGATTTACCTACTATACTAGCTAAAATTGCTTCCCATTCCTCCTCCTGATAAATAAGGTTTCTTATCTCAAGAAAATTGACTTTGTGAAGATTGCCCTGGTTATTCTCAGAACAAGAGATTAATGGAGCTAAATAGCATTGTGAATCCATTGTGATTTGTAAATGAGTTGTAGTAATTAGAACAGGATGTCTTAGTCCTACCATTTGAAATTCCCTAGGCAATTCAAGGTAAGGTTGTTCGATTAGGATAATCAGATTAGTAGTCTGTCAGTCAGCCTGGTAATCTATGGTCATATAAACATACACAAGTAGCAATAATATTAAGGATGGTATCGGGTTGTTCCACCACTCTCAGGAGTTTTGGAAGCGTCCCTTGAATTCCTATATGCTATAAAAAAAGTTCTATAAAAAAAGAAAAAAAATTGACCTGATGTAGCTATGCTATTAAATGGAGCATTATCCAAATCCAACAAAAACACTGTCTTTTTAATGAGTCTTGTTTCCATAAAGCTAGTGGCTCTAAATACAAAAGGAAAATGTTACTGATTATGTACACGTGCTAATTAAATACAGACCACACCAGCAGAAAATCCTTAGTATTCTTTGATGCTGAAGTTCTGTTTCCTCTGTTTAGACATGGTCATGACAAAGCAACAGAGACACGTTGAACGTGCATGTAGCCATTTTTAAGATAGATAGATAGATAGATAGATAGATAGATAGATAGATAGATAGATAGATAGATAGGACAATATATGCCCTTAATTCCTCTCTGTAAGAATAACTCTTTTTTTTATGTGATTTTTATTGAAACTTTTAAAAAAAGATAAAAACTAATACAAACTAATATAAAGTAAGGAAGAAAAAAAGAAAGGAGAAAGCAAAAAGTGCAAGAAAAGAAAAAAGTTGAAAAAAATAGAAAAGAAAGGAAAAAGATACAAAGAAGTGGCTTCCAATATTCTCCATAGCAGTTATATGTACAATTATATTTTAATCTCTCTCTATAAAGCTACATCATAATGCTCTTCTTTCTATAATCTATCCCGTCTAATCATCAAAGGTATAAATGACAAGTTTATTTTTTTCATTTTTACACAAAAAGTCCAGAAGGGGTTTCCAGGCACCAATAATGTTTTTTCTCTAATCAGAGAAGTTAATTTATCCATCTCAGCAAGATCTGTCAGCAAGATCCATTTCTGTGCATATAATAATCTCACCGCAGTAATCATATATTGAAATAATCTTCCATGGCTTTTTTCTGTTTATCTATTAGTCCTAAAAGGAAAAGTTCTGGCTTCAAATCTGGCTTAATCTTCAAAGATTTTTGAAGGATTTTGAAGAATAGCTCTCCTCTTCATGTGACCAAATAATATAACAGTGCAGTTTCCATAGGAAAGAGATATGACACATGATTTCATGCATCTGGAAAACCTAGTTGAGCCAAAACATTCAGCCAAATGCCCACAATGCTGTCTAGTCTAATGTTTTCCTTGCTCTATTGTGTAGGATTCTTGAATTACTATTTTGTTTTTTCATCTTTTGGGTAAGGGGTTTAAGGTGAAAAAAACCCTATATGTTTAAAATCATGTATCATACATGTGCAAAATGTATATTTATTTATCTGTTCCAGTAAGCATAGATCAGAAATCAAGGAATATCGATTCAATTTGAATGTATGCAAATGCATTGCAGATTCATTAAACTTGGACAGTTCTATCCGTAAGGAAGTAGTGGAATACCAAACATGTAACTACTTTATAATAAAAAGAACAGATGAACTAGACCCTATGAAAATTATAACAATATATAACTCATTAAATCAAGTAAGATTAAACAATATACAACATAAAAGACAGGCTTGTCACCAAGACCAGTCCGGAAATCTGGCATCTCTGATTCTCAGAATCAAAAAAGTTTTGAAAATAGATCTCACGGGTTCATTTTTGAAGACTCTGTACAAGGCTTGGTTCTCCTCAATTATCTTTTGATCCTTCTTAACCTCATTAGTTTCTACAGAACAAGTTAGTTCTATAGAGGGTAACCAATGGCATGGGTCCCAGTACAATGCACAATGTCTTTGAAGTTTAATATTTACCTTTTCTTAGATGTGACTGATCTTAAGTTCTTTTTTTCTAGAAGTCTTCATTCAAAAAAGCAAAAGAGATTGAGTTATTTAACTGCAAAATATAATGCCTATTATGTTAATGCATCTCTGTCTTTGTACGTGAGAGCTGTTCGTATTTATGATAAAAACATAAAGCTGAACATCGTTGTGCATTTTGTCATGTAGATGACAGCATTTGCAGTCATTACCATAATTTCACAGACCATTTAAACGATGCTGAAATACTTTAGATTTCAACTCACGTTTTCTTCTTCTTTTGCCTATTTTTTTTTTTTCATTTTTAAACTGGACTAATTTATTTAGCTTGAAAGACTCAGAGCAACATAGTTCTTCAAAGATGTGGAGGTTCCATAGCATTTCACTGTCATAGGTTTTTAGAATGGAGCTGGCTTCCACATGTGAAGCAATGCTTAGGCCCTTCCTCTCTCTTTCCCTGAAGCCCAGCAGTTGCTGTGAGCAGATTTCATAATACCAAAAACGTAATAGTTTCACATTTATTTCATGCTTTGACTCTTTTTTTTAATCTTCTCATTTAGAATGGGAATGGTGCACTTTAAAAAAAAAAAAAATCTTCTGTATCCATACAGCAACACTCTTTTTAAAGTTCTGAGAGGGCAGGCGGGTGAGTAGTCTTAGATTAGAAATTTAGTAGAAAATTGAATGGTTTGAGTGGAACACAGGTAGATTTTCATTGTTGTCAGTGTTGTTCAAAAACATTAAAAAGTTAACAGAAAGAAAGCTTTAAAGTTTGCCAGAAATTGAATCTCACAAGCATGGTGTGTGTGTGAAAAACCAGAATGATTTCCTAAGAGAGGGGTATTGTATAATATTTCACTGGCAATTAAACTAAAGGCAATTGTTTTTCCCATAATAATAAGTACAGAGTGAGTTGGATTCTTACTTAGGGACAAAATAGATCTATTGAAACTGATAGGAATTATGTTGGATTATATTTGGATCCAAGTCTTAATTCTACCAGATCCACATAGCCAAGCTCTTAGAACTACCTTCAGGATTTTTTTCTTTCCTTTGTCTCCATTCTAGACATTTTTCACTCAGGGGCTTCATTAGTTGTAACACAAATATCCAAATTAGTGAACATACAGTGGGGCAAAAAGTATTTAGTTAGCCACCAATTGTGCAAGTTCTCCCACTTAAAAAGATGAGAGAGGCCTGTAATTTTCATCATAGGTATACCCCAACTATGAGAGACAAAATGAGAAAAAAAATCCAGAAAATCACATTGTCTGATTTTTAAAGAATTTATTTGCAAATCATGGTGGAAAATAAGTATTTGGTCAATATCAAAAGTTCATCTCAATACTTTGTGATATATCCTTTGTTGGCAATGACAGAGGTCAAACGTTTTCTGTAAGTCTTCACAAGGTTTTCACACACTGTTGCTGGTATTTTGGCCCATTCCTCCATGCAGATCTCCTCTAGAGCAGTGATGTTTTGGGGCTGTCGCTGGGCAACACGGACTTTCAACTCCCTCCAAAGGTTTTCCATGGGGTTGAGATCTGGAGACTGGCTAGGCCATCCAGGACCTTGAAATGTTTCTTACGAAGCCACTCCTTCGTTGCCCGGGCAGTGTGTTTGGGATCATTGTCATGCTGAAAGACCCAGCCACATTTCATCTTCAATGCCTTGCTGATGGAAGGAGGTGTTCACTCAAAATCTCACGATACATGGCCCCATTCATTCTTTCCTTTACACAGATCAGTCGTCCTGGTCCCTTTGCAGAAAAACAGCCCCAAAGCATGATGTTTCTACCCCCATGCTTCACAGTAGGTATGGTGTTCTTTGGATGCAACTCAGCATTCTCTCTCCTCCAAACACAACAAGTTGAGTTTAGACCAAAACGTTCTACTTTGGTTTCATCTAACCATATGACATTCTCCCAATCCTCTTCTGGATCATCCAAATGCTCTCTAGCACACTTCAGATGGGTCCGGACATGTACTGGCTTAAGCAGGGGGACACATCTGGCACTGCAGGATTTGAGTCCCTGGCGGCGTAGTGTGTTACTGATGGTAGCCTTTGTTACTTTGGTCCCAGCTTTCTGCAGGTCATTCACTAGGTTCCCCCCATGTGGTTCTGGGATTTTTGCTCACCATTCTTGTGATCATTTTGACCCCACGGGGTGAGATCTTGCATGGAGCCCCAGATTGAGGGAGATTATCAGTGGTCTTGTGTGTCTTCCATTTTCTAATTATTGCTCCCACAGTTGATTTCTTCACACCAAGCTGCTTGCCTATTGCAGATTCAGTCTTCCCAGCCTGGTGCAGGTCTACAATTTTGTTTCTAGTGTCCTTTGACAGCTCTTTTGTCTTGGCCATAGTGGAGTTTGGAGTGTGACTGTTTGAGGTTGTGGACAGGTGTCTTTTATACTGATAACAAGGTCAAATAGGTGCCATTACTACAGGTAACGAGTGGAGGACAGAGGAGCCTCTTAAAGAAGTAGTTACAGGTCTGTGAGAGCCAGACATCTTGCTTGTTTGTAGGTGACCAAATACTTATTTTCCACCATGATTTGCAAATAAATTCTTTAAAAATCAGACAATGTGATTTTCTGGATTTTTTTCCCCATTTTGTCTCTCATAGTTGAGGTATACCTATGATGAAAATTACAGGCCTCTCTCATCTTTTTAAGTGGGAGAACTTGCACAATTGGTGGCTGACTAAATACTTTTTTGCCCCACTGTATGTATACAAATGATTTTTTTTTAATACGAAAGTAAAATTCTATAAAAAGACTATAAAAAAGTTTTGATTCTAACAAACTCCAAGACTCAGCTCTACTTTTGTACAGTACATTGTAACATAGGCACTTTTTTTTTAACAACTTCCCTTCCCTTTGTTTATAATAACAAACCAGACTCAAAAACAAGGGTTTTCTTAAATTAGAAGGATGTTGGTTTTTTGGCATCAAATAATAAACTGACACTAAAGGATAATTGAGACTTGTTCTACCCCATGGAAAGACACTTTTCTTTCATTGTTCTTTTATTTGTTTGATGTAAAATGGGTACTGTATCACTATTCATTCCCCACCAAGAGTTCTTTAGTTTTTTTTTTTTAATTCCTGCCATTATATTATAAAGTAGACAAAGACCACAAAAAAGAGTGTTTGGGGTGATGATACATATTTACTCTATCTGCATTAAGTAATTGGTTCATATCTCCTTGGCCCAAAGAACACAATGCAGTTCCCGAAGGAGAATATCCATTTCAGCGAGTAAACATATAAAAAGACAAGTATATTGTGTTACAGCTGGTAGAGAAAGTGAATCCACAATTAAAGCAAAGGGCTAGTTAAGATTTCCCCCTTGATTCTAGACTTCCAACTTTGTTGGATGCAGAATTTTCTTTTTCTTAGTTTAATATAAAAATTTAAATTTCCCTTCCCAATCTAGGGCTCTCCAGAGAGTTTTTGTCTCACAAAACACACTTCATGGCTTCACATGAAGATGGAAAAACCTAAACTTTTCTACAAGTCTTTTTTTTTTTTAATTAATATATATGCTTTCCATAGACATGATAGTTTTAAAAACTCCATTGGTACCAATGGATTTTTAAATTTTTGTTTAACTTCCCTTTTTCTTTGGTTCCAAAGAAAGAATTAAATTTGCAGTGATCCCACTCTTGTTCAGATGTATACTTTAGAGACTGTACATTTAGCATTAGTTTAATAAATCTTAAGAAAGAAAAGCTTTAAATTAGTGGCCTTCATCCTTAGTTCTTCTTGTTGTTCTTATTTATTATTTATTATTATTAGTTATCATTGTTATCAACATAAAACACCACAAGACAAAATTAGTCTCTTGAAAATCCTCGTGATTTCACTGGAAAAGTTTTCCTTTTCATGCCTAGTGAAATTATTGAACTCTAATAGAGTATTTGTTGGATTTGCATCACATTCTAAATTAATAAACAATTAGGAAGGGACAAGTAGGGACAAAGTAAAACAGAAACCGTATCATTCTCTCAATGTGTTTGCTTCATTTTGCAACAGGGAGGAAACAGAATTGGGTTTTTATTTTCTCAACAGAGTTGATCTAAGATACAAATAAAATGACTCACAAAAGGGCTTGGATACTTAGTATCTTTTTGAAAAGAAACCCTGCAAACATTGTCATCTTCATTAAAACAAACATTCTGCAGCCTGGAGAATGGCTACATAATCTCAGAGTAGCAGCTCTCTTCCTTCATCATGCGCAAAGCAGCAAGATATTTAGAGTCTTCAACTCATAAACTGCAGGAATGGGCATAATGCATAGGAAATATCTGTGGGTTTGCATCGTCAGACCTGTCCCCCAGGTTGTGTGAACTCCAGCTTCAGTATCCACAATTAACATGCCAGGAACTACAGGTCTATAGGATTGAGCTAGGAATATAGCCTCACAGCCAATAGCACCAGTAACAAGCCACAGTAACATCAAAACAATGCACGCATTATTGCATCATCATCCAGATGAGACAATTATGTGCGTCATGACATCTGACACAAGTGCTTAAGTTGCATTGTTTGTGCTGTAATGTCAGGGTGCACATATTTTCATTTGTCCCCCATGTCCCAGTGGATGCCCATGCCCACAGCCCTACTGTATGCCAACAACCTTCAAGTTTTGAAAGGAACTTACATTTTACCTTTGTGTTAGATTTTCTCTAAAGTGTTCTTTCCCTCTCAGGCTGGATTCAGGAGCCACCATTTATGTTTACCGTCTTCACTCCAAAATATTGTGAGAAACTGAAATGGTAGCTTCTGGATTCAACCAGCTGGAGCAACCATTATCAGGATACTGGAGAAGCCCACTAACATACAGGGCAGGATCATTAAAGGACATCTAGTTATACCTGGAGATGTTCAGTAGCTTTCAACACTGTTAACAAACAAAAGCAATGATCTTCTCCTCTAAGGCTTTGCAGTGTAAACAACAGAAATCCCAGTAGATAAAAGTAGAAGCAATGGGGAAAGGAGAGACAAAGAAGTCAAAGGAAACAATGCAGTATTGTACATTGCAGACATGGGGAGGAGGTACAGCTCTGTAAGTGAAGTCCACAGTTCAATTCCCATCCAATCCACTTAGGGCTGGAAAAATCCAGACTGGACCTTTTGTTAGATGTTGTTGACAATATTGTATCAGATGGATCAATTCTCTGCCTTGGTATAAAGCAGCTCCCAGTTGGCCAGCAGGATCACTCTAAGGGTTAAAATCTGCCTTTTTCCTGTGACTCACAGTGCCATCAGAGTAACAGATTAAAATGGTTTGATCCATGCAAACCGCTTTTGAAACAAAAAAGGCATTATAGTGAATTCTTCTAAGTGAGTGTTAGCTATTTATATTACTAAATATATTACTAAATATATTTATATTACTAAAACAAGACAGCAGCTTCCCATATGCAAGATATAGATAACAGATGTAGAATGGATGACCAGGTGGGAACCCTAGCAGGCTGGGGAATACTGGGAATTGAAGTCCACACATCTTCAAGTGGCCAAGGTTGAGAAACACTGGGTTAAAGTATTGGACTAGCACTTAGGAAATCAGGTTCACATTCCATTCAGACATGAAAACTATTGGATGACTTTGGAAAGCTTAAAGAGGGAAAATGTTCTATCAAGGAGAAGAGGGTGAACATTTGAACAAGCGGTTTGTCTATTTAAAAAGGCACAATTGTGTTTTTTTACACTCTAAAAATCCAGTAGGTAAAGCACCATCCCTTTTATTATTCATAATGCATGAAATGTGACACCTATTTCATTGGAAGGAATAAAAAGTTGAGGCTCAAATTTACAATACTGATATAATACATTAAATAATGAAAATTAATTAGGTTACTTTAATGATAATTTAATTATTGTATGCATTGTTTGAAATGTTCTTGCTTCCTCTCTACCCCCCCCCCATATTTCTGCTTCTTTTATACATATTTGCCACCTTGAGCATGTTTTTGGGTAGGAGGATACCCTACCCAATACAAATCAAAATCATTATCATCCAGCATGCATCCATAATGGAGGAAGTTTTACAGCATGACTCCGTGGCATCCAGCGAATGATTCCTATGCAACCCAGGACCATTTGCTATTCCTCCAATATAAGAAAGACTGTCATGTAATAATACAGCGATATCCAGACATTTCTTTTTGTGTCTGTGACTTGTACCGGTGCTACATTGATCATAAACCTGAGCCATATTGGAAGCAAAATCCTGGGTATTTTTTGAAGTATGTTTCCTGAGGTCTTTATATCAGGAGTTTCAAATCCCATTTTCATTCATGTGCTGCCAAGCATTCTTGCTCATGGAGTGGGCACTGCATTCTTATGCACAACATTCTAGAATCTTTAAAGCTCAGCTTTTATTTTCCTAATAAAAGAAGTTAACTTTAAGGGGTGACTGATGTGCCCTGAAGAGAAGAACAAATTGGAAGAAAAGCAAACTGGAAATATTTTGAGTTTGAACTGGCCATTATCTTTTATGATCAAGGGTTTTTGTTTCTTTAACCAAACTGCTTATTTAGTAGGCTTGTACAGATCATTCAGTGAGGAATTTTGTGCACCCTTCTGAATTCAGTCCTCAAAGCTTTGAAGTCGTTGTTCAAAGGCTCAGCCTGGCTGCTTTGAGGCTCCCCCAAATTTTCTGTCCACATGGGCCTTCTATGCATGCTTTGTGGAGAAGATTGATAGGGATGATTTGCTGAAAATCAAAGTGTCTTGCTGAATAATCTGCACAAGCATATTAATTATTTTATTTAAAATACTAACATCATATCTCATAAGTGCTAGAAGCAGAAATAGCCTTTATTAAAATTGGAACTTTAAAATAATATGTGGTCGATTCCAGTCCTCTACCAAGCTACTAAATATGTGGATCATAAAATAAGACATGCTTTATCATTCTGTTATTTTCAAATATCAACATGGGCTAAATAAAGATTATGACAGAATAAGAAGTTGCTCTGGGACTTGCTCATAAAAAGTTAGCTAGATCAAATTTGGTGGGATAGATATGTATAATCTGTGTGAATTGGCCTGGATGCTCAAATGCAGCTTTTTCAAATCTGACAAGTCAAAGTGACTGAGAATTGTGAGACTTGCAATTCCAACATATTGGGGGAATAGTGAAGTAGGGAAGGAAGATATCACACTTTTAAGTAGGATTTTTTGGTGTATAATTTACTACATGATTATGTGCTTCAGATCAGGCTATAAACTCAGAAAGTTTGCACTGTGTATGGTGACTCTGTTTTGTTGTTGTCATTACACAGCATTGAATCATTTCTTATACTGTACCAGATCTAAAGAATTTCTGCCTGAAATAGGATTAAGGCTGGCTAGAAAGAATATAGCATTCCCCAACAAGTGCATCTTGAGAGGAGGATCTTAACATGAGCTTAAAGTATTTTTGTGCTCCAATAAAGTAATAAATAGCAGATCTGATTTAGATGATGTTTTCTTCAATTAAATGCCACATAAATGTCCTTTAATGAGAACAACATCTGGCTGATGTAAGACCATTTGGAAAAACTAAGCTTTTAGCTTGAATCTAAACCATTCAATCACAGCACTCTTCTTTTATGTTTATTCTCAATACCCATTTCTTTAATGAAAGGTCAGAGAGTACTTAACCCCAGGATGAGAGATTGGAAGCAATCATAGAAACATAGAAAGCTGCTTTATGTTTAGTCAGACTATTGGTCCATCTAGCACAGTATTATCTGTACACTGACTGGCAACAGCTCTCCAGATAAAGGCTGTGTGGTAGATTATAATTACATGCAGAAGGTCACAGGTTGAGTCTTTCACATCTCCTGTTAAAAGAGATCCTAAGTGGCAATTGAGGTAGAAGAATTCTCTTTCCCAGAAATCTCAGAGGGCTGTTCCCATAGGCATGCCCTCCAGTTATTTTGGCTTCCATAATCTTTAGTCATTAGCCATGTTAGCTGGAGATTGCCGCAGTTAATCAAAGGTTCTGGAGGACACCAGGTTTGCTTACCGCATACTAGAAGGGTAAATAGCTTGGCCAAGTGAAAAATAATTTTCCTTGTTCTCCCAAATTGGTCAGTCACCTCTGCTGAACTGAGATAATTACGCAGTTTTCCCTTTCACACTACCATACAGTTTGCCTGAGGAATTTGGATACTAAATATATCATTCCTGCCATGTTGGGCAACTGATGTCAGTGTGTAAAAGAAGAAGAATCTGAAGTGTTCTTCACATCATAGGTCACTAGATGCAAGGTAGGAATGCTTTTGCTGGTTAGTAGTTTGCATCAATGGGAGTAGAATAGTACGCTGTTGGTTTTTCCTTCTTAGCAAAAGTACCAAAGTTTTTGAAAAACATGATTCAACCTTTCCTAAACTAGTTTGTCCAGATATTTTGGGACTACTGCTTCCCAGAGTGTTTAGAATACTTAAATAAAATATTATTCAAGTTGTAGATCAGCTTTCTCCAAATTGGTGCCTTCCAGATGGGCACTCCCTATCCTACCCATATGCAAGTTCCTGTTACAAGATGCAAGGTTGGGCCTGTACCTTTTACAGAAATTGCCAGGTTGAACCTGTACCTTTTACAGAAATTTCAGTTTCCTGTTGAAAATATTTTCTTGAATCAGAATTCTGGTGAAATGCTCATTGCTCTTTTCTTTCTTCTGCCATAATGATAGAAGAAAGAAAAGAGCAATGAGCATTTCACCAGAATTCTGATTCAGGAAATGATCTCCAACAGGAGCTATCTGAGAACCTTAGGAAACCTCTCCCCCATCCCTCCACTCCAACATAGCCAGGTAATTTGGGATATGATGTTGCATAAAGAAGGAAGAAGAAGCAGGCAAATACTGAGATTTATTTTCCCGCAGGTCACATCTCTCTGCCCAAGTTATGTGAGAACTGTCCCTGCATTAACAGTTTCATCATCATCAAGAATAGGAAAACGATGCAGAAATTCAGTGTAAGACAAAAGAGAGCATGGAAGCATGTGACATGTATGCTTTCTGTTCTGTTTGCAGCATAATTGCCATGGGAGTCTAAAATATTTATGACCCGCAGCTCCAGGATTTTGTGGCCCCTGAAAGTTGTCTCGAAATGGTAATGTCTAAAATGGCAGAAGAGCAGAATGCAAGAAGAATCATATAAACCATGTTTAAGTAATTACATTTTAATTATGCTATACTGATATAAGGAAATTATCACTATAGTGTAATTAAAATGTAATTACTTAAACATAGTAATTACAAAAATTACTAAAACTATATTTTAGTTTTCAACCTGGTTCTTCCTGTTTTTTAGAATGCAGCCCCAGTGTGCCATCAAAAGCTAGACATGGCCCACAGCATGAAAAATATATGCACCCATGGCCTAAAATAATGGGAAATTGCTGCTTCTCAATGGCATTGATTGCTACTTTTAGTCTGTGATTAAAAGCTATGCCGTTAACCCTGACACATTTCACACATAGAACCTACTCTTTCTGTATCTTTGGACAATTGGTTTCTGTTGAATCACTGGCAAATTATGTCTAAAACCAAATTTATATTATTATGTCAAATTAGCTTTCCCAGGCCTGTTGCTGAGCCACCAAGAGAGTTATTTATATAAAAAAAACTTTGTTGTACATTTTGTCCTGCTTCAAAGTCTGAGAAGAATAATATTTACCATTTAATTAACCTTCTGTGGTTTGGTGGGCATGGATGACAAATCAATAATGAATGTCATTATAGTCACATTGTCTACTGCAGTTCTGTTTTGGAGGAGGGAGGAGATAATTAGTCTTAATTTCTGCAAGAACAATTTCAGTGTAGGCAGGTGATTAGTTAACTGAGCTTGGCAGTCCCGCTGAAAGTAGGGATAAGGTTCACTGCAAGTCTGTGAGCAGGAGAGACTTGGGGTGGGGACTCAGATGTGCACTTCATTCTCAATGTTATAGGAAGTTAAAAATCCCAAAATTAAATTTTAGCTCTTATAAATCAAGTTATCAACAGTATATTTCATTCCCACTTCAAAAATTAATTGTATGATTTCCAGTTTCTTTTGTTGTTACAAGAGACCTTAAGAATTCCTTTTGGGAGCTTATGGGCTAAGATAGAGAATCAACGTGAAGTGTGACACAGTATGAACAACAGTTTCTAGAAATCCATTCCTTGCTGAACTACAGGTCTTTTTAAGAAGAAAATGGCAAGGTCATCAGTACTGTCAACATAGATGCCACTGCAACAAGAATAGCAATAAAACTGGAGTTTGATAATGTCTGCTTTTCTTGATGCAAACCTTTTAGGAAAGATGTGTACAGAAACAAGAGTGTATATTAGGGGTGACAGTATTAAAAACAACTGTTGGAGAAGGTTACATACAAAACTGGACTTTTTTGTATTTTTATTGAACAGTAAAGAAAATACTTAAACAAGCAAAAAGAAGTCAAGAGGGATGAAAGTATAATACGAATGAACAAACAAGAGATTTGGAAATGTCATGGAGGTTATAATTTTCTAGTCTACCATAATTAGTTACAAGTAATTGAATGTATTATATCACTTTAATAGACTAAAAACACTATTAAACTCTAAGCCAAGACTAAATATATTTTTGTAATAACTTTATTAAATTTTTAAAAAGATAAAATAAATTTTAAAAAGGTAAAAACTAACAGAAACTAATAATCAAGAAAGAGAAGAATAAAGAGAAAGAACGAAAGCAAAGTGCAGAAAAGTAAAGAAAAAGAAAAAAAACAAATACAAAAAAAGAATGACCTCCGACTTCTTTTATAGCAGATATAAGTAAGACACACATTAAGCTCTTACTCTAAGATTTCAACTTCAAATCCATTTTTTCTATAATCTATTAATTGTACTAATCTTCAAATCCATATATCATAATTTTATTTTTTTCTGTTTTCTGCAAAAAGTCCAAATACTTTCAGTATTTTCCCTTGTTTCTGCAGTTGTTTTAGTACTATACTACTTATCTGAAGATACAAAACAATCTAATCACAGTTACTGTAAAGAGCTGCAAATCAAACACTACTGTAAGTCTGAACTGGGACCTCTGCAAATGGAGCAAAGAAATTCGATTCTACAGCACTAAACACATTAAAAACAGAAAACAAAAGAGAAACGCATACAGAGGTGCATTTCAAATCAAATGTGAGAGGAGGGAAAAGGAAAGGACTTAGCAGACGTTCAAAGACAACTATGTTAAATCTGTTATTAGGAAGGCCAACAGTTCTTCAGCTGTTTTTTCCAAAGAATATGTTCTCACTCCCGTACATTCATGGCTATGATCAGTTCCAATTGCTACCTCGTACTCTATAAATATTTTGTAATCCAGTATAAACAATAGACCCTGGTTGCCGCAGACAAACTCTGCATGTTCTTGGAAAACATAATGGGACACCAGAGAAGCTCAGAAAGTACAGTAATGCCTCATTCAACTTAAACATAATTTATTTGTGAAAAGTCTACCTGCACATTGTGACAGTTAGCTGGAACTGGGGGAGTGGAAGGGGTTAGCCAAGCAGTAGCACTGAGTTAGCAGGGAGGGAGCTGTATAGAAGTTTCATTATAGCCTCTAGTTTATAGGTGCAACCCTGAATCTTCAGGTCTGGATGCAGCCTTTTGGTTCTTCAAAGCTCTTCCAAAAGTTGCCAACAATTGTAATATTTAAATCAATAGAAGGGGAATGGTGGTTGTTCATCCCTCATCATTGATGAAGACTTCAAGACCATTTTTTGTTGTTTTATCACGTTCAGACTAGATGTGGTGTGTCCGAAGATGACTGACCAGGCTAATTCGGACACAGAATGTTCTCATACATGTTGAAGGGGGATGGTTACATGGGGAGTAAATGCAGTAACTGTATTTAATTACCTTAATTTGAATTAAATTTCAGTTTAATTAAATCAGATGACCTTCCTGCCTTGGTCCCACTCGGTTTTGGAGTGCAGTCCCCAGCATGCCATCCAAAGGTTGAGTATAGCTCACAAGCCTCCACAGTCTGTGCACTAGTTAGGTGCTTGAGTTTGAGGCAAGTGTGCAAGTGACCATTGCAGACTTTACTGGAACAAAATAGGATTTGAAATAGGGAAGCCTCAAATACATATTTCTCTGTGAGTGACCTAGACTAGGCAAGATTGATGCCCTCTAACCTTGCCAGTAGTCTTACTGGCCTCCTTTTTTGCCCCACAACAAATGAGAAGCCCCCTCTTGTGCCCTCTTCCCCATTGCTAGGCTGAGTGTTCTACTACCTCCGTGGCTAGTTTCCCCCGGTGTTCCTCCCCCCAGCTCCTGCCTGCTTTGAGGCCAAGTGTTTGAATTGGCAGCAGGCCCAAGCAAGAGTAAACAAGCCTGGGGGAAGGAGGCTGGGTACCTTCAGAGTTTCAGCACAGCTGGAACTACAGCAGAGCTCATGCTGCCACCCCACCATTAGCCATAGGCAAGCAGGCAGCCCCTTTTCCCATATCAAGTAAGTGTGGAAGCCAATGAGATTAACATGCCAAGGCCCTTCAGAACTTGGAGCCAGGTCTGCCTGATTATATGCCACTAGACAAAGCAAATATGTGGACTAATATAAATGAGATGCTGATATATAATTGTATAAATAGCATATTGGTCTAGAATTGAATCAGAAAGTGTATAGGGTTCTCCGATTGACTTTAATTTCTTTCACCCAGCCTGCGTTAACATCTTGTGACGTCTGAAAGCTCCTATTTAAAAAATAAATAAATAAGCAAGATTGGCCCTACCGTGGGTTTGGAGTAGTTGCTGAATGTGCCTGGACTGTATTAAAATTCCAATTATTTGAAATTGCCTGAACATTAACAATAAGCGTTAACGGGAATTGCATATTATGGTTACATGCCATGTATTCTGAATTCTGCCTTTTGGGGAAAAAAATGTTATTGTTAATTTATTTGCAGCTCCAGAAATTGAAGCGATCGCTTTCTTTCAAGACCAAAAGTTTGCGGAGTAAAAGCGCAGACAACTTTTTTCAACGGACAAATAGTGACATGAAGTTGCAAGTAGATTTGCTATCGGAAATCAGCTCTAGAACAGGGCAGCTCCCTAATTCTGAAAGTCAACACTCTACTCCAACCAAAACCCATCTCCAACCAGAAGACAACAAGACTCACATTTTCCAGGAACACATCTTCAAAAAGCCCACTTTCTGTGATATCTGCAACCATATGATTGTTGGTAAGAAAGATTTGACATTTCTGTGAGCACTTTTTATTTCTGTTATTACAAAGTGGCCTTTCTAGAGGGTGTGATCAAAGGCACTTAGATGGATTTCTTGCATTTGCTTAATATATATTCAAACTATCTGCAAAATTTGCTATCATCTCTTTATGTTGTTGTGCATAAAAAGTGATCCTCTGAGAATCACTGCGTTTACCAGAACTAAACATTTCTACTTATAACTGCTATATTTAGACATTCTAAGAGCCAAGTTTCTAGAACCTAGGGTTAGTTTCCCAGGTTTCTGTATGTAAGAAGCAAAGGAGGTATAGTGGTAATGATGGAAACATGCTTAAATAGTAGCCAGCAGGAAGCTAGGAGAGAGATACCGTAATGCAGGTAGTCAAGCTGTAATTAACACTAATTGTAAGAAATGCTTCCTTCAGTAGATGTGTTTGGAAGACTTCTCAGTGGTACTATTCATGTAAGCCTCAGGGCCGTAGAAATTGCAAACTTTACTCTCCATGGGTGGGGCAGGAAGCCTGGTTCCAGAAAAAACTCTTTATTGTGGTGATCAAAACCTCTGCTGCATCTTTTCTGTGCCAATGGCAAAGTGGATACTGGCTGCACATATGTGTCAGTCTATTTATGTCCTGTATCTTCCAGCCGTAGACTCATATTGCCTGATTAAGTGGTTTTACACAAGGAACAGCCTGGAGTCACTAAAGAATTGGGAGGGCCAGGGGAAATATTGAAGGATGTATGATAGTTTCCTGCATGTTTACAAAAGGAGTGGCAGCTTATAGCTCTTTTGCCACATACAGCCCGTGGCCTAGTTTCATGCACTACTTGTTTTCAGAAAGTCTATCAGAAGAAAACAGCAGTGTTCACACAACATACTAGTGCATTATTACTAACATAACCCATTATCTGAGTTTGCACAATGTGTTGAATCATAAGTAACTGCATGGTCTGGGTTCACACAACACATTAAGCCACAAAAAACTAAGCAAGCTTATCATTCCAAACTTAGCATGTTGCATGAATGCAGTTGCTAAGTGTGTAATTTACCCTAGTTAAGAGTATCTCTATAATAATACTCCACCAAGGAGTGAAATAATTCCTTTTGTAGTGCTTAATGGAATAGATGCTGAGTAACTCAGACTGTTATTTCTCCCTTTTTCCCAGAATTGGAATAGGTGAATTTAAAATAAACATGCCTTCATTATGAAGTGGAAACTCAAAACTCCTTCCAAACTACAGAACCTTTGTAATTTTTAGAATTTCTCTCCTTCCTGACCTTCTTTTCCAGTTTGTTAGAAAGCAAAAATCTAGCTTTCATTTTATTTATTTATAAGCTATTAATATATAGCATGAATGGAATGTAAAGTGGGTAAAAGAAGTATTCTGATTATCAGTTCCAACAATCAAGTCTCAGGTTTTTTTCTGGTTTGACTGTCATATTTTTCCATTCAACCTTGAAATAACATGTTAATTTACATTAAAAATGAGGCAGGCAGGCAGGCAGGAGGTGTGATTCTATGAGAACATACTAATTAAGGACAACACTACCAATAGCAAGACTCTGTTCTTCTTTCTCCACTGTATTACACACATACCCTTACCAAAACCACATACCAACTTTCTAGTGCTTTAAACTGGGATAAATAAATTAATTAATCCTGCTATTCTTGAACTCCGTTTCCTGTAGTGACTTAGATGGAAAACATCTTAATTTTCCACACATTCTTTGCATGCCAGGTCTTTCATCTGTGTCAGATGCAAGGATCCATAAAAGTATGAACTCAGATGAATTAGTAAGTTCAGCATGAGCATAAACATATTCAAAAGCGGTTAAATGAATGGAATGAATAGAAAATAAAAGAGAGAGATTGCTTTGTAAATGAATAGTCTCTTGACCCTACTTCAACTAGCCATTTTATTCTTTGCATAAGTTACATTTTGGGCTTAATTTTAAGAAATACAGTTAGCCTTTATTTCCCAAACTACAACATGGAAAGCAACGCCAGATATGCAACTATGTGTCGTACTGCAACAGCCCTTAAATGTTGGGAACTCAAATCTTCCTTCAGCTCTTATTTTACTTTCTGTCTCTGATTGCTGGCTGGGGAATTCTGGAAATCCACACATCTTAAAGTTGCCAAGGTTGAGAAACACTGATTTAGATATTAGCATTAGGATTCTGTTAAGTCAGAAAACGAAAGGATTCCTGTGTGGAAATTTCAACAGAAAGTGCTTTGCTCATCAGTGCCTGACATACTACAAACTTTTCATTTCCTCTTCTATGTAGCAATTCAAGCTACAGGGCCAATGTCCTATTTTAAAATTTAGCTACTCTGTTTCCTAAAATTTTGCACACAGAGAAACACTACTAAATGTAATGCAGCAGTTCTCCTAAGCTCCCTTTTTTCAAATCAAGTTTGAATATTGGAATTCTCTGAATGTGTTTTTTTCCATAGATAGCAACAAGGCGGGCTTAGTTTGACCTCTATAGAAAACTGAATTCTGGGCTAGACGGGCCTTTGGTCTGCTTCATCATCACTCTGTACTCCTTGAAACATTTGCTAGAGGCTAAGGAGAGGGCTGCACCATGTGATCTTGGGTGCTTGCTGTTTAAAAAATCCTAGAAGATACCATGGATGCCCAGTGCAATTCATACCAACAAGGACTTGAAGTAGAAGTTCAAGAAACAAGGGCATGTTTCATACATCACATAATGCAATTATATGGTTTCTTAGGATTTGGCTTTGTGTGCTGTGTGATGCCAGTTGTTGTAGTTTGTAAACTATGGTTTATAGCTTAACATGTTTTGTGAATCCAGTTAGTGGGGATTTATTCCACAGATCACAGGTAAGCAAACCATGGCTTAGAATAAAATGTGAACCCATTCATTATGTCTTCTTGCCAAGCTGAGAAGATTCCATCTGCTTCATTAGCTGTCTGCTTCTATCCTGCCCCCCCTAAGATGACCTGTATCCCTGCCTCTCAGTTTGATCACCTTGAGCTTAAGGAGAATCTCTTTTTCCATTATTCATAAGTTTTTAAGAATGTGAACTGCAGTACACTAGCCCAGCTCTCATTGCTGGCTAGTAGGAAGCCAGGTATAGCCTACTGGTCTTATATTTTTATTAATAAGGTATTTGCTACTTTAGTATCACGTTAATTGTGCCCAGTATCTCTTTTTTCAATGCCTTTTCATTTGTGAGCGTGGGTTTGTATGTACTCTCACATGCACATGAAATCCTGACCATATGTCTTCCCTCCTTTAGTATGTAAACAATAGTAAAGTATTTGCATACAAATTAAAGTAGGGCTTTTGCTGTAGGCAGGCTGCAAAGTTGTCTATCATTGAAAGTGTTACTTAGCCATGCCAAACCTGAAGTAGAATAGAATGTATTGACTGTGGGAAAGTATTTGCTTTTATTATTAATAGTATTACTATTACTATTATTTTTAAGAACACAGTCCTGAGAAGGACTCTCACTATTCATGTTTCCTTTAAAAACAATTGTTCCAAATCTATGTCCCTAGGAAATAAGTTCTAATTTTATTCTTGTTTCTAGTATGTCTGCATGCAGTAATACATTCAGCTATTTCCACCAGGGATTTTAAAAATATATTTATCAAAACCTCAGAGATACATCTGGATGGTAGCTAATAAAAATAGAATCGGGGAAAAAAGTCTTGCTCAATTTTTTTTAAGCAATCTTATATCTGCTTTCAGGCTGCTCACATTTTCACTTTTGCAACTTGACTCAGGATTAAGGGAACGCTTGGTAGGATACTGTCTCTGGGCTCCCTGTGGCAGTAGTTGGAGTTGGAGAACATCTACTCCAACCCCCTGCAGGGATCCATTGTTAAATCATCATCATTCCATACAGAAGGTCATCCAGCCTCTGTTTAAACACCTCTGTCAAAGAAGAATCCACCATCTCCTGAGCTCTTACAATTATGAAATGTTTTCTGTGTTGAACTAAAATCTGATTCCTTGTAGCTTAAAATTCTTTCTTGTCCAGACTTCTGGAACAACTCTGAACTATGCCCAGTCTTCTACAAGCCAGTCCTTCCAATACTTGAAGACAGCTATCATGCCTACCTGCTGTCTCTTTTCCAGAGTAAACATACTCAACATCACTTTGATTTTTTCAAATTGCAGTGCCCAAGGTTTTCTGTAGTATTTAGGGTTTAAAATAGATGCTGGTCAACATTTTTTTAACAGTGCGGTGGAGCAGAAGTCTTGACAGGCATCAAAATTGTTGGTGGGCCCCAATAAACATTACCTTGGAGAGTGATCTCCAGTTTCTGGCCAAGAATGCTGGTGATGATACTAGGACTGTTACAGTTTGTAAGTGTAGTATGTGGTGTCCATGTTGATTCACCTATGATGGTTTAGAATTTGAAGTTAGTTTAGTTAGGAAGATCTTAGTGGCTCTCTGTAAGAATCCATGTCTACCTCTCACCCCTTCTTTCCTCTGCTTTCCTGCTACCATAAATTCATCTTTCAAAGATGTTGGCCACAAAAAAATTGTAAGCTGTTTAATGTGCTATAAGCCTTTTATTGTTGCTATTACAGATTAATAGCTACTCTTTTACCATCTCTTAATCTGCATCTTAGCTAATTGTCAAGACCATAGTCTTTCCATAACAACTTACAGAATTAAAACAGTAAAACAATTTTAATATCATTTTAAGTATCAAAACTTAATCAAAATTCATTTCAATTCAATTCAATTTTAAAATACCTACCAGAGCAGACAGCACTTCAATTAAAACCCTGTTTTAAAATGTTCATCAGCATCTAATGCCAGTTCCACTAAAAGACAATTTTAAAATAACCATCATCAGCAGATACCATTAAAACTTTCAATTAAAGACCAGGGAGAAGATACTGCTTTTCCTTCTAAGTACTTCGATTTCTTCTTCTGACAATAGTTGCAACCTTTCATATTGTTGCAAGCTTCTTATCAAAAGAGTCCAGGTTCACACTTTAAACTAACTCCTTTCTTTTTTTATTGAAAGCATGTGAGATTTATTGATTTTTGCCACACAACCACCAGGAGCTATTTCTATAAACATTGCCTTAGTGATACAATAGATCTTCATTCCTTATAAACTATTGCTGCTTGCCATAGACTCGCTGTCACAGCCATGTTGATAGTTTAGAATGCCTCCTACAACACTAGATTAACAAAAGGGCCTCATACAGAATCTTAGCTACAGAGCAATCTGTATGAAACCATTGTCAGATCATGCTATTCATTGCTCTCTGAGAACTCCTGAAGATTCACCTTCAGCTGTGATTCCCATTGTAATGAACGTAAAACTCCACTTGCTCTTTCAGCTCAGAAAACCTCTATTAATAGCCTCAAAACACTGCAAATCCGTGTGCAATGTTCTTCTAAGCCAGGGAAAGTCATGATGTCTTCTGAGCAGCAGTTGGGTTGGCCTGGGCAATCTTGGGCTGAGACAATATTGCCTGGGTAGCTTTACCCCAGTTATTTCTTTCCAGTCTCCAAATTTCTGGAATCACAAGCAAAGGAAGATTACTGGATTCTCCCTCTAGGCCTGGCCCTATTGAACTGGCAGTCAGTCCCATGCAAATCAAAGAGAAAAACTTCAAAGGCCCAGTTGCACACAAGGTGGAGCACTTTCAGATTCCAGTTCCAACAGGAAGAAGATGCATCCTGGTGCACCCAGAGGTCCTTGATTCCCATCAGCATCCCTTTCCTCATTGACTTGCCCATTGACTTGCCTGTTTCTGTTCACAACTTTCTGGCCAGCTTTATCAGGACACGGAGTCTTGTACATGGGCATGCAGTGGCTGCTGCACAGCTGTGCATGTGCACAGCTTAGAGGGAGCATTGCCTGTGTGGAATAATTGCTCTCAGATGGAGCTCAAGGACTTTGATGGCACAAGGAGGCCATATTTACTCTTATACTACCGCTACTGTTACTACTTTATTATTATTGTTATCCTGAGAGAAAAAGTAGCCACTAATGTAGTTTTAATGTGCTGCACATAATAAATTATGGAAATGTACTGCCGTGAAATGTTGTGTAAGCTTAGTTAGCTTATAAAATGGCCCTGGGTTTCCTTCCACTTCAAAAGTATATGCTGAAAAAGATCAGCGAGAGAATACTATCACTTCCATGTCCTTGTTATGGATTTCCACAAGTTCCTGGGAAACAGGTTGCTGACTTAGTTAGACCTTTGATCTGATCTAACTGGAATCTTTAATTGAGATCTGATTTAACTGGGAACTGCCCAAGAGTTCATCCAGTACTAATACAGTAGTTTTCAGGATTCCCCATGGACAAGGGTTGCACAGGGAAGGTGTAGTTTGCACAGTGTTCTAGTATGAAAAATGGCATCATCAACATCATCGTCATGGTCATCTCCATCTCATCTAGGCCAAGCTATTTAGAACCCTCAGTCCAGTTACAGAATAAATTGCACTAATAAGGTTCATGTGGCTTTTTACAAATGCCACTAGCAAATCAAATTGCAGCCATAAAGGATGGAAACAGTACTCTGGCATAACAGCTGCAAGGAAAATAATCTCTAAATTCACAGTAGTTGGTCTTACGTAGCACATTTCAAGGGTGCTAAGCTAGCCATAGCCCAGACATGTCAGCAGTTCATGAATTAGCCCCATGTGATAAGCCAGCTCCCTCTCTATGCATTCATGTCATGATGAATGAAGTGTGGTATAACTAAAAAAATTATATCCATCGTATGGCACAGATAATACTAAAATGCCCATCTGATAGTAGCAGGCATTGCAATGCTAGAATTGTACTTAATGATTATGAGTTGTATACCAGGTTTCCCTGTTGCTGCTGTTGTTATCATTGGACACATAGTCAACCAGATGTTTAGACTAGATTTGGCATTTTTACCCACCTATCGAGTCCTTCCCAAGGACCTGAGATAGGCAGACGTTGTTGTTTGATGGTGCTAAAGGTACTATTGCAGGATGTAAGCTGTTCCAAGTAAAGCTGCCAAACTGCAATTGACTGATGGTGATTTTGTCAATGGAGATGGTCTTCAAGTGGTACTCCAGATGTTTTGAAATTGCACCCAAGGTGCCTGTTGCTATTGGTACTATCTTTGCTTTCTTTTGCCACAGTAGTTCTATTTCTATTTGCGGGTCTTTGTACTTTATGAGTTTCTCCAGTTCTTTCTCTTCTGTTCTCCTGTCTCTGGGTATTGCAGTGTCCACTATCCAGACTTTTTTGTCTGCCTTATCAATAATTGTTAAGTCTGGGGTATTATGTGGCAGGTGCTTGTCTGTTTGAATTCTAAATTCCCAGAGCATTTTAGCTTCTTCATTTTCTATTCCTTTGTCTCTTTTGTGGTCCCACCAGTTCTTGCTTGCAGGCAAATGGTATTTTTTGCAGATATTCCAATGCACCGTTGTTGCTACTTTGTCATGCCGTAGTTTGTAATCAGTCTGTGCAATCTTCTTGCAGCAACTAACCAGGTGATCCACTGTTTCTTCAGCTTCTTTGCAAAGGCGGCATTTGCTGTCTGTTGCTGTCCTCTCAATTCTGGCTTTGTATGCATTTGTTCTTAAACTTGGTCTTGTGCAGCCAAAATTAGCCCCTCTGTCTCTTTCATCAACTTTCCTGCTTTTAGCCATTGCCAGGTCTTGTAGTTATCTGCTTTACCTGCTAGTTTTTTCTTTGTGTACTGGCCATGTAATACTTTGCCTTGCCATGTCTCTTTTCTATTCTTCATTTGGTCTTTCTTGTAGGCCAGCTTGGGCTCTTCAGTATTCAGTAAGTCTTCATGGTGTACTAGCTTCAGTGCATCTTCTTCACTATCCTTCAGATATTCTTCCAGTGCCCTTTTTTCTTCTTCAACTGTCTAGTGTACTTGCAACATGCCCACCTATGTTCCTTGGTAAGTAGAGTCTGTCAACATCGCTGCGTGGATGAAGGGCATAATTCATTGTTATTATTTTTATGGTCTTCCTATGCAGGGCGTGTAGTTCAGCTTGAGTCCAGTCCACTATTCCAGCTGTGTATCTAATGACTGGAATTGCCCAGGTGTTAATTGCCTCGATGGTATTTCCTCCACTGAGTCTGGACTTATTTAATAAGTGAGTTTGCTGCTGCTATTATTATTATTATTATTATTATTATTCGCACAGTCAGCCAGATGTTTAGACTGGATTTGGCATTTTTATCCACCTGTTGAACCCTTCCCAAGGAACTGGGATAGGCAGATGTTGTTTGATGGTGTTAAAGTCACAGGATATAAGCTGTTCCAAGTAAAGCTGCCTTTTGCAATTGGCTACTATTATGGTTGGTCGCACAATCAGCCAGATGTTTAGACTGGATTTGGCATTTTTATCCACCTATCGAGTCCTTCCCAAGGACCTGGGATAAGCAGACGTAGTGATTTGATGGTGTTAAAGGTATTGTTGCAGGATGTAAGCTGTTCCAAGTAAAGCTGCCTTTTGCAATTGGCTGATGGTGATTTTGTAAATGCTGATGGTTTCAAGTGGTGCTCCAGATGTCTTTGGATTGCACCTAAGACACCTATAACTATTGGTACTATATTTGCTTTCTTTTTACTATCTTTGCTTTCTTTTGACTATTGTTGTTGTTGTTGTTGTTGTTGTTATTAAAACTTGTATTGCAACCCAACTCTCAGCAACTCTGGGCAGCTCCCTTATTATTTCACCAGTCAAAAGATTCTGTGGCTAATTTACAGGGGCTACACATGATGTCATCTTTGACCAGTCGAGATTTTTTAGTCTTGAATGGCTCAGTTGATTCGGGTCACCCAGCACAGTATACCCTTTGATTGGGTATACCGAAACCCTCTTTAATAGATAAGCCAGCTTTGTTGCCATTCCCATATTGCAGAGGGAACACAGATACTGTCCACGTTGTGGATTGCCTGAGACTACCACGTGAGCTTCTTGCAGAGATGACATTTGAATTGGGGCCTCTCACTCCTGGCCTTTATGTAATACCATACCAGCAACAACTTATTAAGATACATTCAGAGGCACTTAGGAAATGTCATCTTTGACTTTATTCAGAGCACTGGTAAGAAACAAAACTATATATAGCGGTTTCTTTTGGTGTTCTGCTTTTCCTCTGTGAAACTGCACTAAAATGTGGTAGCATTTAGAACATTTAAAGCCAGTGTGTCTAAGATTAACCGGGGTAAAATGACTTTTTTCTGTGTTTGTGCCTTAACACATTAAACAGTAAATGTGTTAAGGCACAAACACAGAAAAAAGTCATTTTACCCCGGTTAATCTTAGACACACTGGCTTTAAATGTTCTACTGGTTGCTGGATTGTTATGAACATTCTGAATTAATATTTGAGTTTTGGTTCAAACAAATAAATAATTTCCTCTGCCCCTCTAGGGGAAATCATGATAGCAGTTAGGTTACCTGAATTACTTCCATATTGTATAATCTTCCTTCTAGATCTAATAATCCTGTTATGGTGAATTAATGACTTCTATTTCTAGTTGATAAGGACACTGCTTGTATCACTCATTGTACCAGATTTTTCAGCTGTACTACAAGTTTCATTTAGAGGGACTTTCACGAAAACAGTTTAAACATCAGGTTGCAAACATATGTCCCTTTCTTTAAAGGTGAGAAAGGTGGGAAGCTAAACCAGGGATATGTCAGAGATTTGCTTTCATTAAGCACAAGATTACAGAAAGAAAGTAGCTTGCTGTCTTGCCCTCTTCCAAAAACAGGGAAGAGAAATTTAGGAGTTTCCTATATGATTTCAAATGTTTCATTTAGGAGTTGCAAATTTCAATTAAAATAATCCAGTATTCTGTGATCTAAACTTTGCCTGAGCTATTTACTGCAGTAGCTGTAGTCATAGTTGGACTTGAGTCATAATGATATATGTAGGCCAGAAGAATTCAGTTCAGTCAACTATCTCAATCAAGTTTTTTTTAAAGAAAAAGATTTAATGTGTTAGTATAAATAGAATCATTTCATGACACATTATCTTTCAAAACCATCATTATGCTAATGTTAGCAATACCAAAGTTCTACTTTTGTGTTGGACTAGGTTTCTAAAAATTCTCAGTTAGCTGGGAATTATATGAGTTCAAGCCCAACATATCTGGAAAGCACCAGTTTAGCACCCAAAAATGTTCTGAACTGAATTACAGAGCTTCTCGGTAAATCTCTGAGGCACTTGATGCCTTCACATCGCACAGAAGATCCTGCCAAGATCAGAGCATAGAAGAGAAGTGTCTGCAGTAATAAAATGAATTACTTGTCCACAGTGTCCTCCCAACGGTTTTAGGAAACACCTCTAAGATATCAAGCTTTAAGTTCTCCAGATAGATAGATATGCTTCCCATAGCAGAAAGCTATTTCCTTTTCCCAGGAGACAAGTAAACGCACATATCCCTAAATGCATGAGCAATCATGTCAGGTCTTCTGTGGATGTGCGCCCCTGTAATCTGAATTGCTGTTCCATGCACGGGATCTTTTAGTTGATGTTGTTATATAATTATCTTCACTAGTCAGTTACCATAATGAAGGCTCTATCTGTCTATCTATCTGCCTACCTACCTACCTACCTACCTACCACCTACCTCAGTCTTGTTTTGGCAACTACTTCAGAAGGTTCACCCAATTTGGTGAACCATGATTTGTTTGCTTGTTTGATTTATATCCCATTTTACATTTAGGAGCTCAAGGTGACATGCATAGCTCTCCCTCCTCCCATTTTTCCCACAGCTCCTATGCTTTTAAGGTAGGTTGGGCTGAGAGAGAGTGACTGACCCAAAGTCACATAGTAAGCTTCCATGGCTGAAGTAGACTTGAAGCTGGGTTTCCCCAGTGCCAGTCCAACACTTTAAGCAGGACCCCACCCTGGTGCTATGTAGTGTTTTACGTGACTATAATCAAGGTCCTTATGATCTCATTTTCAAAAGTTATTTTGGGTGGTCATATCTGCCATGGTGATTTCACAGATGCACAGTATCACCTCATGTCAAAGTAATAAGCATGGCTAAGAGAACCAGCCACTTCATAGTAGCACTTTTTATTTGGCCAAAAGCATTATTGTTATTCTTACTATTACTGTTAATTTGTTGTTGTTAAATCTACTTCAGTTCTAACAGAGACATTTATGTATTTGCATTTCAGTTTATGCTTTAAAAAGGACCCACTGTGTTCAGTAGGAATTAATCCTGATAGATTTTTGACAGGAATCCTTATACCTAGAAGTCTGTCTTGATTTGTATCACCAACATTTTTGTAGTTTTTCAGTCAGAGGGAAGGGGAAAAAAACCCTATTGTACATTTTTCCTTTCTCCTAATGTAAAATACACTCTAAATTCTCCTGTCTGATCATTACTGTTACCAAATATAAATACAAAGATCTAACTTCAGCCTTGCATTGGCCTATGATTTTAGCTCAGGCTGCTAAAAATCAGGAAAATAGAATATACAGTGACTATTTTTGTTTTTGCTAAAATACATGAGATGTTACTCTTTTTTTTTTTAAGATAAGAGAATATAATATAATAAAAATTACATGATTCACCAGAAAATAATTTGCTTCCCTTTGGAGAAGCTGGAATGATACTTAGCAAAATGTATATTTCAGATTATGCATTTAAGAAAAAAAATCAGTGGCTAAAAGAGATTTCACCTCGGTTTGCAAAGACTCTCTTTAGAACCCACTGTGCATCTGTGATGACAAACCTCTCTCTGAAACTGTTCCAAATGTCCCCACAGGTAGCAAATGAAATTCAATAACAGAAAAATAAAGAGTTTTTCCTGTTGGGATTCATTTTGTAGAATGGCTTGAAGCTTACTGGTAGCATTTAGACAGATCTGTTTTCCGTAAAGGAAGCTAGGGATACTGGCTTTCAAGCAAAAGGCATGTTTGCACAAGTTTGTGTGTACAGCATGCTGTAAATGTATGTGTTGGTACATATAAGCAGAAATGTGAGTTTTCTGGACATTTTTTAATCAGAAAATCCTGTGCAAGTGAGTAGGATTCCAGTTAGCAATTCATCTCAGCATCCACAGTCTGTACCAGTATTTATGCTACTTTACTTGATGCAGAAAAAAGTCTGCTGCATGAGGTTTGGACAGTATGGTTAGTAAAACTAAAAACTTTGATGTGTGCAGAATTACTTTTATTGGGATGTTGGAAATAATTTTTGAAATAGACAATAAAAGATCATACAACTTTGAAACTGTCAAGTTTCCACTTGGCTGAAGTGGAAAATTTACTAGCCTACATCTCTGCATATAAGTTGATAGTTTTGAAGAGGCCCAAGTAATCTTTCATCCATGAAAGATCTTCAGTTCCAAAATGAATTTTTTGAATAGCGTGGTTCTGCATGTTTGATTGTCAAGAACAAAAAAAGTATGAAGGGGTAGAAAGTGATTAGTTAGATAGCATACACCCAGAATCTCACTATAATCCCCCAGGCCACTTTGCAACTTATTTAAAAGAAAGAAAGAAAGAAAAAGGCACACTCAAGCATAAATCCAAAGGAACCACATAAAAAAAGGAGTAGATATGCTGCTTTTTTTCTTATGATAATTGATTCAACTGTAAGCCACTATATTGATCTGTTCTGTAATCAGGGAGGGTGGCAGAGGTGTAACTTAGCGTCAAAAATCAAGAATAATTTAAAGCCCTTCTATTATTTTATTTTGCACATGCTGAATAGTTTTGGGAGAGATGCATGGACATCTGTGGGACAGTGGCAAGGAGGGAAGAGTGATTAAACATGCATTATGATGCTAAAAACAAAACTTATGTTCTTGCATCAAATGCCAGGACACGAATACATAAGGGCAGGATTTGTATCTCACATTACCACACATATATCATCATTTTGGCATAATTTCAGTTTGCTGTAGATGCATGCAGAAAGATGAATGGAAAAAAGTGCCCCTCCCCAATCCTATACATAGTTATTGGAAAGATCATACAACTCCTCACATGGCTCTACATACATGCTCTCTCTCGCTTTTGAAAGAGAAAACTAATTATTTGAGTCATGTAGAGGGGCAGCGGAAACAGATAAATGCATGATCTGTTGGTCCTTTCTACCTTCACCTTTCACTATAGATCTGAAAGAGACGTGCAGCCACAAGTAAGCAGGCTGAGAGATTGTCTAAGTGTTTCTAAATAAAAAGAACAGTCATCAGAAGTAAGAGGTTTTTGATTTTCTATGCAGGGTTTGGTTTAGTTTGCAATGTCTGGAGGAATTTTGCTATGAAAAAGATGGTAACGTTTAGAGCTTCTTGATAAAAAGCAAATAAATGAGAGTTGTAACATACAAAATTATGATGATGTGGAGATGCTAAGGTGTTTCTCCAAACTCTATCACACCATAATCAAGGTCATCTACTGAACTGAAAGGCAGGGAATTCAGGGCAGATGAAATTACAGCTTCTTCCTAGTACATAGTTAAATAGTAGGAGTTCATTACCACTAGGTGGTGACCAACTTGTTTTTAAAGGAGACAAGACAATAACATAGAAGGAAATGATATCCATAGCTATATAGTGTGATGGCTATAATATTATCTTCTGTATTAAATGCAGCATTATCTTGATATTATTTGCTAGGATTTGTCAGAAGAAAGGAGCTGTTGTATTCATGTTCTGTTACAGAAAAAGTAAGCTGTACTATCAAGATCTTTGGGTTGACATCTTAGGGCTCTTCTTACAATAATATAGCAGAAATAGTAGTAATTCTGTTTCTAGAGTATACTACTTCAAACTACAAGTGAGAGGTTTATGAGTTTGAATGATTGCTTTCCCATGAAAGATGGGAAATCTTGCACTTAGAAAACCAGCATATTATGAAGAAGATGAGACAGAAACATTTCTCTTTAACAGGCTCTTTTTACATTGGGAATGTTGTTTTGTCTGGAGCGACGTTCAGTCAAGGATATTCCAGCACCAGTCACATACAATACAGCTTTACTATCTCATTTGAGGCATATGAAACTTGGTCTCAGAACATGGGGAAATTAATCTAAGAATCACACAACCTACCTCTGTTCCTTCTTTAATAATAGCCAAGAGAGGGAAGGTGCTGAAAGTTCCTCCATGTGCTGGACAGTCTGCCTTCTTTCCATGATAGTACCGTAATCCAGGAAAATGCAGGGACATTGCCATGCATTGTGCATGGAACATAAATACATATTTTGGAATTAAGCATTAAGCTACTAGCAGTTAAGCATATTTTTATTTTAGTAATGATCCTCCCATCCACCCTTAAGTAATCTCTCATTGTGTTGTGCAGCATTACTCTCTCAGCTGATGAAATCAACAGCTGACTACTCAGAACTCTAATCAATTCTTTGAATATCTGGACGTTTGGAGCATGGGTAGAATTAGAATATTTTAACAGGGTGGCATGGATCATTTTTAGAGTAGACAACTGACATAAAGCGCATGCTAGATGATCAAAGCAGTGTTCTCTCCATTATGCAAAATGGATTAAGCTGAAATTTTTCAGTTGCAGAATTCTTTTTTATTACACAAGCCTATTTTCATAACCAATCTTGCCAAATAGAGCAGTTGTGCCTGACAGGTAGGAACTGAAGAGGAGAAGCTTTTCCTAGCATAATGGTAATGTTGAGTGGTATCGAGTGGTGAATTTGTCCTGTAGTATATATGAATGTCTGTGGGGATCAAGGAGATCTCCTATAGATTAATAAGGAGAATCCAGCTGAAACAGCCCATTTGCAGAGTGGAGATTGACTTGACATCTTCACACATCGGATATATAACTCTAGAGAGTACCAGGGGCTAAGGCACAGAATTATTTCAAGTCCACTACTAAGCAAGTTCCCACACCTTCTTTCACTTTATTGGTTCACGCTCAGGGAATGGAGATGGGCTACTACATGCTGGAAAAAAGGGTTGGATAATTTTTTTCCTCCTTTTTCTTAAATCATTTCAGGCCTCAAGGAATGTATAGATCATAGTGGCGATGCAGGTAACATCGCTGGAGTGTGTGGAGATGAAATTGTCGACTTTTCTTTCATGGGGCAGTGGGCACAGACAATCCAAAACTTGTATTTTATTTTAGGTTATGAGGCATCTTGAGTGCCCTGTGGGTAGAACGGCAGCATTTAAATCATATATTAACAGTGATAATTCCGCCCCACAAAATTGCCCTTTTACTGCTGAATTTTGGCAGAGTGATATAAGTTATTCAGTCAGTCATTTATTCATATAGCTCAATGGCAGAGTGCATATCCAGTCTCTGGAATCTCCACTTTAAATGTGATGCTGCAGGAATAGAAAAGTCTTATACCTGAAATCCTGGAGTCCAACTGCCAGCCGTAATAGGCAATACTAGGGCAGAGGGACAGTAGCCTAATCTGACCAAAGTTATACATGCAGGATGTTTGATCTCCTCAGGCTTGAGGAGTGGTTGTAAGTCCTTTTGTTCAGCGCCATCATAACTTCGAACTGATGCTGAACAAATGCATATTAAGTGAGGATTACCTGTAGTTCATTATGCCACTAGGGAAACTAAGGGGGTGGGGGTTACAGGAAAACATACGGCAGGAAGCTAAGAAAGCCATCTTCCTCCCGTTGAATTCAGTGAGAAGACAGTGGTCTACAATAGCTCTTGTCCTGCCACAGATTCCAGCTATGTGAGTGGGTTTGTCTATAAAATGTTGAGGGTTTGGAGCTGGCATTCTCCCCTTTACCAACCAGGACCCACTGCTAAATCTGCAGATTAAACTTTATCAACACTACAATGTGGCTGACAAAAATCTTTCAGGGAAGCATTTCTGTAAATATCTACAATAGGGGAGAGCCAGGGCTAGATCTGCCATTTCTCCCCTTTACCAACCAGGACCCACTGCTAAATCTGCAGATTAAACTTTATCAGCACTATAACGTGGCTGGCAAAAATCTTTCAGGGAAGCATTTCTGTAAATATCTACAATAGGGGAGAGCCGGGACTAGATCTGCCATTTCCACGCTATTCACATAATGAACTACAGGTAATCCTCACTTAATATGCATTTGTTCAGCAACAGTTCGAAGTTATGATGGCGCTGAACAAAAGGACTTACAACCACTCCTCAAAATTTCAGCTGTTGCAGTGCCTCAGCAATCACATGAACAACATTCAAGCCCGCCCGCATTTACAACTGCCTTTTGGCCTCCTGCCTACCTGCTGCCACCAGCTACTCCTGCTGCCCATCCCTGCCCACCTGGCCCTGCCCACCATCATGCCCACCACACCACACACTACTGTACCCGTTGGGGCCTCCTTTTACGCTGCCTTGTTTCGTGCCGGTGCAGCCAGGGTTTCTCTCACACACCGGCCGGGCCCTTGCAATGTTTTACACATTTCTATTTTTAAAGGGTAAAAATAATATTAACTAAATAAGCCATTTACATGTGCAGTTCTGCTCTGTCCTTTATTTGAGGTACAATTATTATCTACAGATAAACAGTGTTTTCCCCAAATGTCACTAAAACAAACTCACTTCATCATCTGAAAAAATGAAACGGATTCCACACACCTGGAATAAGACTGGAAGTTTGTGCAGTGTCGGAAAGTTGAAACTCATTTGAGTTTGTATGCCATGTCATTTGGTGAGTGCATGGAAACTATTGATTGTATCTGTGCCTTTGACAGGGACAAATGCTAAACATGGATTACGCTGTAAGGCATGCAAGCTGAGCATTCACCACAAATGTGCAGAGAGCACTGGACAGCAACGGTGCATGGGCAAACTGGTAAGCCAATATAACTATTGAATAAACCTGCAAATAAGGCTTAATAAGAGATGTAATCCAACAGATCCCTCCAGTCATCTTGATTTAGCTGAGTTAAAGGCATATACTTGCATTACTCAGAGGCGGCAGAAATCATTCCTAATCTGTTGTGTTTAAGAAGCATTGGTGCCTGTAGACAAAGATAATGTTGAGTGCTTTCTTTTTGTACAATGTGAGGGCAGGGTTGGCATTAGAGATCAGAACACTTGGCTGATGGCCAGGGCCCACGTTTCTGCAAGGATTGCTGACTTCTACAGTCTTCTGGGTCTTCCTTTGTGTGCCTCTGACTATTTCCATCCTCTGCTCAGTTTGCAAGCAATGACAAGGCTGAAGAAGAGAAGCAGTGTGCTCTTCTTGTCTTACACTCTGTTTCTGGACAGTTTGCCGATTCTCCAAATCCAGAGATTTGTCAAAAGGCAGATACTAGCTGGAACCCTACAACTAGTGACACCAGCTAGGAGGAGCAGTTGAGGCTACCTTGACTAAGGGCCACCCAAATAGTGGACTCTGCCCTAGGTTCAGCAGTAAAGCAAAACTGGTTTCCTGTCTTACTTCTGAATCAGAGCAAAAGTCTTTTGCAAGCTCCTCTCCAGGGAAGCACCATCTGAGTTCCTTTGCAGCACTTTATTGTGCATATGCCATCTGTATTATTTCAATGGTTTTATTCAAATATTCATTTGCAATGTAAACCTGTGGTTATGGGTATTTTGCTAGATAAGAATTTCTATTGTTCAAATTGCGGGAGGCCAGGAATCCATCTCTTCCTAAACTGAAAGCTCTTCACCTATGGACCTACCTGAGAAAACATGAGAATTGCCGCTTCCAGGTCTCCCTGACTCCCGTTTCCTGTGTGTCATGCATTCATTTTCTTTCTCTTCCTTTCTAGCCCAAAGGTTTTCGTCGTTACTACAGCTCTCCCCTCCTCATTCATGAGCAGTTTGGCTGCATCAAAGAAGTGATGCCAATTGGTAAACTCCCATTAACTTTCTGTTTTATATTGTTTCTGTTTTTCTATTCTGTGAGTCTTGGTGTTCAGCAGCCCACACGAACTTTCCTGTGTTTTCATTTGTGACACTCACTTTCTTTCCTGGAGGTGTCCAAGCCTTGTCGAAGCGGGAAAACTTCAAAAAGAAGGGGGGGGGGAACAGATGGAACAGCAACACTAATTACATGTTATGCAGAGTTCATGAACCTGGAAATTCCCACGCCAAGCCACAGAGTTGGGGGACTGTTAACAGCATAAACAAAAGTGGGATATGATTCCAAAGTTTTTTTTTCCTCTTTACAAGCTACATAGATGGGGGATTCTAATTCAGTCCCATTACCTTTGAGGGTGGGGGGGATCCACAGTCAGACCATGATACACTACAACTGCATTTGATTAGTGAGTGGAGACAGCACAGACACTGAAAGTCAAAAATAAGTAGCAGGGGATGAACTGCCTATATATAGCAAAAATGAAAGTGTTTAGTCATCTACAGTTCGCCCAGGTAGCTTCCTGGCTGAATTATAATATAAATTAGGTCTTCCAGATTCTAGCCAGAACCTATTAACTGTACTAACCAACTTGTCTTAGGGCTCTTCCCCACATCCCCTGCAGTGTGGATTCCTCCTGTCCTCAGTTTCTGCTGTTACTGTTGAGGGACCAAGGAGCAAGGTAGAGGATTCTACCTGCCAGTGTCCTACCCCCACCAAAAACATAGACTCCTTGCCTTCCTGCTTGTCTCCCCGTCACTGACTGATTCCATACACCACCCATGGAGCCCTTCAAAAGCATGGGGCAACAATGGCAGCATGGCTACAGCATGCTGGCTGGCTGGGCCTTTGCTGTGCCATTGCTGCCATGGAGCCAAAAGGCCAGTAATGGCAGGCCAGAAAGTAAAGGCAAGGATTGCGCTGGTGAGATGTGGCAGAAGTTACCAGTAGAAATAGGGATCTTGCAGAATACTTTCTGCAAGGTCACTATTCAGGAGGCAGAGGGAGGGAGGGAATATTGGCTACTAGATGAAGCTCTGTTCTCTCCAGCAGTCAAAGGAGAAATGGCTTTGGTGGCACAGAACCTTGCAGTGAGATGGGCAGAGTTGTCTTGCAGTGGTCCAGGTGGAGCCCTACAAATCTCTCAGATTCCTTCTCCATTCAGCATAGAATCTTTGCATAGGCAGTCTTGCTTCATTTTCTGCTGGGATCTTTTTGATCCAGCCACAAAACAGATAGTGGCTCTGGTGTGATGACATGTCTTCCACAAACAATAAGCAGCTTTTCTCAAGGCTAGGGCATGGGGATGGTGTCTGGAGGCTGTGTTCCAAGATCTAATCCTCTGCCAAACGTTGTTGTTGTTTTTAAAGAACCAGTTGCCATCATGGAATGATGCATGATATTTTGCAGTGTGTATGGAAAGAACTTGCCTTGCCTTATCTCTCAAATGTACTGATGTTTTGCTTTTTCCCCTCAGCCTGTGGCAATAAAGTTGACCCTGTGTATGAAACACTTCGCTTTGGAACTTCCTTGGCCCAGAAAACCAAGAAAGGCAGTACTGGAAGTAGCTCAGACTCACCAAAAAGGAATTCTGTAATTATACCATTCCTTTCTGTCTCCTTTAAAACTCTCTTAATAGGATCTGGGCTTCCTTATGTCCCTGCCTCACAAAATTCATAATCTACATTTTTACTTTCATGGGGGGGGGGGGGGGAGAGACACCAAAGGAGAGCCAAGAATGTAAATATTAAGGATAAAAGGAGTAGGAATGAACAAATTTAATTAAAAGCATTGAAGATTTTGAACTAAAGGATTGAGCAAAGGCTTTAGAGAAATAAGGAGCAATTTGAACAAGATGAAGGGTTAACAGAATATGGTTGCTGAAACAAACAGGACAGCAAGTGAAAATAGGCAGAATCATGTAAGGGAGTTCAAGATCCTGAGCTGTCTGGGGCTGACAGAGAAGGTAGAACTTCACTTTCCCAAAAAGCCCAAACTAGACCTTTCTGAAGGAAATTCCATCCCATCCACAGTCAAATCTGGCTGGCACACCAAGCTAAACAAACAAAAAAGGAAATATTTTCAATGGCTGTAAGAGAGCAAAACAGAAATAGAACAGTTGGGAAATCCTGCTTTATGAGTTTGAGTTAGAATACTGATAATTCCGCCAGAAGAATGGGGCCAGAATTATTTCTGATCATTAAGGAGCAGCCAACAATTCTCTAAATGATTGTTTCTGCCAATACATAAAATACCTCACCTATATATGATTGCAAATCTTTCAAAAACAAAGGTAGGGGTACTTATGGCATCCTGGTGCTGTCAGCTGTGCTGTTATCATGCAAAGAGGTTGGCTTCTCCAATAATCTTTGAAGAGCTCAAAGGATCTTTAGGGCATAATTCTCTTCTGTCCTTTCTTAGTACCATCTCAGTAACTCTTGACACTTTAGTGGAGAAATGGGTCACCCTCTTTACAATTTCAGGAGGGAAGCAATAGCAAAGCTAGATTAGCCATCTAAGAAAATATGCCATAAAGCTGAACCCATTGTGAGATTAGCATCTCTATTGTGCAGGGATAACTTCAGTTTACCTCTTGGTAATATATGCCAACCCCGCTTACTGTATTGAGGTTCTTTAGGATTCCCAACAATTCTTTGTACGAGGGAAGATTTCCAGTATGTGCAGTGCAGAGTAAAATCCAGGTTAATTCTTTGGGCTCTGCTTTCCAAATACATCATACTTTTCAGTCTCTTTTAACCAAATCAAAGTATACTTGCCAAGCACCAAAATAAAAAAATCTCTAGCTCCATGTACTCCTAAATGACATTGGGCAACCTGATGCCATATAGCTGCCTGAAACGCTCATGCCCCTTTGTTCTCTTCTAGCTACAATATAACTGCTAAAATTCACAGTATGGTTTTTCCACCTTTTAAGTCTGAAATCTGACAATTTACTTTAAGCTGTAAAGTAAGTTTAAGCTACTTAGATTAAAAAAAAAAAAACAGGAGAAGAAATGGCCCCAAATCTCCCCCTAAAACTTTGGGAGAAAGAATAGAAAATCCTGAACTTTATCCTCTCAAAAAATGTTAATTTCAGTCCCAGTCACCAAAAGATTGTCCATCACCCCTGCCCTAAATACAGCCTAAACGTACGCTTAATGTTGGCCCAGTCTCTGGCTTCTTTCACTCCCAACTTAGAAAGGGACCCTCTGAAAAGACCCTCTGAATTAAATCTGTAAAACCTTGATTTGCATGCAGAAGCCCTCCATTTCCAGCATCTCCAATTAGGTAAGATTCCTCTTTTATGCACTGGAGAGCACCTGCCAGTCAGTCCTGACAAAATTGGCTCAATGTAAAAATGCTTTCTGTGTTCCTAAGCAAGAGTTGGACCAGAAGACTAGTTAGATAGCAATCAGGAGTAAGATGTAGTCTTGCCTCTCCCATGTAGCACCAACTTTTCTCTAATTGCTACTGTTAGAGCTGTTCCAAATAATTTATCCTCCCAGAGAAGGGTTCTGGATCATATCCCTATTGAAATGATCTACCAAACCTAATCATTGTTATATTTCATAAATAGAAGGCTAAATTTCTTCAAATGTTTTGCTCCTTTTCTTTGATTTCTGTAATTCACAGAGATCAGAATTTCCTACGGGTAATTATTTCATGTCAAATTGGTAAAGTGTTCTCTTAAATAATAAATGATTACTCAAACACAGAAAACACGAACATAATGTCAGATTGACTTGAAATTTTGATCAGATGGAGAGTGGGCGTAGGTTTCTAATGCCAATACATTGTGGGATTTACTTCTTGTCGAGTCAGGCTGTGAAATAGCAGATGATGCATAACTGTGTAGTTTTTAATACTACAGTCATTTTGAAAAAACATACACATGAACTTCAGTTGATCAGGCATTAAAATTTAGAAGTATATTTAATTTAATTTCTCACATTCCTTCAGGTTGTTTATGACAGTGAATCTGGTTCTTTCTTTTTCCCATTTTATCCTTACAACAATGTTGTGAGATAGGCAAAAATTAAAAAGAATGAGTGGTCCGAGTTCACCCAGTGAGCTTCATCATTGAGCAGGAATTTCTAAATTTATTTCATTCATATATTTCAATCATTTGTATACCACCTCCATCTAAGACTCAAGGCAACTCTGGGGGAGATAGGCAGCACATAAGTTTAATAAATAAATAAACTCACAACTCAGTAAAATCATAAAACCATGAAAACTATCAGAGCAATAAAACAAGGTCTTGTGATATCACTTCACACCATTATAGTATCTCATAAAAAAACATATCTCAACAATCCACAGGCATAAAACCAACATAGCAAGACATCTTGTAGGCAGCTGTCCCCAGTTAAGTGACACCTTATGATCCAAGACTCTATTGAAAAGGACCATCTTGACAGTCTTTCTAAACAGAACACCATCCTGACCTTGGGGTCAACTTATTGTAATGTTAAAGCTGCAACTAAGAAAATCTGTCTCTAGGCCCAAGCCCCCATGACCTTGATTTCCCTACTTCTGTTCCATTATATGGACTGTGGAACCCCATTAGCTGTAGACAAATCCTATTATAATCCACCAAAGGAATGAGACCATATTGGTCTGCCAGTGCTTGTTAACATATTAAAAACATAAGTAAACCTTATTTTTATAGCACCTTAGAGATTAACACGTGTGTTATTTCACAAGGTATCATAGGTATCTATTTCATCTAGCCCTAAAATCAGTGGGTTATGTTTTATGCATTTGATAAAGTCAGGTGGGTTCCATACAGTTTTTGCAGCAATAATATGGTTTAGCTTTTAGGTTGCTAGAAAATTCTTTGCTCTTTTTATAACTGAACATCCATTATCAATCATCATTCATCAAATTCTTTGTTGCCAGCTATTCAAAAAATAGTCTCAAAGGAATGTCAGAGATGACCGTGAAACAAAACTTGGAATGGGAAAGAACAGCAATATGCAAATGAAGAGGTGATGACATTACTTCGTAATGGATTGAATCCATACCTAGTTAGAGTAGAATAGACTAGACTCTTGATTAAACTACTTGATTACAAATAGGTTTTAGTAAATCTGTTTTAACTATAACTGCATCTCTATCCCACTATCATCTGGATTCAGTACAGCAACCAAGAGCAGACTGAGTCCCACCAGTGCATCTTTTCAGCTTTAATCTAAGTATGTGTTTGTGGGGAGTTAAAGCATTGCCCACAAGGTGATGCAATGTCTTCCCCTGACATTGGATAGCTATGCTGTTTAGGAAATAATATGAGTTGACCTCCAGCATATTGAGGAGCACCAATTTGGGAAGGGCTGATCTAACCTACTTCACGAGGAAGCTCCAAAGAGCTTAGTATTCCTTTTCTCTGCCAGTAGAAATAAGAAAACAAGTTTGCACTCCATTTAACATCTAGGACACCAGTTTATCCCATACATATTGCTATCCTTCCATCAAGCATTTGAACTGCCTCTGGATAACATAGTAGAAGCAGCACTGAATCTCCACTCTCATTCCCCCTACACTTACCACTATCATCAACTTGTTGGCGCATGTTTGATCTCATAAGTTTTTTCACCTTGTCACTCATTTTCATTCTATTGCCTTTTTTCTGTGTTGCAGACATCGGATTTGGCAGAAGTTCCTGAGGAAAGAGGAAGTCCAGGAAATATGTTTGACATAAATAGACAACGCAGCAATAGTGGTGAGTGCAAGGCTATTAGCGCCAACATAAAATACCTCACAGAGTCCTGAAGTACAAACCCTGTTTTGGGATTAATGTCAGAAGGTTGCAAACAAATATTGAGGACGCAGTTATTTACTCCCCACTACATTCCCAGGGTTTTTAATAATTAAATATGTTCTGTTTCTTGGTACACTGCCAATAAATCATAAAAAATTGCTGTAAATGCTTTACAGCCCTATTTAACATTCATGTTTTCCATATTTAAAAAGATCTATTATCTGTGAGATGTGCATAATTTCACGTAGTGCAGGAAAGTTGTTGCTGGAGTTCTGTGTGTGTTTCCAAAGCAGAATATTAACAGTTTATTTGATCATCACATGATTAGATTACTGTTGTCTCGTCAGAAGATTAGCATAGAAAATTATACAGGAGCTACTCCAAAACATTCCTCTTGGCAGATTTAGAAAATTGCCCATGCTGTCTGCAAAGCCATGTTAATGGCAGAAATTTTGTTGTGTTCCCAAGGCTTCTGATACAGGGCACACAAACATTAATTAAGGATATTAAGTGTACTGAAGGGTATGCATGGGTATTAAATGGTTTAAAGTCTGAACTTGTTTGCCCCACAGGGTCTTCAGTGATAGGTAATTAAAAATCAAATACATACATACATATTATAAGGCAATTTTTAGTCTTTGTTCTGTGCTAACATGGCATTATTGCCAAAGACCAAGAACCTATAGAAATTGAGGAGGAGGTAGAGTTAGTCTGGTCCCTCTGAGATAGAGATATCCACCTCCGATCACATGGCTTGTCCTATGAATCCCAAGGAAATGCCACTGCCTGTTGATTCTAAGCGGTGGGCTTCATGCAGATGTGGTAGGGGGCATGGGGAATAGCCTGAGACAAAAAAATAGCTTGAGAAAGCATCTCAGACGAGCCCTTCCCTAGTTCACAGGAAGATAAGGTGAGGGAAGGGGGAAGCACATTTAGACTTGCAAGTTTCTGTTATTATAGTTGTTACAATAAAAGTAGTCCTGACCTACATGGCACTGGTTTCCTAGTCTAGTCTACCTTGTAGGGCTGACAGCAACCCAGAAGATCCTAAAAAATTATTCTTCATCAAGATCTATATTCCGTGGTCCCACATTCTATGAGAGCCAGAGATTATAGCAAAGTTTGCTAACTTGTTAAATAATCTAATGCAGGACTTAAGCAGATGGAATTGATTATAAACACTGCCATTTGGCTTATGGCAGCACTGGGAGATTTTGTTTATACTTTCATTGCTGCATTGCAACTCTGTCTTAATTTTGGTAGTTAAGGATTTACTGTTAATTAAATAGTGTGGCAGTATGCTGGATCCTATGCTTCTGCAAGTGATCCTATATCAAAATGTCATCTTGGAAACCAGAAGCCAACAGCATCCACAGCAAAACAAAACAGAGATGCCAAATTGGGAACAAGCACAGGTTGATGTCACAACACAAAATATGCTGTCACTATGTACTTGCATCCTGACATAAGTATGTAGACCATGACAATTGTGTGATGGTGTCATTATACATGTACTGTAATTTGTCTCCCCTGTTTGGATGCCATATGCCATAGCAGAGTAAGTCATATATACGTGGTGAGTTACATTAACTAGACACTTCCACCTCACTGATAACACATTGGAATTCAGATGTTCATAAGCTATATAGATTTTGCTAATGCACACTGGCTTCTTCATACATAGGCTTAAATCCATACATTATAAGTAAAGCAAGGACTGGAAGAGCATGCCTTGACAAATAATACAATTAATACAATCCTGCTTACCTACTGCTCATAGACTACAAAGATCAGTATAGAATTCTTATTTCTTATATCTGACACCTCTTTAGCAATAGCTCAAGTAATTCAAGAGTCATGGAAGGAGGTTAATAATCAGGAAGAAACAGCCTGTGCAAACATAAACTCTGCAGTTTCCAACTTGTCAGCAACTTGCAACCTGGATGCATGGCATCACCACTTTTATAAAGTGGCACCTCTCAGCAGCCATCATACATGGCTGCCACAAATTACTCAAATGCACCAATCACACAGCAACCACCAACTATCTGATCAAGGCTATACAAATATCTGCCTCACAAAGTAATCATTAGGGAAATACAGACTAACAGTTCCCTCAGCAACTGAACAAATTCCAGTAAGAAAGGTTTTGTCCAGCAGCTCATGTGGTCCGATCAGTGTTATTGGAGTTATCTTTGCATTGCTTCAGAGTTGAGTGCTCCGGGGACTAGACAGAGTCTTGGTGTAATTGACTTAGCTACAAATGGTCCGGGATCCAGTGTAAAACTGTGAATCATGGAACCGAGAGATAGCAGAGATGCATCCTGTTTAGATTAGCCATTTGCCATCAGTAAAAATGCAAGAGACATTGCAGAGCCTACCATCGGGATATTCAGTGATAAGGTTGCTGAGTCAAACTCATACAAAGCAGCGGTATTTGCTGTCACATGTGAGTGAGTAGCCATCTGGAGTAGAAGGAGATGGTGGGAAAAGTTCCTCATCAGACATTCAAGTATGCTAATGCTTTCATCATGGAACTGTTCCCTAAGGGAAAAAGCAAGCTATGCTACTAATAGTTTGAATGAATGCTATTCCTGAATGCTGTTAAAATCTCCTGCAATGCCTTGCCATAAAAACATCCCCAACAGACTTGAGCAGGCCCAAATATACCCCCAGTGGCTAAGATAATCGAAAGAAATGTTGATATTCACGTGTGAGCATTATCAGTCCTAGGAAAAACTTTTAAATTTCCGAAAACAATTTATACAGGTGAATGTTGACAGTAATACTTGTTTCTTGTCAGAAGTCATATGTGCATGGGAGAAAAGTGAGGAAATATGCATAGTACATAACAGAATATTTGGATACAAAATATTCTACACATTCCTCGCTTTTTTCCCATACCTTTCCTTTCAGTTAAAGAATAAGCAGCACTATTTAAAAAGTGAAGTTTTAATACCAGTAACAGAATCAATATTCATAGTTTTCAACCCTTTCTCTCTTCACAGATGGAAATAGAAGTATAGGACATTGGTGGTTTGGCTCTTAGGAAGGGCATCTTATTAGGAGTGCAAGTTACAAATCCAAAGGCAAAGAGAAAACGAAAGTGCAAAAATAATGGTAGTAAAAATGGTGGGACTCCTTTGGCAATAGATTCTTGGTCCTAAAATATATTTTTCTCTCTGATTACAGTATTTACATACTCAGTAAACGGTGTGTCAGACTTTGGAGAAGAACCGAAGAAAATAAACTCCGTATTACAGGTGATTTTTTAAATATGATAATAGCATATTATATTCAATATGAATACATAAATTAATAAATAAAACATATCATATTTAAATATGATAATATATGATAATCTGCAAATAAGCTTTCTGGCCCAAAAAAGCCCACTTTTGTAAATAAAACTTGGAGTTGGACATGCACATACTACTTCTGCACCTCCATCCAAGACTTCTGAATCATAGGATTATATGAAGATAAATTATTATAATTCAGCTGAATATAGCTAGAGTGATTGGGTAATGAGGAAACCTGCCTGCTGAGGGTTTCCAGTTCTGTAAAGCTTTCAGCCAAATAGGTTTACAGTTTCACTGCAGAACCTTTTCATTAATTTGGGGTGGGGGGAGAGGAGGAATTGGACAGGGCAAGGCCAAAATGAATATCCCAATCACTTTGTCTTAGAATTTACCATTTAACTAGCCAAGGTATAGTGGCAAAACCCTTCTCAGTTTTATTGCACTCTTACAAAGCCGCCTGCTTTTGTAAAGATGGGTCTGACTGCATCTATTCATTATTTTGTTAACCGCTACTAGACTTCACATCAGTGTGAGAACCAATTGTCACAGATCCAAAGATCTCCTTATCTATCAGCATATGCCAAAGGCAGCATTTGTTGCAACCTTAGATGCTTGATACTTCTTTACGTAGACCCTTTATAATAATTTATGTAGATAATAGTTTCATATTCAAGTACAGATGCATCATGAAAAATTATCTCAATCTGTGAACTGAATGGTTTTAAGACATTTGCATTAAGCAGAGATGGAGAGTTTTTGTTTGGTATACAGATTTCAATAAACTATCTAATTTTCTCTTTCTGGACTAGTATGCAGAAAGAGTGTTCTATTTCTTACTGCCCAGATCTCTAAATATATAATTCTTTGCTGGAAATTGCATGTATTAAGGAAAAGTATGCACAAAAATACATATTTTAGAAAAGATGTATTAAAAAGTATATATTAGACACAAGTATGGAAATAAATATGAATTTTCATTCATTTTTTAAATCACTGAAGCAGAAATTGGATGGAATGGAGCTAAAGTTAAATACACAGAGAACTGATATGGAATAGAAATAGACATAAATACATATTTGGTGTGGAATGGTTCCAGTTCCCAATGATTAAACAAGAACAACCATAAAAAGCCTTTTCTCCCCCTCTTAGTATAAGCTGCTGGGATCAAGAAAGCTTGAGAGAAAATAGAATTAGTTTTATATATGAAACCAGTTCTGATACTGAAAAAAAAAAAAAAACCCTAAGTTCTCTATGTACTCAAAAATAACTTCTTTCCAAATTCTCCATTTACCTTCCTGGATCAGTCTTTTGCATGTGTCTTGTTTGGTGGATCTTGGATTGTACTAGTAAAGCAGATCCTACAAACCTGAAGTCTGTCTATAATACTAAGTGATATCTCATTCAGTGTTTGCTATAGTTGTTATTCATCACTAAATGTCCCTTGTCCAGCTTTAGAGCTAATAGCTCCTGACCTTTATTTCAAAATATGTTTAGACCCCGTCAGGTGAATTTCACCACTTATGTTCTACACTGAGTTAAGAAGGGCAGACAGAATAAAGTCAGATCGAATAATAGCTAATGGTCCCTGGTACTCAACAGACCAAACATATTTCAAAACAACACCTCACTTTCAAAGGAAAAGTATCTGTGATGTTTTTGTAAAACTGGTAGTAATCTATCCTCATCTTCTTTGTTCCTCCTCTTTTATAATCAAGGGATCTCTTAATAAAGATACAGTACAGATGAATACCTATGTTGCCTTGTACAAATTTGTACCACAAGAGCATGAAGATTTGGAAATGAGGTAATGCTAATATATACTGTATATCTCATCTGTATGAATTACTTTTGTTTTAATATACACATGTTTTGTCCACAATACCCAAGCTTTTTTTAAAAAAAAAATGATGTGAATTTGGGACACTGAGAGCTGCATTTAGTTATGATTGGCTTGTTTCACTGATTTTATTGGAATCAAAACCAGTAAGTTTTAATCCCAGCAACACTGATATCAGCTAAACATTATAAATAATTTTGTACTTCTACAAGGCAGTATGGTGGATAAATAAATGGCAGAATTCATTGTTGCTCTTGCATATTAATAGAGACATATAAACTCATTACCAATGTTTCTGTTTTTTAATCATAGGCCAGGAGATAGAATTACACTGCTAGAGGATTCGAATGAAGATTGGTGGAAGGTACAATCAAATAATTTCATTGATGTTGAAAATGGAAGAAGTGGACATTGTATTACTTTTTTTTTTTTTTGGTCAATACATTACTACAAATTCATTTGCAGCCCAATACTCTGCTTTGCTACATCAAAGTAGCCTGTTGTAGAACTATACTCTTTTCCACCATAGAAGAGTTCTTTGTTCATTCGTTAGCTACTCTTTTTCATAGTGGTAAAGTAAAGGAACTTTCCTTCTTTTTCACATTAAAAGGCAACAGATAGACCAGGGGAATGCAATCAAACCATCAAGTTATCTGGTGGTTACATTAGAAGTTGGCACCAATTACAGGACCAGCACCAACCAGGTGCTCTCCAAATATGTTGGATTATAGCTTCCCTCATCCTCAGCCAGCATGCAAACCACTTGCTGATTATTGATGAAGGGAGTTGTAGTCTGCCATACTTGGGGAGGCAAGGTCGGGGAGGATGGGTTAGAGTATCTGGCCAAGGCTGGAATGAGTAAACTATAAATTCCTCTGAACTTTAATGAAACTCAGTGGGTGATTGTAGACTCTGCTGGAGCTATCTCACAAAGCTAGCTATCTCACTGGCTGACGGGAGAACAGAGCACTTCACTTTGAGTAAGTGGCAGAATAATAGCATATACAAAATACAAAATTTAATACTATGTAATGATTGTCTTGTCATCATATCCTATTCACAGGGAAAAATAGAAGACCGAATTGGTTTTTTTCCTGCTAATTTTGTTCAAAGATTGCAAGATGAAAAGGTTTTCAAATGTATCAGGACATTTATTGGGTGCAAGGAACAAGGACAGATAACCCTAAAAGAGAACCAAGTAAGTAAACTTAAAACTATTTCCTCTGCTTTACAATTTTAAGGGCCTACCTTCCCTTTAAAAAAATGAATTCCACCAAATTCCATAATTCATGATTCCAAAAAAATTTATAAATATTTGAGATTCAAAGCCATGGATCTATGTCAGTGGTAAATCCACTGACTAATGCTGGACAATTAACCCAATTAATACAAAGCTGGTACATGAAAGGGCAAGAGTTGCTCACTGTCTACTTAAAAGGGATGATTAATATATGCTGTCAGTGCTTAGAGAAGAAAAAGTAATTTTGCCATTTTTATATACAGGGAAACAAATCAAAAGAATACTATGGGATCATGCTGCTATTAGAATTAATATGCATGAGCTATGAAATCAAAAGCTCTTCGCTAAAACTGTGTGATGAAGAAGCACATTAGTGGTTGACGTATACCACTGATCCAAGCTAAATCAAATTCTTTTGGACAGTGCTGTTAGAGGACATAGCAATGGGTATTTGTGTGATGGCACAACACAGCCATGAAAGGGCAGAGCTTGCACTGGGAAGTCATGATGCACATTTTGTCATTTTGATTTTTCATACTTGGAAACATATGCCCATGTGTGCAGGTAGGGCTAAACTCCAGTGCCAAATTGAAGATATAGAAAATGAAGTGTGAAAAAAGCTGCCTTCTACCAGACTAGACCTTTGATCATTTAGTTTAATCAATATTTCCTTCCTTCCTTCCTTCCTTCCTTCCTTCCTTCCTTCCTTCCTTCCTTCCATCCATCCATCCATCCATCCATCCATCCAGGTGCTGCTTGACTCCAAACTGACTCTGGGTAGCTCACAATATAGCAAACAAAATAGAAGCATAATACAGAATAAATAGGCAAGTGGGATCCTGCTGCTCAATATAAAATATATATAAAAAACATATCCAAGAAATGGTTCTATCCCCGTTAACCCAGGCCTGGGAGAACATCCAGGTTTTCAAGTCCTTCTGCAGTGCCAATAGGGTGGGAGCCACACAGATTTCAGGAAGGGTCTCATTCCAGATGGCAGCATCACAGCATAGAAGGCATGCTTCCTGCAGCCTAATACTGTATATGGCACCATTTAATCAAAAGGACCCAGAGCACGCCCTAATATTCCTGCCTGCCTTCTCAATTCTCCCCAACCCACTTGCACTCCTTGTTCTCTCCTCCCAAGCCAAGGTACCATTCACCAACCACCCCACCCACCCCATACATCATAACATTATATGCATCTAAATTTACAGTATGAAGTTACATTCCCTTTTCTTGATGGGGATGTTTTAAAAATTAGTAGGCCCATCTCATGCCTCAGGAACATTCATCTGAAGATTTCATTCACTAACCTGAGGTGGATTTCTTAATTTTTAAAAGGGTGCTTCATGTCTCAAACAGGAATATATCTTGTAAATTTTGACATAAGCTCTTCACATTAATGAGGGCTTACATACGCTGGATAAGGCATGAATATACAAACAGTAACATGCTTGTTATGGGAAATAGAGAAGTTTTTACGCATGGTGTTTTATCAACAGGACCACTGTATAATGTTATTCAGAAGGGCAGAGATATTTTTAGTGTCCTTACGTATGCCAAGTCACTTTGCCCAGACAGTGAAGCAATTTGTGTTTATGTGACTTTGTACCTTTCTTCCTTCAAGTTGCTTATAATACTTGTGAAGAAGCCAAGATCTGAGAGAAATGAAAACAGTATGTGTTGTTTCTCTGCTTAAGAGGGAATTAGGAAGCAATTACACAAAACTCCCCTTGAAAATGTTGTTATGGTTAAAGGATGCCCTAGCCTGTGCAGATAATGCAGCCACAAACATTGAGGGGTCCATTCTGGACTGGATCTTCATAATATAATACTAGGCAAGAGAAAGTACCATGTGCAAATGATGGTAAGCCTAGAAAATAGTTCAGAGAAAAAAATTGACTAAGAGGTAGGGAGGGTGGCTGGTTGAGCCCCTTTGGTTTTTTGGGGTATTTTTGGGTTTTCGTTTCAAGTTGGTCTTCTGATCAGCTATCTCTTCTTTTCTTTGCTATACTGTATGTTATTCTTTTCATTTTACTTCACTGTAAACTTCCCAGAGTCAGCGTAGAATCAGGTGGCCTCGAAATTGGAATATTAAATATTCATTTAAAGAGAAAAGTGTCTCCAGTTCTTGACCATTTCTATATATTTAAATCTATTTGTTTTGACTTGTATTCCACAATTATAAGAGCACAGATGGCATATGTATAATGTAATGTTTGTATATCTACATAACCCTGGTAATCAGAAGACTGATCTGAATAAATATCCTACATCAGGCTTGTAGAATTCTATTCTTTAGTTACCTGCAGTTCTCCACTCCCCTGCTGTGCTGCCTCACCATGGTGGTGGTGGTGGTGGGGATCCTGGGAGGGATGAGTGAAGAATGTTGGGAGTCTATCCCAGCTGTGCAGCTAAAACAAGCAGGCACCTATATTGGACTGAAGAGGTAGAGGAATATGCTGGAGGCAGATAAACCACAAGGATAGACAACATAAAATGATTGACAATATAGTGCCAGATTATAGGTCCCTCAGGTCAGATGGCACTCAACATGCTACTCATGGAGATCTAAGGATCTTTCAGAGTACTAATAGTGTTTATGACATGGCTAGATTAAAACCTTTGGGACTTCTAGTTGCTGATGTTGCCGTGCAGGAAAAGAAAATCTGAAGCTGCAAAGACAATAATCACAGTGGAAACTTCCAACCATAAACTGGTATGCTAAAGGATGCCAATGGGCAGATAGTAACTAATCCAAAGATCAAATGAAGATGGAAAGATTATACTGAAATTTTGTACAGTAGAAATACCGACATCCAAGATACCTTAGAAGATATTCTCTACTTACAATAATCTGTAGTACTAGAATATCAGGGGGACGCGGTGGCGCAGCGGCTTAATGACGCTGAAAATTGTTGGCCAGAAGTGGTCAACGCTTCAGCGGTTCGAGTCCAGCCTTCGCGTTAAACAGGGTGAGCTCCTGTTTCCTCCCCAGTTCCTGTCAACCCAACAGTTCGAAAACTTACGTGAGTAGATAAATGGGTACTCTCACTCCGGTGGGAGGAAAAATGCTGGCAGTGCCTTGAAAAAAGGAGTTGGGAGCAGTTGCCGGTAAGCGCGAAAAACCGTGCGCGCCTGAAAAGGGCGCGAAGCAACAGAAACCCCGCCTCCTGCGCTCGCCAGCTGGGCTCTGCCCTAGGAAGGAGGCTCTGGCAAACCACTTCCGAAAAACAATTGCCTTGAAAACTGCAAAGGACTCGTCCAAGCAGTCACTGCAGGGTCAGCAATGACTGAGCGCAGACCAAAAAAAAAACAAAACTAGAATATCAGCACTTCGCTCATTACAAGTTAGGAGGGTACAGCAATTGATGGAATAGCTACAGAAATATGGCAAGCAACAGAATGAGAATCAGTAAAAGTTCTAACCAGCAAATCTGGAGAATGACACAGTGACCATCAGATTGAAAGAGGTCAGCCTATATACCAATATCAAATAAAAAAGACTTAATAGAGTGAGCAAACCATCACAAGATCCTTAATTATACATGCTAGTAAAATGATGGTTAGGATCATCCAATGCATATTAGAGTCGTACATGGAAAAGGAGCTGTCTGATGTTCAAGCTGGCTTTAGAAAAAGCTGAGGAACAAGAGATACCATTGCTGCTGCTTGCTGGATAATTGAGAAAGTGAAATAATACCAAGAAGAAGCCAATGTATGCTTAATTGATTGTAGAAAGGCTTTCAGTTGTGTCAGTGTGTTAAGCTGTGGAATGTGCTTAGAAAAATACGAATCCCAAATCATTACATTGTCTTCATGCAAACCCTATATACAGGCGAGGAAGCCATAGTACAGATGGAACATGGTGAAACAGGTTGACTCCAGATCAGAAGTCCCTTACCTTTGCTCATTACTTCTTCATCCTGATAATACTGATAATACTGCTAAGCAGTGCACTGGATTAAGAGCCCAAAGGACTGTGGGAAATATAATTTGCCCAAGGACTGCCTCTGTTTTATGATCAAGCATGCCATTATCCAGGACAATAGAGAAGAATGAGTGAAAGAAAGAATCTTACTCTGATCCTAAGCTGCCACTCCCACTGTATTTCTTACTATTTCCACAGCTGGAAAAGTAAACAAAGGGCAGGAGAAGTTGAAGCGGCTATGGTAGGGATCTGAAGGGTCATCAAGAGCAGGTAAGAATGGATTTCTAGGGGAGAAGTGGTGGATTGAATACAGCTCCCTTTTTTTGTGGAGCCAACATCTGTGGTAAATAGAGGAGCTGGCAACCAGAGTGGCTCTTTGAAATCATTTCCAGATGTAGGAGGTGACAGGATCACCCACAGGCACTCCTTATGCAATCTCCAGTGGGTGAGTCGAGGGAAACATCGAACCCAAGCCACAGTGTAGAGCCTTCAAAAGGACACTAGATTTTCACTTCCTCTTTTAATTAACATCAGAAACTGCTTATTCTTGATTTACTTGGAAATAAAAAACCTCTTGAAAGGCAAGTTGCTGTACACCAGGAGAATTTCCTTCTATCCTGGGAGAAAGAAGATTAAAGTAAGTTTAAAGATCAAAAAGAAATATTTTAACTTTTTGAAATAGTGAAAGGGAATTAAGAATGTTGATTGGGGACAGTTAAGAAACTAGATGAATTTGAAACAGCTTTTTTAAGGATTGTTTTAAATGTTCAAGAAAATACAGTAAGCAAGTTTGGAGTTAACTGCAGGAAAATCTGTCCTGGGAAAGTCTTGCTTCTGAAAATAAACACCAGATAAGACTGAGCTTTGAAGATTAACCAGAGGGAACCAGAGAACACTTAAAGGAAATATATCTTTTAACACAATGGAGGAATATCCTTATTTCAAAGAATAATTTTTAGCTGTTTGGAATCAGTGTGTCCAGGAACTACTTCTAAAATTGGGACTAACACAGGTTGTAGAAGAAGAAAAGGTTTCATTGGATAAAATAGAAGTTGAGGAGGACTTGAATAAAGACTTTAAAATGGACTTTAAATAAATGCCAGATTATAAGAGAGACATGGAAGATATGGGAAAAGTTGTTGTTGATCTGAAGATGGACTCAAAGATGCTTGATTATGAGAATGATATGGAGAAAGAAGCTAAAATGGATCTGAAGAATGACTCAGAGTTTGGACCCACAGAAGGGAAACACCAAATCTCTGAAACCTTTTCTGAAAATAGGGAAAGAATGATAAGAGATTACTATCTGGGACTTTATTTGGAGAAAAGAGTGAATATTGAGCCTTAGAGAAAGGAATTCAAAATGGATTTATCAGATCAGGGTTAAATTGTATAAGTTTGGATCTTGGATTGTTAATATTGAATTTTCTTTCTCTGACCAGGACTATAAGACGGTGATTTATACCTGCAAAAGTGATTTATTTCATTTAGTCTAAAATATATATGTTATTATTATTGGTCTTTCGTATGCTTAAGGGGAAAGATCTTTTATGTTTTATTTTTTTAGAAAAAATTTAGAAATTAAAATGCAAAATAGACCTATTTTTTTAAGCTTAAAATATATAGTTTATTATCACTGGCACTCTTAATGCTTTTGCTGATTAGTTTGATTGTTGAGTATTTTTTATAATTTGGTTATTGTTTTAGGATGAAGAGGGATTTTTTCTGTAATATTAGAGAAGGTGTTAAGTTACTGTTAATGCATGTACTTGTTTGCAGGGAGAGGGAAATCATCTTTGATATATCTTTCTCTATCCTCTTTCTTTTTCTTTTTATCTGTAGGCCTTAAAGTTTTGTATTAGCTTTTATATATATAAACTTTAATAAAAAATATTATGAAAAAAAGAGCTGGTAGGAATATACAGCATTTTGCCAACTTTGGGGAAAGTTAGTTTAGAGAAATTATCTTTTTGAGAGGAAATGGAAGATAAGAAATAATTTCTGAGTTAATTCAAGAGTGAAATTGGGATACAAGTAGTCCTTGGTTAACAACGGTAATTGGGATTGGAATTTCCATCACTAAGCAATCCAGTTATAAAGCGTGATGACCCATGACCATGTTGCTTAGCAATGGCAATCCCCCATTAACCAAATCCCACCAGTCATTAGGCAAGGAGCCATCCCGATCCAAGCCATTCCTGGCTTGGTACCTCTCAGCCCCGAGCTTTGGTAAGGTAAGGGACTGCCTCTTGAACTCCCCCCACCCACCTACCTCCCCCCATCTCTGCCGTTTGGCCACCCTGCACAGCAGCACTCCTTGGCAGCAGCATCACTGGGGCTGAAGTAGAGGCCTAGGGCCTTCAGCAATCTCCACTGGCCGTGCCACTCCTGGACCTCTACTTCAGCCCCAGTGTCACCAGCACTGCCACCATCAATGAGAAGTGCCACCTAAGCCCCACACCATGACCAGCTACTTCAGCACTAGAGCACAAAGCCCAGATGCCCCCGCTACCCTGTGCTCCACCGGCCCTGCTGTGCCCAGCTGACCTTTGCCATCTGCTTCCTCCTGCTGCCGACAAGGCACACACAGCCTGGCTCTATACAAGGAAGCTGCTGGCCACGCCAGACCTTCTTCCCAAGGTTGCGCACACCATTCATGCAATGCTTTAGAAGGCTTCTGAGGCCTTTCAAAACCTCACGAGGCAGCACCCACCTTTCTCCAAATTGCGTGCACCATTCTCCAAATCGCGGGTATTCTTCTCATGATGCTTTGGAAGTTAAATCCAATGAAATAAGTTTACCAGAGACAACAGCGGAATTAGGACACATGAGCAGTCCTGCCTATTCATGTTGCTGTCCGTGTAATAAGAATAACTGCAGGACAAAACCAGTGAGTGATGCCTTTGTCAACCAATGGGTGATGCATTCTCAGTTAAGCTAATCCAGCTCTTCTTTTACTATTAGTGGATCCCAGAAGGAAATTAGTTCTGGGATGAGGAAGCAAGGAACATCTTAACAACAAAACTTAACTACTTCCAGCCTAATTTAAATTTTACTCAGAAGTTACATAGTTCTTAGGGCAGCAGTTCTAAGTCCAACAGCGATCAGTCACACGGATCATTTGGTATATCTTGTTGCTGTTTTTTGTTGTAAACCACTTTGAGATGCAGCACAGGAAGCACTATGCAACTCTATTTAATAAATAAATATTACTCTGAGAATTAGAAATAATGGCTTGTCTGATAATACCAGTTGGATTCATGTCTGAAGTGAGAAGTACGTGGCTAGTGCATGGCTTTACACCACCAGCTAGATATATAGCATATGGCCCAATATTTGGTATATTTGCCCAGAAGTAAGGCACACTGATTTCAATAGAAGTCACTCTAAATAAGTTATAAAAATCAATAATTTTGGAAGGTGATTGTAATAGAATGAAATACATTTTAAAAGCTGGATTTCCTTTCCAACCTGTTATTTTTCAATTAAATATTACTAAATCTTATATTCCCTTAAAATATATAGAATTAACTTTGTACAGTGGAACCTCGAGTTACGAATTTAATCCGTTCCGTGACTCTGGTTGCAACTTGAATTGGTCGCAACCCGAGGCAATTTTTCCCATAAGGTTCAATGTAATTACCGTTAATCCGTTCCGGCGTCCGCGGACCATACGTCAGGGGTGGAAAAATGGCCGCGGACCACGTGGCAGGGTGGAAAAATGGCCACGGACCACGTGTCGGGCAGAAAAATGGCCACGGACCACGTGTCGGGCAGAAAAATGGCCGCGGACCACGTGTCGGGCGGAAAAATGGCCGCGGACCACGTGTCAAGGGCGGGAAAATGGCCGCAGACCACGTGTCAAGGGCAGGAAAATGGCCGCGGACCATGTGGCACGGGCGGGAAAATGGCCACGGACCACGTGTCGGGCGGAAAAATGGCCGCGGACCACGTGTCGGGCGGAAAAATGACTGCGGACCACGTGTCAAGGGCGGAAAAATGGCCGCGGACCACGTGTCAAGGGCGGGAAAATGGCCGCGGACCACATGGCACGGGCGGAAAAATGGCCGCAGACCACGTGGCAAGGGCGGAAAAATGGCCGCAGACCACGTGGAACGGGCAGAAAATGGCCGCGGATCCGGTTCATAAGTTGAGGCGAATTCGCAAGTCGAGGTAAATTTTTGGGGCCGGAGCTGGTCGTATCTCGAAAAATTCGTAAGGAGGGTGTTCGTAACTAGAGGTACCACTGTACATGGTAATTGCTGCAAGGATACGCTACACTTCCCACTGGAAAGTACATGCAGTTTCTTTCAGAAGAATGACTAAGCTGTGGGAATATTCCTCAATATCCAAAATCATATTTCAAAAGTAAATATAACACAGATTTTAATTCAACTTTGAAACCACTTGTGGATTATATGTGGGCTTGTACCACATCAAAAATTTGGGTTTCCCTTAAAAGTGTTGAATCGCTTCAAGTCCTTCTGCAGTGCCAATAGGGTGGGAGCCACACAGATATCAGGAAGGGTCTCATTCCAGATGGCAGGCATCATAGCATAGAAGGCATGCTTCCTACGGCCTAATACTGTATATGGCACCATTTAATCAAAAGGACCCAGAGCACGCCCTAATGTTCCTGCCTGCCTTCTCAATTCTCCCCAACCCACTTGCACTCCTTGTTCTCTCCTCCCAAGCCAAGGTACCATTCACCAACCACCCCACCCACCCCATACATCATAACATTATATGCATCTAAATTTACAGTATGAAGTTACATTCCCTTTTCTTGATGGGGATGTTTTAAAAATTAGTAGGCCCATCTCATGCCTCAGGAACATTCATCTGAAGATTTCATTCACTAACCTGAGGTGGATTTCTTAATTTTTAAAAGGGTGCTTCATGTCTCAAACAGGAATATATCTTGTAAATTTTGACATAAGCTCTTCACATTAATGAGGGCTTACATACGCTGGATAAGGCATGAATATACAAACAGTAATATGCTTGTTATGGGAAATAGAGAAGTTTTTATGCATGGTGTTTTATCAACAGGACCACTGTATAATGTTATTCAGAAGAGCAGAGACATTTTTAGTATCCTTACATATGCCAAGTCACTAATAGGTTTTATAGGTTTAGTTATTTAGATTTGCAGTGTAGGTTTTATAGGATCTTTCTATAATTTTCATGTATGTTAAATTTGCTTACATATATGTATTTTATGTTTTATTACATTTTATTGTATTCCTTTTCTTCACTGGTCACAGACCATGATGAAGAATCCAATTCAATTACATTTCTTATACTGTATATCAAGATCAACGTTCAAAACTGGCTTATTAACTTTAAGACATTTTTGACAGTTAACATTGGCTGTTGGCTCCTCTGAAGCTGAATCAGGCAGGGTTGCTTTCCTCTTCTTTATCGGTCTTACAAAATCTGAGTAGTTATTATTATTTTTAAGTAGATTCTAATTTGATATAGCACAATACAGACAACTGATAGCAGCTGACCTTTAAGACATTTTTTGTCGTTCATGCACTTTGTGTATGTTATCAGTAAAGATAATTCTGCTTGGCTAAGCCAAAAAACAGGGGGAAAACTACATTAAAAGCACAAATCTGGAAGAAATTAGTCACACTTATTGTTGTGTATGTGTCACCCAAAGATGAAAAATATATCCTTCACAGGTGCAGAATGTTATGAGGTATGCTGAAAATCTGGCTTTTAATTGTTACCTGCATTTAAAATGGTCGTGTCCAGATGAGGTTCTAATATTTATTCATATTGTTAACTCACTATGGAATTGGACTCACAGGACCATAGGATAAGATTAATACACAAGCCATCAAAGATAATATAATTCCCTTAACTCTTGATAAAAAGTTAAACGTGGTCTCAAGCCACCAAGAAGAGTCCAGTGCTTCAGCTAAACAAGTGAGTTAAAGTTATACAAACCATTTAGAATTTTTACAGGTAAGACTGAGATAAATTAGCATCTGGGAAAAAATGAGAGCATAATTGAAAATTGTGTGTTTAGAACTTCTCTAAACCATCATCTCAATGCACTTTTAATTCATTTATTATGTGGCTGTTAGCAGACTTCTCAGCCACAGTAATTTGCTTCTGTCGTAACAGCTTACATTATAGAAGTGGGTTATTGTCACAAAGAAAAACGGCTAATAAATGTTATGAATAAATAAGGCAGTGCGTAGTGTGTGAACTGTACTGTGGTGTTTGGAAAGCATCTTCGTAGTTTCCACCTTCATATCTCCCCCTCTGAAACATCAAAGAAACTTCAGGGCTGCAAAGTTAGGTAGCCTGGTTCAGCTCAGCCCTATTTACAGCAGGTTGTCTCATCTATGCAGCAGCTCTTTGGGTTTCATAATAAAAGTAGTGTTTGAGTGTGAGAAATATTTAACTGTTCTCTCCATTGTTTATCTTCAGATCTGTATAACTTCAGAAAAGGAACACAACGGGTTTATCAAAGTATGCAGTGGGAAGAAAAAGGGCTTTGTCCCAGTAGATGTCTTAGAAAACATCTGAAACTTACCCGCTCAACAACTGCAGTAGTGAAGCTTTGCCAGCAAGACCCGTCTGCTTCATTTTGCACTGTGTCTACCCAAACAAGCTGTCTTGAAGATGACTAGGGAAATCACAAGACAACTACAAAGATCAACTGTTATCAAGCACTTAAGCTGCTTTGAAGCAACAAACAGTGGTTGATCAATAACAAACTGTATTATTAGAGAAAGAACCAAATAAAGGTGGTGTGAGTCTTAAGGGAGGGGTGGGCTGTTTTTCTAAAAAGACAAAAAATTAAAAGACAAAAAATTAAACTGGATTTTTTTTTTTTTTTTTCCTGAGCAAGGCTGCTAACTGTTACCCCTTTGGCAACAGGCAACTGATCTGTAAGATTAAGTTTTTATCTTGTTCAGATGTCTTAAGAAAACTATGAGAGACTTTTGATGTTTGAAGTGTGACTGGTTGGGAAGGGTTCAGATGTTTTCTGTGTATTACTGTGGTTTGATGGTTGAAATATATGAGTCTGGTCTTTAAAATGTTGTCCCCCATTTTAAGGAATCAGGATAATGTTTGGTTCTGATTTTCAATGTTTTGTAACAAAGCAGTTTAAGTAAAACATGTAGACATCAGTTTGGGAAATGTACTACTGCCTAGATTAAGTTCTCTGTGGGTTTTTTATACAGGTTAAACTGGTGGGCTTGTATACCTACAAGTTGCAGATCATGGATGTAAATTCTGTTCATACAACTGATGAATAGCGTTTTCCCCAGTGAGGCCCAGTTAGAAGTTCTTGCCAAAAGAAGAAAATTGTTTGAAACAAGGAATTTAGCTGCAGACATGCTAAATACATTTTCTATTTTTAAATATTGTGTGTGTGTGCACGTATGCATGGGAACATGTTTCAGGGTATATGCATACACACACACTCAAACATATTCTTGTTTCTGTGGGTAGCCAGTTCCCCTTCAGAATGAAAAAAGCGTTCATCCGCAGATGAAAAATATATGGGATGAAAGAAAAATAGATTAACCAGGACACATTGAAGAATGAGCGCAACGTTCAAATGGCAAGGTTTGAAAATTCAACTGGAAGCATGAACCAGCTACAGTCCAACACAAAGTTAGATGCAGTTATAACGATGCCCTATTACGTTTCATAGAATTAACACTGCCTTCTTGGGATAACAACCTCTGACAGAAGCCAGAATTTTGCCCATTGTTTCACATTCTGTTTTGACACCCAACCCAGGCAACATCCTTCTGATTCCAGTCAGAGTTTGGAGTCAGCTTTTCCTTCCCTTTTTATGCAAGTGGATGAGAGGTTGTCACTGAGGCTGAACAGAATCTATTGGTTTAGCACAAGAAGAATACAATGTGATCTCTCTTGAGGAGTTCTAAGCCCCTTTTTATAATTAATCTATGATCTGCTTGTTTGTTTTTAAAATGTACTAGAGTCTTTTGTAACATGCACTATCCATAAGCTAGGATACACTTTTACACTCATTAGGGAGAAAAGAATAAGCAATGTCCTGTTTTTATTAACACTGACCTGAAATCCCCATGACCCAAAAGAAAATCAGAAATGACCCATTTCACCACTTGGTTTGTGTTTCAAACTCTGGCTGGATCTTGGTGTGCATTTGCTACCAGAGAAGATGCCTTTGGGGACATCAAGTCCACCCTTAGTATTTATCAAAGGGCTGCTGTGACTGGCATTGACTCTGAAGATACAACTGGAACCTGCAGCGCATTTACTGATATGAACATACTTAATGCTTTTGGGGATTGCCAGAACGACAGGGGTTGGGCATGGACTTACACATCCATATTATCACTGACTCATTTGAAAGGCCCACTTTTCCAGAGGTGTGAAATGGAATGGAATAAATGGAATGCATGGTACTGACAGCCACTCCATTATTTGCTCGCTCTTATTCATGTAAATAAAGTCACCCCAAAGGCAAAATTATAATAAACAATTGTTCCATATAATGCTAGAAACATTATAGAGCCGCCTTCATTTGAAAACATTTTAATTTTTTTTTTTCATTTTGAAAAAGGGAAACCAGACAGTTTACTAGTTACTAAACATTTGCCTATGACAAAGTAGCAGTACAGAAGAGACACTATTAACCGAACCTGCTTTATGTCATTGCTTGGTTTCAAATCACTGACCAGAGGTAAGGATTCCTGAAATGGCTATATTGTATTTTAGTATGCAAAGACTAGGTAAAACTATACAACCGTCTGTACATGTTGTTGTTTACTTCAATGCAATATACTGTGATTCTGCCCTATTTCAACTGCTTCTCTTAGTTCAATTTTTCTTTCAGTCCTGCCTCATAGGATAAATATTAATATTAATTTCAATTCACAATGGCCTTTAATCATTGTCTCATTTCTTTTGATACTAAGCAATAAAACAAAGTGATTTTTAAAACACTCTTTTGGTTAGTTTTATGTCATACTGATTCATGTCTCTATTACAAACAGATGGCTTTCATCTTTTTCATTACCACCACTGATGGTGAAATCAGAAATGAATGTGCACGTACACACACTCTTTGCTGTGGCTGATCAAAGGCTTTAGTATTCATACTCATGAGTAATGTTGGACACTCTTTTGAGCAGCTGCGTGAATCAACAAGTCTTTCTTGTTCAATATTCACCGTTTTTAGACATCTGGTTCATACACATCTTACCATCTCCATTCAGCCATCTCTTAGGGATGTGTCACTTTGTTCACCTGAGGAGGAAAACAGGATACACTTAGACACAGATGCATCTATTTGGATTAATACAGGTGGATTAATACTTTCAGCCTCATCTCTAGAGGGCATCCATGTGAAAATGTCATTTGTGAACCATGGGTACTAGAGAAGTAAAGCTCCTCCCACAAACTGAGGGATATATGAGGGCTCAAAGAGGATAAAGCAGCAGGGCCAGAAATGTTTGTTCTACCTACATCCCTTGTAGAGACATGCCTCCCCTACCTCCACCTCAATTTCGTATTTTAACACAGTGGCAAGTTCTGAAAGTTTCCACTTGCATTCAGTAGAATCTCCTTTTGCTTGGATCTTGAGAAAACAGGCTTCTGCAACTGAGAGCCCTTTGGTTGGGGGATTCTGAGAATTGAAATCTGCACATTTTGAGGGTGTCTATGTTGGGAAAAGCCACGATAAAGCAGTGCCCTGCACATTCTACTCCCTTAGGTATTATGAATGACTCCACCCAGGCAGGGTGGGTAATGTTCAGGCTGAATATATCTGCTCCTCTATCCCATTTGCAGTCCTCAAAGCACCCTGAGATCACATGGTCAAATTCAGAAGCAAAGTGTCTAATCCAGAAGGACAATTTTAAGTTTTAAAGCACTAAAATTAGGGGAGATATAGATGCAGGGACCCTCTTTGAGGTTTCCTTCTTTCCCTTAAAATCCCACCAAACGCCATCAGAGCACTTTAATATACCACCAAAATTCAGCAGCAAAATGGCTACTTTTCAGTGGTATGATTTTCTGCTTCAAAATATTAAGGTTGGAAATAGATGTGCTCAGCCACTTCAAGAAGTAGAGCAATTTTTATCCTTAAGCACTCCAACCCCCAATAAAATACTTTAAAAAAAAAACTGGTCCAAAAAGCCTTGCTCCTGATGACATCACTGTACCCTTTGTGGCCACAGGTAGGGAACAAAAGCAAAGCAGTCCTTAAGTGAATACATCTGCCCTGTATGAATATTGTAGTTGCACAACATTCCTAGTTGAGTTTTCATAATCCCAGTAATTCATATCACAAGAGTGAGACTGGAACCAAGACAGAATGTCTCAAGTCAATTTCCTAAGAAAGCTTGAGATCTGCCTACCCACCCCCCCCCACCCCTACCCCCCACACATCCCTCTCCAGGAAAATAAGGTCACTCTATAGCATTCTCTCTGAACTTTCTGAAGCAGTTTCCTCCCTACTGCCTCACTGTGTCAATAGAGCAGGTCACTGTGAAGGAATTTTAGACATAGCCCTGGGGATGGTATGAAAGAACTGTTAAGGAGGGATTTGATTAAGCAGTTATACAGTCCTGATATTGAAGCAAGCATGCAAAAGAAACTCAAAATAACCCCACCTTGATTTTGCTTAGTATAAGATGGGACAGGGAGAAACTTGGACAGGCTTTCAGGATGACTGTCAGTTCTTCAAATTAGACCACATCAAGAAAGAGACACTGCAGGGATTTCAGAAATGCTACTTTACTGTTGTAGTGTACAGTAACAGAATCTTGAAAGTCTATCTAAGTTTCTCCCTGTCTCAACTTATCATGTTAAGATATAAACACCAACACAATTGTTGGTGTTGTAACAACAAAATGGAATAAAGAAAAAAATGTACAGTACAACTACTGTTGTATCCCACCATCAAGAACTTGTTGGAAAAAATGCACTTATCCACTCCAATTTTCCTGATTTCAGCCAGGGTGGAGAATTTGAAGTGACACTTCTTTCATAGATGCAGCATGTACCAGCCTAATGGGCTCTTCAGAACTAGCACTTCCATGAGAACATGGAATCCAACTGGCTGTTGCACAATGATAATTACTGATCCCAAATAACAAGGTAAATTAGTATTCCAGAGAGCTTGTTTATTGCTTTGATTTATGCAGCCCTAAATAGATATAGCACTAACAAACTGATTAACACTGAATGGACTTGCTTTTATTAGAGGCTAGCTTTCAGAGAAATTTCATTCTAGAACTTGGATGTTCACATCTAATTTAATATTCTTTTTAATAAAGACTGAACCAGTGTGGGAATCAGAGCTAACAAACGTGATTCTGCATAAGATCTCTTCCTGATAGCAGAGTCATCTCATGTAGAGCACACTGGAACTCTTTTCTCTAAAACAAGGAGAAATATATGTTTCACTTTGTTCCTACTATCTCTTATACCTTCTATTAGAGGATTCTTCCTCACTGAACCCCATATTAAATACTGAAAACTGTAATCCATTGGCATACAAGAGGAGAGGCTACATTGTTTAATTTATATTATCCTCAAGTGTACACCTACATATGTAACAGCACATTAACCTTAAATAGCATGATCCTTCATAAAACATGCACGCAAACATGCAAACACATATATGTAGGTGCCTTCAAGTCAGTCTTGACTCCTGCCTGGACAAGTCCAGACAGTTTTCTTGGCATCATTTGCAGAAGTGGTTTGACATTGCCTTCTTCCTGCAGCTGAGAGATTGACTGGTCCAAAGTCACGCAAACTGGTGCCTGCCTAAGGCAGAAGTAGAACTCACAATTACCTGGTTTCTAACCCTAACCTTTAACCACTACACTAAACTGGCTTTACAATGAATTACACCATACATATGCCCAATTAAAATAAGAAAATAATATATCTCCAAAAATGTTGACCCTTCTTCCTGGACTGTTTGGTCAAGTTTACTGACATAATTTACTGACAGGGAGGGACAATCTTTTTGTAGATCAGCAATGTACTTTTTAGGAGTTGGGTGGCCTTCAAGAGCTGCGTGAAGCAGGCCAGTGATGTCCCCTTTGGGTAAGACAGGTTTTTCCTTTACTTTTTGAGTGTTAGTAGTTTGTAGTTTGAGAAAAATAGGTGAATTCAACCTATTCAAAAGCACAACAAAACTTAGTCCAATTTTTTAAAAAATCAGAAAATTGCACCACCAAATTTTGTCCACATGAACAAGAATACAGCTATGGTCATAACATGGTGGCATAAAATTATGCTTTACCTTTGTTAACTAAATCTGTACAAACATTTTATACTACTGTATATATGTACTATTTTGTGCCACAAACCCCAAGATTTATGACTACTGCTAAAGTGTATTGATATATTTTACTGAAATTCCTAATTGATACGCCAAGTTTAGCTTATGTCTTGAGGGTACAGGAATGAGTTTGGAATGATCACTAAGATCTCAACAGTATCCAGTGGTGAGTGGCAACACATCATTAATACAGGGTTTTTTAAGAGTGCCAAATTTAGCTAGGACCTCTCATTAGAAATGGTACTACACACAAGGTAGCACAAATATGGGGTTTGTGGCACAAATTAAAAGTAAAAATAAATTTGTTGTAGAGCCATGTTTTGGTATGACCCAGGCAATTCACTTTCTAGTGGCCATTCAGCTCCTAGTATATATAGGGGGCAGATGATGATTGATTATATGCCATCAAGTCCATATCAGCTCTTTGAGCTTTAAAGTTATTTGGGTTTATAGTTAGATGCAAATTTGAAACTGGGTCTCTCCAGTCACATAGGCTTTCTGATAGCATGAGTAAATTAAACTAGGGTACCCACAAGGCAATACTTGAGCAACTACTCTGAATAAGAAGCTGTGTCTCTAATTGATTATTGATTATGTGCCATCAAGACAGTGTTAACTCTTAGCAACTGCATAGACAGATCTTCTCCAGAAAGATCTGTCCCTAACCTGGCCCTTCAGGTCTCCCAAAAGTGTGCTCATTGCCACTGTAGTCAAGTCTATCCATCTTGCTGCTGGTTGTTCTCTTCTTCTGTTTCCTTCCACCTTTCCCAGCACTATGGACTTCTCAAGGGAGCTGGGTCTTTGCATAATGTGTCCAAAATTAATATGTCCAAAAATAGGGGACAGATGGTAGCCCATTAAATAAGCACTGATTGTTGTCAGACTAATTCATTTAATATAATGTAGTGGGGAATTTGTGGCCATGTAAATGATATTGTAGCAGAACTCCCATTATTACTGACCATTAGACAAGGGAGTTGTAATCCCAAAATAACTAGCATGCAAATGTTTCTCTAATCCACCTTTTTGTTGACATAATAAAATCAAAAGGACAAATTACTTTTGAACTAATCTGGTTATTCACATATTTTAAAAATGACATATGTTTAATTAAATATTAAGTTCACCGAACAGAGGAACTTGCAAAAGTTTAGAAATCCATCCTTTTATCAGTCATGTTATGAATACATATGGGAAATCTCTCTTACATTTTTATATGAATTCACCACTACAGTGCTGTTAGCACAAACCAATTAGCACATTTAACACCTACTCCATTTACTGTCATAAACTATGCAAGCACTGGGCAAATAAAAATTTTCTTCAGTGAAATGTATTGTCAGCTAATATACTATGCTGAAATGCAAAATATAAATCACCCATAAGTTGCAGCCCATTGTTAGCTTAAAAGCCAGTGATAAACAAGGATAAATAGTAGCACCTAAATTCTCCTTTTGAACAAGCTGTGTGCAAGGATATTCTAGAAGTCAAATTAGATTGGATAAGAAAAATCCAAATGAGTTATGTAACTTGCAATGTGAGTTTATGCCTATTTACTCTAAAAAAATATCACTGAATTCTGTAGGACTGCAGCCCTATCAATACTACTGTAAACATTTAAGCTCTGTGGAGCTTATGCCCTGTTAAGAATATTTAGGATACAGCCTCATATTTCAGACCTATCAGAATTTCCCCTAGCTTCTGTTTCATACTATTTATCTGGGAATAAGCTGCACTGAGCTTAACAGGATTTACACATGGGTAGAATTGTACTGTGAATAATATCAAATGGATGGAGAACCTTTGGTTCACTGCCTCTTAGCCAGAAATTCCCATCATATATGACCAGTGACAATTCTGGGTCCAAGCTGATAGGACTTAATGTCTAAGAACCTCTGTAGGATCACAGCTTCCCCTCTCCTCTTTTAAAATAAGAAAGCGTTGCTATATTTGTTATGAGAAATCCAGGAAGTTTATAGATATGCATCACCCTGGGAGTTATAGAGTGCAATCAATCCAATTGTAAACATGTTTAGTATAATTACACGCCAAGCATTTTATAATTTGCTATGTGGCAATAATTCATTATTATATGCACACCAGTTGTGAAATACGCTGCCTGCTTTGGTCAATGTTTCCCTAGCACTCCCTTGCCCAGATGAATCTGCATCACTCATGACTGTCAGCCCTGTTTTTGAGAATTTAACACTGACAGAGAAGAAAAGGAAAGTGTGGGTGTTTTCTAGCTCTGGAACAAAAGAAAGAGGGCAGGACAGGGTGGAAAGACCCTCATGGCCAGCCCTTCTGAAAACATGAGCAAGACAACAAAACCATTCCAGGTTGTAATAGAAAGAATTCATTAGTGATACACCCACCACATTGTTCAAGACACCTCAAGGGAAAGCCCCATGCCATCAGTGCTCCTAAGGACTACCTTGACCCAAGTCACAATTAAAGGGCTACCTCAGTGCAATTTCTGTCTTTCTTTTCCTGTTCTGTCCAGGCTAATGGTGATTTGTGTATTGTAGAAATATCTCCACTAAATTGGACAGTCCCTCAAATATTCTTTCAGTTATTCTTTCAAGGTAATTTTCATAAGTATGAAAGGCCTGTATGTGAAATGGATATTTTGTAAGTCAAAGGGATATTTGTAAATGCTTGCTTGAGCATTAGTGGGGGGATGTCCGTAGATGTGCACCAGGGTAAATTGTTATAATACTTGCAAAGCAGACTTGCCACAAAACACTGCAACATTGTAGGGCTGCTAGATGGGTCTTTTTTCAGGGCACTTGTCCATTCTCCACAGTTATCAGGGGATTCCCTCATCCCTCTAACAGTCAGACAGTCACATTCAGTCCTTGTGAGCATTTTGGACTTCTTTTCCTTTAGTTTTGTTTTAATTTTGGCCATGTTTAAAGTTTCCATGAACTTGCTGATACTGCCTTCTTCTGTGTAGGTGGTGCGATTTTGGTTCCAAAAGAGCCACATAATGACCTCCCGGTTAAGAAATATTTCCTAGAAACTAGGGATACAGTATGTTTCCCATGAGTTTGCCTTACCTAGTTCCTGGAGGTGTACCTTTTATTGTCTCCACTCCTCCACAATCACAGTGGGAAGGACCATGTAGGCCACTGAATCCAACCCCCTAGTCAGTGTCTAGGGCCCCTCCTTAATTGCAACCAATTTTTAATAATATATCTAACAGATTCTCAGACTCATAATCAGTTCTCACACGCATAATCTTAAACATAAATCAATTTTCTCAGATTGAGAAAATAAGAGATCTAGCAGCCATTTCCAAACCAAACAAGTACAGTCTGCTCCAACTTCCCAAAAGAAACAAGCTGTTGGAAAATATGGGGTTCCAACCAAGCCTGTCTCCCACGGGCACAAAGGGAGGGGCAGCTCCGCTGCGGCCTAGCTTTCCTGCTTTGTGTGGGAGGGGCTTGGAGCCCGCCTTTTTCCTGTTTCCCTCATTTTCCTTCTCTTCTCCTCATGGCTCTCCACGAGGTGGGAATGAATCCTCTCTCCTCCTCAGGGTTTTTCTAGTAACATTTTCACAACCCCAACACAAGCTTCATCCCCTCACATCCAAGAAGTGAGAGAGAGAGAACCAGGACTTCCCTGCCCAACTTGCCTGCATAAAAGTTTCTTGTTTAAAAATAGAGTATTTACCAAATTCATGTGTTCTTACTATACTTGAAGTGTGTATCACAGGCATCCAGTACAAGCCACAATAATGTTACACGTGTCATATCAATATCATCATCATCGTTACACAAATGATGCAAATTCTGTAAACTGCATCATTTGCATGATGATGTCACTTGTTCTCCCTCTTCCCCCGCCCCCCCCCGTTCTCTCCTGGCCCCCCAATGGTGCATATATTTCATGGCCCTGAGAAGAGCACATACCTCTGGCTGCAAGTATAGGCATTAATGTAAGGAAAAATTGTTTCTAAAGGCATAGGGCCAGTAATGATAAAATGGTAGAATATTAGGCTGGGTGGGGAGCTCCGATTTACATCCTAACTCAGAGATGACCTCTGCTTTTTAGCCTAGCCTCCCTCATAGACTAGTTAGGAAAATAAAATAGATGGTAGCCCATTGCCATATGTGCCCTGCTATGCTCATTGGGGAAAAGAATGCGTAGCATAATTGCAAATTTTCACAAACATCTCTCTGTATTCCCACAGGCTCAATGTAAAATATGTCAGTATTATTGTACTAGTAATATTATTGTCCCTAGAGGAAGGGATAGGGGAATAAGGGCTCTTGAGAGAAAAAGTCAACTCACCAGAAAGATAACATATCCACAGTGACTGACAGCCAAAAGGACACTACGTACCTCTCACTACTTGATAATTGGGTTATTTTGTACTTTCTTTCTTTATTACTACAATGTCTGTATCACTACAATTTAACCATCACTATGCAGCTTGCAAAAGTCAGACAACAAAATTGACACAATCACAACATAAAAAGCAAAACATCACAATAATTATTTCTTCGCCATGTGCCATGTGCCATTGTTCACATCCAGGACAAGCAGTCCTGCGGATCACATTGTTCCTTCAGTCCCCAAAGGCTCTTTGATTAAGTCATCTCTTCACAGGTTTGCTGAATATCATCAAGGTAGGGGCCAATCTCACCCACAGGGACAAGTTTTTCCAGAAGATAGGAGACATGATAGAGAATGCTTGTTTCTGGGATCCTCCCAACAAATTTCTTAGTAAGTTGGAGATCCTCAACATACACTCCTGCTTGTGCATCTTGGTGGACAGATTCAATGGGCAGTTTCAATACAACCAGGTTCAAAGCATTGTTCCAGACTATCTGGGACTAGCTCAAGATATTTTAGCAACTGAGGTGGAATAGTATGTGGTTATACTCCCCTTCAAATTATTTTGGCACCTAAGGCAAAAAATCTCCGAATTTGCATATCAGATAAGCTGATCCATGCAGCTAACAAATAGAAGGGCAATGGTAGGTGCACCCCTGCATATTCTTTCTGTGCTACTTGGAGACAAAGCTCTATGTGCTATATGACCTGTCCTGTACCTCTCAACCTAGTCTATTGTCCTCAGGAGGAAACTCTACCAACATCAGTGACTATATTTACATGAACAAGAAGCCTGAATTAATAAGTAGCTTCTGCATGCAGTACCACCACCAATATCATCCACACACAAACACACCCTTTTTTTTTTTTAACATGAGGTTATAGGCTTACAGAGTCATTTGTACTCTAAAAGGCTACCATGGTGGATCCTTTTAGTGCAGCTACTATACCTTAGGTGTGCTGTCAGTTACAGCTTCTGGGATAAAAGGATCCAAGACAGCAGATAGTTATGGTTCAAACAACGTTAAGCCTGTGACTTCAACTAAAGGGCCACATATAGAGAGGTAAAACAGTCTGTGCTGGTTAGCTGTAGTTTCTTTCTTCAAATGTTGTGTGGACAACATCTAAATGATTAAACTGTCAGTATGGTCAGCTTTTTCATGTAGAACAATGGATGGTCATTATCTTATCTGTCTCTGGCAACAAAATGTTTTGGGTAGCCCTGGAAACCGTAACACCTTCCTCTCTCCTTGGCAGTAAAAAACACAATAATAATTGACATAACTATTTGCTGCCTTCTTGTGACACTCAGAATCCATTATCGGAGATGCTGCCTCACGCCAGTTAATGGTAACAGCTATGTCAAGGGAAGGGTTCAGATCTCAGTTCTGTCATTGACAAAGAACTATCTTTGCCTATCCTGAAGTTTTAACATGTTGTAAACTCTGGGTATTTATTCTCAAGTTACTCGGTTGATATTTGAACTTCACACCGAGCAGAAGAGTCAACTGCCTTCCTGCACAGTTGGAGGGTGCAGATTTAATTAATAGACTTCTAAGCTTAGAGGATGTTGAAAGGAAGGAAAGTTGGCATTTCCTTGATCAACCAGACAGGAGGATCTATGATGAATGGCTGATGCTGCAGTTGTGGTAGAAAATGTATGAGGCAACCTGGGACACATAAAAGGCAAAGTGATGTGTCAATTTGAAGTCAAAAATGAGCAATAAAGCCTGATGTACCATTACTCTCTATGAAATGGTAGCAAGCGTGGTGAATCCTGATTTTTGCCTCAAGGGACAGGAAGAGGAGGAGGAAAGGCATCTAAATCCATCATATTGCATTTGGAAAGAGGCAGATCATTATTATTATTATTCTTTTCCTTGTTCTTTGCAAGGTTGTGGAGTTCAGAGAGTGCTCCAGATGTATGACCAGGGGCAATAAAACTCATCCGCACTAAAAATCCATTAACACCACTAATGTGCTGGACTGATTTTGACAGAGTATAATATCTGTGTAACAAGATTCACTACCATAACTGGCAGCCAAAGAAGCATCAAGAATCCTGACTTTTATTATGGTTGGGAGAACTTCATGAATAGTGATGCTCTAAGAGCAGTTTTGCAAACATTTCTTTCATTTCAATCCTGCCATTTCTTGTGTTCTGCCAAGGAGTTTATGTTGGATCTTTACTAGAAACTCATTGATCTCACAACAACCTTGAAAGGTAAATTAGGCTGGGAGACAGTGACTGATCTGTGTATTAATGAGTAATATTAATGAATTTAATGACTGAATGAAATGTTGAATCCCAGTCTCCTTTGTTTTAGTCCAAAGCTCTAACCACTACACCACTACTGCATGGGTAAGTCAGGAATATCTTCATGAAATCTTTTTTTCTCTTTTTTGCAATCCCCGTTTTCTAATTTATTCTAGCAACCACAAACATTATAAACATTCCAAGCACTGAACTTCTCAAGATCAGAGCAAGTACCAATTATGATGTTTGCCAAATCCTCCTGGTTTTGAATAACTGCTGGAATCTTTGCAATGAAGGGGAGGCTCATTTATAAACAATTGATTAATAATTGAATTTATTTTTTCCTTTGCCCTCTTGAAAAGTGGAAAAATAACTTTATATTGTTTATTTAAATACGTTTCATTTAATTAACATTTAATACCACAAACATCAGTGTTTTTTGTGTAGAACATGGAAACATTCATTATTCCTTCCTTTCTTCCTGGAATGATTAAGGAATAGGGAAGGTTAGATGAAAGATTCATGCTAGGGCATCTTATTACTTTCACTGTCTGTCAGGATGGTAGAGAGAATGGAAAGTCATTAATCACATATCAAGACAGCAGATTAGAGTTGCCAAGGATTTTGAAAAGGACCATCAAGGCACAGCAATTAATGGAAACAAATAAGATAGCATCGTTCTTTTTTGAAAAGCAAGGGATAAATGCTAGGCAACAGATATTAGCTGATAAGAGGAAAATTGAGGCAAGATATTACCTTTTCAAGTAAATCAGAAAAGGAGTAAAGAATGAGAAACATGAGAATCAAGAAGTTTCTATAAGCTAATAGTATTGTTTTTAAATATTAAGCAAGAGAATATGTAGACAACAAATTCCCCCAAATATCTATCTATCATGATCACACAGTGAGCTTTATAGTTAGATGCAGATTTGACACTGGATCCCTCCAATCTTAGGCCAATGCTATAACTCCTACACTACACAGGTCTTTAATAGCATGAATAAATTGATCTAAGGTGACCACAAGGCAATACTTGAGCAATTACTCAGAAGCAGAAAATGTGTCTCTGATTGATTATTGATGTTTGATTATGTAACACCAAGTCAGTTTGGACTCTTAATAACCACATAGGTAGACTTTCTTCAGGATAACCTGTCCCTAATTTAGTCCTTCAGTTCTTCCAATGGCACAGCCATCACCGCTGTAATCAGGTCAGATACACATACACATACAGATGCATATACTATATTTATTGATTGATTTATTATTAAATTATATGTACAGATAAGTACAACAAGAGCAACCTCTAGAATGGATTTCAGATGAGATCGGCAAGCCTACACAACAATGTGGGGAAGCTGGGCATTGAACAAGATTTTTGTCTGTATTTATCAAATTATTATTATTATTATTTTTTGCAAGGATCATATTAAATTCTGGGTGATCTCCCTTTGGGACAGATATGGTACCACTATAGAAAATGTTGGGTCTATTGACCCTCTACCCACATTAAATTGATTAGGCTTCCTATAGCAAGGTTAATGTAAGTAATTGCAAAAACTGGGAGAGGGATCAAAATCTAATGATAAAATAAAGTTTTCTTCAGGTTGATCTCAGCTCCTGGTAACATCATAGACTCATCCATGAGACAACACAATGCTGGTTTACCTTTGGATTCTTCCAGGATGGTTTTTCAACCTCTCAGTCTAGTCTATGGGCCTGGGACTTCTTGGATGTCTCCCATCCCAGTATTAACCAAGCACAACACTGCTTAGTTTCCAAGTTGAGACAATGTCAACCAAGTGCTGCCACCTGCTGGAACAAATCCATTGTATGACTTTATCAAAAAGTGCCTAACCACACAACCTGCTATAGACCAACCAGTACAACCTATGAAAAGGATAACACTCCCGTACATCAAAAATATCTCAGAAACAACCCACAGACTACTACAAACACAAGGCATCACTGTAGCACACAAACCAACTAAAACCCTCCAAAACATCTTAAGCAATTCAAAAGACCAAGTAGCCTAAGAAGAAAAAACAATGATCTACAACGTACAATCTAACAGCCACTATGTAGGACAGACAGGCAGAAGACCAGCAGAACACATCCACAAATACCAACTAGCTGCCAGAAGACATGACAAAACTCCTTAATCTCACAACACATGGATAGACTCAACCACAGTTTGCAAACATCTGCAAAGAAACAACCAAGTTCAGAGAACACCAAGGACTCCACAAAAATACTGCCCTTGTGGACTTTTGATTTTAAATTTTTACTTATGGCCAGTGCAACTACTTTTGTTTTATATGATTTTGAAAACACCAAACTTAAATGGGATTCTTTAATGGGATTCTACACAGAAGAAGGAAGACTTTACATCATCTTTGCCAGGATGTCATTGTTTGTCACTATTTTTTGTGTCCTTAGTTGCTAGTAAGTTGCTTGTGAAAGATTCCAGCTTTGCATTCAGGTTAAAATTACTGAGTAAACACCTATCTGATTTATATTTCATCTTCCCTCCAAAGGTCAAGGCAGTATCCATTACTTCCCATTTCATTTCAATAAAAACTCTAAAGATGTTAATATTGTAGAAATAACTCTTAGGCTTCATTTCAGCATCTAATTCTGGGTACTATTCTACAAAATATTCAAGAACAGTCAAAAACGAGACTTTTTTTTTCTTCACAAAACAACACATCCTTCCTGAAAGGTTATTGAAGAGGAAAGAAAAGAAGATGAATCACTGCAAGCTTGCAAAGAATTTCTTCTCAGAAGAACCTCTCAACTATGTTTCTGAATGCATTTCAATGGAAACGCTAAAGCAATCCACTTTATTATTTATTTTTCTGGGAATCGAAAGAGAAAATGTTTTCTGTTAACTCTTCAAAATGATTTGCTTGAATAATTGGAGTTTCCATTTGTTTAAACAAAAAGAATCCTATCCCTGAAAACAGGCCTGAAAAATTTGTGGAAAACAGAGGAATAAGAAATATTTTGGGAACAGAAAAGAGAGCCTGGTATCATAACAATTTGAAAATGAATGTTATCCTGCATTTGAAGGACACGTTCAGCCTTTTAAAAGAAAAACTCAAGGTACATTTTTCAAAGATCTGTGATTGAATCCCTGACAAAAGCATCACTAACAAAAGGCAGAATGACCTGGCTCCAATTACGACTCTTCTCTTCTTCTTTGATTTTGGTTGCAGGATAGAAACACTGGAGGGAAGAAGGAACAGAATTTTTAGCTCTCATAGTGCTGCACAAGCCAAGATTCTGGATTAGGGACCTTCATTACAATCAAACTTAAGAATGATAATTCTACAATGAATGCTACAGTTGAGGAATGGATTCACAAAGACTTTTCTCACAACTGCAGTTACTCAGAGATAGATAAATGTGCTAATTTCAATTTCTCAAATTTAAATTTGTTCTTCCTATTTCTGCATCAGTATTTTTGTTTTTTAAAAAAGTTTGCTTAAAAAATCATATTATTCTGTGTAACATTCTCCTAATGTACACATTTATCTGCAATTTTGTCCAGTCTATGCATATTTACAAACAAGTGTCCTTAACATATGTTTGCCTGTGTATCCTTTTTTGCCTGTGTATTTTTGCCTGTGTATCCTTTTTTGCACACAGTTTCCCCTAATGTACATATTTGTATCCACTTTTTAAATTGCTCAGTTTCAAAACATAACTGAGCTTCAGTTATATATGAATTGAAAAAGATGAAACTGGGCAGGATTGCATTAAGAAGGCAAAGAATATGAATGTATTTCCTTCCTCTAGAAATAATTAATTCTCATGTATTTGGGAACGCATTGCATACAAATGGTGAGCAGTGCTGGAAAAATAGCTGTAGCCCACATTGTCCCTCTTCCCTTCATCCATTCCCCCTCCACACTTTCTTCCCATAAAGCAAGCTGGGAAAGGGATAGAAACACTTTTGCCAGAAGTCTAAACTCATTGTTTGCCAAGGGTTTTAGGAATTAAGCTAAAGGCTATTTAAAATTTGTCCAAGAGATCTGGGAGGCTCTGGGATCACAAATTGTCGATCCCTGCTTTAAAACAGCTACTTGTACACAGTGCTGCTTTCGCCACACTCATCATCGTAGAACTAAACACCTCAGCATTTGCAAGCATTTGTCTTCCAGATGCAGGCCTTCCAAGGGGCAAGGTGACATCAAGTGCAAGCTGTTGTGTGTGTGTGTGTGTGTGTGTCATTCTCATCAGTCAACAGCACAAATTATATGAGCCCTGAAGTTTCCATCTGTTCAAAGGAATAGGTTTGCTTGAAACACAATGCCCATGGTCACCATGAAAACATGACAAGGGGCTCACATAGCAACTCAGGCTAAAAAGGAAGAGAGCTTTTGTTCAGTATCCAAAAAGAAACCATCAATTAGTAAAATCCCTTTCATTGTTTTGTCCATATTCAAATCCCTTGTGGAAAAAATATATGAGCCAGGCTCTTTTAATGGCTAGTTTTATGCAAAAGGCCTAGAAAAGGTAACGTTCAGTGCAAGAGGAAACTTTAACATAGCTAAACCAGTTTCATAGGGCAAGCAAATGAACCACAGAGGTGAAAAGCAGTGACTTGACCTAGAAACCCTGTTTTGTTCAATAATCTGCTGCAAACAGTGAAGCTCATCCCACAGACACGGTTGTGTAACGTTCAGCACTTAAAAGGCAAGTATACAAATCGCATTTTCAGCTACTGAAGTATTAACATCTCATTTGAGCTATTTGCTTCATGCTATAAAATCCTAAATAATCTGGGATGGGGTATTCATACAAGGAAGCTATCTGAGATCTTCCTGTTTCAAGACTGAAAAAAATTTAGGTGGGTGGTACAAGAACTGTCAAAGACAACCAGCTACCATTAGTATTGATAAAAGTAAGCCTAAGTCAAGAAAGTAAGATAAAGCTACTTATCTGAGTTTTTGTAATCAGAAAATAATGGCTTAAAAAGACGGACCAAAACCAAATGCAGAATGCAAAGTTAGAATGTCTCTTTTTGCAAATGAAGCCCAGAGTTCAGGAAGTATGCAGAGTATTTTAATTTTTTGAAAAGAGTTTAATTTCCAGTGAAATGGCTTTATTGTATCAAGCTATAAGGTTGCTAAATGTATCTGTAACTTTAGGAGGGTCAAGCAATCGCAAAGTTTAAGAATTCATGATATAAACTAATTTCAGTCCATATTCTGATTTTCCGAACAAAAGGACTCATTCCCTGCTTTTGTTCTTTCTCGCTTCTTCCTTTCCATATAAGCTTATTTTCTTATGTAGTTTTATCAATGGTTATCTTGTGTTTTGTTAAGGATGGTACTTAATTTTTGTTCTATAATCTCTCATATGCTCACATGTTACAGCTGCATTTTCAAAAAAAAGTCACACGTGACCATTTCTCTCACACTCTTGGCTGCTTCCTTTGGGGCTAGATCTCGTCCATCTTGGCCTGTCTGAATCCAGCCTGCCCCTTTTCCTGGCTCATTCACAAGTTCCATTCCTAGCTTAACTCACAGGGAGATTCTCCCATAGATGAAAGTTCCAGCTTCTTTGACCACATTGGCTGAGCATACCAACCAACCCTAATCCTTTGCACACCTCCAAGTTATAGCCTCACCTGGCAGCTACAGGGGCACAGTGTTGCTGGGAGAAAACCATTATGCTTTTTTCCTTTTACCATTTACACATGAGTAGTCTTTCTGATTCCCCCTTGTTTAAAATTTTGGCTCCCTATAGGCTTCTGGGTGTAATTCTAGGTGCTTATTATCAATTCTAAAGCCCTTTGTGGCTGGCTTACTTGTAGGACCACCTGTCTCCAGTTGCCTCTGCTTGTCCTGTCAGATCCAGCAGAGTGGGCATGCTTTGGATCCCTTTCACAAAACAATGTCACCAGTGGGACCCAGGGGCTGTGCCTTCTGTGTTGCAGCACCTGCCCTGTGGAACATTATTCTCCCCAAATTCAGTGAGCCCCAACCCTTCTGTCCTTCAGAAAGGCCCTAAGGACCTTCCCATTCCCCTGAGCACAGGGCCAGACTGTGGGAGGAATCCATATAGAATGTAAGAGCTTTGAATGAGATATATGATGGTTAGCCTTGGTTGCTTCTACAATATTACTATTATTTCTGTTATTCCAGTATCCTGTTGTTTTTTAGTGCAAAGGTTATTTTTTTCAAAATATATTATTTATATTTTATTTTAATTTCTTGTTTTTATGTTTCTTCAAATTTTAAGGTGTCCAGAATTGCTCTTGTGAATTGGCAGCCATATAAATCTAATAAATAAATCAATAGGGTTGGGCTTCAATCACATAGTCATGGACGCTATGTTGTCTTTTTTTTTACCACCAACCCCCCCCCCCCCAGCTGACATCCCTGTATCAAGCATGCTGTTGGTCCCAGGTCCCACATTGGGGAGTTAGGCACTATGTTCTGTAAACAGTGGATTATGGCTTAGCCAATCAGTAGTAGTTTATTCAATTAACCAGTGTTTAGAACAGTATTTTTCAACCTCAGCAATTTTAAGTTGTGTGGACTTCAACTCCCAGAATTCCCTACCCAGCTATGCTGGGTAGGGAATTCTGGGAGTTGAAGTCCATACATTTTAAAGTTGCTGAGATTGAGAAACACTGGTTTTGAACAATACAACTTAGTACATTGTGCGAGCTCAGCATGAAGTTTTTGAAGGCAGGAGTCATCCAAAACATTACATACAGAGAAGGACAACATAACTGATTTTAATAAGATGCTGTTTCAAACAGACAGCCTCCTCAAAGATGCTATCTGTCTGATTTTGTTGTAGCTCTGTGACTAAACCTGAGGGCAAAACTGTTATATACTATTCCCCGATGAATCCTAAAACCATTTGTTTAGCAGGAGCAGAACTCCTGATTAGGCAGGATTCCTGTCTTTTCCAGAATGCAAATGCCTTTTATATTCCATCTAAGTCTTTCTATAGCTCCTCTTTCCAATTACAGACACAGCTAAAAGAAATTTATTACTTATTCTAATTGAGTTGAGATAATCTTCCTTGCCTGGTGAGAAATGAAATAATAGAAGGTGTATAATAGCCACATAGTATAAGATTAGAATGCTTCTTCATTGGAAGGAACTTTCCTTGACACCCATAATTTTCAATTTAAATAATAAAATCCAAGCCTCATTCTTAGACCTTTGTAAAATACAAATAGAATTTAGCTTTTTAAAATGATAAAGGCTTGAAAAGGTTAAAAATATAGTTCAGTCTACAACATACTGTGCTGTTAATACTTAGCCCAGGTTCATTTAATTAGATTGCTGAATAGTAGGGGGGGTGTTAATTATTCTTTTAACAAGACAGCAGTTGACTTTAGTTAAAGAAGCACAGAAGGCCTAATGTAGCTGCAGAGGCAATGTTAAGACCCACCCAATACGCAAAAAGAGAAGAACGAGAAGCTAGAATTGTAAGGAGTTGCTGAGGATCCCAGGTACAGTGGTTTTAAGGAGTTGCAGGCAGATACTCCATTTGCACCCCTAAGTGCTCCAAAGCAACTCTTTCAATCCACCATTCTAATATATAGATATTTATACATGTCGTCTCATCCAGTGTACATGAATTGTGAATCCCTTTGGTATTCACTTATTGGTAGCATGCAATTTTGGGTAGCGTACAATTTTGGTTCACCTAAGAATTCATGGGATGGATAAGAGGAAATTAGGCACATGAAGGCATCATCTTGGATGTTATTCTTCCTATAACATTTACACATAAAAATGTGATCAACTGCCCTAAGGATCCTTCATTTGCTCTATTATTCTTCCTATCATTGTTGAAAGACCATCAAGCTTAATTCCCGAGTCTGTAAGAAAAAGGGATGATCATCAAAAGTGAAATGGTTGGAAAAGAGAGGAAGCACCAGGGCTTTACTCAAAAGGATATAAACTTATGAAATATAAATAGCTGAAATACCTTTAAACTTTTAACACTATTTTTACTTGCAATGTCAAAATATATTTTCATTAACAGAGGAAACATAAATTAAGATGGAACCCCTTGAAGTACTTGCTAAGTGTTGATTAGGTTAAATCTATTGCACCAAAAAAAAAAAAAAAACCCCACCTCAAAAATGGTTTACTTTTATACAACATGGTCAGCCCAAAGTGATTTATCTGTCTGTGAGCTTGCATGTTGCATAATCTAGGCAATGTGCTTTACTGATAAATTACAATTAAGCAAACAATAGCTTAGTGCAGTGTTTCTCAACCTTGGCAACTTGAAGATATGTTGGCTTCAACTTCCAAAATTCCCCAGCCAGCATGATTTTTTAATTTTTTGTAATTTTTCTTTTCTTTTAATAAATATTTAATAGTGGAAACCTGAAAGAAACAGGAAAAAAGAAAAAAAATGACCAGAAAGAAATAAAAAGAGATTTACGTACTTACAAACTGAAGAAGAATTTTCAAAATAACATTAGGGCAATACTATATATAAAGTAATCATCTCTATCATTGGAATTAAATCAATAGTCAAGATTTTTAAAAAGTAGCCCATATAGTAAGAATTGACAATCGAAATAAAGAATTAATAAACATTTATTTCAAATTTAGGAAATCATCCTTATTATGACAAAACAGACAAGAGCTATTTTTTAAAAACGTTATGCTAAGAGAAGACTAAACTTTGGGTGCAATACACATCCATTTGTAGAATTATAATCCATAAATGGTTTCCAAGTTAAATTACATCCTGTGTCAGATATTTTCATTCTGTCAATGCTGTTTTATTTACTCAATCACTATGCAAACCTTGAGGATCTACAGGGTAACCTGCAGCAAATATTACAGTAGCAATAAAAGGAACCCAAAAGGTTGTTGCTTTGTTAGCTTAGACCTGAAGGTAAGAGAGAGCCTTAGTCCTGAAATAGAATTGGACTTTTTACAAGTATCTTAACTTTGTCCCCATCTATTCAAATCTGCTTACAATATGCTAAAAAAATACAGCTGTACATTTCCAAGTGGCTAATTTTTTTTTTTTTTTAATGTTATCTCTAAGGAAGAGCATCGGCACATTGAGTTGGGTAGCAGTCTTCAGATATCGGAAGGGCTCCTTTAACTATGATCTGTTTTCTGTCATCTCAGAATGTAGGACATGAGGAAGATGGTAAGATTCCCTTCACTGGATGTGTTCAAGTAAAGGGTGGAAATGTTTTCAATTGAATTCTATCAGGAATACTTTAATTTGGATTCCTACGCTGAGCAGCAGGTTGGATTCAGCAGCCTAAATGGCTCCTTCCAACTTTACACTTCTATGGATTCAGATTTAATTACACTGAAATTGCCAAAATAATTTTTAAAAAGAGCCCAGACACAAAACCGATGATGATGATGATGATGGTGATGATGATCATGATGATCATGAACAGTCTTTAACCAAGCTGGCTGATATCTGCATTTTATGTTTCACTAAAGGGACATGGCAACCCACCCACCCACCCCCAGGATAAAATCTTGCTTCTAATTACATGTAGATTTGCAGCTGCTGTAAGAGATAAATACAGCAAATATTTCCTGACACAGCAAGTAAATAAAGAAGGAAAAAAGAAAGATAAAAGAAAGACAAAAAATGCAAAAAGATAAGAGGAAAAGAAATATAAACAAAAAAATCAATATAAAGATGAAGTTTCCAATTTTCTTTGCAGCAAATACAAGTATGACTACAAAATTATCTCTTACTCTTTCTATTATCTATTTTTCCTTTTCAGCATTTTCAGAATGTTGGGGTTGTCTCTACGTATCTATCTCCTTAGATTTCTGCTAAGGAGAAAACAGCAAAAATTCTCCAGCGAAGTTCAACACTTTGCTTCCAAATTTCATCCATATGATTCTGGAATGTTTCAGGGAACTGCTGTCAGTCCACGGGTTATGGATTGCCTAACTCAAGCTAAGGCCCACAGCTTAGTGATATAGTATCACAGAAAAAACTGCATTTAATCATTAGCATTAGCATTTTAGTCTTAGTCCAATTAAACAGACAAAATTGAGCTAGATGGGTCCCGTTCTCTTTAGGGGACCATTGTTGTGTTAGTAATTACAGAAACACAAAACATGTTTCTTGTTTTCAAAACTGCCTTTGGTCTTGCACATCCCACTTATACTCATTTCACACCTAGTTTAAGGCTTTAAAATTAATGCACACAAGATTCATTTTAAAGGAGAAAGACAAGGTTAGAAAGAGAAAAGAAATGTGTTTTCTAGGCAGCCATAAAGCAAATGAGACGATTAGACACACACACACCTGCAAAAGAACACTACACACTCTAAATTTGATAACTGCCAGCCCATTGTCTAAATCTACAGACTGGTGATGGATGATAAGCCATTCAACTGAACAAGCTGCACCGCCAATCTGCTGTGTAAATTAGCAAATGTCACCTGTATCAGTGGCGCCTTTGTCTTCTGCAGCTGTTATAGAACCAAGAACAGTGTCCTGCTTTCCATGGTTCAGGGATAATGCTAGGTAGACTTCTGATTATGGTGAACTAGTGAGAGAGAAATTAAAAACTAAAGGTAGCAAAAGCTTTCCTAGTCTCACTGGTGATGTTTTCTGAAATGAAATGGCAAGTTAAAGATACTATGACTGTATTGTTTAATTTAAACAGTTAGTGCTGACCAACTACCAAACCACTCAAGGCAGTTTACAATGTACAGTATATAAATATAAAAAACCATTTTTTTTCCAATTCAAAATGGCGCCGTGGATGGCAGCCTCAGTGAAACGCTCCCTGGTGGGTTTGGTGTTTTTCTTTATATTCTGCAGTTCATTGCAGATTACGTATTCTAGAAATGAGCTTTTAAATATCAGACAGTTTTCTGCTTACACAATTCCTCCTGTTTTTTGTGGCTGTGGGAGTGCTGCTACAGACTTTTTGACCGCGGGGGCAGTGGCTTCTCTCAGCTTCATCGGCGGTTTCGTCGGCAGCAGCTTGGGAACTAAACGAAAACATATGAGATCCAGACGAAGGGGAAAGCGAGCTGGAATCTTGGTAAGACTTAGAAAGCAACAAACTAGAACTCCTCTACCCTTGATAGTTTTAACAAATATACACTCGCTAGCCAATAAAATGGATGAGATACTCATTTTAAATTGGAATAACTCTGACTTCTCAAATGCTGCAGCCCTTTGCTTCACTGAAATGTGCCTTAATCACTTAATGGAGGATAGATTCCTACAACTTTCCGGCTTTCATCTTTACAGAAGAGATCGAATTACAGAGTCATTGGGCAAACAAAGGGGAGATGGTATTTGTTTCTACATTAATGTTTGCTGGTGTAAAGATGTTAAAATCCTACATAAATCTTGCAGCATGCATTTAGAGACTTTAGTTATTAACTGCAAGCCATATTATGCTCCACGTGAATTCTCATTCATCCTGGTTAGAGTTTAAATACCTCCTGCTTCCTCAAATAGCACAATACAGACTTTAGCAGACCAGGTAGTTGGCATAGAACAGAAATATCCGGACTCCTTACTTATTGTTTTAGGAGACTTTAACAGTACTAATCTTACTTACAAGTTGCCCAGATATAGACAACATCTCAGTTGTCCTACTAGAGGCAAGAATACATTGGATCATTGTTACACTACATTAAAGGGAGCCTACCGCTCCATACCCCATGCAGCAATTGGATTGTCTGATCATTGTATGACCCATGTCATTCCCAGCTACAGGCAGAGCCTTAAAATTGCAAAGCCTGTGATTAAACCAGTGAAGATATGGTCTGATAATGCTAAGTTAAACCTATAGGCCTGCTTAGAGTGCACAGACTGGAATGTTTTTGAAGTTGCCTCGGCAGATCTGGATGAGTATACTGATTCTGTGACATCATACATTAGCTTTTGTGAGGGCACATGTGTGCCCACCCAAAATATATGTATATATAATAACAATAAGCCGTGGTTCACAGCAAAGCTCAAACAGTTGTGTCGTGACAAAGAGGAGGCCTATAGGAATGGGGACAGGATTATGTATAATCGGACTAGAAATGTACTTACGAGAGAGATTAAAGCGCCAAAGAGAAATTACTCAGAAAAACTGAAAAATCAGTTTTCGGCAAATGATTCTTCACCTGTGTGGAAAAGCCTGAAAAACGTCATCGGCTACAACAACCCACCTCTATTGACTGAAGAGAGCCATCATCATTAGCATCAAACTGTTCTACTCCTGTTCCCAATTCCCTCGGTCCCTTACCTCTGGTGTTCCTAGAAAAAGAAGTGTGAGATCTATTTCAAAAACAAAAGATTGGAAAAGCTCCAGGCCCAGATGGTGTGACCGCCTCCTGTTTGAAAGCTTGCGTGGAACAACTGGCCCCCATTTTCACACACATTTTTAATAAATCACTGGAGATGTGTTATGTCCCTTCTTGCTTTAAAAGCTCTACAATCATTCCAGTTCCTAAGAAATCCTCCATCAGCGAGTTGAACGATTACAGACCTGTTGCACTGACATCTGTAGTTATGAAGACCTTTGAGAGGTTAGTGCTGGCTCACCTGAAAGCCATCACGGATCCCCTGTTAGATCCATTGCAGTTTGCTTATCGAGGAAATAGGTCAGTAGATGATGCTGTTAATATGGCCTTACACTATATTCTGCAACACCTTGAATCTCTGGAGTCTTATGCATGAGTTCTTTTTGTGGACTTCAGCTCAGCATTTAATACTATTATTCCAGAAATCCTTTACAACAAACTGATCCAGCTTACTGTGCCTGGCCATAGCTGTAGGTGGATAATCAGCTTTCTAACAGATAGGAAACAACATGTGAGGTTAGGCAAAACTATATCCAGGTTAATCAGTACAGGTGCCCCTCAGGGATGTGTGCTCTCCCCGTTGCTTTTCTCCCTCTACACCAATGACTGCACCTCAAAAAACTCTTCTGTTAAAGTTCTGAAATTTGCAGATGATACAACTGTCATTGGTCTTATTCCAAATGGAGATGAGTCAGCATACAGACGGGAGGTTCAACAACTGGTCTTGTGGTGTGGTCATAACAACTTGGAACTGAATACACTCAAAACTGTAGAGATTATTGTGGATTTTAGGAAGAACCCTTCTAATTCCCCTCTCCTTACTATACTTGACAGCCCAGTATCAGTAGTAGAGTCCTTCAAGTTCTTGGGTTCTATAATCTCCCAAGACCTGAAATGGATGCTTAACATCACAACCATCATCAAAAAGGCACAACAAAGGATGTTCTTCCTGCGTCAGTTTAGGAGGTTTAAATTACCTCAGGAGCTTTCGGTACAGTTTTATAGAGGAACCATTGAGTCTGTTATTTGTTCCTCTATAACTGCCTGGTTTGACTCTGCAACCAAACAGGACAGATGCAGACTCCAACGGATAGTTAAGACTGCAGAAAGAATAATTGCAACCCACCTGCCTTCTATAGAAGTTCTGTATACTGTGAGGGTTAAAAGGAGGGCGGAGAAGATATCTGCAGATCCCTCTCATCCTGGACATAAATTGTTTCAACTTCTTCCCTCAGGACGGCGCTACAGAGCACCGTATGTTAAAACATCTAGACACCGGAACAGTTTTTTCCCTTGTGTCATTGCTCTGCTGAACACCTAATTAATGCAGCATGACAGATTGATTGACATTGCATGATAAGATATGATTGCCAAGACGTGACTGATGATCCTCTGTTAAATGTGAATATATGCTAGACAATAGCTTCTCCTTTTAAAAATGAATGTATGTTAGTCAATAGTTGTAGTATTATTCTTCCCCCAATTCTCCTCTTCTGATTGTATAGTTTTAGTATATAATGTTATTACTTTTTATTATTCCTTATTTCCTGATGCTATGCAAACACACTGAGAGTTTTTTTGGACAGAAGTCAAATTCCTTGTATGTCTCATACTTGGCCAATAAAGTATTCTATCTATCTATCTATCTATCTATCTATCTATCTATCTATCTATCTATCTATCTATCTATCTGATAATTAAACAATTAAAACCATGAAAAATCTCTTTTCTAAAGCTTGACAAGGAAGTTGCTTTTTAAGTACTTCTTCCATGTCTGCCTTATTCTATTAAATTTCCAATGGCAATACATTCTGAAAATAATTAATCTCAAATCATTACTAAACAAGCTAATGACAATTGAAAGCAGAGGTCCTGTTCCAGTTTTAAAATACAGCAAGAACCACATCAGCACACTAAGTCAGAACTAAATTGCTTAAGGCTTTATAGATAATTAGCAGTGCTTCCCATATCTTCAAGAAAGATAGATTTATCCTAAACCTACTTCAGAATTAGTATCAGGCCTGCTACTAGCACCAAGATTTCTAGGGCATCTGCTCTGAGATCTCTAATAAGGGAGGCTAAACGGTAGGCTTCTATGTTCATTTTGCCATACTATCAAAGATACTAGGTCAGAGTTCAAGTTATTTTAGGAGAATAAAATGGCAGCTTTAATGTAGTGCTGCTTTCACCTCTGCTCTCAAATAAGCCCAGGGAAACCCCTCACCATACAAAGGGAATCACCAGAAGACATATCTTACAGGAGAAAATATTCTATTTTCCTAAAAGGTAAATTCTTTGCTGCTTTTATAGTTTTTAAAACTGCTTTTGAGTCTGTTAACCAAACTTTGGGCTAAATTAGAGAATTTGGTTCCTGACAGGCATCTTACATATTTAATGCAGGCACTGTTTCAAGATAGTATAATGCAGGTTAGATACAACAGAAAAGGCTCACTTACAGGTGAAATTCATTGTAAAAAGGGAGTGAGACAAGGTTGCATCCTGGCCCCTATGCTATTTAACATCTATCTTAATGATCAGGAGACCACATTACTTCAGGTTGATAGCCATTGTCCAGCATTAGCCAAAAGGAAAATTTGTGTTTTGTTATACGCAGATGATGCGGTTCCTCTTTCACATACTAGATTGATTTGAAATATCTACTTGTGGCACTAGTTAAGTATTGCCAAGAAAATCAATGGCAAATTAACTACGATAAAACTAAAATTTTGCTTTTTGGAAAAAAAGTAGTGCACCTGGAAAATTCAAGATCATATAATTACACAAGCAGAGAATTGTAGTTATTTGGGCATTTTATTTAACCATTCTGTAACCTGGCAACATCATTGCAAGGCAATACTTCTGAAAGCAAAATCTACTATGATAGCCTTGCTTCAATATTTTTACTCAGAAGAAGAAAGATTTGTTCCTGCAGCAATATAAGTTTTTAATGCCAAAATTGTATCTCAGATTTTATATGGAGCTCCAATTTGGATCACATTTGCTAATAATAACAGCACAACTGCAGATGAAATTTTGAAGATTTCTTTTAAGAGTTCCAAGCTGTGTTCCAAATTCTGTTATTCTCTTGGAAACTGGGCAATGCCCTTTGAAAACAGAGGCTTGGTTAAACACCACAAATAGTCCTTGACTAACGACCATTCGTTTAGCAACCATTCAAAGTTAAGACGGTGCTAAAAAAAGTGACTTACAGCCAGTCCTTACACTTACGACTGTTGCAGTGTCCCTGCAGTCATGTGATCAAAGTTCAAGTGCTTGGCAACCAGCAAATATTTATGATGGTTGCAGTGTCCCGGGGGTCACATGATCACCATTTGTGACCTTCCCAGCTGGTTTCCAACAAGCAAAATCAATGAACTGCATGATTCACTTAACAACCATATAATTTGCTTAACAACCATGTGATTCACTTACTGACCATGGTGATTCACTTAACGATCACCACAAAAAATGTCATAAAATCAGGTGTGGTCATGTGATGCCTTGCTTAACAACCATACCACTTAACAAATTTTCCAGTCTCTATTGTGGTCGTAAGTTGAGGACTACCTGTATTAAGTTTTGGTTGCAAATATATGCTTTTAAAAACAAGGATCACCTCAGGAAATCCCAAATGAATCCTTTGTAGATATATGGTCTAACAGGTGACTCAAATATTAGTCAGATTGGCATTGATCCTGATTATTTATTCTCCAGGAGTATGTATGTCATCAGTATTTCATTGTATCAAACAAAGACTACGGGATAATTCAGTATAGGAATTAATGGCTAAAACCAAAGTTTCGTGTTCACCTGTAATCTTTAGAATTAACTACTGATATATTTTTCAACTTTCTAAATATCTGAATAGTTTATATCTAAGTAAATACAGAATAGCCTTTTCAAAAGCCAAATTAAATGTTTGCCATCAAATATGCTATATGGTAAATTTCAAAAAATTCCCATCTCTCAAAGATTCTGTCCTCGTGGCACTGATCTTGAAATGGTAGATCGCCTTTTATTGTATTGTGAAGTATATAAGAGTCTTTGGCAAGAAGTTATCTGGCCTATTTTTAAATCCAAACCAGGAAGAGGTACTTCTGAATATGTAAAATTTTACTTGCAGATGAAAATCCTAAAATTACAGTGGCAACAGCCAGAATTTTAACTATGGCTATAAAAACAAAGTTTTGGTAACAAAGCAACGAGTTGGAGTTTTAAGTGTATTATGTAATATTTATTACATTCCTTATTTGATAAGGTATTTAATAAATATTACATAATATCTAATGCCAAGTTCAGATTATATTTATAACTTGCTTTTCTGCCTTTTGGCCATAAATAAAATTGATTGATTGATATCTTGCAGGGCTTCCTCAAACCTGGAGCCAGGCTAGAATAGAATGGCCAAAGAATCCAAAGTTGTGTTCTTGTAATCACTGTAGAGAACAGACTATTTTAGCAAGACAGTTTGTCATGAAAAAAACTCACTAACCAAAGAAATGTTTCACGCGTTGTTATTTTTAGTGTGATGACCAGCTCAGAATCATAAGAGTCTGAGATGGAGGAAGCTGGACAAATGCCAGGTTCAGGGGGAACCTAGCACTGGAGGCTTACATGGCCAAGAAGATGAGTGGCTGGATCTGGACACCCAGCCCTAGAGCCCTTCAAGCTGAGTGCAGAGCAAAATAGAGATCTGTGCAGCTCTTTGCACAGCAAGGGTGTTCTCGCCACTGATTGCCTGCACTTAGTGCAGGCTCTGTTCAAAAGCCATTGCTGCCTAGCTGTTCTTTGCTGGGAAAAACTGTCCCACTTGCTATGATCCTGAGTATTTGTCTCCTGAGCCTGGGGTTGCCTGAAAAAACTCTGCTCCTGGAAGCCGGGTTGGCTAAGAATCCACAATTGGACTCTGGGACCTCAGTCTCTGACCTGACCATGCTCTCACTCACTGCTTTGGACGCTGGCTATTGCAACTCGTCCAGGCAATCTTGTACTTTTGCCTAGGACTTTGCTTGCACGCTTGCACATATGCACTGCCTGCCACTGTCTGTATTATTTAACTCAGAAGTAAAACCTCTGCAACCTAACTGCTGTGTGTGTGTGTGTGTGTGTGTGTGTGTGTGTGTGTGTTTGGCCTAAAGCAGGACATTTAGGCCTCAGCACATGAGGGTGAAAATTGTTGTTCCTATCTGGCAAGTATTGGATGTCACAATGGCTGTTTTCATGAAAGAAAATGCCTACTTCCCTTTCAAGTCCGGTTCACTCAGCATCACTAGTTTTTTATTGCTGCTGTTGTTTATTCTGGTGTAAGCCCTATTGATTGCTGTGAGATTTATTTTCAGGTCAGGGGTTATATGATTGCAGTTCAATACATTGGCTGAAACCTTCTACACTTAATCATGCTATGGCATTATCTGATTCTCAGAATGAAACTGATTTCAAGAGTTCCATACTGACCTTTACACATATCCATCTAGAAGAAAACAATATGTTCAATTCCTATGGGCATTTTTTTTAATTTTCTACAAATCCAACCATACCAGTAAGACATTATCTTTTGCTAGAAATTCTATCAACAACCATTTTTCAAGTTTCAAACAATGGCACCCAATAGAGCTTTGCATTCTACTGCTATACATGCAAATCAGTTCTAAGTGTAGGAGTTTTTAAATTTTTTCTTTCTTTCAGTTGTTATTTTGATTCTGTACCTCAGAGGGACCAGATACAGTATATTCAGCAACTTTCAGCAACTTTTGATTTTAAATAGTACATTTCATTTCATTTGGGGTGACCCACCATATTTTTTCATTGCTCCTAGACACCTGGAATGAACAGCTCATAATTGACAATATTCGATCAATGATCTGTAATTGCATTAAATCTGGACTGCAATTGACAGATGACATGCCATATTAAAAAAGTTGCCTTTGACAACAGACAACTTACAAGAACTCATATGCTGCCCCAAATTATAAACACAAAAGCATGTGATGCCAATATTTGATAGTAATAGAACAAACAACTAGACAATGTCTGCCTTGATGCTTATAATAGTATGAATAAAAAATATTCAATTCTCCCATTTGAAAAAGGCAAGTTCTTACAACTCCTTGTTCACTATTAGGAATGGGAAAACAAGTTGGTAACATTTAAGACAATAACATTCAACAGGAGTAAGTACATTGTCTCCCCCTTTCATATTAGGATTTTAATCAAGGGGAGAGTGCATGAATGAATAATAGGGGAACAGAATTGGGTTATCAGCTAGAGCACTTTCTAATAGGGTTCTGAGAATTTCAGAAATACTCAGAAAAGGAGTTTCAGAGGATGCTGGAGCAAAAAAGCCTCCTCAGCTCCCATGTAATCCTGGGAAAAGACACAGCTGCTTCAAAGAACTACGGTCAGATTCTACATTCACACACCCCATGTGCTCAAAGCATCTTTTCTGTCATTGAGCAAATGAATTCCATAACAATCCAACAAAACTGTTGAGCAGTAAAATGATTATAATCAATGCCCATGGTGATTCCAGGCATTGAATCCAGTGCCTTAGAATCCCTTCAAAGAAAGTTAAAAGCCATCTGGAGATATAACGGACTTTCTTCAGATTACTGTGAACCGCTCTGGAAAAAGACTATGGAGTCAACACATTGGGTATTGAAACCCTACCTGGATGTAAGGTCCACCATCATTCATATAACCAAGAGGGACATGATGACATGGTAGGCTTAACAATACATGCACAAAGGAAAGGTGTGGGAGCACGGGCTTGAGACATTCGGCCAGTGCACTTGACTGTTCCATTCATGGATTCACAATGAACCCCTACAGAAGGTTAAGCGAAGCAGGAATTAGATGGACTCTCGATGCAAGAGGGCTTTTTGTATGTTCTGGTTGGTTGCACAATCAGCCAGATGTTTAGACATTTTGGCATTTTTGGATTTGGCATTTTTATTCACCTATCAAGTCCTTCCCAAGGACCTGGGATAGGCAGATGTTGTGGTTTGATGGGATGGTGTTAAAGGTATTGTCCCAGGATATAGGTTGTTCCAAGTAAAGCTGTCTTTTGCTATTGACTGATGGTGATTTTTTCAGTGCTGATGGTCTTCAAGTAGTGCTCCAGATGTTTTGGGATGATGATGATGATGATGATGATGATGATGATATTTTTATACCACCTTTTTAATATATATTTTGGTCAAGGTGGCAAACATACCTAATACTCCTGCCTCCTATTTTCCCCACAAAAACCACCCCATGGGACACCACCTCTTTGTACTGAACGTGGAACAAACAGACTCTCTGACTTTCTCAAACCACCATCTACAGCCAAATTCCTCCCTTCCTCACCCAGCTGGGAAGATATCAGCATGCTCCAGAGAATCCCAAGATTTGCAGAAGACAAAAAAAAAAAGTCTTTAGGGAAAAAACTCTGCAGAGGACTTGCTATTGGGAAGGGGAAATTACAAAAGCCGGGGGGGGGGGAGTAATTGAGTATCTGGAGATGCACCACACTGCATTATTTATTGTAAATGACAGAATGCTAAAACAACAACAACAAAACAAACAAGTAATATAAAAATGAATCATTAATATTTCAGCCACAGCCAGGCTCATAATAAAATCAATAATCTGAATACAGGATGTGTTATATAATAGTCAAATCAGTACTCCAGAGCATCCTCTGAAAAGACAAGAGGGTGCTTTGGCAAACAGACATGGCTTCCTTAGCAAGCAAGTACATGGGGGAAAGATTGCTCAGAAAATGTGGAAAGTATTGTCACAGACAAATTGATCGAGTGTGATACATTCTGAAGAAAAGCTTGGAAAGAGCATAAGTGGGCACCTGTTGGTGACAGCCAGGGAACTGAATCAGAACAGTTCATATCACAGCTAGAATGCTAACCTATTTATGCCACAATGATGCTACATCTGCCAGCAAAGAAAGGGTTAAACTCCCACCTGCAGAGAGACCAATGAAATGAGCAAAGCCCAAGTCATGCAGCTATCCAGAGCCTGGAACCATCTACATCTACCTTTTCAGGCAACATCGGGAGCGATACTTTTCTGAAAATACCAGCCATGCTATCACTCCAAAAGGTTAAGAGAAGGATTTACTTATCTGCAATAATTTATGGAACTGACAGGGCAGTGTACAAATGTGGCTGGGAAATGCATAACAGCAGGCAGAACAGCTTAGGAGCAAATCATTTTGTCGGGACATGGAGCAGTTAGATTCCGTTCTATAATGAAACAAGTGTTCTCATGTATAAATCAAAGGGGGAGAAAGGCCATTAGACATGGAACCATCTGTCTTGATTATTCCCTAGGCAAGGTTTTGCCCCCTAACCTGTGTAACATTGAGAGAGGCCATGTCCCGTCATTCCGGCACATCCGTTCAGCTGCTAAGTAATGCTTTCCTATCCCTAATATGTAATCTCTGCTGTGAATCATCACGGTTTCCTGATAATGTCTGGATTACCTTTGTTAGCTAAGTGCACTGCAGCAACAGAGGCTTTAAATAGTGGGTGAGCAATGCACAGAGAGGAGATGGGCATTGCCGTTGAAGCTGTCGCTCACTTTAACTGCCCAGACATTTCAGAGGCTCTTTTGTACAAAACTGATGAAAGCTGTCCATTGATGTGAGAAATGTGATGGGCTCCTCCAAGGAGGATTGCCATGTTTATCCAGGCAGAAAAGCTACCTGCATAAATTTACTGAAGCAATTTTCCAAAGGGTAATAAACCAACACTGAACTTTTGTTGACATTCATTGCAGATCTTCATACATTCTGTTCAATCAACAAAAGTTGGCACTAGAGTTCATGGGCTTTACAAGCAATGTTATTGTTCATTTTAGGGCCTTGTAAGCCCTTTAGTCCAAGCAGAAATTGGTGTGGCAGTCAGAGTATCAGTGTACCATGCTTAACAAATGATATTCATAAATCACTACTGTCAACAAGAACTAGGCTTCCTCCTTAGCACATAAAGAATGAACTCTGCAGGAAGAGTCTGTATGGTGAAATATACAGTATTTTTCTGGCATTTTCAAGCTTTAACAAAGAGCATGCAAATTCTTCACAGAAGAGGTGGGCATCTTATGATACTCCAGATGTCATTTATTCCAGCACTCACCAATCAGTTCAACATGCCAGTTGGAATCCAACAATATTTGGAGAGCCACTAATGGCCCACCATCATTTTAGAATCTGTGCCTAACTTGTAATGCAGAGGAGACAAGTAATAAAATACAATCAAATACTCAGAGTGAGAGTCCTGGAGATTTTGCCTTCACCACTGGTACTTCTGTCTTAAAGAAAGCATTACAGGCTGTTGCAACTGCAAGTTTGGCACAGCCATCCATCGTCCTCCTGGCCTGACAAGCTAGGCAATGCTGCAAGCCAAATTGGAGCTACTGAGGGATGTAATTTTATCAAGATTTAGGAAACAAACAATGCTTCCTTTTCTCTGCACTTTTCTGAGTGCAGTGTATTTCCTGTTCTCATTCAGCACTTTACAGATAATTCTGAAGGGCAACCAGAATCCTTCTGATGTTGGAAAAAGAAGGTGTAATGCCATTCATGGAAGGTGTGAAGAAATGCTACTAGAGATATGGGCTGTTGTATTAGCAATGCAGTTATGTTGCTGCTCCATAGATAACAGGATTGAATTCAAAACCACCACATATACTACTGCAAAGGCCAGCAACTGAGATGCATCCTGATTAGATGACCAAGTGGAAGTTTTCCATCATTCATCTTTCATAGTGCCCCTTCTTTTGTATGTGAACTCATTTATTAAAACAGTGCATGTTATTATTGTTCTGCTTGCTTTTACAACCATTCCTGATCAAGCATACAACTTGGTCATTTGGATCCAAATAAGAGATCTGTTTTTCATTATTGCTGTTCCCTTTTACACTGGCTTTTGCTAGATTTCTGCATCCAACAATTAAAATTTGCATATTTTTGTCCAGCATGAAGAATATAGATGCATATGGGTGGGTATGCTACGTGAAGATAAAAATGTATCATATTCAGAATTTTCCAAAAGGTACTCAGGGTTTTCAAAAATGTTTTTTGGGAAAAAAACAAGAAATAATTATAAATACTATAGCACTACTTCTTATGAAAATTAGGGCCATGAATCCTGCATTTTCTTCCATTTTTAGGTATGAGCAGACTCTATGATATAGAAAGCTACTTCAAACACCAAATAAGCACATTTTCAAGGCGAACTGAATCTCGGCAGTTATTTCTTCCTCTCCGTCCCACAAATCAACTGCTTCAGTAGCTACACATTTGCAAATGATCCAGAATTTGGACAGTTCACATTTCAAAATTAGCACAGAACCAAAATGGGAATCTGAGAGGACAGTGAGGACTGGCAAGCATGAGATATCTTTGGCTTTTGGCAGGCTTGCCTGGTCCTGCTTTTTAGAAGTTGTTTCTACCATTTTTAGTCAAGCTCCTTATTTCCATCATCTCAATAAAAAGTAATTCTGGAATATAATACTCTCAAGCAGTTTAAGGCACTTTATTGCCTAACAAAGGTTGTCTCCATCGTTCCAATGGGATATTTTGGATTTCAGACTGAATGTTAAAGAATAATGGGTGACAGCTGTCCAAAAGTTTGAGTCCTCGTGGGAAAAAAAGTGACCTATTGAGGATTCTCATTTCAATAATTAGATGACCTGAGAGCAAGAGACCAAGCAATGTATCCTGGACCTAGATTTACAGAAGGACAGAAGCAGAGTTTCTCACCACTGTAACATCAGCCTTTGGAACAGGCTTTTATCTACTCCTCAATATGTATACAACATTCTCTGTGTCCCTCACAGAACAGCTTATTCATGCCAGACTGAGTGCCTTGCCATCAAGGATTCTGGAAGGGAGATATAGTGACTTCACTTCCAGGACTGAGTCTGTCCCTGTATGGAAGGTATCACTGAATCAACATCACAGGACTTATCCTTCACACCATACATGGCACTCTGTATTAATACACTCCTCCTTGTAAATCACTCCAACTGTACTATGGAAGAGAATATTTCTTTCTATTTTTTAAATTATTTTATTTATTTATTATCCTCAATGATTCTGGGTGGCTTACATATAAAAAAGAAAAAACAATAAATATGAGTAAAAAAATCCTGATTGACTAGAAGAACAATACACACCAGCTATAGGCAAACATAACTAGGCATCAGTAAAGGAGGCTCCATGACCACCCTATCCCAAGGCCTGGGAGAACAACCAGATTTCAGCAGTTTCCTAATCATCATAAGGATGGAGGTGTGCAATTTTCTGGGGGAATATCATTCTAGAGGGCAGGTGCTGCAACAGAGTAGGCATTCTTCCTGGAACCCGTGAGATGACACTGCTTGATCGATGGGACCCAGAGCACATCCACCTTTCTTGATCTTACCACATGGGCAGAAACAAATGGAGATAAGTGGTCATTCAGTAGGTTCATGGGTGCGTAACACGCCACTCCCAACACTGCCTGCCCCACTGCATTCTGGATCAGATGTAGTTTTTGAACAGACTTCAAGGGCAGCCCCATGTACAGCACATTACAGTAATCCAGTACAATACAATAATTAGCTTATATATATAGCTACTGACTGATAAATCATCAGAAATCTCAGAAAAATTAGCAAAATACTTTTCAATCACAATTGCTCTACAGAAATTCTGCACATAATTAAGCACTAACGTATTGTTCCATATCAGAAAGTGATTAGCTATGTTTTTCTCTTTTATTATTTTAGTCTATGTTTTTGTTATTTGATGTTTTACGCAAAATTTTGATCCAATGTTATAAATAACAATTGACTATGAATAGGTCTAAGTATTTTGTGATCAGTTCCAAATCTTTCCAAGGAAGCTGGGAGCAGTCATCCAGTCTTGCTGTGAATTTTTAGTTGGAGATGTGTAGCTGCCCTCCAAGAACTTCCAGTATAAGGTGAAATGTAAGGAGAGTTCTCAAAATTCATCCCTGACTCTGGAACTTCCTAAACTCAATAATTAGGAGGATTGTGGCAAAAATTAGACTATAACTCCAGAGCTGCACAACATTACTTCTAATGCAGTTTAAAACTGCAGGGTAGCTTTGCCCTAAAATACTCTTCCTACTCCACAACTAGTACTGCCAAATGTATCTTGGCTGGAAGTTATGGGAGATTGTCATCCATCAGCCCTACATATTAGCCTTCTCCCTTACTACTTTATTAGTGCCAGTCCCTTATTTTAGAAGGATGGGGAGCCATCTAGAGCTACCTTGCTGGATGAAGAAAAATTAGAATGCTAATTGGTTGTTTGACAAGAAGCAGGATCTGTATTTAATTCATCATCCCTCCTTCAAAAATGCTGGATTATATGCTCTATGTATGTATCTGCACTTACATACAGATATAACAGGATCACAATTGATTTTCCAAACTCAAATACCTAAATATTCTGCAGTGAATTAAGCAGGATGGATGGAGGATGGATGGATGGATGGATGGATGGATGGATGGATGGATGGATGGATGGATGGATGGATGGATTAGATAAGAGAGAGCAAGAGGGATCCCCACACACACACAGCATTACTATGTTTATTTAGAAAAAGAGTTAAATAAATGTGAAACGTTCACCTCAAGCAAAGGAGAGAAAAAAATTCATTATTCCCTTTGATTCCATTATTTTTGGAAATCCTTCAGAAATTACATCCTCCGCAAAGTTGTGTTAAAGCTGACAAGCGCTAATGCTGGAAAAGCCAGAGCAGGGTTGGTAAGCACTGCTCTGGGATTCTTTTCAGTTAGGCCTGTCATAAATATGTCACTTCTTTCCCCCTGGTGAGAGCTAAAATGCTCATAAACTTTTTCATTTATTCTAAGAAACTTTTGTTTTTATTCCCCCTGCCCATCCCCTTGACAGAACCTGACTGGGTCTGTTCAGTGCAGAGCTTGGCTGGCAGCTAGTTATCCACAAATTCCCATGGAGAAACAGCCTATTAACCATTTGACTCTAGCGTGCATTATTGCAGCAATGTTTGAACATTTAAGTCCCTTTCTTGCATGTAATTTGCCTGAGGCAGAATTTATTTTGGAAGGAACCAATTAGGTCCCAGGAACAAGTCAGTCACCCAAAAAATATTGCATGTTCTCCCCATTTTCAGCCCAGAAGCAAAAGATTCTTCTGAGAGCTATGCCATTGGATTTTTCAGTATCTTATTGCAATGAGTAGATGGGGTGAAATCTAGTCTTCTGCTCTGTTCTCAATTTTCTTTTAAAAAAAAAAATATTAATCCACTTTCAAACATAAAGAAAAATGAAAATAGGGGGAAAAAATGACACAACAAATGAAAACATAAAAAAGACTAAAGAAAAATCTGTAATTACAAATATATTCCAAGTTTACATGATTTTATAAGTCTTTAAATGGAGAAACTAAGCTTTCAATGTTCACCAAGCCTGTACAAGAATTTTTTCCAAAGGGAGAGATAATGTGACATTTTCTGTTTTCAAGACAGGTATAATCTGATGAAGGGTCTATTTTTTTCTGGACTCTCATGAATATTATACTTAACTTTTGGGAGGGCAACCACATATTTGATCTTAGGTGACATACTGGCGCTAAACAACAAAGAGTGGATGAGGCCAGGACAAAATTAAATTTACTTTACTTTTAATGTTACTCCTGTATTTAACAATTCTTCTCCTGTCACCTTTAGAATTATAACTTGGTATCACATTTTGAAAGGGCTCTAGAACTTCAGGTTGTGCATTTCTTGTATAACATTCACTTGTTCTGAAAGAATATTGGCAAAAGAAAAAAAGGGACTGATATGGTTTGCGTTAGCATTATTTTTGTTTTGATGTCATAAAATTTATAGGTTTAAATCCAGATTTGATCTGATTCTGTGCATCCACTTAACTGAGAGTAAGCCCCACTGAACGTAACATAATGCCTCTTTAGTAGACACGATCTCCCAATAATCAAATGGGATGAAATTTGCAGTGAAGTTCCATGTTTGATGAAGAGTGTCTGTGAGAATGAATACCTGTAGTCTCTTGCTGGTGATAGGCGATGAAGCAGAAGTATAAACATTTATGCTTTTGGATAAATAGACTGGTCTTTTCCATACAATAAAGATAATTATGACAGTCACCTAGCTAACACAGCTCACAAAGCAGAGGTGGTCGGATCATAAGTATCACATTGATTTGAAGACAGATCCACTGTATCAGTCACTGAATATGTCCTTCTTCACCTACTTACCATGATGTTTTGCATCAAAAAAGAAACTGCCCTCCCCTTTTTTAGTGTGAGGAAGAATGCCAGAGAACCACCATTAGCAGTTCTGGAACCACAGTTTTTGGAAGGTTTTGATTCAGAGTGGAGTAGATTAAAAAATCTGTTAAATATAAATATATTGTGAAAAATCCTGATCTGCCCCAAAATTAGGCTTTGGGTAAGTGATAGTCCTGTGTTATTTTTTTGTATCTAAGATTTTGAAATGGCTACCAAAGTTCTGTTTGTTGCCTGAACATGGCAATCAAAGAAAGAATAGCATTTGAGGAGGCTTTATGCTCCAACTCATGCTCAGTACAGGAAATTGTACAAAAATCTGTATTTGTTTGTTTTGCTTCAGTTTAATTAATTGATTAAATGAATAAATCAACTCCCCAAGAAATGGCTGCTTGAAGTTCTCCAGCAAAAAAGATCCCATTACTCCTTTAGGTGATTGGTTCAATTTTAGGAAGGAAGGAAGGAAGGAAGGAAGGAAGGAAGGAAGGAAGGAAGGAAGGAAGGAAGGAAGGAAGGAAGGAAGGAAGGAAGGAAGGAAGGAAGGAAGGAAGGAAGGAAGGCAGGCAGGCAGGCAGGCAGGGTCAGACTGCACTCTCAGAAGAGACCCCTGTTTTTTTCCTTCTTCTTTGTAATAATATTTTTTCACTTTTACAGATCCAGGCTTTTAAGTCTGTTATTTATCATTCAGTTTTAGTAATGTTGGATATTAATAACAGAGGAACTATGCATAATGACATTTACAAAGAAACTTTATGTGTGAATCTACATTATCCACAGTCTGATGAGGAAAAAAATATTTGAATTCCTATAAAGCTTCTCATACAATTGCTGGAACTTATGGGGGAAGGATCTCCAATAAACCACTGTTAAAGAACAAACTTTGTACTCATTAAAACTCCATTGTTGAAAGTTGGGAATCAATGGTGATGGTGGGGAGGGCCAATTAGCCGCCCTGTCTACTTCCCCAAACTGTTCTGCAACAGCTGCTGTTCTTAGAACATGGCTCCTCAGAGCAGACAATTTATCTGACCCAGGAAACAGCACATTGGAAATAATTGCTTCACTTCATACCATGTTTCTAAACTTTTGTAAGTGGAGTTAGCATTGGCAAGTATATTATGGATTGGGAAGGGCTACAGCAAAGATCACATAATAATCTCAGTGGAGAGGAAAATGACTTGCTTCAAAGGCAATGACATCTTCCAGTCTACAGGATATCCATAATGTTCTTTCACATGGCTACTTTCCATAATTCTCAAATGTATCCCACTTCAGAGCAAGAGATCCAGCTGCTTCCCCAGCACCATTCGTACCATGCAAAACTATAGCCATCCCTTTCAGAGGGTCTTCAAAATGGTGCCAACATAGTACCCACAGTACTTGCCTGTGCAGGCAGACATCACAGATACCTCAGGATGTGTGAGCAGACCATCCACCTGGTCCACAAGCACTCAAGAGAGCTGTAGATGCAATAAAGCAACTGCTCTGGACTGGGAACAGAGGAAGAGGCTGGGGACTTTGAACTAATTTACTGCTCATCCAAATCTACATCCTGTTTCATTCTGCCTAATGATAGGATCAACCTTTTACTTCTTCTAGCAATATATCCTCTTTTAAACAGGAGTGCTCCTCTGCAGACTGCCAGGCCATTTCCTCCAAATAAAGCATTCTACATCTCCCACTCTTCCACCCATCCTCCCAGATCTCTCCCACGGAACTCAGACCATATTCTATGACAAATGAGTATGCTGAATCCTCACTGAGCTATTTTGATAGTGGTTTTCCTCCTTATAGATTCTTTTCCCCCTCTTATGTATTCATTTTTTACTTATTTGGCTACATTTTTGCATTAAGCAAAGTTCAACAGTAATGTTCTATGCATCTGTTAATGTGGAGTGTGAAGCTTGTTTTTATGCTGTGTTAAATGGGTTAGTTATGCAATTTTCAGAGTCCCATGAAGCACACTGGTATCTCTTTTCTGCTCCTGGGTGGCCTTATTTGGTTCCAGAACCCCTCAGGATTTAGCCCTTGAACTTGCTAGGGCCATATCAGAATGAACTGAACATTCCAGGGCTGGGAATAGAGATTCATCAGTCTCCCAGGCAAGGCTCCAAAGAAAGCAACTCATCTGGGACTGAACTCTGCTCTCCACCCCCAGTATCTTTTTTGAGTGTTGACAGCCCCTGTTGGTGCTACTATTGGAAAGGAGGACCATTCCAGGGCATGGGAGTGAAGATCTGTCTACCTCCTCCTGGGCAGAGCTCCAGGAAAACTATCAATCATCTGTTTAAGCACAGCACCTCTTTAAAAATAAGCTTCAGGCAGGTGGCTGCCCATGAAAAGCAACATCCTCAGGGGGTTTTGCTGTATGGTTTATTTATGGTAAAGTTTGGGTGCTTTTGTGGATTTTCAAAAATAGGTTTGGTTTGGTTTTGTTTTTTGCCATATCATTTTCATTTGGCCTTCTTTCCCCCACCCTTCTTGCTGCAGTTTTTCAACTACTTAATTCTGGAGGGCCAGGTTATGCCAGAGGGAAATTTGTGACTGGGTGTCTATAGCCTTAAAAGTGACCACTGAACATCCGTTTATATAGGGGCTGTAAAAATGGGGGACTGTATTCATTCTTTCCAAATACCCGATTTCCTTGATGGAAATCTTTATCCCATACAAAGTCTTAAAATAAGGTTTTGGTACGCATTACAGCTAGAATCTCTGCATTTAACTTAGTCATAGCATGAGCATGCTTGGGATAGAACTTCATCTGCATTGGTAGCATACTGGCCAAAATCTGCCCAGACTGACAAGTACTGTCCTTCCTGTGAGCAGGAAATGGGGCATGCTAGTAACTTTATCTACACATTTATCTCTATATCTATTAAATAGTGTTATGCAAAGTGCTGAACCAAAAACAAACAAGACATATTGTATACACCCAGGTAACAAGGAGGATTCTAATTCATGAACATTTATGCCTGAATATATTTCTTAGCTACAAGACGCCTTGCTGTTTTCATAAGAGAATCTAAGCTGAGCAATGGCTAGAACAGGTTTGTGGGGTTTTTTTGTTTTTTGCACACTGCAAAGGTTTTCAATTCCCTCTATCCCTTATTGGTTATGCTGGCTGGAGATTCCAGGCGTAGAAGACCCTCAACTCTGCAGGCTACCAGTTTTGGGAGAACTGAACCGAGAGGGGAAAAGATCATGTTCTTGTGAGGACTGAACTATGACATGCTTATTCAATGTTACAAGCTGTTTAGATTTATGAATGAGTTTTGTTTTTAAGATGACTGCTGCAAGGGATATCTGTTTATAAAAGTCTTAACTAAGTTGTAGAACTTAGGAGATATTTTGTTCAAACAACACAGTGCACTTCTGAGATTTGATTTTCTGAAAGGTAGGCTTTTCAACTCTTATCTTTTAAGTAGCTCCTTGAGAACACTCTTTGTCTTCACAAATCCCCAGTTAATACCTTAAAATACGACAAGAGTGTTGAACAATGTGTACCTTCGCTGATACAGAGAAAAGATGTTCTACGTGAAAATGTATTTAAGAGTATTAAGCACTGGATGAAGGGAGTAAAATTGAGGGAGACCTCTTCAGAGCTGTCAGTTGAAAGAAAAGTCTTTGCTGCCCCAGAAAGCAATTAAGATCCTTATTCACTGGTGGCATTGTGGACATTTTATATAATTTCTTATATACCTTTCCTAGAATTTCCTGTCAAGATACGAGTGTACTAAAAAGGTTACTAAAGAACTAATGAAAGTCCATCTTAGAACTCCAATATACAGTAAAGCATAGTTTGCTGTACAGGTTGAGCTAATGTTTGAGCCATGTTTATCCTTTGCAACCAGTTTATGACTTGATGTGTTGTGTGAAGCAATAAACCAGATGTGGTTTATTCAATAAACCATGGTTTAGACAGAAGTAAGAAATCCATTGGCCACATATAGACATCTGGCACCCCACTTGTAGTCCCTGAAGCACCCTAAGATCATGTTACTGAAATCTGATGGCAAAAAGTTTGGCCAATAAGCAGTGTTAACACCTGGTGGGTTGCTTAACTTGCTGCTGTTGAGGGAGAACATGCCCTTGACTTAGCAGATGTTGGGAAACAATCGTGGGAAAGAACATTTGCCTCCTTGTGGGTTAAAGACAGATATCTGCCTAGCCATTATGAATGCTTGACTAACTCTTCGTATTTTTGTACTGTATCCTCTGTTCTGGGCAATTGCTAGAGTTATAGGAACCTTTGCATCTGCCATTCTCATGTGATGCTGGCTTGATAGTGAAAACCCATAGGCATCTTACAAAGGGTTTTTTAAACATCACTCTATATTTCTAATGTCTTGCTTGCTTTGGTAGATTTTAGCTATGAACTTTGATTTACAGTGAAGTCAGTTAGGTGTCTTTATTTTATTAGCCTGAATAATATAGCAATGTTTTCCAAGTTCAGAGATTGCTATTTGAGCATCATTCATAGGTTTTAAACTATGTTTGGCATCAAGCTGTTAGAAATATTCCCCAAGTCAATGATTTTCAAATAAAGCATAGTCAAATGCTATTCTGGCTATGAATTGCAGAGCCAGAGGGTGCCAGATTGGAAAGCTGGCAAATGTAGGAATGTGGTATGAAAATAGATTAAAGATATAGCCATCAATAACAACTGGGATCCCCCAATGAGTGGGCTTACAGTAGTGGTTAAGAGAAGAAAGGAAACATATAATGGTCCTGAAAGCAACTGAGAGTATTTTCCTTTGGAGGAGTCTGCACTAGGAACTGAAACATTCTTTGAACAAGCAATTTGATAATAATGACAGGTGCACAGATGCTCTTGCTCTCCAAGACAGCTAGAAATAGTTCAAAGAAATCAATAAGCAAGCAAGATCAGGAAAGGGTATGCAATGACCTCCACTGCAATGATCAGTGAAAAATGCAGAGCCATCAAGCATTAGGTATGTTGTTCATTGGTATACTTCTCTTCCCAGAAGAGAAGGGAGCCCAGAACGTTTAATAAACAATAGACAAAAAGACAGTAAATCAGAAGGGCAACAGCCATAAAAGTGCTGCATGAACTGTCATCTTAATTTCCACAGAATAGAGCTCCATAACCAGGATATCACTACCAAGAAAGCCCTATTCCTAATAGGGCCAAGTTAAAGCCAACTGATACCCTAAGCACAGCCAAACAATGGTGTTCCTCAGGCCTGCCATTGCTTAACTGACCAAACATTAAGACTCAATAAGGGCTGAAAACTAAAGTCAGGTATGCCAGTAAAAGAGTTAAGGGGATGATAACTAGGGGGGAAAACTCTGTGGTGTCTCCATTCCCTTGGTGCCCTAAATAATTTTAATTAATGGTTAATCCAGGGCTGATTCCTAATCATCACTGGGTGAGCTAGGCCATAGGTAGGACCACAAACAGGGCCTCCTTAACTGATCTCAGTGCAAGACTGTTTGGATACACACACACACACCCAAGGCTGTGTTGAAAACTGTTTTGCAAGTACCTTGGTGCAAGCAAAGCACTTTTCCTTGGAAGTCACATCCTCCAGGACATTTGGTACGGCTGCTTGAAAGGGTCTCCCCAGTTGTCTGCACCTGCACTGAGAACAACTGCCTCAAAGACCACTGGTGAAGCAAAATAGCTCTGCATACACTGAAGCGTTCTATGTGCTTAAAACAGGATAAGGAACTTGGGGTCCTCTAGAAGGTTTGGAGTATATTTCCCTCAGTCCCTTGTAATTGGCCCTGCTGACTGGGGCTGATGTAAACTGAAGTCCAAAGCGGTACACTGAGTGTCTAGCCCTGATACTTGTATAATTTTCCTTCCTTCCTTCCTTCCTTCCTTCCTTCCTTCCTTCCTTCCTTCCTTCCTTCCTTCCTTCCTTCCTTCCTTCCTTCCTTCTTCTACTTTTAATAAAAGACCTACCACAAAAGAAGCTGCTTTCCTAAACAGGTTATGTTGGCAGCTCTACTTTTCCAGGTACTTCCTTGCATCATTCTGCAGAAGAAAAACTGAGGCCTGATATCTGAGCTATTTGCTCTAAAGCAGTCCCATTGGTAAAAACAAATAATAAGCACTGCTTTATATAATAAGCAGAGCCCACCAATAGTTTAATGTGGATGCCTGCTTAGCTCAGTAACAGCAAAACATCTATTGGTCATGGCAGTTTGAATTGCCTCCATTTTTCGTCCCGCAGAGAGCTGGTCTCTTCTGAAAGCTTTCAGTTCACTAATCACTTAACTACAGAAGTAGAGGGTTGCTGTTGTTTTTCTTTTTTTATCTACAGAAATAATCCGAATAGCCAATTCCTTTTGTAGCTGGAGTTGTAAACATAACGAGAACAATTATATACCTTCATTTTTCTTTTTTTGGTTGTATCTGGAATAATCCCACAAGCACTTCATTCCATCAGGAAAAATAACAGCAGCAACAACAGCAAAAGTAATAACATGAAGAACTAAGAATGTGAGACATTTGTAACACTTCAAACTATTTGCCCTGAGACTGCCATCTTGCTCTGCCTAATGGTAGGATCTTGTCAAGTTCATCTTTCTTTTATACAGATAGTCCTCACCTGACAACCACAATTGGGACCAGCAACTCTGTTGCTAAGCAATGCGGTTGTTAAGCGAAACATCATGTGAGCACGATTTGTGATTTTACTGCCAGCTTCTCTATCGACTCTGCTTGTTGGAAGCTGGCTGTGAAGCACCCGAAACTCAACCATGTGACCACAGGGATGCTGCAACAGTCGTAAATGTGAGGACCAGTTGTAAAGTTACTTGTTCAGCACTGTCCTAACTTCAAACGATTGCTAAACAGGGCAGTTGTTAAGTGAGGTCTAGCTGTATGTGTGGAAGTGTGCAAGTGTATGTGTTAAGCCCTAAAGTGGTTTATTTGATTTAGAGTTAGTACGATATGTGCATTTAACCCCTGTAGCCTGGAATAATAACCATGCTATTATGGCTTGTTTAGCAAATCATGAATAAAATCCTGGCTAGTTGTGATGTGAGAACTCAGCCTGAACTTCACTTTGAAGCAAGAATGTTTGGGCAAATTGACCCACTTAACCTTTTCTATACTGACTCACAATTGTGATTATGCACCCCTATTTTATAAGCTTTTGCATAAGGCAGCTAGCTGAGAGACGTAGACTTGACTGCCATATAAATGAACCCGGGTAACCTCAAAGCTAACCTAGCCTATTTGTCACATCATTGCCTTCCATTTCAAAAATCATGTGGGTGTAAAATTAAAACAGAGACATAAGGATACAAAAGGCAGCAGTGACCATTTGGATTTGGCAACCTGCTATTTTGAAGTTATTCAATAAACTGTGTTATTGAATTCAGTTCATGACTACATTTGGTTGTAATGAGAAGACATGTGTGAACCAGCCAGATACATTCCATTTCAAAGATGTACTTTGTATTGAGGAGGTGACACACTGCCTCGGGACTTTGATTGTGGTGTCAAGGTAGGGCTGGACTGCTTCACTTTGAAAAGTGAAGTGTTGCTGCTGCTTTGGTGGGGAGATGCACACCTCTCTTTGTTGGGAATCCTTTGGAAGGGTCTGTCACTGAATCTACACTGAGGTGAAATGCTCCTTGAAGCTCTCCATAGCTCTATTGATGTGATTCAGTTAAACCATCTTGATATTATTTTTGAACACATAATTGAAGCAAGTGCTTGAAAGGCAAGGAACTATGTAAGATGGCAGATTTCACAAGGCGTGACTTTTATTTGAAAAATGAAATACCTAGTTTTATATTTATTCATGGTTTCTGCACAACTGCTTCTATTAACAGACAGAGGGACTAATAAAATATATGCATGTACTAGATACTCAGAGACTAACCTTCTATGTCTCAAATATCAAAGATGCAGGTGATTAACCGTAACTCTGTTTCTTGGCAAATGCCCTTATAAACATCAGTTAAAAGCACTCACACATGAAAACTTACAGCTGGACTGAAACATTCGTCTAACCCATGACATTCCCTATGTTCTTAACAAAACAGACACCGTCTGGCATGGCATCTCCTCCTTTATTGTATCACTATGGATGAGGTGACTCACACAAGGCACTACGTTATCTGGTGGCAACGTCTGTCTCCATGGTCACTGAGGCCCACTCAATTACAGGATTATGAGGGAACAATTCAAGAGCACCGCATTATTTACAGTAGGATCAATATCAAACAATGCCTTCTAATTGGTCTCTAGAGCCTATTACTGTTGGGATTTAAACTCAGGGCCCTCAGAGTCTGAAAGCATTAAGTCTTCCGTTCCTGAAAAAAACAACAGCAAGCAACATCCCATAATGTCCGGTAATGTTTGTTCATTTTAACACAGCTTTCCTCTTTCCACATCTCCAAGTTTAAGAAGGCATGTTGTGCAGGCATCCAAAGGTGTATGTAACCCTCATCCCTCATGAGGAATCAAACTCAAGACCTTTGGCTTCAGATACACCAGTTCCTGCGTAATAAGAACAAGGGCTTTAGCAATACATGCCATAGAGAGAAGCAATTAATAGAACAGATGGGAGACCTAGACATTAAGTATTGCTAGGGCTACAAGTTCATATCCCAGGGGATCTGTCTCAGCCCTTTATCCTTCAGAGGTAAAATGAACTCTTTTCTGCCTTCTTTGTATAGATCATTAAGGGAATCCTCTTAGGAGCTGAAAGAGAACAGAGACTAAGTCTGTATGTACTTATGCTGGTCAACAATAATTCCCCTGATGATGTGCTAGGTTAATTTGGTCCCTCAGTTCCATATTCTTTATTTTATTTTATTTTATTTTATTTTATTTTATTTTATTTTATTTTATTTATTTATTTCATCCATCATTTCAGCATCAAAATTTAACTAATCCAGTCTATGGTTTACAAAATGTTTGGAACAAATGTTACTGTGCATAAATATTTCATATATCAAGCTTCATTTTGTAGATGGTCAGTGGGCAAATATTAGGAAATTCACATCTTACCCTGAATGCAGGCTCATATGTTCTCACTGTCCTGTGGAGGGTTCTGTTTACGTTCAAGAGCACAACTAATGCATCAGTCAAACCTTGCCAGCTAGGACTGAGGGTGTGGTGGCTAGCAAGCACAAGAATGTCTGGATATATTTCACTAGAGGAAGCAGGGGGAACAACCTAAAACCTTAAATCTGAAGGTAGTCTTTGAAAACCTTCTGATCAGCCTCCCAAACCCTTGTAAATTATAAGTTCTAATATTCCTCAAGTCCATGGAGGGTAAGCATATTAACTATAGCAACCTATATGCCAGAGATGCAATGCACTAAGCTTCAAAATTTATTCAGTTTTTATAATAAAGCAACCACTTCAGTGCACTAAAAACCCAATTATAAAATGTAAATAAAGGATGTTGCCAAGTTCATAATAAATGTATGACACTGAAATGTCTCTCATGAACTTAGTAATATCTTTTATTTGCATTTTATTGTGTTTTTAAAACACTGAAGTGATTGTTTTATTTCATAATGAAATGAATGAAAATTTACATATGAGTCAAGTATGCCCACGTTCTTCTTGTGTGTGGCCCCAGTATTTAAAATCTGTCAGGACTTTTTGTGCTTTGGGGATGGTCAAAAGCATTATTATACAACACTGAAATATTTTCTTGAAAAACTATGATGGTTTGTGTTGAAGGAGTAATTTTTTTTCAGAGAGCACAACTGTGTCTAAGCCCAATAGGATATTGAGAGAGAGGGAGGGAGGGAGGGAGGGAGGGAGAGCGCAAGCAGTGACCTGAATTTTAAAATCTGGAACTGTTTATGCCAAATCCAAATATTCCTTAGGTGGAATCCATCTGCCTTCCCTCAGAGAAGGGAGAATAGCAGCTCTTCAAAATCTACTCTAGGAAGTTGAATGATCTTTCAGAACAGGAGAAGAGAAGGGGGAAGGAAGCCCCATTGCAGTCCTTGTAGAGATGGACAATCTCTACAAGACTGTGGCAAAAGAATGGCACTTAACATTTTAAGGAAGCAAGGACCACTGTGGATAGAACAATTACATAAAATAGGTGGGACCATGTCACCTCATGGACGAAGCCAGGATTGTAAACTTTTATCTAGGTTCCTGGAAAATAAGGGGTTCTTTATTAAATGAGGTTAGATCTATGTTATGATTTCTACAAAGCTTTCATGTGACCCTCACCTCAAAGTTCCTGATTAGAAGGGGCTCAAGAGGCTATAAAAGAGGAAGCTTGGTGATATCATATGATCCTAGATTTAAAGGTTGCCCATCTTTGCAGTACAGGAAGTACTATATGGCTGAGTACTGTGACAACTAATGTCAAGTTACTAGATTCTGTCACAATTTTCTAAGTAAAGTGCCCTTTCATGACTGAGAGAAATCCAAATATCTGTTACATGTGATCAATTAGATAATTTTACAGATTAACCTATAACAACCTGTATATAATTTGCATGAACATACTGCATTTTACAAATGAATAACTATATGAGAACACAGGCCAAATATCTGCATAGAGAGATTCTGTGTAACTGTAATATCTGAGTATCCTTTTATTTTACCAAGAAAATATAACAAGATCCAGGTAAGTATCTTCTAAAAATGCCACTTGGAGACAGGCCTTTTGAATCAGAAGGCCACCTCTAAAAGAGAAATAGAGTTTGGCTTCCATTGATGGAAGCAGGCCTATGGGCATACCCACTTTTTTTCTTTTTTCTTTTAAAAAAGGTTCACTAGTGCACTGTTTCATTATTTTTCCTGTCACTTCAGATGGAAAGATTTCACTTCAGTTTCCAAATAACCCAAATGAACTGGGCTGTCTGGGAGGTGAGTTTTAAAAGGAGGAGGAGGAGAAGAAATAATTCCTGTGTTTCGGGCTCTGTAGAACAGTGGATAGTATAGAGACAGAAAAATAGTAATAACGAAAATCTGCTAGGTTTCAAATCAGTAACATTCTGCATATCAGGCAAATGTTGTAACCACTAGGCTATTGGAACAATTGGCTACAGAAAAGAATAGCAAGCTGCAGGGCAGCGACCATTGACCCAGCAAAGGGGGCATTCCTCTCTCAACATGCAGGAGCCAACTAAAGTGCAGGGATTTACCAAGAAGAAAGTACTGCAGCAAACAAACCAGACAGCAAAATTTGTGCTGTCACGTCACAAGCCAGAATCAGTACTTTCAACACAGAGCAGGAAAACACAGGTGGAAGTGGCATTCACACTGGGCTGGGAACAAATATAAGATGATATCATCAGTTCCAGGAATGGTAGGTTTCCCACAGTCATGATGGGTCAACCTGGCATCATAATATGCACCATGTGAAGTACGTTGAAACTTTAGTTTAACAGGAAGAGGGTAATTGTCTTGGTCTATGGAGAAATTTATTTTATGTCAATAAAAATGTTGTGAAGTTTCAAGAAAGCTCTGTTCAAAGAACTATTTAACACATTTTGAAATCTGCAGACCTAGTGATGGATATCTTTATAGCTACTTCTCTGTTTGTGAGTCCCCAGTGGCTCTACCTCATCAACTAAACATATGGCAATGTTGCAACCCGCTCTCAAAAGCTATCAAGGGACATCTTGTGGGTTAGCTTATGTCATGCTTTTTTATTCCTAATATTTCTATCAGGTGGCAACAGCTTGCTTCTTCCAGTTTCCATCTGAGTTTCAAAATATTCTAGCTTCTTCTTTTCCTTCCAGAAATTGCAAGTATATTAAATTATACATATAACTCTCATTCCATTATATACATTTTAACAACAACAACAACAAAAACCCTCTGCTGAGCTCTTGAAATGTTTTCAGTCATGCAGCTTTGTTGACAAATATGTTCATGAATTTTACTAGAGTTACTCTGTGAATATCTGATTCCTATATACATGAATTCTCAGGATTTTTAGACACTGGCCTCCATCAAGGAATAATTTCCATCCAAAAATAAGTCATTCAAACCTTCGGTAAATATAGATCAATACCCTCCCACTTGCTGATTCAACCAGATTAGCCTCTAAGTATATGAAATTGTTCAAAATTAGTCATTTTGTGTAGAAAATTTATTTAATATATTATAGACCAACTTTTCCTCCAACAACAACATCAAAAAAAGGCTGTTGCCAATCCTCAAAATATCCTCCAAAATTAGATCAAGAGATAATAACTGGATTAAACTCAGTAGTTTAAAGATTTAAAGACTAAATCTTAAAGATTGTTAGTAGTTTAAACCTGAGTCTCTCCAGTCCTGATCTAATATGGAAAATATCTTCATATTTTCCATCTTAGATCCCCATATCTTCAGTGAGTTTCCCAATGTCCATAGTTGGACAGTACTCAAAATAGTTCAGGACTTAAAATTAAACAAAACACAACTGTACTTATTTGAAGAGAAAAAGTGTGCAAGAATAACTTGAGATGGTTCACATAAGTATACATCTCATACGATTTGTTTTACTTACTTTACAGGTGAATACACAAACAGCTTTCACTGCAAAGTATTCTGTATCAGAGGATTCTATTCATATATAAGGCAAAGTATGGAAGGGTATATGGATATGGTGGAAGCAAACACAGAAAGCTATGAGGGGGTATAATGAATGGTATTAGTGTAAACTGCATTTAGCTATATTTCCTTTTTTTTTTTTCTTATTTCATGCCTTTAATTTCTTTTGTTTCCTACTTTTTACTCCATTTCTGTGCTTTGTATAATTTTTCTTGTCCTGTAAGGGAATAGCACGATGGACAGGAGGAAAAGAAAGGGGAAGAGGAGGAAGAGGAGGAGCCTAAGCCTCTTTCTGGATGGCTAAACTGTGTTGGTTCACTTCCATAAGCTGGACATCACTCGATGTTGTTATCCTCAGATAATGACCATGCAAGTCATCTTCTTGCAACTGTGGCATCTAGATTATTATAAGATACAACAGCATCATACAAGAAAGTTGTCTAAGTTCAGCTGGGTACCCTTTGATTCCCCTACGGCTGCCTTTATACATGAACTTCCTTGCAATGACATGCAGCTAAGCAGACTGGGCACACAGCTGTCAGACGCAGATCAGCTAGATTGGAGCCTTTACTGCAGACAAGAATGAAGCCTGAACACAACAGTTGAATTCTTTTTGCAGAACAAAGAATTCAAAGACTTTAAATACCTGTTTTCCAGAGTTTGAACTCTCACTTATGCTTCCCACCTTTCTGAATTAACAGATATTTGGCAATTTGTTTGGAGACCACTGGTTTCCACCTCACCAGCTTCAGCCGCTGCAGGTGCCCAGGTTGGATAGATTGATCTACTGCATGTCAGTGTCATATATACGGAATTCAGTTCAGCATATAGATGCCTCTATATCTCAAGAAGTCATGAGCTAATCTATGCTGCGGCCCATTTCTTTCGGCACCACTGTAATCGATTGTTCTCGCAAATATTGTCATGGGAACTTGTGCAGCACATTATCCATTGTGTTTACAACGCTGATGCATGATATCTAGCTGCAAGAGAAACATATCAAGTTGGGAAAGTTACAAGTACTTTATCATTTCCATTTAGGACACAAATTCCATGCATTTCAAATAGCACTGCAGCTGCAGGAGGAGCAGGAGATTATGCTGTCATTTCAAGTACTCTAGTTATTTTTTTCAGGTAACTCTGTAAAAGCTGCACTGGCATGCAAGTTTAAAAATAAAACTAGGGTGATTATTCACAGCTGTGCAGTTATGTAGGTGTGAAATAAGAAATAGCCTCAAAAGGAAAAAAAAATGGATTCCTGTCTGAAATTCTTTTCCCACCTGCTGGAGATCAAAGGAGAAAGTGAGGGAAAATGGAGCAAAACATGTTCTATAGCTTTAGAACCCCTCCCCACACATTCACGCAAAGTCATGATAAAATTAGTCTGGTGAGAAAAAAAAAATACACAGATAGAAGTAGAAATAGGACGAAGAGACCAGATTGAGGAATCCTTTATGGGCTGTAAGAGTGATCCCATTAGCACCAAGGCAGGGATGTCTGCAAGAGAGATAAAAAAATCAAGACGACAGTGGTGACTGTGTGATCAAAGCTCTGCCCCCTTTTTACATGTTGCCATCTCGGCTTGAACCCCCTGCACCAGGATAAAATAGTAGATTATGCTTTCCTGCATCCATTTGTTTATGACAGTGACTGGGAGTGGGAAGGGAGGAGGATTTAGGTTTTCTCTACCTACATTTATGGCTCAGACTATTGTCAAAACCTTCCCAGAGAATAGGGTGATACTGCCACCAAAAGATAAGAAATGGCAACATGTGTAAGTTGTTAGGAAAAGAAGACCTTGAATCCATTATAGCAACTGCTATTGTCCAGACCTGTCAAGCTCTGGCAGTTTAGTATTACTTAGAGGACCATGGAACGTGCTTGAACAAAACCCATCTCGATAGCAAAGTGTTCTCCCAGGGCTGAGTGTCTCCTTACAGTGGCCTCATTCATTTCCCCATCATTGGCAGCAATGTCCATTCAAGGTATGGCTGTGAGCTGAATGCAATCTCAGAAATGCACCAACGGCAGGATGTATAACAAGGTTATAACTGTAGGCAGCGTAAATGTGCTCTTTGGAAAGAATTCTAAAAATGGATTACAGGGCACTGTTCTTGCAAATCGGTTACAGTTTTGTTCAGGTTGGCTCACTGACAAAGGCTTGATTCAATGCCTCTTATACGTAGGCACTGTCAACACCTCATGATTCTAAAATAAAATTGTGCTTGGCTTATGCATTCGCTTGCATCTAAAATATCCGCTTCGCTTTTTCCGGTGTCTGTTTGGATGACACCTCCACCCAGGATTGCATAGCTCCTGAGACTCCAAATATTGGCTGTCTAAACTTCTAGAAACTGATGTACAAAAGAAGGAGACAATGGTTCATAGGCTCTAGAGTATGCACATAGTTTTTCACTAGGAATAAGCATACAGAGCAAAAATAATCTGGGCTGAAATAGCCAGACCTCATAGTACGTTTCAAAGAAAAAGAGAGGGGAGATGTTATCTAGATTGCCTACATTTGTTTTAAAGACAAATGCATGAACATACACACACACACACAAACACACATGCTGGGCTGGGCTGGGCTGGGCTGGGCTGGGCTGGGCTGGGCTGGGCTGGGCTGGGCTGGGCTGGGCTGGGCTGGCAAATTGAAAATACAGAACAGTTTCTAAGGATTCCATTAACAAGAGCTAGTAAATGACAATGAAGATATCAAAATGGTAGATAGTGTCTCCCTTTTAGAATTAACTATCAATAGTAAAGCAACAAGCAGTCAAGAAATATACTGCAGACTAGCACATGGTACAGCAGCCATGAAAGCCTTAGAAGATATTCAGATGCTGTGATGTGTCTGTAAGATCAGACTTCTGCAAGCAATGGTATTACCTATGATGCTCTATGGAAGTGAAAGTTAGACTTTGAAGAAGCAGGAGACAGAGTATTGATGCTTTTGAACTTTGTTGGAGAAGACTCCTGAGAATACCATGGATAGCCATGAAAACAAACTAATGGATCAACCCAGAGTTCTCACTCCAGGCACAAATGACCAGGCTCAAATTATTCTACAGGTAGTCCTTACTTAACAACCATTTAGTGACCGTTTAAAGTTATGACAGCACTGAAAAAATCTACTTATGACCAATTCTCGCACTTACGACCATTGCAATGCCCCTGCAGTAATGTGATCATGATCCTGGTGTTTGGCCACCAGCTCACACTTATGACGGGTGTAGTGATATGACATGATCACCATTTGCGACCTTTCCAACCAGCTTCCGGCAAGCAAAATCAATGGGGAACCATGTGATTCGCTTAATGTTCTTGTGATTCACTTAATGATCACCCCAAAAACAGTCGTAAAATTGGGTGTGGTCATGTGATATCTCGCTTAACAACCACCCTGCTTAATGAATTTTCCAGTCCCTATTGTGGCTGTTAAGTGAGGACTACCTGTACTTCAGACACACTATGTGAAGATATAACTCTCTGGAGAAGGCTCTAATGTTGAGAAAGAGAGAAGGAAATATAAGGAGAAGATGACCAGCAGCAAAGGGGATGGTCTCAGAGTGGCAATGGGTGCACCACTGGAAGACCTGAAGGATCAAGTTAGGGACAGATTGTTGTGGAACAAGATCTATGTGGTCGTAGACTTCTGGGGAAGAAATGGCAAGCTGAAGATGGTTCTGCGAAAAGTAGAACTGATGACTGCAGCAGAATGAAGAGCTGCCGAGTAGACCGGCTCTTTCTATCTCCTCTCTGTACAAGGAGAGGACTTGAAATCACCCACAAGTGCTCCAGAAAGTTGCTTATTGCAAGGAGACCACAAGACAGCAGTCTTCAGCAGGTTTAGAGCTCTGGGAGATAAGGAATAGCCATCTTGCTCAAACCGCAGTTGGCACCTTTAAAAGAACACTGGGTTTGCATACTTCCTTTTCTAATCACTTTCAGAAATTGCTTATTAACTGCTTTTCAGCTATTAGGAACCTTTGGATCAACACGTTTTACAGCACCAAGTGAATTTCCTTCAATCCTTAGGGGAAAATGTTTTAAATGCAAGTTTAAGGACTTAATTTTTTTTTTCTGGAATAAACAGCAAAAGGGTGATTAGAACTTTGATTTTAGAAAGTTACAAATGGACTAAGGGTCCAGTTAAATTTGAAATAAGATTTTGGAATTAATTATAAGGAATCCTTCCCATGGGAAAATGTTTTTGTTTTGAATTCTAAAAAAAAAAAAAGATAAAACTTTAAAAATTAGACACTAGAGGGAACTAAAAGTAACTATAGATTACAATTAAACAATGCTCAAATTTGACTTGCTTATACAGAATGAAACAAAATATTTTAACTCTGGACACATTGAAGGGTATTTTTGAACAAGGAACACAGAAGTTAATTTTAAGAGTGTCTGCCTCTGTAGATAGACTGTGTTTAAAAGAGGCTATGAAAAGAGAACAAGTTTTACCTGACAAGATTGAGACTGATCTGAAAGTGGATTTAAAAATAACAGGCTACAAGAATGACATGGAAAAAGATGTTACACTGGACATACAAAAGAAACTGGCTGATGTCTTAATAATTAAAAGGGATATACAAATAACAAACCAAAAGAGCGACCTGGATAATTTTCCTATATTGGATTTACAAAAGAGGCTTGTTAAAGCTTTGTGGAATTTTGTGAGAAGGGACAAAGAAAAAATGAAAAGAAATCAAGTTCTAGGGCATTATTTGAAAGGACTAAAGATCAAGATTGTTAGAAATAAAAGGAAGGAATATAAAGTTGGTTTATTTGATCAAGGTTCAAATAGATATGTTGTTATCTCTGGTAACCTTAATGGAGTTTTGCTGACATCAGGACTGAAATGACAAGGCTTTATGGATTTGTTTATAGATAAGAGATGGGATATGGGAAGAAGAGATCATTTCTTGTATTTTAAAAGAAGGTGATAAATTACCAAAATTGTTTATACTTGTTGTAATGAAGGGGGAAGTCACTTTATATATATGTATATATTTCTTTACCACATTCTTATTTTGTATTTCTTTTCTATTTTTCTTTCTATTTTTTCTCTCTTTTTCTTTTCTGCACCCTCTATTTTTTTCTTTTTATTCTTTTTTTTTTTAGTTCATATTAGTTTTTATTGCAAATTGTAATCTTTAGCAAAATTACTATTTAAAAAAAAAGAGAAAAAATGTATGTGGTCATTAAGATGAGTCAACATCATCTTAATGGCACATAATCAAATTGTGTTAAATTGGCACATAATAATCAACCAGTAAGCGACAATTAACAATAGCAAGATGCCTACTAAATTGGCACCTCACAAAGCATCGCCATAAAAATTAAACCCGAACTGGAAAAAACTGGAGAACCATGAGTTAGAGTTTTTTGTAACTACTTGCCTGCCATCCAGTGGTCACCCAGAGATTTGCAGCTGAGATCTGGCAGCCTCAATAAAGATTGGCTACAGCTGAATGGAAATGGCTTGATGGCTTGATGTAGAGACAAGAAAGATGACCTTGATGGAGATATGCAAGCTCTGTTACTAAAGTGATGAGGGGTGAAACATATCTTAAGTCCACCATTTTTTTTTTTTTTAATCTGCGCTCAGTCATTACTGACTCTGCAGTGACTGCTTGGACGAGTCCTTGCAGTTTTCAAGGCAAGTGTTTCGGAAGTGGTTTGCCAGTGCCTCCTTCCTAGAGCAGAGCCCAGCTGGTGCACGCAGGAGGCGGGGTTTCCGTTGCTTTGCGCCCTTTTCGGGCGAGCACGGTTTCGCATTTTACCGGCAAATGCTCCCAACTCCTTTTTTCCAAGGCGCCGCCAGCATTTTTCCTCCCACCAGAGTGAGAGTACCCATTTATCTACTCACATGAGTTTTCGACCTGTTGGGTTGACAGGAACTGGGGAGGAAACAGGAGCTAACCCTGTTTAACGCGAAGGCTGGACTCGAACCGCTGAAGCGTCAGCCATTTCTGGCCGTCAACTTTCAGCGTCATTAAGCCGCTGCGCCACCGCGTCCCCCTTAAGTCCACCATAGACAGATAATATTCAGAAGAGATTCAGACACCCCCCTAATTCTCAGGAGTATAAGAAAGGGGTGGAGGTACGGCCCAATCAGTCTTGCAAGATTCTGTTATTATAGCCAATCTCAATAATAGTAAGTTTAGCCTTTCTGTGGAGTTGATTTCCTTGTCTGGTCAACTGAATGGGGCTGATAGTCTAAGGGGACACCACTTTGTTTAGCTTGAGAGGGTTGGTATGCCATATTCTGGGTAAGGAAAACAAGCTTTGTCTCATGGTATACCCAAATCATTCAACTGACTGAAATGCCACAAAAGTTCTGTCTCTTCTTTACAGTTTTCCCCCAGATCATTTCTCTACCCCCATGCATCCCATTTCTGCAACATCAGGACATATCCTGCTGCTTCCCTCACAGTTTTTTCTATGATCAAATGGTACCCTACGGTCATTAAATTCTCCCCTTCCTCCAGGCTTCTTAAAAAAAACAAAACATGCAGTGAGAAAGGAGAGGCTACAAGTTCAAAGATAAGTTTCAGCTGCTCTTCATTAATATTAATTATTATTTGTTCCTTTTTTTTTTTTTTTTTTTACTTCCACAGCATGTCCAGCTAGGCACTCTCAGAACTTCTCCAGCTCAAGTCTGAGTTAAAGAGGAACCAGAAGAAGGGAGAGGAGAAAAGGCCTTAAAGTTGCATGGCCACAGACCACATTCATTCTCTCTTTAAACAGCAGGAGTTTCCCAACTTGCAACTTTATGCTGAACTTCAATTATGGACACTTGTCTCATTTTTTAGAGATTGTGAATGTACATTTGGGGGGCAATATTACACCAGGCAGCCTTTCAGCTTCTCACTTTTGTTATTGATGTGAGATCTTTATGGAAGGGTTTGGGGGGGGTTCCCCCAAAAAGCGGGATTAAAATGAAATGAAAATGCCTGGTTTCTGCTTGTTCAGAATCATCATTGGCCTTCTTCCTTGATGAAGACCTAGTAAACAAAAAAGGAGAAAAAAGGACCCAAGGGAGTGGAAAATTAGTAGAAGCAGATGGTCTGGAGTGAGGGTATCACTTGTAAATGTCATTATAATTGGGAGAATTTTCATGAAATGCTCTTCTGATTTCTCCTCAAAGATCAAAAAGGATAAACCTGCAGTGCAGGCTTAGAACAAAACCAAACCTATTTGGTCCATAGAAATGTTTACCTGGGAAACCATGTTACCTATCTTTTTTCTTTGCTAATGCTACCATCTGCTGGCCACAAAGGAAAACTGACCATGAACAGTGTTCACTGCTAAACAGACCCTGCCAACAACTATTTAGAAGGTGAATATTTGTTGTGCTGGCTGAAATCATGGACATTGTAGTTCAATATATCTGGAGGTCACCAGATTGGGAAAGACTGACTTATAGACTACTTATCTAAAGTCTGAAATGTGTTCAATAGATTCAACTTATTTCAATGCAGTAAACCGGAAAGTTTGCTTCAAAAAATTCTGTCCTACTCAGTGCATGAATTATGGGAAGGGTGTCCAAGAGAAGCAACTATGAAATTGAGAAACCCTTGACTCACCTTAGTCTTAAACTTAATACAATTCTCCATATCCCTCAAAAATAGTAGCAAAGAGCCTTCTGCCCTCTAATTTTCACCTCCCTAACCATTCTCTGTGATTTAGGATAAACTTAGATGGTTCAGGTTTCATTTACCAAAGTAGCCTAAGTCATCAGAAGAACAATCTAGCTAAAGGAAGTAGCAACAACTGAATCTGTGAACTGATTCAGCAGCCATGAAAGCTGGGAAATATGGCTCTACCCACAAATTAGTAATATGAGCCATTTGTTTCTTGTATCCTCATAGATGGCCCATGCAATTAAATACATGCTGTGCAGACCTCTCATTAATCAGCAGTAATTAGCAGCTCCATGTCCCAATAATGTTTGTAAAATCTGGTTTTATCCACTGCACAATTGAGCTGAAAGCATATGGCACTCTGCTTTTAGAGGATTCACACCAAACATCCTTTATTGGGGGTTTGATGGGATATAGGGTGGATAAAGGCCCCAAGTCTCTGAATATAAATGAATTCAGGAAGAAATGGTGGTGCCACTGGCAGATTTCTGCCTCATTTCTCCAAAGGTCTCTGCTCCTAGGTCTGAAATGAAATAAAACTATCCACATTTAACATTTTTTATCCTATGGAAAAACTGTGAGAGGGGCATAGTAAAATGCATAAAATGTTGTTTGATGTGGAGAGAATGAATGCAAACTCAGCATCATCCAATAAAGCAGCACATATACTAAAATTGGAATAATACAGAGATAGAGCTGAGTGGTCAAAAGTTCGAGACAAGGGGAAGTACATTTTCAAGCAGGCCATGGTTTACAAAAAAAAAAAAATGCACTTCAACACTGATGTTAAACATAACAATATTTACCAATATTTATAGAGATCTTAGAAGTTTCATAAAAGCACTGAACTTGTACAATTTTTCACATTGGCTGAATGCATCCATGTTATTGGTTTGTTTAAGAATGGCCGGGTTCCCACAACTTCCTAAGCAATAGATCATGAACCAAGATGGCTGCTTTTTTCATCTTCTTTCAAGATGGAAAAAAAGTCTCAGAGCTATCTAGTCTGTAACGTTCTTTTCTACAGCAGTTAGCCAATACTTTGGTGAGATCACAAGCAGAGCACAAAGATTATGGCTTTATCCTTAATCCCAGTAATCAGATTGAGCTGGTATTATTAAAAAAAACATACAGAAACACCCTCACTCTCATCTTCCAGCATGTTACTTCTATAGGTTTGGTCAACTTCGCCCTCCTACTTCCTTTCTAGAGATCATCTCAGTATTTGGAAACCAAGCTCATCAAATTACAGGCCTCCCTTTTCCATTCTGCAGAGATTTCTCCATAGAGCAGACTTCTGCCTTTTGTCTGGCAGATCAGTTCTTTGCAAAATCAAAATGACAGTTTTCCAGCACTTAAAAGTAAATGTCATTGGAATCATTCCTCAGCTGACTCTTTCTTAATTTATTTCTATAGTGGGCAGTGACAGTTTTATGACTTTTAAGGTTTTGCTTTCCACCAACATACACTCACTGTCTTTGCCTCACATTTAGGGAGCGATAATCCCTACAGAGGAATAGAAGGTTATCCAAGCGTTTATGCAGAAGCAACTTCCCCCAAAGCCACACAGAAATAACTAGCAAATGGCAAATGGAATGCTAACTAAGCAGACAAAAACATTCTTTCATCTCATCCCCTGAAGATTTGTTTGGCTGTTTAAAATGTTGATTCACATAAGAAATTAACATCTCAGGGGAAAGAAAAGGCCAGTCTTCTAATTGCTGAGGCTTTGCTCACTTCTGTAAGACGTGCCTCTTGACTTCAGTTCAGGTGCCATTTCTAAGCTATGTAATGCATTATCCCAAAATGTGCCATTGTAAATCTCAACTACGTCGCATAGATTTTATGTGCAGGAGTGAGTGCCTTCCCTGCCTGCTCAGAGAGTAAGTTTGCATTCTGCCCTCCATGACTCCAATCACATCTACATATGCATCAGATTCCTAATATAGATACTTACCCTAGATGCTGCTGGTTCATCTCCCTGGGACTAGTTGGCCCCAACCTTTCACCAGCACTTGCCCCCTCCCCACTCTTGTCCATGTGATCAAGGTTTTCCAAATGGACTATCTTCAGCAACTGTTGTAAGACTGCTTGCAAGCAAGCACATGCCAAAGCCAGCAAGCCTTAGTGGTGCTAGACGGCTTCGTGTATGCTGAGGCCATCCTGCATGGCTCTCAGTAGTCAATATGCTGAAGCCTTGCACATTGGAAGACCTTCATTGCACCGGAGGAAAGTCAGAAGCTGCCCAGTCTGAAGACACATTGGCTATTGAGGACGTCCTTCTTTCACAGTGCTGACTGAAGTGCTTCCAGGCTGAGCAATGCCATAAGCCCTGCAGAATTGCCTGCCGTTGTACTATGAAGGTACCAAGCCCAGAACCCCCTTGGCACGTGATGAAGTCTTAGAGGCTGGTTGGCTTTAGTGAATGCTGTGAGTTGCTGGTCAGGATTCAGCTTAACCTTTTTCCCTGGAAGATTATGCCTCAGACAGATTGCTTACATGGGCCATAGCCCTGATTGAATGCATGTAGGGGAAAAAGGGGCTTTGCCCATTCACAATAATCACATGCTATAGAAAATAATACATCTCATCATCTATACAATGCAAAGTAAAGATGTTTAAACATATTATCATTGGACTTGAAACACTTCCCTATGTGCATTCTGAATGGACAATACAACCTTTATTTTTCATTTGTTTCAACCTAGAAGCCAGCAACTTATGGGATTCCTCATCTTATATTAGGTTTTCCAGCCTGGTGGCATGGAATAAAAAATCTGTTTCAGCACCATAAATCTTATTCATAGTTAACAGAAACCAAGGATCTGTATTGCTCAGGAGATGGATGGGAGGCATAAAAAGCTGCTAATTCTAAAACTTTCTGATCTGGGATTTATTTTTAACTAATTGCAAGAATACAACCTCAAATAAATGCTCTGACAATGTCATATATAAGAGACAGGAATTTGAGTGTCTGTTAACAAGGAGGGAAAGTTCTGCCCTTTCCTGTTCCATTGGCTTAATAAAATATTTACAATTTAATAGAGATACAATCAAGGACCAATGTGGATATGAAGAAAGTGGAAAAGGTTAGAGCAGTGTTTCTCAACCTTGGTCACTAGAAGATGTGTGGACTTCAACTTCAGAATTCCCCAGCCAGTCCACACATCTTCAAGTGGCCAAGGTTGAGAAACACTGGGTTAGAATCATAGAATATAAGGGCTGGAAGGGATCTTGGAGAAGATCTAGTCCAACTCTCTGCCCAGTGCAGGAACTCACTACTACAGCATCCCTGGAAGATGGCTATCCAGCATCTCTTTAAACACCCATAGAAATGTCTACTACCAACCACCTCCTGAGGCAGCCTGCTTCACTGTTGAACACCTCTTACTATAAGGAATTTTTTTCCTGATGGGCAATAGAAATTTATTTCCTTATAATTCAAACTCACTATTTTTTTTGTTCTGTCTTCTGAAATAGCTCTGAACAATGCGTCCCCATCTTCAACATCAAGACCTCTTCAGATACTTGAAGACAGCTATTTCTCCCTGCAGTTTTCTCCAGGCTAAACATACTTGCCTCCCACCATAATTCCTCGTAAGTTTTTTTTTCCTTCCAAACCTCTTATTAACTTGGTGGTTGTTCTCTGGATGTGCTCTCATTTGTCAATGTCCTTCCTAAAATGGACGCCTCTAGCTGAATGCAGTATTCTCTGTGTGGTCTGATCAATGCAAAATAGAGTGGGATTAAGACTCTTTTTAATCTTGGCAATACACTGTCGATGAAGGTTACATCTGTTTTGGCATCTGCATCACACTATTGGTTCATGTTCAGCTTGTAATTGATCAGGATACCTACATCCTTTTCACATACCTGTATACTTCTACCCACTATGGTCTCTCACAGCCTATAAATTCCTTTCATTTTTTTCTACCCAAATGTAGGATTTTGCATTTGCATTGTTCCAGCTTGTCAAGAACCTCCTAAATTTTGACACTGTCCTCCCTTTTGTTATCCCAATATCTTTGTGTCATCTATAAATCTTATAATCATATTTCATAATCCCTCATCCAAGTCATTCATTATAAATCTTTTGCCATCTTCTCTGCTAGAAACTCATGGGAGATCTTGCAGAATGCGTTGCTGAAGTTACAGTATATTATGCATATGGGTATTATGTATCCAGTGCATTCTGAAGAAATTAAAACTAAAAAGAAGTTGCATATTTCAGCAAGACAGCAATCTGAAATATAACTCCAAATCACCCATCTAATATTTACAGGCTTTGGAGTGGCCTTTACATTTCCCAGACCTGAGTAATGAAAATCTGTGGGGCAATCTCAAACGTGTTGTGCATGCAAGAAGATCTAAGAATATTTCTGGACTAGAAGAGTTCTGCAAGAAAAGGTGAGAAAATTTCCAAAAGCAGGAATAAAACAATTTTTAGCTGGCTACAGAAAATGAAGCTTTTATTTCTGCCAAAGGAGTTGCTACAAGGTACTGACTAAAAGGATGTCCAAACTTTTGCACCTGCCCCATTCACTCTTTTCTTACGTCAAATGTATAAACAATTTCACATACCTGTAAATAGTATGCATGTATTCAAATTTGCACAAAGATGCCATGTTTAACTTTGTCCCGTGTAGAGGTTGGGTCAGCTTCTGTTCACTTAGAAATTAACTGAAACATGCAATTTGACCAAGGGTGTCTAAACCTTTGCATGCAATTGTAGATGCTATTACTATTTCAGACCATGTTCCTAAATAGCTAAATGAGCTGGCATGTTATAAAGAAGTTTCGTATGTTGAAAGACTATCTTTTTCATAGCTATCATCTTAGGATAGCAGACAATCTGGGACTAAGCTGACTATAGAAATATGCCATCTACTTATGTGTATACTAAACCACCCTGTGACCCATTGGGTCATCCCATGAGAGGAAGGTAGTGCAGTCTGATGTGACCAGAATGAACATTAAATTTTAGGCTGACCATATTTTTTTTACCTTAATGCTGGATGGTCCTGTGATAATCTAAGAAGAGTGTATATCATAAATAGAAAAATAATTGTGGTGGCAGACTTTAATAATGTCAATATTTACTTACCTAAATAGATAAACAGAATGACCACGGGCAGGCAAAAAAGCACTGGGAGCGGGAGTGACTTCTGACTTCCTGCCCATTTCACCATTGACTTTGCTTGTGGGAAACTGGCAGGGAGCATCAGAAATCACAATCAGGTGACCTCAGGGACACTGCAATGGCCACAACTTTGCAAATAAAACTGGTCTGAACATCATGGAAATTTCAATTCTACAGGAGTAATGGGCCCTGGATTTTTTACACATTCTTAAAGTTAGCAGATTTTAGATAACTTGATTCAAAAATTATTGTGGTATAATGCACCATTTGGGCTGACTTGAGGGTACAAACAGATAAACACAATGAGAGTTTTAGTAGTATATAGCTTATTCCTACTGCCAATGATATCATCTGTGTATATGTACCTATCCATATCTACATCTACATTTGTACCTATGTCCCTATACCCATATCTGTGTGTGTGCGTGTGCGTGTGTGTGCATGTGTTTATATAAATAAAATCAACTGGCAAAAGATATTAGAAATCCCCCCATGGTATCTTTTTAAACTGGGACTCCTCCTAGTTTTGTGAGGCAGGATAACATTATTTCCAAATCAGGCCAACAGAAGGGAAGGAGAAAAACAAGCGAATGCAATGTGCCAGGTTTAGCTCTGGTTTCTTTGGCTTTTGTCTGTATAGCTACGATGGGAGCTAAGTAGACAGAGAGAATTACAGTTTCCTTCCTGGGCTGTAGGTAATACAAAGGACATCCTTAATAATTTATTGTAAGCAAAATCTTCCCATCCTCTACCAAACAGAAACTATAATGTGTGTGTCTTAAAGGACGAGAGACCACAGGCTCATTGCAGAAGACCACAGGCTCAGTGCAGAAGATGCACTGACCCTGAGAATATATAATCATTTCATTCAATTCTGCCCTTTTGAAACTTATTAGGCAAAGCTTCAGGCATGCCTGAATGTACACCCAAAGTGGTGTTCAGTAAAAATCAGTGAAATCACCAGTTTGAGAAGTTAGTTAAGCAGCTAACTTTACAGCAATCCTTTCAGTGAATATGGATGAAAGACTCGCTTTAGGCAATATTGTTCTCTTTTTAACATTGGAAGAAAAATGTCCATTTCTCACCTGCATGAGCAAATCTCAGTTTTCAATGCTGAACTCACATGGGAAAACTCCATCATAAAAACTTTCTGTCTACTTTTGTTTTATGAAGCTGGGACCAAGATAGTATTAACAATTGTTTCTCAAGGATGGGTAGGGGGTCTTAACAGTTAAGGCAAAAGGAAACCATTGGAAAGAAGAATGCATAAAAGAGCAAAGCGTAAGGCAGTAAGAAAGAGGACAAAAAGATCCTACACTTGAATTCCAAAGAGGAGTTATACTACACTAAAAACCTTCAATTTTATATGATAAATGAGACACCTTAGAAAGCAAAAAAAAAAAAAGTACTTTACTGGACTTGTCACAAGAAAATGTTTCTAATTTTGGACTTGCATTGCACAGCCATGACAAATTATCCTCTTTGAATTTCAAAAAGGAAAATGAGTATACAGCTAAATTTCAATTGTTTCAACTGAGTCCTAGAAAGGAGCTTCCCAGGTAAATTATTACTTCATTCAAATTAACCATAGAGAGGATCTATGCTCTCAGAATGAGCTTTCTGAGAGTAATCCTGGAGGTGAATCCAAAGCATGTACAATGTATTAGTTTTGAGGATTTAATTTGGTGGACGAATCTTCAGATACCAGTTTCTTCTTGAAAAGGATACTTCTACAATAGCATTTGCAATAGAAATAGCTCTGTCCACAGACTGATGCTTATTAAGCCAGCATAAGAATTCCCTTGAGACTTGAATGTGATTGGTTGGAATATATACTGTAGAGAATTTGAATTTATCTCCATGCCTGATATCATGTGAGAAGGTCATAGAAAATAAAGTGGTGGAAAAAAGTACTCATTTTGATGTAATAAGATAAATTGCTCCTATATATAATTTTAGATATGAATGAGGCAAGTACATAAATAAAGAATTGTTATGTACTAATTTGCAGTTAGTCTTTTCCAATGTAGCACCCTCCAGAAACGTTGGGCAATTCCCATTGTTCTAGTTAACATAGCAAACTCGGGCTGGCTAGTACTTACGGGGGTTGAACTCTTGCATATTTTAATGACACCAGCTTGGGGAAGACTTGAGTAGATTGTCCCTAAAAGTGTGAACTTTTTCATTCACTGACAATAAAATACCAAAATACTGCAGAAAATTACCTTTATACCATTAAATATCAAATATATTTCAATTCCATCAGTGTAAGGGACCAAGGAAGTAAACCCATACTAGATAAAGATCGAGTATTTGCAGGCGACCTGTCCTTTAATTAGCCTACAATTCTAATAGTTCCGGAGATGAACTTTTCTCAAGGCCAACATTTCATAAACAAATACAATTACTTTTTTTCTGACAAAGAAAACAAAGACCAAGAGGAAGATATTCCTGAGTTTTTTAATTTTTTTTTCTGCTCATCAGTATTACATTCAAACCCTGTCAAAAAAAGGAACAAAGAAAGATACAGAGGGGAAAAAAAACCTTACAAATATGCAACTGAGGTCTAGCAATAGATTTCAGTTCCTCTGACCCCACCAGGGTAGAGCCAAAGAACAAAATTTAAATATTGTGTAAATTGTGTCACAAACATCTATGGTACAGAGAAATGTACACATCTGGACACCTGCTCCACATATTCCTTTACAACAAACATCTAGTGTTTCTGCTGGAATTGGCCTTTGCATTGTAGGAAAAAGGGATACACACACACACATACTTTTTTGTTTTTGTTTTCATCCATTCAATTGTGTCCAATTCTAAGAGACTGCCCGGATAATTCCCTGCAGTGTTCTTGGTGAGGTTTTTCAGAAGTGGTTTGCCCTTGCCTCCTTCCTAGGGCTGAGAGAAAGTGACTGGCCCAAGGTCACTCAACTGGCTTTGTGCCAAGTGGGACTAGAACTCACAGTCTCCTGGTTTCTAGCCTGGTGCCTTAATCGCTACACCAAACTGGCTCTCACATATACATACACACACACACGCGCGCGCACACACACACAATGAGCATTAATTTTTTTTAAAAAAATCTCCCTATTTTTTTATCTGTTATCCCTTTGTGTTTCTTCCCGTCGCTTATCACAGTATTGTCAGAGCCACAGTAAGCCATAGCCAGATCTATATCAAGAATCAAACACAGAAGCTGGATCCCTACAAGGAACAGCTATAAGCCAGTGCTCTAGGGATTAAATTGGGATCAATGGTCAATCCTTCACTATTTATAACAGAGGTGGCTGTATCTCAGGATTCATATTGCCAATTCCTTCCACATCTGAGATCTAAATCTAACAGCCAAGGCAGCTTACTATTCCAGATTGCAACCTCAGATAGTTCTTTTCCAAGGTCCAGACTTACTACTACCAGTTTTATCAAAGCAGCAACTCTGTCTGATGCACAATTCACAGTACCAATTTAAACAGGAAGGTCCTAAGAAAAAAATCACAACACACAAAAAATATTCTGGTTATATAATATTGGACATAATCAAAACATGCATAAAGACACAGACATATCTGGGATGTATCTAGCAGCTTACCTAAAAGAAGAGGGCTTCTTTTCTTTATTTAGTCCCATCTCTCTCTCTCTTTTTGGATAAGGAAAAGTAAATAACCTATTAATTTTTCTCATTATTTTTTATTTTACTTATTTATATATCAGATTTGTCACTACCCATCTCTGTTCTGTTCTGTTCTATTCATCCCTATTCTGAACCCAAAGTGTAGTATGTATCTACACACAATTAAAACAAAGCCCTGGCATGCATTATACATAGTTTATACAAGAAATCACTCCCACCCCCAATATACAAACATTTTAAATATTCAAAATATAGAATATCAAGGATATGTTCAATAGCATGGTGCCAAAAAAGGTAGTTATACATGCCCCAAAGGATCTTTAAATTCGTATCACTTAAGCAACTCATGCCACAGCATGTTTTTGAAACCAAGATTTTTTTTAAAAAAAAGAGAGAGAGATTCTCTCGATTTCTAATTAAAAAATCCAGGTAGCTAGTCCAATTCCCAAGACATTAAGCATGCCTAAAATAATTCTTTGGAACCTGGCCTTTATGTAAATAAATTTAACTTATGTGAATGGTTCAAAAATACATTCAGTCTTATCCATTTAACCAGCAGTTTGACAAGTTCTTATATAACTCACATTTTTCAAGATCTATTTTAAAAATATGTTTCTGTAACAAGAGTGCCTTTCCTAATTCCTAAAGACAGGTGTAAGAAAGAAACATATAAATAAGTAGTTTAACACTAAGTAACTGTTTAGGTATCTATGGAAAAGACTGCATGTATTTCACCACCACCAATGATCCCATCTTCCTCTACTTTGAACGCCAAAGAAAAATGTCTTAATCATCAAAACACATGGCAACTGAATCAAAAGTCTTGCCTTTTCCCACATTTCAGGTGGGTATTCAAGGCTTTAATTTGTTCATTTAAAAATAATTCCTTTTTAAAAATGAAAAACTGTTCTATAAAAAGAATCAGGATGTGACTGCATGACATCATAGAAGGTCAGTCATAAAGATGTGCTCAGCAGACTTCAGTCCCAACAGAAGTAATGAATTTGCCTAACGTTTTATCTCTGAAAGAAGATTGTATCAGTACAGAATGGAAGAAGTAAGTTGTCCTCAGTGGATATGATCCTTTATGAGTCTTCTTTGGTAACTTCTGACTTGCGCTGACTTCGAAAGTGTCGCTCCAGATTGATGGTCACTTCTCTTTGGAGATTTCTATTGTTGTTTTTTCCAGCTGTATGGATCCACAGATGCCGAAGAACTTGTTGAGCGGTATAACGCTTTTTAGGATCAACTACCAGGAGTCGGTTTATCAGATCTTTTGCAGCTATTAAGACCAAAGACAAGTATAATTAACACAACTATGCTTTGAATAGTTTCATACAACTGGAAGAAACTTAATAAAATTTAACAATTCAACATATGGCAATATTGGGACACTAATTGGAAGGCCAAAATTATGAAAACATTCAACCATTTATAGACAGTTGATGTATAGATTTATAGGCAGACTCTGGGAAACCTTTCTTCTGTCAGTTTTAGGATAGAGTGTTAAAAGTAGTTTTGAAATAAATGTTCAATACACTATCACTTTTAATAAAGGTAAACCTTTCATTAAAAAAAAATGAAACACAGGATAGGAAAAAACAATGCTTTGCACTGAAAAAAGGTAGCATCCTACACAATAATACTTCAGATTCTAAACAAAAGAATTATTATATAGACAAATCACAGCATGACTTTGCTTCTCCATTAACATGACTGCAACAACATCAAAGTTTCTGTTTTTAGACTTGTCATTATTTGAAATATCTTCTAAATCACCATTTTGCTTTTTCCAGAGATTTTTTTTAAAATATAATCTTTATCATTATAACAAAACAATCTTAATCTTAAAGAAAAAAAGAAAATAAAAGTAGAAACTAAAAATACAAACTAAGAAAACTAAAGGAAAAAAATTATCAATAGTCCCTGGTTTACCAATGAATTCGCTACTATAATATGAACAATACAAGACGTTATTGTAGAATATCACAGAATCTCTGCCATAGTAACACATTCTACTGCTTCCTTTGATTAGTAGAGAATATTGCCTTTTCCAAAACAGATAAATCACTCATTTCCAACAACCATTCCTTGACATCTGAAATAATATCACTTTTCCAATTTCTTAATATAATTCCCTTTGCCACTTCCCATGTTCCATACACCCACAATTCCTGATAAACAGTCAAATTCCAAAGCTTTGGTATATAATTCAACATTTAACATTTAAAGATTTTCCCATAAATCTACTAATATACTATAATAATAATAATAATATAACATATATATTTATTATAGTGTATATTATATATTAATTATATATAATAAATACAATAATATAATTATAATATAATACACTATCCCAAAAAGTTACTAAATGATCACATGTCCGTATCATATGGGTCAGTGAGCCCTCAAATTTTTTACACCTCCAGCATAGAAAATCTGATGTCCATCTTTTCAAATACACTCTTTCAGGAGTACAATACACCCTAAATACAAGTCAAAATCAAATACAAATACAGTCCTCTTATCCCCTGTGGTTAACCTTAAGTATAATTAATGAATATAAACCAGGCACAGGTACATGGCACAGAGCAGGCTTATTTCTATTAAAAATATTCAAAATGAATTGCAATTGGGCCCAATTTGAATATTATGACAAGCTGTAGTTTAACACAAAAATCTCCAAATTCAGCATCCTTTGTGAAAAAGGAGCAAGGAAAGTATACAATTCAGAGTGTTTCTGTAGTCCATATTCATAATATTAAACAATGGTTATGGCCACATATTTCACCAAGCTATGTGTTTGGTTTGGTTTTAACTTAGTGTGAGATGTTAACTTAATCATTAAGGTTTATAAACAATATTTATAGCTTCTGTGTGAATGCAGCCACTTTAACATTCCTCAAGTCCTATTTAAAACAAATAAAGGTAAACTCAGCTTGCAGTTTAGCATTAGGGGTGAATAAAAATGAAATTCTGCGTATATGCCAAAGAGCATACCATTTGCTTATTATATAATTGGTTCTATTTCTGCTACTCAAATATATGGTCTAGAAGATATTCAGCACAGCATAGGCATCACTCCAGGTTCAACTACGTGTACTTTTCTCTAGGTCCTAAATTTTTTACCAGCAGTAGCTACACATTTTCAGTCCTATCTTTCCAGTCTCATGACATAAAACTGTAACTTTAAAAATTAAATCAGTTTCCTGGAATATTATATTAAATACTGATTTTCACACCGCTGCAATCCCAGAAATACTAAAGGAAGCTTACCAGCTGAAATGTTGTCCCAGTATGGAGAGAGAAATTCATAATGTCCGAGCTGTATAATTTGAAATAACTCCTCCTGATCGCGTTCATGACTTCGAAAGGGGGGGAAGCCACAAAGTAAAATATAGAGTATTACACCAGTAGCCCACATATCAACTTCTAAACCGTAGCCTAAGAGAGAAGAAAAGAAAAATTGTGGACATTGGCAAATGATTTAACATTTGCTTTCATATTTTAAAATGTGAAAAAATATTAGAATAAAACAAATTATTTCCTTATGTCTTAGGTGACATGTAGTTCTAGTATATTCACTATCCTTCTAATCCTGTCCTACTCCCTCCTAAACTTAATCAAGTATGGTTGGTGCCCACTATTATCACCTGTTCTTGCCAAAGTTATATAGAGGCAGCTGCTATTATGTATAGAACAGAATAGGTTCAGGTTTTCCAACTCACTCCTTACATCATGCATACAGCATCTATGTACATGTATGTATGCATGCATGCATGTGTATACAAACACACAGATTCAAACATGGGCACACACACACACACACACACAAACCTTCTTTCTAGTCATAATAGGGTGACAGATCCTATACTTCCCACCTACACGTGATGCAGCTACCAAGGTCTTAGCTAAAACATAAGGAAGATACTACCAGCCTTTGGATTTATCCCAGCTTTGAACTTCAAAAGCCACAGTTCCCTGAGGTGCCACTGGTTTTCCATAAACAATAAGACATCGCCACAGTTTAGGAACTACTACTCCATAACCATATTGCTTCACATGACATATAGAATAAAAAAGAATCTGTGAAAGGTGACAATATACAAACAATTTACACTAGTGTGGCCTTAGTGAGATCACTGAGCAACACCAGCAAATTGGCTGATTTCTGCACTGTGAATCACTTTTGTTTTCTCTCCCCTGTCCTCTGCCCAAATCATTTTTGCTATCTGATTACCACATAGTGATGAACATGATGGCCCACCATCACTCATGTGTTGGGGCAGACTAGCAATTGGCATCTCCACTCAAGGCAAAGTGGCGACTACCCAAAGCAAGGCAAGCTACACACCAGGCAAAACTTCATGCAAGATCCCTGTCCTTAACAGTAAAAATACAGCATTAAGTAACTACCAATCTGCTGAGCTCAGAAAATACTGCTTGAAAGTCTGGCTCTGCTGAAGTGTGTATACAGTACAGTATGTTTCATGCCCAGAATGCTATTGTTACTGTGCACTGCGTTGCTCTTTTCCTTAATTAACACTGTCAACTAAAACACAAAGACCGCATAATCCAGTTGTACCCGCATAGCATACAAATCCCTACTTTTTCAGGAAGAGAAAAAAGACTGATTTAAAACAATTCCTAAAATTCATCCCTCCTTCCCTATCCCCATTTCTGCACCACCCCTTTGTGCCTTTTCAGGCATGTATTCCTGGAGTCAATTTAGCATTCCTCAACAGTTACCACCATAAAGGGACAACTGAACAGTAAGAGATCAAACACATAGCTCTATAACAGAACACAAATGTAACACACCTAGGCTATATTCATACATTTGTAGTGTTGTAAAAACACTTACTGGATAAAAGCTAAGCAGGATAAAACAACAAGATTAATCAAACGCTTGCATAACTTGACATAAACAAAGATTTTTAAAAATTTATATTCACCATTTTCAGCAAGTATTTCAGGAGCAACATAAGTTGGAGTTCCACACACAGTGAATATCGGTCTTGTCACCTGCTTTGCAAGGCCAAAATCTGCCAGTTTCAATGTGGTAGTTTTATCTGGATTACGCTGAACCTGAGCAGGAAAAACAAAAACAAAATTCAGATTAGACAGAAATGATTAGCTTAAGTTGCACACAAGCATAAGGCTTAACCATCAGCTGAAAATTAATGCACAGAATGGATCTTTATCACTACAAAACTGATAGTGGGATAGAGCCTATCCTATGTAACTGCCTGTCACAAACAGATATTGATTGAATTGCTATGATATCATGGAGTATTTTAAAGATTTTAATGGGCAGGGCTGGGCAATTCTAATGGAAATCCACCTCTTTTGCTATACTGAAGTTCTTAAATTATAGCTCTAGCCTTTTCAAAGTAGAGACATCAATTCCTTCAATAGGAGGACACTGTTCCAATAGCTACCTCTTAATGGCACACTATGGCACCTCAGTTGAAAAGAATCTTGAGAAAAATGTCCTGGAATTCTTTGGAGGCTAGTTTCAGAATATGCAGTAATATGCTTTATAGACTAACAAGGTGAATCAGTATAAGGCGAGCTCATAAGTCTAAGTCTCAGGTGTTTCCAAATTACATTAAGAATTAACTGCACACTTTGTATTTCTATGAGTAACAAACATACAAGGAGTTTTGATAAACTAAGCTAAATGTCATTTTTATGAGCACTGTAATTGATCCTCATGATACCATTTAAATGGATGTTGAAGAGCTCTGTCTTTGATTTTCTTTTTGGTTTAACTGGGACATGGCTTTGATATATCTCCTGAACATTTATGTGGAAAAACAGGAAGCTAAAAGGTTAATTAAAAAAGCAGGCATGTAAATGTGCATGTGTTGAACTGCTGAGCAAAGAAAGCTAGCTATCAGTGACTTCAAAGAATACCCTTAAAGGTACGTGCATTCTTCTGTACAGAAATTATAACAGGCTTGCATTTTTCTCTGCTGTTACCTCTAGCCACACAAGATGGCAACACTATATTGCCAGATCCATATAAAATTCTACTATGCATCTACCTATCCATTCTATTTTTCAAATACACAAAAGCTTGTTTACACACTGCACATAACTGTCAAGCTCAGAGAAACTAAGTTTCATTTTTACATTCTACTTTGTAGAACAATTTTGTAAATCTGTTCACCAGTTTTAGAGAGGGGGTATATTCTGTACTGTTACTTTTTTACAAAGTGTATTAAAAGCTGAGTCGAATTACATCTAATGCAAAGCAGCAATTCCTTATCCCAAAGAAGTACCCCAAGCCTTTTCAGTGAGCTTGAGCAGACAATCTAATCAATTCAGGTAGTCCAAATTCCTAGATTAATCTTTAAAAGGATAGGAACAATTTGTACCATTCTACATATTCTTTCATACTCATGTTCTAGATCATTTTTCCATATACACCAAAACAATGAATACCAACAATTTCAGTTTATTAAAAAACACAATGTATTTTGCAGTTCTTACCAGAAGATTTTCAGGCTTGAGATCTCTATGAACAATGTTCTTGCTGTGAATATATACAAGAGCTTCACATAGATCAGTTATCATGAGAGCGGCATCATGTTCTGTGAACTTCACACTCTCTATGATGGCATCAAATAAGTCTCCACCAGGGATATATTCCATGATTAGGTAAATTTCTGCTTCAGTTTCAAATACTTCAATCAGGCTTACAATGTTGGGGTGAGAGAGACTCTTGATTATCAAGATTTCATTTTCTAGCATATCCTCCTTTCCCTTCAGCTTCGATTTATCAATGATTTTCATTGCATAGATCTGGTTGGTGCTTCGATGGTGACATTCCATCACAACAGCAAAGTTCCCATCTCCAATAGTTCTGCCAATTTCATAGCAATTCTCCACATCTGCTCTGCTAGAGACATTATGTCTCAGTTGTACATCACTGGTCTTATAAGTTTTATTTCCTTCTTTGTTAATTTTAAGTTCTTCCTCCCTTTCATGACTAACCTGTTCACTCTCCCCATGCCCCACTTTCTCTTCTCCAGTATTTTCTTCTTTTAATTTCTGTACATCTTCTCTCTTTCCCTGAACTTTTGTTCGCTTCTCTGCATCAATCTGCGAACTTTTTATTAACCAACAGCTCTGATTCATTCTAGAACATTTTCTGTGTTCCTTCTTTAGCTCATAGGTATCTCCTACTATAGTGTGCTGACTTTCTAGTGGCTTTGTCTTCATTTTTCCTAATTCTACATCATTGTTCTGCAGGATCTGATCCCTATCAATACTTCGTTTTTGCTTCTCAAGATCTTTACTGACACGACTGTGTGAAGTTGTCCATGTACTCTGACAACTGGCTTCATTCCATGTAACTTCAGCTTCTTCCACGGAGTTTTCTGATAATTTCCTGCAATTTCTCAATTTTGCAGGCTTTTCAACATTGTATCTCTTACATGTTCTTCCACTCAAGTCTCTGCTCAAAAATGGAAGATCATCCTGTCTTTCTTTTTGCAGTTTTTGCCTCAGCTGTCTTTCTCTTTCACATTTCTCACATCTGATAATTGTATCTGAACTTTTTTCAGCTTCGCTTTCAGGATTTCTCTCTTCATTAAAATATCTCTCAATTTCTCTAAGTTTTCTAGAAGGCTTCACATCGTATTCCCCATGCCAGTTGTCTCTTACCCATCTCTTTTTGGGTCTCATTTTCTCTTCCTGTCTGTTCCTGGTATGAGCTTTTATGTCATGCTTGTTAATTAGTTTAGGAGACATGACATCCATGCAGTTCTTAGCAACTGTGGGTTCAAGGCTCTTTTCTAACTTGGAAGCCTTTTCATACATCCTGTGTTTGGACTTCTGAGGTTGTTCCCAATTTTCTGAAGCCCCATTAAGAGGAGCATAAGGGTTATCTGGAAAAAGTTCTTGGATTGCCATTTCAAGGATTTTCAGGGTTAATTGTTCCTTTCCCATAGCTATGAAAGCATCACCCTCTCTAAAGAAGTCAGAAACACTTCTGATTTCCCTTCCCTTCAAATTATATAATTTTCTCACACGATCATTTTTCCAGCGTGGAAATCCCAAGGCTTCTGAGATGTCAGCAATCAGCTGTTCAAATGTTTGAACAGAACGCCGATTTAGAAGCAATGTTATCTTCCTGACTGCATGCCCACAGGGTTTCACTACTGTGACAATCCTTGGCTTTACTGGGCTGTTCTCAGAATGGATAGTGTGGAAACCAGTCCGAGAATTTATAAAAGGAAAGTTGAAACCATTTGTACCAAAGTAGGGCTTTCCAAAACCTCCACGGGGAATTGGTGGACAAGTACCTTGTAGTCTTCTCTCTGTTACACTTGAGCTTATGCAGCTTAAAGTGTGATCAAAAAATCCTCGAGGTTCTGCAACAAAAGAAGGAAAGAAAGAAAGATTAAGGGGCTAGGACAGGAGTCTTACTGTTAATGTTTATGGCATATCTTCCACATGCTGGATGGAGAAATAAACAAAGATATTCTGGATTAATTATGTTCATCAACTGATCACCAATAATCATATATGTATCACTTAAATATGCTCCTTATACTTGCTTGTCTGTTTTGGTTCGCTACTTAGCAGAAAAAAGTCTAGAGGCCTGTTAAAGCAAAAGAATTACACAAATATGTCAGCCAATTTCTGTTTTCTGATGTTTCTACCAGGTTGCTACTTGAATTTCAACTTTTGCTAAAAATATTTTCAGATGAATAAGTTAAAGAACAGGATTTTCTGATGAAGATGTCAAAAACCAGTATTGTTAACAGTAAGAAGTGCTTTTGGAGCATCTGAAGTTGCAAATCCTAAAATATTTTTTAAAATATATTTCCTCAGGAAAAAAAGGCTTTTATCATAACATAGAATTCATCAAGATCCTATATAAGTGCTTTATTATAAAAACATTTCTCTCATTTTTCTGATTTAATTATGACTGAGATTGAACTATAACTTAATCCTAAATTATAGTTCAAGTATACGTAGCTAAAATTTAAAAAAAGTATGTAGCTAAAATTTTAAAAAAAAACACTGTCAAATTATATTCCCATGTACGTTGGTTCAAAAACTACATTTTGACAAGGAAACTCGGCTATAAAAGATTTAATGTAATTGAAATTCCCCATGACCTTTCCTTAAATGGACAAAACCCATTTTCCAATGGGCAAAATCCTGAAAACTGTCTATAAAATGATTTCACATAAAGCAATGGATTGAACCAGTGGAAAAAAGACAGTGGCACACACACACACACACAGTAACAAATTTCCAATCCCACTCTATCAGGAATGGTATTTCCCAATTTGTGCCTGCTGCACTTTATACAACTGCTTGGCAAGAAAAAATCTTTGGAGAAGTCACAATCCGTAAGGAGAGATGTGTGTTCAGAAATCTTCTCATCTACTTTGGCATCTACTGTGCTGTCCTTTAACAATGAGGCAGCCCAAGAAAAATACTTGTCCCAGAATAAAGCTTTCATATGTAATTTGCCTTCACAGAAGTTTGAAGAGAGTTACATAACTATATAGTATGGTTGTATTAAGTGTCAGCAACCTTTTCAGGTAGCAGGTATCATAGCACAAGATTGTTCATACTAGAAACAATATTGTGCTACGGTATGGATGCCAAAAATTTTAAATGTTGTTAAACATTTCCCAAGAGCTTATGTGAGGTCATCACATTTTGTGTAACAATTCTGAAATCCTACAAGATAGAGTGATCATGTGAGATTTTAGACTAATGGACAACTCATACTTATGAACAGGCTAAAAATGGCAAACAGCATCCTCCTTCCTCAAGCCAACAGACCGACAAACCGCTGAAGCCACATGTTTTCATGAACCACTGAAGCCTCGTTTTTTTAATATGTAGCCTGTTTTTGTATGAGTTCCGACTTACATACAAATTCAAGTTAAAGACAGACTTAGGAATGGAACTCGTTCTTAACCCAGGGACTGCCTGTATAAAAAATGTAAATTAAAAACTAATTTCAGATCCACTTTGGCGCAGTGGTTAAGGCATCAGGCTAGAAACCAGGAGACCATGAGTTCTACTCCCACCTTAGGCACAAAGCCATCTGGGTGACCTTGGGCCAGTCACTCTCTCTTAGCCCTAGGAAGAAGGTGGCAATGACAAACCACTTTTGATATCTTGCCAAAAAAACTGCAGAGACTTGTCCAGGAATAAAAAAAAAAAAAAACTGACTTGAAGGCACACAAAAAACCCCAACCCTAATTTGGAAGGGGTGACAGGGGTGCTTCAAGTTCCCTCATGTATCCCAATGCTGAGCCCTGGTTTAGAATTACACAAGTAACCCTTAGGCTCATGGACTGTCCTTTTCTTTCTGAGTAACTGTGAGGACATAGAAGTATTTGCTTTTAACTACAGTTCAAATTATACTACCAGTATTATTACTACCAGTTTTTAACTACAGTTCAAATTATATTCAATCCAGTAAACCTGTAGTTACTCTTATCAATAGTTCAGCAAAAATGTCAAACAATATGCCTAAAGATATACATGAGGCATGCAGTGTCCCATTCTACTTAAAAGCAGTGATGGAATTTTGTTTGGTTGGATTTTATAAATAAACTTGACCTAGTTGCAATTCCCAGAACCTCTACAGACTAAAATAGAATTATCTTTCACACTCTACTTTTTTTATTTTTCTGATACGATTCATGGCTTAAAAACCACAAACAAAAATATGTACATCAGAGAAAGCTGCATGCAAAAATATACATATTCTGAGAATCGGTACCAAACGTGCGTATTAGAATAAATATAATTTTGAGCATTTAAAAATTTAAGAAGGATGCAAAAATCTTAAAGATAAGTATATACACATACATAGATACACTGATCTGTAAAATAATCACTTCCTAAAATAAAAGGAGAATAAAAATGGAACATTTCTAAAATGGAAACAAAATCTTTTTCAAAAACTATCATATGCATCTATAGCTGTGGTTTTCCTCTATATAAGACTATACTAATATTGTGTTCTTTTATATGGGAACCACAAATGTCATAAAGTCATTTCATATCAGACTTTGGTGCTAAACTTCAAATGTAACTTTTACACACTCATTATGGTTACTCATTTATATAGCTATAAATAAGCATGTATTGTGAACCAAACAGTGCATTCTTTGATTAATAAGTACAAATTCCCTCCTTTCTCTCAGATGCAAAATATGAAAAACTATTTCAAGTAGGTCAATGTCTATACCCTGGTCGAATGTTTACTAAAGATAAGAATAGGATACTTAAAACATATGTATAGTGAACAATGAGAAATGGGGGTCAGGAAAGAATAATTGCTGGATGAATGTGGACTGAATACCAAAATCATTGATCAGTACAAAAGAAATATATTGTGGTAGTTGGTGATACAGAGGGAACAAATGAGGATCAAATTGCAAAATAAATATATGAAGCCCATTGATATATGGTCTGAGAAAGCGACAGTTGAATGGTACTGATGACATCATCCAAGAGAGTGAGGTCAGAAGTTTAAAAGAACCAAAAGCAATGTATGAATGAGGTAGAAACAATGGTGGTTTGCAGGGACAGAAGGGTATAGAAAAGTATAGTAAACATTGTTTCCTTTTCTTTTGTTAAACATTTTAATTTCTTCTTTACTCCTTTTCTGTCTCAGCAAAACAATGCCTATCCCAAAAAAGAATAGCTGGTGAGTATGCATATATGTAGTCTGCCTACATGTATATACACATGTATATACAGTATGTATACTACAGGCACATAGTATATACATTATGTGTATATGTAGTGTGGAACTTATTTCTTAGCCAGGCCTTTGAAAGATATTTGAAATTACAAGTGTCAAACGAAGTACTAAACTATAATGCAAAAGAAATCTCACTGGCCAAACAATTATGGCTAAATTACAAGTGGCTTTGGTTTTTCTCCCCATCAAGAGGTTGCATTAATATTAATAGAATTAAAATTATAGTACAGATGGGATTCTATTGGGACAGACTCCTAATCTCTGCTATGAGAATGCATAAAGGAGAATAATCTATTTTACATATGCAAATCTGAAACGTGCACAGCTTAGGACAGTCTTTTGGATGCAAGTGTTTCCTTATGTAATATGCACAACTTTTGCATAAGCAAGTAGCCATTGTCTGTAGGATGTAACCTGAATCTTTTAAAATTACATTGCCTTCAATCTCCTATTCCTTAAAAGTAAATTATTAACAGTTTTAACTTGCAAGGCCAATGTATAATGTGCATGCATAAGACTGTACAATCAGGGAGAAAAGAAGGTAGATCTTAACACAGATTAGACATTATCAGATGGAAACAAAATGTGATCACACATATCCTTTTACATCAAATGAATTTTACACTGGCATTGTTTATGTACACTTTAGGAAGAAAAGCTTGCCTGGAAAACAGAGGAAATGAAGATTTCAAGGAGTACTAATGTTTGTGCATTATAACAGGAATAAAGCATACACAGACAAATTTGAGAACCCAAGTATAATTTTACTGCCATAAACACTGCATTTTTGGTACAATTAGTTTAACAGTTGAGCTCTTATACACTAAAGGAACTCATGTTTGTGAAACTTGGTAAGAATGTTCTGTGCAAAACTCCCAAAGAAATATTTTTATGTAGTGGTCTTAGATCAGATGCCATCCAACAAGGTGAATTGTGGAAGAAAATTATGAAGTTCACTCCTTAACATGAAAAATGGTCCTAAGAATCTCCCAAATCTGTCAGCTCCTTCATTTATAACTAAAGCCTTAAACTAATTATGTTGGCTTAATTTTAGCCAATAAGATGAATAATGGAACACAGCATCAGAATATGCACGTAAACTGCTAAACTGAAAATTGGCTTCTATACTTAGGTTCATAGTGCCATACTTAATATAATATTAAACCTTATCCTCCAAAGTATTTGCTTAAAGCTATTCATACTATTAAAATTCCTTTGTAGTATTTTATAAACACCTAATCCTGGAGTGTACTTCTCCTTAAGCAACATGTAATATATCATGTATTTATCACATATATCCAGCCCTCCTATAACAATAACAACTGTCCTTCCTTTGAAAGCTGACCTCAGACAGTACTATTAAATAAAAAAGACAATGTGCAGTAGTCTAAATTTTCCTCCTGAATGTGCATGGATATGCACAGATAAGAAAAAGGATGAAATCCTCCAATTTGGGAAAGTGTGAGAAGATTATTAATAGAAGGCAATATAACATTTTGTGGTGATTGTTATGATGATGTTCCAATGTCACATCTTCTGGAGCACCCCTAGCAACTCACCTAGTAAGCTGCATGACCAAGAATGACCAAAGCCTACCCACTACTGAGTACACAAGCTTATTTCTTGCCACAGGCCACTTAAAAATGAAATAGTAATTCAAAAGTACTAATAATACTTGAAATCCCACAGACTTAACTGTATTTTATAAGGCACTCTATATTACTACAGAGTGTAAGAACTTTTATTCAGCATATAAACTGTTTGAGCGATAGGCGATTCTAACTACTGAAAGTCTCCAGTCTGCTTACATGTAACCGCATGCATTAGCATCATAATCAAATAAAATAAGATTACATTATAAAGCCAGGAAATGCTTTATTTTGAAGTAGATTAGTTCTAGGTAAGATAAACAACTTTCAACCACCACAGAAAACTGCATATAATTCAATAAACTTAGATAAAGAGACAGGCTGTCTAATTTTCTGAAGCCAGGGTTCAAGCTTTGTTGCACAGGTACTTTAAACATCACTTCTTTAAACTAGTTTGAGAAAGCATTCAGCCATCCAGCAGACTCCTCAATTTCCCAATGATTTAAAACAGGAGGAGATTCTAAAACAGTCTATTTAATTCCCAGCAGTATCCTATAGCTAATTAATTTAATCTTGCTTGAATGGCACCAAAGATAGATTATTTTTTAGAATACCATCATTTTATGTGGATGCTAGCAAGAATCATGAGCCAAGATGTAATGCTAAGGATAAGAGGGAAGAAACAGCAAACAACAAATGGGCTAACTACTGGGCCAACAACAGATTCCAGTAACCAGCCTGGATGTGGTTGTTTTTTTTTTAATGGAATATTGCTTAGGAATATTATGCTGTCCTCCCTGGAGGCAGTATATACAGAAAGTCAGTCTTTCTCTCTCTGGCATGTTATATAACATTCATAAACACTGAGATGACAACTCTGAAAATAATAAGCTATTACCTATTTTTTCTCATAAAGTGAGAGGAGAGACTATAAGATCAGCAGGCAAGACAAAGCACCTCGTTCAACCTTCAGTATCTCGAAAGAGTGGTGAAAAAGGCTTCTGTTCTGAAATACTTGAATGCCATTGCCAGTCATTATAGCCTACACTGACCTAGGTGGAATCTTTTCATCTTAAAGATAATGATCATGTTCCTAGTTATTCTACAGGCTTCTCTTCTCTTTTCAATACACCAGAGCCTCTGAAGATGTATAAAAAATCAGCTTCTAAAGTCACTAATACTGTATTTCTTTATAACGGATCACGTAAAAAGGCATCTATTTATTGATCTTCTATTTCTTTTCCTTCAGACATGCCATTATAACTGAACTGTCATTCCCAACACTGTTCTTTATAATACAAAGAAAGGATAGTGTAGGTACATTGGAACTTCAACTACTTTGTTAAGAATATACAGAAATAAAAAAGCAATACAGAAAGCAAATATTGCTCAGTTAGCAATGGTGCATTTCCATGTGCGTGGGCACACACACATGTACAAACATTCTGTCAACAAAATAGTAAAAAGGAAAGTACTTTTAATAGATGGTTGTTAACTATCTGACCCTTTGTGGTCACTGGCTGGGTTCACAAAATATACTAGGATAGATTAAAATGTAATTTGGTAGTTTGTAATTCAATATGTTGTGCGAACCTAGCTACTAGCTTGTTAAATGAACTAAGCTACTATAGTAAGCCTTGGTCTATTTGGGCACAGCATATTAAAATTAACGGAGCAACTGTATTTGGTCAAGCCATATTAAGAATTTAGCATGCTGTGAATCCAGTCACAGACTGGACAGCCAGTAACTTTACTGAGCCACAGGAAGAAAATGCTTTGCCTTCATATTTTCATAAGAAAAATGGCATGGCATACATGCAAATGAAAGCTGAAAATTCAAGAAAGCAAGACCTTGAGCATTTATAAGAACCTCCAACTCAGTGTCTTACAGATGTCTTTCTTTAAGATCTTATGATCCCTATTCAGCAGGAATTTGGTATTACTTTCAGTCCTAGAGATTGAGGGTCATAGAATTTACAGACCAATACTTTTCAAAGTTGGAGAAGAACTAAGCTAAGGGATCCTGGACTCAAACTCAAAAACATCCACAACCCCCAGCTTCAGTTTTGATAAACTGAAAACTAGTTATTTGAAATGGAATCGTAATGAAGTTACAGATTAACAAACTCTAGTCCAGTGCTTCCCAAATTTTTTCCCTCATTATCCCAAACCCTAACTCTGAATGGTTGCTGAACGAATGGTTGTAACTCGAGGACTACTGTATTATAAAAACAATATCATTGAATGATCTGTCATTTCAACAAACTACCATTGGTAATTCAATTGATTTTCATCTTAATAGGAATACTTTGGGAGATTTTCGAATATATTTTAGTACATGTGGCAATCTTTAAGTCAATTTAAATGTCCCTGTTGTAATTGGTTAAAGGGTTCATGTGTCATTACCCAAAGAAAAACCACTTTTACCCAAATTTGGATAATTCACCCAGATTTGGGAAGCAATGCTCTAGTCCACAGAAAACCTATACCATAATAAATGTGTTAAGCCCCACTGGTGCCATCTGACTCTTGGGTGATAAAGTCTTACAAAAATGCAGTCAGAGAGAGAGTGGGATGAAAGAAAGGCAAAATGGAAGAAAGCAATCAAGAGAAAAGAATATTAGGAGGTAAAGCAGGAGGAAAAAAACAATTCTGCATCCTCTCATGTATGATGAGCACAATGACTTCATTAACAACTAAATCATAATTAACTTATTAAAATAAAAACACAACCATTAGTCTTTTTCAACTGAATAGGTACAGACTTATTAATGTTTTCAGCTAACCAGCTTTTCTTTCTTTTCCTGGTTGCTGCCAGGAACTATTTCCTTGGAAACCATCAGAGCTATGGAATTTTTTGATTTGTAAATCTTCCTCCTTGGCTCCAAATATGCTCTACTGTTTATACAGGTTTACCTGTACACCCAGTTTTCTGTCATTTGTTTACAAATACTTTAGTCAACATTTCTTCATAGGGAAGTATACACAATAACTAAATTTAGGTCATACAAATATCTCCAACATAGCAAATCACAATACTTCATGGGTAACATCCAGGTTTTGCAGAAAGAAATTACAATTAATATTTTCATATTATGATTCCAATAGATGCATTCAGAAGTTCCTCCCCCTTTTTCTTCTTTTCACATATGAATTTTGTATAACATTAAGATGGAATATAGTACACACTAAATCTGACCCATTTTAAAAAATGTCAGACTCTTACTTCTACAAGTTTTTTTTAAAAGTATGATTACATCATGACAACAGGTCCATGTTAGATATTCAGACTCTACCGATGACCATTTAAATTAAACTACTAGCTCACTGTTATTATGAAGTTGTAGATTCTCCATTTCTGAAGGTTTTAAAGAAAAGTCTGGACAGCTCAGAGATGGTTTAATTGATTTTTCTGCACACTGCAGAGAATTAGACTACATGATCCTTGTGGTTCCTTCCAGCTCTACAATTCTATGAACATATAAAGATAGTCCTCGTTTAACAAAGGTAATTGGGACCAGCAACTCAGTTGCTAAGTAATGCAGTCGTAAAGTGAGTTGTCACATGACCATGCCAACTTACAATGGCACTTCTGGTTGCTGCCATTAAGTGAATCCTGCACAGTTGTTAGGTGAGACATTTGCGACCTCCTGCAGGCTTTCCCATTGACTTTGCTTGTTGGAAATTGACAATGAAGGTTGAAATGGTGATCACATGACTGACAATGCCGTAATTGTGAGCCCATTACCAAGTGCCCAAATCACATCATGTGACTGCAGGATGCTGTAACAGCAACTATAAGGACCCATCATAAGTCTCCTCACTCAGTGCTGTCGTAACTTTGAATGGTCAAACAAGTGGTTGTTAAACAAGGAGTACCTGTATTTGTTTTTCTACATAGATCTGCAATTCTCCAAACCATAGTTCTTCTCCCATTCTCCGTATCAGTTCTTCCTTTCATCTCTAAATTTTCTCTATATATTTCACATACTTCAGAACTGTACTCTGGAGCTATGCTCTGTTTCAAAATCCAAACAATGGCTTGCAACCCAATTTCAAACCATACTTGTAATCAAGCATTGGTTCAGATATATTGGCAAATTCTATTTTGAAAAAACTGAAATGATTTAAAAACAAAAACAAAACCTCAGCAAGCAGCATACAATAACTGAAGGGCAAATCACAAAAACAAATCCTCTGAAACTATGATCTGGAGGATTAGAACATAAAGTAAACTTAGGTATAGGAATGACTTAGCATTACATAATCAAGTCTTGCCTCCAGTACTTCCTCCTCTTCCCTTGCTCCAATTCACTCAATGGTTGTGATTGTACAAGATACCTACTTATGATCTACCACTTTACCCAATTAATCCAACTATCTACTTTGCATTACACACTGAACCATAACTTTACCACACCTGGGTTCATGAACCACACTCAGCTAAAATGTAGCTGGTTTGCTTGTGATTCAGCATGTCATGTGAAAACAGTAACTAATTAATTCCCTGATTTGTACCAAATTTTTGTGAGTCCTGCTTCTGAATTAGAATGAACTAACATCTTATTCTAATAATAACCATTTCAAACACATCATTTGGCATGATCTTCATTAGATTGCCCAAATTTTGAAGGATATCCAGATTGTGTGTGTGTATCTACATTTAGATAGATAATATAATAATGAAATATTGTGTATTGAGCTCAACTGGATAGCTTTTCAGAGCTAAGAAAGCTGCAAGTTGTCTCATGAGCTAGGAGATAGTTCTGTCTCTTAGAGAGTGTTCTGATCCATTGACAAAAACATCTCTGAACCCAAGAGCAAAAAACGATGTTAAGCTCTTTTTTACAACAAGGTCTGTTAAACCATTAAAAAACAGATAACATTTTAACCAAGGTTAACTATCTTTCAAATTGAAGACTACTATAAGAGAATCACCCCTTCATGGATCACTGCCTTGTCGTGGCGAAGGGGCTTGCGTAACTCAGTGAAGCCATGAGCTATACCGTGCAGGGCCACCCAAGACGGACAGGTCATGACAGAGAGTTCTGACAAAATGTGGTCCACTGGAGAAGGAAATGGCAACCCACTCCAGTATCCTTGCCAAGAAAACCCCATGGACAATGTTAAAAGGCTAAAAGATATGACGCCGGAAGATGAGCCCCTCAGGTCGGAAGGTGTCCAATATGCTACTGGGGAAGAGCGGAGGGCAATTCCAAGTAGCTCCAGAAAGAGTGAAGCGGCTGGGCCAAAGCCGAAAGGACGTTCAGCTGTGGATGTATCTGGAAGCGAAAAGAAGGTCCGATGCTGCAAAGAACAATATTGTATAGGTACCTGGAATGTAAGATCTATGAACCAAGGCAAGCTGGATGTGGTCAAGCATGAGATGACAAGACTGAACATCGACATCTTGGGAATCAGCGAACTGAAATGGACGGGAATGGGTGAATTTAATTCGGGTGACCATTATATCTACTACTGTGGGCAAGAAACCCTTAGAAGAAATGGAGTTGCAATCATAGTCAATAAGAGAGTCAGAAAAGCAGTAATGGGGTACAACCTCAAAAACGACAGAATGATCTCAGTGTGTATCCAAGGCAAACCATTCAATATCACAGTCATCCAAGTCTATGCCCCAACCACTGATGCTGAAGAAGCTGAGGTTGACCGCTTCTATGAAGACCTACAACATCTTCTAGAACTAGCACCAAAAAGATGTCCTTTTCATCATAGGGGATTGGAATGCTAAAGTAGGAAGTCAAGGAGTAATCGGAATAACAGGCAAGTTTGGCCTTGGAGTACAAAATGAAGCAGGGCAAAGGCTAATAGAGTTCTGTCAAGAGAACAAGCTAGTCATAGCAAACACTCTTTTCCAACAACACAAGAGACGACTCTACACATGGACATCACCAGATGGTCAATACCGAAACCAGATTGATTACATACTTTGCAGCCAAAGATGGAGAAGCTCTATACAGACAGCAAAAACAAGACCAGGAGCTGACTGTGGCTCAGATCATGAGCTTCTTACTGCAAAATTTAGGCTTAAATTGAAGAATGTAGGGAAAACCACTAGACCACTCAGGTATGACTTAGATCATATTCCTTGTGAGTACACAGTGAAGGTGATGAATAGATTTAGAGGATTAGATTTGGTAGACAGAGTGCCTGAAGAACTATGGACGGAGGTCCGTAACATTGTACAGGAGGCAGCAACTAAAACCATCCCAAAGAAAAAGAAATGCAAGAAAGCAAAATGGCTGTCTGATGAGGCTTTACAAATAGCTGTGGAAAGAAGGAATGCGAAAAGCAAGGGTGAAAGGGAAAGATATAAGCAACTGAATGCAGATTTCCAGAGAATAGCAAGGAGAGATAAGAAAGCCTTCTTAAATGAACAATGCAAAGAAATTGAGGAAAACAATAGAATGGGGAAGACTAGAGATCTCTTCAAGAAAATTGGAGATATGAAAGGAACGTTTAGTGCAAAGATGGGCATGATAAAGGACAAAAAGGCAGGGACCTAACAGAAGCAGAAGAGATTAAGAAGAGGTGGCAAGAATACACAGAAGAACTATACAAGAAAGATCTTAATGTCCCTGATGTCCACGCTGGTGTGATCGCTGACCTTGAGCCAGACATCCTAGAGAGTGAAGTCAAGTGGGCCTTAGGAAGCATTGCTAACAACAAAGCTAGTGGAGATGACAGTATTCCAGCTGAGTTATTTAAAATACTAAAAGACGATGGTGTTAAAGTGCTGCACTCAATATGCCAGCAAGTTTGGAAAACGCAACAGTGGCCACGGGATTGGAAAAGGTCAGTTTACGTTCCAATTCCAAAGAAGGGCAATGCCAAAGAATGCTCAAACTATCGCACAATTGCACTCATTTCACATGCTAGCAAGGTTATGCTCAAAATCCTACAAGCTAGGCTTCAGCAATACATGAACCGAGAACTACCGGATGTACAAGCTGGGTTTCAAAGAGGCAGAGGAACTAGAGATCAAATCGCCAACATTCGCTGGATCATGGAGAAAGCACGAGAGTTCCAGAAAAATATCTACTTCTGCTTCATTGACTATGCAAAAGCCTTTGATTGTGTGGATCACAACAAACTGTGGCAAATTCTTAAAGAGATGGGAGTACCAGACCACCTTACCTGTCTCCTGAGAAATCTGTATGCAGGCCAAGAAGCAACAGTTAGAACCAGTCACGGAACAACCGATTGGTTCAAAATAGGGAAAGGTGTACGACAAGGCTGTATACTGTCACCCTGCTTATTTAACCTATATGCAGAGTACATCATGAGAAATGCCAGGCTGGAAGAATCACAAGCCGGAATTAAGATTGCAGGGAGAATCATCAACAACCTCAGATATGCAGACGATACCACCCTAATGGCAGAAAGTGAAGAAGAACTAAAGAGCCTCTTGATGAGGGTGAAAGAGGAGAGTGCGAAAGCTGGTTTGAAACTCAACATTAAAAAAACTAAGATCATGGCATCTGGACCCATCAATTCCTGGCAAATAGAAGGGGTAGAAATGGAAGCAGTAACAGACTTCATTTATTTGGGCTCCAAGATCACCGCAGATGGAGACTGCAGCCATGAAATTAAAAGACGCTTGCTCCTTGGGAGGAAAGCTATGGCAAGCCTAGATAGCATATTAAAAAGCAGAGACGTCACCTTGCCGACAAAGATCCGCATAGTCAAAGCTATGGTTTTTCCAGTAGTAATGTATGGCTGTGAGAGCTGGACCATAAAGAAGGCGGAGCGCCGAAGAATTGATGCCTTTGAACTGTGGTGCTGGAGAAGACTCTTGAGAGTCCCCTGGACTGCTAGGAGGTCAAACCAGTCAATCTTAAAGGAAATCAACCCTGATTGCTCATTGGAAGGATCGATAATGAAGCTCAAGCTCAGATACTTTGGTCACCTAATGCGAAGAGAGGACTCTTTGGAAAAGACCCTGATGCTGGGAAAGATTGAAGGCAAAAGGAGAAGAGGACGGCAGAGGATGAGATGGTTAGATAGCATCACTGAAGCAATGAGCATGAAAGTGAGCAAACTCAGGGAGGCAGTGAAGGACCGGAAGGCCTGGCGCAGTATGGTTCATGGGGTCACGGAGAGTCGGACACGACTTAACGACTAAACAACAACATAAGAGAATCACCCTTGTCACTATTGTGCTGACAATATCTGTACTATTCAATTCCTTAATTTTTGGTTCTCTATTTGTGAAATTTAAAATGTGTGATATGGTGAGATAATCTAAGTTTAACATACTGGTTATATATATAGGCAACTGGAATAGATAGTGGGGCCCAGATTTGATTCCACTATAAATATAATAGAATAGGAAGAGTTAAAACTGGGTCAGGTTGCTTCCTGTTCTTTGGAGGACAATGATAGACATAAAAAGATAATACAAAGTCTTCACCAAAGAGAAGATCAGACTCAGCTTAAAGGCTTTGCAGGCTGATTCTGTAGCTTTCTAGTTAGTTACACCTTTATGGTCAATGGCCAGGACTGAGTAAAGTTTTAGTACAATTAGAATGAAGTAAACTAAAACACTATAAACATTTTTTAAAAAATCAATTATTAAATGAGCTCCAAAGAACGCAAAAGAGATTACCATTACTAAAATACAGAACTAGTAAAATATTAAAAGTTAATTAGTTACTAAAATTTTAAGCTTTTTCCTATCTGTACACTTATTGCTATAAATGACTATTATTAATAATGTAAAACTGTTAAACAACAGGTTTAAAATTCTGCCCCAAGGATCCATAACATTCTAAACAACAGAGACTATATAAAGTTGCAGTGGACAGTAATGATCATCAAGAAGAATTTAGCTACTCTCCTAGAAGTCATATCTAAGTGTCTGCTAAAAGGGAAAGATTAAGGTGGGTATCTGTTTTACTGTGTCTGATAGTCAAAAAAAGATGCAATTAAATGTTTATACCAATCTGAATCAAATGGCAGCAAAGAAGGACATGTGCTATCAATCTGATTTCTTCCAAAGAACATGGGCACAGATAATCTTGAATAAGGTTAAAGTATTCTTTGTTTTAGATGCAGAATACTAGTCATTTATATGGCTACTGCCAAGGGTTTCCCTAGCCTGCCTAAACTGTAGATTTTGCAATATAGTTTAGGTCCTTTTGTAAATCTAGATCAAGTAAAAAATATGCTGTTTTTTCTCAACAGAGTTTTCTGGTAGCCAGCTGAGACTAAACAGTGGGTGGAAAATCCACAAAAATCTTAAGCTGGACTTTATTTCAATTAGCCACGAAGGGGCAAAGTTATCTTGCAAAATCAAAGTCACTAAAAAGCTTTCAAGATCAGTTTGAGCCAATACCTCTGACAGAAAATTGCATTTTGGTCACTAATGAAGTCAGATCTGTTTTAGAAACATATTTGGATAGAAAGAAGGGAACCCTTAGGAATTTTGAATGGACAGTTGCTTTAGGGGCCATCTTTGGCTAAGATCAAGCACAGCAACCTATATCTCTTCAGATGGCAAAGAAAACTTTCTCTCCGAAAGCCTTCCTCTTCAATATTTCTTAAAGTTAAAAACCTAAGTGCAATGTAAAATAAATTAAAATAAAGCAAAACAATTTAAGCCTGAAGAATTAAACAAATACATAGCATCTCCATACCAGCTAATTGCAGGTAATTTGTTTTATGCCAAGAGAGAAAATATAGAGAAAAAATGCACAACAAACTCCAAACTCTCTCAGTTGCTTGACTATAACATGTCAGAAGCCTTGGAATCAACTGATCATCTTATTAGCTTGCTTGCTTCAGTTCTGCCATTACAAAGAAAGAGGGGGGAAAGATAGAAGAATAACCATTAAATACAGATGCTCTGTCATCTGTTTCTCAGGAATGCCAAGGTCATACCAGCGTGAGATCAGGAGAGGCTCAGTGAAAGACACAAGGAGGACTATGGGATGGGAAGGGGGGTGGCGAAGGGAAAGGGGGTTAAGAAAAGGTTGGTGTGCGCAGGCTTTTTAGTTTCAGCAACGCTTTTGAGACTGTACACTTCTTCTCAATAAATGAATCTTTCTTTGAACTTGCCTGAGTTTCAAGGGAATCATCTTTGTTGGGAATTGAGCATTGCAGGTCCTCACAACATTTTATATTCTTATCTGGAGCTCTTGAACTTGAGATCAGTTATGTTTATAACTTTCATATTATTCCATCCAGATTTAGAAAACATTTATTGGAATCCTTATGAACTGTCCATACTACAGTAGTAAGTATGTAGGAAGAAGCAATGTAATATGGACAGTTTAAGTAAAGCCACAGGTCTTATATATAGCACCTTGTACATATCAGCATATCAAAATCTCTACGTGCTTTTTATGCAACAGATGGGGAAGTTTAATATGAGGTTGGGGAAGAAGACCCATGCATTTCAAGAGGAATGGCTGCCAGTTTCAGGGCCCAACAATATTTCCCCAACAGGCATATATTTTACCCTATAGAATGAGAATAACTAAAGGAGCTTAAAAGACTTGAGGAATTTGATTTTTTTCTATTTTAAAGCAATAAAATTTCCCTATGCACCACAAATGTATGTTATATTTTGCAAGGCAACAGTGCAATATTTTTAATACTTAATCATAGCTAGTTTATGTTAAACTTCACCACTTATACAAAAGTAGGTACTCTGTTGGAACAAGCCAATATTTATGTGTTTTGGAATTGTTTTGTAAAACGTGCAGCATGTGATCCACCAGAAACAGGCAGTAGTCCACCATCAAATCAAAGTTTATTACCTAAGTTTTTCCTAATCCCATATCCTACAGACGTATTTGATTACAACATCCATCATTCCCAGACAGTGCGCTAACAGGAAGTAGTGGGAACTGTTTGCTTATACATCTAAAGGATAACAGGTTTGAGAAGGCTAATCTATCATCTGCCCACACAGGTTGATCCTGGGCAATAGATGGGGCAATTCCTACACCCAGTCAGTCCCAACCACCAGAAGGAAATGGGTGCAACTGTTCTATCCATTTTCAGGAACAGAAGAGTTGTTGGAAGGGGTCTCAGGTTCCCCTTATTCTAGAAGACTGAGAAGCTGCAACTAGAAGCAAGCATATAACAGCCAATACAGGAGTAAATAAACGTGTTGATCCTGCTGTACCGCTCTTTAAACACCTGAAATACATTAATCCACCTGCCCTTACGAAGTTGATTAGTTTCTTTGCATTCCCATTAAGAATGAGGAAAAACCGTCTGACACTTCTCCCCCCGCCTTTTTTTTGTAGGAGAAGGGCAGCATGAAGGTTGCTACAGACAAAATCTGTCAGCAGCAGTTACCTGTCACTTTCCAAGCAACAACCCACCCAAAGGACTAAGCTCCGCTTCCTCAGAAATCTTCGTAGTCGTTCCTTCCCTCCCCAGCTACCCACCGCCAAGTCAAGAGGTGAAATGCGACAGTGAGCCTCTCCTCTGCTACGCCCTACCCCATCCCTGAAGGGTACCCATCCAAAATAACACAGAATAACAGACTGGGCGAGCAAACAAACTCAGACAAAGAAGGGGGTTGCAAACACTGTAGGCGGGCGGAGATACACCCGGACACGTTTTCCCTCGGCACGTTTGCCGATCTCTGGGAGCGAATGCTGTAAGCAGCCGAGACCGCAGGCAGAACTCCGGGGAACAGCTAGAGAGCAGCAAGATTTGAGCCCGCGGGCTGCAGAAGGGGAAAGGTTTAGGGAGGGTAACCTCCGTCATCTTGGCGGGAGAAGCGAAGCCTCCCCAAGGGAGCGCAAAGTTTTTCCGCCGCAAGGGCCCACTCACCGGGATGATGGGGGTAGGGGCAGTGACAGGAGCCCCCCGGCCCCGCTGCAGGATGCAACGGAGGCGGCGCGGCAGCAGGCATGATCCGCGCGGTCCCGACTTCTTTCCCCGCCTCGCCGTAGGCGGCTTCTCCGGCTCAGACTATTATAGTGGCGACGGCGGCAGACTGAAGGAGGAGGTGGCATCCAACGCCTCCTCCGCCCAGGAGGCCGGTCAGCTCCCCGCCGCGCCCGGGAAATCGGGGGTAGGAGGTGGCGCCAAAGTTCCGCCAGCGCCGCCTCGCGCGCGCCGATTGGCCTCGCGGCCGCTTCGTCTCACAAAAGCCGAGCCGCTTGTTTCCTTCTGCCTCGCCCAAGTTTGCCTCCCGCGCGAGCCCCCCCCCCCCCATTCTCCTTAGTTTAGGAAGTTGGTGTAAGCTTACCTAAGGTTGCCCCTGCAGGGATGTCCGCATCATAGGCCTCCCCTTAGCCGGGGAGTTCTCCATATTCTGTCCAACAGGCGAATTAGGAGAAGGAGAGACGGAGCCTGAATAATGCAATACATGATCAGTACGTGGCAGCGAGGGAGTGATACTATCATCCCTATTTTTCTCCCGCCAGCCCCGCCCTACTTTAGCCGCTTGACGGCACGCAGGTGTTAAGAGATCATTCAGAAGCGAGCCAACTTGTATTTGGCTGAGAAAGGTTCCACTTTTCAGTTCGTATCAGGGCATGGTTGCTGAAGGCCAGCGTCCTGGGACTAGGAAGATGGCAACTCGCAATGAGCAGTTGCCTATCAACAATCAAGCCCTCAGCGCTTACCTCTTGGGCACATGGCTGGAATGGTTCCTGGGTTCATCTTTGTGCCAGCAAGCTTTAAACTGGTCTCTCATCCCAACTGTTAAGATGCAGGGATGGCAAAGCTTTACATGCTGATTGTCCACCAGTTAACACCAGGAAGGATGGGAGGAAAAAAGGCAAACTGTTCAGCTGTCTCACTAAATTGTGAGCTGCTCAGTCAAGGTTTATTGAACCGTAGTGGGCTGATTCATATGCCACAGCCATTAACTGTGGTTTCCACCTAGAGCACAATAGCTAAGATGCCGTATGTTAAGCCAAATCCCAAACAATTAAACATTTAATAAAAGTATTTTACTTCTCAAATCTGATTGACAGCCAATTCATGTAAATGTAGTTCAAGAACTACCAGAACAATGGTACATTATATATAAATTAATATATAAATAAATAGTACATTATATATAAATGTAATCATTTGAACTCTTCCCTGTTCTACTGCCTTTGTCATTGTACAGATTTTAAGGTACCTTCCGTATAGCTTTGGCGGTGCTGTCGAGAGACAACTTTAGGATGGAAACTGAAGCTGCACGAGCCATAAATTCCCTCCATCCTAAGGTTAGTGAAATGGTTTAGGCAGAGTGGAAGATGATGGGAAGAGAGGTGATGAGTTCTTTCCTTTTCCATTATCCTCCATTCTGCCAATTTTCAGAACGTGGCATGAGCCAGAAGAATTTTAAGCAACTTCCTCCCAATGCTGTTAGGGAGGTTGGAGTAGAGGTGAAGGGCTCTACTCGGCCAGATCAATAGGAGGAGGGCTCCCAGTAGCAGGATTGGCAAAGCAGGGAAGGTCAATCCCACCACTTCCATTCTTAGTCCAGTTTCTGATGCAAGAGCAGGTAAACAGGAACACTGCTTAAGAGAATAGAAGTTTGGGCCTGTAATTAAGTGTTAGTACTCAGAGTTTGTGCTTCTTGTCTGGACTTCCTCAAAGGGCTGACATCAGTCTTGCAAGTCTGAAAGCATTTCACCCTTCCTTTACTTCTGCTTTCCAGAAAATGAGGGAGGATCCCTCTGAGATGCTTCCCACACCCCTTTTGCTTTTGTGGGTTGAGATACCTTTTGTGTGACAGTTGTCTAGTCTGTGGCTCTTCCTCCTGTCTCCCAAGGTCATTCCCACATGCCATTACATATGTAACAAACTAACCTACTCTTATTTAGCTTGTTCTGCCAACCAAGCCCTTGTGGGTTGTTTCTGGTTAAGTGTGTCGTACCAGCCTGAAAAATTGGGTTGTGTAAACGAAGGTTGAATTAACCATGGGTAAATAGTGTGTGCAAACACAGCTATGATTCATAGACTGATGCTAGCTGACTTTGTTCTCTTTAACCTGTCTATCCTGTGCTTCCACATAGTCAGTCCTCTAGGTCTCAGGTCTTCTTCACTATTAAAATTATACATAGATAAACATTTTTAAAAACATGTTCAGTTACTTGTTTAGAATTCTTGAAAATGCTTTTAGTCAACATATTTTTATGTTTGTTTAATTCAGTCTGGCACTCAGTGTTCTGGACTGGTAGTGATGTTCAAGTTAATCAGAACTTGAATAAATAAATATGTACAGTAATAAATGAAATAAATATTAGTTTCTATTTTATATTGCTCTCAAGAACTAGTTTAAGACTCTTTAATGCCTGAAATGGGATAATTTTTTTTTTTTAAAATACATGTGTTAATATGGTGCTTTTCAGCCCTAAGGGGTTTTTAGACTAGCAAAATGGTACCACTAATGTAACTACTGTAGTTTTCTTTTGATATTCCAAATATCTGTTGCCCGAGATGGGCTGCCGCCCTGCCACATTATAAGGCTGGTCTTGACACTGTTAAAAAAACAAACAAAAAAAGAGGGACGGCAACCAAAAAATCAAGAAAAATAATGTAGGTGTTATAGAAAAAGATGTAACTCTATTAAGCTTACATAGTTGCTATAGTGATCACCTGCCACTACTCCTTATGCGGCTTTTTCATGGTCATTTTGTTACTCTCATTTTCTTCCAAGTATGACTAATGATAGCACTGCTACTCCCCCATTCTGTATTATACTGTGAAGGGAAGAGCACTATAATTACAGAGCAATGTTGGCTTCTGATCTCCCACTTGTTAAGAATTGCTAGATGGAAAGTACCCAACATTCATTGGTTGGTATCAGGACTGTGTTTCACTCTACTTTGTGTATTTACATCTGCCATCAAATGTTGGCCTCAAATGTTGCAAGCCCCATTCCTGAACCATGACACAGATACTGGCTAGAAGCACTGCAGTCTAGCAAAAGGGAGATGAACAGATGAATTGACGTGGAAAGAGCCGTATGCTCTGCAGAACCGTGAGCATTTAAAGTTTCATCCCATTCCATTTTGATCCTCCTTTTTGTAAACAGCTATTCAGAAACAGGAGCGGATGGGAAACAGCCTGCAAGATCAAACCTACAGATTCTCTCATGTTCAAATATTTTTATTTGGTGTCTTTATAAAACACACTACAGCTGTCTGGGAATGCAAGATGCTACTTTAAGGCTAGTCTCTATTTTCAGTAACTCCTGGGAACTGCCACACCTTCTGCTCTTTAAAAGACACCTGATACAGAATATATTTGAAAAGTGTACTATTACGTCCGTAGTGTTAGCTTCAGTAGTAAACTTATGGCTTATTTTATTTTAAAGTCTCAAAGGAGAAAATGCAATTATTTTCTATTAATGGTCTTCAGCGTAACATGCATGCTTTGCCAACTTGCAATATAATATCAGAGTCATTTGTAATCCTTTTTGGTGCTATGATATTGAACCTGCTGGGAGTTAGATACCTAGCTGTGATAGCCCAGCAGCTATTAGGGAAGTTCTATGAATCATGAAACTCACCTGGAATACTACGACATACTCCCAGTCAAAACGCCCTCTTCTAATTAACGTGATATTTTCAGGCTTGAAACAAATCAACATTCCTTACACAGCAGATGTTATAGCATATTGAAGGAACTGCATTTAGTAGTAGCAGTTGGAGAGGAGGGAATCCAAAATATCTCCACATAGATTGTTTGGTAAGCCATATGGATCATTTTGAAAGGATAGAGGGAAAAATCTTAGCCATAAAACAGCCAAAATCCAGAATGTGCCAAAAGAAGGGCAACCTGTTAGATAATAAGAATGAAATGCATAGTTCTTCAACAAAGATGTATTCCCAAACTCACATATGCTGAAGGGGACACAGCTGTAGGAGTAGATAAGATGTTTGTAGTGAAGAACTGAAAGGAAGAAAGGATACTTCCTTTCTTCCATGCCCACCAATCTTCTTCAACAAGTGGACCCTCCATACCATTTTCTTCCAACTGTCCTTTTTTCTGATATGAACCCTGGCTAGTGGAAAAAGGGGAAAGTGCACACCATTGAAGGCATTTTCAAGGGAGAAAATGATAACTGAAAGAATTAAGCTAACTCATCTTCCATTCACTAAATGTTCCCCACTCTATCAAATTTATCTCATAATTAAAGGGAACAACCAAGTGGTTTCATTATAGCTCATCAGGCACACTGCTATATATACAGCAAATATTTGTACCATGTAGAGCAGGGGGCACAGCTTATTTCAGTGTGGGGTTTTTGAGTTGCATGCCAGGGGCCACACTTCAAAAAGTAGGAAGGGCAAGGCAAAAAATTTAAATCAATGTTACTTAATTTCAACATAAATTGAAATACATCAATTGTATATAAGTTATATGTTTACTCTCCATACCGTTTAGCCAACATTTTTACCTTCGGTCATATAAAAGTAACTTTCAGAAAGGTTCTGGGGATCACACATATGGCCTTAAGCCCACCAACTATACACGCCTGATGTAAATGATCAAAAGCATCATCTTCTATCTTACACATGCTTTTGTCTTGTATATTTGTCTTTCTGCAAGCTGAACATAGTCTGCCAGCCATCTATAGCAGTCCCCCAGGAGCTCAGTAAAATTTCTGTTGGATTGCCTGCTTTAGCTTGCATGAACAACTGTAAAACCCATCAGATTCCAATTCATAATTGATGGCATAGATTTTAATTGGTGGGCCATATATATAGACCATACCTAATAAAAAAAAAAAGATTGTGCCTTCTTTATCAAAGAAAAATCTCTTATGATATAATCCTAGACATTTAAATTGGAAGTAAGCCTAACTATATTTCATGGAGCTTATTAAAGCCATATCATCATTTGCACTTAACCTTAAAGTCATGCCTTGGCAATTTTGTACATGACATTGCCTCCATCACATCTTCAGCCAGTTAATGAGACAGGCCTACCTCAGTTACACTAGTATGAGACCTTTCCTTTTCATCAACCCTAGAGCCAGTAGAAAAAGCTTTAATCTTAATAAAGTTTATAAGGAACCTGCATAATATCTGACAAGTGTATCAGAAAATACCAGTCAGGCATGATGCAGGCAGATTTCTGTCAGCCTTGCGAGGTGGTCCAGACAAGAAACGCATTCAGAAGTACTAGCCCTATCTTTATTGTAAGGTTACATTAACAGAATTTTGCAAGTCTGAAAGTACACAGCCCCTGCCTTTACAGTCCAAGAAACTAGGGAGGGTCCTTTCTGAGATGTTGCCACATCCACATTCCTTCTGTGGGCTCAGCTGCCTTTTGTCTGACCATTGTCTAGTCTGTGGCTCTTCCAAGGTCATTCCTACATACTATCACATTGTCCCTGTGAAGCTAGGTGTCTTATTTATTCCTGCCACCCAAATTCAAATGACCATGTAAAGCAGTGAGGGGGCCTGCTTATAGCATCCTCAAGTAGCCAATACAAACTGAGCAGATCCCACCTCTGATTATATCAATCACGGTGTTATTGTTGAAGTGTACCACATCAGAACCACAGCCAAAAGTGTGTTGGGAAACAACTTAAGGTGACATTAAGCTTCTTCAGGAGTAGGCTGGTGATGAGACAAAGACAACTTCATAAGAACCTGGCATAAAAAGCAGGTCATATTCATGATGCAGATAGGGAACCATGAGGATGAGCCCACTAATAATGTAATTAGTTTGAAAGAGCAATAGTTCTCTTTTTTGCATTAAAAAAAGAACAAAACAATCTTGTGGAGTCAGTGCCACAGGAATTATGTCTACAATAATGTTATTCTATCAGTAGGGATATACAGTACATCGCAGCAACAGCATGTTTGACAAGGTAATGAAAGTTGTATAGCAACAGCAAAGTTCCTGAACAGTGGAGTTGTTAGATTGGAGAGGGAAGACGAGTTTGGATAGTATCAAATTATTTGGACCAGAGTGAACATAAATGTTCCTTATTAATCAGTAGCAAAGTTGCCAGCAAACTTTGTTTAGAAAATTACAGGTAAATCCTCAAAGAAATAAGGAGATAATTATTTAAGATCAACTGACTTTTTCCTTCTCCCTCCAGCTGCAAGGAAAAGGGCCAGCTAAGTACAAAGAAGACAGGCAGATTACATTTTGTTAAAAAAAACAGAAATACAGAAAGAAACTGGAAAATATGTTTGGGGACCTGCTTCTCTCCAGAAATCCAACCTGAGGCAGTGGCATACCCTGTTGGAGTATTTAAATTGTATCCCTCAATGGTCAGTGCGTAAATAAAAATATAGATTAAAAAATGTCATCAACCTCCAGTAAAGACCTTTCAAAAGAAAGCAAATCTGGGTAAGGCCATAGAATTTCTTATGAATGGTAGAAGCCTCAATCACACAAAGATCAATATCACACACTTGGTAGCTTAGTTTACACATCCCATTAAGCCATAATGTAGTTTATTTTGCTTAGACTTGTATGTTGCATGAAGCTAGTCACTGTGGTTTGTAAATCATAATTTATGGCTTAACATGGTTGTACGGATCCAGCCAGCCCTATTTCATAGGGCTTTTAATTGTTAGACTGTTGCCAGAGCTGGGATAGTTTAATTGATAGCTGTTTATGTACTGGTTTTGTATATACACTTATTTGCAACCACAGGTTTTAGCAAAATTCATATAAAATTACAACAATCCATATCGATTCAATACATCCCCTCTAATATTAAGAGCACTCTCTGTCAACATCTGCTTTCGTACCTTCCTTGCAGCCATTGCAAACAATGCAACTTGTTTGTTACATGTTCATCTACATCAATCAGCAGAAAATAGATTTTTTTCTTCTAAGCTAGACTGATTCAGTTGGATTAACAAAGGCATGATGCATCTCGCTGTAGGTTCCTGATATCATTTGCAATGTGAGAAGTAATGGATCAGATCTTCCACCTGTGAATTATTACAAATACATAAATGATGTGTAGTTGCTAATCCTTTATATCTTCCATCCAAATTGGCTGTTGGCATTGTCTGGAAATGAAGTTCTCTGAAGGCTCGTCTCAGGGAATGGGATGTAAGAGACTGTAAATATGTATGACATTCCTTGTCCATCTTTAAAAGATTGATGCCACTTAGCCAACTTAAGCTTATAGATCTGCTCTTTATCTTGTCTAAAATCTTTAAAAAATAAGTACTGTAGTCCCTCAATAGTGTATGATAATTTATGTCATTCAACAGTTCCTGACCTAGCGATAATTGTGAGAATAGTTTTAGACACAAATTTACTTACCTATTACTGTTAAATTGTTCATGGAGGCATTGTTTTGCCAAATAAATGTTGGGCATGAGGATTATAATATAAGATTATTGCTTTCTTTACCCTTATATTATTTGATGGAAGGCCCACTTCTACTGGGTATACATGGGGGTAAGGCTAAGACTGATCTCATGAATTTATTCTGGACCACTTCTAATTCTTCTAGTTTACTGAAACCCCAGATTGGGGCCCCATATATCAACTGTTAGATTGTTTTCCCCTGGAAGATTTGGAAGGATTATGAAACTCTTTTACTGGTGTTATTGTTTTAAGGTAATAGCATTGTAATCTGTCAGTGCAAAGTTCTGTAAACATGGTAAATAAAAAATAATATAGCCTCACCAAGCAGTGATAGCAGCATATTGATTGGCCACCATATGATGGAATGGAAATTTGAAAACCGACGTTGTATGTTCAAGGAAGGAGGTATGAGGATTTTGTAGTACCTTGGCAGGAGATATCAGTATAGTACTGGTACAAATCATTCATGGCTGAATTTTAGCATTGAAAAAATAGGCTCCTTTGGCTCAGATTATGCCCTCTAATGTTATTTTTTTTAATCTGGTGGTCCCCCTTACCCTCCACATATTAGACTACAATTCCTGTGATTCCCAGCTAGTATACTGGGCTGTGAATCTTGCTGTAGCTCATCTGGGGAGTGCCAGCTTTTGTGACATCTACTATATTAACAGCAGGTTCATTTTTCTGAACATAGATCCATATGCAGCCAAAACAGCCCAATCAATCCAAGGTTTACAAAAAGTAAAAAGAAACAAAGGAAAATGACTCAGTGGGATTGAGAACACCCGTAACCCCAGAGTGTTCCCTGGCTACTGGGAAAATTCAGAGGGAGAGGGAATGGCTTCTTGGTTGAGGTTGTTTAATCAATAACAGCAGAAGCTGCAGAACTCACAATAGTGACATTGTTTTTCAAAAGAGTGAATGTGTCATTTTCCTTTGTCAAGGAAAAATAAGCAGAAATTATGACTGTTTAGCATTCCAAGATTTTTTATATCTTGCATTTTATTAAGTGTCACTAGCACTGAGCTGTTCTCACTGAAAAGTGAGATGGCTGGTGCGCCGAGTCTTTTTCACACGGAGCGTATCCACACTGCCCAGTGGTCCCACCACCTGGACAGATGGGCAACAGTTTCAGAAGGCAGAAAAAGACGGCACTGGCCTCTATTAATTCCCCACTCATTGTCAAAGCGATCCCAGGGTGCATTTTTCAGTTCCAGTCCTGAAGTACCCCTTTCCATGTTATGTTGCCTCCAGTACTTCAGTCTGGCTTAGAGAGCATGCTTCAGTTTATTGCAGATTTATTCCAGCAGTTTTGTACGTTAGAGTACAACGTCCACTACCTGAAAAAGATTGTGGATGCCTGTAGTTCCAACAGCTCTTTCAGCTCTGAGCATTCTGAAGAGCACAAAGTGAAGTGTGTTCTCTGCTTTTCAGAAGCATACTGTTGCTGTACATGGAAGTGCTATCCTGGCTAATAAAATTAAGGAAAATGTAATAAACAAAACAGCCATGATATGGAAGACACACTGACTTTTGGATAGCTTGAGTCTCAGATAACCAGAGTTCATATGAGAGCCATTCTGCTATTCTATCACCAAATAACTTGGTGGAAAATGTTGTTTACCAATGTTTTATTTATACAAACTAAGTAACAAGCTCTCTGCAAGATTTATTATTTATACTGCATGAGTCTGCATAGACAACTCTCACTTTCATTAAGTGTATCATTGTATTTGGGTCATTTCTGAAACCTCTTTCTCCTCCTCTTTGCATCTACAGAGTACAAGAAATGCAAACTTTGATACCTGAATGTTTAAAGTCCAGGCAGAAAGTCCTTCCCCATATAGACATCCTGGAAATAAAATTGTGAGACTCGGACTGCAAAAAGGAAATTGCTATGTATCTGTTTACTTAATACTCCAAGTTAGAGGATAAAACATCCTTGAGGGAGAAACTCTTGGGAGATATTGTTTTTTGGTGTTATTAACAACTGTGAAAAGAAAATTTTCCTGCAAACATCATGAAGGGCTATTGCAGCACAGACACCAAGGCAGCAGAGTTCGAATGATCAGGACTCCATGGATCTGCTCACAAATAACTTTTACACACTCCGCAGTGGCATTCAATCAGCTAGAAAATTTCTCATTTTGTCTCCCTTGCTGTCAACCTGAGAATTAACAGATTCAATCCGTGATTTGTTTACGTGATCACTGGAGACTAAAGCAAACAAGCAAAGGAGCTCCATAGCAATCAGGGAGAGGCTAGTGACTTGTCTCTGTCAATTCAGGGTACAGTGAGTGCAACTAAAAAACTGCCATATTCCTGGTGACTTCCACATTAGGGCCATTTTGTGTTGTGGAAGCCCTGCACTTCTGCAAATGTGGGATGAAAACCGTGGTTGGCTTCACATTAAGACATAATGTATTTAGCTGGCTTTTGGCTTATGTGTGAAACCAGCCAGTTGGGGCTTCTTCCATTAATTGTGATTAAGCAAACCATTGCTTAGCACTGTATGTGAACCCAGACTAATTTGCACGGTGTGGGAAATTGATGGAGAAAAACACCATACTCACAAGAAAGTTGAGGCTATCACCCCTTTTTTAATAGTACATTTATTCACAAGTAATTCCCATTTAGTCTCAAGGGGAGTGTAGAAAGTGTTTTACGAGGATTGTAAGTTTCATTCAGTAAAATTGCTTTTCTCAGCAATTATGTTAATTATACTCAGTGATATAAATTACTGAGAATCTGTTTAGTTGTTCCCTGCCATTCTTTTTGCTTTTGTTTTGAAGCACAATGTACTTCAGCCCAAAGCAAACAAATTACTAGGGACAGGACCAGTAATTGTTATTGTCTACAAAGAACAATGAGAAGATATGGGCCAGTCAACAGAAACATGTTTTAAAATGCCTGTCTGTACCACAAAATGCTTCACAGAACAGTCTTTCTGCAGCTGCATCAGTAGCTCCTTGCTACCCCACAGTGTACAATGCTGCAACAACATTCATTGTGCCTTCAACCCCCTAAGCTATATAGTTTGATTAATGAGCACATGCCACTTAACCTGTCACATACAGCTCTTTAATGAAACTGTGTGGCTTACAGTGCCATCTGAACCCAGAACAGCTGCCATTTGGGGTTTCTGGAAATGGAAACTTGGACCCAAGATTAGTTGCGGGTTTCAAGTCTCCACTTTCAGAAATCCAAAATACAGTCAATAGAAGAGAATATAGGTACCTCAGGGTTGAACTGTGGAGTCCTTGGTGCTCTCTGAGCTTGGTTGTTTTCTTGCAGAAGTTTCATTGCCCAGCTAGGTAACATCATGATGTTACCTAGTTGGGTAATAAAACGTCTGCAAGAAAACAATCAAGCTCAGAGAGCACCAAGGACTCTACAAGGTACAGTCAACCACAATGTGTATTAGAACCCCAATTAATGAGTACACACATATTCATTAAGCAACATTTTTAGCTTAGATAACTATCAAAAAGTCTCAGAAAATTCACCACAAACTCTCACCTTAAAACAGTCTTCCCTAATCTGGTGCTTTCCAGATGTCAATTATTTCTACTGTCCATCCTGAATGTGAATTGTGAGAGTTGAAGGGCATCAAGTCAGGGAAGGTTTCATTAAAAAAAACAAAAACAAACAGAAACAGAAGACTCACAGGGCAGATGATCTGTCCTTTTGTTTAAGAACATAATCTTGCTCAATAAAGTATTGTTAACCAATCAAGCCCTGACACACTTTAAAAAATTCCTGCACATTTTTATTTCCACAAATAAAACAGGTAACTCACAGGCATGCTTCCCTGAGCACTTTGGTGTAAGAGTGGGATTTTTTAGAAAGTCAACTATTTCAAGGGTATATGGGCTGATTGTCCAAACTGTTCGTCTTTCAATTTGCTTTGAGTAGGAGTTACACGTAAGTACAGGAAATGCTTTATTCATGCTGAGAAAAGCTTTCTCCTGGATGTGTAAAAGCACTGATAAACCTTAGACCAACTAAGTGAGGAGTGAAAAGTGCCAGCTTTCATCAGCATCAAGGGGGAAAATGAGCAAGAAAGCAGAAGGGGGACAGTTGTTTACTTCACCACACGTGATCTTACTTCACCCTCTTTTCCACATTTAGTCACTCCTAATGGAAAATTCTGCAAATCAAGCTATCCAAAGGCCATCTTCTTTGATTATACAGTGTTACTCAAAAAACAGGGTTGTGCAGCAAACTTTTCAGACTTCTCTGTGCCTCTAGCAGATCTTCTAGAACAGTGTTTCTCTACCTTGGAGACATTAAGATGTATGGACTTCCATACCCAGAATTCCCCAGCTAGCCTATTCTAGAACCTGCAGCTCACTGGATTTGCATTGGACTGCATTTCGCCAAAGTATCCTTTTCCTACCAGTCACTGTCTATAAAAAATCAAATATTTTGTTACCCATAGAAAAAAGAAACCTTTGATCTTGCCAATTTCTCAAGGAAATTTCTCCTTCCTGATGAACCAAAACAGAGAAAAGAGAGGGAAGTAATGTTGATTTGCAATATACTGATATAATAAATAGCCATTTGTCTTACTGGAGAAACATTATATTGCATTAAAATTATTGCCGTGTTCTGAAATAGCAAACAAATGTGACATTTAGAGCATTATGCAATTATATTTTATATTTTTTTATTCAGTGTTTTGGGGGAAGCAGTCACTAAATGACACAAATCTGTCATTACTATTTTATTGCTCATCAGTTGCTTGGCATCTTGTGATGCTGCTCAGCACTTTTAGTCTCAGGGATAAACAAGATCTGAAGTCCATACAGTTAGTATGCCGAGAGGAGCCAGAGTAGCCTCACGACCAAGGGAGATGGAAATTGTTCCTCTGTGTCAATTGAAAAAATAATCTCCTGGAGCTACTATAGGCATTACAAGTGAAGCACCAGTCAAGCCTAATAATTAGGCCAGTAGCCAGTTTAAACCTTCAGGAAGGCCCTTTAAAAAAACTAGACTGTCTGCTCTTGTAATGATAAGTTAAATTTAGAGGAAGCAGAGGATTTGAGGGAAGGGCTTAGCCCCCTCCCTGTCTTAAACTAATACATTCTCAGTGAAATCTATATAAGATGCCCAGACAAAACAAAAGTCTCATGTTTTCAATAGCTGTATAGGATTGGGTACTCTTAGTAAGTACAAGTAAACACTGTACCTACTTACCTGTACTTCCTTTTTTCACATGCGAAATTTGTATTTACATTTATTTAAATTACACAATGGACTACAAAATGTAAAGGGTGCATGGTATTTGTTACATTATAACCCCTTTATCAATACTGTTGAAATGTAGATCAAATATCTGTATGCTGAAATATGTTGAAAAAGTCATTTCAATGGAGTGTACTTACTTTTTCCCATGACTGTATACAGGATCTTTATACCCATTAGTACCAAGCCCTTTTCTAAAGGAAGTCAAACTTAAATCTTGAGCACAGTTTATGTAGTGAAATAAAGACTACAGAAAATGTCTTTATTTCAGTACAAAGGGAAATGTACAACATAGCTAAAATTTCCCTTTTAAGAAATTAAACATGAATGGAATATGTAACTCTACAAGTATTTGATCCTGTATATTTTATATATTTGAAAAATGTAGTGTGTGGCTTGCAAGATTTGACTATTTATGTAAGTATGGTGCAGTGCAATGTTCATGATCTGCCAATACAGAGGCCTGAAGAGAACATGGTGCTGCTGCCGTTTATAACCATAATCAGTTGGAATCCTCTTTCCTGTAACATAAATCCATTACTCTGTGTCCTGTACTCTGGAACAACAGATAACAGGTCTTGACTTTCTTCAATGTGTCATCGTTTCAGATAATTGAAGAATGCTATCATATCCTCCATTAATCTTTTCTTTCCAAGGCTGAACATACTCAGATCTTTCAATTTGTCTTCATGGGACTTTGTTTCTAATTCCCTTATTATCCTTAGTGTCCTTCTCTGAACCTTTTGAAGTTTCTCTGAAACCGTCTTCACCGAAAACTATGTTCAAGCTGTAATGTGACCAAACCAGAACACTGGTTTAATTGACCTTACATTTATGAGACTTTACATGGACTCAAGCAACACTGATGCCCATTTAGGTAAACTGAAGAACAAAGAATGTTCTGAAAATAAGAATACCATGGAGCTATAGTATTTTAATTTCATAACTCTTTTTTTGCCCTCCTTTTATGAAGCTAAACCTGCTTTAATTTGTGTTGTTGCAAAGGGAAAACATGGAACAACTGCAGAAGAAAGAAATCTCTGAACAGATTTAGGAAACTCTCTGTTTATTAGGAACAGGCCACCATACCATGGAGAATACCTTGTTAGGCAAGGAGTCTGGAGACTCTTCTTTTGCTACTATGGCAACCTATCTGTAACTTTTATAATACCCTGTGGATAGTCTTTCTTAAGTTTATTTACAATGAAATCCAAGCAGTCAAGATAACTCTACTCATCTGTCTTTCCCAACTGTATATTTCATATTAGAAAACTGGGAGAAACACTGGGGCAAGAACTGAAGGGAACTTGTATCAAATGAAAGAATTATATATAGGAACGATGTTTTATATAATACAGAATTTCTTTTCTCAGAAGTACATTTTTAGCCTGAAAAGAATAAAGGAGCTCTTACAGTGATGTTTGGAAACATAGCCAATTCCAGCAGCTTAGCCTGGAAGCTCATTTTCCAGAAAAGACATGATGCAGCTTGGAAAACATTTATTCTTTAAAACTCCTCATAATATAATCTAGGGCCCTCTAATTATAACTCATATCACAGGGCTTCCTCCTGAGTTAACATTCCTGGTCTCCAGGAAGGATTTTTTCACACATTTCTCCCATCAGAAGCTGCCCATAAAAATACAAAAGGTATGTATGTTACGAAAGTGGTGAGTGATCACGTTATTTCTAAGGCTGCTTTTAATTAACAGTTTCTCTCATCTTCCTCTTCTTTTTCTATTGTTGTTTTCTGTACAAAAACAATCTAAACACTCACTGGATGCTGATGAGATGTATTAAATTTGTATGTCACCAAATCCATCTGACTCCCAGCAGAAGATCACCTAATATAGTAAGGCTTGAGATTCCACCCTTGAAATTGCATAAGTGTTTTGACCAGCACGGGAAACGAAATAACCACGTAATATCCTACTTAAGAGAGTAGATCTTATTCAGAAGCTCAGAGGTCTGGCTAAATCTGTTTTTGAAGGGTGCGACAGTCCACCTAGTGTAGTAGTACAAGACCCAGGAGACTTTGCAGCAGATAGGAAGAGGAAGGACTTTGGAGAGGAATGGGGAAGGGGACAAACTCGAGAATGCTATGTCTCAAAGTGTTATGTAATAAACTGTTCTAAGTTACAAGAGATGTGTCCTCAATGAGGGGGTAAAAAAGGTCAAGATGTCAGCCATAACCATGCAATTGAAACACAGTCATTTTTCATTTGCACCTTGGCTTTGATAGCTGCAGCACCCAAAGGTTGGCTGGTTTAGAACTTCCCTTTAAATGTGATCATTGGCTTGCTCCATCTCTAATTGTCTGAGAGTTTTTTGTCTGCCCTAACCAGATTGTTTAGATATGTGCTCTGTAGCCTAGTCTTAAACAGCATCTACATATACCATGTTAATGCACATTTTATACAAAATGGAGGAAAGTTAGTGAGCTTCAAGTAGAAATCTTCTTTTCCTTATGCTTACTTTAATTCATCCTTTTGTTTTCCTAATATGCCACAAGCATACACACTTGTGCACAACCCAAAAACAAAACAGAACAAAACAAAATAGAGATGACATAAGATTCCATATAAAATATCTTTTCTATCCCCTAGCAAGAAAGATAGCTTTTCTTGTTTGAGAATGAACTGGTTAAAAGTGAGAGGCAGATGATCTATGGTCCTCCACACTGACACATACAAACACACATGCAGACACAAAGTACCTGGCTTTAATCTCACACAGTATATTTGCTGCAATGTTATATATGTGGGCAGAAATAAAAATCTTGATTGCTCACATTAAATGTTAAGTTAAAAATGCATTTGAAAATTTGGTTGAAATTCATCCCATATAAGTAGCTTATGCTGCTTAAGCTATGTTCTAAGTGTTTCCTTTGGTTGTTTATCAAGGGCTGCTCAGTGAAAAGATGTACAGCAGTAAATCATCCTTCTTGAAAGGAAGCTTGCACTGACCTCTATTGAGCTCTTGGAATAATCTATATACACTACTAAAACTCTCATTATGTTTATCTGTTTGTACCCTCAAGTTAGCCCAAACAGTGCATTATACCACAACAATTTTTGAATCAAGGTACCTAAAATCTGTAACTTAAAGAATGTGTATAAAATCTGGGATTATTATTCCTCTGGAATTGAAATTTCCACAATATTCAGACCAGTTTTATTCGCAAAGTTGTGGCTGTTGCAGCATCCCCGCAGTCACGATTGTGATTGCCAATGCTCCCTGCCAGTTTCCCACAAGCAAAGTCAATGGGGAAGCTGGCAAGAAGTCGGAATTCATTCCCACTGCTTTTTTGCCCACCCATGGCCATTCTATTTATCTTAAGTAAGTAAATACTGACTTATTACTGAAGTTTGTTTGCTACTACGATGATTTTTCTATTTATAATATATGCTTTTCTTAGATGATCACGGGACCGTCCAGCATTGGGGTAAAAAAAATATGGTCAGCCTAAAACGTAATGTTCATTCTGTTCACATCAGACTGCACTACCTTTCTCTCAAAGGATGACCCAATGGGTCACATGGTTGTCTAGTTAAGTCACAAAAGGGAGAGTTAAGATATATTTATTGAAGCATTTTGGAAGAAGAGCTGTGTAAGTATTATATTTAGCTTGGAGCTAAGATTAAGGGAAGACCCAATAGCGTTTTCTGAGATACAGAAAGATGGAATAGGTATATTCTCTCATCCTAAAGGGAAGGACTATAACTAATACAGTAGGTGAAATTAAGACTTCATTAAAAGGGTATAAACAGGCAATCTAAGAGCTACATTAGTAGATTCTACTACTGGATAAGTCATAGATCTAAGAGATATCCAATTATTTGCTTAAGAACATTGATCAGACCAGAGGCCTATCTAATTCAGCATCCTGTTCCCGTAACAGGCAACTAAATGCCCACAAGAAGCCCAAAATCAGATATATTTTTCTGTCCGGGTTCCCCAGCAACTAGGATTCCAAGCCTGTTATTATTATTAGTACTGACAACTGTATCTTCCATTAATTGATCTATTTCCTTTTTTAAGCTGTCAACTTTAAAAATTACTGTATCTTATTTTTTCATAACTTTTCCAGAAGCCATATGGATTCTTTTTCAGCTTTTTATCCTTCTGGGATAATTTTTAATATTTTTAATATTAAATAATGTTTAATAATACTTAATATTCTATTATGGATGAATTAATGAAAGGAAGGTCATTTTTACTTTTAGATGGAAATGTTTTAGATTTATTGAGAATAAATAATATATATATATTTCAGTTTCTTTTATATAACATTCCTTTGGATTCAGAGTAGTGCTTTCTTCAATTATGGGGGGGGGGGAAGCTCAATGGTCTGTAATTTCTAGGATATCTTCTAGATCCCTTTTTAAAACTGAGTTATAGTTTGGGCTTCCTTCCACAGTCTAGCAAAGACTAGATAGCTGTCTATCAAGTATTCCTGCAATGAGCACGGGTTAAACTCAAGTGGCCTAAGTGGCCTCTTCTAGTTACTCCACCATGGTACACGCAAGGTAGCATTTTGCACAAGGTTTTGCACAAGGTTTGTCAGGTTCTGTAATTCAGAATACCTATGTTTCTGTTCCCCTAGAAGTGGGCTGAAGGGAGAACTCCTAATGAATGAAGCTTCACAGGCCCAACACAAGAGCATTGCAACTGCTCTCATCATCTTGGATTTTGGTCTTCACTGTCATTATTAACAATGACTCCAGCCAACAGAGCTGCATCTGGAGCAGCTATCAGGCAACCTTTAAGGAATCCAAAACAGACTGTGGAAATGTATCATGCTTTATTTATCCTTGGAGAGTTCCATTCAGAGGTTAGAATTTTATTGAGATCTCGGGGAAAGGAAAGCGGAGAGAGAGTCAAGAACCCACAGGAAAAACCTCAGGTGTTAGGGGATTCCAAAAATCTGCAAATTTTCTTCAAAAATATAGACTAGGCTATAGAATAAAGCTTAGCTTTGTCTGATGAAGGTAGTGTGAAATATAACTCCATATTCCGATAGTCAGATGTTGGGGAGAGATGCAAAATCACAAGAATTAACAGCTGAGGAATGAAAACTCTGAAAAATGCCTCTGTTGTTTATGGCAGTCCTCAGGGACTCAGAGAAGCAGCCACTGTATGAACCCTCTCCTGGGTAAAAAGGATCCAAGGAAGAAAAAAAGGAGGAATAAGAGCCTTTACAATTGTCACTTGAGTTAGAATGCTCTAATTTGGGCCACTAGCTGGCTCTACATAGAAAGGTCAAAATGGCAGTTCCCACCACTTCTTTCCTCCAAGCTGATGACAAGTGGGGGAAAATGCCTGGAAGTCATGCTCCTGGTGGAGGAAAAAATTGGGGCTGTGGGTATTGGAAGGAGGGAACTTATTTACAGTTAACTGTCTGTTCCAGATAAGGAATTATGGATGCAGAGAAGCCCTCTCAATGATGGATGGTGGAAGAACTAGTCACCCACTGCAGCCAAGCTCCATGCCTTCCTATGCTAGGACCCGTAATTCCCCACAGAGGAAAGTCTATTTGCAGTGTTAGAAGTCTGGTTTCTAGCCAGAGCCACTGATAGTACAGCTGGAACCTCTTGAGGCAGGAAAGGAAGAGAAAGGTAGGTGGTACTTCCTCTACTTACCTACCTACTTATCTGTTTAATTTATATAGCCGCCCATCTCACACAAGTGACTCTGGGTGGCTTGCAAGATTAAAAGCAAACCAATCTCCCCAAACATAAACCCCTCTCCCTCAGCACCCAAGGATAAACTATTAACCACCAATAGTAGCAGAGCTCATCTTCCCCAACTCAAATGCCTGGGGGAATGATATGAAATTTCTTTAGAAAGCCCTGCCTACTGGAATGAGTGGGAGCAGCAATCCACTACCACTTGCCCTCCTCCACCATAGGGAAAAATATACCATTATCATTTACATTGATTTAAATCTTTAATGAAAAAATATACAGTTTATAACATCAAGAACATTGCTTTTTTAAAAAGAAAAAATAAGACACTGCCACTCTTTAATTTTAAAATTTAAATGTAGAAAATTTCTCCAGTTAAAAATGTATATAAATCATATGAAAGTTTGAGGAGATGATACAGGTATAGCTAAATAATTAATATCAAAACATTTTTTTTTAAGTACATTGTCTCCATTGTAGTATTCTATAGATTCACAGTGGCTTTAACCTGCATAAGTTTTTTTTTTTAAAGCCCTCAAAACTCAGCCTCTTGCTAAGTCTTTCTGAAGCCCAGCTGGTCTGGAGAGAAGAAAGGTTTGGTTTTTTAAAAAAAATTTCATGGAGAATGGAATGCAGAAATGTAATTTGTTATGCACTGGACAGTTTATGAACCTGCAACACTGTCAAACAATTGACAGCTGCAAGGGCAGGATATAATTTGAAACTAAGGAGCAGCATGGAGGCAGAGATTTATTTTTCCTCCTAAGGCAGCAGACATTGATTCAGAACATTGGAGGAGGTAGGATAATTTGCAGATGGAAAGTGATAAGCAGAGAAAGAACAAAGAGCTTTTCCTTTGCTTTAGGTTTCCTGCAGAAACTTGGGTCCCTTTGTCAAATATACTGTTTGGCCCATAGAGGAACAGACTAACCAAAATTCAGTTTTCAACATATGTGTAAAATCAGTCTAATTACTATGAACTGATTTCTAACCTTCTTTATTGAGATGGGAAAAATTTGGCTGTGTTTACAATCCATTTCTTTGTGTAGTCTTCTACTTTATTTCTTTCTATTTAATTTCTTAAAGTAAATAAAATGTAATCCAAGTTAAGAGAAAATATTAACCTTAGCATTTTAAAGCTTATCTCCTTTTAATTTTTCTATTCTTTTTTGAAGGCTTTTTGGCATGCAGTTCTTTGAAAGTTATCTCTTCTTCTACTTCACCGTCCAAGTATTCGTCATGGTCAAATTCTAGTTTAAAAGAAGAGAAGAAACTGTTCAAGTTGGCATCTTTCCACAACAACCATATACTTGGTACTACACATCAATATCTGGCTGTATCCGGGGGGGAAAAAACTTTGTGATAATACAACCATGTTTGAAATTGTAATTGAATTGTTAGATTCTGTCTTCATTCTGCCTGCCACCCTTTTTCAATACATGTATATTAAACAATAACAAATGGAGTAAAACTTGCACTTCTTAAATCACTTCATTTGGGAATGAGGGGCCTCCCTTCTACATATAATGTCAGGTCCAGCCCAAGAACAACAGGGAAACAAACCCAGGCAAGTTCAGTTCTTTATTTCTTACACTATCTAGATGGAATCTTGCCAGACTAAATCTGTACTATGCTAACCTAATAGATTTACTCTGGGAGAATCTAGAGAGTGATTATCCTAAGTCTCTTCTTCCCACACTCCTGCTCTGGACTATGTTGCCTCTTGTCTCCTCCACTTCCTTCCTGGAATGCGCCCCCTCCTCCCTGAGAACCTGGGTCTCTACTGCATTCCAACACACCTCCTCCCCCTTCATAGATACATTCCATCACATATAAGTTTACATTTTGGGGGGAAATTGCTGGGTCTTTCTTCACAGAGCTCATCCCCATCTCACAGAGAACCAAGCAATCAGATTTCCCCTGGATCCCCCAATCAGACTGATTGTACATCAGTCTATCATCAGTCATCTTAAACCCAATTATCTTGAATCGATGCCAAGATAATGAAACAGGCCTGTCAGGGCTATACAGGGCTAGTTGGAGAGGCTAAGACGAATGCAAGTCTCAGTCAAGTAATCCAGATCACAGAGGATTAGCGGAAGACTGGGATGCATGGTGGAAATAGCCTGAGTGGTACTAATGGTCAGTATGAGAAGCCTATGATAAATTGTGCCAGATTCAGAAAAGGGGTGCAGTCCCTGGGAGGGGTCATTACTGTCAGAAAGGATGAGCAAGGGAATGTCAAGATAGCTGTTCTGGGCAGACTTCTCCATTTGCACAGAACAAATCTGTCCCCACTCGTTATGGAAGTAGAAAAGTAGGGCTTGCATGATCTTGTGATGGAAGATGTATGCTGACCTGATGTGGGTTTGGTCCTATGAAAGCTTTGTTCAGAAGGCCTGAAAGGAGGAAGCAGTTAAAGAAAATGTTCTGGCTACATTAAAATGGCTAGGCTTCCTTTTCTCAGTTAAAGAACAGACAGTAGAAACAAAACCCCAAAGTGGATAGTTGGCATCAAGCAAATCATACACTAAAAACTGAGTTTGTTCTTATGAAACAAAAAAGGTGATAAAATACACATGCATGCGTGCGCGCACACACACACACATTATAAAATATTATAATGCCTTGGAATAAAGAATTTTTTTTCTCATAGTCTTGGGTCTGCCCCTTAAACCAGATTAGATGGCCTTTGCACAGCCCTTATTTTTACCACTGATGGGACAGCACAGGAAATGAAAAGACTATATGGCTGACTAAAAGGGTTCAATCAAAAACAGTGTGAAGCAAGACCACTATGTGGTGTTTTCATATCTACCAGATACAAAAGAATATAATACTTCATCTGAGTTTGTTTAGGGTAATCAATACAAAGGAAAAGTTTCTATTTTAACAGATTTAACATTATACAGTAGGGCTTTTCAGAAGAACAATGCTCACAAAACACTCTTCCTCAAAGCATTTTGGCAGATACATCTGCTGGAAGATTTATGCTGGTGCTTCAAAAGCTTTCTCAGGTTGTCTGTGCATGCACAGATATTACTTCCATCAGGACTGCAAGCAAAGCAGTGCATGTACAACTGAAGAAAAAACATACCTTTCTCCCTTGTATAGGATTCAATTTTCTCCAGCAACTTTATGGCATTGTCTAAATTAGAATTCAGAGTGATAGCCAACTTGGAAATGATTTCCTCAGCTAAAATACAAATCAGTGCAACAAATTAGAACAATGAGGATAACAAGAATGCTAATATGGGACATTTATAGCAGAGATGGGGAAAACCTCTGGCTTTTCAGATATTGTTGTTTACAATGGTGAATTCAGACCAAGGAGATGCAGGTTCCATTCTAATTCCAGTTACTGACATTCACTAGTTGACTTTGAGCCAATCATTATCTCTCACTCTATCTTACAGAGTTGTTGTTTTGTGGGAATGAAAAGAGGAGGAAGCTACATATATATTACTTTGAACTTCAAAAGGAAAAGTGGCATATAAATGTAATGTAATAATAATATTAAAATGTTAATATTATTTAATATATGAATTTATCATGTATATTATTTAACATAAATATTATTAATATGATTAATATTAATATATTATTCAATATATATTAAATAAATAAAATATTAATATAATATTTTATATAATATTTAGTATATAAATAAAATATTAATATAATATTTTATATAATATATAGTATATAAATAAAATATTGATATAATATTAATATTCTATCAGAATATTAAAAATAATCTGATCATTAGTCATGGTAGGTAGGGCTTTAGTCTAAACACATCTGAACAGCTATGGGTTTTCCACCTTCCACTTATAGGAATAATTATTTCAGGTTATTACAACAATTGATATACATGGGAGCAGCAGGGTGGGAATGGAGGGTAAGTCAATTAATTCGTATGGAAAGAAAAGTCTATGGGCATATGGTGGCTGTTTAACTTCTTGACTTACAACTGGATAGGCATCTGACCTTAAACTCAGTTTGAACAGTTACTAGAATGGATGAAAAGTGACTTAATGAAGTTTCCTTATAACAGCCAGAATATTTAGATCTCTTAAATAAATGTTGACGAATCTCAAATTTCAATTTTCTTATTTCTTAATATGAAAGAAAAAACTTTCTTGATGAGAGAAACAGAAACAATTAAAAAGTTTACCATCCGTCCATGCTTTTCTCTTGTAGATGTCTTCCACTGCATCAGAAATCTTCTTAATAGTACTTTGGATTTTTCTTTGTACTAACTCAGAATGTTCCTTAGATGCAAAGTCACCTCTGGTGTTGCCATTCTCGCTGATCCTTTTCACTATATTCATCCCTTTATGTATCGATGGTTCCATCTCAGTTTTGAAAAACTCAAAATATCTCTTGTAGGAACTTATTTTATTTCTATGATCAACCAAGGTAACATGGCTTTCAAAAGTTGTTCCAGCAGCAACTTTTTGATTTATTTCCATCATTTCCTCCCCATCAGTTTCTGTTGGAGACACCGCTTCTTTGGGTTCTTCTTCTATATGTTCTACCTGAGAAACAAAGTTTGTGGGACTTGGAAGAAATTTGACTCCACAGAGATCACATTGTGTTGAGTCAATGTCTGCTTTTTTAAAGATCCCTAAGGACTCTGGCTTTGGACATGAAATTTCCAAGGACTCTAGCTTTGGACATGAAATCCTTTTCCATCTAACATAGCAATACACAAATAGGAAAAGGCATTCCAACTTTTTCTTGGCAGAAACTTTCTGCTGCCGTTTTGATGCTATACTGGCTAATGGATCTTCCCTGTCCTCAACATCAATGTCTTTTTCAAGATCAATTTCTGGATCTTCAAAATAATCTGCCTGACTGCGATATGCAAACCTGTCCAAGTTGGCAACTTCATAATAGATACCTCTGACTCCTTTGTTATCCCTTGCACCTTTAGGATCCCACCTCCAAGAACAATCAGCTAAAAATTCTTTATCTCGACAAAACAGCAGCTCCTTGAGTCCTTCAACGACTTCTTTAACATCAGATGCTTCACTCATCAAATCCACAGTCCTGAACAATCTTTCTGGGACTTTGGAAGGGCGTTCAGCTTTCATTTCTGTAAGGTATTCCCTAATTATAGGAAATTGCTTAGCTAATATATCTTTATGCTTCCTACTAAGCACTTGATCAGCATTTACTAACATCACTAAGCAAAGCACCACAGCTCGCTCTGCTTCCCCTGACATGATGAAATCAGGATCACAAAAAGCATCCTGGAGAACGTTGAAATGTTCATGTTCATATCCACACAGAACATTGGCTAAATACTTGAGATGAATTTTAAATTTCCATATAGCTTGCTTTGGGTCCTCCGGCTTATATTCTTGTATAATAGAAAATATGTCTTTATGTCGAACTCCCCTTGTGAATAAAAAGTCCCAGTAGTGGAACAGGGCAATGTAGCTCTTGGGCAGACAAAGAGTCATGTTTTTGCAGAGGCGCATGAGAGTGGCACAACCTAAAACAAACTGAAATTCCAGCAAAGTCACTGTATTTCCTATGCTTGGAATCAAAGGATGAATGCATCTCTTCACCAAGACATTCATGAAACGGTAAAACAGCCATTTACATTGCTCCAGATTTCTATGCATGTAGAGCTGATCCATTGAATTCTGTAGGAGTTGAATAAAACACAAGTGGGTGCCCACAGCATTTTCTGTGTATTTGTCAGGCATCAACATACCATGTTTGCCTTCTATTCCTTTGAATCTCCCTTTCCTGCTGTCTTCTAATTCTTTGTTATATTCATCTTCTTCTTTAAAAAGAAGTCTTTCAAACACTGCAGGATAACTAGATGTCAAAGCAAAGACTTGCATTGCCCTTAGCCACAGATCAGTGGATTCTCTTCTGTTTCTAGCAGTTTCATTTTTAAACTCAAACATGATGCATTCTCTCAGTGCCATATTGCAATAATTAGTAATTCCATAACTGAAGATTTCTTTACAGGTCAATGGATTCTCAGAAACCATTCTCAGATGAAAGTGTTTAGGAAATATGATGTTAATAAGAGATTTACACAATGCATATTTATCATCTGTCAACAGTTCATCAATGCTACTGGATTCGTGAAACAAATCTTTTGAGAACAGTTGTCTGGCTTCTAGCAGTAGCCCATTTATTGCAGCCAAGTGCATTTTACACTGAAATATAGATTTTATTTCATAACGTGCCAGAACTTTATGAAAATCTTTACAGGTTCCATCCTCGCACTTCAAGCCTGCAATGAATTTCATGCAAATACTGGGAAAGCTCAGTTCAAACAAATAGCAAACAATGGCAATTAGCCTATTTAATAAATGCTTATTCACCAGGGTTTTCACTTCTTTCAAGCTTCTCAGGATCTGGTCACTTGCTTTATTTTCTCTTACTGTATTATCTTCAGGCAAAAATCCTAGAGTGCATCCTGCTTCTTTTGGGGAGACTTGCCACAAAACAGCATCTACTGGCGTAATCCCAAAATATTCAAAACATGACTTCACCATTTCTCTCTCTGCATTAGTGACTGCTTTTTGGAAAGCTCTGACCAGTTTTAGAAGCACCTCAATCCCACAAACAGCCATTTGTAGGATGGCTTCATTTTCTGCTTCACAATGTGTGGCTTGAAACAAAGCTTCTACAGCCCCAGCACTGTGATTCACACTTAAAAACATATCAAAGGCTATCTTCAATTTAGCGAAGTCTTTTGTTATGACACCCATCAAATAGGTGGCCTCAGCACTCCCAGATTTCTGGTTTGTTTGCTCAAAGAGTTCTAAGGCATCACTCAAAATGGCCTTTACATCCCCAAGCTTAAGAAAGCCTGCTACGCTAAGGCGGGCTGCAGCAAGTAAACAAGATGCTTGGAAGTCCATTTTGTTAGTGAGTTTTGCTGCTTCCAAGAAAAAGCCATGCTGTTTCATAAGTTTTGCAGCTTCCTCATTTCTGCCTTCTCTTTTCAACAGATCAGCTGCTTCATTAATGTGTTTGTGTGCTTTTAAGAATGCAAGTTGGTCTTCAGTGTCCAGGTGAGAGAGCATCTCCATCATTCCACTGATCTTATTTCCCCGCAAGTATTTTGCAGCAGCTGCCAAATACAACTGGTCTGCTGTGTATGACAGTTTGAAAGCTGGATGATTTTCTTTTTGCAATATCTTCTCATATCTGAAACAGATACATTATTCATGAAGGTCATTCATAAAACTGAACTAATTACACAAATTTCAGCACATTGGTGGAAGAGAGGGAAGAAAATTTTTCATAATTTTGCATATGAAAAAGCACATAATTTTAAAAGAAAAGTTGCATTACATACATGCCTTGAAGTGTTAATATTTAGGTATGTATTGGATGTCATGGGTGGAACTTGGGGAAAATGGATATGGGAAAAAAAGGAAAAATGAAAGAAACATTGCAGAGGAGAAAGTATGAATCTGTATCAAAAACAGATTAATTTTCCAACAGAATGAATGGAAAATGGACATAGGAAAGAAGATGTAGAAGCTGCATGGAATAAAGAAAGAAAAAAGCTTACATTACAAAATGCCACAAAAGAGTATGAAATTATATTAATGGGAAGTATTAAAAAGGATGCTTGTTTAAATAATGAAGTGAAAAAGACTATGGATGAGAATGAAATGCATGTAAGAGAATGACTGCGGAAAAAAAAGAGAATGAGAGAAAGATACTGTACAATATGTAGAAAGAGAAGACAATTTCAAACCATGTAGTCCAAAGAGGGCATGGAACAGGTAAGGTTAAAAGAGGCAGAGAAAATGCAGCATGATTTTGATGATTTTTTTTTTAAAAGTGATAGTAGGTGAAAAGGACTGAACAAGGAGCCTCCAGCAGAGTGCACAGAATTAAGAATAAAAATGATGAAACTGGAAATAACAAATTTCCAAATGTAATTTACAACTCTGTACAAATACAGACCTTTCAACAGATTTTGCTGCTTCTTCATACCGTTCATCATGGCAACACATTTTAAGTGCTAGATCAAACTCTTGGATCTGTTCAAAACACCTGGATGCATCCTTGTAGCACTGGCATCTCTTATACAAATATGCTGCCTCTTTCACCTGTATGATAACAATGCATGTTTTATGTACACACAATTGTTAGCAATAAAAAATAAACCAGGTTTGCTATAATGGAGCAAAGAAAAAAAAATAACTAAGCACATAGAGGAACAACCCTTGCTGCAGGAAAATCAGCATGGAGACTACAATGATAAAAAACTAGAAGATTGGTGAGGCTGGGATTTAAGAGTGTCTACAGTCACATCTGTGTAGGTGACCACATCAACGCTGTATACTTGGATTCTCAAAAAGCCTTTGACAGTGTTCAACATCAAGGCTCTTGAGTAAACTTTGCAATCACTGAATGAAAGGATCTATCCCTTTATGGCTTGCTGGTTAAACTGGTTAAAAAACAGAAAACAAAGAATAAGAATATAGAACTATTTCTTCAGTGAAGAGAAGTAAGAAGTAGACTCCTTCAAAAATCTTCATTGAGACCAGTGCTTTTTAACTTGTTCATAAAGCAATATGCTGGCCAAGTTTGTGGAAGATATGAAACCATTCAGTTTGTGAAAATCAAATTTGATTGTGAAGAGCTCCAAAAAAATCTCCTTAAACTGAGTGAATTGTCAACCAAATAGTGGATGTGCTTCAATTTAAGTAAGTATAAAATAATGCACGTTGGGGCAAAAGTCTCTAATAGAGATGGATAGGGCTTGAGCTGTCTAAAGCTAACCAGGGAAAGGACCTTGGAGTCATAATGACTAGCACAATAAAGACATTGACTCAGTATGTGGTTGCTGTGGAAGATGTAAGCTCTGTGCTAGAGATCACTAGGAAAGGAAAGGAAAATAAAACCTTGCCAATATTATGATGCCCTTATAAAAATCTACAGAATGTTTGTATTGGAATATTGTATACAGTTCTGATCACCATTTTTGAAAAATGGTAAACATTTTTGGGATGGGAAAAACGCTGAAGAGAGTGACCAAAATTATCAGTCTTATGAGAAATGGCTATAACATGTGAGCCTTCTTAGCTTGGAAAAAAAGGCACTTAGGGTAGACATTACTGAAATGTACAAAATCATGATGAAAAGGAACACAAACGTTTTCTCTTCTCTTTCTCTCTCAAAACACCATGACCAAGGTCATCCAGTTAAGCTGACTGGAAGGAGATTTATACACAAAAGAAGTGCTTCTTTACAGAGCAGAGAATTAACCTGTGGTATTCACATTAACACAAGATAGAGTGATGGTCTCTGACCTGGAAGACTAAAAAAAAGGACTGCATAAATTCACAGAGGGCAAATCTATCAGGCCCTATTCATTTTAAAAATTCAGTGTTCCTCTGGGTTGAGGAACTATGCCTACAAATACCAGTTGTAGGGAACAATGGCAGGGGAAAGGTATGTCTCCCTCTCCAGCTTGCAAGCACTTTAGAGACATCTAGTTGTGGAGTCCTTGGTATTCTCTGAGCTTGGTTATTTTCTTGCAAACGTTTCATTACCTGGCTAGGTAACATCTTCACTGAATGTTACCTAGATGTTACCTAGTCGGGTAATGAAACGTTTGCAAGAAAACAACCAAGCTCAGAGAACACCAAGGACTCCACAGTTCAACCCTGAGCTACACATATTCTCTTCTATTGAGACATCTTGTCGTTCACTGTGAGAAACAAAGTGCTAGAATAAGAAGAGTCATGGCTTGTTCCAGCACTGCTGCCCTTATGATTGTCCTTTGACAAAATGTCATCCATTAATAAAATCAACCCCCTCTCTCCTGTTCCTAGCACACATCCCCTCAAATCTGATCTGGAGAGTCTGGGAATCTTCCAGAGCAGTTTTAGAGGCAAAAAGTGGGTCTATGGAACAAAACAGAAGTTCTGTTATATGAATCAAAATCCATTTTCTTTAGACTAGATCTAACCCATATACCTGTCTTCATTCATTGGTTTGGATTTCTTATTGTCTTCTAAGACAACAGGCAAGAAATAGAAAATCCTACCTATGCAATAGGAAATCCACCTCCTAATTTTTCATACAGAAATCAGAGGATTGTTGGTGTTTACCTTTCCTAATTTTTCATAAAGTTTTGCACAAAGCTGGTATTCTTTGGCATGAAACAGGCATTTAAGAGCCAAATTGGGCTCACCACATTCCAGATAGGTTTTAGCGAGATTTAGGTACTCCATTTGCTTCTCTCTATTAATAAAAAAAACAAACATAAACGTTTTAAAAGTAAGGTGCCAACTCACTAAAGATACTTTATTCCCTCAGATTTAAAAATTCCTTGGTTAAAATAAAGAGACCATTAATAGTTCACTTTCACATTGGTAAGAAATGTAGTTTGTCTCCAATCCTATGGCTCCTTGGAAAATCAGACATGGGGTCTCTTTTCTTGGCAGCCTCCACAGCTATCTCTTTCAGAAATGAAACATTCCTGGTGTCAGAAAGGGATCAAAGGGGTGGAAGATCTTTCATTTTCACCCTGGTGGTCCTTAGCCATGAAGGCAGTGGCCCGGTTGGAGCCCTCTAATTTTTACTTAAAGTTGTTGTATCATTAAAAATAAATTATTTGCTTGAAATTAAGCTACAGTATATACAATCCATCTCATCTAAATAAAGGGAAGAAGATGGAACTGTTACATAATCATGTTTATATTGACTCAGAAGTTATCCAAATAGAGTATTTTAGTGCTTATCTCCAGGTAAGTGTGCACTGGACTGCAGCAAAGGCATCCATAGGAATGGGCCACTTTTGTCAGAATGATGAAACTGCAGCTGTATTCCTTCGGGGTGTGCTTGTCACACAGTAGCACATGTGCAAAAGGGGTGGAACTTACATCACAATACTACAACTTCTTATATCATTCTGATTCCATCCACCTTTATTTTACCTGAAAGGTTTTGGTATGAAGTGTTCAGATTTTTTTTTTTTCTGAGGAAAATAATGTCTTTGATAAACAGGGAAGATGAACAGAAGAAAAAAAAATTCCTTTCTACCAAATTGTAAAGTACCTAGAAGAGCTATTGACATGACTAAGTACTACTCTTGCTCAATCTTACTCTTACAAGCCACACAGGTTCTCTATAAATAATTTTTCTAGCAATTTTCACCTTACCAAACAGGCAATATGGAAATTTAGCCCTGCAGTGAAAAAACCTCTCACAGTATTGCTTGAGATCAGATCAACAAAGCAGATAAGAACAAGCTCTCATGTGGGCTTGTAATTATTTCATTAAACCATTTATTTGTAGTGGCTTATTATGTCATATATCTATTGGATCTGTTATAAATGTACCGACTTAGATGACAAAACCCACTAATTATCTCAATTTCCATATGTTAGTTTGCTCATTTTCCTCACACCGGATTGCTTACCCTTGATATTATTTTCATTTGGCAGCTCAAACTCTTATGCTCATGGAAATCTTATTTTTCACCTTACTTCTTTCCCTTCCCTAATCTGGAAGTCATAATACTGCAGAAGGTTTTGTTGTTCCATGCCAGCATGCATTCCCACAAGATTTCCAGTCTGCCATTAATGGCTTTCACTGTTTTGAGGATTCTGCACTCTAGCAAACAGAAATCTCTGCTCTGTTCTGTCCTCCTTCCTGTCTACAATAATTATTTTATTCATAAGAGGACATTTAAAACTCTTTTTCATATGTGAAAATAGGATGTAGAAAACTCCAGTGATGAAAAGACAGGCAATAAATATTTGAAGAGGAAAGGAGACAGTAGGAGCATGCTGAACAGGTAAGTGTGCATGCTTGAGGGAGGAAAAATCAAATCACACTTCTCGTAAATTCAATATTGCCAGACACAAAGACACCCCCCCCATTATGCAACATATTTTCCTCCCTTTTTAAAAAACACTTACTTGGGGTTGATTTTCTTTGACTGAACTGTAAGCACAGCATCATGTGCCAAAGCTAGTTTCTCTTTCTCATGTGCTCCTCCCTTTTCATAGCATTTTGCAGCAACCTGAAATTAAAATAGCAGCGTGAAGATACAACAAACCCCAATCTTCTGATGTAACTGAAGCAGCTATAAAGTAGCATCTTTCTAGGAAACCTGTATATACCCACATCCTTTTTTCCCCCTATATAGATCTCCTGGATAAACTCTTCTACACAATGGTTTGCATGAATGGACCTAGCTGACCAGTTCTAAGTACAAATCATTAAGGAGGCAGATTCAGGTGTTTCTAATTTTCTAGCTAGACCATTGGCATTAGATACTATGTTTCTGGAGAGAAAATAATCAGTCTCTACTGCTTACATAGCAGAGTAATGATAAAAGTCTTGCTCAATGGGAAGCCAGGATATGCCTTGGAAGAGGAGGAATATCCTAGGAATATGTGATGCTTGCCAAGGAAGAAGCTCTTTTCTGGGATCTAAAGGCATGGCAAACAATGGAGACTGGTGATGAGACAAGCACCTTGTAAGGTGGGCTCAGACCTTGAAGTGGTTAATTGCTCTATTTGGATATGAATTCTCTAAACTTGAATATACAGAGTTCCATCCAAGATGGATGAATGGGCAGACAGACATACAGATAATAAATTACTAATAAGATCTAAATAAAGGAAAATAGAAGGAAAGTAGTCTGTAGTCCTTTTTCAAAAATATTTGTACAAGAGCTTCCTCAACAGTTCCTTCAGAGTTTAAAAAGGAAGATTAACTCTCCAAGGTGACTCAGCTCCTGGTGGCTTCATGGACATGTCCATGCAGTTTCTTGGCAAGAATATGGAAGTGATTTGGTACTGCCTCCTTCTGTATCCCAGGGATACAGGGAAATATGCAGCACTTAAAATAAGCAGTTGCTTATGAGTCTGCAAGGAACTGAATCATATCTTTGAATGTAATGTTTCTTAAGCAATATACTAGTGTAAGATGTAATAGAGCAGAATCTGTACCAGAGAAGCAAAACGTGATATCCTATAACTCTTACCTTCAAAATTAAAAAGAGTAACTCATCCCAACAATTGATAGGCGTTTTGAGCTGGCTTTTTTTTTTTTACTTTCATAAAAAAAAAATTGGTTTTCAAAATAGTTTAGGAAAATAACAATTACACACAAAAAGAGGCTCAACACAATCAAATCTTATTTAGAAAAATTTAAATTTCTCTAAGCATAGTTTTATGGAAGCATGTTTAACTAGTCCCACCAATATTATTGAGTTTACTTTATATGTGAAAAAGTCTGACTTTTTGTACTTCCTTTCAATTCCTCTCTTCACTGAAAGTCTTTTAAACAAGCCTCTGAATTTACCTTCCAACACTGATGCTTAGCATAATATTCTCCTTGTGCAATCCATTCTTCTGGAGTTGATGTTTTAACAAACATACTATCCTCAAAATCTAAAAAGAAAGGTACAGAATTGTTTAAACATGAGGAAAAAAGTTAATGAGTTTAATCTGTACGTACTAACATCTTAATTCTGGCTTATTCCAATGCAATTAAATAACCCTCAGCTTTGATTGCGTAAAGAATAGAAAGCCCAATTTTGATGAGGGATACTTCTCTAAGAATTTCTATTCTTAACCTTAATCCTTAATTATTAATCTCCTACAATAAAGTGGGGATAAATGTAGCCTGGGTTATGAGAATTTCTCTTATAAATATATTCATCTTATATTATAAACAAATACAAGAATGTATTCTATCAAAAAATCTTCATCTGGTCAAACTGTTCTCCAAAAATGAATTCTACAGTTCCCAAATCTGATTCTGGGAAAGGTCTGATTATCAATGATTTTGACACTAGAAATTATTAATTTTATATCTCTTACCTCAATTTGTGAAATTCATAGCAAGAACATGGGTCTTTCCAGTTTTCTGTATAAAATTACTAAAGTAACCTTAACTTAGGATAAATATGTTCTTGAACTGAGTTTGACTCTTGATAAAGTGATTTCCCACTACCTTCTTTCAGATATTTTTTTCTTCAACTTCCCAGTCTATTCAACAACCCTGGAATTCCTGAATGATCGCCCATTCAAGTACTAAGCAGGACCAACACTGCTTAACTTCTGAGATCTGTCACAGAACTAGATATAGAACTTCACTAACTAGAAGTTGTCACTTGCTGAGTCTACCATCAGCAACGAAAAATGTGAACTGACTATCAATATGCCACTTTTAAATACAAATTGACAAGAGTGATTGCATATCTTTTGCAAAATCAAAGAATGGTTCAGAGACTGGCTAGTGTACAGAGTTTTATAAAACAATTATATATGACTTACTTTTATTTTCATCCTTTTTGACAACCTGAACAAGGTCTCGTTTGATAAAATATTGAAATGCAGGTGCACGTCTATCACTGTTTTCATCAAAGATCCACAGATTAACCCTGGCTCTTGTAATAGCAGTATATAATTGCTTTAGCTCTCCATTAAGCATCTAGGAAAAGAATGATTCAAGAATGTGTTCTATATGGAAGAGACTATTGTAAAAACATATTCTCAGCTAAATATATTTAGATTTCTATTTCTCAGAAAAGTAATTTGATTCCCCCCCCCCAATTTTTATAACAAAGGAATGCTAAATTATTTCCCCAGAAAGCCAAGACATGATCAAAATATTTGGTCGTATGTTCAGGTCATTATTATATGATTCAAATTCAAATATTAATTCTGTGCGCCAACATTTTAGGTGAGCCAGGAAAGATATTGTTTCACTGTACTTAGTTTTACCCATCAGTTATCATTAAACAGGCTGCAAAGCAGAGGAAGTAAAACAGTTCACAAAAGTTTTGGCTGACTCATACTAAGGGCTGTTCCATCATGCCACTCTTTTCATGCCAGCTGATTGGAAAAATAATTGCTGACTTTAAGAGCTAGTAACAGAATTTCTCTTTTATTCCTCTCACCTTCCTTTCTTTTGTAAATCAGGTCATTTTACACTGTAACCTAAGAATAAGAACTTTCTAATAAACATTTTATTAAAGAACAAACTAAAACACTCTAAATAAACAAACAAAAAAATAAAACAATACATTCACCTTCTTGACTGTGTAGGAATTCTCTCTCCACTTAGTATCTTTTCTTGCATTCCTGTATAGTACTTCACTCAGAGTTCAGTCCTAACAAGTTTCAGCTTTATATATTTATTCTTTAATTTCTATGCTTGGAATGAACTCAGTCCCATCCCCAAAGATTGGAGAAAACTATTTGAACCCTAACTGTAGGCATATTTGATATACAGAAGGCACTAACTGAGAAAAAGGAGTTGCAAAGGGCATAGGACTTACAGTATGAAGTTGGAAGGGGCTACGTAGACCAACAAGTCCACCCACCTGCTTAGTGCAGCAATCTAATTAAAGATCCCAGAGATATGATAATTGCTTCCACTTTGAACTGTTCTTACTGTTAGAAAATGTTTTCTAACATTCGATTGGAATTTGTCTCTCTGTAGCATTATTACACATCCTGCACTCTGATGAGAGAGAACAGGTCTTGATGTTCTATGTGACATCCTTTCAGGTATTTGAAACGTGTTATCACATTCCCCTTCAGTCATTTTTTTCTCAAGGATAAACATCTGCAGCCCTTCAAATTCTTTTTTGTAGGGTTTAGTCCCGATTATCATTGTTGCCCTTTTCTGAACCTGTTCCAATTTCTCTGAATCTTCCTTAAAATGTGGTGCCCGTAAGTAGACATAGGACTCAAGGGTGGGTCTGACCGAAGTGGAATAGAGTGTTATGATCACTTCCTGTGACTTGCAGCCATATCACACTGCTGGCTCATATTCAGTTTTATTCCAAAATCTTTTTTACAATTACTATTACCAAGCCAGCAGCATGATATGACTGTATTTAATGTAGGTTTCCTAAGTAAATAAATTTGCACTTACTTCTGTTACATTTCATACTGTTATTTTCAACCAATTTCTCCAAATTATCAAGGTCATTTAAAATTTTATTTCTTTTAGGGTATTAGTTGTATCAACTACAGCATTGCCTCCACCTCTTCATCCAAATAATTAATAAAGATACTGCAGTAGAAAACCCATTTAACAAGTCTCTTCAATCTGATGAGGAATCACTGATGAACATTCTGAGTACAATTTTTAGCTAGTAAATCCACACAATTATGCCATCCAGCCCACACTTAGCTTGCTTATCAGCATGACATGGGATATACTGAACTTTTATGGCCTTTTATCTAGTAATCACCTTGTACATTTCTGGATTTAGAAATGGAAGTCTTCCTTGAGCATCAATATCTTTCTCTAATGGTACTTCAATTATTAGCTTGGTTTCTTCATCAGGCAAATCAGTGAGAGGTATAAAAGAAGAAATTATTTTCCATTCTTTGTAAGCCTAAAAATATAAGGAAAAATAAAATAAAATACTTAAACAATGACAGCACTATTGCTCACAGATACTTGTAAATGTTTGGAAAAATTAAGTTTAGAAAGGATCACAAACAATTGAAAGATAGCTATTCTATTAAAAACATTCACATTTTCTTTTTTTTAATTATAAAAAAGTCATGGACAGGTTGCCATAAAGAATATTTGAGAAATTAGAAAGAAGGCAGTAACATTTTTCTCCTTCTATTCCTATGCCACTAATTTTGAAGAGATGAGTAAATTATTTAGTTTCCTTGCAAATACAGATAACGTTGTCTAGTCTCAGTGTAACTATAGACAATAACTACAGTACACAAAACCTAATATACGGTAGTTGAAGTCCCATTACTAACTGGATCACTCTACATTCTCATATTTACAAGGACTGCCAGAGATTAACAATTAATTTTATTGTTCTATGGCAGAGCTATGTTACAGAAATTACCAAATAGGCTGCTGCCTTATTATATTTTATAAGAGAGCTCAGTATACATTTTTCATGTATGCCTTTCAGAGTTGTATTTTTTTTAATAATGTTGGAATATAGTTTTATGACTATATTCTTTTATTATATTTTGGTAGGCCATCCTAGATCCACTGGGTATGGATAGCATACGGATTTGTAAAATGAAGAAATAAATACTATTTCTTTTACAAATGATATGCTGCCCACTCCCTTAAAAATGTGCCCAAAGTACCCAAAACAAGAGGTATGAGGTCACGTCTTCATACTGTCCTAAGGCTTCCAATTCAAGAAAGTTATAAAAGTTAAGTTGTGTGAAATTTTCATAATTTATACAACCATATGTAATAAAAATCATACTAGAATGTGATACTATTAAGTACTTTTGAGGACCAAGTGTTTCTATACCTCATTTTCCTCACACTAGGTAAAAGAAAATGAGATACCTCCAGTTTCCCAGTAATTTACCTACCTCTGAATCTGTAAAAAAGTTGTAAAGGAGCACATCATCGAATTCCAAGCCTTTTGCTTCATAAATTGTTAGCACAAGAGCCAAATTAAGTTCCTCAGGGATATTTTTCTTTGCCATTTCATTAGCTACCAGTATTGCCTATACGAAGGAAGGAAGGAAGGAAGGAAGGAAGGAAGGAAGGAAGGAAGGAAGGAAGGAAGGAAGGAAGGAAGGAAGGAAGGAAGGAAGGAGGGAGGGAGGGAGGGAGGGAGGGAGAAGGAGAAGGAGAAGGAGAAGGAGAAGGAGAAGGAGAAGGAGAAGGAGAAGGAGAAGGAGGAGAAGGAGAAGGAGAAGGAGAAGGAGAAGGAGAAGGAGAAGGAGAAGGAGAAGGAGAAGGAGAAGGAGAAGGAGAAGGAGAAGGAGAAGGAGAAGGAGAAGAAGAAGGAGAAGGAGAAGGAGAAGGAGAAGGAGAAGGAGGAGATAAAATAAAAATATTGTCAGGGAATAGTAACCAGATGGACAGAAAACTAACTTGACCTACCTATTAAGCAGACAATGAAGAACCAGCATAATCAAGTAACATTAATGCCACTGTTGGATTACTGTATGCGAGCACGTTGTATGAAGCTGAATGCAGAAACTGTTTTTATTGACTCCTTCATTTTGAAAATGAAATCTGAAGTACTTCCTTTTGTTTGAAAAAGAAATGTTTGAAAAAGACCTAAACTGGCATTAATGAAATTAACTATCTGAACGTTATAATTTACAATAGTAACGATACATTAGAGATTATAGAAAAAGTGAATTGTTATATTTGTATAAAATCAGAAATTATCTAAAGAATTTTCTGTCTGCCACCCCACCACAAAAGGCTTACCTGATGTGCTCCAAATTCTATTGGCTGCGTTTTTCTTTTATTGCCTCTTAGCAAAATTGCCAGATCACTAACACTGCAAGATTCCAACACAGTAGGCCTAGGCCCATCAAAGAGACCTCTATCCCTAGGAAGACGATCAAAAGATTCTGGGAAATACCGCTGAAGCAAATCAACAACTCCTGAAGCTAAGTGCAGAATCCCTGCAAACAAAGAGCAGTGGGCAGAATTAACACATCAACCCTGCCTTTCCTGAAGAAAAAGAAAACAAAACAGTAATGGAAAGAATATCAATTCTGAAAAGTCAGTAAATACCTGACTTTAAAAACACAAACAGAACAGGAAAAAATTCTTAGGGCTACAGTCTATAAACAGTTGAGGCACATATTCTTTTCCACATTTCTAAAAGTTTGTATAAAGATTACTACATGCATCCCATGAGTAGATCAGTGCAAAGAAGTGAGGTCCATCTGAACTGGTGCTATCACTCAGCTGCTCTGAAAGTTGGTCCTTAAGAGGGCAATAAGTTAGACCTTTAGTCTATGCAACCCACTGCTAGCTATTCCCATTGGAAGGGGCTCTCCAGAGCCTCAGACATGTAAACTGGAGATATTCAAAGACAAACCTGGGAATTTCTGCATTCCACTCAGGAGCTCCGTATTACAGAGCTTTGTAAATATGTGATGTTATTCAAGTCCACAAAACTGAAACCATAAAACTGCAGGCAGGCCTAATTTTAAGAAATCAGAGGACATCTATCTTTAATACAGGAAGTCCTCAGGCTACAACCATTCATTCAGCAACCATTCAAAGTTATGACTGTGCTGAATGAGTGCTACTTACGACCAGTTCTTGGAGTTCTGGCCATTGCAGTGTCCCCATGGTCACATGATTGCGATCTGGGTGCTCGGCGCCCAGCTTGTGATTATGCTACCACAGTGAGTCAGTCACATGATCATGATTTCTGATGTTTCCTGCCAGCTTCCCACAAGCAAAATCAATGGGAAAGCCAGCAGGAAGTCAGAAATCGTGGTTATGGGAGGTCCTCGCTTAATGACCCAAGCGGCCCTCACTTAACAATGGCAATCATTGCAAATAATCACCCAGCAACCCTCTTTAAGGTGACCTGTTTCCTTCTGGGGAATGGGGATACAGAAGTCTACCTGCAGGAGCACACTGAGGCATTTGGTGATTTTCTGGAAGACAAAGTCACTTGGATTTGGCTGGTGTGGGTCTTCCAGGCTGTGTGGCCGTGTTCTGGAAGTTTTGTTTCCTAACGTTTCGCCAGCATCTGTGACCGGCATCTTCAGAGAGCAGGAGCACAGACAGGAGCAGTTCTCTCTGTGCCGAGAGAGAACTGCTCCTGTCTGTGCTCCTGTGCTCCTGCTCTGTCTGTGCTCCATCTCTCACTAGATGGACTTTCTCATTAAGAAAGTCCATCTAGTGGGACTGAGAAGAAGGGCCTTCTCCATGGTGGCTCCCTCCCTGTGGAACATCATCCCCACAGAGATAAGATTGGCCCCCACCTTGATGCTCTTCTGCAAAGCCCTGAAGACATGGTTTTGTCAGCAGGCCTGGGGATCCCAGGTCAACCCAGAGCCCATCAAATGGCTAATGTAAATGTATTGTTGTTGCCAGGGGGGGAGGGGATGGAGCAGGTTTTGTACTGGGATTTTTATTCTTGTAAGCCGCCCAGAGTCACCGTGAGTTGGGCGACCATATAAATTGCATGCATGCATGCATGCATGCATAAATAAATAAATAAAGTCAGGACCGCCAGAATTGCTGTTGCTAAGCGGTGCGGTCACATGACATCATGCTTTACAACTGCATCACTTAGAAATGGCAATTCCGGTCCCAATTGCCATCGTAAGCCAATGACTACCTATAAAACACAAACATGTTTAGGCCAGGAACTTAGAATATTCATTCCACATTATTCACCAAAAAAATAATTAAAATTCCTTTTTCCTCCCGAAGCATGACTAAATTTTTCAGGTCTCATTCTCCCCAGCCCAGCCCAGCCCAGCCCAGCCCAGCCCACCCCATTACCATACCGTACAAATACAGACATGGATATCAAACAGTAAGAGAACAATAAAAATATGATACCTGAATGAGATCTGTAGTTCTGATAAAGCTCATATATCCTTTTTGGCTTTCTAACCAAACATTGCTTCTTATCATTAGAACTCTGGCTGGCATAGTGAAAAAGTGATCTCAAATCACTGAAACGAAAAGCCACTCCTTTCATGATGCTCTGTGCGGTGTCACCAGTCAGGAACATTGCATTAGGATCCTCAATGCAGTTCATTAGCAACACTAATTCTGCCTGAGTGAAATCCTGAATTTCATCCCCATAAAGTTCATGGATGCACCATGGTAATTCATTGAGTTTAGAAAGTCGCTGAGACAACTTATACAATAAGTCTTCCTCATCAAAGTAATTGCTCTGTGATTTTATTTGCTGGTACAGGCAAAAGAGTCGGTAGATCTCGCTGCGGTCTTCCTTGAAATCTGGGGAACGTTTTCGTCCTAGATTTTTGTATTCTTCTTCAGTCAATATACCTTGGTAGCTATTCAATGCTTCAAAAGATCCTTTCAAAAATGACTTTATTTCTTTCCAAACCAATGCTGGGTTATAGGGACATTTGCCTTTGACCATTTTGGGCCAAATTTCATTAGCGAATATATTATAAGTCACAAAGATTCGAGGGTCACACTCTTTTGTATAACCTTCTGTAGCCTTTTCATCTTCATCATAATCTAATTCTCCATCCACATCTTCATCTTCCTCTTGCCAATTTATGATGACCAGATCTTCTGTAGTAGACCATCCATCAACAGTATGCTTAAGGCTTCCATCTTCATTTCTGAGGAAAAAAGGCTCAGGCAGAGAGGCATCCAGTAAGAGCAGCAACTGTTTGGTGGTGAGGAAGAGTGGAAAATTTTCATCTTTAACATCCTGAAGTCTGTAGATATTCGATTCAGGTGGCTTAAAGTGACAGGTTGCCTTGGAAGACTTACTAAGCTCAATGAAGTTTCTCTGAACTTCTTTGCACAGAACATGATTTTTAGTAACGAAGATTTGATGCAGGTGTTCTAGTCTGTCAGATTCTTCTACAATAGATTTCTCATCCTCATCACATTCACACAGTGAATTCATTTCTGAGTCCACTGAACTTAAAGTATCCTGTTCAACTTCATTTTCTTTTTTATCATTATTCATACTTAAAGATGTTTCCAATTCTGTCAAATTAATGGAGTCACTGCTGACTTGGCTTTCATCATGACTTGTATCTGTTATGTTCTCATTTCCCAACTGCATATTATATTTTAGTCTGTGCCATATCTGTCTAACTAACAATGGACCTCCTGCCAACTCTGCTTTCTCCCAGTAGGAATGGAATTTTTTCCAAAGTCTATATAAACAACAAGTAGTTTTTCCTGTTCCACTCCGTCCAATCAAGATTATTGGCTCCAATGGTTTGGGGTTCAAGTCAATAACTGCATATTCTAATTCACCAACTCTAAAGGGATAGTCAACAGTAGAAGTTATATCATGTATGATGTTAAATGCCATATTAGTACTGAAACTATGAAACTTCATTATACTATATTCAGTTTCAATGGCACTTGCTGGAGGAAAATATTCAAGATGTACACGATCTTTCAATTTTTCTGCTTTGGTGTCTTCAACATAAATACGAGGAATACGCTTTTGTGTTTTCAGGTTAGAAGATACTGGACCTGTATTTATGCCTTTGAGCTTTTTTTTCAGGATGCAAGCAAGCCCACGATTGTACGCAATACAAACAGTTTCGATGGCATGGTTGAGTTTGCCATGATCCAGAACGATATCCCATATGCGAATTATTTCTGTGTAAACTCTCCCATTTTTTTCTGCTGAGTTATTATAAAGCTCATTCTCTATTATCTTATCTTGTTTCTCACTGCAACGAGGAGAAAAGTCTATTGCCAACTCCCAGAGCATCCTTGCCCCTTTGCTCAACTTTGCTTCATAGAGTTGAATGTCACCTTTCAAATGTTTCAGCTGCTTTTGCAGACCTTGAGTCCATTCTCCATTTCCTAACTGCTGAATTACAAGTATTACTTTATTCTTCATATGACGAGGCATGCTTTTGTCACTCAGCTTCTTTAGCATTTCAGATGTGCACTCAATTTCCCATGTCATGTTATCAAAATCCTGAACATATGTCTCTAAGTCCTGAAACTGACCATCATCTTGAATAGTTTCTTCCCCTTTCCCTTTGTACTCAGTAAGTTGATTGTGGGTTTTCTCCCTCAAGTTGTCTTTGTTTAGGCCAGCATCCTTTTTATTGTAAGCTAACTTCTGATCGCCATGTGATTTTTGATGTTTGATCTTCTTGCCTTCAGTCTTCGCTACTGAAGATAACGGCTTTGGTATCTCAGATGTCTCTGGATTCATTTTTCTTGAGAACTCACCTAACCCAAACTTCTGGATTAACAATGTGATTTCTTGCACAATATGTTCTTTCAGAGTTAGTGGCTTATTACTATCCCTAAATGTAGAATTTTTTACTCCAGCATCTTCTTCTACTTTTTGTTTATGAAAAACAGTATCAGCATTTGGCTCCTTGGTTAATGGCATTTTTCCAGGTGTCACTTTGGATAACTGCATGGTTGAAGAATGGGCAGAATTTTTTGTTTGTAACTTGTTTAAAGCTGCAGTGGACTTTTGTCCCATTGCATCATGTCGGTATCTTTTCTTGTTGTCACCTAAAGCATCATTCCAAGCAATAAGCATTGGGTCATTCTTCTTTTTTTTGTAACGGATATCTCTGCCTAAATTATTTTTTAAATTAAAGTTAATGTCAAACTTTGCTAGCAAGCTTAGAATTTTCTTAATCTGCTTTGTTACATTTTTCTGAAAGACGATGTGCAATATTGTGTCTCCATTCTTGTCTTGGCTATTTGGATTAAGATATGAAAATGTGGATGGATTTGACCTGTACAACTGTAGAAGGCAACTCAGGATAATGAGACCAGTATCGTCTAGAGGGGAAAAAAAGCAAGAAGCTTTTTTATTTTTACAGTACATTCATCTGAGAATTATTTTTCCTACTGAGCAATGTTCAATAGTTCATGACTATTTATTTTTAAAGTAATTCACCCTTTACAACCTGTTGCTCCTTCAAGTTACCTACAAGATTCTACTAGAACTTTCCAGTCTAATCAAAGTTCTTATCCCAGGATAAGACCTCCTGGATTTTTCCTCTTCCTTTTACTCTGTGTAAATGTGTGTTTTTTATACATTTTAACTATGTATTTATTTATTGTTTTAATCTGTTGTAAGCCATCCAGAGTCCCCCATTGGGGGGAGATGGACAGGCATAAGTTTGATAAATAAAATAAATAAATAAGGATTAAGGAATGAAAACAAACAAAACTCAAGCTTCATAATATTGAGCTAAATAGCACTTTAGGAATATGCAATAGATCTTTTCTTATATTCTTTTTGTCTTACAGCTTCTTCTGGTATACAGACTTCTCTGAAATCTCTCCTCAACCCAAAATCAGAAATAATTTTCAGGCAGCAGGTAGTGTGAGGAAAAAAATTAAAATAGGTGCTTCTCACAAATGTTCCTTGACGTGGGATATTAACCAATTGAGTTAATGCTTTTTACTTCCTTAGAATGCAAGCAATCATATGATAGGGGTTGGTTTTATTTCCTGTTCTAGATGCTTCTTTCCACTTTACCATGGCCATAAAAAAAATTTCTTTTATGATGCCTGAGAGATTGATTAAATTCTCAGAGGGTGGGGAAGGGCTGAATCCTCTCACTATCTTTTACACAACATAGGAAATGGCACTATTGAAATTATTTCAACTTTGCATTTTGACCTTTCAATTCCCAAAATAGCAGCACAGGTGTGAGAGGGTTAGGGAATGGACACTAAGTAGATAGATGGTGACAGCAGTCACTACCAAGCTACTACATCAAAAGACAAGGCAGGACCAGAATGTGAAGACCCAAGGGGCATCTGGATCTGTAGATTTAGTTCCTGCAGCCTTCTATCCTGCAGATTTTAGCACTGCTACAAAGGATGGACATTTTAACTGAAAGGATGAGATACAAACTGGCATTTTTTTCAAAATCTAATGCTCATAGAAGTGGGTTTTGTTTTGTTTTTTATATTAAACAGGGATATTCCTGAAAGAGGTAATATGGATGGCACATTTCCTTGCTTCAGGAAAATGTAAAACAACAAGATCGGTCAGTTTAGATTTAAGTGTGATGCTGGAGCTTCTTATTCTCTCGTATCTGGGAAATGGAGAAGCAAAGGAATCAGAAGAATAGAAAGAAGGTATCTTCCCTTCTCTCTCTTGCAATATTTGGCTTCTTTTATCCAGAAGCACCAACTGACAACATTATGATAACTGTTCTTTTCTTTTTCTAAAAGAATGCAGGAAAATTAGAAGCAGAAACCCAGAAAGAAACCTATAATGGAAAAAGAAAGCTATATTTTCTGCCATCTGGTGTCCTATAGGAAATACGCTTCCAATTTCCATAAGGTTAACAAAGACAACACTGCAATAGAAGAGAATAATACTGCAAGTTGAAAATGCTCAAACAGAAGTGCTGCCTTTTTGTTTCAAACACCCCAGAGGTAATGAGAACTTTCTTTCTCCCCCCTACCTTTTTTTTTTTTTTGGTACCTTTGTGTCAGTTTTAACTCCTGGCAACTGCTTGGATTAGCCCCTGCAGTTTTCTTGGCAAGTTTTTTCAGAAGTGGTTTGCCATTGCCTCCTTCCAAGGGCTGAGAGAGAGTGACTGGCCCAAAGTCACCCAGCTGGCTTTGTACCTAATGCAGGACTAGAACTCACAGTCTCCTGGTTTCTTGCCTGGGGCCTTGCACCAAACTGGCTCAAGTTTCTTTTAGGAGTTACTATTTTGAAAGCTTCTGCCAAGTAGACTCTCATCATTCCACTATCTAGGGGGAAAACTCATAGCAGGATAGCAAACACTTTCTATTTATGAAAAGAAGCAAAGGAGGAAAGGGAATTATTAGGGAATTCTCTGTGTTACAATGCACTGGGATAGGAAAGTTATTTCATTAAACTATGAGGAATATAAGCCAAAACTATTTATTGTGAACTAGATTCTCCACAATCCTTAGACATTTCTTTAGCCCTGCTGCCTGTCATCCTTTTGTTAAAGAAAAGAGAGAGAGGGAGAGCTAGCCTGGGAGCTTCTATAGGCAAGCCAATTGTTTCATCACTAGACCACAGAATCCTGACATTCCCTTTCTAACAGGTCATATGACATATTCCTAACTTTATACTGATGGGGACATGAGGGGGATGGTGAGAGGATGATGTTACATATGCTTGATATTGTGAGAGGAAAATATTAGTAGCCTTCTATACGTTTTAATGTTAGTTTTGATTGCATTTAATAAAGCCAAGTTAGCTAAAATGTGACCTGTAGGGCAATAACAGGAAATAAGTAAACTTGCAAGACTAAGCAAACTTGCTGATGGGAAAAGACGTGACAAGAGAAGTATGGTAAAGTCTGGTAAGGTATGGTAAAATTAGCACCAAGGGAGTTATAATTCTGTTGCTAAACCTAGGAGTCATGTCTGTGGTTTGTGGTTTTTGAGGATAAAAAGGATTGCAACAAGGGGGTCGGGACCCACTTGGTCAAGTTGCCTACCTGACAGCTTGGTCTAGTTGGTCGGCATTGCAATGTGAATCTAAGAGAGTACCTTGTATGCTATTGGTTGAATTTTACTTGCTTGTTGAACTAACATTTAATAAAGCTTTTAGAACTTTGAAGTAACTTGTTTTATGGTGTGTCTGCCTCCTGTGTTTAACATGGTTTTTTCCCTGACAATATTTAAGTAATTTTTCCATCTGCTTTGACCAAGCCAAAAGCTCACCTTTTTTATCAAGATAAATTGACAGTGCAGCATGTAATGGAGTGTCACCTTCCCAAATGGATATACAACTAGGATCTGCATCAGGTCTCAGAAACGAATATGCCAACTCAAAGTCATTGTTTTTTAAGAATTCCAGAAGTAGTTTCTCCTGGGTAATTTCAGTCCCTTCAAGTGAGGCTGCATAAGAAGTACCATAAACATGTATGATATAATATATGATATGATATTTTACATCACATTCTGGTATATTATATTTATAATATATAACATAATGCCAGAGAAATCTGAAACTAAATCCAACCATTGTTTCAGATGGTTAGGAAAAAAGTCATCTGCAGAAGACATGAAACTTTCAACAGCGAGGTGTTACAAATGCATTTAGGCTAATGCATTTAAGTCTGAAATGAATATCTGAAAGAGGTACAGCAGTCTTACTTTAAATAATAGAGTTGTAAAAACTGCCCAATTGTCCCTGAAACTTCCATTAGAAGCTAATTACATTTCAAGCTGAAGAAAAAGATAAAAGGCTACCAGACCTAGGCTGCAAAACTGAAAATCACTACGTGGCAGCAAGGATTCCAGTTTTGCATAATTCTTTGTCAACACCTAGTTATTGTCTGGTTTTTTGTAGTTCAGATCTGGTAACCTGATAAAATGATACTTATAAGGATGATACTGCTACCTTGCTGCTGATTCTGAGCACAGGTATGATGGCAAGGAAATTATATTTAAGTTTTGAATAAAAAGAGCAGGTAGGGAAGAAAGATTACTCTCTTTCTTGAGGGGAAAGGGAAGGGCTGAGGAGAGGGCCCTTGAGGGAGGAGAAAAAACTGAAAAAGCTGATATTCCTTTTTGGGATTAGTCTTGTTCATTAGAACCAAGTGTGTAAGAAATATGCTCCTATTAGTTTAACTTCATTTTCAAAATCTTTAAACTGCCAGTATCAAGCTACTCCATTCTTAATAATGCTTATTGCTCACTGTAATACAATCCAACTAAACTTGATTGTATGACCTTAAATAAAATATTTTTATCTGAAGCTATTTTACTTTGGCAATTCTGGATCATGTGGAGTTCTAAAGACAAATACCAAGAATTTTTCTTAATCATAGTTCAGCATGCATAAATGAAGATATGTAAGTCTTTTAAAAAGTATACTTTTGATTTTTCTTCAGTGAAAAACAGATAAGGGTCTAAATCTTTTAAAGTACTTTAGTATATTAAAGGTTCACCTCCTCTCACTGTCAAGCATCTTATGAGCTGTACTCGTTGTTTATAATTCTTATCTATGCATTTCAAGACAGTGCCAATGTCCAAGTCTGAGAGAGGACAGTTCTTAAGAAATATGTCTTCTGCTGTCACTTCCCCTGTGGCCTTTCCAGTCAACAGTAACAAAACTTCATGCCACATTTGCTTCTCCAACAACAATTTTATGAAGCTGTTGGCACAGGTAGGAGAAATCTCACAAGCAAGGTCTTCAGGAATCTCTGAAAGAAATAAAAGTAAAAAAGTTGTCAGGCACAGCTAATTGGATCTCACTTGAATAATACATAAATTCCCTATTTAGTCCACACATGGTGATCTTGTGTTGCTGCAGCTTTAATGTGATTTACTCAAGGATTCCCATGCATTGCAGGATAGCATTTCTCAATGAAAGCAGAACCATCATAGCTGGTTCAAATAACACAGTGAAGATCTAATAAAGATTCTCTGCAAATTGTACTTTGCAAGTCAGCCTTAATAGCAGTTCATCTTTTCTTGTCAGCTTTAACTTTAGCTTGGTATTACATTTTCATCAGGTAGCTGGATGGTATGTTTCAAAAACAGATATCAGCCCACCAGACCTGTCCTTAGGATCTTCACCCTCCTATTCCCTCTATTTGAGTTTAGATGTAGTTGATCCCTGCAAGTGAAAAGTTCAGCTGGGACTGGAAATAAGTCGCTACCACCTGTTAACCCTCCTCTGGAATCTGAATGGGGCAGAATAGGGAATCCTCATTCCTTAGGACTAGGCTTTTAAATAAATGTTTCCAGTTTTCCCTTTTAACCAAGGTTTTCGGGCCCAACCAGTTTTGGAATGTATAGTGCTAATATAGGCCCAACACTAGAGGAGGAGGAGGAGGAGGAACAGCAGCAGCAGCAGCAGCAGCAGCAGCAGCAGCAGCAATAATAATAATAATAATAATAATTTTTATTAATTTATTATTAAAATGTTTAAACTGTCCAACAGCTGAAGCTCTCTGGACTGATTAGAATAAAACACACTAAAAATACAATTTGAATACAATATATACAATGCAATCAAATAAAAAAAACACGTTATGCAAATGTAAAGCAGTCATTCAAATACTAAAACAACATGAATTAAAATATGATTAAAAGCCAGTTAGAAAACTGAGAATATAGAAATGTCTTCCCCCAATGCTGAATGATACCAATGTGCACAGAGGTACCAGTTGAGCCTCTGTGGAAGGAATTCCATAAATGGGGTGCATAGAGAATGCTCTCCCCCTTCTAGAGGCTCACTCCATACAATAAATACAGCAAAATAGCTGCTGTAATGAACAAAGTATCATGAAATTTAGATCTACATATTAAAGCCAGCAAAGAATCACCTGTAAACAGATAGGCCAAACAAGCAGAGACAGAGCAACAGAGAATGGAAACAACTGTAAAACTACCTGTGAGCCCTACAAAGTAGACCAGATCAGGAAATGAACTCTATGGGAAGACTAGAACTATACTTTATTGAGATAGGCTATAGTAACAGAAAATTGCAAGTCTGCTTGTGTTATCCCTTCTCTCCCTTTTATATCCCAGAAAGTCAGAAGACATCCTCTCCTACCCTCTCAGCTTAACACATGCTTCAGTAGCTGTTGTTGACCTAACAAGTTCTGGATCCCTTCTCTAAGGTCATCTCCACAGCTCCCTATACGACTTAACTGAACAAAGCAGAAATGAATAATATAACCCTAAAAGTTTGCCTGTAGTTTCCCTACTAACGTTACTCTACTAGTTCCAGTTTTCTCTGGCTCGAGGGCAGAGAATCCAAATTTTAGGCCTAGTAGTGTAGTGTAGTGTAGTGTAGTACACTACAGTACAGTACAAGTATACTTCATTGATTAGTCAATTGACTATATCAGATTATGGGCATCAGCCACAATAAGATACAATAAAATGAAATAAAGTAAGGCATAATAAAATAAAATAGACTACAGTGAGATAAAATATAGTAAGGTAAAATAAAGTAAGGATAAAAAGTAGAATAAAATAGTATACGATAAAACAGAGTGCAGAGATATATAGTAAAATAAATATTAAAATTTGAAAACAGTATGTGTTTAGGTGAATTCATCACCTTTGCATGCAACCCCAATGTGTTCTGTAAAACGTGTTCTCTGTTGGACAGCCCTGACTATAAACTTAATAGTTCTAGTGACTACATACTTGTTTGTGCCCTGAAGGAAATAAGATAATCTTTTGTTAGAGTCCTAATATATGGTTCTGTCAAGTAGTGTCTGTAAGTACTGAGCCTTTATTGAGGCATATAATTGACAGTTGAACAGGATATGTGCAATGACTTCTATTTCTGACGTTTCACAAATATATGTTCTCTCAGAATATGGGACTTGGTGGAATCATCCATATTTGACCATAGAATCTAACTGCTTGAATCTTGCTCTGATAAGATTTAGCTCTTACTGCTGCTGCAGGTGTATTCCTGTTGGTCCCTAAAATAGTTCTTAAAAAGCATGCTTGATTTTGTTCAAATAAGGAGGCCTTTGACAGGCCCCACAAATCTGCACCATATGTTAGCACTGGTACAATTTTCACCTTGTGGACCTTTAAAATGGGGAGCAGAACACTTGGGTAGTTATAACTAAGTAATTTAGTTAGCATTTTGGAGCTTGCTGTTGCCTTTATAAAACTTCATTTGAAGAGGTTGGCCCAAGGTCTAGTAAGGAAACCTTGTTTTTCTGAGGACTACTCCATCCAATCACTGAAAGTCAATAGGTTGCTATCTGGCAACCCACTCATTCCACGTAATACTCGCTTAGCTTGTTTGTTCTGGAACAAATGAAACCCAGAGTATAAAACCCTATTAAGCCACAAAACTGAGTTTTTTTTTTCTAAGAAGGTTACAAAAAAACAAACGTGGACATTATGTGAGAACTACTCAGGAACTGGTTTGAACAAGTGATCCCACCAGGTAGACCAGACCAAGAATAACTCCATAGGAATGCTAAGGCTACTGTTATTGAGATTGGCTATAACAACAGGATCTTGCAAGTCTGTGCTGTGCCTCCTCCCTTTCTTATGTCCGTGTGAATTCGGCAGGTGTCTGTCTGAGCCACTTATGTATACTTTCTACTTGTTCTGGACCTACGTTTTTCACTTTGTTAACAGATCAGGCCTAATTCTGTTTGATGAAACATGCCTTACTGAATAAGCCACTGTTAAGTTCATACATAGACAGAGAGAATAGCAGGCCCAGCGTCGGAAGTTGGGTAGACTGTCAAGTGGAATTTAAATGTAGGTCTCCTGTGCCCAGCATTCTAGCCATTGTTTATTTTCAGGAAGTTCCAGCCTTTCTTTAATATTAATATATCACTTCTTCAGCTAGATTTTTGTAAAGATGGAAAATCATAACATATGAAAAGGGAAACAGAACACTTGAGGTAAAATATTTAATGTATACAATACATACATACATTCTTACCAAACCTAAATATTACTGCTTTAACCTAAATGAATAATTTATCATCTAATGTATAAAACTAGCCTACTCAATATATGGATTAGGACTGTGTAGATTTCGAAGGGGTGCTCCATTCCTTAAAGCACTTCTGCAAAGCATGCCCTACTTCTCTTCAGCCACTGCCTACCAATCACCTAGATTCTTCACCATGGCAGAGCCACATGCCTGTAGGCAAATTGCTTCTCCAAGAGAGACTGTCTACAAACCACAAACCCTTAAATATTTGTGACATATATGGAACAATGTCACTCCTCTTATTCAGAAGTACTGAGTAGGCTTGTCACTAGATAGCACACATTAGCCTGCATCCTTAAAATTATAAATTTGTTTTATACAAGGAAATAAATTAGATGCATGTGTGTGAAAGTGAATATATTCAGTAGTGAAGAGAAAGAGAAGCTACAGACTGATGTATTGTCCGCTCCACAATATCTCTATTTGTGCTGCAGTAGTTGGAGAGAAGAGGTGAACAGTTAACTACAGGACACAGCCAGGACAAAATTATAACAGTCACAGGGTATTTCCTTCCAGAATTGCAAATCAAAAGTCACCAGAAAATGGCAAGGAACCTTCACAAACATAGACATTTCTCTTAAAATAGTTTCTAACTATTCGACTGATTAATATGCTAATGCTGGTCCTCCTCTATCCTCTCTTGATGAGAACAACAATACAATTATTATAAGTATTTAATTAAGTGTGGGAATAAAGTTTCCAATTAGATGGAAACAAGATTGTGTGTGTGTGTGTGTGTGTGAATTTTCCCATTTAGCATCCAGAGATATTCTCACGGTAGAAGTAAAGATGAGGCTTCTACCCAACAGAGATGAATTTCAGACTGAACACAACAAATAAATCCTTAGTACAACAATCTCTCTGGCAAGCACTGAAAGGCTCACAAGGCAGAAAAGCTACAACACTTGGCAACAGCTGCCCGCTTTAGATAATCCAATGATAGGATACATTTCTTAGAGTTCTTTTATTCAATTAGTTACAGTTCAGAAGAAAAAATTTTTTCACAGCATGTTAGGACTCCAACTGAGTAACCTTTTGTTACCCAGAAAACTCTAATGGCTTTTCAATGAATGTTCCACTGACACCTGAAAATGGAGAAAAGTGGAATCACGTTTCTAAGATAGCAGGACTGCAAAAATTATAGTGTTATGCTCTGAAAATAAATACAGGTAGATAAAACAGCGAGGACAGATTTGTTTGATCAGTAAGTAAAGAGTACAAATAAAATATATGAACCAAAAATAACAGTATGATTTGCAGTGATGCCGAGGCCTACAGGATGGGAAGCAAATAGTCCCAAACCTCCTATCCTGAAAGCCTCCTGATCTTCACATACTTGTCCCACCTTCTATTTCAGGTTATGCTTGGTAATTCCTGCTGATATCATCTATCTAGGGGGTATCTCACCTGACATTCATCACCCAATCCTAGTGCGTGAAAGAGATAGGACTCTCACACCTTTTGCTGCTTTTCTGATGTTTAGAAATTCAAAATCCAAAAACTGAAATAATTTTGATAGTGGCATCTCCTGGCTAAGTAGCACAGAGCATGGTGACTAGAAAATTAGTCTAGTCCCCATCTCCCTGAAGTATTAAATCAACCTGGCAGAAAATTAACCAAAACCAAACATTTTTCAAAAGAATAAACTATAACTACCTACCTCACGTTTGTACTAACAATTAAAATGCAAATACTGAATGTGGAAGGAGATAATTACGGAGTTACCCATATAATAATAATATGGTAACTTGCAAATTAATTAAGAAAAAAACCCAAAAGAAATTGCAATATTCCTGATCACTAATGAGCAGCTCACTGCCTCAAATTTCTGTAACAGACTGGAGATTGTTCAAAGTATTACAGATCTCAAGAAGATTCTAAATAAAATCCTAACCTTATATATTGATAACCTGCAAGAGAAGAAGCAAAGACTTCTTGTAACTGACTTGGAGACTGAAGTAATATAGGAGCAAAAGAACTTGACCTATGTAGTGAGATAGCTTGGCATGAAAATAAACAAGTCAGTTGCCTAAATAAGGGAACAAAATGGTATCTTAGAGGCAGAGATATGTGAGGACAAATGCCATAGATTTAGAAAAGACGCTCAGGGCAATTTTCATTACTGAACAGTAAAACACACACTGATAAATAGATCCATTTATTACAAATTGGATCAAGCCAATACATATAATGTTCACCTCACTATATCTTCAGCTATTCTACAAAATACAGGTCCAATGATTGGGGTTGTGAAAAGGTTGATGCCAAGAGGGCCAAAGATCTGCCCTAGAAAAGCAAAAAAGCATGGAACCAACTGAAATCAAAGAGAGGTGCCCTCCAAAAGCAGAATGGGAATAAAATGACCAGCTGCATTCTTGATGATCCTGAGACAAGTGAAGAGGAAGCCTTAGTCTCCACTGTCCCAAACCTTAAAAAGGCATATTCAAGGGAGTTCTGGCCTGAATATCCTCTTCTGTGCCTAAAGAGAAGCCAGTGAAGACTGAACACTGTGAACTGGAAGCCCATTAATGATAGGATGGGCAGCAACAGTACTGAAGAAGACCACTGCGGAGGAGAACTCAAGGCTGCTGGACCTGGAATTTAGGAGACAACAGAGTCTTTAACCTTCTTTATCTTTTTGCCCTAGTTGGAATCAGGTATAGCAGGCCTTTTAGAAAGCCTTGAACTTATGGATGATGTCCTTGGGGCCTACTGTCAGCCCCACTAGGTAGATCAGACCAGGAAATCAACTTCATAGGAAGGTTAAAACTACTTCTGGCTATAATAACAGAATGTTGCAAGTCTGATTGTGTTGTACATCTTCCTCCTTCTTATAGTTCATTGACTTAGGGAGGTGTCTTAGCTACTTCAGAATGTTATCTTGCTGTTCTGGACTTTATAAATGTTTCAGCCCATTTTGCCGTGGTAGCAGTTCCTGCATATCTCTGTCAATGTTATCTTCTTACTCTCCACATCTATAATGGCACAGCAGGAACTGAGGATTCTCTTTGGGAGACAGAAAATTCTACTGATTTCTCAAAGAAATGAAGTCACCAGGAGGGTTAGAGGAAGATGAGGAGGCTACAGTAGTTTTGGACCCTGCTGCCCTTATTGCTTCCTCCCAAAGAGTTGTTCACAAACAAAATGAACAATTGTGATGAGCCTGCTTAGCAAATGGTTGGTAGTACTTACAAGAGTTCACAGAGAACTTCCCAAAGGCAAAATGACACAATTTCTGCCTATCCAAGGGGATAAATGTAACACTAGCCCTTTCAAAAATGGACCTTAAAACCTAAAACTAGATCACTCTGGCAATATGATCCACCCTTAGGTATAATCACATTGATGAGCCCTTATACCATTTCAGATAAGTGGGGTTGTATTTTACAATCTTTTTCTAGGTAAGAGATCTCCAGTTATAATAGTTTTATATAGGCAAGATAAAGCTATTAAGCTTACCTAAATAATGTGCATGTACTGTTTGAATGCTGAACAAAAGTGCTTAACAAATATGAAATGTTACAAAAATGTATACATCAAGCATTTATCTACATGGGTTAATTAGAGTCCATTGGAGTTGGGTGGCTAATAAATTTATTAATAATAATAATAATAATAATAATAATAATAATGTCAACCTCTGTATTAGTCTTTGCAATCATATCCTTGAAAAGAAAAAAAATCAAAATTATTCTTGCATTGCAGAGGGCACCCCCAGAATACTATTGACATCTATGCAATTGGGAAGGAGAACACATACTGTACCTGTTATTGTAGATAGTAGCTTCAAAAGCCTTTGGATTTTGTCATGTTTCAACGTTCTGATACTATATTTCTCATGTTTTAAGCAGCAAAACTCCACAAACTGTTCAAAAGCTTCCTGAAGTGAAGTAATAACATCTGCAGATGCTTTACTTTCAATCTCTCCTGCATTAAAAAGCACAGGAAAAGGATACTATTGACAAGGGGGCCAAGCTCAGGATTTGTCAGCCATCCAAGATAGTCCAGGTCAGGAGACAGATTCTATTGATATAGGCTATAGTAATAGAATCTTGAAAACCTGACTGTGTTTTCCCTTCCCTCTCTCTTATACCCGAGAGTTAAGGTGGAACCAGTCTAAGTTTCTTTTTTATGCTTTACTTATATCCCAGGCTTAAAGCCTGATTTTGTTTTTATAACTGTGGCTGCGTAGTTTCTTCAAGATCATCTCTGTGCCTCTCTACAATGCTGCACTTGAAGTGCTTAAAAATGAGCAATGCTAGCACCCTAAGTTTCAAGCCTAGCTGCCCAATAGCCTTCACTCACAGAGATAAACTCATACCTTTCCTGATGCTGACAGGAATACTCCTATAGCAGCTATACTGCTACAGAGAAAAGAGAAAAACAATGCCTGAAAGACAGCCAATACAATCCTAAATGACAGGAGAATTGCAACAATTGATTTTCAAAGAACACTGTTTATTAAATTGAGTAGGGCAATCTGGGAAGTACCTGGTAATTCCTCCTGGTATAATTTGTGGTTAGCTAAGTACTTGTTGATTAGCTCTATAGCTATGAACCTCTTGTTTTTTTTCAAGATATCCATAGCAGATCTTGATTGCGCATCAGAAATTCTTGGATCCACCCCAGCATTGAGAAGCATCACGATATCTTCCTTTTGATCTAAATATAAAGACAAGTAGTAGGATTTGATCTTTGTGATGTAATTTTTTAAAGCTTAATTTCAACTCTGATTTGAGAAAAACATATGGCACTGGTAGCAAGCATCCAACAATATGTTATCTCTGTAATCTACCTGCACCACCCAAACAATACAACCTTCTTCTCTACTCTGACCTGCTGTAAGTGTTAACTATAACTTGTAGAAAGCCCCATCAAAGGAGCATGTAAAATGCAGGTAAAATTTACTTTTGGCATTTGTTGAATAAGTAACAGGAAATGCTGTAGAAATACACTTTTCGGCAAACTGTTCATTTTTAGAAGTCTCAGAAGACTCATGGAAAATTACAAAGTAAAACTGTGACTAGGTTTACATCACTCCTAACATGCTAAACTAAAATCAAACCAATTCATTATGGCTTCATACATTATATGAACCCAGTTATTTACTCATACATTGAGTTGTGGTGTGATTTGTTTAACGATGCATTAATGAATAAACCCAAATTGACTGAGTTCACATAACATAGATAGATATAAGCTCTGGTTTACAAAGCCAAATAATCTCATTATGGTTTAGCATAATGTGCAAACAAGGTTGCTGTCCTTCCCTCCGTATACAAATGATGCAAAGCAGCACTGCTCATCTGTTCAAAGGAATGACATTTACTCATTTATTTCTATAATTATATCAATCTCAAAAAAGGCTCTAAGCAAATATGTCAGACACAAGAAAGCTTAAGTTTAAACCTAAACATAAGAAAAAAATGCTACATTAACCTTAAAAAAAGAAATGGGACAATAATAATTGAAGTAAACATTACAGAATTAAGAAACCAGGTAACTAAAATCAATGTTTAAAGCATGACAATGATGCATTTATTCACCATATTGTTGTAACTCCATGTTTGTCTAACTGCAGTCCTGTAATGCTACAAAAATTTTTCTTACAAAGATCCTGTTCACTCAGAAATGAGAAGGGATACACACCATTAGAGATAATTAGATTGGACTAATTTTCACACTTCAAAAAAAAATTAACATATTTATTTAACATATTCCTATACTACTAAAAGAAAATACAGAATCATATACAAGGTATACCAAGAGTCAGAACCTATGAACAAAGTTAGGCCCATAGACAATTTATTACATAAATTATATTAAATGTTCAAATTGGTTGCCATTTGCTTCTAAACACTTCCTTACTGACGCATGACCCTTGAACATTTCTTAGTAACATTTTCTCTGGGGAAAAAAAAAAGGCTGACTTTTGATACATCCTGTATATAAAATTTCCAAGCAGTCCAATCCAGGCCAAATTAATTTCAGCAATTTAGCTTATCATGAGTCCTCAATCAATGCCTTCTGGTTATCCATCTATTTTCTCCTTTCTGCTTAGGGACAGATAAAATGGTTCTTTATAAGATCCTGTAACTTGAAAGAACAGCAAGACATGGACAAGAAGTATTTTGCTTCTTAGAGACAAGGCTTCCTTACAGAAGAGAGTTAATGTATTTGTATTTCATAGTTACTTCTATTAATAATTTTATTCTCAAATACTGTTTCTTATCTAGAGCCTTTGGGGATAGAGAGGCTAAAAATGGAAACTGTTATTTCACAGAAAGCAACACAGTGCTACAGTGCAGGAATATTCTATGCTGTGCACTCAAACTTACTTTTCAATGAATATCCACTAGTCTGAGATGCTACTAGATGAAGAACTGTGGACCCATCTTCATTTTGCTGGTTGATAAGGCTCTTCAGTTCAGGCTTACAATTCAGTAACCACTTGAAAAGGTAGTTTTCATCTAAATATTTAAATGCAGAAGCATACACCTTTAAATTAAGGGAAAGGTACAACAAAACTTACAGAATGTCTGCACATGATGAATAAGTATGTTTGTAATACTTTTTTTCTATTTGGATTAACCTATTTTGTGTCAAATGAAGAAGCCTGCAGGATAGAAATGGCCATCCTTTTAGATTCAATCAGCAAAAGTCAAGTCCAAGCTATTAGACAGCATCACTCCTGGGCATTGTCCAAAATCTATGGAGCTTCCATTCATGTTCCTAAATACTTGACTAGTTTGAACACGTTCTTGCATAGTGATCTACCAACTACTTTTATATTGTGGACACTTCTGGACTTGTTTTAGGATTGCCATCCACTCATGTTTCTTGTCTAAACATCTTGTAGATGATGCTTGAATATGCAATATAGGATCCTCAACACATCACTCTAATGAAACTGTAATAGTTTTAGTTACATAATTCACATTCATAAGATCTGTATTATCACTTAAGATGTGTGTTTCATTTTCCTACTCGGAAGAGGAACTTACTTGCTCTGATACAAAGCATGATGATAGCATGAAGAGGATAGGCTCCAATGCTTTCTACTTTTGCTCCAATAGAGAGCAACCACTCCACTAGTTTAGATAATCTTTCCATCTTCTCATAGTGGCCCCAAAAAACATACTTCTGGTTGCAGAGAAGCAGAAAAGACATAGAGACTTAATATTCACCAGTATAAAATATCACTCATATACAACAGGGAAAAGAATAAGATAAATGCTTCATTAAATCTAGCAGAAAATCCCTGTTTTTGCTCCCATCCCCAAGTGCTGATTGCTGCATTGAGATGCTAGTGTAAGAGCTGCTAAAATAATGGTGTTGTTTGCATGCCACTGCTTCTGGATTGCAGTTTTCATTTTGTAAAGCAGCCACTGTCTTTCTACAAGATCTACTAACATTCATTTTTTACCCTACTTTTTATGGCCCAGATAGTTTCTACTGAAAGAGTTACACTAACCTCGAAGAGATCTCTCAGTGATAAATCAGTAACTCGCAGATTTCTTGGTAATCTGTCTTTCTCAGTAGCCAGCAATAGACAAGACTAGGAAAGAACAAATCTGTGAATTTGTGGCATTTAAACATTAGCATCCAATTATATTAAAAAGACAGGATTTTTTTTTCTGATCTCTGCAATGCCAGTGGTCACAGAACCCACCAGAGTTCTTCAAAACTACAATATACATTAGAATATGATATGCATTAACATCTTGGGTGGTATCAGTACACTGCTGTACTGACTAGTTGCTGGGTCGTAGGCAATAAAATATTGGTTTGCAAGGTAATTTCTTGATTAAAGATCCTAACTTGCACTGAATAGCATGAGCATGTTTAGAATAAAAGTGGCTTTGACTGAACTCGTGGCATATTGGACAACAGATGCCAAAACCAATTGGAACTGTCCTTACCATTAGCAGAAAATTCTACATGAGGCATGGATATGACCAAGGGCGGTAACTCTTTCTACTCTTTGCTATCTTTCTAAAAAGTGTTATGAAAAAGCCTCAATTGACCAAAGTCATGATAGATGGTAAGGTCATTACTGATGTTGAGATCAATCATATCAACTGGAGATTTTTACTTGGAATGTAACAGATGTACAAACTGAAACACACTGAATTAATAAATAAAATAAAAACAGGTATGCTGACTATTTGTGATGTAAGAAAGGGGAAGGATGTGATCTGAATGAACATAGCCTGATCTAGTGGAACAGAATTGATGAATAAATGCAAAGAAGTGAAGGTCTAGGTTTAATTATGAATGAAAGAGCTCAGATCAACAGGAAGTATGATTTGATGTGATCTAGAGTGCTATGGTGATTATTTATTTATTTATATTTCAAATTTGGTCACCACCCATCTCACTAGGAAGTGACTCTGGGCTGTGAAATTATGAAAGTAAAAATTCAAAGGATGGTGACAATGACATCATAGGCCCAGACATGAGGTTTGGGAAAAAGCGTGCAACATTCTGAATCAATGTGGCTCATATACAAGAGATAACAGAGCTAAATTTGAGAAATGCTTTCTGATCAGCAGAATACAGACTAAATTTTTGCTATCCAGGGGGGCCAGTAAGAAATGTATAAATGAGAAAAGTAGCTTACATATATGTGCTAATTTGGAGGCAGCATATAACATATACATACATACATATACATATATATATATATATGTATGTATGTATGTATGTATGTATGTATGTATATAGTCTTTTATATAGAATTATTATTTAGCTAATTTAATATATTTATATTTTTACTGTTTTTACTGTTTTGGATTTTAATTGTGAGTTGCCCAGAGTCACTCTCTGGGGGAAATGGGCACCATATAAATGTATTAAATAAATAAATATGATAAAGGCTTGATTTATGAACATTTTGCACAATTATGGAGTTGGGAGATCATGGGTGAATAGAACAATTGTGCATAACAGAGGTAACACATGCATGAGAATAAATGGAATGTTTAGCACTCGACACTAAGGCGTAAGACAAGAGTTGTCCACTTAACTATTTATTTATTTAAGGGACACAAATACATAAAATGTATTTATGGATAATTCACAAGGAATCCTTGTGGTGACATTAGAGGTATACTGGGGGTATGAATACATATGTACTTTGTAATGAGACAATGCTGTGTGGTTGGCTGGAAACCTGAAGATGGTTAGATTGCATTACAAAATGAAAAGCATGAATCTAAAAATTAATGTACCAAAGACCAAAGTAGTTGTACTTGGCAGAGAAAACTGAATGAACAGTTACAAGTTATATAAAAATGGACAAAACTAGCACAAGTAGTATATCTTGGTCGAGTGTTTACTGTAAATCAGAAAATGGATGGAGACACTTTTAGACATGAACTTAGGAGAGGAAGAATATCAATGTTTAAACAGAAATACACCTACCTGCCATAAACCTTTTCTGGCCAATTTTTCAACTACCTGTTGCCAAATCAGTGGACTGAGAATACTATTCATAATTTTTTTACAAATAGATAAAATATTCTGGTTAACAATCCTTTCATCTATGGAAAAATGAAATAAAAGAAGCTTAAGCATGTATCAGAAGCATCATCTAAACCAGTTGCACTTTTCCAATTTCACATTTTACTTAGAGAGACAGGAAATAGTAAAAATTAATATTAGAAAACTCAGTTGCATAGTATAAACAAACTAAGTTATTGAAGGAGCCAGACATTTTCTCTAAGAATCCTCTCACTATTGGTGAATCCAGAGACAAAGTCTGCTTAGTTGCTGTCTATGTTTCAGGCTAGGGTCCGTACAAGCAGCAGAATAAAAGAGGAATGTGATGGCAGGAAGGGCTATAACATACAATGGCAATTCTCATACAGCAGCATCTACAAACAGGGAAACTAGCAATGATAGCAAGACAGGATCCATTGCAATTTGTGCCTGTTGTTGATGTTCTAATTGCAAGAAATTATTGAAGTAGGAGAGCACTGAAAACATGATTATCTATGTACTTTCTTAAATGGTACATTCCATTCTATCATTTCATTAAACAATTCACTTGTAAAACAGACAGAACTACCTCGGACAAAGAGAAACAGCCTCGGGCTTATAGAATCTCCAGTACTTTACCTGCATAGAATGTATTTTCCCAGTACAGCATGGGAAATATATGCATTTGCAGCATCCATAGGTATGCACCTGAATGTGTGAAGTGGAACCATATTAAGAAGCCACATACCTGAAAACGCTTTACAATGCAGAGGTACATCCCTGAAATCGCTATTGCACAGCATCTCTTTTAGGATCAGGCAAAATACCAGGACTGTGAGCTTCAAAGGAGCTGTCTGATTTGATGACACTTTATTGAAACGCCCTTTTGAAGAAAACTGCTAAATTAAAATGGTGCATCCTTCAAAGCGCTAGATCAGTGATGAATCCTCTGATCCAGATGCTAAAAAGGCATTTCTGCACATAGATCCCTTGCCAGAAGATTGAAAAGGTCAGCTAAACTGAGTTTCTCCACTTCAACCTGAGGCCTAGGACTTGATTTCTAATCAAGTTGAGGCACTGCCTCAGTCACTCACAAAGACCTACCAAATATATGAGAAGTGTAATTTCAACTGTTCTGTGGACAGAATGTTCCAGTACTTCCTATGTTTACTTTTTTCCTACTAGAACATGCCAATCCAGCTGTTTCAGGGGTTGCTTGTTAGCATGGAAGAACATTTTCTAGAACAGGAAGTTGCATGTGACGTTTGATGCATTCTGGACAAATAAAACCAGCAGATTCCATTCCTGGATATGTGAGTTTTGCATACAAGTATAAAGTATGTTTTTAAAAAAAGGTACTGCAGCCATGTTATTCTCTATGAATAGGCAGCGGCCACAAAACCATATTATAAAGATTAGATTGTATTAAGGATTAAAGGCAGTATCTGTTATATCTCTCTTCCCCCAAATCTCCTATTTTCTAATTCTCAAGAAAATATGTTTCATATTACTTACTGTTAACAGTTGATAAAGCACCGACTATAAAATCAGAAATTTGACCAACATCTGATGAAGTCTGGAGAAAGGTCAAACCGTGATAAAATTTTTCGGCTGCTTGTAGGGTTTTTGACAATTTAAGCAGAGAGTGACCAGCTCTGTAGTACCCCTAGAAAGAAAGGAAAAAAGAATTCAAGAGTCAGCATTCCACTTTAGTCCTATACAAGCAGAGCCAAACAATTTAGGAACAGCAATTTCCCACAAAAAGAATAATCTAGTCAAGTATATTAAGCTTGTATATGAGTTTACAAATTGTTATTTAGCTTACAGCATTACTACATCAACAAATTACACCAATAACTAAAATAACCAGTTCTTGGCCAATCAATAGCTTGTAAAATTGAAATACTATATTTAAAAATAGTTAAGTCAAAGATCACTTTCTAGAACTAATAGAGTTCAAAGAAATCCTAAAATAAGTTTCAAAGTAATTTTTCAGACTCATATGAGAGCTTAGATGGCACATACACAGATATCATTAAAATACTTTTAAACTTCATAATTAGTAGTTTGAGCTATAAAGCAACTCCACTTGAAAATGCTGTGTTTTGAATTATGTGAGAAAATGTGTCATCTCTGTTTAACTTGAGGAGAATGTATAGAATGGGAAGTTTAAAGTTTTCATTTTTTCCCACTCTGTAATGTGATCAAAAGCACTATAACATATCCCTATGATTTGTAGAGAAAAATGTTCTAGCAAAATACGCGTGAAATCCTCATTTACAGTTGGAAGACTAGTCCAAAAAGTAAGGCTTCCTATATATAGTGAAGCTTTCAAAATTCCCAGAGGTCATAAATATTATTTGCATCCTCGAAATTCTTAAAGATACTCTGCAACGTATTTCCATAACTCTTCTATAGGAAGAATATTTTTATTTAAAGCAGCCAAAGAAAAGCTCTAAGTGAAAACTTAGAATTACCAGACATTTTAAAGTCAAAAATACCAATACCTCCTTACTTATTCAATTCCTCCTTACTTATTCCATTTTGTCAAATTTTGTCATGATTACAGAAATGTGTCTGTTCTTTTAAAAGTTTTATTTAAAGACAGAACAAAAATGTTGTAAAATGCTTACTATTCCAAAGTTTAAATGTTGGACTTTTTAAAAGAAACATTCAACACCAATTTTAAAATATACCTTAACATAAGTTGGATCCCATTTGAGACTGTTTTCTGCTGAGTAATAGGCTTCACTCCATTTACCCAAATTGTAAAAAGCATTTGATCTGTTGCAGAACAAAACTGCCATGTCTCGATGATATGGAATCCTAAAAAGGGAAGGGGAAGAGAAAGATTTTAAATGCAACTGTTTTAAGGGAAAATGCTTCATGTAATAGCTTATACTGCACTAAACACATTAAAAAGTTGTATGATATGGAGAAAGCTGACCTATCCAGAAGACTTTTGTGTTCTAAGGAAGGAACGAATAGGTTCTGTGAGAGGAAAAATGTTAGTGGCCTGAAACTTATTTTAATATAGATATATATATATTTTAATCACATTTAATAATAAAAGCAAGGGCTAGCTTGGAGATGACCTTTGGGGCAATGACAGGAAATAAGTAAAACTTGCAAAACTAAGCAAACTGTTAAATAAACAAATTTGTTGATGGGAACAGATGTGACAAGGACAAAGGGAACAGGAAAGTATGGTAAAATTAGCTCTGGGGACGTTATGATTCACTTGAAAATCCTGAGAGTCATGATTGTGGTTTGTGGTTTTTAAGAATAAAAAGGATTGCCACTAAAGGGTCGGGACCACATGGTCAAGCTGTCTCAGCTGACAGCTTGCTCTTGTTGGTCCTCATTGCAATGTGCATCTAAGTAAGTACCTTGTATGTTATTGATTTAAATTTACTTGCTTATTGAACTAACTTTTAATAAAGCTTTTAGAACTTTGAGGTGACTTATGTTCTGGTGTGTCTGTCTCCTGTGTTTAACGAGGTTTTTCCCCTGACAGTTCACTGAATCAAAAGGCCAATCAGCTAATTTAGCATATAAGCTTTAATACACACACACACAGAGACACGTCCATACGAACATAAATGATAGTTTTTGTAGACCGACATAACATATTTCATTTAAATGGGATGTATTAAGTTCACAATATTCTGACCACACTCCTCTAAGCATTTATCAAGCTCTAAAAGGGTCTTATCTCTGAATTTGCTGAAGAATGTTTACTTTTGCTGACTAAAGGAAGAAAAGTTGTGCCAGGAAGAGAAAGTTCCCATCAGAAGCATGCCTTTGTATCAGAAGGTATACAATTCAGGGTATAAATCTAAAACAGCAAAGCCTCTCTAAGGGTAGCAACTGGACAAGCTGAGCTTTGGAATTGGCTCACCAGAGCCATCCCAGACTGTGCAGCAGATTAAATGGCAGAGGAAGGCCTCACAGCTGCCTGCAAGGATCTGTTAAATCTCCTCTCATTTTTGGAGTAAAGAACATCCATTGAAGTGAAATACAACATTTAGAGTAAATAAAGCTTGTTGTATGGTCTTTGTTTTCAGGTTCAAAATTCAAACTTTAATTTTCAAAACCTTTTGCCCAGACACAGTTTGCTGCACAAGCTCTGCAAAAAACTATAGAAAACTTTTCTTCTCTATAAAAAAGTTGAGGAAAAATGTAGCTTTATTTTATATCTTCCCTGTCTTCCAAAGAATGACCAGAGCAGTTATATATTTATAAATTGTATTACCAATTCTTTCATTATTAAAAAAAATAATAATAATCTCCAAATGGGATATATAGAATTACAACTGACTAACATTATTTTACAGAATAGCAAGTACGAAGTACTGTAGCAGCAACAACAAACAAGAAAAATAGCACTACAAATTCAGCAAAATGTCTGACTGAAAAAATAAATCTTCAGCTAATGCAGCAAACTTGTACCTTTAGTGCCCCTTTCTTGGATAACCATAAAACAAATTCCAGAAAAAGAGAGCACTATCTATTATCTCTTTCATTGTATGAGGGAGTTAACGTTGCTTTCTGGAGGGATGCTGTGTAAGGACACACAAATCATTAGCCATGCAGGAGTTCACCAAGGAAGTGGTAAAGATTCCCTCAAGCCAACTCCTGGTATCTTCATGGATGTGTCCATGTAGTTTCCTTGGCAAAATATAGAAGTATCTTGCCATTGCTTCCCTGTAACTTCTTTTAATACTGAACTATCTAAATCATTTGAAGAACCTTCATTTCACATAACCTGCTTATATCACTTGCTGAAGTGTCTTGCAGAAGTATTTATCCTGATGTTCCAATACTTTGCCTAAAACTCTTCTAGGAATTACACAACTGGCAATCAGGCTGGACACCTTACACAATGTAATTCTTCTATAAATTGGTAAGAGTGTTCATAAAGGAAAATCTGACCCTATTATGATTGCTATATAAGGAAAATCTCAAAAGCTGAAGAGTTGGCAGCCATCATCTGAATAACTTAGTCTCTGCTATCCAACCTTAGTGATGAAAGAGACATAATCAGCTCAAGAACTTAGCACAGGACTGTCCATTATTTAAAGAAAAGCTTACCCCATTGCATGGGAGAAGTGAATTGCTTGTATTGCTTCATCATATTTTCTGATGGCTAAAGAATAGTTTCCATTTTTGAAATCTTGATTTCCTCGGGCTTTCAGAAATTCTGCATAAGTGATGGGATCTCCAAAGTTGAGAGGATCCATTCTGACAAAAAGGAAAAAAAAAACAGTTAACTCAAAAAGCAGCCTATACACATGTTTAACAATGAATAAAGTGACTCTATAACCAACAGACAAGCCAGAATATAGACCTGACCTGCCAGATATATCATAAAAGCAATGCTTTCCTAGTAAGACTGAGCAGTAATAGGAAGCCAGCAGTAACCTGCGTACTATGTGGCTAATTTCTTTTGGAATCAAAGTTTACTTGCATTTCCTCCTGAAAATTATGTTTAAAAAGTCTATTTAAATAAGGACAATTAATAAAGTAAGTATTGGACAAAAATAAACTCTGGATTATTCAAAAGGCCCTTACATATATATATTTATATCTCTAGAAAAGATACAGCCACTAAATGATTTGCCTCTAAAGGTACTGACTGTTCACACATTGTTTTAGGCTATAGTTTGTTTAATCATAATTCACTGAAGAAATCACAGTAAGCTGAGTCTTATCATACACTGTAATAAAACATTTTTGTTATAATGACTCAGTTCACACACTGCTCTAAAAACTAAACCAAACAAACTACTTTGTGGCTGACCGCAACGTGTGAATCTCTGCACAAAACTAGCAGTATCTTTGGGAGATGCTGACATGGGAGCATATTCAAAAATATAGAGAGGGAGACATACACTGAATGGATGAAGTCTCCTGAGGGATGTATCTTTTACCCCAGCTGCTGTTTTATATGTGTTGTCTTTGTGTTTTTGTTTTTTTAACATTGTTAGCCACCCAGAGTCATTAATTTGAGATGGGTGGCCATATAAATAGAATAAATAATAAAATCTAAAGCCCTTTTGACTAATAGGATCATCTCCATTACTCCTTATAATATAACTGAAGTCTACACAACATGCAACCAGACAAGTTGCTCAAATGTTTTGAGATTTTACAAAATACTAATATATTCAGCATTTAGATAAAAGACAAAACAATAGCAGCCCAGGTTTCTTACAAAGCAACCAGATGGCTTGCGCTAGAAAGAACTATTTTTTCACTACTTTCATTTATCCTTTGAATCCTTTTCTTTTTAATTTGGCTCTAGATCCCCATGACTGCTGTCCGGTGTCTCATGGCCAATACTGAAAGCCTTGCTTCAAGGACACAGCTTTCTGATAACTGATGTTTATTGTAAGAATAAGCATTTATTGTAAGAACTACAAAATCTGTTAAAGAAGAAATCCAGCAACTGCCAGGTCTAAAATTCAAGCCAAACTTACAGTAGGTTTAGGTTCTAGCCAGGTTCAAATGCAGTGCCTCTTTCTCCTGTCTATGCAGTGTAACAGTCTAAATATGTGTTGTTTATCAACATATGGATTTGTTTAAAATATCCTAAGGAGCAAAGGAAGAATGCTTTTGAATATTGTAAAATTTGATAATATATGATTTTCTTAATTTTGAAGTTTTACTATATTATTAATACTCTTGTATATAATAATAGTTTGCTTAAAGTTCAAGACCTTAAAACAGTTCTTTGGATCACAGATTCCTTTAGCTTACTTAATTCAGTCTGCAACAACAAGTCAAGGGACAGGGGCCTATAATTAGGGAATGTGTATTACCTGGTGTAAATTTTGGCCAACCCTTTCTCTAAATGAAAGCAGAGATTGTCATGAAGCTGAATGCTCGAATACTGTGCCTATACAACAATTCCATACAGATCTGGGGCAGCAGCTTAAGGCAGGTTGTTGTTAAGTATATTAAGTTTAAAAGGATATAACCAGCACAAACTTCAGTACTGTCAGCCTTGCGAGTTGGTCTAGACAAGAAGCACACCAAGAAGTACTAGCTCTACTTTACTGTAAGGTTACATTAACAGAATCTTGCAAGTCAAGTACATCTCTCCCCCCTCACCTTTACAGTCCAAGGAACTAGGAAGGGTACGTTCTGAGACATTTGCCATGCCCCATTCCTTCTGTGGGCTCTACTGCCACTTACCTGACCATTGTCTAGTCTGCGGCTCTTCTTCCTGTCTCCCAAGGTTGTTCCCATATACCATCACAAATAGAGAGTATGATAAAAGTATAAGCAACGCTGAGATTGAAAGAACATTAACTAATAGGCAGGAAATTACTGTATTATTAGAGTAATTACATGGATTACTGTAATGAGCTCTATATGGGGTTGCCTTTGAAGAGCATCCAGAAGCTTCAGCTGGTGCAAAATGGGGTGGTATAGGCAGTTATGTGCACATCTAGATCAGTGCACTTTATACCTCTGCTCTGTGAGCTGCATTGGCTACCAGTTTGCTTCCAGGTTCAATTCAAGGTGCTGGTAATGACCTATAAAGTCCTACATGGCATCAGGCTGGGGTATTCAAGGGACCACCTCTTCCCAATCACATCTACCTGCCTCATCAGATCCGGCAGAAGGGGCATGTTGCGGGTCCCACCCACAAAGGAATGTCATCTGATGGGACCCAGGAGGACAGCCTTTTCTGCCACAACACCTGCCCTTTCGAAAATCATCCCCTGAAGTCAGACTGCCCCAGACCTTGTTGACCTTCTGAAGACATGCCTTTGCCATTTGGCCTGGGGATCTTGTGATATTAGTGTAGACTCTGCAAAATGGTGTACTGTTAGGAAATGGTACTGTCCTGCAGATTACATTTTAATAGTTTCTATTGTTTTAATTACTCTTATTATTATGTTCTTTGGTTATTTTTGTGTATTGTTTTGGGTTTTTTTAAAACTTTGTAAGCTGCCCAGAGTCATAGGAGTGAGATGGAAGGCTGTATAAATTTAACAAACAAATAAATAAATGATATAGATTTTACATGAAGCACAAAAACACTGGTCATTTTCTTACTCTGCCATGCCTCCTTGTCCTTGGGTTTATGGGATCGCTTGTAAACTTTGGTTTCTGACAAGCTTGTTGGCATACTGGAAAGACAGTGGGAAATGTTACCCCTGGATACTGCTATCACACTCAATACTACAAATGAAAGACCACTGTAAAGTTTCCTAAATGCTCTTGCTTTTATATCCTAACAATTTTAAAAACTGTACAAGTTATCGCTTCCATGACAAATGTTAGATAATATTTATTTATTTATATTTCAAATTTGTCACCACCCATCTCACTGTGGGGTGACTCTAGGAGGTTTACAGTAAAAATAGAACAAACATTAATTAAAATAGATAAATATTAATTAAATGTGTTAAAAACACACTTCCTTTATAATACTTCTAAGAGGCAGCTGTTAATTAGGTGTTAATAAACTCAGGGAGCATCATCAAGGTGCCAGCCATCCCCAGGGTCGATTGTATCTTTCCTCGCCCCAAGCAAGTTGGCAGAGCCAAGTCTTCAATTCCCTCCAAAAAATTGGGAGGGTAGGGGCCTGCCTCACCTCTGGGGGGAGAGTATTCCACAGAGTGGGGGCAATGACAGAGAAGGCTCTCCTCCTAGGACCCAGTCAACATTCCCTCACTGACGGGATCCGCACATGCCTTCTCTACCAGACCAGGTGGGATGGGTCGATGTAATGGAGGTTAGACGGACCCTTAGGTAACCTGGACTCATGCCATGTAGGGCTTTAAAGGTGATAATCAACACCCTGAATTGGACCTGGAAACAAACTGGAACCCAATGCAGCTCCCGCAGCAAAGGTGTTACATGTGCCCTCCTTGGGGCACCCAAGATTGCCCACACGGCCACATTTTAAACCAGCTGTAGCTTCTGGACACTCTTCAAGGGTAGCCCCATGTAGAGCACATTGCAATAGTCTAAACGAGAGATGACCAGGGCGTGAGTGACAGACCGGAGGGACTCCTGATCCAGGAAGGGGCGTAACTGGAGTACAACACGAAGTCACGCAAAGGCCCTCCTGGCCACGACTGCCACCTGCTCCTCGAGCAGGAGTCATGAAGGACCGCCAGATTACACACCAGGTCTGTCTGGGGCAGTGCAACCTCATCAAGAACCAAAGATGTAAACCCCCAGATACAAAGCAGCCTCCAATCCACAGCCACTCCATCTTATCAGGGTTCAGCTGAAGCCTGTTGTTCCCCATCCAGACCCATATAGCATCCAGGCACTGTGAAAGGGTGGTCACAGCATCACTCAAGTCACCCAGGATGGAGATGTATAATTGGGTATCATCTGTATATTGATGATACCTCATCCCATGGTGGCGGATGATCTCACCCAGTGGTTTCATGTAGATGTTAAAAAGGAGCAGCAACAGTACTGAGCCCTGCAGTACCCACAACAGAGGGACCGTGGGCCAGACCTCTCGCTCCCAATCAACACTGATTGGTACTGACCTTGGAGGAAGGAAGTGAACCAGCACAAAACTGTGCCACCCACGCCCAATTCCTTAAGTTGGCCCAAAAGGATACCATGGTCGATGGTATCCAAAGCCGCTGAGAGGTCAAGAAGAGTGAGGATGGATGCACTACCCCCATCCCGCTCCCGCCAGAGATCATCCATGAGTGCGACCAATGCTGTTTCCGTCCCATATCCAGGCCTGAAACCTGACAGGAAAGGGTCCAGATAACCCGTTTCATCCAGTATTCTCTGGAGCTGCAATGCCACCACCTTCTCAACCACCTTCCCTAAAAAGGGGAGGTGGGAGACTGGACAAAAGTTGTCCAGCACAGTGGGATCCAGGGATGGTTTCTTGAGGAGAGGATGCACCAGTGCCTCTTTAAAGACAACCGGGAATCATATCATATCATATATCATACCCAACTCTACACAATATTACTTATACTATTCAGCTTCACTGCTTATTATTAGCAACAAATAATTATAGTTTGCAATAATGTAAAGAACACCTGTCACTTCTCTATAAGAACTGCCAATAACATTACTAAAACTGGAATTTTGTGCAAGAAACAAGTACACTTTTTATTTTGATACTGCAAAGTACAAATGATAAATCCCAAGTTCAGCTCAACATTTGGTTTAAAATTTAACTTCGTTAGAAAATAAACAACCATAAAAAAATCTCTGTTTGCCAACACTTAGCTTACACAATAGTTTTGGAGGCAAACACTATACATTTTTAAGAGTCGTCTCCCAAAATTCCAACACTGCTTTTATTTTTCTCCTAATCTTTTATATCAACCTATTATAACCAGGTCACCATCACTTCACTATTAATTACTTTATTATTAAACACAGACCAAGAGAATCCATTCCTCCTTAACTGCAAGCCACAAGGACACGAGACAGAACCACAAGGATTGCAAAAAAGGGACTTATACAGGCTTTCTACACCATGATGTAGGATCCTGAGAAGGGAATGGGGATCAAACTTCTCTGCCAAATTTTCTTCCAGATTTTGCTATTACCATCAATAAAAAAACAATGCACAGTTGCACTAGTTTTCCCTTCTTGACTGATTTTCTGTGGCTAAATAAAAGACACAAGAAATAGGAATACATAAGAACATTACAAATGGACATTAGTGGTATAACTAAAAAATTAAGTGTATGTATGCATGCATGCATGTATGCATATATAGATCTTCCTCTTGGGGACAGTGTAGTGATTCAAGTTAAAAGACTACAAGCTGAGACACCCAGATTCATGTCATCTGCAGCTATGCAAGCTCACTAGATGACTTTGAGCCAGCCACTCTCTCTTTATAGCCCAACAACCCACCAGGTAATACCCTGTATGCTACCTTCAGTTCTTTGAAAAGGTGGCATTAACATTGACAAATTAAAGGATGTAGTAATGGTCCTAAAATGAGGCAGAATAATAAAAGCCACATCTAAAACTGCAACTGAAGAGTAGCAAAAGGCTTTTTACATGAGAAAAAATGGAGGTAAACCCTAATTAAATTTGATTAAAACACCAAATGGTCTCAGAAACAAAAGAAACTAGTGACCTAAGTTCTCTCACAAAAAGGGTCTGGTCTACCAAAGGTTTTGTTACATTCCTTTTTTTACTAAACCAAAACCAAACAAAACACAATGCCAGTCAGCACTGTCAATAACCCCAATTATGTTTCCAAAATAGCAAATCCAGGGCCACCTGACAGCGAGCAGGTAAGCCACTTGCTTGTGATCAGTCTGATAGCAGCAAAATTGGAGCTAATTGATAGAGTCAGACTGGGGTCATAAACTATTGAACTTGCACCCCTCAACAGAACATGCCAACAAGCTCTGTGGTTAAGTTTGCAAAAGAGTTGAAACAGGAAGATATTGATCAGGTGTGAAGTTAGCTAGCAGAAGAACAGGAGTAGAGACATAGATGTGTATTCAGATAAAACCTAAAATAAAGATGTCCTAAAACCACTAAGTGTCCCAGATACAGAAAATCACCAGTCGTCATGGTCACAGACACATATGGTTTGAAAATGTGTTATGTTATTATGGGATGTTAGCTATTAAGTATGCATGCTCAACTATGTGACCAATCATGTAACCCCTGATTATGTTGCTGTTTTTGAAAAGGTATAAAAGATTTATGCTTTCTATTTTCGGGGCTCTCTTCTTGGGAAGAGCCCTCAATTACTAAGGTGCCTTAATAAATGGGTAACTGAGTTTCTCGAGTCCAGTCGGGTTAAAGGGCTGGGCTGAAAACCACGATTTGTGGCCAACAAGTCTGACAGGAAAACGGCCAAGAGAAGGGGCTTTCATTTTTACAGAACGTGTTTGCTGATTTACAAGCACCAGGGGTGGATGGGCATTTATTTTCCTTTTGCAGCCCAAGTCTTCCAAAGCAACCAAGCTAACAGCTGCCCCACCCACCATCACTATGAGATCTCTGGGGAGGGCAGCTCGAAGAGCAGACACACCACCATCATTTTTTCCAAAAAGTGATCCACGGGGCCTTTCTAGGGAAGTGCTAAGTATTCCGCGGTCTTTCCTTCTGGGTGTGCGTCTTTTTGCCGGAAGCAAAACACCCATTCTCTTACAGAAAGCACTGTAGTTCTTGCTGCTTTTTAAAACTGTGTAAAAAGCAACTCCAGCCGCTTTTCACTGGCCAAGTTTCTCCCCCTCGTCCTTGGTCCCTAAGCAGGAGTTTTGCTCGTTCCGGGTACATCTGCTCACAGGCTTGTACGTCCCGCGCAGACAAAACATCTCCTGCGGCCCCATCCTAAGCGAGCTTCCCCAGAAACTCACCCCACCTCATCACTGCGCTCAGCGGAGCTAAAGCTCCAGAGAATCGCAGAATTCAGCGGTTACTGCAGCCAGCACCCAATTCTAGATGCGTCAGCGGTAAACCCTACAAGCTTAACGAAACTTCCTCGACTGAATGCAGAAATGGGGATTCCACTCCTAATAAGCGCTTAACATAGCAAATGTTGAAGAAAGACGGAAAGCAGCAAAGGAAACGCCTGCGCTCCCTCACGCAGAACACGCGCACCTACCCGCAAGCCACCGCTTCTTGCTCTCAAACAAGCCAAGCCAAACACAGGGGGCGACGACACTTCCCCATTCCCTCCAACCTTCTTACCTGAAGGCAACCCACCAAACCTTCCCTCGGAGACGCCGTGCAGGACAGGTCTCCGCGTAGGGCGCAAGCGCGCGGCGCAAGCCGCCACTCCTGCTCAGCTGCTGCCCGTCAACAACCTCGACTTCATGCCAGTGGCGTGCGGGCTTCCCTTCCGCACATAAAAGCGCGAGCTGCTGGCCGTGGCCTCCCCCCGCACGGCAACGTCATTTTGAGGAAACAGGCGGGTCTTTTCCAATCAGTTGCTGCGCTTGCCTGGCTTTGCTGCCAGCCAAGTGGCGTTTTCTTTGCAAAAACGAAACTCAACCAAGCTGCTTCTTCTCAGACGGATACCCTTTCGTGGCTTCATGAAAGCGCGCAAGAAGAAAAAGAGAGCTTAACGGTGGTATCTGTTGATCCTAAATGTATTTTTTTCTTTGACAGATCGGATGTATAACTTTCCATTTATATATGCTGGGTTTACACGACAGACTGAAACACAAATGAGTCAACCACACTTAGCCTAGTCTATTGGCCCAGTCTACCCTGTGAAGTTTGTCTGAAGTTGAATGGGTGGTTGGAATCTGGCAAATTTGAATAACTCATGGGTAAGAATATTGTGCGGAGAGAGCCAGTGGATTAGATCCAAACCTAGAATTTATAGTCCCATTGTGCAAAAATAACAGTAACCTGGGCAAATTAATATGGACAAATGAATTGAAACTAAAACTACTTACAAATAATGTTTTAGCTGCTTATTTTAATCAACTTTATCTTTTCATAAAAAAGAAGCTCCCAGGGTTGCTACACACAAGGAAAACAGGCAATTCCTCCCGCCAACTCTACAAACACAGTAACAGAAGAGAAATGGGAGCAGAGCTGGAAGAGGGAAAAAGAAGAAACAAACCAAGAGATGATACCAACTTTTAAAGGGAGATACAAATTAGAACCAATAAGAGCTCAAGAATTCAAAATAATTATTGAAAACATTTTTTTTTAATGGAAAGTGCTTTGTTTATTAATTTTTAAGTTACCTTACATTTCAACATTATTCAGGAGGCAAAAAGCATCTAGCATCTAGAACAGTGCTTCAATCACTATTTTATTAAATCAAACCTGGTGATCAGAAAGGTTTCTTTGAAGTTTATTTACTGTTCAAGACCAATAATTAAAAATACATCAAATACAGCAGATAAAACATTTTTTTAAAAAGTATAAGAAAGCCTGAAGCAATTTGCAATATGAAGAGGGCTTCTATAAGCCATAGCTATTGATGAAAATTTTGTCACCTTTTTGAAGATACTTGAAAATTGGTCGCAAAGAAGGAGAATGGTCACCTTGTGATCATAAAAGGAACCAAGTTAATAATAGGTAGTAATAATAGGTAATATATTAATAATAGGTAGTATACGATCTGTATGCCATTGTGTATAGAGTTTCGGCCTTTTGGCTAAGGTCAAGCAATCAGGAGGATGCCAGATGCTACAGCTGGTTTGCCCTTACATCCCTGTTTTTTTGAAATATAAGGGGTAGTAAATGGATAAGTGTAGTAATCTTCTGAACACTTGATATCTGGAGCAGAATGGTCAGTTTCATTACTGATACTTAATGTATGGTTAATGTGCATTCAGACAATCATAAGGATAGATCTGTCTCTTGTAACATTCTGGTTCAGCGCCTTGTGTTCAAATCTATTTCTAGAGCTATATGAGGAACATAGTAGCTGAGCTGTGAGGCATCATAATTTCTCAGTTCTATAAAAGAAACAGCCTTCAGTCTGACCCACTGCTAGTTTGGCACGGTTCTTTGCCAAGCTTTACAGAGGGTTCCAAGGGCATTGTGACTTAAGCAAACTGTACATAACAGAGTCTCTGCGTTTAAATTAAAATCACTAAGGAAATTGAAACCTAATTTTATGTTGCTAGATCCACCTCTGAAATGAAACTAATGAGTCATATGCTTTTGTAGTGGTTTGTTTTCTTACTAAAAATGACAGGGAAAAATAGCTGCATGTTTAAATGACTGGCTCTTGTTTATATTTGTACTCTAGGATTTTTCCCCAATGCTCTTGACCCTTTTGCCTCCCTTTGTGAATACTTTGCCATTCATTAGATGTCTGATGGTAAGTTAGGCTGTAATAACTGATAGTCTTTATGAAGCCAGAAGTTGAACCTCCACTTGAGGACTTTGTACTCTTTGGAACTATTTCAATCATACAGTTTTGGCTGGTTTTGAGAGCTGAGTTGATGTCTTTTTCTGGCTTTAGAGGAACAGGTACCTATAAAAACTATGCATATTCTTTTTCACAGTAAACATGGTAAAACATTTTGAATTAGAGAGTATATTCTCAAAAATATAAGTTGCAGTTAACATCATCTAGCATGAAACATAGGTGTATAAGCCTTCTTTTTGTGTTTTAATGCATCTTAATTCAGATCTATTACATTCAATGGTGCCTTCCTCCAGGTAAGTATACACAGCATTATAGCAATCAATCAGTCAGTGTTTTCTCTCTGAGTTCCTGTTGACTTATATTCCTGTAGTTTTCTTGGCAATAATATGGATATGGTAACCATTGCAGCTTCATAGGATGTTTTCTCAGCTTTTTCGTCTAGAGTACACCCCGCACTGGGGTCCAACCCTGGTTAGATTGACTAGGTAATGTCATTTCTACATGATGGGTTGTTAGTCTTACTGTACTTCAAACATGATTTTATTTTAAAAACCACAGCTCTTAGATTTTAGGGGGAAAAATAGGAAATGTTTTTATTGTTCAAGGAGCTGTACTCAAGAAGACATAGCTCCCTAGGTAGAATATCTATATAGTGTCAATGCAGCTTTTCATGGGTAAGTCTTCAAAGCCTTTTGGTAAGCAATTCTGAAGAAAATCCAGGACATACTATGTAAGATCAGATATGTACTGATTGATGCAGCAGATTACATGGACCTAAACACTGCATATGGGAAACCACACCTTATCATTACAAAAAGGAACTTGCCCTCCTATGCATTGTAGGCCAAAAAAAAAAAATGTGTTTGGCTAAAATGAGGTATTTTCAGGATTCATATTCGCACTACAAACACCACAATTCTCTACTGCTTTGGAGACAGAAGCAGCTTATAGTTGTGTGCATTGTAATTCAGACTCTGATCAGGGTGAGCGTGGTTCAAATTCCCACACAATAACAAAGTTCACTGAGTTACATTGTACCATTATTCCTTTGGCTACCCTACCAAAGAGGCTCATGTATGGCTAGGATGGAAGTTGGGAAAGGCTTCTATTTTGAGTTGAGATATTTGGAGGAAAAGTGCTATATCAATGTAATACATCAACATTCATAATGGTCAAACTAAACCTTTACATACATTTGAAACTGAGCCAGATTGGGGAAAATGGCACTTCCTTCACTTTTAATGGTCAACATTTTCTCAGATGAAACTGTAATCTCCTCCCCCCCTTGCCCCCAGCATATTTGTTTCAGAAGTCACATAAACAAAACTCATAGCAGGTTTTTCTCAAAACAAAGCCAAGTATGTTGTGTTCTTTCCAGTGGTCATCTAGGCATCTTATCAAACACAATGTTTTTCTCATCCTTCGTGTGGCCAAGGACTGATATGACTATCACTTTGACTCAGCAAATGTTACAAACAAATTTCACAGAACTTCCACTGCTTCCATCTGTTTTAGAGTCCATTACTGTTCTAGTGTTTGCTGAATGTAGTGGCTTTTGGAACATCTCTTTTGTGTTCCCCCAAATTAAAATATATCAAGAATGATTTTGTTACTAGAAAATATTACATACAGAAGAATATTTTGGATATGTAACTGTCAAGATTGTATGCTAGATGTTTTATAATAAACCACATTTTTCCATGGCAGAAATGGAATAATATTAGTGTGTAAATGCTGATAGAAAAATGATTATCATAAGCAATGAAGAAAAATGTGTCAAAGAACAATAAAGATAATACATTGCTTTATGAAGGAATGCTTTGCTAACAGTCCTTGGCTCCTGACAAAGTGTCTAAAAGTATTTATTTTAAAAAGTAGTGAAAAAGATCAAAGCATTTTAGAATTTAGGAGACCAGGAAGAAAACTGGAATTCCTCCTAATATCCATCTTTTTAATGGAAGATTTTTATTCTGAAATATTTATTTAATGATTATTGTAAACCACTTTTGGATTGTGTGAAATATAAACACATTGAATGAAGTAAAAATGGTTATATTAAGCAAAACATTTTCAGGATACTGACAGCTTGAAGGAATGCTAATTTTTGACTCATTTGTCCCCAAAGGATATTTTATAGTATAAGTATATAAGCATTTGTACTCTGAAGTAAATCTGAGTTTAGTGAAGCTTATTTTCAGATAATTGTGCATTCTTTTATACGTCTCTAGTGAATAGATTGCTTAAGATAGTGGAAATGATCACTGCCCTTAAGCCCTTTCTAGGAAAAAAGGGGGAAAAAAGGCCCTTCTCTGCTGAGGTACTGAACAATTATCTGAACATTTGTCATCCAGTTTTTCATGTCCATTTGGGGAGAAAATGCTTGACCCCTTCCATCAAAACTGGAAAAGGCTGCTGTAGAAATCCATTTTGTATCATGTTGCAGTATCCATTCTTTGCAAGATTCCCCTCCTAGAAAAACAGCATGTGTCAACACTGTACAATTTAGCCACTTGTTCAAAATATTTTCATTTGCCTCAAGATTTAAGAACGCATATATTTAAACCACTTTTGCCATTATTATACTATTTTGTATGTTTTATCTTGTACTTTACATTTTTTAAAAAGTATTTTATCCACCACTTGGGATGCACTGCTTGACAGGCAGCATATGAATATTTAAAATAAAATTATCCAGGAATAAAGTCCATTGAATATAATGAGGTTTACTTTCAGGAGAATATAGAAATGCTGCATATAACTGGGCTGTTTTGCAGAGCCGTTACGTAGCCTCTATTTTAGTTCGTACAACACTCCTGCCTCAAGTGGGCGTGCCTTTATTTTAAAAAAAGCGACAATAAGAAACAGGAAACGGTTCAAACGCCGCTCTAGCCTTTCCTATGCCTTTCTTTTCCTTTCGACGGAAAGGCGTTCCTGAAAGGAAAACATGCCGTTTGATCGACGTGCTTGCAACCAATCGGCAATGGAAACACGCACTGTTGAATTAAATGCTTATTTTGTGTAAACATTTATGAGATACACGATAGGTTTCCAACTACAGTAAAATTTTAGCTGGGTACTAGACAGATTTTAGATAATTACAAAGGTTGCTGGGAGTTTTAAAAATTATAATCTCACCATCTAATTTCCACTAAGTTGGTGAAAGCTGATGTGGAAGCTGGGTAGCTGAGAAAGATTTTAGAAATAAATCAAAATTACTTAAAAACACTGGAAGTTGCTGTTAGTTCTGATGGCCAATGGTCAGTTAGGTACCAGTGCTTTAGGACTCAAGACAATAAACACACCAGAGAGCAATGAGCCCAGAAGTTTATTGAAGTAATATAAATTACAAAAGACTATATATAGCTAAGCATCCTTTCTGCAGACAGAAAGTCCAAAACAGTGCAGAAGGACCCCTTCCCCGTTCCATGCTGCCTGGAATATATCACCTTCCTGGTTAGGCCTATACTGAAGTTTCCACCTGACTTCTCTTGGCGTAAATACATTTTTCTAAGTGAGGGAGTGATTTGGCATCTGGAGATGATTGCCAAGAACATTCCTGGGTAGATGTTTTTTCTTGGCTGATAACTTATCCTCCCCTTTGGAGAGTTATACATCTGTTCAAAACAACAATAAAACTGAGTATACCTCTTAGCATACATCTAAGACAGCAGGTATGTGTGCCTCAAGGTCAGTAAAAGATAAGGTTATTAGGTAATCAAAAGAAATAATGCAGAAGCAAGCAAGTAATATGACATGGGGTGATATAGAATAATATGGAGTTTATATAAGGTACCAGGGAGAAAATGAATCACACTACTATGCCTTCTTGCCATTTCTTTGGCATGAGCACTACAGTTGCCTTATGAATCAAGCTATTAGTTTTGTGGAGTCCTTGGGGTTCTCTGAACTTGGTTTTCTTGCAAAAGTTTCGTTACCCAGCTAGGTAACATCTTCAGTGCTAGAATGGAATGGGGTTTGCTGTGTTTATATACAGTGGTATGCCCTGCCAGTGTTGGTGAGGATGTGGTTTTGTTTTCTGTTTTTTTCTCTAGTAGTTCCTTGATTAAGGTATTGTTTACTGCTTGCATGTCTGGTGGTAATCTTGGTGTTAATCTCTGTTTATCTGGGTGATGGTTGCTGGTGAGATGTTCTGGTCTTTTGTTTTCCTTTCTATTGTCTCTTGAATAGTGTGTAGATGTTGTTTATCTCTATGTGCCTGTTGATGACTGCCTTGTCTGAATACCAAGCTTCCAAGAATTCCCTCGCATTTTTGGATTTAGCTTGGTCTAAGATGCTGACAGTTTCCCAGTTGAAACTATAGTTAAGTCTGTCCATCTGTTGTGAGATTAAGGAGTTTTCATCCTGGTGAAATCGCACGATTCCTGGGAGGCTGGAAATATTGCTATTGATCTAATTGCTACCGTTTATTTTAGGTAGAAAGGAGTGAGCTGGGCTTGTCTTGAGTCTTTTGAAATTAATTGGGCATGGTCATATCAAAACAAATGTAGCAAACTTGTCTGCTATTTTGTTTTGTCTTTAATAATAATTTTATTAGAATTTACAAATATAAAGATAAAAGGCTAATACAAACTAAAGAAAATGTAAAAAGTAAAGAAAAGTGCAGAGAGATATAAAAAAGAAAACTTGTCTGATATTTTGGAATAAAGTGCCAGTCAGCTAAAAGAAGCAGCAAGAAACATTTCGGTTTCTTTTCCTTGCAGACATCCCTCCCTACGCATATGTTGTTGTCGTTAAGTCGTATCCGACTCTTCGTGACCCCATGAACCATATATTTTCTTTAAATATCCCCTCCTCCCCCCCCACCGGAAATTACAGTAGTACCGTACAAATAAACTGGGCTGCTTTGCAGAGCCGTTACGTAGCCTCTATTTGAGTTCGTACAACACTCCTGCCTCAAGTAGGCGTGCCTTTATTTTAAAAAAAGCGACAATAAGAAACAGGAAACGCTTCGAACGCCGCTCTAGCCTTTCTTTTCCTTTCGACGGAAAGGCGTTCCTGAAAGGAAAACATGCCGTTTGATTGACGTGCTTGCAACCAATCGGCAATGGATTCGATCCCGGAATTTTGGCGCGTGATTATTATAATAGCTGCAGCTCCCGGTCCGTTTTTTGGCGTGTTGGAGGACCGGTGCTGGTCGTGAGTGGGATCAATAGTCTCCCCCCTCCCCGGGCTTTTAACCTAATCTCCGTTCCTCTTTATCCGAGAAGCAGTCTGTTTTTCCGCTTGGGCCCTTATCATTTGTAGGGTGCCCCTCCGTAGTTTCAAGCTACCTGAGCTCCTGAGGGTGTAATTTCTCCTCTCCCGCAGTTCGGTATTCGCGGTCCAACCCCGGAGCTCATTCTTCGGCTCCGGTTATGGCTCTCGTGGCTGGTGTCATCCGTCGGCTAGATGAGACGGTGGTGAATCGCATTGCAGCCGGAGAGGTCATCCAGAGACCCGCCAACGCCATTAAAGAGATGCTCGAGAACTGGTAATACGCCCGGCGGGTCCTGGGGTTGAGTGCTCCCAGTAGCTGTAGGGAAGCAACGGGTGGATACCAGCCTAGACACGCGAGAATAGGGCCTAGCGTGGAATATCCCAATGGCACCTACTGCATTCCTACATAGTTTGTACCTGAGTTTCGGGAGGCTTTAAAGATCGATTAGGATGTTCTGTTTTATTGTAAAGAATTTAGAACTGACCTTCTACATTCTCATAGAAGGTATGAGAGAGCTGCTAAGGGGGCAGGAAGGAGCACTAAGGAGAGGCTTGGAGAAGAGATTATGCAGTCTAGAGATAGCAGGAAGTGTGAGGAAGAAACTCAAAATAACCCCGGCTTTAATTTGTTGGGAGGTAGAGAAACTTGGACAGGCTTTTCAAGACTGATGTCAGCCTTTCAAGGTAGGGCAGGTCAAGAAAGAGACACAAATTTGAGGAATGTTATTTTATTGTTGTAAAGTATGTTAACAGAAACTAGAAAGCCTGTCCAAATTTCTTTCTGACCCATCTTACACTAAACAAAATCAAGGTGCAGTTATTTTGAGTTTCTCCTATTTCCTTCTATTTCTGAGCTGTGTTATCATTTCTCCAAATCCCTTCCAAATGGCTTGCTCCTTCCTTCGCCCCTTAGCAGCTCTCTCATACCTTCCCCAAGGTCAGCTCTAAATTCCTTTACACTTATGTATGTTGTTAGCTGCCCTGAGTGGTCTGTATTAGGTAAGAAGGCTTAATTATAAAAATAAGTTTATAAATATGTATAGCTTTACATTACTGAAAAGAAAAAAAAAAGGTCATACAGGTGACCATTCAGTTACAATGGCACTGTATGAGGGGACTTATGATAGGCCCTTGGAGATTTAGCCATCACAACATCTCTGCGGTTATGTGATCAGGTTGCTTGGTGCCCAGCTTGCAATTACAACATCACAGCGAGCTGCAGTCATGTGATTGGAATTTCTGATGTTCCTGCTGGCTTCCCACAAGCAAAGTCAGTGAGGAAGTCACAATCATGTGAGGTCCTCCCTTAACAACCTGTGCAGTCCTCTTTTAATGATGGCAACTGGAACTGCCAGAATTGCCGTGGCTAAGCAATGCAGTCATGTGATGTCGTGCTTTATGACCGTGTTGTTTAGTGACAGAGTTCCCTGTCCCAATTGCCATTGTGACCCAAAGTCTACCTTATCTCTATAGGAAAAGCAGATTGCTCCCTACTTAGGATTTCCATGCACCTATTCTATACATTCATGCAGAATGTTATAGGATGGGCAGTATCTCATTGCGATGTATTTGTTGTGTTTTAGTTTGGATGCTAAAGCTACCAACATCCAGGTGACAGTTAAAGATGGTGGTTTGAAACTTATTCAGATACAAGATAATGGTTCTGGAATTAGGGTGAGTAAATCTGATAGTTTAGCAACCAGGCTTTATATAAATAAATGTATGTGGTATTTGAGAAAACACTGATTTGTGGCTTTCTTCTATAGAGGGAAGACTTGGATATTGTGTGTGAAAGATTCACTACAAGTAAACTTCAGACTTTTGATGATCTAGCTAGTATTTCTACGTATGGATTTAGAGGTGAGGTATGTTGAGATGGTTACTATAAAGCACAAATTTTGTGGTTTTCTGTTTTTTCCCTTCCAATCTTATCTAGTATATTGGTTCTTAAAAAGAGATTCCAGAAGTAGTTGCAATTACTTATATATAGTTTGGCAGAAAGATGGAGTAGGGCTGATTGATGTAATTATGTGAATTATGACTCCTTGGCTTCTACTAAATAGATTTAGTTTATGACTCTCCTTCAGGAGCTCAGGGTTAGTATCATTAGCTGCCAGCTAAAACAGTTTAGGATCTGAATATTTCAGAAATCATTCCCTCTACCTTCATAACATTTACTGAGTATGGTTAGTTTTACATACACACTCATTGCATAACATCCACAAGCAAGGGAAATCTAACTGCACTGTGACTTAGCTTTTCTGCAATTTTAACTAATATATAGGTTAACTTGGTATTATTAAGTAAATGTTGTTTATCCTTATTAAGAGATACAGTAATAGAATTATTGACCACTATTTGAAAAACATGGCAAAATAAATGATAAACTTTTAAACAAATACGTTTGTTAGATATCTGAGTTGCATATTAGAAGCTAGGTTTAAAATGCCTGTTTTTTTCTTCTCAGTTAATCAAATGTTGGATAATTTATCTCAAGCTGGAGATCAATTAGAGCAAGGTTTGATAACATGATGCCTGTTTTACCCCAGATATTAGCCATAGAACTTCAAAATTAAATGAGGAAATGGCCCATATTACATGAGGTCACCAAATTTTGTGAGATTGTGCGTTCATGTCTGAAATCTCAACACATCTAACATTTGTTACAGATACAGTACAGAGAATGTTTATTAAAAGCAGTGAAGTGCTAAGTATCATATTTGATATTTATACTGAGTTATTCTGCTTTAAAACTGAATTTCTTCTCTCTAGGCATTGGCTAGTATAAGTCATATTGCTCATGTTACCGTAACTTCTAAAACAGCTGATGGAAAATGTGCCTACAGGTAGGTATATTCAGTATTTAAATGTGGCAAATTTGTACATTATACTACTCTGGACTGTTTATGGAGTCAGGCAACTTTAGAACTTTAATAGTTTCTCTTGGCTGCTTACAGTATTAAAAACAGTTCAAAGCAATGTAGCAGATAGAAAGAATGATAAACATTCAGAGCAATGAAACATAATTGTAAACAGACCTTTTGAATAAGAGGCACATCATACAGTCTAGCCTAAGAACCACGTTTTAAGGGACCTTTTAAAGTGCTAGGAGGAGCATTAATATGTAAATAAAATGAATAAAACAAATTATTAATAGCACAAATACTATCATTTCAATCTAGTGGTTAAGGCACCAGGCTAGAAAGCAGGAGGCTGTGAGTTCTAGTCCTGCCTTGGGCATGAAAGCAGCTGGGTGACTTTGAGCCAGTCACTCTCCCTCAGCCCAACTCACCTCAGGGTTGTTGTTGTGGGAAAATAGGAGGAGGAGGAGGGAGTATTAGGTATGTTTGTTGCCTTGAGTTATTTATAAAAATAATAAAATCTAAATCTAATCTTTAAAAAATGGTGTAAAACAAGGGATTCTAAACATGCTGATGGATGTGTATAGAATGTTAATAGTTGAAAGCTAACAAAAATGCTGGCTTACATTGTGATAAAAGAGGAATGTTTCTGGTTCAGTGTTTAATAGCAGTTTCTCATTGCTATAGAAATTCAGTTGAGATCTATTTCCTTTTGGACTATAGGATACAATAAGCTATGCTTTTGAATTTGGCTTCATGCTTGTACTGCTATTCTGCAGTTGTTTAACTGTTAGACTTGGAATCTAATAAAAATATATTTTATTAAAACCTTCTTTCAGGGACTAACAACCCCTGCCTATACCTGGACTGACTTTAAAATCAAAGAAACTGTTACTCCATCTACTGATTCATATCCCATCTACACAGTTGCTTTTGCCTTTGCCAAAGAAAGCCCTTGGAGAAAGACATTTTTAAGGAAATAAGTTACTAACTGCTTTTACTACTTGTGCATAGAGAAATGGACTGAATGTGAGAGTTAGCTGTCACCCAGTCAAAAGTAAACATCCTAATACCAGATCTGGCTGTTACCAAAATGAAACATTTGGGACTGGGCCTCCCACCCAAAACAGAGAGGCATCTTGTCTGTTGCATTATTCAGGAAAGAAAGGCACCAGAATTTTGAACTTTTATTTCACTGTAATTAGAGTTCACTTTGATATACATCAACCACTGGAATTCTATTATGTGGCTTTAAAGATGGACATGGTCTCTGCTTGGGCTGCAGCAGGCAAAGTGCAGAGGCCTGTGAACAATATCTACTCACAAGCTGGTATCATAATTCAAATATCACATTTTGTAGTTTTATTCTGCTTTTAAAAAAACTCATATTTTTCATATATTATAATATTTTTATGAACTGAGATAATGTTAAATGGGGAATAACTAAAAGTTAAGCGTCTGAAAAAAGTCTCAGCAGGTAGCAGCTCCAGGCCAACTTTTTCTAGGCTTGGGAGCTCAGCAGGATCTCATATGGGTATTACTTATTCAGGACACATCTAGGGACACCAGGGCTGTAGGCAAGATTGTAAAGGGGGGGAAATAGAAGGCCATAGCAAACTACTGTGTTGCTGCTAAGAAAACTAGTTGGGTATGTTCATGAAGGAGTTGAATTCAATTTGAAAGAGACTTGATTTTATATGAGAGCTGATTTAAAAGTAAGGAGCATCTTAGTCACAGGTTAAGTGGGCAGTAATAAAAGGCAGATAAGTTTTATGTAAACGTGAACAAAGAATGAATAGAGTTCTAAATCTGTTGGATTATAGATTTTACTTAGTAATAAGGGAAGTGTGTGGAGGCTTTCTGTTTCAGAATTGGTCTATTTCGTTTTAAACCAATTATATGTGCTGAACCTAGTTTTAACTTCAATTCTAGTTGTGCATAAAAGTTCTACACTGTACCTTATTAAGAATGAAGGTTGGAATCCTGTGCATGCTTCTCCAACACACACTGAATTTACTGGGTCCTGAGCTGAGAATACATCATTTTGCATTGTTACGAATTTATCAATGAATGGTGTAGCAACCTAAGGACAAAAAGCACATCCTGGAAAGAACATATTGTATTAACAGAAGCAGGCTGTTGTAAAGCACATGTCCTGAAAGATGTGTCTGAAGTAATCAGTGTTTGCTAAATGAAAAAGGAAAACATTGATTCTTTAACATTTCAACTATTTTCAACCAGCTTTGTTTCCTTTTAGCAATGCTAAGTTTAGTATCATGCAATATTTAACTTAGCCACCAGAGGATATTCATTGCTTTATTTCTTGCAAGGAAACATATTTTGAATGAAGGGCATTAATTACAGTTAAACTTTTCTGGCTGTTTGTAAAATCCACTGTAACAATTGTTTTATGATGTTCTCTAACATCTAACATATAGTCCAGACTATAGCTGATCTATTTCCTTTGAGCCAGGTATATAAATTTAATTTAAAGAATTCTCCCCCTTGTTGCCAGTCCATTTAAAATTATTATTTTAGTTAATTTGGGGATAAATAGCTATAGCTGGTATTGGCAACAATTTTCCTCCGATGTTGACCCCGTGTGACTCTCACAGGTTCAACTAAACTGTAAAAGGAGTCATTTTCTGCCTGTTACAATGAACCTGCTAAGAGACAGTCTTGCTTCTCTTTAGCTGTACAAAAATTAGAAAGTAGCAGGTAGTGAAAGTTTTGTATCTCCATCTACCATGCTGCTCTGGAAATTTGTAACGGCAGAGGTAACACTGTTTTGTTTTGCTATCAGGGCAAATTATTCTGATGGAAGACTGAAGAGTGCTCCAAAACCTTGTGCAGGAAACCAGGGAACTCAGATCACAGTAGGTTTATTTTTATTTATTTATTAATTTATTTACACAATTAAAAAAAGGTTACTTCCATTTTTAATTTTTACAGTGCTGGAGCAGACACATTCTCAGTTTGTCTAGTATCTTTACTCTCCAAGTGCTAACTTTGTCATAGTATTTTGTCCCAGCAGGAATGCATCAGTGTAAACAGTTGGGGGTGGGGAGGATTGCTGTGGTTAGCCTCAAACATGCTTTTAGAAGCAGCTCTTAGCACTGAAACTCATGAAGGAGTAATAACAAGAGTATTCCCTAGCAGTAACAAATTCTTTACATTTTAATATTGGAAAGAAGGGTGTGCAGATTCTTTGTAGGATTCACAGGTTCTTTTATCATTCACAGGTAAGCTTATATTCTGATACCTAATTTCTAAATAAATCCTTCCATTACTAAAAAATGCTTCAGCACTGTAAGATTATCTCTGAGATTATATGAACATTGCAGCCAAAACTGATTATGCCAAATACTGAAAAGTAGTAACTGCATCAGGAATTGGTGACTAGAAAAACAAATAGTGTAAATATACAGTGACAGCTAAATTATTTTTTATGAGAGAGAATGCAGTGTATAAATTGGATTAAACTTGTCAACCATTATTGGAAAACTAAGGAATGCTTATTTTCCAGCTTTTTATTGTACCGTAACCAGAGACTTTTTCAATTAAAATTTATCATCCTATAATCATGATATATTTCAATTTGTCATATTTGTAGTAATGTAGAAGTTTTACATAAAATCAGAGGTTGAATTTAAATGCAGTGCTCTTCTGCCTGATTGCAGCAATCAGATACTATTTTTTCCAAACCCTGCAGGCAGAGGCAATATTCTGTGCTCCCAGAGGACATCTGGAAGAAACAGAAGAGAGAACAGGATTAAGCAGGGTAGTCAAACTAAGTGTAAGCCCCATGCACTTGGTGGAATTTCCTTTTCTTGTGCTTCACAATAAAGTATTATGCAGTAACCCTTCTGTTTTGATTTTTTTTATTTGTTTGTTTATAGTAAACTTTGTTGTTTCTCTCTGCAGGTTGAGGATCTGTTTTACAATGTAGCCACCAGGAGAAAAGCTTTTAAAAATTCTAGTGAAGAATATGCAAAAATACTGGAAGTTGTTAGCAGGTGATGTATTTAAAAGCTGGGTTGCCATATTCTATCTGTATGCCTTGTTTTTTGTTAGATTGGAATACTTTTCTCCTTCTAGCCAAGAATTATATCTTTGATAAATTAAGAACCAAAAATGGTGATATACAGCTGGATAGTGTTAGGTTTGACAAGAATCCAACTAAAGCCAGCACAACATTTACATAACATTTCTGGTATTTAATATAATTGTTGAGGAGAACAAGAACAATGTGTGCAAATATTTGAAAGTAACTGTAAAAGCACTAACGCTTATTGGCCATGTGAGATTCTTCTGTTCTCATGGTTATAAAGCCAACAAAGACTATGCCAAGAAGAAAATAGAACATTTGTTCTGACTCATATAGCTGATTACAAGTAACTAAACATTCCTTAGAACTTGCTTACTTAATTTTAGATCTTAATGGAGTTTAGCAATCCCCCTCCCCTCCCCTGCTAATATATAATATGTGTCATGATATTATCATGTTAAGAATTTCTTTGTTCCACTTCATGACTGTTGCTTTGTTGGCTGGGAAATCTAGTATTTGATACTATGAGACTTTCTTACTTTTACCGTATATTGCCAAACATGGGAGGAAGATGTGGTTATATAGTCCTGTTCCATTATGTAACAGCCATGTACCTTCCATACTTTGTAGATTAGTCCCTAATCAAATTCAGTTTAATAATTCAAGTTCACTTTTCACATGCTTCACTAACAGTTTGTTCAAAGTTGGCTTGGCTGTCTACATTTTTTTTTCCTTTATGTATTCCACATGTCAGGTACGCCATTCATAACTCTGGCATCAGTTTTTCTGTTAAAAAGGTAAGTAATAACTTTTCTTCTTCAATATTCCTAAAATAAACATTACATTTGAATGCTTAATTAAAAAAAATCACACAATTAAAAAGCCTCTAGGAATTAAATGTATGTGTAGGTGAAGCCTACCTATAAAATTATAAGGCATTATTTTTGATTTCAGAGTCTTTAAGTTATGAACTTATTTTTTCAAATGACATTGTTTATTAAAGTTCCCTAAATCTAGATTCTAATAAACACATACCTAGGAATAAAATCTGCTGAATACAAATGAATGGTTCTGATACACTTGCATGTGCGCTTATATGGATGTGTTAGTGTTCTCTGAGCTAGTTTTTTTGTAAACAGATATATACAGCCCTTGCCAACCAATGAACTTCACTTCTCCATATCACCTGCACTAATGGTGTTACCTAGTGTAGTAATTAAAGATTTGCAACCCCCAAATCTAGCTCAGAAAATTCTATCAATACATCATACCAACCCATGGGCCACAACATATTCTATGCTATTTATTATAAGTATGCATAGATAAAGTACTCAATAAAGCAAACAGAGTCAGAGCTGTTTAGTAGTTGAACACGAAATTACCAGCCAGGTAGGTTAGATAGGAAAATATGTTTAATCTTCTAGCTGAAGGCAGCTAGGCACCAGTGCAGAGATTTTTATTTTTTAACAGTTTTATTTTTTAATAAGTGGGATCCTGTATGAAAGGAGAAGGGAAAAAGTAATGTAAGAGCAGAGGCTGGGTGAAGGAAAGGGGAAGAGCATCCAAAGAAAGGGACTTAAATGAGCAGGGCAGTGATAGAAGGTTCTGTTTCCTTAATTGATTGTTCTCAGACAGAGCATCATCTATTACCACTAGCTCCCTTCAGGTTTTCACTAACAATGCAGTTTATTCTGGGCCCTGCCACATGACACCCCATCCTCACTTGTTCAGTATTGCTGAGTATCAGAGGCTGAAACAAGGGGAAAAGAGAATATAACTTCTATCACAGAGGAAACCAGCAACAGATACAACAAGATTAGGGGGAAAAAAAACAAAAGTGGGAGTGCTGTATACCACTTCAGCTCCTTCTCTACCTTGTCGGGGGAGGGGGGTGAACTTGCACATCTAAAAAAGAGGGTGAGAAGTATTGTGTAAACAGTGTCCAGGTGCAAGCTGACTCATATTATTAGAAGCAAAAGGCTCCATCCCCATTTGCCAAAAGTGCAGGAGAAAGAGAGATGCTCACTGTTTTGATTAACTTATATATGTGCATGGTTGACATTTGAAAGCAAAGGTACTGTTCAGAATTCTTGTGCTATCGCTTTAATCTTTTCTTAATAAATCTAAATAAAGCTCAGGGAGATCTGTTTCCTTGGTGGTTTGTTTCCAGTTCATTTTGTTGCTGCTCTGATGATTGAGGAGGCTGAGGTTCGAATCCACTTCAGCCCAGGAAAACGTTCTGGGCAACTTTGGATCATTTGCACACACTCAGACAAACCTCCTTACAGATTGTTGTGAAAATAAAATTGAGATTAACATGTAAGCTACCTTGAGTTTCTGTGAGAAAGACAAGCAGTCTAACACAGTGTTTCTTAACCTTGGCAGCCTTGAAAATGTGTGTACTTCAACTCCCAGAATAAAAGTCCAAGTTACTCTGAGCCCTCCTATTCCATAAATAGGAAAGGAGGAGGAGGAGCATCTTGATTTAGTTAGTGACAGGCAGGCCTCCCTTAGCTAAACCAGACCCTTAATTAAATAAACTTTTTGTGCTGTGAAACATTGTTCCTGTTCTCCCCTTTCTCTATACTTATATATTCAATATAATAAGCTAAAGTGAAGGACAATTAGCTTATAACTTGCTGCTCCTCCTGATAATTCTTGGTTCCAAAGGCAGAGTTGCAGTTGCATTGTCCATCCTTAAGCACTGAAGCATGGGACAGTAGAAAATGTTGTGGACACACCAAAGATCTTTGGGTGGGTTGGGGCCTCTAAGTGCTATCTTGTGGAATAGACCCCCCAAGAACTTAGTTAATGTTTCCCATTACAATTATTCCAGTCTGCTAGAGGAAAGATGGCTGCCTGTCTGATAGAGCTGGCCTAGAAACTAGCACATTTGCTGAAAGACACAGGAGATTATCATGAGTAGTTTCAAATTGTTTAGACATTGTGGTAGGGTCCCCTCATAAGGTGCCAGGAGAAGTAATGAAGATGAGGCCAGAGCTTTTCTAGAAAAGGAATTTCACTATAAAAGTATAAAAGATGGTATCTCTGGAAGCTGTCCCCAAGAAGAGCAAAAATTAATCTTGTGATTAATCATGTGGAGCTTCCAGAAGAAGGAATATGAAGAAATTAGAAATTGAAAAGTTGAAAAGAAATGGTTGCATTTTTCCTTTACTTCACAGTAATAGAACACAGATGGGGAGTACAGGACACTTTACTTAGAAAGATAAACTACGTATACTCTTTTCATTGGCAAGTTAAATTCACAGATAATGGACAGGTAGTATCACATGTAGTGAACAGTTAGCTGGAAACTCAGAATTTAAAACTTGCCAACAGAGCTCGCAAAGAACTATAAGGAAGTCTCCTGAACTTCAGGCTCAGAATGAATTGTAATTGTAGACTATATGTATATATTATAATCTGGAAGGGTAATTTCCAGCTACACAAAAGAAAGATGGTTAATTCTCTTGTACTTAACAGAAGCAGGAAGAGAGTAAGCTTTAGGTCATTTCTTAGAAAATATATTGAAAGCTGGTTCTCCAGAGTCAAGAATATGTGATAACATTGCTTTGATAAGATTAGGAATGGGGGGGGGTGTGAAGCTTCCACATGAGAGGTTTTACATGCTCCTTTGTTTTAGTACAGGATTTTTATTTATAAGATCCTTAAGCCTTGCTTTCCCAGAAAAGAAGTGACCTTGCAAGCAAGATACTTATGGAAAATGCACAAAATTGCAGGACAATTATGTGAATTTCTATTTATTTACTTTTTCATATATATTAAAGCATTGATAATTGCATCCTATCTTCTGCTTTGTAGCAAGGCGATACAGTTGCAGATGTAAGAACATTGTCAAATGCTACAACTATCGACAATATTCGGTCGGTCTTTGGAAATGCTGTTAGCAGGTATAGTTACCATAAAATGTAGTATAACATATAAGTCTAATTTGGAGCATTACCTTGTCCATAGATTGAGTGTAGTATGATGTAATGGTTTACATGCTATACTACAGCAGAGAGTAGGTTCAGGACCATCTTCAGCCTCAGAAATTCACTGGATGAAATTGGACCAGGCATTAGCTGTCAACTTATCTCACAGGGGTGCTATTATGGGGAAACTTGGAGGAAGAAATGCTTTATATGCCACCTTCAGTTCCTGGAGGAAAGTTGGAACATAAATTTACCATTTAAAATAAATAAGCCCTGTAGACAAAAATGTTGAGAGGTGGTAACTTATGGAAAATACAATAGATGAGCAAAGATTTTATTGGAAAAAAGAGTACCATGTATGCCACCTCTGCTCCTAGAGAAATGATGAGATATAATTCAATTAAAAATATATAAAAATTCAGGTTTTAGTACATGCAACTGGCTGAGCTGACTAAAGGTGATTTCCTCTGACCTCTCTCCTTTCTGGAGAGAGCTGTTGGGCTGGAATGGGGTGAGCAAACTATAAAAATCAGGTAGATATGCCTTTTATGAATGGTTGGATCTATTTCAAACAAGGTAACTAACTCTTCAGTGCTTTGAGATTTTCAGTTATAGTTGTAGAAAGAATTTTTCCCATAATCACACAAGTAACACAAGGGTTTGTTGTTTTTTCTCTAGAATTCTTGCTAGCCTTGACATAAATGTCAGAGTGAAACTCTTTCTGATTATAAAAATGGTAATTATAGCTTTGGGCTGAACAGCTGATGCTTCTACCATGCTAGCAGAAGTAGGCTTAAACATAATACATTATTTGTTTATACAGACTAGCCTGTGCAATGCAAGCTTGATCATTCTGAGGCTTTGTACAGCTTAATCTGCTCCATTTTTCCCCTTGAAAAGACTCCTGACCTTTGATTCCTGAAATAACATAGATTAAAGTTACAATATGTACTAAAATTAATTTTAAATAAGTTTTTGGATATATGTTAAGTATCTTTCTTAAATAGAAGAGGCAATTGTTAATGTATTTGGTCAAGGCTCTAATAATGCCTCCATTAGACCACTGTATCTGTTGCTGTTCTCTGATATTGACTGGACCAGGCCTGATCTTACAATCATCTGAACCTCAGATCAGGATGATAATGTCTGTGGGCACAAATGTATCACCAGACAACTGTTTTGGGGTCTGCCAAAGCCACCTACTTCTCCCAAGTTTGTAAAATGGTTATTTTTACTTATTAAAGAAAGCATTATCTGAGGAGGCTGGAAAACAGCTCCAGCTTCCCTGCTTTCATCTTTTTCCTTTTCCTTTTTCAATATAGGAAAATGGTGGGGCTGCTGGATACCAAAGCTGTGTTGCTTGTGAGCCAACCCAAGTAGCAAATTTGATTGTGTCTGAGACTAAACAAATTACTTTTAGCATAATTTATTTAAAGGCCATTTGGAACAATTGGATTGGCTTTTTAAAAATGTGTTGGTTGAAATAAATGGGTTCAAAGGAACTCTCATTATTTTGCAGTTCTCCCAAATGTTTTATCATAATATATAAATTTTATGATAGTGCACAAAAGGGTTAGAAAGGTTTGAGATCACTGATTTACAGTAAATCATGCTTCACATAATGTTTTGTTAACTCTGATTTTTTAGCATGATTGGAATAAACAATTTCCTTCATTGATAAATAAAGGGAACTAACTTCTAAAACAAAAGTAATTGTTTTCTTGCATATGCAAAAATATGGAAGGGAAAAGTACTTTGAAGCTTATGAAACACTGGTTCATGATTGTCAGGTCATGGTTTGAAGTGAGCTACCATGTGCTTCTAAAAATATAATTTGGGTGGTTCACTAAAATTGCATTATGCAAATACATTACAGTAAAAGGAAAAAAGTAATAGATTAAAGCCTATTGAAAACAGTGGAATCATGAGCAGTCATATATAATAACTGCATATATAATAATTATTATTAACTTAATAACTATTAAACTTAAAATAGTTTCAGCATATACTTAAAATTGTTTTTTTAAAGGGAAGACTAATTACTATTTAAATATCTCTAGAGAATTGATTGAAGTGGGCTGTGAAGATGCAACATTGGCTTTTAAAATGAAAGGTTTTGTAACTAATGCAAACTATTCCATGAAGAAGTGCATCTTTCTGCTTTTTATAAATCGTAAGTACAAAAATATTCACTTCCATATTTTCACTGAGTGTTTAAGAGACATTTTCACTCATTAAATGCCAATTTTGGTTATTAACACCATCCCCAAACCTCTCAGAATGGGAAGAGAAACAACCACTGGTTACTTTTCTCTTCTCCACATTGCTGCTTTTGTGCGTTAAACAGGATTTTTTGTTTGTTTGTTTGTTTTAATAGCAGGAGCTACAGCACTGAATTGCAATGAAATAGCATGGTCTATAGATGAAGAAAAAAGCTCCAACTTCATGTTTTTATATGCATGCATTACAGTCATCAACCTCTCCCAAAGAATGCAATTAAAAAAGGGAAAAAACGACTACATGCATTTTTGGAATATGGGTCTTGATGTGTTTCTGAAAGCCCAGGGTAGTCTTCAGATGATTGTGCAACCTTTGTTTAAAGAAACAAATAGGGTTCAAATATAAGTTGCTTTGATTTAATAGCATAGTTAAAATCAACTGTATTAGAGGTATAATGATCAACCTAGCTTGGTTTTGCTTAATATTTAATTAATATTGCAGCAACATCAGAAGGAGAGCTTAAGACTTAATAAGTGTAACTATGGATTGATTATACATCCAGGCAAAGGCATCATAAATGAGAAAACAGGAAATCACAGTGGTGGCAGGATCACTACATTCAGTGGTTTAGAAAGAAATATAATCCATCTACATGTTTCAAATAAGTAGATCTTAATTAAAATATAATTTACTGACAAAATAGCTAATCTCTTTGGTCATACTTTCAGTGGGTAATCCTTCATGCATAGGTTTTCTTTATAATTAAGGTTCTTAACTTTCATTAAAACAAATGGAACTTAGTTCCAAGTCAGTCAGTATGTATGTCTTTAAGAATATTTGTTGAATGTGGTGTCATGATTATGTAAGATTGTTATTCAAGAACATTTTTACAGTCATACATTTAAAATTTTTTATCATACATTTTTCTGTAGGCTGTTTGAATATAAAGGCTAAGCTTGTTCAGAAATGGATATAAAAGTGATATTTTGGAAAAGGTAATTCAGACTATTTTTTCTGTTCTCTTTCCAGATCGACTTGTAGAATCAACTGCATTGCGCAGAGCAATAGAGACTGTATATGCTGCTTATTTACCCAAAGGCATGCATCCATTTTTATATATAAGGTAACCTTTACTGTTGAAATTCAGGTAGGCTGGAAGAAGAGACTTACTTTTCCTTCCTAACAATTCAAAAATGTAGTTGTCCAAGACCAGTGCTTGATATGTGAAATCGACTGGATGAGGGCTACCAAATGGAAATTAAATTTGTATAAGAAGAACGTGCCTCCAAGCAATAGGAAGATTTCAGTATGAATTTCAAGCAGTGTTGGAAGTTGTGCTTCCTTTACAAACAAATGTATTTAACGGTCCTCTTGGATCTGGACTTAGACCTGGAGTTTCAGATCCCAGCTGTGATCTGATGCCTCTTTGCACAATTAGGATTGGTGTATCGGCACTTTTTCCTTTTGGAACTTTCTTACTGGTTATGGTGATTCATGCCATGGGTATCTCTTGCTTTGATTATTGTAATGTCTGCAAATATGAGCTTGCCTTTGAATACCATTTGCAAATTTCATTGGCTCAAAACGCCATAGCAAGGTTTCAGTTTTACCTACCTATTGCCTGTCCATCTCCAAACACAATTTAAAATATATTCTTCATCTGTAAAGTTGTAAATAGCTTGATCCTGTATTGTGAATATTTCTGCATGAGAAGTAAGATGTTCTCAAAGACTATGTTTGCTACTACTCTTTATGAATTAAATAATAATTCAAAATACAGGGTTTTTTTTCTATGTGGACTTACAGTTTTCATAGATTCCTCTCCTGGGAATATCCCACTTTTAGCTCCTGAACTAAAGGTAGAATATAAATCTAATATACATTACCATCTGCATTTAGGACAAGTCTTAAAATACTACCTTTAAATTTAGATTTTTTTATCCCGCCTTTATTATTTTTATAAATAATTCAAGGTGGCAAACATACCTAATACTCCTTCCTCCTCCTATTTTCCCCAAAACAACAACCCTGTGAGGTGAGTTGGGCTGAGAGAGAGCCACTGGCCCAAAGTCATCCAGCCGGTTTTCATGCCTAAGGCAAGACTAGAATTCACGGGAATAGTCTCCTGCTTCCTAGCCTGGTCCTTAACCACTAGACCAAAGTGGCTAAATCAAACTATAATGTCATAAATGTTGCTGTGAACTTTTTGTTTGCTGTTGCTGGTTTATAATGCTTAACCTTTTGGTGTGTTCTTTTCTGATCTCCTTAAGGAGAAAGGGCAGGAAATAAATTATAGTAAATGAATGTTATAATGCTGAAGTTTTATGTGTATTTGTCTTAAAATACACAGTAGGCTATACGGTAAATATGTCTCTTTTTCAGTTTGTCTGCTTAAAGGATGGTCATTATTAGCGTACTTCTGATCACAGTTCTGGCTACAGCAAATTTGCAATTGAGCATGTCTTTGATCAACTTGCACTTAATGTTCTCAAAATGTTTTATAGCCTTGAGATAGCACCTCAAAATGTGGATGTGAATGTGCATCCCACAAAGCATGAAGTTCATTTCCTCCATGAAGACAGCATCTTGGAGCGTGTACAACAACACATTGAGAGCAAATTATTAGGTTCCAACTCATCAAGGATGTATTTCACCCAAGTGAGTGGATTCTTGCCCCCAAAAAAGCCTACAGACACGTGCTTCATTAATAATAATACTATGGACATTATTCCAAACTAGATTATAGTATGCTGTGTATGAGAAGCACTTCTTGCTTGATGTTTGCATAGTTGAGCACACAATAGGGAGATTTTTTTTTCATAAAATCAAGATTGCAGCTTATGACAAATCATTGTAAATCTGTTGTTTTAGATTCACTGAAAGGTCCAAATAGATTATCTTAATATAAATTAATAATAGTTTTAATAGTGTGATCTAAAGATAAGGTAGGTTTTATGTGAGGCAAAGCTTGGAAAAGGACATTTACATTTCTAGAAATACTGAAATATTATTTCATCTTTATTTTTTCTGCAATAAAGACATTGTTACCAGCTGTTACTGCCCCTTCCACTGAAGTTGTTAAATCAGCAAAGTCTTCAACTATTCAAGGAAGTGAGAAGGTTTACGCCCATCAGATGATCCGCACTGACTCACGGGACCAAAAATTAGATGCTTTTCTTCAGCCAGTTAATAAAACCAAGATTTCAGGACTTGCTGCGGCAGAACCAGAGGACAAGGCTACTGGAGTACAAGATGTTGAAATGGAAGAAAGTGGTGACTTGAATGTACATGTTTCAAGAGCTGAAGATGTGGAGGCACCAAAAGGATCAATGGAAAGCCAACCAATACCTCCTGAAGCAGTACCTGCTAAGTAAGAGTTGTTTTTGTAGGGTGTTCTAAGTTATTTCTTTTGATAACTTCCTCTCTTTTCTTGCTACATTAAAATCAGAGTCTATATGCTCCTTAGTCTTTGACAGAAAAAAAGATGAATCTTGGTCTAGATTTAATAAAAAGTGCTTTTTAAAATTCTTTAATATTTGCCTAAGGTTGCCTAGCACTTTCTCTATTCTACTCTGATTAGTATTCCATCTCTAATATAATTTCTTTCTTAGACCATCTTGCTTCGATTTTCTGGGGAGGTCAATTTTCCATATACTCCCAAAGAGAAAGCTTTACACTGTAGAAGGACATATTAGGTCCATAGCTTGGTTTCATATGTGGTATGCTGCTAATTTCTATCAGTGTATCCAGTACCAATGTGAAGTTTTGATAGTTAAGGCAGTAGCTATGGGGCTGAAATAAGAAACCTAGAGCATTTGAGAAGCTAATGATTTTTTAGGCAAGTTGCTAATTTTGTGCGTCTGTGTTTTTGAGTCAGTTTTTGACTCCTGGTGACTGCCTGGACAAGTCCCTGCAGTTTCCTTGGCAAGATTTCAGAAGTGGTCTGCCCTTGCCTCCTTCCTAGCGTTGAAAGAGAATGACTGGCTCAGGGTCACCCAGCTGGCTTCATGCCTAAGGCAGGACTAGAGCTCATGGTCTTCCGATTTCTAGCCTGGTGCCTTAACCACCACACCAAACTGGCTCTCTGTTAAATCTGTTTTATATCACATTGCTATGGCTCCAGCATCCCTGAGGTGGGGTACTATTCTCCATTTTCTCACAGTCACTGATCATATAGTCTGTCATCCAGCCAACACTTTGTGTTTAATAGTATTCTGAAGGGTAGTTTGTGCACACAGTTGTCCCTGTCTAATTGGGATGTAACTTAATTATGTTCTGCTTACTCTGCCATGGGTAAATATAAATACATCTTGCTTCCTAAAAGCTTACATTTTTTTGTAGCAGTGTACTATTTGTAGTAGCCCTCAGGTTTCTCCAGTGAGTATATGGCTCCTCTACATCATTTGATAGAGTGAGGAGATTGAGATATTCTCATTAAATAACTAAAACCCAGGTATTTCAAAGACAATAGCAAACTTTTTATTTATAGCCTTAGCTTATAGAAACTGTTTAGTCCCTTCAATGAAATATTAACTTTATAGGTTTCTTCCTTTTATACATGTATGTACTATAGGCATATATTAATGGTGTGCTGTATTTTTAAATTCTATGACTTGGTCTTGGACCATAAATAAATAAATAAATAAATAAATAAATAAATAAATAAATGGCAATATTTTTGAAATCAGCAACGATTTATTTATTTTCTTAAATGGGTTCTTTGAAAGATATGTTACTTGGTTTAATTTTTCTTGCAGAAAGAAGCAGCGAACAAATCATGGTCTAGAAATGGAAGAACATCCACAACAGGAAATGACAGCTGCCTGCACTCCAAGAAGAAGAATTATTAACCTAACCAGTGTATTGACCCTTCAAGAGGAAATTAATAAAAAGGCAAATGCAAGTAAGCTTGTTTATTTTTTGCCTCTAGTTTCTTACACTGCCTATAATCCTTTTCAATAGTTTCATATGGTAAAACCAGTGTAACTTCTGTTGGGATAAGAATAGTTTATTTGGTGAAAACATATTCAGCACTTTTTCTCAATATAGTATATAAAGTGGTCCATATTATTGAATTGAGATAAATTTGTATGGTAAATTAGCACTTCTGTATATCTGTTTTATCACAAGTTCATTTTCAGAATCCTTAATGAATTGACAGGATAATCTGTTTGTTTGTTTATAAATAATTTTTATAAACTATTTTGTAAAAACTGCTATTTTATTTTTTAAAGACCTCACAGAGTATGAACTTGTGTTCATGTTGAAGGACCTGTAAAACATCAGCCTAGAAAGCAAAGTTTGATTTATATACTTGAGCTATTGATATAGCAACAGGGGAAACATGTTGTATATTTCTGAGCAGTATAGAAAGAGTTAAACTCAGAAGATAGATTGCAGAGTTGTGCTGATGTTGATGTGAAAACAATCTCCACTGACATATTTTTGGCTACAATTTATTACCAGTTTTGTAATCAGTCAGAAGAATCAGAAGCAGAATTCTGCTGTCAGAATCAGGTTCTGTAAATATTTTGAAGGAAATAAAAATAGCTTGTACATTTTGTTAGGAGTAGACTCCTCTTAGCTGTATGTTTGTATGTTTCAGAGCAGAATATGCATGTGATAGAAATAGCTAAAGCTTGGCTGGCATTCAGTTGACCATTAAAGTTACATTGTGATATGGAAGTGCTTAATGATTTATTATTTTGTCCTACATATTCTTCTACTGGTACAAATAGCCAATACCATTAAATTGTTGATACATTGTCAACTATTCTGAAAAATCTGGATTGGCAATCAGTTTCTAAATAGATATCATGTTGATTTGAGTTGAATTTAGAAATGGGCTTAAATATTTGCTAATCTGCAGATTTTTGGAAACAAAATCCATACTATGGTATACTGAGTTTTAAATAATAAATACTTATATTTTTAAACAGAAGCTTTTAAAATTTACAATGGTTCAATAAACAGGACTATTAAAACTGATTTCATATAGATATAGATATACATAGTTTCATATAGTTACAGTATATGAAAGTGAGTGAATTATAAAATCCATAGTGATTTTTAAAGGGCAGCATTATTATTAATTTTGTACAGTACCCTAAATGCAAATAACCTCTGTTATTTCAGGTCTTCAGGAGATGCTTCGTGATCATTCTTTTGTTGGCTGTGTTAGTCCTCAGTGGGCACTGGTGCAGTATCAGACAAAACTTTATCTTCTGAATACCACAAAACTCAGGTGGTAGCCTGAATGTATTTTTGTCAAAACAAAATTGATTTAATTATTTGAGATAGGAACTAAATCTTAAATAGATGTTCTGGACTGTAGCTTAGCTTTAACTTTTTGTTTCGCTGTCCAGAAGTTAAGAGAAAGCATGCTTTCCAATTAAGGCCAGCTTTGGTATGTGATTTGTGATTAGAATATACCACTTTTTAGAGCGATTTGCAGAATAATGATGATAATGGATTTGAAATAATATGTAATTAGCACTTGGAAGACATTATCAGAATTTTGTCTTACAGGAATATGTATGACAAATATTAGCTTCACCATTCCACTAAAATAGGTTGATTTTATATATTGCTGACCATTTGATTATCACTTCTAATTCATAAATTAGAATCTAATTTGCAGTCTAAGAATTTCATGGTAAAATTTTATGTTCTACAGATGCCTAATACATAGGAGAGAATGTGCATGTAAGAAACTGATTTTTCTTTTTTCTTTTTTCTTTTCAAGTCAAGAAATGTTCTATCAGATCCTTATTTATGACTTTGGAAACTTTGGAGTTTTAAGATTATCAGTGAGTATACTTTTGGGGGGATTTAAATTAGATACTTTACTAATCCTTTTAAAGATAGTAGCTCTTTCTATACATTTTAGGCTAGAATATAAAGCATTCTTATTTTGTAACACAGAAAAATAAATATTTCAGCCAGAGACCTATCCAGTCCAGATTTCTATTCCCAAGGGGCCCATGGCCAGATGCATGAACGAGTACAGTAATGGCCACCCATTCATACTTCCCAAGTGCTGACATTGTGTTACCAGTTCAATTCAAGCCTTGTCAGTATAGCAGATGGCTTGCACTCCAGCAATGTGTGGAATGCAAATGTTGTTTCCTCAAGCTCTGTGAACATTTACCTGGTCTGCTTTTAAATCCATACATTGTGTGAACCCAGATTCTAGTATTATGAGTGGAATAAAAACTTCTTATCCTACTAAGTTTGCTCAGAAATCTTTGGAAATCTTTGACAAAATATTTTTGAAAGATCAAGGATACATAATTTACTGGATCTCTGTTATTCATATTCTTGTAGATATCTTCTGTTTTGGGAAGGAAAACTAACTTTCCAGATATTGCCTGGTAGCTAAAACAGCCTGAGTAATGGCAAAAGATGCTGGAAATTCCATAGATTTTCACTTCTGATAATGTTATTTTTAAGAATGTTTTTCACCACTTTACCTGGAACATACATTAAGACATCTGATATAAATGCTGATTTTAGCTGATAGCTTACTTAAAAAATAAACAAACTAACTTCATGTTTGAACTATAGAGCATTTCTGAGGTTTCTGAGATAGATACTACAATGTATTGATAAGGTCTATAACTGGCAGGGCAAGCTACTGTATATAAACAGGGAACAAACCCCACACTCACTAGCACTGAAGATGTTACCTAGTCAGGTAATGAAATATCTGCAAGCAAACAACCAAGCTCAGAGAACACCAAGAACTCAGTTCAACCCTGAGCTACATATATTCTCTTCTATTGGAAACACATATGGCATCAAACACTTCAGAAAGCATGCAAATGGGAGAAATTTGCATGTAGGCAAACCTGCACTAAGGAACAACTATTCTTTCTTCACAAATGCCTATGACAGCATGCCCTGCCCATCAGCATGAGATACAAACCTCCAATAAACTGCACAGCTGGATGGAAAATAGTTCAACAAAGCAGCTGGAAAATGATATGGCTAATGATCATGGATGTTCACCTCAGACTGTATAAATACCAGCACACCATAGATAACTTCAGGGAGCAACTGAAACAAACCATGACCCCAGAACACACAAAAATCCTGACAACCACCATAAAGTCTACAACTCTAAGACAAACTGAAAAAAGGAAAACAAAACTTCAAACCAAACTGCTCAAGCCAAACCCCAGAAGCAAAGAACCCAAATGGGTAGTCAACAAGTCCGGCTGCCCATTGTCCAGCGCAGAACACAGTATCCTCCAGAAGGGCCTCAACTACAACTTAGACAATGATAATCAGCTAGAATGCTTTGCAGCCTAGAAGCAGCATTTAAAATCACAGAACTTGCCACAGAGACCCAAGACAACATAAGGCAGACAATCATACCACAGACTGGAAGAACAAAGAATCAGAACCAGCTCAAAGCAGAGGACAGAGCAGCCCTCAGAAAGGACCAAACCATCACCATCCTCCCAGCAGGCAAAGGCCAAACCATGATTATCATGGACAAAACTCAGTACATAGAAAAAGAATTACTGGAGGACAAAGAAACCTACATCCCAGTAAACACCTACCCTATACAGAAACTAGACAACCTGATCAAGAGAACCCTCAACGAGTAAGAAAGGTCAAATCACAAAAGAACAGTGGCAGATGAAAAGCACTGGACCCATCCTCTCATGTTTCCATGGATGCCCCAAAATACACAAGCCCGACATATCTCTTCATCTAATTGTATTGTTACTGAGGACCCCAACATACAACACAGCCAAAGAACTTGCAAAGAAGTTTGGAAATCTCATGGAGGGAAGTGAATATTCTATCAATTCCCCACTACAGTGCCTCCAGAAAACCAAAGACCTAAAAATAGAAGAGGATGAAATGGTTTCATTCGATGTCACAGCACTCTTTATGTCCATAGATCCAGAACTGATGAAAGAACCCATAGCAGCAGTACTACACAACACACCTGACCTAGCCAAATACGCTAAGATCAGAATACCCAGAATCATGGACCATATCAACCTCTACCTACTTTCAGTTTGATGAACAAATATACTAACAAATCAGGGGAGCACCCATCCACTCTCAGGACTCATAGCAGAGACTGTAATGCAGTGTCTAAAAACTATAGCACTCCCACACTTACAACCAAAAGTATGGATCCGGTATGTGGATGACACCTTCATCATAATAAAAAAGGAACAACTATAGAAGACACATGAAACAGTCAATAGCATCTTCAAAGGAATAAATTTCACAAGGGAAGAAGAAAACAACAACACACTACCCTTCTTGGGTATCTTCATCAGCAGAAGAAATGATGGCAAATTAGAAATCCAAGTCTAGAGAAATGCAGTAGCCCAGGAAGAAAAAAACAAGAGTCATCTACAACATACAGCGTAAGGACCGTAAGAGGCACTATGTAGAACAGACAGGCAGAAGGCTAGCAGAGTGCATCCACGAACATCAACTAGTAGTCAAAAGACGTGATGAAATCTCCTTAATCTCATAACACATGGACAGACTGAACCATAGCTTCAGCTGGGAAACTGAGCATCCTAGGCCAAGCTAAATCCAAAAATGCTAGGGAATTCCTGGAAGTTTGGCATTCAGACAAACCAGCCATCAAGAGACACATAGAAATAAACCATATTTCCACACCATTCAAAAGAGACAACAAAACAGCTAAGAAGGAAACAAAAAGACCAGAACACATCCCATCCAGCAGCCAACACCCAGATAAGCAGGGATTAACCCCAGGCAAATAATCAAGCAGAAAACAATACCCTAATCAAGGAATTACCAAGGAAAAAGCCACACCCCCACCAATATTGGCAGGTCAAGCTACTGTGTATAATCAGGGAGAAAACCTCACACTAACTAGCACTGATGACATTACCTAGTCAGGTAATGAAATGTCTGCAAGCAAACAACCAAGCTGATAGAGCACCAGGCATTCCACAGTTCTAGCTATTTGCCTGAGTTCCTCAAACTTCTAGAAATTTCTAGAAAATCTCAGCTAATCTTCAGGCGTTCTCTTAGCCAGTGAAAATTGGCACAGTTCATTCTTCTAATATTTCTTTAGTGCCACTTTAACTTCCTTGTTATCCAATCATCCAGTCAGCTTTTATTGATCTTAATGATAGCAGTTAACTATCATAATTATTGCTTCTCCCCCACCCCTGCCCCCTTCTATACATGTCTTGCTTGCATGTATGTGTGTGTGTGCTCGTTTGTGTTCCTTTTTGTTCTTTTCTTTTGGGCTCTGAAATAAGCTTCCTCCTTGTCTTCCAGTAGCTTCCAGGATACTATTCCTGTTATCCTAGTTATAGTGGCTTCTTGGATGTAGCCTTAGTATACTTTTTGTCTTCACTTTTGTTGTGGTTTAAGTAACTTCCAAGCTTTCTGTGTGACATCCAATGACAATGCCTAATGGATCTTCACTGTTCTGAGAAAAGCTGAGCAGGGTGGTACTGACTGGTATTTGGAAGGGAGACTCCCAGAAAACCCCTAGGCTGTAGATTAGACTGGGAAACTGAAAAGGTATTATGAAAGAAGGCAATAGGATTATTGCCAGGACGATTATACCTGTAACAATAAATAACCAATGACTCTGACAGAGAAACATGACTAGTTCCAAAAACTCTTTCTCCCTTTCCACTTCTTTCAGCCTCTCTCGTTTAACTGCTACAAGCCCAGGAGAGCTAACTATGTGATAGGAGCCCACTGTATCAAGTATAAATCCATAGTATCAGTCCAGCAAGTATAGATGTACTTCTGAGATGCTGCAATATATGATTAGTCTCCACAACTCTATTGATTTTCTTTCTTATAACTGTTCTTTACCAGATTTTAACAAAATAGCAAGGATGGCATGCAGTTAATAATTTTCATACCCCACATTTGTATGATTCATCTTATGATGAAAATTTTACTATTCATGGAAACATTCTCATTCTGTCAGTTTTTTGGATGCATCTAGATACTGTATTACTTTGATAAACAATAAGTATCTTTGTTTTGTATATCTAGGAACCTGCTCCTCTCTTTGATCTAGCTATGCTGGCCTTGGAGAATGCTGAAAGTGGTTGGACAGAAGAAGATGGCCCAAAGGAAGGCCTTGCTGAATATATTGTTGACTTCCTATCAAAGAAGAGTGAAATGCTAAAAGACTATTTCTCCCTTGAAATTGATGTACTGCCATAACATTTAGTTTCTAAACAATGCATTTTTATAATAGATAGAAGAAGCCAGAGAATGAAGACTTAGACAAGATTTACAAGCAATTAAATAATAGAGAAAAAACTATAACAGGGGCTTCTAAATAGCTTTTTATCCCTTTGTACTGTTTTTGGCTGGAAATATTTAACAGATAGTACAATTGTATATTGTTAAAATAAATGCATGGACCAGTTTGAGGGTTGTGGGCAATATTTAGGAACTGCGGTCCACATTATCTTATGTGGCAATATCAGGACTACATCCAAGGTATGTGGGATCAGGATCAGAAAATTTATGATGATTAGGAATATACCCAGTTTCTTTACATTAGCAATTCTAGTATGTGTAGTCCTCATTTTGCAACCACAATTGGGACTAGCAACTTGGTCGTTAAGCGAAGTGGTCACAAAGTGAAACTGCGACTGCTTATGATCTTACTTCAGCTTTTGTTTGCTTTACAGACCTGCAAAGGTTGTAAATGCAAGGACTGGTCGCAAAGTCACTTTTTCATCACTCTCGTAACTGCGAACAGTTGCTGTACGAGGCAGTCGCTAAACAAGGACTACCTGTATAAAATAAGAAAAAATAATTCCCCAAATGGCCTGCTACCAACATTCAGTAGCAGTGTTGCTGAAATTTAATGGTAAATGAAGAAAATGATAGCATGCAAGCGATGAGTTACCAACTTCTTGAAATTATGGATACTGTCAGCTTTACCAGGTAGACCAGACAGGAAACATGACCAGATGAGCTAATTCTACTTTATTGTAAGGCTACATTAACAGAATCTTGTAAATCTGAAAGGTCAGTTCTCCTGCTGTCTCCTTTACTTTTGAGAAATTAGGGAGTGTCTCTTCTGAGCCTCTTGACCTGCCCACTATCTAGCTGCAGACTATGCTGTCTCTTACCTGACTGTTCCCTAGGCAGCGTCTCTGGGCCCAGTCTCCCAAGGTCATTCCCACGTACCATTATAGATACCTATGGTAGGCCATCAAGAGGGAATCCAAAAGCCATAGTAAGATTTAGTAACACCACCAAAATAAAACTAAAATAGTAACATGATAGAAATGTGTTCATGAATGTGGCATTTTAATTGGTCTAATGGAAATAACTTACTGTGGGTTTTTATATATAACATTTGTTCTTTTATATTTATATGTAAAATGTGCATACATGTTTAACTTGTTTGCAGTACTTAGTTTAGAAACAAATGTCTTTGTGGAATGTGTTGATGAAAGTAATGGTATAAAAACTTTCTGTTTACAGGAGGGGAATCTTATTGGACTGCCACTTCTGATAGATAATTATGTTCCTCCACTGGAAGGGCTACCTATGTTTGTCCTTCGTTTGGCCACAGAGGTAGGTTGACATTCAGCATAAATTACAATTTCTCAAGCCATATGTACACAGTAATCATGATTAGGTAGGTCATTTTTGTTCTTATTATTCACCTTGAAAGAAGATAGCAAAAAGAGTTTGGTGCTCTAAAGAGGTATTTCTAAACTGAGACCTAACTGTTCATAATTTATTTCAATATTACCAGTCCTATGAAAGAAGTAAGAATTTATGCAAGACCTTCACAACTTTTTCCAACCATTCATCCAACTTCTTAAATTACAATGAACTGCTTTGTCTGTATCAAACATACTTTCACAGCTATAGAGACCTTCTTTTTAAAAAAGTTAAAACTGAGGTAGATTCTGTACAACATAATTGTAATTTATACACACTTATAAAACTTGTCCCTATAAATGTCATGATAGGATTATTTGTTTAATTTATATCCTGCCTTTCCTCAAGACAGTGTACATAGAACTTCCAATTTTCTCTCACAATAATTCTGTGAGGTAGCTTGAGCTGAAGGTAGACTTGAACCTGGATCTCCCAGATCCTAGTCCAACTCTTTAACCGCTACACCATATTGGTTTGTGTTCTTTGTTCTCGGGATATATCTGTTCATTGCACTACAGAAAGTAGAACCTACAGATAGGTTATTTCTTGATTTTTTCTAATAACATATATTCTCAACTTAAACTCTATGTATGTAGGATACTTACTAGAAAGTGTAACTGTATTTAGATATCTGTAACTGCAACCTAAATAAATCTAATAAAAATTAGATTAGAAACATTCACAATGGAGTGTTTCAGCTCCCAGCTGTCATACCCCCCCAAAAAAGGTTAAAACTAAAATATACTTTGTTCTTGCACAACTCATCTTTGTAACTAACCACTTTCACTAAAGCCAGAGCTATGCATTTTGTTTGTTTTCTTTACCAGGTAAACTGGGATGAAGAAAAGGAGTGTTTTGATAGTCTTAGTAAAGAATGTGCCATGTTCTACTCTATTAGAAAGCAGTATATAATGGAAGATTCTGATCTCGCTGTTCAACAGGTATTGTCTTAATTGACTCTTGCACAGGTAGTAAAGAATAAAAAGATCATTTTTGACCTGTAGACATCATGTATTAGAGTTACAGTTTCCAAAATTCACAACCAATTGTCTAAGAATTTTGGGAACTGTACATTTAGAGGGCACCAAGTTTGGAAAGGCTACAGCATCCAAACTATACTTGCAAATTATGTCTAGGGTATGATCATGGAGATAGAAGTACTTTATTTTTTAACATCCTGGAAAAAGTTTATGCTGTTGCTAAAATTGGTACCAACATGTGCCATCAAGTAGCATTTTAAGTTCCTTGAATGGTGAAACATTACATCAGCAATATCACCTCATATCTTAGTACATGTTGGCCTCATTTCAGTGAGAACATAGCATGCATTCTTGTGTTAAGGGCTGAGGAGCATATTCATGCAAGATAATCTTAAGAGGTCTTTAGCTGTATTGGTCCTTGGTCAAAAATGAAGTGCTTAGTTGTACTAAAGCTTCACAGAATAATGCTGAAGTGGCAATTGCCACAATGTTGTCTGAGTACCTGCTTGATCATTCCTCTGAAAAGGTAGTATGTGTACCTACAAAGGAGATTAATCCAGTAAAAAGAAACAACAAAACAAGACACATCCAGTGAAACTCAATTTAGCAGAATGGAGGTGGGGTGAGATTTCTGTTGTATCCAAATTTGCATCATTAATGTAATCATCATTTGTGTAATTATGCACGACATAAATTGACACAAATTACCTAAACTATGTCAGTTGTGGCCATGTGCTGAGGATGCTTAGCATTGTGTTTATAAAGACAAAATATTGGAAGCAGCATAGTCTTACTTCTTATGAGCTACACTGCATATTCCTTGCTGTGTTGGAATTTGGCCTTGTCTCTCTAGAGGCTCATATGAGATCCTGCTGACTGAAGCATTGGCTAAAATTAGCCTCCTTGGATTGTTCTTAGCCCAGCTAATCCTAGCAAATAAATCTACTACTTCAGATCTGAAGTGTTGTGGCCTTATTACCTCAGTATTCAGTGCCATCCTAGAAACTCAACAGGGAATCCTTGACCTGGACCTGTAGAAAAATTGGAACAAAGCTTCTTATTACTGTAGTGGCAGCCTCTGTGGTAGACCTTTCTTTTTACCTAATTGTTTTTTATAATATTCTTTCTGTCCTACACATTGCTGTCAAAGGTCTTGGAGGGAAGGTTTTAATAATTAAACTCTGCCTACATTGCCTGGATGATCAAGACAATTTTGCACACACTTCTGTGTTTGTCCTGTCATCTGGTAGCACCCTGAATTATTAGTGTATATGAGCTGGTTTTATAAGAAAGCTCAAGGGTTCTTTTTTTAAAAAGACAGGTTTACAGAAATATTCAGGCTGCTTTGGAGAAAATGGACTTTATTCATTTTAGGGAGTAAAGCCTCAAATAAAATTTTGACTGCTGAATGAATGTTCAGAGAATCTAGGTTTTATTTTAATTTAGAAATAATTATGAAGGATTGTTTTCCAGAAACAATCAAAATTCTATAAACAATATTGGTAGGTTTCACACAATCCACTAGAAAACTGAAATTGACTTGTGGTTCAGTATGCTAAACAATAATGGTTTGTTATATTAATACAAGAATTATATTTTACTAACCCAGGTTTAGGGTGCCAGGTAAACCCAGCCAGTTAAGAGCTTAGTTTGATGTGTAATAGCAAATCATTTGTAATCTGCTTTTATAGGCCGAAATGGGGCTTTATTTATAAATTAGCTTTTCATTTATGTAAGTATTCATAATAACGACTTATCTTGAGCAGCACAATTGTAGGAGAGAACTCTCTAGCTCTAAAACTACTGTGTTCACTGTCTCAGCATTAATGTTATCCTATGCTGTTACCTTCACTGCATGTGCATCCTAGTTGGTATGTTGATTGCAAAGTGGTGTCTAGATTAGAGGTCTTACATAGAATAGTGTGCTTGGGTAAAACTGGGTTTCAGTTGCATTTGTAGCATACTGGCTAAAATGATCACTATTGTCCTTACATTAGTAGTGACTGCTGATGTGACATAACATACTACAAAAGCTGTTAACACTCTTACAGTAAGATACAAAAGGTATAGTATAGCTTATGTGAAAGCTTTGGTGGGCAGTAGAGGTCGTTATCTGTGGATCTATCTGGTGATGGCCATGACAAAGAGATTGCAACTCCGGATATATGAGTAGTAAATGGCAAAGGGCATTAATTAACAGTGAAATGAAATTAGTACATATGCTGTGTGTTTGTGAAACTGTGTGGAAAGATGTAATAGATCTGAAAGAAAATGACCCCATCTTGTGAAGTTGATGAACACATATATGGAAATGAAGGTGTTGGTTTAACAATGAACAAAAGGCCACAGTGTATCTCAAAGAATATGAATTGATGTCATCTGCATTGTTATAGATGCATATGAAGGTAGGAACCCATAGGTTGATAACAGTTGCATGTTATGATCCACTAAATGGTGATAATGGAAGAACCACGAATGAGCTTTTAGGGAAAAAACATGCAAAATTCTGAATAAATGCGATGTAGGGGAAATGTTATTCTGTTTAGTGACAAGATTGGATGAGAGAACAAATATGAGATTGCAGAAGTGATTGAGTCAATTGGAGACTTGGAATAATAATAGTGTCTCACTAGTGAAAATGCTTGAAACAAACTGAAAAAATGTACAGTGTTCATAAAATGTATGGAATCATGCTAGTGTAAAATATGAAAAAGAATGCTTGCTGGAATTTGAAGTGAAAGAAGCTGTGGATGGGGGGGGTTGGAAGTGGGTGAAAAGGGCCAACTGAGGAGCCTCCAGCAGAATAAAAGGAATAATACAAGTGATGACATGATTCGGGATAAGACTGAAACAAGGGAATGCTGGAAGGATTTGTATGGGAGAGTGATAAATGGAAGAGTTGAATTGAAATGAATACTATGAATATAAATATCTGAGATAAAGTAGTTGAAAAGGAACTCAGAAGTTCTGTGAGAAGGTTAAAAAATAAGGGTGTAGGTGGAGTAACTGCAGAAACGTTAAAATATGGACATACTTTGCTTGCCGAATGGCTGCAAGGCTTGTTTAGCATATGTATGAAGTCTGCATCTATGTGTAACAATTGGAAGAATGCCACTATTGTTCCTTTACTGAAGAATAAGTCAGAACGCATTTCAAATACATGTGTGAATATATAAGTACATCCAACTTACTCCAAAATCTTTTTGTAGGATGATTGGGATTTGGGCAGAAATTATAGTTATATCCTGATACCTATGGAATTTTGAATTAACATTAGATAGGCCTCAATGTTACTCTGTCTGAACAAAAATCACACACATGAATAAAGCTCCCATTTTTCTATCCCTTCTGGCTGACATACCCCACCACCAGAAAAGCAGTTTTTCAAATCAATACCTTAATATGAACCTCTGTATTGAAAAGAGCTTCTGTTAGGGATCTCAACACTAATGATAAATCTCTCCAAGTAAAACAATAACAGGAGGGGAAATTAGTCCAGCCTTCATAAGAAAAGGTTTAACATAAGGGTTTGCTGAGCCCAGGTGCCTTGCCTATTCCAAAGTATGGAGCCAAGAGCTATAGCCTGCTGTGCAGGTTGCCTGAAGGAAATCTAGCTGCTGGGGAACTTGTGGCTTCCTTTGGATATAGGAGGGAATTGTAGACAATTTCTCCTACATCAACAAAGAAAAACTTTCCACATCTGTGGGTATAGGTAAATTGTGCTTAATCACCTAGTTACTAAGTTGGTTTCTCCTACCAACTTCTTTGGGAATACTGGCTTTTAAGAGCTACCCCCATTCAAGTTCCAGAAAAAAGGATGAAGTCACCTCAGATGTAGATGCAGGATGGAACCTGGGCTCAGAAGATTTGGCCACTCTGGAAGATGTTACGGTTCCTCAATCCTCATCTTGACCAGCACCAAGACCCAAGGTTGCCTGGGCCAAAAGAGGGTAATCATCATTACCCTTGCACATAGGATGCCTACCCTGTGGGTCACCCTTGCTAAATGTGAGCTAGCTGAGATTGCATTTAGTAAACCCTGTGGCCAAGGACCCATTAAAGCATCAATACCTTTTGAATTCACAATAGAAGTGAAAAAATAACAGGTAATTTTTTTTTCGTTCTCCTTTGTTGCACAAATGTCAGCTAGAGGTGCTCCCCACTGATCCATGATTTTCTGAAACACCTCTGGATGCAGCATCTATTCTGGCTGCAATAAAATACAGTCTGCTTAACTAGACCATAGCTATGCTATATCAGCAGATCTTCTCTGCCCAGAGAAACAGTCAGGATGCCTCTAACTGCAGCCCCTTCAACCTCATTCTTCCTTGATAGCATGTTTTTGTGGAGCCAATGTATATCCAAATGGCTTCCATCTGTTAGTGGTGTGAAGATTGCCTTCATCTTCAGTTGACTGATAGCATGATAAAAAACTCTAAGACAAATGACTGAGAAAATGAGTTCTCAGCTCAAATAGCTGGCATCCATGGCAATTTGGTCCTTGCAGAGTTGTCTCAAGGGCAGCCCTGTCAACACATTGGTTGACACCAATCTCCATCATGGGGAGCTTCAGTATTAAATGTGCTTTTAAGGCAATCTGCTCCTGAAATGGAAGTATGTGAAGGAAGAGTGAATGAGTTGAGAAGAAAAAGGCTGAGAAAGTTGTATTTGGATGATGGGATCCTCAAAAAGAGATGTGAGAATTTTAAAGAACAAAAGGTAATATATGAATTGATGTATGGATGCTGTAGAAACAAGGATAGTTTGCAAGTGTATTTCAATGATGTAAATATAAACAAGATTTAGATTTATCTTCTGCCTTGAACTTCATTTGCTCTATGTATATTCATGGCAATAAAAGCTACTGTGCGTAGAAATTTTTAAAAATGAATACTCTATAATAAATATTGGGTCACAACATTTCTATTTCCTCTAGTGAACTTTTTGCAAGAGGTGTGATTACAGGTAGTCCTCACTTATCAACCACAATTGGGATTGACAACTCCATTGCTAAGTGATGTGGTCATTAAGTGAAACGTCATGCAACCACACCAGACATGTCAGTTCCGCTACGGTCGTTAAGCATGATGTCACATGATCATGACTTGCTGCTGGTTTCCCTGTTGACTTTGCTTGTTGGAAGCTGGCTGTGAAGGTCTCAAATGGTGATCATATGACTGCAGAGATGCTGCAACAGCCCCAAGTACAAGGGTTGATTGTAAACCTACTTTTTCCATGCTGTCATAACCGAATGATCACTGAACAAGGCATTTGGTAAGCAAGGGCTACCTGTATAGGATGAACATATTGCCTGTTTTAATTTTTTTTTTTTTTTTACTCTAAAAGCTTTATTACTAGGATGTGTAGCACTTAGATGTTGCACATGAATTTAGGTATACTAAAGCAACCAAGTATTAGACATTATGGGAATTTTGTTCTATTTGCATTTTAAAGTCAGTGTACCCAGTTTGCACTTCTCAAGCTGCTATGTAAGTAAAACATTCACCCTTAAATATTTGTATTTTTCATTAATTTGTGTCACAGTGTAGGTAAGATTTGAAAGGGAACAATTCTTGCAAAATGCTCATTTTGAATGAATGAATGAATTTTTTTATAATTAATTTACAGATCATTGCAAAAATGGTAAATAATCAAAAAAAGATTAAACAAATGAACTGCTAGACACTCACCATTACAAAGCATGTCTACAGCTATTACTGCTGCTTGCACTAGTGTAATGACTTACAAATTTAATAATCAACTGGGAGGAATCTAAACAAGGCATGTTAATTACATTATTAATGTGTATGTTTTATATAAACTGTTTAATATGAACTGGTATTAAACTGATTGTTGACACTGTTCTTACAGGTTGAAGAGCCTGGAAAAAGTACAAGATCATGGAAATGGACAGTGGAACATATACTTTACAAAGCTTTTCGAACATACCTTTTACCTCCTACAAACTTCAGAGAAGATGGCAATGTTTTGCAACTTGCTAATCTACCTGACTTGTACAAAGTTTTTGAGCGGTGCTGAACACAGATATTTAATCTAAGAATCCATTACTATTTATTTTCTTTCTTGTCATTGTAAACTTCAACCAGCCATTGAATATTACTATATTTTAACTTCTGTATAAAAGTGACTATATTGTACGGTCAGAAAATTGATCCATTATTGTTCAACTTTTCACAATATCCACATATTGTACAGTCTGCAAATAAAGAAAACTTAATTAAACTCCTAGATTTCCATTTATAACCCAGAAATATAAAAGATAGTTAAATCCACATCCTATTATTAATGAATCATGCAACTGATGAGGGTATATATTGGACAAATATGTAAGAGCAAAATTCTGTTATTCTACTTGGCCCTATTTAGTTTAATATTTCTGCTGGCAGATAGTCTGGAAATAGATGATCACACCCTTCAATGTAAAGGATCACTCAAATTTTATACAAAGACAGTAATAGAGTAATTAGCAAATTTCCACAAGTAATATAGTGAATATAAACAGCTGCTGTTTACATAGTTTTTAGCTACTTAATTATATCTTGCCAAGTTTATTGTTCAACATAAATAGCTGAGATATTTTCAGTCAGTGGTATTTTGAGTTATATGGGAGGACAAGAATTATCAGAATTAGCACAATGAAAAACTCAACAATGAAAATGTCAGAGAACAGTAAGATAAGACACAGCCATGCTATGTAAAGTGTCATTTAATAGTTTTTTTCTGCCACATTTCTCCCACCCACATTTCACTCCATGCTTAAGCAGCTCACACACCAGGTTTTACACTGTACAATAACAAATCTTGCTCACTACTCTTATATTAAGAATAGGGACAGTACTTTTTCAAATCAAAACCTCAAGTGTGCATCACCATGCAATAAAGCAGATTTTATACAGTCATTTCTATTTTATATAAATTTAAATATTTTACAAAAGTGTTTTCCATCAAAATGTATAAAGTTTAGCAAACAAGACTCCAATTGTATCTTAAAATAAATGGTATTTGATTCCATAGGTTATTTTGTTCTAATCTCTGAAGTATACATTGCACTATATTGAAGGCACTTGTGCCATGTGATGTCTTGAGCACATAATTGGTTAGTTTGTTGTGCAGCATACTCTTGAATTCGTGCATCTGTTTCCAAGCACCAAGCATTATTAAAGCAGTTGAAAATAATTCAGAGAATAAACTTGATTTCACAATCGTGAAAATAGTTTATATAAAGTAAGTCAACCACAGAGCATTGGGCTCCAGGAGATTCTTGAATTAAGCTGCTAAAACTCATCACTGGCATAAAGATGCAAGCTGTTTTTCCCATTTGCTGAAGTTACAAAGTATTTGCCACTTAATTATGGAACTAAAACTCACTGAACAGCTTTGTGTTCAAAGTTTATGCCAAAGAAAGTCTGTATTAAAATAAGCTCAGGCATTTCAAGGAGCAGTGCATATTTTTTAACGTTTCCTTTCTACTGTTGAGATAGCAATGCAGTTCTATTTGCCTTCATTTTCTCCAACCGTTTCACTAAGTGGCTGTTGGTCATCTCCATCTCTTCTATCCTGTCCAATGCTGTTCTTAACTAAAGAAAGAAATAAAAAATTGTTAGGTTTGAGAAAACCAATGCAGTATCTAAATATATAAGAACAAAACACTTTGCAGTAGCTTTTTATTGAAGTAAGGTCCACACGTAATTAAGCAGATCTGAAACAATCTTTGTCTACAAAAAAAATTCTAAAGCATTCAGCTCTACTAGGTTTAGTTGCATCAGGTTCAATAACAACTGAACTAGGGGGCCTATGCTAAACTTACATACAGCAGCTAAATCAAGGCTGAAAGTGACAAATGCTGAAACTTCCTCTAGTTTATTCCAACAACTCTCAGTTGCTTTTCTCTACACTATTTTAATGTCCATTATCAAACTTGAAGAGAAGGAAATCACTTAAGGAACGGGGGGGAGGGACACACATAACCTCACACTGGCCACCTATGCTTCCATTCACCACCATTGCATTCTGGACCAACTAAAGTTTCCAAAGAACCACCATGAAGATGAAACTGCAGTATCCAACCTTGAAATTGCCATATACATTACCAACACAACCTCTCTTATTTGCCAACGCTGGTAAAAATCCTACCGGCCACAAAGGCATCATAGCTGCCCATGCCAAATCCAGGACAAGCTCCAAGACGCAAACTTGATCTTTTGATCAAAGTATCACCAAACCCAAAGTCCAGTCGCCAGAATTGGCAACAAATCTTGTCCAAAACCAATGGTGCACCTGGAGATATACAGGCTTTTGAGATGTCCAGCCCTGATTCATAGGAAAGGAGAAATACCACTGATTTTCTTTTCTTATGTCACACTATGGAAATTAACTCTTAAGTCCTTGTTTGTTACTTTCCCATTCTATCAGATGTTAATATGAGACATAAGATAGAGCTTTTGTAACATCTCCCAAGATAATTCCCAAAGTCAAAGCAGAAGTCTCCTAATGCCACCTTCTGACCAGAGAAATTAGTGTAAAATTACAAGAGTAGGAGAGTGTCAACCATACCAGAAGCAACTGAGAGATCATAAGAATAACAAAACTGTATTTCCTCTATCACTCATTGAAGGCAAACTGCAACAAAGCTAGAACTAAATCCACATTGGAAAGTCCATTTCCTCCAAAAGTTCCTAGACTTGCAGTGCTACCAGTTTGGCTAAATATCTAATCTAGGAGACTTTATGGGTAAAAAAACCTCTGTAAGCTGTTCACAGAGGAGCTCAGATGGTAGTAGAGCATCAGCTAAGGTTAACAGCTCTAAAGAAACTCCACTGCTCAGTTGTCCACAGATGAAGGAAACCCATCTTTTTTTCAAAATGAAACATAAGTTCACTATTTATTCATAAATTTTCCCTTTCTGCTCAAATGAAGGAGGTCAGCTAGCTTCAGGAAGGCCTACCTCTGGGGTTAGAAGGCAACTCTATTTCCTTTCTGGAGATGTGATCTTCCCTAAAAAATTAAACCATGCTTCCTACTGTTCAATGGATCCTAACCACAGCTGTGAGCAGATTTTGAGTACCACTGTCCATCTTGTGGCTTGTGGGGTAATTGATTTTGCCCCCCATCATCTTGAATGTTTTTAGTAGTTATGTATAGAATTTGTTTTACAGTCTGACTTTTAATTGATTAATTAATTTTAATTATTAATGTGGTTATTCTTAATTGTTTGTGGTTTTTGGTTTTAATTGTGAGCCGCCCAGAGTCACCCATTGGAGGAGATGGGCAGCATACAAATTTAATCTATCTATCTATCTATCTATCTATCTATCTATCTATCTATCTATCTATCTATCTACCTACCTACCTACCTACCTACCTACCTACCTACCTACCTACCTACCTGTATCTAGCTTTGGACTGGCTATGTTTGGCCTGAGGTTAAGATCAGATCAAGGAGAGTAGAAATTCAAGGGTAAGTTAAGAATGTATGTTTCTCACTGTGAATTCAGGAAGGCTGCTAGCTTGGAAACAAAAGCACTACAACTCTTGAGTGGGCCAAATATCCCTCCATTAGCCTCCTTCTAATATTCTTTGGTGGATGCCCCTGCAGGCACCCTTTTGAGAATGGGAATGTTTTCATCCCAAGATTGAAAAACTTTCTGATGATGTTCTCTAGGATTACATCCAGTGATTTTAGAGCCACTAGAGGGATAGGACAGGACAGGACAGGACAGGACAGGACAGGACAGGACAGGACAGGACAGAATAGATATTTCTGCTTAGATGTGGCTAAGGTGATAGTGGAAACCTTGCCCTTGGAGAATGAACAAAGAAGTTAAAGAGACTGTGATATCTCAGGTGTTCCAATCTAGGTAACATTTTATACCTCTGTGGTTATCCAGCATGTATCACTCTCAAAGAAGATAGAAAAGTGAGGTGCAGTAGAACTATACCCTGAACCTTTTGTTTTTCATTTATATTTGGGATACATCTGTATATGGTCTGAGAACCACTTTATCAGTTAAGAGTCCACACCCCAAATAGTTCTGAAACAGGCTTTGCTGATGCCATCAATAGAATATTGTCTTCAGTGCCAGGACTTTGAAGAAAACTGCTCTGAGGCTTGAAAAGAAGATGGGAAGAATCTGTGGAGTATGGCAATATTAAGCAGAAATGCATGCTTGAGTAATCCAATACATGGACAGATCTCACAGAACTCTATTAAGATTCCTTAACAGACTTGAGAACACAGACATGTATTTCTAGCACATTTGGCTTAAGGCCAACTAAGAAATCCTCCCCACTGATTAGGAGATTGGTGATTGTAATAGTGAGGTGACTTGAGGTCATAAACCTCTAGATGTACTCATAGACCTCCTACACTATTCTAGATTCTAGGACAGTAAACACTATTAGGTCAAAGTAATATACGTTAATTAATAGTTCTTATTCAGACACTACAGGTTAATTATAAGTAACTTGGAGTTCTAGAGAAAGATGGGATCCTACATTAGTTGGCCCTTTTAAGTTGGAAGTGGACAAGACATGCTATGAATAAGTTCATAAGGACAGGAATTTAAGAAACTCAATCACATTGGCCATTATGTCCACCTGTTATCCTTGATTCACAAGATCCTCTAGGGTTCTATGGAATAGAAATGAGACACAGAAGAATTCTTTTGATTCTGTGACCAAACAGTACACAAGTTCTGTAATTTCTTTCTAACATCTTATTGTGAAATATGGTAATGAAAAGGTGGTGCTTCAGAAGACTAAATGGTTGAAACTTGAAATCTTAAATGTCTGATCACATATCTGGACAGATATCATTTTTTTGTTTTGGTTCCTGTTTCTTGAGATGGCATGGCAGCTCCATCATATATAATCTAGAGCTCATGCTTTCTGTTTATGTAAACCCTGCATCATCAGCCATGGCGTAAATTGGTGTTCTAGGCAAATGGCTCCAAATTCTGGAAAGTTGATGATCTGGGATTCCTTCATGGGGTCTCTTACAATAAAACAGAAAGACTAAGATTCTGGTTGCTGCCCTACCTCCTTTGGGAAATTAAGTGGAGAGTACCTTTCCAACCCGAAAAAAGGCCTTTCCTATGCTAGTTAGCTTCTGAATATAAGATGAACATTTCCAGGAGGCTGCAGAAGACCTCATGGTGATATGGTATCATCACCTGAAGGAGCAATGATGAACACCAGGTAGAAGCTGCTGTTTCCTTTTTTTTTTTTTAAGGGTAGGAATAAGAGCATGAGTTCTTTGGGAAGCAAACTGTTCCTATTTCCGCCCTTAATTTTCCCTTCAAATGATCCAAAATTGAGTCACAGATCAATTTTGTATCATTTTGAAAGTATATATATGAATAGGAGGTGTAAAGGGCAGAAACTGAAGATGTTTGCCTCCCAGAGACCTCATATTCCCATTCATATATTATTTGGGGTTCAGGGGGGATGGAGGAACATTGTACTGCTGGATATGGATTATTTTATTGCTGAATGTTAATAGCTTGATCTTGGATGCTGAATGCTGTGAATGGTTTGGTTTCTGGCAGTCCTATGAACACACAATTTCATAGCCACAACTGCAAGAAACCTACAGGCAGAGTATTTATATTACTTTGAGAATAATCTCAAGCTACCTTTAAATATAGCACACATCATTTACAGCTCAATTACTATAATCTGTTTTCACTGAAAGAAAAAGGAGGCACTTACCTCTCGTTGAAGTTTTCTCTTTTCTGCTTTCAGTTCATCTTCTACTTTTTCTGCATTTTCTGCAGCAGTTTTGTATCTTACCACCTGTCCTTCAAGTCTTAGAACCTAAAAGACCAATAAGCAATTATTTGTTTATCTTCCCATATGCAAGGAAGATCCAATGTAATTTTGACCTTTCCTTAGAAGCACTAAAAGGAGAGCATTTACCTTCACTGTTCCTCCCAGGCAACCAGTGCAAACAGCAGTATCAATGGAACCAACAATATGTACTCAACTGATAATCATGCCCAGAAACTCAACAGAATACTAATTAATTTAAATGAAATGCAAGTGTGGCATCAACATTATCATTGACTATAAGTGAATATTTCCCTGTGTCAGTGTTTATGCACACAGTTTCTAGTTCTGACACAGTCCTCTTTCCATTTCTTTTAGCCTGAGATGCCCAAGTATCTTTCTGGGCCATCAACTCATATATACATCACTAACTCTATTCCTTGAAGGGATGATACTCTTAAGGAAATATCAACCCCTGTGCATCATTGACCTGATAATAAAGTGACAAGATTCCCATACTAGTGCTGCAAGAGAGACATATTATGAGATGAAGTAGGGAAAAAGTCAGGGAGGGTAGGTCCCTTAAGTTTATCAAAATCTTAATAGATACCTACATTTTGTTCCAAAGTAGTTATATCTTGTTCAGCTTTTGAAAGTTTAAATTTGAAATCACTTATTTGTCTGTTGGCATCTCCTAGAGACAAGAAAATTCAGAATTTAAGGACGGTAAACCAAACTTCTGAATTCACTTCAAATCCAACTTTTTGCATTTTTATTGCAAATTTTTGTTCCTGAGGGAAAACAAAGCATTGAATATGGCAATTAGGCAATTCTGGAGACTGGTATTTTTCCATTTTTTCCTGAAGTGTTTATGAGGTGAATGTTTAAGATCTCAGGAGTTTAGTCAACATTTTTACTGGAATACAAAAAGCAGTATAACTTACCAGGATAATAGTATTTTAATCTTAAGTACAATGAAAATGTGGTTATTTAAAAAACAGCCAACTACTAGATCAAAAGATTCTACAAATTAACTGTTAGATCAAAATATTTCTCACCACATGACAGGAGAGACGTCTAACAGCTCAAATGAGAAATAAGCTTTCTTTCTGTATTGTTTCCATTGTCTCTGGTTATCACAAGAACTCTATAAATTTCACAACTGGCACCTGACTTTGCTTGTTTTTCTTAGTATCCCACATTTTTTCTTTTGTGTTGTGCCTTTCAGATTATAAGTCTAAAGGCTGTGTACAAATGCTTTCATTAAGTACATCTGCTACATCATCCTGGTATAAAATTGCAAAACACATAAACTGAAAACTTGCATAGAAATCATGACTGTTCAAAGTGTATCCTCTTTGATTACTGAATGAATTAACATACTCTGCATTTCAATTAACTGTAAATCAGAACCATTTTCCAGTCCTGTTAAATCAGAATTTGTGCCTTCATTCCTAGAAGATTTCTGCCGTGCCTCTTCCAACTGCAATTTCAGTTTTTTAATCTGAAAGTAAAATAACACGATTAATATTTTTAGTACCTGACTTCAAATTTATTTATTCCTCATCTAGAATGAATGAATATCACATTTAACAAATGGTTAGCATCTATTGCTATAATCAGGAATCCAGTGTGATTATTTTCAGCTTTAAATAAATCTACACGATTTGTCTGATCAAAATTTCTCAGGATGCTGCTATTCCAACAAAATGGCAATTTAGCTGTGGATATCTACATCTCTAAAATGCTGAGATTATAGGAAGAATAATTCTGAATATCTGCACAGGGTCAACTTTTCCATTCAATTGCCATTTCATATGAGTGGTTTTAATTGGAACAAGAATCCTATCGCTAGAATAGTCTGGTGTTCTCAGCAGATGTAGCCAGTGTAGTGTAAAGATGTTGGATTGGCACTAGGGAGACCCAAGTTCACGTCCACTTTGAGTCACAGAAACGTATTGGATGATTTTGAGCCATCATTCACTCTCAGCCCAACCTACTTCACGAGGTTGTTGCTGTCGGAAAATGGGAAAAGGGAGCACTCTGCTGTGCCTGACTAAAAGGTGGGATAGCAATCTAAAAAGTAAATAAGTAAGTAGAGCTTTGCCATATACATAGATGAAGCATTTCACACATACAGCAGAAGTTCACAACCTGTTGCTCCTGAAAGATTTAGCCACAGCCCTTGACAACTTCCAAAACTGTTAGCAAAATGTAATTTTTCAGTGACAAAAGGGAAAGATTAAAATACATGACTAAGGAGTAGACAGGCTAAATATATTTAAACTGAAATAAAACTGAACCGTATATGACATCACATCAAATGTATATTTGTTCTGCCTACGCCACCATTTTTTGCAATGTGGCACTAAGCATGCCACTCAAAGGCTAATCAGCTCACAAAAGTTGTACATTTGTTATGTTATGTTATTTTGATGTACAGCAATTTGATCTCGCATGTAAGACACAGTTTTTCATCTCCAGCCTGATTTTTTTCCTGCAAGTTTCCCATTATAAGCTTAGAATCCAGCATATTCAAAGCCCCTCCTGGACCATCCCCCACCAGTAAACAGGCAGAAGAGAGTAGGGAAATAACCATGAATCCTATGGCTGCTGGATTATTGCAGGAGCAATAAAGTTATAGCTTAAACGTACAAAAACTAACTCAGGAGGTCTCAGAGCAACTGTACTTTATGTCATTTGATTAGAACCTCATTATGGAAAGTTGTTTACTTCACTATCTCTAGAAACCTGCAGGAGGCTTACCTGTGACAGTAACTCTTCCTTTTCTCCTGCTAGCTTTCGTAGCCTAACATCTAAAACAAACAAATAGTTCAATTAGCAAATGAAAATTTAATTTCACATATTGGGAGGCTTTTGAAGAATACTTTTATGTGGTTGGAATTTCATCTGAAAATTCACAATAAGAGACAGATGGGCCCTTTTTGAGCAATAAAAAACTAGTATACAAAATAATGGATTAAGGCTATCATTATGTAAGTGGTTAGGAGGTGAACAAAAGCCAAAGGTGTGAAACTGATTAATCTTGACAGTTTTGAGCCCCTCCAGCATAGCCAGACTGAGCATTCCAAAGAACAGAGGAATGAGGAAAAGGAAAGCACAGTCACAGTCATGTAATTTCCCACTTAGCAACCGTTTCACTTAGTGATGGAACTGCCGGTCCCAACTGTGGTGGTTAAATGAGGACTATCTGTAGTACAAAGTTCTTTTTTTAAAGACAATTTTACATTCACTAAATCGCCAATTGAATACACATTTCTGAAATTGTCCATCTATTTTAAAGTTTGTTTTTGAAATACTTTCTATAGGAAGTATTCTAATACATAGCTGCTTACCTTTAAATGTTTTTTAAAAGCTTACAGAATATTTATAGGTATTTTGTAAGTCTGAACAGATTTATGGAGTGCTAGAACTAATCACATAGAATTCAAGCGCTGATCTCTCTAAAATTACAGGTCTTTCTGTGTAATTTTTGAATTTACAATATATACATTAAAACCCTAACTTAACATTAAGCTTTTACAAAATGTTTATTTTACCTAGTGGTCCTTCCCCTGCCGACTCCAAAACTTGAGCAGCTTCTTGTGATACAACTGTAATTGCACCAACTACTGGTTCATGGTTAACATCACCATTTGGAGTGACTTCTGGGATTATTACTAATCCATGTTTCTGGGGAAAAAGAAGCAACATTAACAACATTTATCAGAAAGTTTTATTTTACAGATAAACTCTTTACTTAGCTGATACAATCACAAGCCACAACACCATTGCTCCCATAAAGGAGTTAGTAGGAAGGAGGAAATGATGTGGTAAGGATGCTGCACTTTCCACCATGCTACCTTTGGCCTATTCCCCAATCTACATTTGTAAACAGCACTACTGCTAACATACCTCTCCTGTCTTCATTGTTTCCTTCAGGTCAGCCAGCTCATCTCTGAGCTCATCTCGCTCAATCCTAATGCAGTCAAAGTACTCTTTTTGTCTCTCTAGAGCCTGGTTACAGCCAGGTAGCACAAAGAAAATAGTATAGAAAAAGAATGTGTGATAGGTAAGAGAGATTTCTTGTAAATACAAGAAGAATAGTTAAACAAAAAGAAAGAAAATAAAGCTTTACACAATCCTGTGTTTGCCACAAAAGTTCATGCTTAGCACAAGAATTCCTTAGCTATAAAGGATCTGTCAAATATTTATTGAGTCTCATTCATTACATTAATGTAGGTTCTAACTTTAAATACAATTCTAGCATAGTATTTCTTCCACTGAATAAGCCTACCATTCCCACAAATAAATCCCCATGCTGGGATTCAACATGAAATTGATAAATTATGGCTGAATTGATTCTAGTCTTATGTAGTTCAAACCTACTAAAATCAATGGGACTAAATTAAATCCCATTAATTTCAGTGGGTCTACTTTGTGATTAAATCTGGATCAAACCTTATGTGTGTACTTTTATTCAAAGCCTAACACTATACAGAGCAAGAAAGCACAGTCCTCTGGGATGCACTGAGATTTTCATGTATAAATATTTGGATATGATAGCAGGCCTACAAAACTATATACATGGTACTATGGTTTTTAATTTAAATGGAAATGAAACAACGTTGTCAGTCAGATTTTTCCCCAAGGAACATTAAAAGAAAGAGGAAACCATACAGCTTCCTATTTCTCTCCAGGGCCTGGCTCTGCTTTGGATGCTGGATTCTCACAGGAAACCATAACCTCCTTCCCAGCAGCCAATCAATTAGCAGATTGGTAAGCTTTTAAATAGTTTCCCCAGCAGCCCACCAATCAGTAGACTCCCAGGAACTACAGAGTGGAGAGGAAACTGCACCTACAGCATACTGTACAGGTAATGTATAGGCGGTGGTTCAAGTCTGTCACTCTCAAAGTTATATTTCATTTTTAATCATGGCAACAAACAACTAGCATCCAAATTCCAATTTTGACTGTAACACTGGAAATGCTGAGAAATAATTCTATTATAAATATGTTCATGCATGCAGCGTGTGCTCTTGCATGGCATTTATTTATTGTCTAGTATCCAGCATTAGATTAATTTATTTAATCGAATTTATTGCTGTAGCTGTAATTACTATATTCAAGCCCACTGCATAATGAACATTAACAATCTCATCAACTTTTGCCAGTCTATTCCTAATCACGTTTCACCTCAGCATAATCTCATACCCCAATTTTTTTATCTTTCCAATTAACTGTCTCCTGGAGGTCAAACACCTCTTTGGTTATAGATTCTATTTTCTGCTGCATGCGCTGGTTCTCCTGCAGTAAACACAGGGAAAAGAATAAAAGGAGGGGAAAAACAAGTAAAGGAAATTACAAAAGGATAGAAAGAAGTGAACAAATAAGCCAAAGAAACATGAAAGACAGAGGTTTTATGAACAAAGATTTGAAGGGTGGAATTACAAACAGATTTAGGATAGGATTTATGTTCAAAGGAGCTACAACTGACTTTGCATTATAACCACAAATATTATATTTATCTTTATATATTTGATCAACATTTTACTGTAATAATATTTGAAACTTATCCCATTTTAAAATATTGTTATAATTTCACTTCTACACCATGTACCAGTTCAGTTTAGCTGCTACATTTTATACGAAATGGCCCTTCCATTTATTTTTAATACACAGACTGCATAGCAACATCCCCAAATTTATATTACCACAGTACACATAGCTTCTACCCAATTCAACCAATCCAAGTAAGGTCACATGCAGGATGCTAAAGTAATTCTACACATTCATTCCTTGCTACCAATAATCAGCTCCAAATCTAGGAACAGCAAAGAAACAAGGAGCATACACAATTTACAAAACTGACCATTTGGAGCTCTGTCCAGGAATGTCTGAATTTGAGTATCTAAGCTAGATGTTTTACTGATCAAAGCACTTCTATCTTATCTGAATAGTCTCTATTTTTTCAGTCATTCAATAAATTTTCAAACTGATAAATAGATAACTTTCTTGATAATAGAAAACAAAGAGAAATAAACACACACACACACAAATACTGATGACACCTCATTTGAAAGGATCTCTTAATATAGGGAGACTTCTGTAGGACACTACAAATCAAAGGCTCTGGTATTGACCAGTAGTCTTCAGAATCATCTTCTGGATATAAGTTCATGAAAAGGACCAACAGAATGATCCTCAAAGTATGCAAGGTGATCCAGAAGGATATCAAAATCTCCTAAGATGCCAGCAAATTAATACAACTAACATTTTTCCATTCACCTCCCAGAGCAGGTAACTCACTATTCCAATCAAAGCATTCACTGACCAAAACCTTAGCCAAAAACAAGTTCCTTATTTTCTAGATGCATCTAAAGAAACCATTTTCTCAATCACCATGGTCAGAAATGATTTCGGATGGATTATTATTAGATTTTTATCCCACCTTATTTTTCTATTTTACTTAATTTATTTTACACACACACACACACACAAACTGTTTTGAAATTGTAAATGGCATATAAATATTTCAGATAAGTAAGTAAATAGTGATCATGAAATTGTGAGTTTTCAGCTTCAGCATCCACAAAACAAGGCATCTGATAATTGAGAACCAATCCTGAAACCAATCCAGTTAGCTCAGAAAGAAAGAAAGTGCTGGGCAGCAAGATAAATGATATCCCAACAGAACACCTAAGCACTGCAATCCTTTCTGGACGATTCCACTTGGGACACAGGTTGAGACAGTCTAACTAAAAGTTCATATCAAGAATTCTTGCTATCTGGAGCCCATCATACCAAGAAAAAGACTTTCATTATTTCCTCAAAAGATAAGCTTGGAGGGTAGGCACGAACAGTGTGGTATGTATTAAAATAAGACACAAGGAAATAAATCACAGAATTTCATTTGACTACTATTGACCATATTATTAGTTATTTACCAGTATGAACACGTACCTCTATTAGTTCATCTCTTTGGCAAAGGCTTTCCTTGAGTTCATTCACTTTATGCTGTAGAACACTGCACATATGTTTCTGTCTTTCTAATTCCTGTATTAGACAAACAATAATTAAGCAATTCAAGTTTATCTTTAAGAAAAACATTACCTTAAGCATAAACTATATTAGTAATTATATTAATATAATTATAATCTATTAGTATAAGACCATTATTCTGATTCAGCAAGGTGGAAATTAGATTAGATAACTTTAAAATTTGTTTCGGTTGCTTGGCCACCCTCCAGTAACATTTTGAAGCTTGTTACAACAAAGTAAGCTGATTTCAAGATTCTGTAGGCTATTGGTAAGTACTCCTAATAATTACAAAGTAGGTAGGTATACTAACTCCTAACTGTTAAAGAAGCCAAGTATGAAATGTAACTTAAGCACTTTTCACAATTTCTGGGTAGCAGTCCTCCCCCCCAAAAATATAACAATCAGGACATGATTTTGAACCAATTCCCTGCTTGACTCCAATGTTTGACATTAGACCAATATTGTCTCAGCACTAGGATTTCATTAGCATTTCTCAAATCCGTTTTAGGGAAAAGTAGCTTAGAATCAGAAGAAAGAGAAGGAGGAGGGGAAGCTACTCGAAGAACAAATTAATTTTCCCATTTTTGAGCGATCATAAAACTTAGTAAGGTCTTTGTTTTAATTAAAAATATGCAATGTTGTTTTCAAATACCAATATGCCTAAGTATTTACACATGGATGCTTTCATATTCTGCTATTTAAAATATACATTCTGCATATAATAAACTATAAATTCAAGTACCTTAGTCTTTTCTTCATTTTCCCTATAGTATTCTGCTAATTGCTCCTCTCTTTCCTCAATGACATCCTTTAGCGTGTCCACTTGATAAATTAAATTGTTTTTCTCATTATCAAGTTGAGCATTAGAAACCATGGCCTTCTTGTATTTCTCTTCAACTTCAGCAAGTGACTCCTAGAAACATTTTATTTATTTATTAAGCATTATGAATAAAATTTAAATAGAAGCACACAGATTGTTCCATACATCATTAGCTGTATTGTCTTTCTAAGTTAAGTCTGTTTAAATTTGCAGAAGTCAATGAAAGTTTAACATGCATAAGAATATTTACAGAATTGTTATTATTTCCCTTTGCAAATGCCAGCAATCTAAGCAAGTTATTTGTAGTAGATCTAGAAGATAGTTATGTTAGTTTCCTGCAGCAAAAAAGTTTAACAAGTCCTGTAATGTTTATATTAACATATTACAGCATAGTTTTTCATAAACTAGAGTCTAAGGAAAGCACAGTCCTGTCTTCAACTTTATTCAAGCTTTACATTCATCACTAAGGATTACATTTCCCTCCAATGAGAAGTTAAATAAGGAGGGAATTTTGTAACAGTAATATAGCTTTACAGTTAGAAAGCAAAGTTATCTACAGATTTGCAGGCGTATGAATCACTTCGCAAGAAACAGTACCCTTTGTCCCTGAAGATTATACATGAGCAGTTTGAGAGCCTATTAGGTCAGAAGTGAAACATGGACACAAAAAATATGGTATTGCCTTCTACAAATTCAGTGGCCAGCACAGCTTATAGAAGTACATACATTTTCAAATTAAAAGAAAATGATATTTAAATACCTAATTAAACTACCCTGGACAACTTTCATATGTACTGACAGTTTTGAGGGCATAGGGAAGGGATTTATAGAGTCAGACAGACTCTGAAAAGAGCTTTATAAGAAAAGAGGAAAAATTCATGGAAAGAGAGGACATTAAGGACTATTCATCTTGAAGATTTAATGTTACCTCTTGGTTAGGGATGATATGCCTCCAAATACTACTTTCAGGAGAACACTAATCTCCATCTCCTGCTTGTGAACACACCTCAGAAAGAAAATGCTGGACTAAGATGGTTCTTGGTCAGTTCCAGCAGAGCTGTTCTTATGAGTAGTAATTTGAATAACAGAGTGTTAGGCATCAATGAAAACAGCTGTTACTCCCCACCCATAGAGGAAGGACCAATAAAGAAATATAATTGATGAAAAAGCAGATCACAGCTTATGTACAACATCCTTTAGATCCTAATGTTTAGGAGGCGATGTGGATCTTTAATGGAGAGCATTCAGATTAATTTTTAAAATATAAATTAATGAAATGTGCTCATATCTATAACCAATAATCTAAAAGAAAAGATTGGTGTATAGTCTTGGAGTTAGACACACAAATATAAGGCCAATTTCACACTTTCTTTCTAAATGAGGTGTTATTTGATATCTATTTTTATTTTTGTTTTTACTTGAGTGCTTTCCACAGGACTCAAAGCATTACTATAAATTATCTAGTAGTGTATGACTTTACTTCAGAACAGAATTCCACAAAAATGCCAAATAATCTATAAATGTAGGACAAGCTCTGCTTCAAAATATTTTTATTCTCAACAGAAAAATAAACTGTGGGAAAAAGAACACAATAAGCAACAGCAAATAAAATTATCCCTAAACATTATGTTAATTCCCCTTTTGTGAGATGTGTGCACACTATAGTTATTTAATGGGTATATCAATTCTGGAATGGCATCTTTTCTGTATAATTAGCTAACAAGTGAATAAAAAAGGTGGGAGAGGAAAATGGAAGAAAAGTTTATGAAGAAAGACTTATTCAAAGAGTAAATAAAATAGAAGAATCTTTCCACAATTGGTAAATCAGTCATCTGGCTAGATTCTGAAGAATTATACCTAGTGCGATTATTTTTTTAATTTTGAAAAGAATGTGAAGTTGTGCTTTGACTGCAATAAGCAAAAAAATCTAAATGGTATAAACATTCCAAAAATGATACACATGAAGGTAAACATAAAGGATAACTAAAAGAAAAAAGTAAATATGCAAATAGTAATCTACAATCTTAATTTATGCAACATGAGCCAAAGTAAAAATACAGGGGGAATTAGAGGGAAACAATGCTTATTTTCCTAGTATGATTAAAACAGAATCAAATGAGTGGGAATGCAAAATCATACTTAATCTATATTTCTATATCATTAATGAGCAAAGAGTACTGTGGGATTCTTCTTACTGAAATTTTTATATCTTATCTTTAACTCCACTATCAATCTCTAATAAAGTGATTTTCAATTATTAGTCTTCCCAAATTCTTCCTTGGCAGCATAGGTTGTCTTGTAAAAAGGAAAGTAAATCTTCATAATATTCAAATTATTAATATGCAATATGCTATACAATACTAAGCCCTTAAATTATCCTACTTCAGACATATTATGCGATGATCAAATTCTATGGAGAAGGCTCTAATGCTGGGAAAGGAAAGAGAAGAAGAGGACATCCAGCAGCAAGGTGGATGGACAGAGTTATAGTGGCAATGGATGCACCATTGGAAGACATGAAAGACCAGGTTAAGACAGAACATTATGGAGAAAATCTAACTATGCAGTCACTAAGAATTGACACCGACTTGACAGCACATAATCAATCAATTATACTTTTTAATAGAACATTAGCCGTATTAAATATACATTAACACTATTGAAGTAACATGGAACATTCACTAGTAACTATACATACAAAACCCATTCTCCAATTTGCTGGTTAGGCACATGCTTAAAAAAAGAGTTATTAGTGTGTTAGTAAAGCTCTGTTAATGAAATTTGCAAAAATGCCATTACCAAAGTATTACCACAGTGAATACATGCTTGGGAGAAACCCTAATACCTTTAGTTCTTTAAGTCCCTGCATGTATCTCCCCTCTACATCTTGTATCTGGTCCTTAAGATCATAGATATCCTGCAGGACATAGGAATGAACCATTGCATAAGAACATCACAAAGTACTGATTATATAATTCTATGATTTAAAAACCAGGTGGTTTGGTTTGTGTATATTGTATCTGAACATACTATAGATTAAATTAAATGAGATTTCCTTGACACTTGACCAAGATATCATTCAATTTAAGTCTATGTTTCTTATAAAGGTTTGTGTACATCTAAAATACATAAAGTATGAGAATACCAATTTCAGACATAAACTTTTCACAAACTTGTTTTGAATGCCGATCTGAAAAGATACATACTGACATCTGCAAACTAGAACTATTATAACAGTTCTATATAATTCTAGAACTCTACTCTACAAAACTATATTATACTATAAGTAATGTTCTGCTTCCTTCTTACAATAAGAGATTATAGATAACCTGTTAATATAAGGAAAATATTGGAGAGAGTCTACCATATTAAGAAATGTTTATTTACAAAATACACTCAACCAATTTTAAACTTTGGAAAAAATAAACAAATTTATAATCTAATCTCAAGGCTAACTGGAGCCAAGAGAGTCTATATATGTTGTTATAGCTTTCATTGTTCAGTGTAAGGTATTATATACTATTGTTATTTTAATATCTGTAAACCACCTAGAGTCCACTAGGAGTGAGGTGGTAAATAATGGCATAAATAAATAATTTTTAAAATACTGATAATGTAGCCTTTCATTAGCATTTCTTTTTCAAAGTGTCCCTCTTTTAAGTGTATGATTTATAAAAGTAGCTACACTATATTCCAACCATTTTCATGTTAATTAATTATTCAACTTTAAAACCCATTTCTAAGCACACTTAACTAACCCCCCTGATTTCACTGAGATTTATTTACTTTTAAGCATTTAGAATACAGTTGAAAAGAGTTCTGGTGAATTATCTTGGTCCGATGAATTTTGCAACCTGATTCAATACATTTTGCAATCCATATCCCTAAAGGAATATAGGCCTTCCCCATTCCCCAATAACTAATGCAACTTTCACAAACATACACTATTAACCACACAGGAAATAAATATTTCAATTCTAAATCTCAGAGTTATTTCAGAACTATTTCCTTTTTTACAAATGTACAAGAGGTTTTTTTTACTGTTAAACAACAAAAAGTGCTCACCCGCAATTCACTTAATGAGGTATCAGGATCCACTAAGCTGCTTGTATCTCCGCTTCCTCGTCTAGAAGAATTTCCACTCAAAGGAGTTGCTGAATTGCGAGATGCTGGCTAAAAAAGACAATTGTTTTAAATTTCCTTCACATTTTAACAGCTTTCTTAGCTAAATTATGCAAATAACATATCAATCCTAGAAGAATAGTATAATTTTGGAAAAAAATATTTTCTTATATAGGTGTGATGGAATGGCATGGGACTGGAAGGGGGGTAAAGAACGTGATCTCGTCTCCAGAGCAACGCACTGGAGATAAGAGGTGAAAGCTGACGTACCCCTAACATTCCAGAAGATAGTGAATTCCTGTTCCTGGGAACTAGCCGGCAGTCTGAGAAGATTTCTGTAAACAAGCACCAGCTAATAAACCTTGCTGATTGAACCTGCACAGTCTCCAGGAGTTCCTTGGGCTAGGCCTGACAATAGGCCACTGTAATGTTAAATGAGTTTACTGAGTCTTATCAGGAAATGTTAAACATGTCTTATCAGTTCAATCTACCCATGTACTTTATGACTTTTTCAGATTTAATCCCATGGTTTACCTAAGCAACATTTCTTTATACTACATTTTTAAGAAGAAATGGAAAGTTGGAAATGGGGCTCTATAAAGTATTCAGAAGAGGTACTTCACAAATCACATTAGCACAAATGAAGCAACTCTGTTTAAAGTATTAAAACAGATTCATCCTTTAAATACTTCATCTGGTTGTTTTGAAAACTGGCTCTGGTCCAGCAGACATCTCAGCAGAAGTGCTGTTTGTGCATGAGCATGCAAACTAGACAACTGGGGACAGCTTTAGAAACAGCTACACAAGTTTTGCAAAGGTTAAAGCCACTTTAGTGCTTCCAAGGCAGGTGTTTAATTCACACTATGCAAAACACTAGTTTTGAATACTTTGCACAGCTTTAGTAGGTAACAGATTTCACATATGAGATACATTGTAACCTAAATTACTCCACTTGTATAGATGTGAAGAAATAATGAAGACAACTGCCAGTACATAGGAGGCTTGAGCCTTGCTGCATGCTGGGCACCTGGAATATATATTTTGATTGGCTCTATTATGTGTACTGGTATGTTTTAAAAGAGTCCATAATTTGAAAACCAATCTGTTAAAAACTCACCCTTGTGTATAAATCAGAATATGGCTTGTCAGCCTTCTCTTCCAGCTGAAAAATATTTTAAAAAATAAATGTTTAGAATTTATTTCAACTGTATGTTTGAGTTACCAAGATCAGCTTTCATCAATGTGCATATAGCTAGAATATTAGCATTAAACAATAAATTATTTCTATTTTTTCTAATATAAATACAGTACTATCTTATAGTAAACTGTCTCTTAACACAGGTTTTTATCAAACTCATTATGAACAGATGTCACGAAATAAATTAAAGCTATAATCCTATACCAACTTATTTAAGAGGAAGTCCTTTAATTTCAATGGGATGTATTGCATTGAAATCTGCATGCTTAGGATTGTACTTTAATTTAATAGACGTCAGTATTTTTCTTAGAATGAAATGCATTGACTGCTACCTCTTTTATGCAACATACTCTTGTATTCAATACCTGTAATTATTACCAATAAAAAATGTGCAATGTAATGTCAATGGTAATGAAAATCTCTTTAGCAGCACATATATATAAATTCTTCCATCAAATTCCTAATGCTGTGTATTTGGATACCCATAATCCACTCTCACACTTCTATAATTCATGGATATAGAATTATCATATATTTTATACCAAAATGCCTTTCTTAGCAAAAATCTAAACACTTTGAATTGCAGTTACCAATTTTTGGAGTCAACTGTTAAACTAAAATTAATATTTCATTTTCTGTAGTTCAGTTTTTCATCATTTCATAAAGTCAAGATTCAGCCATTTGAATAACTATTTCCTAATAAATGTTTTTAGTAAAAACCATGTGTAACAGAACAAGTATTATTCCTTAAAATATTTCCAATAATGAAAACCAGAAGCAGTGTACTAGAAAACTGTATTATGTAATACAACATAATGATGCAATGCAAAACCGTTCCATGTAAAATCAAAAGGTTTCTAAAAATGTAGGATTCAACTGCACATTTGTTACCACAATTTCTTTGTACATTTCACAAGAAATACATTGCCACATATGAGTTCGTCAATGCTACCTGGTATGTATTTCATATGAGGTAACCAAGGAATTCTCAGTCTATGCTGGGTCTTCTCAAGAAAGGAACAAGCAACTTTATGGGGGGAGGGTGTTCCCCCCCTTTTTTTTAACTTTATCAGATTAGTGCAAGCAAAGTAGAAACACTTTCAAAACTTATTCTAGACTTTGCTCCTCATTTTGCCTACATAAACCTACAAAAAACAGTTGTTGTACCACAAAGTTCAAGAATCCCTGTAGTATATAAATAAAAAAAATAACCTAACATCAGTGAAATCCTAGTTTTACTCATAGGGGTGGGATTTCCCATTTTTAGGAAGATATAGTACCATGGAGTTTGAGAACTACTTAAGTAAACTGTAGGTGAAACATTTATCAAGAGGAAGTATTTTTTTTTAACCAATTGTACACAGTAGTTTATAGTAGTAACTACACGTACTTTATGTGTGGAACAATACCACACAGAGTATGTCAACTTGAATCATTCATTTCTCATAATTTTTATCTACTTGGGTCCTACTGAAAATAGAATGAAAGGGTTACTTTCATCAAATTGAAAACAAAATATCAGCTGATAGTTTGCCCTCATGATAGTTGGCACGATGATGTCTTGAAAACATTTATTCTTTACACATCTGTATGCAAATAAATCTCTAGATAGTGCTTTGTGTTTTTAAATGAGCTTGACAAATACCCAGTATTGACCTACAGTACAGGAAGTCAGAAAAAAATACAGGAGTAATCTCTTTGGGATTCTAATCTAGAGACAGGAACCAGCATCAAGAATCCAAAAGGGAATTGATACACAGTTTTCTCCCTCAAAATCCTCTCATTTTGTAGAATTAAATAAACTAGTAGAATAATTATATCTTAGGAAATACAAGAAATTCCTCTACAACCACAAATTGGAAAATTCTAATCACCATTCTAACAGGTGAATAAATAAAAGCTACCTGCCCATTTCTATGGAGCCAAACACCACATGGAATGGTGGCTTTGTTTCTTCTTCTCCTGAATTGACTTGTTCCATTAGAAAAATTTGAATTCAGGGTCAGACCACATTCAAAATATTAAAAAACATTTTTCATTCTGGAAGATACACTTTCAAAAATGGACAAACAATCCTTGTAATACTGGATTGGCCTATTCCTATGTACACTGTTTTGCATATCCATACAGTGTATGTGTGTCTATATAATATATAAGACTATCAACATCTTGGAAGATATTATTTGTGTATGTATTTGGTTTTTATTCTATTTTTATTGTATTTTATATTGTTTTATTGTATTTTAATATGTATTGCTGCTTTATTGTGTACTGCCCAGAGTCACTTTTTGTGAGATGGGCGGTATCTAAATGAAATATAAATAAATTAAATAAATAAATAAATAAATAATACAATTTTCTCATATATTTCCCAAAGTATTAAAAATGGTGTCCTATAAGCTGTTTGCAACATATTAATAATAAATTATATTTCTCCCCCAAAACAAATACATAAATAGATCACGTTTTGTCCACACATGTCCACAAAAAATGCAACTTTACCTGAAAGGAAAACTATACTGAAGTCAGAAATACAATGAACAGGGACATACTCCAAAAAAGAGCAGTATCAGAAAAAATATCAGAATTGAATTAATGCTTACTGAATAAAAGTAACTGCCTACAAAATAAGACACTCATTTGTAAAATTGATTGATTCCCATCAGCATGTTTAGATACAAACTATTCTCTCACAAACTACTCTCTCTCAATCTCTCTCACTAACTCATAAATACACCAACACAATTATATAATCATTGATAAGGGGCCTGTTTGTGAAAATCTGAAAAAGTGGCACAGGTTTAAAAACTAATGACTGCCACCTAAAAGCAAACAAAAAAGGAAACAAACACATATTGTGTACAAATCCATCAGGATCCAGGTCCTACTGACAAATATGGGCAACAGCCTAAATTAGGCGACACAGCATGGAATTTTAAAGTAAAATAAACCAAATTAAAGAATTCATTAAGATATTTACTTCAAACCTATTTATTATTAATAAGAACTCAATTTTAATCAAAACTTTAGTTGAGGGTTTGAAAAGTCAGACCAAGGAAGGAGCACAAAGTTAAAAGATCTGGTGGCCTGGTGTGGCCCCTATCGGCCTCTTGGATTTTTTAGCTTTTTTATTTTTGTAATGTCTGGTTTTTATAGCTTTTAATTGTATTTCTGATTTTAGTTTGTTGTAAGCCGCCCAGAGTCCCCCGTTGTGGGGAGATGGGCAGGGACAAGTCAAATAAATAAATAAGTAAGTAAGTAAGTAAGATCAAAAGTATTTCTACAGATACCCCAAAGATAATATTTTATTCATTGCTATTCAATATACATACATACGTACATACATACATATATCCATCACAACAATCCCTTACAGGGTAAGTATCATTATTCAAGTATAGAAAAAGGGCACAGCATAACCAAAGAATTAAAGGCATGAGATTAAAAAAAAGGAAATGTATTTAAAAACAGAGATGTGGTTTTTCCAGGAAAAAATTCTTACATAAAATAAGTATTATTCAAAGTATCATATTCCTCTCAATATTCATAGCCTTCGCAAGTATGTGTGCTACATTATTGATGGGGGGGGGGGAGCCATGAAGTCTCTGCTTCTCACTTTTTTAGAACAATTATCTGAAATTTAATCATCATAAAACTTTAAAACTACCAAACCTGTCTGAAGTAGATTTTCTGGCCCACATCTCTGGTTCTCAATATCCTTCTATCCTGCAAACTAATCTCACTTCAACCAGATCCATGTATCATTTCATGGCTCTTTAAACATCTTACCTTTTTCTTAGGATCTCATTAACCCTTTCCAACCATGACTTTCTCTGTCTTCCCCTTCTCAACTCATTCCAACTGCATTTTTCTTCTCTCCCTCTTTTTCTCTGTTAGTTTCTCCTGACATACTCAGTTCTCACTTTTACATAACCAAGTGGGCAGAAGTACCCATCTACACATACTCATTTTTGCTTCTTTTGAGAACATTATGTGAGAGATCATGGGAAGGGAAATGATGGAAGGGAGGGTAAACAATCAAGAGATAGGATTCAATCCTAGCATCGGACCACGCACTACTCCACTTGTAACTGCTTTTGTATGCTTAAAACTTCTCCATCCATTTCCCTATCTTTAATAAACTTTCTACCAAATTATAAAATACATATTTGTTAGAGTTATGCTCTAGTTATTTGCCATTTATATATAATTTGCAATCATTCAATCCATTTTCTGTATCCAAAGCAATTATCTCGGCCTTTGATATATTAATTTTCAGCTCCATAGAATCTAATATTTGCTGCAAAATCATTTGAATTCTCAGTCAACACCCCAGAAGTACTTGCATACAGAAGTACCCTTAACTAACACACCCTGATAAAAGTTAAAACTTAATGCAGCTTCTAGCTAAAACAATTACCTATTTCTTAAAGGTAACTCAAATTCCAAAACAAAGTTCTTTTCTTCTTTACCTTGAACCTCATCTGATTTCCTGGGCATAATTCCAACCATTTATCAGAGCTGTTGGAAAGATGGTTCATTTCACTTTTTCCCCTGACTCAGCTATAGTAGCTCCTTGCTCTGTTTCCCTGGAGTTCTGCCTCTGTCTTTTAAAAAAATGTCATTTTATCTAGGAGGGTTGCGTTTGAAGGAATCTCCTGAACATGCATGCTAAAGCCCATGCCTGAAAGAAAGTGTGAATTCAAACTCAGTTGCTGTCTAGCATTTAGACTGGCAGGGAAGCTACAGACTGGCTATCATTCTAATTGCCATACAAATCTCTAAAATTCTCTTTCCAGCATTCCCTCACTTCAGTCTCAAATCCTTTCAACACCTCTATTTTTAAATCCATTCACTTACTGAAGGGTCGTTCCTAGGTCCTGTACTTCCATTTTCAAAAACATGTTTTTTAATTTTCATCAAAATTGTTGCATTTCTCTCTTTCTCATCTTAATTTTCTTGTGGCTACACTCTTTACAACTGTCTTTTTCTCTATATACCCATCATACCATATCTTTCCATCATTTCTTTATGCATATTTTTAATCACTCACTGCCTGTTTCACTTCCTCGTTCTTTGGATGACGAAAATACATTAGCAGTCTTTTTCATACTTCGCAATAATATAACTTCACATGCTTCTGTGCACTCTGTAATGTATTTTTTTTTACTTTGTTCTGCACAACTTCCACTATATCCTCTTTCTAATCATTAAATTGGGAGAGAATTTATTTTCTGATATTTTTTCATGCAAGTCTCATCCTGTTTCTTCCTGTAGTCATTCTATATTTGCTTTCATTTCTTTCACTTTGTTCCTTTCCTTCCATATCCTTTTTTCACAAGATCACTTTTGTTCACAGTTTACTATAATACAATTCAACCTTTCTCCCTACAGCACTTCCTTTAGAAAAAAGTCTGTGTTATCAAATATAATAATGCGTTTGCCAAGTAGAAATTCAAGTTTGTAGAACCCAGGTTAGTGATTTTATTACTTTTAGTTGTCTGAGATAAAAAAAAATAAACATACATACTTTTATGTATTAGTAGCAGGAACTGTAACATAAATAGGGCAGTGAAGTGAAAAGCTTTTCATGTTTTTAACTCATGCAACTATAAGGCAGGAGGTAATAAATATCACAAACATCTCTACTAAGCTGTAATCAGAATATGAAGATACGTAAGTACACTAAGTAAATTTATTTTGTAATTTTTGCAAGACTCTGGGCATTTTTACCTAAATGTAAAAATATTTACTGAGACGTAATCAAAAGTGTCTAAATGGCACACAATCAATAAGTTTTAATGTAAATGTCAGAGAGCCACATGCATATTTAACGCAAATACAAATATTATTAGACCAGAAGTCCTCTACCTAATCCCCAAATGTAATTTTTAAAATCATACAAAATACAAGACTCCAATCATAAAATTTTAATAGTGTACTTCAAATAAATGTATAAAAGTACACAACTCACATGAAAATAGTTAATGAAACTAACAAATATTAGGAAAATATTAACACATTTATCAAGAAAAACTCGCAGCAATGTCATCGGCATTATATTACATACACTCACATTGTTCATGTCTGGAATGCTGACATCATCCAAGTCAGAAACAATGCTTCCCCTACGATTAGTGCGGCTAAAATAATCAGCTGCAGTTTCACCGTGATGATGAAAATCACTTGACTTCAATAACCAAAACAAACACAAACAGATAGAGAGAAAATGACAGAAAAAAATTCAGAAACCTAAAATATAATTTGATCATGTTATTCTTATTCCTTTATCAAAATTGTTTGAGATTTTCCTTTGAATAATTAGGTCTCTCTTAATTTTGACTTGAAAACTTTAAGGCTATCAACATCAGTTTGCAATCCTATGCATTTATGCATCATATACAGTATGTGTCTGTTTCACAACAAGACTGTTTTCAAGCATAATAAGCCTGACAAAAGTTATAGACTCTGACAGTGTTTTTGAAATCAATCAGATTTACAGAGTTTTAATACATAAAGTCTGTAAATTTAATACATTTAATACATAAAGTAGAGCCAGTTGGGTGTAGGGGTTAAGCATCAAGCTAGAAACTGGGAGACTGTTAGTTCTAGTCCTGCCTAGGCACAAAGCCAGCTGGGTGACCTTGGGCCAGTCACTTTCTCTCAGCCCCTAGGAAAGAGGCAATGGCAAACCACTTTGAAAAACCTTGCCAAGAAAACTGCAGGGACTTCTCCAAGTAGTCTCTGAGAATCGGACACAACTGAATGAATTAAAAAAAAAAAAAAAGTAAGAATGGTATCATAAGTTTCTAACCTCATTCTAACTGTTAACACAGTGGTTAAAATATCCAAAACATCAATCCCCCTACATATTAGTGGGTTTTATCCTTTCTTTGGCATCAAATCTCTAAATTAACATGTCCACTGTATGTTAACTGTCCTGTTACATAATTCTCTCTCACATCCTTTGTTGGTATAGGGCCAGAATATGGTTTCTCTTTCTTTAAGCTGCTCTCTTTAGCTCTGAAGGTCTCTTCCCTACTGATCTTTAAAAAACTTCCTTGATTTGAAATGCTAGGATGGAAGAAGATGGCTCTCACTGTGGAAATAAACTTAAAGACACAGCATATTCAGATCCATTTTTAAAAACATAGCTGAAAAACATGTTATCAATTTGTTGTTAATAAGGCAAGGATAGGTTAGTTAAACTAGAATAAATATCATATGTTTAAATGCCTAGGGTATTCTAAAAACCTAATATGCTTATTCTCCCAAATCATCTCACTAACTGTATCTTATTGCATATATTAGGAAAAAATGCTTAATATTACGTCCAAATTTGGGCCCTGAATTATCTTTCCTTTAAACAATCTAGAACTTGAAATTGACTTACAGAAGAACAATAAATGAGGGTTTAGTTCCCACATAAAACATTAAGCCCATCTACCCTGCTATTTTAACTGTTCCAGATTGAAGTTGGATTCTAATACAAGGGATCAGAGAACACGTTATTCATGGAAAATTCAAAACTGTTTTATGCAAATCAATAGCCAGTGTCTAATCTTACAGAGAAGCACATTACATGTGTACAGAGCAGAACTCTTAAACTAAACTAAGTTTGCATTATATCAGATCATAGGTATAATGAATGTTGAAATTGTCTGATAATTCAGTGATTTAAAAGAAGTTATCCATTATTAAAAATATAATCTCCTTTACATTTCACAATCTTTAAAACTCTTATGAGACATTTAGATGAATTATATAAGACTTAGTAAAAACTACATGCAAATGAAATAAATGGAGAAACTATTAAAGAAAAAACAATAGCCCATTTAGTAAGGTGTGGAGTATCTTAGGAAGTAGTAGTCATTATTAAATTTAGAATCCAACTAGAATGAGTTAATCTAACACTGAGGGCTTTTACGCAATGTATTCCTTTTAAAGTCTATCTTAAATCTATTAGTTTATTAGATTATGAATCTGAAATGCATTGCAAATTGGACTTTATGGACATTGATTAGAAGTATAAAACTGTTGATGCATGAACTATATAAATGTGTTTGGATATGATTGCTTGTATTGTAATTTGAAAAAGGAGTTTTTTAAAAGTTTTGGAAATACTACAGTTATAACAATATAACTGTTAATTCTAAATGGATCCAAGAATCCCTTTCTTTTGCTGAAAAAAGACCTGTTTTAGCCTTTCAGATGCCATGACTACATATTAATACATTTATGTGCATACATATATTCTATATGTGTAATTAATTGCTCTCTGTTGTTTTACAAGCTTAAAATAATGCCTTGTCTACATTAAATTAGGAGATAACAAACATGTCAAGAATAAAAAAAGCACAGTATTTTAAAAATCGCGCAATTCTGCCTTGAGAGGTAATAAATTAAATTGAAATACTTTAAGCTAAAGAGTATACTCAATATGAATAGGGGATCTATTATTCATATCAGGATCACACCTGTGAAATTTAACATATGAATTGACAAGGTTAGAACACAGCAAACCTATAACAATCATGCAACACTGCTCACCACACTATCCCTACGACCTCGTTCAGCATGGCCAGAGGATGCAATGCTGCCTGATTCATCATCTGTCAACTATAAGAGTTGGAAATAAGTAATTAACTAGTTTATTATTAGATACATATTTGTCTGAATCAATATTAAGATCTTTCTATAATGTTAAGGACTCATCTGGATACTAAATATATAACCCAATGCATTGTTGTGAAGAAATACCTTTGTGATACTGGATTCTGGTCAGTGAGAGATAGACTTCACAGAGTCAAGGTAACCTGCAAGTTTTCACTTTAGTCTCTTAAAACAGTGTTTCAAACTAGTATTTATGCAAAATAAATGCACTAATTTGAAGACATAATTGGCTTAATTAAACGATTGCTGTCTACCTAGTTCCATCTTGGATTTTGTTTCTTAGTAACATTCAAGCTGTTTTTTCCAATTTGGCAACTCTATGTGAGATTGCAAATCATCAACATTCAACTAGGTATATTTCAAGTCTGGCTGAAAGAACCAGCTTGACAGGATACAAAAAGTCTTAGCTCTTCCATTCCTGATAATTAAATACAGGTAGTCCTCGCTTAATGACTGTTCATTTAGCAACCATTCGAAGTTATGACAGTGCTAAGAAGTGACTTACAACTGTCATATGAACATGATCTGGGTGCTTGGCAATCAGATCACACTTACAACAGTCCCGGATTCACACGATTGACATTTGTGACCTTCCCAGCTGGCTTCCAGCAAGCAAAATCAATGGGGAACCACTGTTGTGTGACTTAACACTTAACACCACTTAACAACTGCAGTGATTCACCACAAAAAAGGTAATAAAATTGGTCCAGTCGTGTGATGATTCGATTAACAACCGCATCACTTAGCAACCTAAATTCCAGTCCCAATTGTAGGACTACCTGTAGTGTAGAGCCTGCATCCAGCCAAAGGAAAATAAAGAAAATAGGTCTCTATTATGCTCTATGGAGAGGTGGACAACTTTGGATCCCTGAATCCATTCTTGCAGACTCCATATCCTAAACTAATCCATGTATATGATAGCCTTGCCAACTTGGCAGCATCACACTTATTCAAAATAGCCTTCCTCTCTCTGAAACAAGGAAATGTAGTCCTTGATCATCAAAGTTTCCCCAGCCCTACTCTATGTAGAGCTAATTCGAACAGTCACTCATGCCCTTGTTATCTCCCAGATAGACTACTGCAATGTGCTCTACATGGGGCTACCCTTGAAGAGTATCCGGAAGCTTCAGCTGGTCCAAAATGCAGCCATGCAAGCTATTTTTGAGGTCTGAAGAAGGACCCATATAACACCTTTGTTCCGTGAGCTGCATTGGGTACCAGTTTGCTTCCGGGTCCAATTCAAGGTGTTGGTTATCACCTTTAAAGCCCTACATGGCATGGAGCCAGGCTACCTGAGGGACCGCCTCGCCCCCACGATTTCAATCCGTCCCACCCGATCTCACAGAGAGGGCATGCTCCGGACCCCCTCGGCAAAATAATTCCGACTAGCAGGGTCCAGAAGGCGGGCCTTCTCTGTTGTAGCCCCTGCCCTTTGGATCATCTTGCCCCCGGAGGTGAGACAGGCCCCCTCACTCCTGGGCTTTCGGAGAGATTTGAAGACCTGGCTCTGCCATCTGGCCTGGGGCGGGGAGGGAGGTTGTCAGAAATGGGGTTGGCTAGCCCCCTAGAGGCCTAGTGTGGCTTCCATCAGCCTCTTGGATTTTTTTCTCTTCTTTCCATTTGTGTAGATGTGTCTGTCTTTTATAAATTTTAATTATGTATTTATTGTTTTAAATTGATGTAAACCGCCCAGAGTCCCCCATTGCAGGGAGATGGGCGGGGATAAGTCTATGTATAAATAAATAAATAATAAATAAATAAATAAATAAATAAATAAATAAATAAATAATGCTATGCGTTATCATAGGACTAAGTGATGTCCATAATGTTAAGTTGGGATAGTGAAATATTGAGCTTATAACAAATGCATTACTAGTGAAAGTTATATTATACCAGTTCCTGATATAGTATGCACAGAAAAGTAGAAGGTGAATATCAAAGGAAGCATTAACTGAAAACCTTAAGTACTCCTTCTGCTTACTATTAATTACAGAGTAAATACAATAAGATAGACAGGCAAAATTTCAAGATTTTTTTTAATACAAGCTTTTAAAAATGATTGTATAGTAGTTACATTCTTTCTACTATAGTTTACATTTCTTGTTAGAATAATTCATATTCTATTTTCAAAATATATAATTGAAGAAGTGAAGATTCCCAGAATGACAGCCAACAACTCTGCATTTACATTATCTTAAATAATGCAAATTAATAATCTATATCTATTTATAATCAGAGTTATCCACACAAATAGTTAAACAGAAGAAGTAAACTTTAAGACATGCAGAACACATCTCACCACTGGACTACTTCGTGCTGAACTTGTTCTTGAAGAGTAATAACTATATTCTGAAGGCTAAAAAACAAAAGTTGTGAAAAGAAAGGAATGGAAAAATATTTCGTTCTTCAGCTATTTATTTTCACATACACATGCAAAAACTTGTAAAACCAAGAGAGTCCTATAGACTTACAGTACGATAACTATACGATTTATACAATCCATCATCATATAATGATGCCTAGAGAACAGAGAAAACAGTGTTTGTTGTTATATAAAATTATAAATAAATCTGTAAGTGCTACTTAATACAACATGGACGAACAACTATTCAACATAATGGGTCTAATTTCATTTAGGTGGAGAACAGTGAAACGGAATGGGAGAGGGGCAGCTTAAACAGGCAAACTGACATATTGATGTAGTAGGTAGAATTCTACATGTAGTTCAGTCTTGAAGAAACAGAAAAAGGGTAAAAAAAAAAAAAAAGCTTTTAGGCTTTTGTTCTATGCACTACCAGCATGCAGACATATACAGATTATTGCTAGGGTAATTTAGCTCTCAACAGAAAAAAAAGGTTCTTCATCGTAACCTTAGCCTGTCCTATCTCTTAAATAATGCTTAGAATATTTCATACTTTGCAGAAGCCATATGCACCATGCTTATTGATCTTTATGGATAAAATTAACATTTTTGTTATTCAAAGATTCTTGTCAACAAAATACTAATTAAGAACTTTGCAAACACAGCAATTTATTGTATTTTAAAATTCCAAGCCAAAAGCATTTACTACAAAAGAGAAAGTTATATAGTTAGTCCAAATATTTTTCTTCTTCCAATTCAGCTTCAAAGACAAATGAACAAAAACCAAGCAACCGCTTGAAATTGAATAATCTCTGCCTGTGGCATCCATACAGTAACATATTTCTTTTCCGAAAGCTCTGAAGATATCATAGCACCCACATGCAATAAAGTTTATAAAGTATTAGCACTTTGTTCATTTTCCATGCACATCGTTTGCTAATACGATTGCCAGATTTTTAAAGAAGGAACATTATAAATATATGCTCTACTACAGAAAACAATACAAGGAGGATTGACTAATAAGTTTAGTCTTTAGGCAACAGAATATTTTCTGTTATATACATGGACAATTTCACAGCTCCAGAGATTTCAGAATTATATTCTAGCAAATTAAGCTTTTTAGGGGGAGGGGGGCTTCACTTATGAAATTTTAGAGGCACTGAAGGTAAACTTCTTAGTAAACAAAAGCTGACAATTCTGTTATCTACAATGCTCTCCCGTGCCACTTCTTTTTGTGGCTGTATTCATTCTGATTTCCTACTCATTAGTTTTCCATAATCATGGACCTTTCCTTAGTTCTTCTTTCCTAAAGGACTGTAAGAAGCTTTTTATCTGAAGAATCTAAAAACATCAGATGTGCCACCTCATATTGTATTCTGCAAAATGAGCATATCACATCTATGAGGTTTCTTTTTAGGGCAACAGAAGCCAGCTTGAAAGACACAACCACTGATGAAATATCATATGAGTCCGTGTAATATCTGCCTAAGTTTAGCTCTTCTGAAGAGTCCCAAGGGAAAAAGGAGTTGCAAGGCAGCCTTGCAAAACTACTTTGATATGTATGTATACAGCTCAACAAGAAAGAATAGTGGACCTCTTCAAATGTGCACAAGCAGTTAAGAAATAAGTACACGCTTATTATCATTAATGTTTTATATTTGCAGGAAGGCATGAAGCACTGTATAATTTAAGAAAATCTCTACAGATTTAAGAGCCTGAGTTTGTATACATTTTGTTTCTTTTCAGAAGAGTTTTCTGATATTCTTCACACTTATATGTTTATATACCTAACCTAAAGATTTACAAAAGAAGATATACAATGCTCTCAAGGTACAGTAAGCTCAGAATGCAGGCTAAAGCGATCATGCAGATCTACATACGAACCAAACTGGTACTTCTTATCAAACCAGTGTTTACATCTGAGGAAGCCTATAGAGGAGAGTACTGTTTTTAGATTTACACTATATATAAATATTACAATACCTAAACATTATTTATCATGTTACATTTTACTAACCCTGTAACTCTTAGTTGTTGCCAGAGGTTCATTGTATAGAGATGATGACTGTGAGAAGAATAAGGCATTGTATTATATTTAATGCTGTACAAATTATGCACATTGTACATCATACATGCAGATAAGAAACAGTGTGAGTATTGTCATAAAGTGATAGAAAAGAAACAATAAATACACAGTCCAAAGCTGGCAATAATAGATTAAACATTTCACTAGATATTTAATAAGGTATTACCATTCACAAGGCTACACTGATCCCATCTTTCAGAAAAAAGAGCTTTAGAATGATTGCCCATAATACTAAAATGTGTTATGTCTATTGTTAACATATTGGCAAATTCAAAACAGACAGCTGCATGACAAGAAGTGAAAAGAAATCTAAATTCCTGAACCCAGCATTACTTCTAATCCTAATATGATTCACATTGCATCAATCAAAACAGGATTAAAAAAAAAGAAAAAAACTCACTAGATCCTTAGCTATTTGTTAATCCAAACGACACCCAAATGAAGCAAAGCTTTTAGTTATGCTAAATTCTCATGCTGTTATGCTTTATTAAAGGGGAAAAAACCTGTTCAGCAAAATAATTCATACAAAAAAATCCAACAAACCCGAGGATGATAAGTAGAAAGTGGTTTGCTATGTCTAAGGCTGCTGTAATTTCGCTGGTCATGATAAAATCCACTCTGTTAAAAAAAATACGACAAGAGTGTAAAAGCTACTCAAACGCAAACTCATCAGGGGCTGCAAATAATGATCTTTCCTTCAGTATTCAAGATACATTATGATGCTCCAAAGTGCTGAAGTACAGTAATCAGTTTCAGTGAGAAACCAAATGAAGATATTGTATTACATGGTGATGCAGTCTTTTCATATAAAACCTCATAAACTTTCTGTGCTGATTTCTCTTAATGACATCATCTTTTTATACATGACAAAATTATTTGGTTATATATGTCTGCTAAACAAGACAATACTTCCCTATAATGCAGTATCTTGAAACCGTGACAAATCTACCGTATCTGCTAACTTCACAATGTAATAAACTAAATTTACTATTGTATGTGGAAGATTTGAGAAAATACTTATTTCATCTTGTTCAGAGAACTCCTCAGATTTAATCAGCGAACAACAAAACTCTACAAACGTAAAAGTTCTGAAATTGTTCACTAATGTTCTGTAAAAACAAGGTATTTAAGCTGTGAATTGCAATGATTCACTGAGGTTGTAACAGATATTTACTTCTCATCAAGTATTTGACCTTCTATAGACTGTTCTCCAGTGGAATGTCAAACACTTATTACTGAGAGGCTTCATAAAGAAAATTTCTATGACCACTTAAATACACAATGAGAAGCAACGTTTTATTTTCATGGTTCAACATCAACTTCAACAATTCAAAATATTTCAGAAAAATCTTGCAGGAGCAACAGATAGAAAAAGATCAAACACATATACTGGAAACAAGGCAGCAAAACTGTACTGGAGGAGTCAAATTTTTACCAGAACCAATAATTGTTTCACATTTTAATGTTCCTGACACTGGCACTTTTACCTGCCATTGCACAAAGTAGGCAAAGAGATTGCCTCATCAGCAAGATTTCTGTCCATCAGATGAGACACTATATGGTCAATAATTCATGCTGATAGTGGATCTATTTTTCTCTATCATCAGAATCAGATGAAAGCAAGCAAAAACTTTAATAAATAAATATATTATGGACCTTTTAGTTTTTTACTATGTTATAGTTGACTGTATTAAGGTATTGTATCAAATATTGTTTCATCCTGTCAACACTGTGCTTAGTTATAAGCACATAACAACAACAAAACTTTTATTTTGGTCATAGACCAGCATAAAATACAAACAAGGAAAACTATACCCATTCCAATAATTCCACTGAAACTTATAAGCGATAAAAGAGAGCTAAAAGCTAGGATTGCTAACACAGTACTATAAAATTAAAACACCAAACTCTATCAAATTCTTAATAATTAATTATAGACTAAAGGGGACAAGCACATAATAAATAAAATGACTACAACTATTACTAAACCCAGGACTGGACACTTATGAGTTAGAAGAGAATCGATAATCAGAAAACTAATAGGATGAAACCTGTGGATTTGTGGTTCCCGAGCCCAGGAACTAGGTGTCCTGTCCTGGATGGGATCACATTCCATCCGAAGCAGCAGACAGCTTGAGAGTTTTCCTACTTTCATCTTGTTTAATGGAGGATTGGGTGCTTTAGATGTTTTTGCTTTGTTGACTCTATATGTTTCAGCCAGTTTGGGCCAGTTAAATACTTACAATCAATAATTTATGCCCTGGAACTTCCCATCTATCTACAATAATACACCTATCTTTGAATACAACTTAGAAGTTGTACCTAAAACAAAATGTGGTAGCTAAATTGCTATCAGGTACAGATAGAGAAATATTTGTTTTAAAGGTACACTGGTCTTATAGGAACTGCCTTGGCTTCCAAAAAGTTTTAGGTCAGGCCTCAGTATGTTTTCATTAACATGGTACATAATATTTTATAATATTTCATTATGTTATCATTATATTGGCACAATATTTCAGGGAACATCTCTATGTATGTACATCTGTCAAAGTATTAAAACCTAGAAAGGGATTTCCCTTGCATCCTATTGAGAGCTGTACATGTCAGGGAAAGGGAAATAAACCTCTCTCTCCTATGGCCTTCTTTTACAGAATTACCTTTCTTTTGGAGGCCTGGCTATGGCCAATCTTAGTGTTATATTGATGGCATGTAAACATTTAACATGAAAACTGAAGTTTTATTCAGTTTAGTGTAGAGGGTTTTCCTCCTTAGTAGTCCCTTAGAGCTGTTACCATCTTTATGGTAAGGTTATGCAGCACTTTTCATTCAAAGGGAAAACATGCTTCAGAGCATGCACAGGCACACTTGCAGCACTGTTGGGCAATTCCTTGAACCAAGCATGTCTCTTCCTAAGATCATGTTGCAACTGCAGAGGGCAACCTCACAATATTGGGAAAAGATACAGCTGCTTTAAGGAGTTATTGGCAGATGCCATGTTAACATCTCCACTGACTCAAACCTTTTCCCCTTTGACTCCAAAATCACTGTATTGCCCTAGTTTATATGACGACTTATGGAATATTGCTGGTTTTTAAATTAACTGTATCCTTTACTGAGATCTACTAATATAGGCTGAGTTATAAATATGTTAAAAACAATAAAATAAATATAGGTGGCATTGTATAAAGAAACAATTAAGAGACATTGTAACAAATCCCAACTGAGAACACTAACCAACAGATCTTTATGAGAGCTAGAAGACTTCTTCCCACCATAAGAATCACTGTAAGTATGACTCTGTAAAAATTATAAAAGTTACAATTATAAAAATACTGTAATTATCATCCACGTAAATAATTATCAACATAAGTGGCATCCTTATAAATAATTTTAAATTATCATATGGCCATCTCAACAAAATATATTTATAAGCAAACTTAATTAAGAAGAAATAAAGAATTGACCCTTGTTCTTGCAACTTACTGAATTGTTGTATTTTTCCTTTGGGTAATATTCAATAATTATATACTGACAGACATTTAATAGCATCATCCAAAGTTTCAGATCTGCAGAAATTATAGATGTGTATCATGATGGCTCATGATACATAGAAAAATCTTGGTAGAACTGGTTTTGAAGATATGCACAAAAAACATGCAGAAAAGCTTGCCAACCAACATTATATCTGGCAATGAATTCTATTAAAATACACATCCACAATTTCATATTGGATGTGCAACACAGGTAGTTGATCCAGAAATGTAACAATTCTAGCCAGAATCTTATCATCTCGCACAGCAAAGAATTGCATCCTCATCAAAGTAGGGAAGAAATGCCAGAAGGGAAAAAGTCCAGTCTCTCATATGTAAACCTTCTCATCAAGATGAGGTTTTCTAGCACTGTTGTCATCCTGATATACAAAAAAACTGCATCATTCTTTTATTTCATGAAGCAACAACTGCCTTGCCCAGAATTTGCAAAACAGTAGAAATGGTTTAAGAGTTACATACTTACTATGTCTTCACAATGCACAGAAGAGCAAACACAGATAAAGGTAGTGCTAATATCGAGATATTAAAAATTGAACATGCTATTGGGTGATTTTCTAGGGCTGTGTGAAGTTTCAAATTGGTGATTCAGTTTGACAAAGCTTGATAAAATTAGTCCTTTGAAGCAGATTCATGAACTGAAATAGTGACCTGCTTTGAAGAAACAATTCTAACAAGATGACTCTGAAATACTTCAAAGTGCTTTAGAGAATTGATTTTTCTGCTCATTCTGATATTCTATCATCCAATGTTATAACTTAAATTACATATATGAATAATGCTGAAGGGGGATTGAGTGCTATGATGAACTTTCTGACCCTGATATGGATTACTACCCAGTAAGATTTTTCATGCTAAACTCCCTGCCTGTCAGAGGTCTTTTGGATGGCAAGGCTAATACAGGTAGTCCCCAAGTTACGACTGCAACTGAGACCAGGATTGCCATTGCTAAGCAATGCAGTCGTAAAGTGTGACATCATGTGACCGCATTGCTTAGCAACAGCAATCCAGGCAGTTCCGGTTGTCATTGTAATCCAAGACGTGCAGGGTGTTAAGCAGGAAATGGAGGGAGCCTCAGGTTGCGGGGGGGAGTGGAGGAAGTCCCAGGTAAGGAACATGGGAGTGCTACAGGAGGTGGAGGCCCTGGCAGGATGCATGTAAGTTGGCCAAGGTGGTGCTGCATTGCATCCGGGAAAGAGGGTATGGGATGCATGTGAGCACAGGAAGGAGAAGAAGGGGGCGTGCTGGGGGGGTGCATATGTGCGAGTGCAGGGAGGCCAGGAAAGAGAGTGCGGGGTATCTGCATGTATGCAAGTTCAGGGAGGACTGGGAAACAGGGTGCTGGTGGATGCATGCGTGTGGGAGGGAGCGCAGGAAGGCCAGGAAAAGACGGTGCAGGGTATGTCGAGCACAGAGAGGCCCAGGAAGGAGGGTGCTGGTGGGTACATGCATGTGTGAGAGCGCAGAAAGGCTGGGAAGGAGAGTGTGGGGTGAGTGCATGCAAGCGCAGGAAGGCCAGGAAAGAGGTGCATGTGTCTGTATATGCAAGCACAGGGAGGCCCAGGGCAGGCCTTCCCTGCTGACCTCCTGTTGATTTTGCTTGTGGGAAGCTGGCAGGGAAGGTCGCAGATGCAATCACGTGACTGTGGAATGCTGCAACGGCTAGAACTTCAAGGATTGGTTGTAAGTTTCTTCGTTCAGTGCCATCACTTCAAACAGTCGCTGAACAAATGGTCATTGAACAAATATTGCAACTCAAAGACTACCTATATTACTTTAGTCTTGGTTAACTCTCTCAGCTCTAAAATGCATAAGCCATAAGCCTTAACTTTGCTCTGCTTTGGACTAATATAATGTTTTATTTCTATGGAGGCCTGCCAACACAACTGGAAGCTCAGCTCAATTCTCAGCAATTTGAATTTGGGCTCCAGAATGACCAGCCCAGTATGCACTCATTTGGCAAGACTGTCAAACATTTACAAGGAGAGAGGACAAGACTAGAAATGCCAGACACTTTCTCTGTGACACTGTATCTCACTTAGCCAACCTGCTTCTTCTGTTTCTGCTAATTAACTAACATAGATTTCACCAACAAGCCACAATTCAGAAAGAGTTGAATGGATCCTTTCTGGCAGAGTCCAAGCTTTTCTGGCACCCCAGAAAATCCAAGGCAGCCAAGCAGAATCCTGTGCCACCCCAGAAAAGCAAATAAAAGAGTTTATTTTAAAGTAATTTTTAAAATTTGGGTTTTAAAATAATTTTCAAAACCTTTTAAATTGGAAAGTAAATTGGCACTGATTCAGCCAACTTTTCTGTAAGCATTTTTGTTTGTTTAGTTTTTGTTAGACAGTAGACAATTTGAAGCTTTGTTGTATTGCCTTTCAACTATGTTCTCTGTCCTGAAAGAGGTACAGGGGAATATTTTCAAAATGTCATTGTTACAAAACCACTAAAGCTCTCTGGCTGAAACTTTAATAAATGATCTAACATTCCTACTATTTTTATCCCATTCTGTCAAAAAATAAAACAGTTTCAGATATAATACTTTTCCTTATTACAATTTATCAACATTTTTTTTAAAAAAATCTCAAATTAGCTGAAACTGAATTGGGTTGTCACTGAATTTCAAATCACAGCTATGAATCAAATCATGTCCTCCTGAAATCTGCACTTGAACTGAATTGGAGTATATTCACAACACAGCCATATTTTCTGTTCTAATATATCAAAATTCATTCATCATTTGTTCCTTCAAAGGGGATCGTTATAAAAAAAAATTATATTTAAATAATTAAAACCACAGGCAACATTTTTCAGCTAGCCTTTTCCCTGACAGCTTTCAGGAGGATATTAAACAATGAGCATTGTTCTAATTAAGATCATGAGCTTGCATAGAAAGATAGACAGACAGACAGGTAATGAATAAACAAATAAATGTTTTTGTTAAAGCAAAAGAAACAAATAGACCTTAAATGTAAGAACAAAAGGAAAAAAGTTAATACAATCCATTAGAAATAGCCAAAGTAAGCAAAGAGATTAAAAAATTCTTATTTTCATATGTATAATTTACATTACATGCATAAAGTTGAATTGTTTCAACTTTACAGATTTTTATGGACACTAGTATTTCAAAGATAGCATTGTATATAAGCAAAGATTTAACCCATACCTATTCCCATCTCACTTTTTTTTTAGTACAGGCATACCTCAGAGATATTGCAGGTTCAATTCCAGACCACTGCAATAAAGTGAATATTGCAATAAAGCAAGTTACACAATTTTTTTGGTTTCCCAGTGCATATAAAAGTTATGTTTACCCTATACGGTAGTCTATTAAGTGTGCAATAGAATTATGCCTAAAAAAATCAATGTACATACCTTAATTTAGAAATTTATTAAAATAAGACAACAATGAAATTTGCTGCATCAATTGACTTTTCCTTTCACGAAAGATTTCTCTATAGCATGCGATGCTGTTTGATAAACGCAAAATCTGCAAAGTGCAATAAAGTGAAGCGCAATAAAACGAGGTATGCCTATAAATCAATACCCTCCGTATGGCATGCAATAACTACTGGTTTTATAGTCAGTAATTTTAGATTCTGGTTTTTTGTCTCTCTCATGCGCACACAGTTCACACTTAATGAAAATTTTACTAAAATATTATGCTGTCATTCTTATTAGTGCATAACGAAGTGTTATATGAACAAACCACAACATGCTGAACTGGACTACAAACCACTACATCTCTCTTCCGGGAGCTACTTGCTCTATTCCTGTGGGACCCACTGACATCCAAGGAAAGACTCTTAAGAACAAAGTTATGAAAGATTATGAACTTCAAAAATTGATTTCATTACAAAACAGGCTGATTATTGGTTATTTTTATTCCTTATAATTCTAAACAATCTTTTAGAGTATCATAGTTTTATGGTAATCTAAAGCATTATGCTCATGGCTTCAATTCTCATCATTTTAATTCTTACCATATTTATCAACATAATTTATTTCCATACTACTTTTTTCTTTGGAAGTTTAAACAAGTTAATATTATGAGATTAACATTTAGCTTGATGTTAATGCGGTGAAGGAAAAACACCAGTCACCTTGAGAATAAGCCTCATTCAGCAGGGAAAGAGTATTTTCAGACTTAAGTGTCTGCTGAACTTAAAAACTCCACTGACAAAGAGATGGCTGTGGGGAAAGAATGACGGTGATGATGGACTGAAGCTGATGGCAGAGGGAAAGCTAAGGCAACAAGAACAGCTGCTGCTGGGTTTCTCTATTTAGGCTTATACAAACTTCCCAAGCTTTCAGCATGGCCTGGAGTTGAACCAGCTGACTGCCCAGGCAGAGAAGTGCAATGCCAGATGGGATGAAGAGAAACTAGTTAAGGAGGCGAACAACCTTAATTTGTTGGGGAAAGTGAATGTAAAGGACATATACTGCTGCTCCTTATCTCTTTAGTTGGATATTATGAATTGATTTAATTGGTTGAATGATAGATACTTCATAAGACACTTTTTTGTTTTAAAATCATGTACCTGAGGTTAAGGGCCATATATGAATACATGTAATTAAACTCCCTACACCTTTGGTGTTTCCATTGTTTGCTTTTGGCACGTACAACTGCTTTGTCATGTCAGCTCTCCATCTTTCTGCCTAAAGGGGTCATTGCCACAGCTAGCTTGTTTTAAGTTAATATATTGGACGTGCATACAGTTATGCAATTAGATGGCTTTCAGTTTTTTGAACTTCAGCTCTCATTAGCCCTTCACAGCATGATCTATTATAAGGAACTGTGAGAATTGAAACCCTAACATCTGGAAGATTTGTCTATTCAGAACTAAGTCAATAAATTCAAAAGGATTTAATTCTAAGAAAATGAGTATAGAATTATTGCCCCTGTCATCTAACAATATATTATTTTAATTTCTCCAAAAACTCTAATTAAAACTTACAATTCACTTTCCAACTCAGAATATTTTCATGTAGAACCAGAGTATTTGTTCCTTTCTTATTAAAGGATTACAAATTCACTAGTAAGTTTGGCTATGCAAAGCATTCAAAAGAGGTGATTTGCAAAGAATGTTAGCATAAAGGATCCCCTCTGCATAGCATTATAGTAGATACATCCTTTTGAAGGCTTCCACAGTTGTATTGAAGGCTATTCCCAGTTACTATCAATGTGTGTGTATGCAAAGTCACTTACTTTACTGGTAGTCTCAGAAGTGTTTCTGCATTTTTGCATGCATGCACATACTTTACTCATGTTAATACACTTTGCAAAGTATCTCTTTTGAGAGCTTAGTGCAGCTCTAGTTTGCATATTAGGCCAAGCCATGGTTTAAATACCCATGATTGTTGACTAATATAATTACCTGGGTTCATACATATTATGTTGAGTCATAAACTATGGTTTGCAAACCACAATGGTGGACTGACACAACATTCTATGTCAAAACCAAACATATCAGGTTATGGCTTAATGTGAAATGTGAATTACAGTACCACAGTCCCAGTGTAGTTGTAACAATTCCTTTAGCTGTAGAACAGCATTTGTCCTAACTAAAGTTAACTTTAACCAATTTTCTTCAAACTGCAGCTCAGTAGGCAACCCATGCAGATATAAAAACTGCATTATCATAGATACTGTACTGACAAAATCTTGAATACAGAAAATATTTAGCTTAATGATGAAATAACATCATTACATTGTGTATTTTAGATTTTTCTTAACAGTTATTCTAGGAAACTGCATTTTTCTATTTAAAGAATTATCTTTGAACTTTTCAAAATTTTCATTTTATGCTCTGTTCTGTATTGCATAAGAACCAGCACGCAAATATATTAATAATCACATCACATACCAAAATTTTAAACTACATTGGTATGAAACAAATACTGCATTACTTTTATTGAAATAAATTTTAAATACTAACCCTGTGACTACCAGTGTTTCGAGAGGATACCAAATCACCGGCTCCCTAATCAAAAAAATTAAATAAATAATGAAGTGGCACTTTTAAAAAGGAAAACAAAAAACAAAAAACAAAAAATTGATAATGTAAGACTGAGTTTACTTTTAAAATCTAACTTTAGTACAAACCAGATATGACTGCCGGCTGGACCGGTATGAATGCCTAGCCTTCTCAGAATCTTCCTAAGAAGGGAAACATCAGGTATTGTTAAAAAAATAATAAAAAAACAGAAGAATGCTATTTTAACCAAGAAAATTATTCTAAAATGGAGAGGTTACTGAAATGGTGGAAGCTAGTTTTCATACAAATGTGTATTACAAGATTCAATTTCCTATGTAACATTAGTTTATTTAATTATTTCTCAATCTCCCAATATATTATAGCAACAAGCCATTATGTTAGTTCTAATTTAATTGTTTAAATTTAATGTTTTAAATTAATGAATTAAACTTGCATTACTTTACAGATAATAAAAATATTGGTCAAGCAAAAAAAAAGGTTGTTTAGCGATTAAGCACAGGTGTCATTTTTTCCTGTGTTAGAGAATTAACAATTCTTCTTTTAACATGGTTTTTAGCTTTTTGTATTTTATAAGCCCTTGTATTAATAATGCATCTGCAAAAATTCTATTCAATTCATCCAGAAAACCTTCTAATTAAAGCATTAAATTAACCAATCTAATCTGTTGTTATGATGAAGTGCTGTGCTGGGCTATACAAACAAGAGGTGAAAATATCTGGCATCTAGCAGTAAGCCAAAATGAATATTACATTACGTAGATGATAGATAAGAGGTTTATGAAAGCATACAGGTATTACAAAGTTTGATAGTTATATCCAGAGGAAAAGCACACAGATCAACAACTAACATGAAAATTGATATTTTAAGAAGTTTACACTAAATATATACAGTAACCAGCTCTGTAATAAAATAGAGTAGAAGTATATAGTTTTTCAGCCCATGAAAGTTTTGGGTGCAGCTTGCAGAGATCTTCCTAAGTTGGTATCAAATTGTAATTTTTAATGCATCAGAAGGATGAAATTGATGGAAAGTAACTTTATTGGCTATATATAATTTATATATTATATAAATTATATAAATAATTTATATATATATAAATTATAATAAATTAAGCTATATATAAATTATATATATATATATATATGATATATATATATACATATATGTATATATATATATATATATATAATTTATATATAATCTTAATTACATTTAAATATAAATAATAATTTAGTTTTGGGAATGCATTTTCTGGCATATGCATGGATATGCAACTTCCAAGCATAAAATTATTTGCCTTTATAAAGGCTCTTTCTCTTAGAATTATAATTAAAAAACACCTGTGCAGTACTTATGTATACTTTTAATCTATTAAAATCTAGATTTGGGTCAAATCTGAGGTAACTTTTCACTGTAAGGAGACTATAGGAGAGGTGGTTTGTTAAGGATGAATTGAGGAGGGTCATTATTTTTTTTAAATGTGATATGCTATTTCAGGGCTCATACTACATGTGTTTCCCTTTTAAAATGGCAAGAAAATTTAATTTTTCAGCAATCATAACCAGAATGGACTCAGAAGACTGCATTCTGCCAACCCCAGGCTACTGATATTTCATGTATACTATCATGTATAGAGTCGCTTTGTGTTAGATGGATGGCTATACTATATAAATGTGACAAACAAACAAACAAATAAATAAAATGTATAGTTACCTGCTACATAAATGGTAAGAAAATAGCCAACAGCTATAAGTTGGAACTGTGACACAGTAAAATTAAAAAACTAAAAAAAAAAAAAGTACTAGAAGTCCATTACTATTATTTATGTCATATATTTTGTAGTTTAAATGATATATTTGATCCAATGTAACCAGATGATATATTAATATAAATATTAGATGCTTTATGCTTTATAATTTATAATACTTATTCTACAGATAGGAGATTCCTCTTCTAAGAAGTATTATTTTTGAATAATTAGAGATAGTAATTAATATAAAGTGAAAATAAATGATAAAAAGTAAGTACATTTATCATTAAAATTCAGAATGAGATTACAAACGATATGGGTGAAGTTGACCTATGCTATATTACATAGATATGTGACTTTCTGTTAAAGAAAGACATTGATCCAATTCTTAAGCTGCATAAGGTAAGTCTTTATACTGGGTCATTTTTTGACATTCCGTCCACTTACTATTGTTTTTATATCACAGATCTTTACATCAGAGAAGGTTCCTTTAACATACAACATAATTTAACTTGCATATAATACAATTGCTGCAAAGTTCCAAACTATTTACTAAATAAAGAGTAGCCACAGAAAACCAAGCTTACTTTGTCTTGATTAAATTTACACAAGACAGAGATGACATAATATAAAATTATATCCTTTTGCAATCATTTATTCAATACTGGAATGATACATATCATTTTGGACATGACCCAACAAAGCCTGAGTACCTTAAAATTCTAGGAATTACAACAGGAGACTTATCCAAATTATGATGATGCAGAACAGTTTCTTCTATATTCATATTTGTATTAATCAGCATGTTTATGTAAATGAAAATATCTTTATACATTTAAAAAGTTTTTACTTCATGACACACTTATCATGAAATTTCACATACTAAATATTAGTAAATGAAACACCGCAATCAGATTAGTTTTCCAGGACAAAACCATCACAAAACACACAATCCTGGCCTACCATCCACCTTTGGATATGTCCCCATTTTCTATCATAAGAACGCTGAGAAAGCTACAAGAAGGTAGAAATTCTGATTTAAAGAGGATAAAGCTCTAGTAACAATAGAGTCATCTTTCAAATTTTGCTTACAAAATACAAAAGTTATTTTGCAATACTGTCTAGAAAAGTAGAATTCTACTAGCAATTTTAAAGGTTAAATGCAATAACATAAGAACAAAATAGGCTACATTTGACCAATATTTCAATACCAATACATTAGTAATGATGCACATAATGAAGGCATTGTTAAAACTACCACAAATCCTCATATACTTACCACAAGTTCTATCACATAAAACAGAGTAAACTGTTTTTACAATATAGAAATGTTGTTCTATATCATGAGGGGCAACCCATATTCTGCACATGGTTCCTAGTAGCCTTTTGTGCAGACTGTCTTTGCTTCACTTGATTTCTCTAGCACAAAGCACTCTCTTCTATAGAATTGTAATAGTATAGCTGCTATAGCAACTTAGAGTTATTGTACTACAAAAGTCCTCTTTGTCCTCTTCCACCACACAGTGGGGAGGCCATGTATATGTCTATACACATAAACCCATACATGTATTCACCCACTATTACATATGGCATCATATGTAATGTTTCACCTAAAAACACTGCACACCTCTGCTAAAGAATAACATATTCAATATACTATAAAGATATCTATAGTAGTAACATTTTCTTTTAAAAGCTTTCTACATTATATTTTTTAAGGAAAAGGAAATCTAACGCTTGTATACTCTAGTAAATTTAAGACAGTAACAGTATTTTCTTCTGATGGTACATACCTCTTTCTGTTGTCGTTCCAATTCCCTCATGCGTATATCCCTTGCTTCTGCTCGGGCTGCACGTTTGGCTGCAAGGCGTGCTTCTGCCTGTTACATTGAAAAAAAATGTACATGCAGTTAACAAATCCAGCATCACTAAAATTCAGCACAAAACAGTTAAGAATCAACTTTTCCACAATTATTTTAGGTTTTTAGAAAAATGTTAATATTAAAAGGGAGGGAGGGAGGAAGAGAAGAAGGAAAAATCTGTGTACTTTTAATTATACAAAAAAGAAATCTAGTTTTCGGTAACAGGCTTAAGGTTTGCTGTAAAGATACATAATGATTATAACATTAGCTGTTAAGAAATGGACATCCTGTTATGAAATGTTTAAGAATTCTTTGCATAACACTAGTCTCATATTTGGTCACTCATCTGTATACACAAAGACCAATTATTTCACTAATAAGCTATAAGTACTTTCTCTGGTTTACTCTAACTAGTAGATGTCATTGTACAGATTTGCCAGAAGCTATAATTGTGCAGACTCACATAACAATGGCCACTTGAAACTATACACTGGATGGGTGGTCTGTAGTCACACCATTAGGAGAGCAAGAATCTCTAGGCATGTTTGAACCACTAAGCATGCTGATGAAGGTTACATTCTCTGAGTATACCAACTGAGCATAAGTTCCAACTTAATAATTGTTCCAAGAAGTATAATTACCTATTCTGAAATAAAACATTGATTTCCAGGTTATAACTGTCACTTAATTTTGAACAAATTTACCAACCTCTCTAGCAATATGACCTAAGGCTTCATCTTCTGCAGAAAATCTGTCCTTCACTGGAGTTCTTTTCCTTCCTGAGCCAGGAGTCCCCATGTTAATATAATCTCAGATAGTGTGTCACAGTAATGGTTTAAATCCAAGTACCCAGATCTGAAATAAAGTAAAAATATTAAGTGGATTACTTTCATGATATACATTTGCCTATACCTTGAAAATAATTTTTCAATAATTACATTTCCCCAGGTTGTTCATGGTTGAAATACTACCAGTGAATAGCATTTCATAATGTATTTTCAAAACTAACTACATTTTAGGGACTTAAAAGCAACATTCGTTTTGCAAAAATTGTTTTCTAAACAATCTAAACATTTTGTGTAGCATGTAGTTTAACATAATTTTCCCCTGCATTCCAATTATTTTAGTTAAACTATGTTCTGGATTTTGTCTTATTAGCTATTCCTGCCTTTTTAAAATTACTAATTATGTCTTTTATGCTGTAACATTTATATTCTCTTAAACCTTACAGATATAAGTAAGTATTTATTTCAGGTCAATAAGCCAATATCCCAAATATTTATCTACAATTCTATCTAAACATTTTGCTATGTGTTTGAAATAATTATTGATATAGGAATTAGAATGAATTACCAACATAATGTTCACAAGAGAGTAATGTAAGATGATCTACCATACAGAAATAAACAAACATTCCTTGAAATGTGATAGGCAAAATTAGCACCAGGAAATCATAATTTATTCTGTATCCACCAAGAATCCTTCCAGAAGTAGCAAGACAAACAAAAGCCCCTTGATACAAGAAAGCAAAACACTGACATAACCTGCTAATAAGCAGCACAACTACTCTTGATATTAAAACCAGTAATTCCAATGGAGCACCCAACACAGAGCTCCTTTTATGTTGTCTGGCTTCCCAGACCAGGACTTCGCAATAAATTTCAGTCTCCCCTCCCCCGCTCTCAGATTTTATACAGCTTAAATGTGCTACTAGGCTCAAACTTGACTGAAATCTCTGAAAAATTTTACACTGAATGGTTAAGTAAGAATATTGATTGCTAATGACATGGGAGTTGCCGGTCAGAATGACTGGCTCTCCAGCGGTTCAAGCCCAGCCCTGCGGGACAGGGTAAGCTCCTGTCCCTTGTCCTAGCTCCTTGCTCACCCAGCAATTCGAAAGCTATTCCATCTGCGAGTAGATAAATGGGTACTCCCGTTTAGATGGGAGGAACTGGTGGTGCTGCGCAGGGGAGCAAAATACCGGTGCTGGCCGAACTCCGAATGCAGCCGGCATGAGCGGCGAGGAAGATCTATGGAGGAGAAAAAAGCCCGGATGACCCCCTAGCTACCCCTGCCGGTCACATAACGTAATTAATTGTATAATTGTAATTTTATGATATGTACTTTGTGAGCCGCCCAGAGTTCCCCATTGGGGGGAGATGGGCGGACAATAAATCGAATGTATAAATAAATAAATAAATAAATAAATAAATTACAACAAAGTCATACTGAAAAGATGACTGCCCTCTGTCAGCACGAGGGTGCACTTTTCCTCTTATACCCATAGCAGTTTAAACCTGTTTTTTTCTCCTCCTGCTCTTCCCACATTTCAATGGACTTTTTGACCAGGCCTTCATGGCCTCGAAGCCAAGCCTTTGCTGGTTACTGACATAACTGATATCTGTACACTGAGAAATGGTAGCCCTCAGGTGATCTCTCACATTCAAAGTTGATTTCTTCACCTTCATGAATAGCCTATTCATTATGAGAATTTATGATTGATGAATATTTTCTCTGAATTATAAGGCATTTTTCCATTCACACAGAGACTACTAACTAATGGCAATTTTAAAACAAATTTTAGGTTTCATTCGCAAAGAAATTTAGAGGAAGATTAATCACACTGAGCTTTGTTGGATATGTTTAAAATTACACAATTTAATCAAATTGCACAGATACTTGAGGTAAATCTCAATGATTTAAAAGTGTTTCTAGATGCAAATTACTATGACATACATGCCTAAAAATAGTATTACCAATCTAACTTGACACATTCCACTTGCAGCTTGTGGCTTGTATGTTCTCTTTCATAAAATATGTTGACTTACAACTCAGTCTAACTTTTATCCTATATACTAAAAGCAAAAACACCAAAACACCTCTTAGTTTTAATGCCATTTTAAAATAATTTTTTTTTAAATAAAAGCCCATTTTCATGTGTGGTGGGGAAAAGTTGCTAAGACAGCTATGTCTTCAGTACAGTATAACAGCTGTCTGAGAGCTTATTGTTCCTTCTTCCTGAATGGTATGAGGAAATAGAAGAGACAACTGAACAAAGTCTATCTATATCATGGTAAATGAATGACATAAATAGATCAAAAGAAGAACAGTTATAGGAAAACATCACCTTTGAGACACATTAGCATCTGTTTAAAGTACTATATTTTTCCATAAACAATTTACCTGTAAAGGGTGGTGAAATGGAAATGGCTGTTGTCATCTTCCAAGCATGAATGTCTTGGAAGATGAGACTGAAGTTCTTCAGTTGCCTGGAAAGGGCTGCTTCAAACTGAATTTAACACTTTTGGTAAGTCCTAAAGAGTTAGTCTATGCAAAGCACTTGAGAGAGGAGCTTCACAAAGTACATTAGAGCAAATGAAACCCCTCTTTTCAAAGCATTAAAATAGTATTCTTTGCAAGGCTTGTGTGGCTGCTTCAAAAGCTGTTCAAACATGCACACACAGACATTTCCCAAGAGGCCACCAATGAAAAGAAGTGGCCCTTCATGCATACACATGCATATACAAGCTTTGCAAAGAATATGGCTACTTTAAAGCTTTGAAGAGAAGTACATCACCTCTTTTAAAAGTTTTCCATTGAGAATCAAACTGGCTTAATTCTCTTTTTTCCTGTCTTCTCCACCCTGTTTTGTTTTCTATTTTCTTTTCCCTTCCAATGCAGATACTCTTTCTCTTATTCATCTTCTTATTTAATTTTCTTCTTTTTCTGTTTCTGCTCAAAAGAAACAGAATGTATTTGTGAGTGTAGTGTGTTTCGGTGTATGACAGAATGCTTGATATATGCAAATGAACATCAATTTTATAAATGGGACATCTTATTCTATTAGCAACATTTCAACTTCTACTTACTAATCATTAATATATATTTATTTTTAATCCTGGCTCCACTTTCTTTCAGAATGTTGCTATGGCAGGTAAAATTTACAAATATTCATACATAAAATTTATTGGTTGGAGATCTTTAGGACTAGTTTCATCCAGAATTGGAAACAGTAGGTCGACAAGATAAAAAAAACAAGGCACTTGTTTGTCAATGTTCATAATTTTTTCTCTCTAGCTTTGTTTTTTGAGATCTTAAATTCAGAGGCATCTTCCTTTGAAGTAAATACAGTACCTACTTTCTCCACTGTCATGCTCAATTTAGCTACAGTGGATGATTCAGCATCAGTGCAATGATATAGTAATTCATCTTACAAGACAATAAGTATTTCTAGCATTAATTTCACAAATGAATGGGCAGAGGAAAGGCATCCATTCAAACAGGGAAAGTTTTAAAAATGAAGAACTGAGCAACTACCATGCAATTAAAGGATTATTTGAAGAACGTTAAAAACTATGAATAAATTCTGCAAGATCTTGCAATTCTTAGTTTAACTATTCAAACATTGAAGCAAAACATACTGCCTCAAACTAAGATCAGGAAACTGAAAATCATCACCTGAAGGAAAAGGGGAGACTATATAAGTCCAAGTTTCTTCCAGGCTCATTCACCTCTAAATAGTTTATAAATTCAGTTTATAAATTAGTAAATGAAATTACTTTCATGTGAATATGTGGAACCTTTAGACCCCCACCCCATGGCAGAGAGACACATTACAGGGTATATCATTCTGAACCTCATGTATTGCTATCTGCTCTATGCCTGTGTCAAAAGACAGTATATCAAATGTATGCAATATACTGAACCGCCCCACTTGAAATGTACTATAAATATAAAAGGCATATCTTTTTTTCCTAAAGCACGAATAGATTTTAGAAACCACAAAAAATGATATAAACAGTCATCATTTACATGCATACATATGTACAAATTGTTACCATATAGCCTTGTGTTCTTTAACTCAGACTATTCTAATTTGGATTGTATTGCCCTACCTAGGGACCACCACCGCCACCACCACCACCACCATCTATCCTGCCTTTATTTGTACAACTCAAGGCAGCATACATAATGCTTCTGACTATTTTTCCCACAATAACAACCCTGTGAGGTGTGTTACGCTGAGAGAAAGTAACTGACCCAAAGGCATACAGCTGGCTTTCATGCCTAATGGAAGATTATGGTTCTAACTTGGTTCTAGGTTCTCATGGTTCTAGTTTCTGGTCCAACAGAATGGTTCTAGTTTCTGGTCCAACATCTTAACCACTACACCAAAGTGGCTTGTACTTGCATGTAATTTTGTCCTTCATCACTACTGACTTGCAGCATCCAACTAAGGAGGAAACAATCAACAGTTCTCCCATTCCCCCAAAAAGCAGCAAGATCTGGATCTTGATGTAGATGCTTTAAGGTAAAAGTGAAAAAGTGCAAAATGCCAAAATCACTCCTGTGGCACTCCAGAGTGGGTAGAGTCAAAGCCTTACTTTTTTCATATTTTTTTTTAAATTTTGAAGTGGAGTTAAGGGGCAAAATTGGTGCTTCAAGCTGCACAAAGTCTTAAGGCAGAGAAAAGGCATCCATTCAAACAGGGAAAAATTAAAAAATGAAGAGCTGAACAACTATTATGCAATTAAAGGATTATTTCAAGAATGTTAAAAACTGTTAATAAATTCTGCAAGGCTCTGCAATTCTTAGTTTAACTATGCAAATACTGAAGCAAAGCATACTGCCTCAAACTAAGATCAGGGAGTCACAAAGTCTTAAGGCATCCATCTCACTCCTTATACCTTCTAAGATTTGACCGTACTTTTAGAATCCGTCCTCAAAACACTGTCCAAAACCTGCTGTGGGCATCAAGCTGATGGAAAAAGTGCACTTATAATTAGAATACTGTTTTTAAAGAGCATGCACTTTTTCTTCTGTGCCATTTTCATTGCAAATACTTTATTTCTAAACACAATGTTAAGTTATAACCTTTAAATAATTAAACCATTTGGGAACTGGATACCTTAAAGATGATCAATATAACCAACACTACTATACTGGGCCCCCTGTAGTGAACTGAGAACAGTCTGCTTTATCTCCCATCATAAAATGAGAAACAGCTGGTAGAAACAAGTGAAAGGTCTTTTCTGTGACAGCATCAAGATAATGACATTTTTTCCTTTGAGAAATCTATTCTTTGCTTTTCTATCACCAAGTTAGCATGGTTTTATTTAAGCAGGGGATTTGATTTCTGGTTCATGAAATTTAATCTGGAACAATACATTTTCTTATGTTGTGCTTCCACAACATTTTAGTGATATTGTCTATATAGGTGCTATAAAAAGCTCAATTAAAAGAGGAAGATAAGGATATAAATTCCATGTATATAAATGTATGGTAACAAAGTTGCATGGAAAGCCTAATACAGTGGTACCTCGGGATACGAACGCCTCTACTAACGAACATTTCGGGTTACGACCAGCTTCGGCAGGAAAATTTTACCTCGGGTTATGAACTTGCCTCTACTTACGAACCGGATCCGCGGCCATTTTCCCTGCTGTCACGCAGTCGCGGCTTCCTGTGGGCGAGGTCGCAGTAGCAAGGAGATGTTCGGTGAGGCTCGTGGTGTGTTTTGCGGTGTTTTGTGAAGGTTTTTGGTGTGCGTGTTAGCATGGCTCCAAAGAAAATGCAGAGCAGGCTTGGCGGGAGTCAGGCTCTGAAGAGGAAATTGCCTCGGGTTGCGACCAAATTCGGGTGGAGGGCGGAACGGATTAACCGGATTTACAGTGAACCCTATGGGGAAATTCGCCTCGGGTTGCGACCAAATTCGGAGGGCGGAACGGATTAACCAGATTTACATTGAACCCTATGGGAAACTTTACCTCGACTTGAGACCAACTCGAGTTGCAACCAGAGTCACGGAACGGATTAAGTTCGTATCCCGAGGTACCACTGTACTAGGAATCATAGATGGTATGTTGAGAGAAGAAAAAGCAAAAGATGAATGGAAAGCAGGTTAAGGAAAACAGCCTTCTAAGAAATTCTAAACTTAGGGCTGAATGGGAAGTTCTGAAGAGTAATGGATGTTCATTAAAATGGGAAAGTATTTGAAAAAACATTGAAGAATTCTTATCAGTCAAGAAATATTTAGCAGAACCTATGATCAGATGACAGCCAAAGTGGCACAGTGGTTATGTAGCATGGATTCAACCATAAAGGACTCATTGTGTAACTCTGTGCTATACACTATCTTGTAGCCTAAGCTACCTCATATGATGGCTATTACTGGAGAAAACTGGATAAGGGAGTGCTATGTTTGCAGCCTTGGGTTCTATAAGGAAAACCAGGATATAAATCTAACAAGTGAATATATGAAATAAATGCATGGATAAGAAGAGAAGTTCTAAAGAGAAAAGGAGGCTAAGTGATAACAGGAGGACTGACTAATATTAATAAAGTAAATTATATAAGTTTGCTGATTAATGGTATGTATATTTCTCTTATGTACTTACTGAGGCTAGTTGTCTGCAAAACATTAAACTTAGAAGCTGCTAAAGTAACCTAATGTTTTACTTATAAATTATACATTTATAATTATAAAAATGGAAAATGTTAAACACTGGGAAAATTTCAATCTCATATCATTGGCAAAAAGAAGGAATTAAGGAAAAACTTGGACCAAAGCTTCAGAGATATATGCTGTTAATAAAAATTGATAAAAGGATGAACATATTTGTATACTCAGTCATATCTTTGCTTATAACAATCATACTTGCTTCCTTTAAAATTAATTTTATGATGTTTCATGTTGTATATTGCTTTTGATAAATGAGAAACGTGTTTGTTTAATTGACATATCTAAAGCAAGCAAAAATGTTACAAGAAAATCACATTAATTTGTGCTTTATTGATCTTGAATGGGACATAGTTTATATAAGCACTAAACAACACCAAAAAAATATTAAAAATCACAAAAAGCCAATGTCACATCATTTAACTTATTGATTTTCCAGGAAAGTGTGTCCAACATCAATACTATCATACTTTCAGCACCAAGAAAAGTTGTGGCATTTTATTCTCTCGGGCTTGTTAAAATATTTCTTATTATTATTCCTTATATCTTTTTGGTACTTGCCTTTGTAAGCTTTGCCAAGAGTTGGTATATAAAACAAAATTAAAGGCCAACTGTAGGTACAGGATTCTGGCTACCTGGGAAAAAAGTATTGTTCTAGAACTATTAAGAATTTCTGTTAAGGCCCAATTCAAGCAAAGATTAATTATGGTGACTCAAATTTCTTATTGGATTTATTGAAAACTTATATTTATATAATCATTTCAATATTCAGTATAAACCAAATATTACACACTTGCATGAAAATAAAATGGCAACAATTTATTCTAGTTAAAATGATTTCGGAAGCTTAACACCTGCTCTCATTATGCCTGTTTTCTAACAAGAGAGCTAACTGGCAGAGTATCTGAGCAAATTATATTTTTAGTACAGATAACCACCTTTTTTTCTGGTTTTAGGACCTGCAGTATTCCCAGTAAGTTAAAATTATAACCATGCAGTTGCAAAGCTATAAATGTTTGTTAATACTGCTTTTATTTGGCCGTTTGATCTGACACATTTATAATTTCTTCATGTTGTTGCTTAGTCTTGGATGATAGCCAGCAATTTATATAATCAGCATTCCTACAAGAAAATAAATATATTTCCCCTATGCTGATTCCTCCTCAAACACTGCCAAACTGATTGGGGATGTATCAAATTTTAGAAAGCATTTTGTTTATTTATGCCAATCTATAAAGACAAGAAGAGCAATTTTTAAAAAGTACGAAACCAATAACAAAATACAAAATCAATAACTATATTGCATGCACAGAATAAATCAGAACCAAAGGCATAATGGAATAAAATAGACTTAAAGGTCTTGAAAATGCAAGAAGTGCCAAAGGAACCTTGGAGGGGTGGTTGCAAGTGTGGGAGCAACCACATAGGAGGGCTGTCTCCTTGCCATGAACTTCATGAAATGGGGCAGGGGTGTCTTAACAGGGTTGACTTAAATGTTCATACTAGATGGGCAGAGAAAATTGTGGCAAGATGTAGATATATCCCAGTGGTCTGATCTTCAGTACCCTGTCATCTTCATTACCCTAAGTGCCTTTGAGCCCAATATGAACTCACAAACATTTTAAAGAAAGATGGCAGACAACTAGAAGCCAACATCTTGCTCTAAACTGGAGAATAGGACAAACTCCTTTGCCAATGCCTTATTAGAAGAAAACCAGGCAGAGAACTAGGCATTACTTGATTTGATATAGTAGGAAAAGGAATCAGAGAGACTGGAACTTGGCATGACCCAACAAAGTTTGAAGGCTTTGTACTAGGTACAGCAATTAAATTCTGTTCCTAGTCACATTTCACAAGCAGACTCAAGAAGGTTAGATAAGTACACTTCTTTCAGAAAATTAGGAAGGCATACATATGAAAAGATCTCAGTCTAACAATTAAGGAATCCTGCTTTTTATATATGTTAGTCCCAAGGTAGAATCCTGGGTCCCTTTTTCCCACCTTTTTGAATCAATGCCCATGTAGCTACTTGCTTGAAGGTTTCTGCTGTTGGGGTCCGTTGTTCACAAAACAACTTTCTCTAGCATGAGAATCAAAGATTCCTGCCTGAACCTTTACATAAGGTGGAGAAAGCAGAAGAAAGACTATGAAGTGGGGAGAAAGCAGGGATCCCCATGCTGAAAAAAAGGCTGTAAGTTCAAAGCTGTGTGTTTTAAGGTTCAGATTCTACATCTACTATTAGCTGCTTGGGCAAGCTACTTGTATTTTACCTTCACTGATTTGTCTTTCTGTGAAATTAATACTGAGTACTCACCATTATAGTTCTATTATGATGTACCTGTGCAACTTTTGCAAAACTCCAAATGCACTAATGACCCATGAAGAAGACTGCTATATACTAAGAAGAGAGAACTGATAAATCACTGAGCATTTGCAAAGATCATTCTACAAGTGGGAACAGTCCAACAGCTTTAACCATCTTTCATAAATCTTTTCTCGCTCTGATTTCCACATCCCTTCAATGACACAAATGTAATATTTAAACTGAGGGTCTAGAATTTATCTGATATTTGTATAACTATAATCTAGTTGAATTTAACTTCAAGGTTTCCTTATTTTTATTCCTTTATTTTTCAAATACATAGGTTACCATTTTTTTCTTATCCCTCAAGCTTTTCATGGTGTAAATTACAATTATGTGCTGGGAAAAGCAATTTAATTTTCCACACTATCAGGCTTATTATTGAACATTTTTAAAGCTATCTCTGAAGCTCTATATCTATTAGTAGGGATGTACAGGTATTCAGAACTGAAGTAGGAAAGGTGCTTCATATCTAGCATGGCTGTATTCACTGCATTTGTCACAGCATTTTAAAAAAGCTATGCCTCTTCCTAGTCTCGCAGGGCAGCTTGATACATCCCCAGCATTTGGAATCTCTTAAGTCATCAAAACACACTGGGAATCAGCCAGAAGAATGATTAAATGATATTAGAAAGAAAAATCTATTTATTTGCTAGATTTATATTCTTCTTTTTATTCAAGAGCTCAAGGAGGCATGCATAGAATTTCTTCCCCATTTTTGCCTGTAACAACAAACCTGTTAGGAAGATTGGGTTGAGAAAGCTACTGGTGAAAATCATCCAATACATTTCCATGGCTGAGAATGCACTTGAACCTGGGTCAAGGAATTGCTGATACATATAATTTGTGAACATTTTGTTTTTTTAAACAATGGCACAACGAAGGATGGCTTTTTAGCAATTCAGTTAATTGTTCTGTTCATAAGATAAAATTCCAATTGTTTTATTATAATCCTGTTTATATATGCAATGTTTGGTTAATTAGTTTGATGGAATAAAACTATTTAAAAAAAAATTAAAGTTTGTCTTAGATTTCAAAGTTCCTCCACTTAGCTCAGAAGGCCCTCAGTTTAGCAACTGCCTGTGCTTCAATACAGAATTCAGTCTTCACATTTTCATATTCAAGTCACTTTAGTTTTCTCGTCTAATCCACATAGATTATGCAATTATATTTCTTATTGCAATCAGCTGAGGAACTGTTCAGTACAAAAGATACAAAACTATAAATATAACTCCAAGGAATATTTCCAAAGGAATTCTTAAAATGTTGATGCTATAAATAATAAAGAAAATTAATATCATAAATGAGAGATGACATTTGTTAGCAATGATTTGAAGAGTAATTCTTAAACACCAGAATCCAGGTGCACATCCATAATAATACAATGTGAACAGTATTTTAGTGGAATTAGCTGTCAAGAAACCTGCCATTTAAATTTTATTTTTTATATTAGCATCTAATGAAATTAGTAGGACAATTCACAGTAACAGTCATAAGGAAGAATACAGTGGATCAAATTCTTATTCATTTGAGCAGAGTTCCACATTTCTTGAATTGTATCACTTCTTTTCCCCTTCCTTATAGCATTTCATTCCTTTTCCCAAGAAAAGGGACAATGGTTAATAATTCCTAACCAGACACCAAAAAGATAATTTTTTCTGCTTTGCTCCAGAAGTGTAAAACAGGTAGGTTACTATGTAGTGATCTAAACAAATTTGCATCTACAAAAAGTTTTGGAAATAATACACCTATTCAGATATAAATCCTGTTTAAGGATCAAAGTTGAATAATGCCACAGAAATTTCGGTTCATAGTCATCAAATTTTGCTGAAAACTTTGTTTCTTAGTTCAACCAAGGGGGAGAGCAATTTAACAAGTTAACACCCACTTGTCCCAGTTATATATCTTCATATCATTTCTCCAGTATCAGTCCAGACTTCTGGAAAATAAATAAACCTGACTATTCCCTGAATTCGAAGAGGCAAGAAGTGAACCAAAAACAGACCTGAAGAGAAACCAGCTCTATTTTTTTTCCAGAGATTCATCACACTTTAGATCATATAAAGATCACCCAAAAATGATAATCTAATTAATCTGAAATAATTATTCACTACTCAATTTAATGTGTGTGTGTGTGTGTTCATATTCTCATTTCATTTTTCAGCATGCATATTTACAGAGCTCTTATATTAATTGAACTAGGATTTATTTTTATTTCAGGACAGTTAATTTTATTTCTTATGCAAAGAGAAAAAACAGGTACTGAAAGAGAAGAAAATCCCTGTCCTTTTTTTTAAATCCTGGCTGAGAATACAAGTAGAAGTTTAAGACAACAAAAGGATAATTTTCTATTAAGTTAGATTGAGAATACACCCCAATGGAGTATTTAAACAATGTATAAAGAGGTAGATAACATGCATTGAGTTGAACTGACAAGCCTAGACCTCAATACAATTCCTTTACCTGTTATACTGCAATCCTCAGTGTACTTAAAATAAATTTCCACTGGATTGGATCCAATTGGGAAAAGCACTTATAATTTCTTGAATGGCTATCATGGAAAAAGTAAATCAGGCCAGAGGAACTAGACTTCACTACTGAGAAAAGCCTACCACACTAGACTTTACTACTGAGGGAAGATAACATTTATTTGGCCTTTTTAAGCCAAAAAAGCATCATAAGTATAAATCTAAACATCAGAATCCCCCAATATGTGTCATTTCAGGGGTATGGCAGAGCCCTACTGGTTCTAGAAACACATTCTTCCCCAAAACTAGCTTACGATGAGATCTACAATTAAACCACTGTTTTCTAGAGGAGGGTAACTGAAGAGGGGTGGAAAATGGCTAAAATAAGAAAGCAAAGTGTATCTCTGTTTTGTTGTTGTAAGTTGACTAGTGTTATTTGATGAGGCAGCATACAAATTTTGTCCATTAAATAAAGGAATAAATAAAATACTATAAGCATCTCACTTATTTCTGGAACAACTATAACACTATATTGTAGATATTTTTGTAATTCAAATCATGTGTCTGACAAAATAGATATTCATCCACAAAAACGTAAGGCAGAAATGAGGAACCTCTGGCAATTTCATCACTTCATCACTGACCAGACTGGCTAAGAGTTTCCCACCCATCGTTCTGTCAGTAGTTCTGAATTTCACAGGTTGCCTACTTATAACTCATGCTATAGTTTCTCTCCTCATTTTAAGAGTATCAAACACTACTATTTTCCTCAACTTGCACTTGATTCCTGAAGAGATCGATAACCAATTTCCCACACTGACGTTAAGACAATTTTAAATCAACTTAATCTTGATGCAGCACACTGAAATTAACAGGATTAGGAATGCAAATGTTGCTCTGAATGTGAAATAAGCAGTGAAAGGAATACCATTAAAAAGTCACAGTTGAAACATGCCCTTCTACCCACTGGCCAGGAGTTTCCCACCCATCATTCTGCCAGTAGTTCTGGAATTTCACAGGTTGCCTACTTACAACTCATGCTATAGTTTCTCTCCCCATTTTAAGAGCATCAAACACTATTTTCCTCCACTTGTACTTGATTCCTGAAGAAATCAATAACCAATTTCCCACACTGATGTTAAGACAATTTTAAATCAACTTAATCTTGATGCAGCACACTGAAATTAACAGGATTAGGAATGCAAATGTTGCTCTGAATGTGAAATAAGCAGGGAAAGGAATACTATTAAAAAGTCACAGTTGAAACATGCTCTTCTACCCACTGAACACAATTTCTAAATGCATGTCTAAAGCACAACATTTAGATCATGAATTCATTTGGGCAGCAATCTATTTTTTGCCTATGAAACCCTTTAAAGTACTATGCAACATTACTTATAATAGTGTACTTGTAAGAGATAACTACCACCACCTGAATTTAAGGGTGTTTTTTAAGATGTTTGTATCCCGCCTTTTCCAGTAGTAATGTATGGCTGTGAGAGCTGGACCATAAAAAAGGCCGAGCGCCGAAGAATTGATGCCTTTGAACTGTGGTGCTGGAGAAGACTCTTAAGAGTTCCCTGGACTGCTAGGAGGTCAAACCAGTCAATCTTAAAGGAAATCAACCCTGATTGCTCATTGGAAGGATCGATAATGAAGCTCAAGCTCAGATATTTTGGCCACCTAATGCGAAGAGAGATCTCTTTGGAGAAGACCCTGATGCTGGGAAAGATTGAAGGCAAAAGGAGAAGAGGACGGCAGAGGATGAGATGGTTAGATAGCATCACTGAAGCAATGAGCATGAAACTGACCAAACTCAGGGAGGCAGTGAAGGACAGGAAGGCCTGGCGCAATATGGTTCATGGGGTCACGAAGAGTCGGACACGACTTAACGACTAAACAACAACAACAACAATCCCGCCTTTATTATTTTTTATAAATAACCCCAGGCATCAAACATGCCTAATACTCCTTCCTTCTCCTCCTCCTATTTTCCCCACAACAACCCTGTGAGGTGAGTTGGGCTGAAAGAGAGTGACTGGCCCAAAGTCACCCCAGCTGTCTTTCAGGCCTAAGGCAGGACTGGAACTCAGTCTCCTGGTTTCTAGCCTGGTACCTTAACCACTAGACCAAACTGGCTCTGTGTTCATTCCCAAGTAAACATGCTTAGGATTATAATTTTAAACATAACAGAATTTTCTCTCAACTTGGCTAACGAACTATCAAGCTAACATCAGTAAAGTAAATATCCTGAATTTTCATCCTTTGCTATAAAGAACCGGTAGAAGGGCCAGTTTCCTTTCACAATAAGAAGACAGTTGAACCAGGCCAGTTTCCAACTTTTTCTCTGACTCACCCTCCAACCACACTTCCTGAGAAAGATCTTGTGAAGTATCCCTGAACTCCAAGCAACATCTTGTCAGAGACATTTAATGTAGGTTAACTTTCCCATAATGAAAAAATGAGGATCTGAGGTTTTACTAGAGGTACCCTTAAGCACCAGAACATTTATGTCTCAAAATGAACAATAATATTCAGGACGTCGTGGTAATTACGGGCACGCTAACTGAATCATAAACGACCGACACGGGTCGGGCCGTGCGAACACGGTCCAGAGCTTCCTGCGCGTCGGCCTATCCCTTCCGACAAGTCCGGGGGCACCAGGAATCCTTTCCCCGCCTACCATTCGCCCCAGAGAGGTGAAGGGTCCCCGCCCATCCTTCTGGCAGGAGCGGCTGCCAGCTTTCCATCCCAATTCCGGTTCTCACCCAGCGCCAGCGGCTCCGAGTTCTCTCGCCCGAGATCAGCTCAGTCCGAAGGGAAAGGACGAGACACTCCGGGCAAGCCGGTAGGGCGGGGCCGCGAAGGGCCCTAGGCGCACCAAAGATGAGGGAGCGCCGGGCTCTTCTCGGACTCCGCTGCCTGCTCGAAGGGGGAAAGGAAGCGGGCTTCTCCGGTTTGCCCCTCGCAGTGTCCTCTCTTTCTTCCTACGCAGCCTCCAGGTCGACCTTGTTTCACACCACCCGCACCGCAGCTTTTACCCCTTTTGTTTCCCGGCGTCGCTCCGCGGCCGCTCTGCCAGCGCGCGCCCGGAGTGTCACCAACGAGCTCAGGCAGCTGCAAGGAACCCTCCAACGGCGCGCGTGCGCGGCTCCTCGGCTGGAGGAGGAGGGCCCGTAAAAGGAAAACGCATGCGCAAGATTGACAAGCGGAGGCGAGCTTTCTGTGCCTGGAACGTAGCTGTAGGCTGCGCGTCTTAAGTTTCTCTCGGTCGCTGGGTCAGCAGGACCTATGGAAGCCGTTACAGTATGTGTGTCCTGCGGCTGTCATTAAGTCTCAGATCCATCCTGTGGCCACTTTCAAACCATAGGAGCACCCTCAATACTCCACGCGATAGAAGAAAGGAAACAGACGGTTCAGTGACGGTCTGAATAAAAACCTGATCGAAAAAATAAAATCCGAATCTTTTCTTTTGTTTAATGGAGGATATTATTTTAAAAACAATAATAACACACACCACACCTTTCTCCACAGAATTAGTTCTTTTTCATCCACCAAATTCTCATTTAAAAAAAAAAATTCTCTCAAAACACAGATCACAAATGTTTCTTCAGAATGAATCAGAAACCAGAGGATCCAACAAATTGGCCCTCATCATTTTGATACTAAATCCACCCCAAACCACTGCCAAACCACAGAGAATATGCTTCCTACTGACCCAAAAAGATGCTGCTTTTCTGATTTCAGGAGAGGTGCTTCATTCATAGATCTGTATGGCTGGAAAGGACCTTGGAGGTAGCCCAGTCCACTTCCCTACACAGGGCAGGAATCCTCTGACCCTCCCAAGCAAATGGTTGTCCAATCTTTTTCAGGAGGAAGGCTATTCCACTGCTTAATAGCTCTTATGGTCATTCCTCCTTATTTCAGGCTTTGATCTCTCTCTCTAAGACCTCCAGCCATTGGTTCTTGTCCTATCTTCCAGCACTATGGAGAATGATTCTACACCCACTTCCCTTGGGCAGCCCTTCAAGTATTGGAAGACTGCTAACATGGCTCCCCTTAGCCTTCCCTTCTTTAGGCTAAATATACCCAATTCTTTTAACTGTTCTTCATAGGATTTAGCCTCCAAACTCCTCACCATCTCTATTGCTTGTCTCTGCAGTTTCCCCAATTCCTCAGCATCTTTCTTGTATTGTGGTGACCAAAACTAGACAGTTTTCCAGCTGCTTTGACCAAAGCAGCATAAAGCAGAAATATAACCTCCATGACCTTGATGTTATACCTCTGCAAACCGAGATTGCATTGGCTCTTTGGCAGCTGCAGCACACTGCTGGCTCATGCTTAATCTGAGGATCCAAGATCTTTCTTACAAGTACTACTGCTGAGCCAGGTACCGCCTATCTTGTACCTGTGCATCTGGTTTTTCCTGCTTAAATGCAGAGCCTTACTTTTCTCACCATTGAAGAGCATTTTGTTGGATAGGGCCCAATGTTCAAGTCTATTAATTTCCTTTCAAACTTTGAGTCTGTCTTCTGAGGTGTTAGTAATCCCCCCAGCCATGTGTCATCCACATATTTGATGAGCATCCCTTCTCTCATGTAAGTCTTTATAAGAAATGTTGAGGACTGTGGTCAGGATAGAACCCTGAGGAATCCCACTGTGTGTATCCCTACATGTAGACATAGGTCCATTAAGGAACACATGCTTGGTACAGTTCTTCAACAACTGCTAATCAATCTGGCAGTGGGGCTATTCCGCATTGTTCCATTTTATCAAGAAGAAAGCTATAGTCTGCTTTATAAAATACTTTACTAAAGTATGCTACATCCACAGCAATCCTTTGGTCTATTAACTAGTCACTTTCTCGAAGAAAAATCAGTAAGATTTGTCTGGCATGGCCTATTTTTAACAAACCAATGCTGGCTTCTACATCAACTTGTTCCTTTCTAAGTGCTTGCAAATCCACAGCTTGACTATCTTTCCTAGGATTTTCCTAGATAATGATGTCAAGCTGATTGGTCTACAGTTTCCTGGGTCTACTTTTTCCCTATTTTAAAAGATTGGAACCCTTCCTGGCGGGTTGCAAGCATCCAAATTAAGGCATCCCCATTAGATTTCTCTCTAGCCTATACCTGAACACATTATGTGAAGGAGAAACTCCTTTGGTAACAGACTCCACTCTCAAATTTCCATTCTAAAAAAGCCCATCCAGGTAGCATTAAAAACACTGACAATAACATCCTAAGTTTCATCACTGTCAACTAATTCAGAAGGATATCATGGTCAATGACAATGAAAATTGTTGAAAACTTCAGAAGTATTGGGAAGACTATATCCTCTATCCTCTCCATGGTTTCCCGTTTTCTCTGGGAAAACAGGAAGATACAAACTAAGTATTAAAACATACATCAGCAGAAACTAGGCCAATAAAAGGTATCACTTGGCTAACATTTAACTGCCAGAAATACATTTAAGCTAGTGAACAGCATGCTAACATACCCTGCCAATTCAGTGACAGGGTTTTAAATTCAATTCTCTGAAAGCGAATCAAGACCTATGAATACAGAATTACCCTGCTAAACTCCAGACAACCTAGAACGTAATGAGACAAACTGCCAAAACATATCACTTATTCATCTGAAAGCCGTCTGAGTCAAAAAATAGCCAGATAGAGAATCAGGTTTCTATTTATAGAAGCCTATCTATGTTTGAAAGAGTGGTCTTATCATTAAACTATTTGGCCAGAGAATCACCTTCTAAGAATTGAAATCTCTGACATCCAAGATTGCTATACACCAGACTTCTCCAGCATGGTGCTCTCCATGTAAGTTGTGCTAAAATTGCTATTATAGCAAATATTGATTGGGCACTGTGAGAGTTGCAATCCAACACATCCAGAAAGAGTAAGAATATAAAAATAGCCTTGCTGGTTCAGGTCAAAGCCTATCTTAATTAAGCATTTTGTTTCTCAGTGTGGCCCACCAGATACTTCTGGAGTGCTCCCTGCAACCAATATTTGAGAGCCAGTGTTGTGTACCAGTCAAGATGTCAGACTAGGAGCAGGAAACCCAGGTACTAATCCACCTTTATCTATGGAAGCTCAGTGAATGACTTTGGACCAGTCATTCTCTCTGTGTCATCCCAACCAACCTCACAGCATTATTGTTATGGGGAAAAATAGGAGGAGGGAGCACTATATATGTTGAGTTGAGCTCCTGATTGAAAGGCAGAATATACATACATTTGTAAATAAATAACCGACATTGGAGCATATGGCTCAACCTGGAAAAATACTGAATCTTTAAGATAAATAGTTCACCCAACCTGGACAGACAGGAAGTTCCTATTAATAGTCCCCACCTACCAGAAGCTATTACCAGCATTTCCTGGGGGAGTTTCCCCCTATGAAACAGCCTGCCCCGGAGGTGAAGATGTCCCCCAATCTTAGGTTCTTCCAGAAGCTAGTAAAACCTGGCTCTTTCAGAGAACCTTTGGGTATTAATTGTGGAGTCATCAGTGCCTATATTATTTAATGTATTAATGGAATTTATAACTTATGACTGTCATTGAAATTTATTATTGTCTATTATTATTTTTATTATGCTTTTTATTACTGGTAAACCACCTAGTGTCCCTCTGGATTAAGGTGGGGTTAACTCAAATAAATAATAAATGAATAGACCTTATCCTATATGAATTTATCTAAACCCCCTTTAAAGCCCCCTAAGTTAGTGGTCACAGCCTGTACCATAGTAATACCACAGGTTAATTATGCACTGTGTAAATAAATGCTTTCCTTTGTCTATTCCAATTCTCCTTTCAATCAGCTTCACTGAATGATCTGGTCATAGTGTTTTAATAAAGGGACAAAATGTTTTCCCTGTTGGCTTTTTTCCATGCCACGGATGAATCTATACACCTCAATCATGTCTCCCACAAATCCAAGTTACTTTTTTCTAATCTAAAGAGTCCCAAATTTTATAGCCTTTTCTTGTAAGAGAGGTGGTTGAACCTACTATATATTTGATGAAATGTGGCATTTAGGACAGTACACAGTATTCCAGATGCAAATGTGCCATAGATTTATATAAGGACATTACAACGTTGGCAGTTTTATTTTCAGTCCCTTTTCAAATGATCCATAACATGAGATCCCCCTTTTTTTAAAGCTGCCTCATGCTTCAGTTGATATTTTGATTAAGTTACGCATTGTGATCCTAATATCTTTTTCTTGGGTAGTTACAGACACCTCAGACCCCAACAGTATATATGTGAATTTTGTACCAGTATACTTCACTTTGCATTTATTTAAATCGAACCATTCAGCTTGTTTCAATTTAACCAAATTTACAATTTGATTGACTATTCACCTAGTTTAAAGAGATCATTCTGGACCTTTTCACATTTGGGTTTTTATCACCCAAATTATTTTCAAACTTGATTGGCTCACTGCTTCCTTTTAAGTCAAAATAATTTATGGGCAAGTTTAAAAGTACCAGTCCCATCACAGATCTTTGAAGGACTCCACGTCTTATTCCCTCATTGAGAAAATTACCCATGTATTCTCTGCTTTCTGTTTTGAACCATTGTTATTGGTTGTTCTTTCAGTTGCTCTGATTCTTCATGACCCAATGGACATCAGTAATTGTTTGAGTTTTTGTAAGCCCATGCTTATAATCTCAGTGATAGTATCTAGCCACCTTATCTTCTGTCAGCCTCTTTTGTGGTTGCCTCTGATTTTCATCAGGGTCATTTCCAAAGCTCTTGTCTGAGCATTATGTGTGAAAAATGTTCAAGCTTTAACATCCTTGTTAGTATTTTCAGTGGTGGTATGGTTTTACTTCCTCTGGTATTGAATTATTTGTTCTTATAGTCAATATGTTACCGGGGGGAGGGGGGGGGGACATGGCCTTAACAGTATGTTCTTTTGTTGTCAGTGTGATGTCTCTGCACTTAAGCGTTTTGTTTAAATTTGTCATAGTCTTTGTCCCAAATAGCATATACCTCTGTTTCATTTCTATAGACATTGTCCCTATGAATTTTTGAGCCTAGAAGATATAATTTATTACCACTTCAACTTCTTCTCTAGCCGTTTGCACTGGGTTGGCTTTGTCTGTAAACATAATCTTAGTTTATATGCCTTCCAGAGTTGCTGGGAATCAGGTGCTGTAAAAAATTTAATAAATTATCATTATTATTATTTTAAAAATTGAACAGGACATTGGCTTTTGCATGTTGTCTTCTTTTACCTTCTATAAGAGATTCCTTAGGTCTTCTTCAATTCCAGCCAACAAAGTGGTTTCATCAGTATATCTGTGGTTATGATAGATTCTCCTAGAAATGTTAATTCCAATTTTCATTTCTTCTGGTGCAGCATATCTAATTATATATTCTGTATATAAGATGAATAAACAAGGGGAAAGCATATAACCCTGGCACACTCGTTTTCCAATTCTGAACCATTTAGTTGTTCCATACTATATTCTAACTGTTGTTTGTTTGTCGTCATGCCAATTCTTAAGCTGCCAGCAGTACTTAAAAGGATAGGTCCTCTTATCACACAACCTCTAAGTTTACTCAAGGGCTTTTGTTGAGAAACTTTATCAAAGGCTTTGTGAAAATCTACCGACACTCTTAAAAAAATGCATCAAGGTTTAATGAGGCAGAATTTTCTTTTGCAGAATGCTTAGTTAAAGAAGCATATGGAAGGTAAAAGGTGCACATATCCTGGGCCTAACTGAATTCAAAGAAATATCCATAAATTAATGTCTTTGATTTTTTCTGGAAATAAATATCAGAATTAAACACAAGTTTTTACTAATATCATACTTCCAGAATATTATTGGTAGCCTAACCAAAACAACTCTTAAAGCAAATTTAGCATCCACAATTAGCATTGACTAATTGGACAATCCACTCATTTAAAATTGAGCTTGGACTGCTCTGTATCTACTTCTACATTAACAACATTCATGATACGGTTGCATGGTGCAGACTAAAATAAGTTTGTATCACTTCTGAAAATGTTGCTGGTCATAAGCTTAACACCATTGATGATAATGACTTGAACACTATTTGAAAACTGCATTAATTAGTAGTACATATTTTAAATATTGATTAAAACCTTATCGTTTTTCAATTATTTGAAGTTAAACTATTTGAAAACTGTTTTTCTTCAGAAATAAAATTTTAGACACATGCAAATAGATATTAAACATTTTAATCACATTTAGAGCAGACTCTTTGAAATCACAAGTAACATTTATGGATTTCAATAGATCTATTAGAAGGAAAACTATGTGTGGATCCAACCCATTGAATATGATTTTCTGAGAGCGGGAGTTTGCCTTTGGTCTATATTACTATGTTCCCAAACCCAGAAACACTAATTCACAGGGGGTTAACCAGAGCAGGTAATACTGCATTTCATTCCATGCTGGGAGAGGCCCACTTCTTCCCATAGAGCATATCATTTGTCAGTATATATAACTAATTAAAAATAGGGCTTTGCATGAAAAAAAGAGCTCTGCATGAATATCCAGATCACCATGGAACTGATCATACTGAGAACATGATTATACTGTTGTATTGCTGTAGAGAAATTATCTCTCTCCAGACTTAAAATCCCAAACTGAAGAAATGTAATCATTCTCAGCCTTCTCTGTTGACAGAATGAAAAGACTGCTCAGTATAAGTCCATGTAGGCACTTCTACCTATCTTTTATAATATTAGTTGTAAACTGCATTACTTGGGGTAAACAGAAGAACAGAATATCATCTTGCTCATTGTGCAATAAGAACAGCAGTGCACCATGTTTATAACACCACTAACATGTCTGTGGCAGGAGATTCTGATCTCCTAATTCCAGAATTAATGACTCATCTACAGTATTAAGCAAGAGGAACCGTTGCATCATGAGACCAAAATTCCTCTCAAGCAAAATTATGAAAGCCAGAAAAACTGTGCCAACAATTTTTAATACTCATATTCCAGAGGGCTTGAAACATCAACCCCTTTTTGTGGCTTGAATGACTGTATAAAAAAAGTCTTTTTTTTTTAACATTCCTTTTTTTAAAAGCTATTCTTGTGCTTGGGTTTACCACCAGTCAAGCCCTCCCTAAAATATATGAATATTCTAGGATTGTGTGATTTTGACTTCAGAAAGATCTTCCAGAGATATTTGAGATGGAGACTCTCTTAACTTAAAGCAATATTACCAAATAAATCTTTGTAATTAGATTTATATCTTTTATTTCACTGAATGGTTATAATTTCTTTTGAAGATACAAAAAGTAGTGCATTTCTCTGTGCCTGTGAAAGGATGAATTGCATATGACCCTGGGCAGCAGCAGCAAAACCACAAAGACTCTTACAGTACCTTAAAGATTAACCAGATTGATTACTTCATTATAGCAGAAAGGTGTGGAGAAGAGTCTGCCTTGAGATGTATGGAATGTTATGCTAACCCAATGTATCTATTTGGTTGGGGAGAAAGAAAATGGTTAGCAACCATATATGGATGCTAAATACAAGACTTGCAATCCATGATAATTGCCTTAAAGCTCCAAATACCTGTAAAATAGTAACAGTGGCTATGCACGGCATAGTGTTGATAATGTAAACCTCCTGGCATTAGTGCACTACAGGTATTAATTAGCTTCCAAATGCCAAGATGTTTATGTTATTTTCAACAATGCTTTTGAGTTGTCATTATGTTATCTGTTCGTTTTTTATGTGCCACAAGATTCTTTTGGCTTGTTTGCTGTTGCAAATTACTGTGTGTGTGTGTGTGTATAAAACAAACATACAAAGAAAAATCTCCACTTTGGGATTCCTTTATGAAATCTGTATAGGCCTGTCAAAAAATAAACAAAGAAATAGACAGTTGATAACTGATATTCAAAGAACTGTGTAAGTACTTCCACATGCCAAGGTTTAAATAGCATATATTTTTACCAGATCATTTCTGGAAAAAACTGAGAAGTTCTAAAAGCATTTTGCAAGATGTATAGGAGTCAGTTCAAAGAAAACAGAAAAAAAAAAAAAGTCCCACAGGGTGTGCATAACTCTTGGGTGTGCTCTTTTGGATATGAGCCACTACTTCATTCTATTTATACATTAATCTTTTAGATGTTATACTTGGGTACATTTTACTGTAGTGGAACTCATGTACTGTGTATTTATTCCCAGCAGTGGGCTGCAACAGTGTCATAGCCTCTAATTTCTTATCATAAGTTCTTAAAATTGGTTGAGCACACTGAACTACAAACTAGTCAATTATATGTCAGCCTGTTTTAATTTCATCATTATCTTTATTTTGTGGTCTTGCAATCAGTCAAATCAGTTGCTTTCCCATAGCTTCTGTAACCCAATCAGTGCTCCTTATGCACAAAATACTCTGAAACTATCAATAGTATTAGTAGTTGAAATTGCTGCAACTGTGCTTTAAAAGGTATTCTATTATTCTAAATGCAATAAAAGTCACTGTCAGCTATACTAGTGAGGATTAAAAGATAAATGAGCTAGGATTTTTTTATTTTTTAAAAAAATACTAAAAAGGATATAAGTAAGAAAATATAAGGAGCCCCAAAGACAAACCTACCAGATTTTTCTTGTTATACAGTTAATGTGTATTGATGGTTTGAGCAAACCTCTCAAATTTTCATGACACAGCATACTGTACCGCAAACTAAACTGATCATATTTTAGCCTAGGTTGTTGTGCCAGCCCAGCCCACATGGCTTGTTTCTGGTTCACCCTATTGTCTGAGCCCAGAAAATTGGGCTTATTAGATAAACCATCATTATTAATCATGGGTAGGTATATAATGCAAACATAACCATAAAATATTACTATTAATTTTTCAGGTTGCCTGCCTAGGGTCACTTTTTAATGAGATGGGCAATGACAAATTTGATATATAAATAAAATAAAAAATAAAACAAATAACTAGTGAATGAAATCAACGTCTTAAATGTTTGCAGACGTATGTTGCTCATTTATCTATATAATGTTTAGTTCCTAAATTTCATATCAGTCAGAGAAATCTGGCAAAAAAAAAAAAAGATTTATCAATAGATATGAGATTCTGGTTATACAATACATTGTTCCAAGTATACCAAAATGCAAGCAAAAAAACAAATACAAGTTTATGTTAGTTCACAGTTTGGTAGATATATTTGCATTAATGGGCCTTCATGTAGATTGCAGAAACTATGGTTAAGATAACTAAGGGTATATATACCATGTGTGCATTGCCAGTGAATGAACTTGTATCATCTGAAAAAGGATGGCTATGAATTGGATAAGGATTACCAGGGGATAGATATGAATGGAGTAAGCATTTTTCTCTACCATTCATATCTATCCCCTGGTAATAAGAATCACTTCTGCACTTATGCTACAGACAATACAAATATATGGTTGATATGTTTCTCTTGCTCTCCTTTCCTCCCTGGTTAGAGTTTGGCTTTGTTTACACAACACACCTACCTGGTTTACTCACAGTTTACTCAGTTCAATTTTTCTGAGTTCACAAGACACTAGGGCTACCAGGTCAGGGTTGCAAAAATCCAGCAACCACTAGATGGCAGCAAAGTGTTCACTTTTTAAACTTTGCAGCCTGTATTTGATAATTCTACAAGCATCAGTGAATCTGAAACAAAATGCTAGGGTGCAGCATTTGTGCAGCATGTTACACTGAAATGTGGTGGACTAGTTTGTGGTTCAATATGTCATGCAAACACACCTCTCCCCTGCTTCAACACCACCCTTTTCTTTTTCTTGTTGGACTCTGTACCATAATAGCTTCCACTCTGCTTCCAAGAAATTGCTATGACAAATGAACCAGGTAAGTAAGCAAGCTTTTTTTTTTTTTATAAAGAATGTGAAGCAATAAATGTTTATTCAGAAGTAAGTTACATTTAATTCCCTAAGATTTACTCCCATGTTTGCAAACTAAGATCACTGAGACCTGGGCTCATGCTTTATGCTAACCGTGATTTGCTTAATCATCATTCACTGAATATACCACAAGTGATTAGGTTCACAAAATTTGCTGAGTTATAAGCAATAGTTAACCAATCACTGGGTTCACCCAGCCCACTAAACCAAACCAAACCAGCCACATTATGGTGTAGTGTAGTGTTTCTCAAAGTGTGGTCTGAGGGTCCCTGAGAGTCTCCCAAGACCCTCTCAGGGGTCTGCAAAATCAAATTATTTGCCAGTCTATGTTGAAAAATAGTACAATATTAAAATCCCATAAAACAATCCTGAGAAGTGGTAGTGGCAGCGGAAATGTCAATTTTAATTTTTAATATGGTAAATATTGATAAACATAACTCATCCAAACAAAAGTTCTTTTAGGGTAGGAAGGGGTCCTGAGAGAAAAAAGTTTAAGAAACACTGGTGTAATGCAATGTATGAGCGCAACCTAAGTAAATTACTAACCCAAGAGGAGTCTAAATTAGCAGGCAAAGTAGAGTTCCCTCCCACTGCTTCAGAAATCCTGCATGGCTTCTTGCTGTTACCTGTCGTACATCTAAATATCTTCATGTTTGCCGTCAGTGAAGCCACTGGGGAACTCAAGAATGAAACTGTCTCAGGAGGTAAGCTTACTTCTCTCGACCATTAATGTCCTGGTTCAGCTCCTGCTCCGTGTAACAGGTTTCTGCTTGCCACCTTCATTAGCATCTTTTCTTCTCCCACAGCGCAGGGCCTGTTCCACATTCAGTGTAATTAGATTCCCTGAAGGAAGGGTGGTGATTTCTTTTGCTTACTAAGTAAAGTTATGGGGATAGGACGTCATTGGAATATCTGCATTTTGAAGATATTCTTGTATGGTTTCCCTGTTGGGCAAAATGGGAGGAAATAACTCATGGAACAAGTAATCTGGTTTTGTTTGCTTGTAATATAGGCCAACATGTCATCAAGAGTGTGATGATCTCTGGAGACAACAGGCATCAAAACTTTGTGATGATGGAAAGTATGGACAGCAAAATCTTCCTAACTTGATTGGTAACTAATTTATTGCTATCAAATAAATATTTACTAATGAGACTGATGATTATTATAGATAGTATTACAAATAGTTACAAACAGATATATTGCCACAAGAAGTGAAATCAGAGTAATGGGCTTACCTTTTTAAACTGGTAATCTGCTTGTACAACTAAATCTAGGACTACCTGCTATTCAGTAAGCAGGAAAGAGGGAGGAAAAGGAAAAAGACACCCCCCCCCCCAGTTAGATAGTAGTTGCTAGCAAATTCTGTTTTCTGTTGCAAAGAATTTGACTACAGTAAAGGTTAAGTTTTTGGTTCAACAAAAGATTGTGTACATAAAATTCATCCAATTGTCCTGGAAAAAAATTGCTTAGAGCATTACAAATTGTTGTGTGAGCCTCAGTAGAAATACTGCATATAAATTACGGACAAGTGATTAATCTACTCCATCCCTACAAGAGCAGACTTCTTTTTTTTTTTTTTGGCCTAAGGAGTCTTCTTAAATCAGCCCATGAGAATTGCTGAGGATAAATATATATGTCTCAGATCTCCTTTGGGCTTACTGAGAAGTCAGAAATCTGCTCAGGTTAGGCCATAAGAATCTCAGCAGAGCGTAGCTAGATTCTCACACAGTTAATTGAAAATCAAGTAAATCTCATTGGTTGGATTCACACAACATCTAGACGAAAAAGTACTTGGCGAACTTATGCCTCAGTATTTTATGCAAACCAACCCATATATGGTTCAATATATTGCAAGAAATCAGACAGGTTAATTCAGTAAACCATCATTTATTTAACAGTGGCTTAGAATATTATTAAACCAGGCACATTTTATACCTAGGGTTGTTGTGAGAACCCAAACAATTGTGATCTATGATATGCTGTGGACTACGCCTTTCTTGTCATCTTGCTACCTTCACAAAGTTATTATCTGGCCTACTGGTAGTAATAACTGGGGACCAGTATCTGTCATACCTGCCATTTGCATACAAGGAAGTGCCCCTTGCTTCAACGGAGTTCAGCCCATTTGAACTGTTGTATGGCAGATATTCCTGGATGTAGTAAAAGAGACCTGGTTAGCCAGACATATCTACCAAAGATATTTTAGTCTAGCAAGTTGTGCCCAGCCAGTTTTATGTGTGTATATCCCACTTTCAAGTTCTAAGAAATTTCAGGAGTATCAGTGCTGACTTGGGTTTCAGTTTCCTTGGAAAGAGCTTTCTGTGCTAGAAGGCAGAGGATAAGTTTGTGCATCCCCTGGAGTGTTTCAAAGAGGGAATAAAGCGGCAATATAGGATGCGATTGTAATTTGCACATATAGCAGGCACTTTTAAAATACAGCAGTCCCTTTTGCTGGTATGGATGCATTGAATAATTTTTGGCAACCCCACTTTTCTCTTAGATGTGACAATTTTCTTTGAGACATCTTGTTCTTGTTCAAGAGCATGGAAAGCCACATTATACCAAATCAGATTCTGTTCAGCTTGCTCAAGCACTGTCTACGCTAGCAGAAGATGAAGCTTTCACAGCCTTCCTGAAGAACTTAGGAACACAGAAACTCAGTCTAGGACAGTGTTTCTCAACCTTGGGAACTTTAAGACGTGTGGACTTCAACTCCCAGAATTGAGTTGAAGTCCACACATCTTAAAGTTCCCAAGGTTGAGAAACACTGATCTAGGACTTTCTATAGGCAAAGCAAAGGCTCTACCACTGAGCTCTGCTCTTTACTTTCTCTTGGAAATACTGGAGAGCATTCTATAAAAGCAACAGTGAAGTCTGTGGAGAGCATCTTTTTCAATTGGGATGGGGAGAAATTGATGTATTTGGCCAGAGTTGGGCTATTACTTTATTTTTTATCACTTTTCCATTGCAACCATTATGTTCATTCCTGAATTGCAGATTTTGTGTCTGGGAGCACATTCGATTAAGAAAGGGCCTCATAGCATCAGAGAACAGATCTGCCATGTCTAGCATATACTACTATATCACATCAAGCATTGTCTAGACAGCCTGTCTATCAGGATAGACAGGTCTGATCTTAATAAATTGGTATACTAGGTTCATCCCTTCATTTTGGTTAGTAAATCTGGAGTTCAAAATATATTCTTGTACTGATGACTACAATTCTGACAAGATCTTTCTACTGGTGGCTAAAATCCTCAGGTCTGAAATCCAAGAAGGTTCATATTCTGAAATGGTGCTTGATATCTCTTACAGGCTGGGTGTAGTACAACAAACTGATGCCTAATATAGATTAGACAGAGGTGTTGTTGGTAGGGTATATACCTAATACATGTTTTCCTATCTTAACTATGTAATAGAGCCCATCCCTGGGCTCTGCTGTCTAGGTAACACAACAAAACACTTGAGCATATTAATCAGAAAAAAGTTCTGTAGCATTTCATTTGTTGTTTTATGTGTTAACGAGTTCATTGTTTTGTACTGTTAGTCACTCTGGAGCTACCTGAGTTGAAGGGTGAAATGCAATCTGGAAGCCAGCAATAATTATATTTTCCTCAACAGATTCTATTCCTAGAACACCTGAACAAAAGGCAAAAGTCACCAGCATAGCTGTTTGTTAATCTAGAGCAGGTTTACCCAAAGCGGACACCCACCAGGAGCATGTTAAACTCCCAGCATCATCACCAAAGACTATTTTGACATGGGAACTCTGGGAGTTGAAGTCCACACATCTGGATGGTACCTTGGTTAGGAAGGCTGATCTAAAGGAACATCTCTTATATATACTTCCTGTTGTATTGAATGAAGTTAGAGAATAGGAAGGGTCTTCATGCTATTGCGTCCCCAGTACAGAGTCTTCTGAAAGCTTGCTTCCCACTCTACGCTGTTATATTTTCAGCACCAAACTAGGATATTCCTTTATTTCTTTCAACCAGTTTAGATTTCAATTGTTTATAATATAATTTAGTGTAAATCTTAACTGCTTGTACTATATTGGGAAGGATGCTTTTGGGATCACAGCTTTTATATATTCTATTTTCTTTTCCTTATGCCAACTGTTGTATCTTATTGTCTTATAACTCCATTTTCTATTCTTTTAGACAACTTTTGTTATGGGGTATTTAAATATATTTGTCATGATGGATACCTATCCAAGCTCAGTCCTGCCCTAGTCTGGCCTTAACTATAGGTTAATGTCTTATCCCAGACCTGGTGCTCAAGGGAACTGAGAGTTAACTCAGTTATATTGGGAGCAGGGGAGTGAAAACAAGAACAAACATAAGATTGAAAACAGCCTACAGAGATAGAGGAGCCGAATATGTGAGGGGCCATTCTAGCCTACTATCTCTATACTGGAGGCTAGAAGAGACAGCTAACCTAATCTCCAGTTAAATCTCTCTTCCAGATCCAGATTAAGTCAGTGTTTCTCAACCTTGGCAACTTTAAGACGTGTGGACTTCAATTCCCAGAATTCCCTAGCCAGCATGCTAGGGATGTCAAGTGTCAGTTGTTTTTTTGCTAGCTTGGGATAATTGCTTATCCATTTTTCCCCTTCTCTAGCCTAACAAAACAAATTACCCAACCAATACACTGCTTTTAGTGACTATCCCTAAATTGCTGTTGTGTGCTGCGTGGCTACTGTCTCACTTCAAATGACAGGGTTCCTTTGCCCTCAATGTTTATTACTGTTTTCCATATTTTAAAACTAGCAAGTGGCAATTTGAACTGCCAGCCCCAGAAAGAAGCAAGATGAAAGGTTCCATCTGAACATTGCTTTCATTTCCTAGCAGTAGGGCTGACAATAATGTTGCCTTTTTTGATAAAAGATTACTAGGTTCCAGTATTTATACAACAGCCAATTCCAGAAAGTTCAGCCAGAGAAGGACTGCAGAGGCTGAATTTTACAGAGGCAGTGGTAGAGCAGGCACTTTAAATCATGAATTTCATTTCATTCCCTGCTATCTGGGGCCTTAACCTTGTTTTTTAAGATTCCAGTACAAATTGATAAGTAGGCTGCCTCCTTACCTCTGCCTTCCCCATTGCCACACCATAAATAAAACCTTGCAAGTCAGTAAAGATGCTTTAAAAATAACCTTCTAAAATTAACTTTCTACATTTCTGAAATTACATTATTGCCAACAATGGATCTTGGGTACTCCCCACCTTACTGCTTTTTAAAAAAATATATTAACCACACTGAAAAAGAGTCCTGCAAAATGCATTGTTTTGTAACCTGTTGAATTACCCCAATTAATATGTTGTCCTATCAAGGTTCTGGCTGTAAAAAAATAGACATTGGTGCCATAAAAGTATATATACAGACCAGGTTAATATACTGTTTCCAGCCTATTTCATTAAAACATAATATTTCTTAATTTTTGTATTAAAATGGATTAATTCAATAGGCAAAATCTGTAATTTTGGTTTTTTAAAAGTTCCTTTTATTTAATCTCCTGAATATTTATAGCCAAACATGACACCAATGTTCATTTTTGGGTCCAGTCTAGGTATCTACTAGGGCTGTACAAATGCTTTGAAAGGATTTGAATAATTAAAGCACACCCATCTTTTTCAAGGCTTGCGTGGCTACTGTGTAAGCTGCTGCTATCTGCTTCCATGTGCATGTACATGCCCAGCTACTTGGTCTTGCCCTGTGCACCTGGAGACAGCCAGGAGCACTTTACAAAGTGCATGTATGAGCAGATGCAACCACTTTAAAGATTCAGAGAGGGGTGCTTTACACTCCTGCCAATGCATTGTAAAAGGATTTGTACAGTCCTAATACCTACCTATTTTGAGCTCATCCACACAGCTTCTTTGCCTTGGCTGAAAGACATCCCACTGGTTCAGCTGGAAGCCAGAGGTTGCTCTTTCACATCCCTTGGTGGTGGTCTGCGTGCAGAATGCCCTTGGCTGTGTTTGAGTTCTTCTGTGTAGTAGAGGAAAGTGCTCCCTTCCACCCGGGCCATCAGAGAATGTGAGTGGATTCTCCCTTTGCTCAGGAGACAGCAATTCCCTTCACATTGTCAATTTTACCCTCTCTTCAGTTCTTCCATGTAAGAGAGGAAGGTGCTCCCTGTTGCCTCGTCAGTTTCACCCTTTCCTCTCCCACCATCGTGGGTTTTTGTCCATTCCAAAAAGCTATGGGGGGGGGGGAGGAGGAGAGATAAAATTGATTAGGCAAGAGGGAACATCTGAACATGGAGGAACTGAAGAGAGGGTGAAATTGACAACATGAAGGGAATTGCTGTCTGCTGAGCAGAGGGAGAAATCCACTCTCATTCTCAGTGTGGTAGGTATGAGAAAAATCTCTGCAGCTTTCCAGAATACAGAGTAAGTACCTTTCAGCATCTCAAAAAAAAAAAAGTAGAATGGAAAGATACCAGAGGACTGGCATGGCTTGCCTGCCCAGCCCTCCATCTCATACTCTGGGGAGTGATTGGTGGTGATGCAGGGAGAGAGTAGAAAGGATGGCAAAGAATGTACCAGCTGCTGCCCTGAAATTATCCCACGTGCAACTGTGCAGGCAGCAGCACTGACTGGTCGTATTGCTGAGGTCTGATAAGGATAGGTTGGGGAGGCAGCACTTTTTAAATCACTGTTTGTTTTCCCATCTCAGAGGAAGGAAGCACACTGGCTTTGCTGTGTGGATGAGCCTTATAAAAGAGCGCTGGTTCCCACTAGCGCTGGGATCAATTTATCTGATTATCAGCATGCTTTGCACCTCCTAGTAGCTGAACCTCTCCATTCTGCCTTCAGACAAGGAACCGCTAACTGGCGGTTCTTGAGAAGGTATGCTGTATAGGAGATATTATCACTCTTGCATCTCAGTCTACAGGTCTTCTCTCTCTTTGTCATGGAGAAGAGCAAAGGGCAGCAATTTACTATTTTAGAATGTTGTTCTACCACTGCTTTTGATTACTGGGTCCAGCAAATCTCACAAGATCAGATTCAGCTCTATATGATCATTGACTTTCACTTCATTTCTGGACTCAATTTGGGAAACTAGTAATTACCTATAAAGCCTTAAATGAGTTGGCTCAAGGTATGCATAGAGCAGTATCCCTCTGCACCTGATGGTTTTTAGATAAGCTTTTTTTTTTTCCGTTCAAGCTTTTAAGGATTTAAAAAACATGTTAATTTTCTTATCTGATGTTAAAACATTTTTATATACTGCCTTTCAGATTGCCAAGGGCAGGAAGAACACTATATGGAGTACAGTTGTACTAGGCTCACTAACTAGAACTAGATTTTATTGTACAACCTAGTACTTTTATGGATGGTGAAAATAATAACATTAGTACTATTGTCCATAAGAACTCCATATTTATGGAATGTAGGATTCTCTCTAAATGTAAAATGTTGCTTTCATAGGTTATTTTCAAAATACATTTCCCTGCTATATCTGGATAGTGGTGGTTTATAATTCCAAATTCTTTGCAAGAAAAAAAGTTGTAATTTGGAGTGATGGATTGATTTTTTTAAATAATATTTTATTGAACTTTAAAGTTACAAAGTTAAAAGCTAGAAATGAAAAAGAAAATTGAAAATACAAATTATAGAGAAAAGGAAAAGAAAAAGTGAGATAAAGTAAAAGTAAAAGAAAAAAGATATGAAAAATAGATAACTTCCAATCTATCTCTGGTCTTAGGAATAGTAAGACTATCATAAGTGCTAGTTTTTAATACATTAAGTAGGAGTAATTCTTTGTCAAAACATTACATTTATAATCTAATCTTCAAATCCCCATGTAAGCTTCACCCCACCTGCATTTTGCAAATAGTCCATCAATGGTTTCCATTCTTTAAGGTAATAGTTATTTGAGTTTTCTTTTAATAAGCAAGTCAGTTTATCATTTTCTGCCATTTCCATCAGTTTTAACAACCATTTTTGTATTGTTGGTAGTGTCTGGGTTTTCCAAAATTGTGCATAAAGAAGTCTTGCTGAGGTAATCATGTATTGAGTAATTCTAATAAGATATTTTCCTATTTGAGATGTGGATTGATTGATACTGCTAATTTATCACATGGCTTAGATTTTGCTGCTGTTGAACAACAATGAACAATTTTGTGTCTTATATGGAGCTCTGTGTTTAAGTATATAATTGTTTAACTTCTGAACCACATCTTCCAGTGTGCTGCTTAACCAGTGTGTCATAGATGGAAACCAATTTAAACTTCTTCCAGACAGCTGGGACAAAACGGCAGAATAAGTCTCCCCTCCCCCTCCCCCCTTTTTTTTGCTCTCCTCTCATACTTACCACGCTAGCATTGTGAGGAAAGAGAGAAAGGGAGGATATGGCATAACATAAAATACAGAGCTATTTTAGACTTGTCACTCATTCCGTGGGAGCTGTGGCAGCTTGGCATGAATTACAACAGTTGGAAAACCATGTAATTGCAGCCAGGAAATGTAATGCCTGCAAGGATTGTACAGGAATAAGTTCAAACTACATGACATGATTGGAAGATTACACTAGTAATATTGCAGAGGGATATTTTTCTGAACATTTCTACCCCCAAGGATGTTGTCATGAGTTTGAGAGTGAATTTATTTTCTGATTTGGAAAATCACATCATTTTGTAGACATATTTGAGGCTACTGGGAAAATATTCCTTTCCAGAATTGTGGCATTTTTAACTTTTTTCTAAATATTGAATGTTGTCAATTACCAGTTTTCATCTTTCCAGTTTGTCTGGATGTTTAACATTAAGGCATTCCTCACCTCTAATAGAACAATTATCAATATACAACGAAAGTGCCAATGCAGAAGGAAAAGTACTGTTAACATGTGCAGGTAATTTTGCTAAACGTTTGCTGAAGACATTTGGGGGATGAGGGTATTGAAGGCACACCTCACTTGTATTCCCAGAGAAGGTTATTGTTAAGAGGGTGCAAAGCAAAACAAGTTGTCAGTAAAACCCCACCTAGTATGTTTCTGCTCTATACCTGTCTCTTGAATGGAAGGAGAGAAGCAACCCAGGGCAAGTGATTCACCCAGAAAGGGAAACTCCACCTTTTGCCTCCTTGCATGAGGCACTGTTGAATGATCAACTGCATCACAGCCAAAGCTGATAAACCATGCACAGATTTCTCTGTGAATAGCCTGAGTAGCAGATAGATCTCAACTACAAGCAATATGTTCCTCTTTGACAATTTCTGCATTATAGCATTGTAGAACATAATCCAATCTTATAAAGCCTGTCTTCACAGTTGATATTACCACTACAATGCATGGATGATAGATCTCTAATGTGGAAATTACCTCAATAAGTAGCTTTGAGCCCTGAGCTGACTCGCTTCTCCTCCATCTCCAAATTTAGCTGTTGGTTTCTTCTAGGCAGGAAGTAGAGTAAGGCTATGTTCTCACCACAGCTAAATTTTGAGGTGGAGAAGTGAGTGCTTCCAAGGGTTAATGAGCAGGCTCACAGCCCCATCACTTACAACTTACTAACCAGGGATAGAGGTTTACTTGAGGGTCATGGTTGTTCTCCAAATCCTGAGAGGGCTTCATTGTTAAGCTGGGACCAACAATAGCAACCATCTAGACAACATGATGAGCTTCCATGAAGCCTTTTTAGTGACCTGCATGCGAGGTAGAATATAAGTGCTGTGTACATGTATGCTCATTAACCAGGTGTGATGTAGTGTTTAAAGTGGTGGACTGGAGCTGATGAAACTAAGATTTAAACCTATCAGTCAGTCATTTTCTCTCAGTCCAATCTACTTTGCAGAGGTCTAAGGATGGTTGTGAAGATACTATAACCTCACATTTGCAGGATAGAAATGCCATAAATTAATATCATGGCAGGAAGAGCAAATGATGAAGTGTGTGCAATTCATTTGCAAGACCATTGGGAGAACTTATATCATGACACATTAAATCATTTTGACAAAATCTTCACAGGGCTTGCTGTGAATCCTGATTAATGGGTTAATAAAGAAACCTTCAAAAGTATCTGTAGCTTTGTCTCTTATGAGAACACAAGCCATAAGTATTTCCTAAGTTGAATTTTGTTTGAGCAAAATAGTCTTCCTAAACTCTCTTGTGTCTTTGTGTTCTTGATTATTCTTTGACTCTCAGTAATATCCTGTCCCCTGGGTTCTGGCTCACCTTGCCTGGTGACCACAGTTCAAAATAAACCCATTTATGTTGTGAGTTTGCAGAATATTTTAATAATTAAGGCCAGGGCCAGTGTTAGGCTAAGGTTCAGTAGGCACTGACTAGGGTACCAAAGCTTAGGGGGTGCCAGTGCCACCCATTCTTCTGAATGCAAAGGCTGTTCGAAAAATGTAAAGCTTCATATTGGCAGGAGGGAGTGTCATTAGTCAACATAGACTAGGCGCACTATATACCCTTGAGCCAGCACTGATTGAGGCTGCAGTCCTCTTTATACATACTAGGCGTAAATCCCAATTCGCATATTGAGTAAACATGCAGTGGAATGGGTAGAAATTAATATCTCACAGCAAAATAGATAGATAGATAGATAGATAGATAGATAGATAGATAGATAGATAGATAGATAGATAGATAGATAGATAAATAGCCAGCCAGCCAGCCAGCCAGCCAGCGGACAGTGTGGAAGTAATTGCCTAACAGTAGAACCTTATGCATCTTTGTTCACTGTATGTAGTAGAGTATGCTCCAAGGATTTTACTCAAAGGAAGGTATGTTTAATACTGTAGTCACCTTTGTGAAGACTATTATTTCAGTTTTAGAGCCCAGATACACAACTTAGGGGTCCTAGGGCTACATGAAATCCCCAAAGCCTTGGGTACAGCACGTCAGGCTTTTTAAAAGTTGCCATCAAAGTGTGATGTTTGATTGATAAAAGGGAAAAATGGGTAAATGCATGAGGAATTATTATATTAAATGTATTGAATTCCATTTTAATTATGTTAAATCAGATGCACTTTTTTGTTCTAGGTCTGCCCATTTCCTTGTTCTGGCTCTACCACTTTTGGAGTACTGCCCCGATGCATCACTCAAACACTAAGGACAGGTCTCCCTGCAAAATAGACTGCACTCCATTTGTATTTGAGGATAAAATAATCTCTTTTGTAGATTCTGATCCTTTAAGTTGGAAATAAGTATGAATCGTTTTAATAACTCTTACTTCCAGTTTAGTGTATGGAGGCTAACAACCCAAACTCTGCTACTGTGGCAAAATGTAGGCTTCTTGTTTACACAGAGTTGTTCAGACAGATAGAAAAGACAGGATATAGGGAATTTAATTATTTATTTATTTACAAATATAACAACCCCAGAGGACTTCTGTACAGCTTTGGGTGGTGCACCAGTTGCAGCCCTGCCTGGAACAGGACACACTGAAGACGGTCCCTCGTGCCCTTGTCATCTCTAGATTAGATTCTAGTAACTTGTTCTACAGTAACTTCTGTCCTTGGAGACCATGCAAAAATATCAGCTAGCCCAGAGCACAGCAGCACGTATGCTGAGTAGTCAAACACAATATTGCCAATTATACCTCTGCTACTGGTTATCGGTAGATTTACAAGTGCAATTCAAGATGCTGGTTACTACCTAAAAAACTTATATGGCTCAGGGCCTGGATATTTAGGAACCACCTGTCCCCTCAAATTTTCTGCATGAGAGGGGGGCCCAATGGTGAGTGTTCTCTGTAGTAGCTCCCCTCCATGGGAATAGCCTGCTGTCAGCCCACTAGGTAGACAAAACCAGGAAGTCAACTCCACAGGAAGGTTAAAACAACATTTATTGAGATTAGCTATAACAAGTCTGGCTATACTGTACCTCCTCCTCCTCCTCATAGTTTAGTGAATTAGGGAGGCATCTGCCTGAGCCACATCTGAAAGTTATCTCATTGTTTGGGACTTAAAATATGTTTCAGCCCCTTTTGTCTAGGTAACATTCCCTGCATATGTCCATCAAGGTCCTTTCCTTTACTCTCTACACCTGTCCCCTGAAGCATGGATGGCCTTTCTGAAGCAAGTGAAAGCATGGCTCTACCAGAAGACCTTCAGGGATTAATTATAATAGCAATGCTCCATTCAATGTTGAATTTATTACTTTTAGGATTAATTTAAATAAAAATAATTGGTTTAATATTTTAATTATTATACTGATTTGTTTTGATTTTATGTATAAGTTCTGTAAGTTGCTTAGAGTCCTTCTGGTTTCAGGCAGTGGACAAATCCCATAAGTAATATGCAATTGCTACAATTTTTTTTTTTCACATTTACTTAGTAACATTTTAAATTTTAAAAAAGCTTGCAAAAAAACCCACATGGGAAACAGACTGTGGAGAAAAACGTGGAGAACTGAAATAAGAAATTTGATTTTAATTGAGTGTACTTCTCTATAATTGTTTTTGAATACAGCTATTATGTTGCTGATATGCCTTTAGTTACATTTCTTTGGCAGTTCTTTCAAGTGTGGAATATTATAATTGTGCCAATATATTGTAAATAATTTAAATATAGTTCTTATGCTGTTAGCAGAACCTGATGATTCAAAGATGTGTAATACAACTTCCCTATCTTTCCCTGATCACCTATCCTTCCTTCCACAGTAAAACACAGCATCAGCTTGGCATCTCTCATATATCAAAGCTACTTTATTTATTTATTTAAGCAATTTATGTGGCCGCCCAACTCACTCACGGTGATTCCAGGTGGCTTACCGGAATAAAAATCCCAGATACAAAACCCACTATACCAGTGTTTCCCAACCTTGGCAATTTCCAAGTGGGTGGACTTCAACTCCCAGAATTCTCATCAATGGTTATGTTGACTGCAGAATTCTGGGATTTGAAGTCCATCTGCCTGGAAGTTGCCAAGGTTGGGAACTGTTGCACTACACCCCCCCCCCCCATGGTGACAACAACACATTTACACTAGCCATTTGATGGGCTCCGTATTGACCTGGGATCCCCAGGCCTGCTGGCAAAACCATGTCTTCAAGGACATGCAGAAGAGCATCAAGGTAGAGGCCAGTCTTATCTCTGCAGGGATGATGTTCCCAGGGACGGAGCCACCACGGAGAAGGCCCTTCTTCTCAGTCCCACTAGATGGACCTCCTTAATAGGGTGGACCGTAATATACCCTGCCTCCCCAATCTGGTGGATCGGGCAGATGAAACTGGGAAAAGGTGGTCCTTCAAATAACCTGGCCCCAAGCCATGTAGGGGTTTAAAGGTGATAACCAGCACCTTGAATTGGACCCAGAGCAAATCAGCAGCCAATGCCGTTCCTGCAAGAGAGGTGACGTGCAAATATAGACTTGCACAAAACTATGCAGGCCACCACATTCTGAACCAACTGAAGCCTCTGGATACTTTTCAAGGGCAGCCCCATGTACAGCACATTACAGTAATCAAGACAGGAGGTGACTAGGGCGTGGGTGACTCTGAGTAGGGCCTATTGGTCCAGAAAAGGGCATAACTGGCGCACAACCCATAGTTGTCCAAAAGCCCTCCTGGCCATGTTTGCCACCTGCTCCTTGAGTAGGAGTCGCAAGTCCAGGAGAACCCCCAGATTATGCACCAGGTCCATCTGGGGCAGTGCAACCCCATCCAACCCCTTTTCATTTCAAAAAATATCTTCATATTTTGAAAAATATCTGTACCTTCCTTTCTATTATTTTATAACCTTATTAGTTGTAAAGTCATTTTTTTTTGTAATTTGAAGTTTGAAAATTGTAATAAATGTGTATATGCATGCATTAAATATAGTTTATTTAATCAAATTCCATATAAGACCTTGGGGCTCTTGCCCTTGGCTTATTTGAGTGCAGGAGATCAGTGACTCATATAATTTGCTAATTTCAGAAAATAAAAAGATTGTCAGATTTTCTCCAATTATTGGTGTTTCTTTGGGTGAATTTTCCACCATGGAGATAAAAATGAACAGTCTGAAAAATAATACTCTAAAATATTAAAAATATTTTTTTAAAAAGGAGCAGTAAAGTCCATATACAGCAGTAGAACAAATAACAAAGGACATAACTTTAATGCATAGTAAATGATTCCTGCTATCTAATGAAATGGTATGTAAAACTAAAATAAAGCTTTCAAAATGCTTTTAGCCACAGAGTTCATCTTAAAGATTACATGTTGTTTATACTGCACGTCAAGGTATAGTATTATTACAGAAAATAATTGGGGGAAGCCATCTGAATAAATGGATAGCCAAGCAGAGCCAAAAAGGAAGCAGTATGCTTGCTTGGCCTGAAAGATAAAGTGAAGAATAGTCATGCAAGCAAGCCTGAAATTTTATCACTGAATTATTCCCCCCTAAAGTACAGCTTGTTTTATTCCACTTAGCAAGACAGTAGTGACTAATGAAAACTAAAATTAGAAGGGTGCCTGAGGGATGCACAAACTCAATATTTTCCATTATGCTACACTACCAGGATGAATCATCTTGACTGTGGATAGGTCATTGGCAGTCTCTGAAACTCAGTCTTGCCCCCAAGGAGTTTCCCTCTGACCTTCAAATAAAAGAATCTGTGCCCTGCCATTATGGATCTTAGATGCTTTCCTCCTGTTTTGTAGGGACACAAAATATTCCTTGACCCCTCCATGCTCACACAAAGAACAGAGTTTTGCCATTGTTTATAATACTGATTAAAACAGAGAAAATCCAACTTAGAATGTAGCTTTTTGAATATCCCATGGATCCTGATCACATAGCAATAAGTCAAATGGAAAAGGAGCATCTAAGACTTCCAGCACTCTGGGATGTTGACAGTATGGCAATTGGTTAGAAATATATCATTGATATCAGTAAAAACAATAATTGCAAAAGGGCTATACATTAGCAATAATTTTTGTGCCAAGGGCCTGTAAGCTCAAAGTGTCTGGAATCAGACCCCGCCCCCCGTCCCCTTCTTTTTCCTAAATATCTTTTTAAAAAATGTTAACAGAATTATAAATGTTGCCAACTATAAACTTAATGTTAACACTTCCAGAGTATTCAACGTAGAAGAGATGCCCCAGTGCATAGTACCACATTTCAGTGAAAGGAGCTCTGGGTAAGCATGAGATCATCATGATGTGATTTGAAAGCGATGGTATGTCCTGTCCTGTTATATAGTATGCCCAAAAGTATCAGATTTATTCCCAGGTAAGTGTGTGTATAGGACTGCAATCTAAAGTGATTAAAATAAAACGGAAGACAGTAATGTACTTTGAGATTGAATATTGTCAGCTTTATGGAAAATCTATAATTTTGTCATGGTGCACTGATCTGTAAATTGTTCAGTTATTCAGTAGTAATATTCCTGTTAAAATGATTTTATGTGATATCTTTTCTTCCCCTTTAACGGGCCATTTTTGCAAGTCACAAGGGGGAGAGTAGGATGGCCACCTATACTGTTCCGTTAACTACCAAAGATAGCTTAACATGTCGTATGAACCAAGTCATAGGACATATCCTGTCTTTGTTCCAAGAATCTGAAGATGCCATACATTCAGTACATGATTTTCTTCCCTTCTATAACGTTCCATAATTTGGGTGGTAGATACAGAAAAATGTAGATGTTTTGAGATCAAAATTTTCCAGTCCTGAACTTTCCTACTCTGACTGTTCAGGTCTGATTTCACTGGAAATATTCTAGCATCAGACTCAAATCTTCCCATTTTCCTGGAGGTGGCCCAGCCTCGAAACAGACTGCTCTGACCGTGAGCAGAGTTTGGAACTTGGGACAGACAACCAATATCCCACTCAGTAGAATGGGCAAGAAGACTCTAAATACCAGACAGCTCACTCACTGCATTTTGATGGGAGTAAAGTTTTACTCTTTACTTCTGAACATCCCTTCCCCCATACTGTAAAACAAATAAGTCCAGAGTCTAAAATTACCTAAGTCATTTCAAGGGTTTACAATGTAATTTTGAAATCCAGCCCCGTTATGACTCGGTAATGTTCTAAGTCAGTGACACATTTTGTTTTAATAATGTTTCCTCTCATTCTTCTATGATTTATTCTAATATCATTTGAATCTTTTATTTCCCTCCCCCTGTATTAGAACCATCTCATTATTATATTAGATGGTGAAAATGTTTTAATTTGAAGTCCTGACGTTTTAGTCCCAATTTTCTTAAAGGAATTGTAACTGGTCTTTTAGTCAAATGATTCTCAGAGCAGCTTTCAGCAGGTAGTAAGAATTCAAAACTCCAAAAAACCCTCATGCATGCACACTACTTTGGTGGCCTTTCATCCTCTGGCACTGAATGGAACCAGAGCATTCATTCGGTAGTCTAGGCAATTGAAGTCAAGAGTTCTCCTAGCAGGGCAGGGGGAACATCCACCTGTAGTTGTCTTCTTTAGACAATGTAAGGGGCTAGTATATTCTTTCCCTTGTTATGATGCTTTCCCTGGTCCCTAGCAGTCCTTGGTCCTTGTCTGAGGATGGAAGCTTCATCTGTTCTGCAGAGCCTGAGACAGTCTGTCTGTCTGTCTGTCTTTCTTTCTTTCTTTCTTTCTTTCTTTCTTTCTTTCTTTCTTTCTTTCTTTCTTTCTTTCTTTCTTTCTTTCTTTCTTTCTTTCTTTCTTTCTGCAAAACAGGTGATATAGTTTTAAATTCAGGTTTGGAGAGACTCCTCTTCCCCGTTAGAAATTGCAACACTTCCTGAAAATCAAATGAGGTATGCCACAAAATTTCACACAGAATGTTCCTCTTCAGGGTTCCTGCTAGCCGTAACCTCCTCCATAATACTCCATTATATACTCTGTCCTCAAGGATTCCCTCCTCACCTTTTTCCTCTATTATCCTGGAGAAGCTGCTCAGACTTCTGTGATCACTAAACTGAAGGTTTTTTGCTGTGTTTTGGAAGGAGAGGTCCTTTTTTCTTTTTTTGTATTTCTGCAAATGTTGAAATACCCCAACCCTGATAATTCCTTCTTAGAGTTGATAATGCCATTGTGGATCAAGACTCCCAGAGAATGGATTAGATTATCATGAGCTAGTGTCATAATGGTGACTTTTTTTAACAAGATCCTGAAGCAAGGTCTAACGTTATAACTCCAGGTTTTTTTGGATAAGTTAAGTATCTGGATCTTTCTCAGTTTGGCTCAGGCCCAGAAAGGTCTTTTCAGAGCTACTTTATGCCATTAACTATACATCATAGTCCTCTTTGGAACTATCTGGCTGGAATGAGACTTGAGGCATCATCTTATGGTGACATTGTTAGGTAAGCATTTGGTCCTTTATGTGATTCCTTGAGGCTCTATTTTATCTCTATGCGTTTTAAAGTATTTGTTAGACTGCTGAGGGAGAACATTCAGAGTTTTAGAGTTGGGTCCCATTAATATGCTAAGAACATTAAGCTCTGTATCATCTTTTCAATGAACGTGCAAGAGTTCAAGGAGAACGAAATGGCTGCCAGGATGCAGTGTGAGATGGGTGTGAATGTATCATATCTCCTTAAGATTTATTCTGACAAGATGTAATTCCTGGCGATGAGCAGGCAACCTAAGCAGGGCCAGATATACACCCCATTCTGGATCAGGTTGCACTTCCTCTGAAAAATCTGATATATGCTTTAAAAGTGCTCTTGGATCTGTCATTGCTTTTAGAAGATCAGGTGGCAGCCGTAGCTAGGAATGCTTTTGTCTTATGCCAGCTGTCCATGTTTTGAGGAGGGAAGATCAGGCTCTGTTGATTCATGCTTTAATCACCTTGTTTAGATCACTCTATGCATCTTGTAGTGAACCTGGGTATATTTGTTTAGAAGTGGCATATGGTTTTCTAGATTTCTTTGGGGGATAAATATGCCCTAAAATATGACTACCACCACCCTGAAATGGTAACCTTAACTTTATTTCCTCTTTCATTGTGTTTTTGCCCTTGTATCTTAGGTGGTGTTGTTATTAGTATTTTGTGACTCATTTACTCAGAGGTTCTATTGATTATGAAAAAATTAAAACTTTAATATTGTATGAATACAGTGTTAATGCAGGATATAAATGGCTTTTCTTTAAAAAGGTACATCAAGATAACTCCTTTTCTTCTGTGTAGAATTCTAGTCTACTTTGTCACAAGGTCACCAGTATTTTGCTTTTCTTTTGTTTTACATATTCTGGTCATCTCCTTTTCTTTTCCTTTCCTTTTTCAATTCTGTCTGACTCTGGAGCTTCCCTTCTCTTTTAATCTCTCTCCAAATTCTCCTAGCTTTCTGTCTGTCTGCCTAATAAGGAAGTGTCCAGTTACCTTTTAATTATTTAGTAGAATGCAAGTAAACTTACATTTCATCGCACATCATTCCCATAGTGCTGAGGATTATATGTCACTGGCCTTCACTAGTTTTTGCTTTCATTTTGAGGTTTAATAAATTTGGCACTTGGGCTTGGCTTCTTCCCTGGTAAGAAAACTGACTCCCCCCCCCCCGCTTGTAATTGACTATCACTATCAGACTGGTATATAGAAAGAGGGTTTTGTTTTGTTTTACTTTGGCAGCAGCACCCCAATTGTGGAATTCCCTCCCATGAGTAAACAGAGTGGATCTTACTTTGCTCTGTTTTTGGAAGGCAATCAAGGCTGGTCTGCACTATCAGGATTCTAATACTACATCTTTGTAGCTCTCTTTTTTTCAACTTCCTCCCCATATTATATTATACAGATTTATCTTAAATTATATGTTTTAATAAACATTACCCAGGTGCTTGGTAAGCTAAAGATATTGTTTATAAACATGATAAAATACTGTATAAGGATCATAATTAATGATCATAATTAATAACAGCAGTAGCATCAATTATGGAGTTCCTTCCCAGGGGAAAATAAGATTTGATATTATACAAGCAAATTTAGAAATTATTGTTATAAATTAAATTTCCCTGGAAGCAAGCTAATGAATTAATTCAATCTCTTACCCAATTATCCCAGATAGGTAATTCCTGTTCCACATCAAATTACCTTACAATGTCTTACCTCGTTCATCGTAAACACTGAAATCACTGCTAGGCTTAATCTGGAGGAAAAAAAGTAGGGGTGGTGTTCCCAATGTGGCTCTGGGGTGCACCAGTGTGCTCACATACAGATCCTTTGGCATCTGTCAGCACCTTGCCTCAACTTATTTTTTTACAAGTTAAACAATTGTTTAATTAAAAAGGAAATGGGAAGATGGCATGTTGCACAGCAAAGCACCAGCCTTAAGCATAACCTTTATTTCCAAGAATGGCTCTAGAACCTAAACGATCTCCATAATATTTCTTATGAAATACAAATAATGAATGGCTCTAACTTAGTGCTTTGTCTAGCTGCCCAGGAAAAGAATAAAGGTAAGCAAGAGGTAATAAGGAGTGATCTATAAAAAGGGGAAATAAGACAGGTGGCAAGTAGAGGGAGAATAAAAATTACTTTGTAGGTATTTCTGAGTTAATAAATGGTTCCTCTAAAATCTCATTCATATCAAATGTATATTTATGTATCAAGATGACTGATTATTCAGTTGGACGCTCCATCATCATGACAAATATATAATCTTTGATAGACCACTCCTTTATGAATGGATCTAATCCCTTTTTAAAAGCCCCAGAACCTCTTGTAATAGTGATCCCATGATTGGGTTCACAAGTTATGCCAAGTCATAGTCTCTTTTACAAAAATCTGTTGGATAACCATAATTGGCTGGATTTGCGTAACATGTTACACTTATACAGGTAAGCCATAATATGATTTAACATCTGCCAAACCAGGCTATAATTAATTATATTTAGGCAGAATGAAGCAGATCAAGGGGGCTTGAATGCAATGTTTGGAGAACAGTTGAGAAATTATTTGTAAAGATGGAAAGAAGAGAGATAGTGTGGAGAAATAAAAGTTTGCATTAGGGGAAACAAGGCATTTTGGGAAAGAAAAGACTCTCTCTCTCTCTCTCTCTCTCTCTCTCTCTCTCTCTCTCTCTCTCTCTCTCTCTCTCTCTCTCTTTTCTGGAGCCCTCCCTCCCTGGCTAATGTTGCTTGAACAAACTGATGGGTATCAAGAGGATCTGCTCACTCATTAAGTCACCTCTCTCCTTTACTCCCTCCCCTGCAAAAGACAGGAAAAAATAGCTTTGCATATCTGCAGATCAGCTAATCTTTGTACTACACAGACATTAATTTTGACTATAGGCCTGATATAATACATATCTAGGGCTTATAATGTTGAAATACTCATTTCCTATTCCCCCATTCTCTTAACACTATTTCCAGTATATAGGGCGACTTATTTAAAATATATCCATATGGAAATTAAACACATGCATCTTTGCTTTGGCATGTCCTCCTTGAACCAATTAAATCTCAGGGATGCTATGGTGACATTGTCCATTAAAAAAAAGATCAGTAAAAGTCATAACAACCAGGGCAAAGTGTACATATGTTCTTATACCCTGCCATCTAGTGGTTACTTCTGCACTGGTTAAAAGAAAAAAGTTGAATTTTTTTCATAAGGCAATGCTCATATTAGGCTAATTCAGAGACAACAAATGAAATAAATATTTCCATTTTAAGAATACTTTTGAACTAAGTCATTTTAAAAACAATTTAAAGTCTGATGAACAATACTGCTTACGATTTTTAATACATCCAGTTTACACAGCAGGAACAAGAAGAAATGTAAGTGGTTCAGACTTGTGTAAAATGCCAGAAGGAATGCTTATGTGATTTCTACTAAAATTTAACACCATTAAAATATAATGGAAGAACAGGTTACAAGGACAAGATACCTTAGTTGCTGTTTGGCAAGGGTGTTGTACCTGGCTGTATCAGAAGAGAAAGAGCAACCCCCATTTTGTGGATTCTGAACAGCAGTCATCCCACCATCCTACATCAGAGGGAGAGAAATGAAGCATGGCCCATTTAGTAGCTCCATTATGCTGCCGACTCTTTTTGCCACTTGTATCCCAGAAATGATGTGCCCCAAAGAACTATTATAAAAAGCATATTGTAAGAAAGGGATGAGAGGAAAGGATAAAACAAAGAAACTCAACTGACCATTTATATTTCAAGTAAGAATGGTTATTTGAGTTTGTTTTACTCCTTTCTTTCCCACTATGTCTGGGATCTGCTCTGGATTCTTTTTGATAAAAGTCCAGGATAAAAAGGATTTGAAAAATCAAAAGCCCCATATTAAAACTCAGGTTAAGGGAAGATAATATTAAGGGGATTTGGAAGTTGTATTGGACAGGTTTTAAGGACATTAGTCCCATATAACAGTATCTGGCTACCTATGTCTGAAGAGTCCTAGTAAAGGACAGTAATGCAGTGCCTCCTCGTAGTCAATGTAGCTGAAAATACCACACTGGATACTGTATGCATTGTATGAAAACAGAGAAATTCCCCTTCCTCTAAGGAGTGGTGGTGGAAGTTATGGAAAACCTTGTTAATCAGGCCATGACATTATGTAACATCTGTATCTCTTTGCTCTGAGAAATTAAGGCAGTGATTTTCAATCTTTTTCATCTCACAGCACACTGACAAGGTGCTAACATGCACGGTCACACATCTCATAGGCAGGACTTCTGGGCTGCGAAAGCAGAAGTCCCATGATGCCACAAGTTACTGGGACTAGGGAAGGGAAATGGAGGCAGCCTGACTGGCGATGTCATGGAGGTGGAGTTCTGGCTCCACAGCTGCACAGCACTTTCTGTCATTTACTTGTGGCTCACTGTTGTGGCACATCTGTGGACCTTCAGCAGTACACAAATGTACCACTGGCTTAAGGGATGGTGGACTGTATATACCATTCTGTTAGAGCTTCAAGAAAAAATAAAGTTGCCTTCAAGTCGAGCTTCACTTCTAGTTACATACACAGAGACACTCATGCAGTTTTCTTGGCAACAATATGAAAGTGGTGCATCATTGCCATCTTCCATCTTTTCAACTCTGCAGTCTAGCCTGGATTTCATTCCAATACTAATTAGGGTCAGCCCTGCTTATGTTTCTACATTAGCCAAGGTGGCCTAGATGCTGCCATTTGCTGCTATTGCCAGCTTCATACATATTTCCTGCAATACATTTTAATTATGTACTTGAAAAGCATTATGGAAAGTTGCAGAAGTAATATGTGCCACCTTACTATTGGATCTTGATGTCCAGAAAGACTTTACCCATTGAAATGAGTGCTATTAAAATCCAATTGTGGGTTGGAAAGCTATAAAATGTCTTTTAGCTGTTAGAAACATGATTTTTAAAAAATCTTGCAATATTATTCCAAATAAAGTTTCAAACCATACATTTTTGTGGCATATCAATCATGCATAAAACTTTGCATATTTAAGGCCCTCAAACATCAAGTACATAATAAAGGATGGTGTTTTCATTCAAAATATTGAATGAAGCAAATAATGTTTGGAACATTCCAGAGATGAAGGTGGAGTTGTTTGCGATGGGTGTGGGGATGGAAAACCCTAAGCAACACACAGAAATACCTTATTGGGTAACACAGTATGAGAAATGAGAAATCTGTGAGCTGTTCCTGCAGTTTCGCCATTGGAATATAGATAGATAGATATAGATTTGCAGTTAGACTGCAGGTGAGTTAGAAATAAATAAGCTAATCTGTGAAATTCAGCAGTCCTCATATGATTAGAGTCCTAGAGCTCCTTTTGAGCAGGAACAGAGTTGTTGCGAAGAAGTCTCTCTTATAAGCACTGTAGACTAATCTGAGCTTTTTCCAATCCACATTGATACTTTGAAACATTTAATCAATAGAAAAGCAAGGAGATTCCTTTTTCTGTACTCTGTACTCAGAGCTTTATCCCCAGACACCTCCCTTGCCAGGCAATGTTTATATCAGCTATCTTTCTTTTTAGGGTCCTTTATTTTTTTTAAAAAAAGCATATGGCAAAACAACACATCATCTTATTTCCAGCAACGTCTCTTGGGCTCCTATGGACCTCACAGGCATTCTGAGAAAAATAAAGTAGTGGGTGGCTGAAGTCCAGTGTTTGTCCCTCTGGTCAAAGAAAAAGGAGAGGTATGCTAAGGCATCAGTGAACATCCTAAGACGTCAGAGGGGGTGGTGGGAAGGAACCTCACTTGTTTGCCTTCTGGCAAATGGGCACCTTGCAATACGGCAGCCCTTCTGTTGTATGTCCCTAATGCTCTTTCCAAATTCCAAATGTGCTTTTCATACTGTAAATGCCTTTATGGGACACCCCTTCCCCGCAATAGCTAGATAAAGTTATTCTTCGACCAAGGATATATTCTTAAAGCAAGTGTAGACATTAGCCTTGAGAACAAAGCATGCTTAATTTTATCATAGGATTGAAGGGTTATGTGTAAACTGAATAACTATTGAATGAAGGATTATATGATTATTAAGAAAAAGGTATATGCGTAAAATGTTGAGAAAAGGGGCCTTGTGTAAAATGATAGCCAGAAGGTTGAGAAAGGGGCTTTGTGTAAACTGATACCTGCTGAGGAGAGGTCAGGGGGAAAGGAATGCCAGGAATGTTTAGTAGGTGACTGACCAGAAAAGGAGAACCAAACCATATAAGGGCATAAGAAAAAACCTCATCTTCATTATAATGTTAATTAGTTCTGCCCTTTTAAGAATACTATAAAAGGCTGTGTTTTTGTCTCCAAGGGTGTGCCACCCTGCTCTTTCTTGGTGCATGGTGTGAGCACCCAGACTTTTGCTTGGCCAAATAAAACGCTGTTTAGAGAAGTCCCTGCTTGAAATCTTTTGTTTTGTGCTGATTGATTGATTTCACGTTTTCTGGGTAGCTGTGAACCTTACAGGATATTCAACCCAATTTTCTGGGTTTGGAAAATATTCTAAGCCATTAACTAACCATGAAGTTATGACTGCACAACTTGCAAAGTAAAATAATACTTCACTATGTTTCAGTGTGCTGTGCAACAATAAAGAGTGCGTTTTTTAATTATTTGTGAATTCTGGGATAACAATACATTTTAATAAATTTCCAGAGACAAAAGTTTATAATATTTAATATTATTTTATAATATTTAAAAATTTGCAAGGGGTATGAGAATATGGTCCCTGCTCACTGGCTCTTCACATATCTCTGCAGACACTGTAACAAGCTCTGTAGCAACTCTCTGTGCTGCGTTTTGCTGATAAGGAGCTGGGAATAGAAGGTACTTCAGGTTTTCATAGGACATAATGCTCATACGAGAAGAGAGGGGGTAGCAGAGACAGAGGTGGCAAAAGTGGGAGGGATGTCTTAAAATACCTGGGATGACATATTTACATTACAAAAAATTCTGAAAAGAAAAGGTTCAGGGAGATGCTGGTAAGCAGCTAAAGGTGCCACATTAGCTGGAATGGACAGACAATTCTAATAACTATTCAGCATGATCTTTGATCTTAATTCAGAGAAAGAGGAGGTAGTGATTTTTAAAACAAATTGGGCAGTTTTTGTACTGCTGAAGGTTCATCTGTGTCTCAGTGGGAAGAACTCCCTGAAATGTTCAAGAATGAGACCTAGAGGAAGAGTAAACAAGGAGGAAAAGCACCATGGGAGCTAACACACCAACTCAGATGGCATGAGGGCTGTGCCAGAAGATAAATGGAAGAAAGAAAATTTTAAAGATTTCCTATAAAAAGTTCATCAGCTAATTCATCAGACTGAGAAGGAGGAACATGGCCAACCAGTCCTGTAAACACTTTTCTTAAACGTAGAAAGGATAGTATTCTAGTATTTAGCAATGTAGAAAATGCCATGTATAATAAGTTCCTATTATAATTTGGAAAGAGATTTGTGTTTAGAAGGGTTTTCACCTAAAACAGTGCAGGAAAAATATTGCTTGTTTTGTATTTTTTCTTCAGGCTGTGTCAGCTAGCAGCAGGGAGGAGGAAAAGTAAGCAAAACAGTTAATGAGACTTGACCCCGCAAGCGAAGCTGCTTGACTGTTCTGATAAAGTTTGGCTGAAACTGCATTTTACTGCTTTTAAATACAGTAGTAAGAAAAGGGGGGGGGGCTTGAAAAACTATGTGGTCCTGCCTCTTTCAGTCAGGTTTCTTGAGTCCATGCAGATACCTTGTTACAGTCTCATTCATATAAGATACAGTCAGTTTAAAAACTTATTGTACTGACTTATTAAAATTCATAAATATGAATTTTAGATTATTCACTTACTCGTTTTAGTAGAGCTATCAGATCTCAACTGAACAAATCTGAACGACCGCTAGATGGCAATAAAGAATTGGAGATTCTTGCATTTTCTGCTACCTAGTGGTTCTTTGCATTTTTGCAGCCCAAATCTGAAACAGTAAACCTAATTTTGGCATATCCGGTAGTCACGCCATCCTACTTTTAAGTAGAATGCAATGGGTAACACACCAGCTATTGGAGGAATGTAAGAAATAGGAGAAAATAGTTAATTTTTGTTGTTTCTCTGTTTATTGCCAATGGGGGACGCTTTATATTATCTTTTTTGCTTAAATTGGCAAACAACTTGTCTAAGTTTGGCTATGCGTCTTGATGGGCGAGATGGCAGGACGCATTTATTTACAGCAAAACAGCAGAATCTGTTGGGTCAGGTCTAAGAATGAGCTTGTTTTTAGCAAGATTTGCTTCCGAGTATAATAGAGAGGACACGTCATAAAGCTACTAGCGGAATAAACAACACAAAGCCTGAGGTCAGCGCGGTGATTAGTTGGAGCCTGGAACAGCAACACGGGCGGGGAAACAAAACGAACTGGAGAATTGGGTAGTCCTAGAGGAAGTTTGGCCTTCGTCCTTTGCCGTAGTTGCTCCATTTTGAGGGCTTCCCCCGATCCACGTTGCTCACGCATGCGTACTAGCGTTGCTTGATCACCTGCCACTTGTCTACGGGAACCGCAAAGAGGTAAAGCGGATGTTGGGGAGAGGGAGGGGTGGCAAGTAGAGGCGACCATTACGGGCCGCTCCCCGCATTACTTTCGTGGGGCTTCGAAGAAATAAAGCAAAGCGCCTTCGTGACCCTTCGATCCCCTGAGGCCCGTAAAAGGGAAGGCTTTCCTCCCGGCCGCTGCTGCAACCTCCCTTCATTTACTTCAGCCGGCCGCCGTCATGTTCAGGAAACTGAAGCAGAAAATCAGCGAGGAACAAACATCAGGCCCCCGAACCCCTGACGCCCGCGCTCCAGCCTTTCCTCAGGTACGCGGTGCGCCTATGTGGCGCGGAAATCGGAGACCGGTTCTCTTTCTGCCGGGAGATCTTGGGTGGTTTAAAAGGGAGGATGAGACGATTCAGAGGGGCTGGCTCCGGAATGTGTGCGGATCCTGACGTAATTTCCCGCCCCTCGACCTCCATCTGCGGGGTGGGAGGGACCACTGAAAGGGCTCAGGTGCTGGTCCGCTCCGCGCCGGATCCGTAAGGCGGCATTGTTTCAGTTTCTCGCTTTAGGACGCTTTGCATTGGTTATTAGCCACAGGGGCTAGCTCGCACTCACGCTTGGTTAATTTAGGTTGCCTAGTTTAAGCCTCAGGTTCTGCCTCTGCAGGACGTGTCCCAGCCTGGGCTGATAGTTGCGTTTGCATGACGTGCTGAACCCGCCAAAGAGCTCATTGCATTTTAGCCTAGTGTTGTGTGAACCCAGGCGGTGTGGCTTAATTTCAGCTATGGGCTCATAGGCTTATATACCTAAGCCTACCAGAAAGAATGGTACGTATGTGTGTGTGTATACAGACACACACAATATCCCAAAGTGTTCCTTTCCAGATGTGTCCCAGAATTCTCTGCCAGCATAGCCTTTTGTTTATATGAACATTGTGGTATTTGCTCCTGTGCAAGATCAAAGGCAACTTATTTATATGCCTCTTTTTATTATGAATTGATGTATATGTTCCAGTGATGTGCCTCTTGCTACGTTTTTCTCTGGGTGAACAGTTTTGTTGCAATCTTAGCTCCTTAAAACAGGATGTCAGGATGTAATTGTGATTACAGAGAATATGCTATATCTCATTTTAATAATAATGTGGAATAAATTAGCATATGAAAAATGGAGCTTTTTGAGAAACTGCCAAGAATGGAATGTTGAGTAGCATTAAATCATGCTGTAGAACAAGTTATCTTTCTTAGCTGTTTTATTGTTTAATGATTATTGAGTAAGAGTTATGTATTTAGATCCATAGTCCTGATGTTATATATTTTTTGCTATTTTCTGTCATGTCTTTTAAAATGGCTCTTGATATAAACAAGTGACTAACTAAATACTTATCCTGATATGACATGACATCTTTTCCATTATTCTTAGTGATGAAAAGATTGAAAAGAGCTGATTTGAAACCTACAGTACCAACACTGAAAATTTTAGTCAAATTATATAAGTTTCAAAGCAGTCTCCAAACAAAAGACAGTGGTCCACTCTTCCCTACTTAAAATCTGAAGTATTTAGTTTCATCAAGCTGTACAAATCATGTTTTTGTGTTATGTGGAACTTTTGCATTCTGAGGTGGCATACTATTAGATTCAGAAAAAAATGGCTATCAAAAGACAATAAAGTGCTGCAGTGGTAAGAATGCATAAGGCTGCAAGTGGAGAGTACCAGTTTTCGAAGGAACTGTTGTTAAAATTTCTTATATAGGAACTTGGCATCAAGGGAAATGGATTTGCCCCAGACTTTAGACATTGTTGGTTGTTTATTTGTAGAATTTTTTTAAATATGTAAAGGAGCATTAAAATATGATTGCCACTTACGGTCTACTTTAGTACTTTACTAACTTAATCTGCAATATGTATAGATCAGGGTTTTTTTTATAACCCTCTGCCTCAGGCATTAGCAATAGTTTGGGGTAGCTAATTGTAACAAATAGCTATAAAATACACATGTAATAAAATTAAAAAAGAACAGCATAGTGAAATTTTAATCTTTTCCCACTACTAATTCATATTTTAAAAAAGCATGGAAGTAAAAGATACTTATCTGATTCTAAAAAAGCTACTCTCCCCAGGAGAATCTTATCTTTGATTGCCATGTACTTTATTTTTAAAACTAGAGACACTTGAAAAAAGGCTAGCCACCAAAGGTTTCAGTACACAATCAAATGTGCATTGTATGTTTTAATAGTGGTAGCTGCAGATTAGAACAGATGACAGTTATTTGGATCTTGGCATATATAACAACTAGTCCATACAGCTACTTTGTTTCTGTCTTTGTAAGTGAACTCACAACCTTTATTTATCTTTGGACAACAATTAGCATAACTGAAAAAACCACCCAGAGTCCCCCGTTGTGGGGAGATGGGCGGGGACAAGTCAAATAAATAAATAAATAAATAAATAAGAAGATTAGATAGTAAAAAACCATATGCATTCTTGTCAAATATATAAAAAAGTATATAAAAAGCCTAAAATATATAAATATATATAAAATATATTTTATACATAAATATATAAAATATTATATAGATTAGATATGGATACAGCTGTATAAATATATAAAAAACCTGAAAGCTGCATGGTTGGGAGAACCAATATTTAGAACCAATAGTGTTCAAAATAACTCTACCTCATGAAGTGTTGATATTATTTTTAACTCAATTTTAAATTGTTTTTAAGACAATTTGCATTTTTTTAAGGGAATATCTCAACTGATAGAGTTAGCTGCACTCTGTATTGTATACGATCAAATTCTTTATTTATAGGAAGGAGCTCATTGTTCTTTATTACTGGTATTTCTTTTCCAGGAATCTCCTGCATCTTCACCATCAATACCTAGGAACAGAACATCTTCTCTTACTGAGCAAAATGATGAAAGCATTTTAACTCCCAATAGAGAGGTGGGTTGAAGATCTGTCTCCTAAGTGGGGGACAGGGCATACACAAAGTTTTTAAAGAGTTCAAATGTAGCAAAAATGCATAAAATTAATACTTAATTTTAATGTGTGCTCTGCCAGTTAATAATGCTGTATAAATTAGTAGTTGTATAAATGAACATTACAAAAAGGGTAACTTTCTCAATTCTGTTGAAAGACAATACAGTATAGAAATTGGAATTCTAAAGGCTACAGTGCCCACAGGTGCCAGATTGCCTTCTACACTTCCTTTGGCACTTGATATGGCATAATGCCCCTCCTGTGTATTTTTATTTCCTTTTATAAAAATGGAGTTATAGACTGAGTTTGCAAAGGATTGTAAGCCATAGTTCTGGTGAATCTGGCTTAATCAAACTCTAAACTGATATATATTGTCCATTCATTCCTGCTTATATGACTAAATAAATCCAGAATGGGTTTATCCTTAGAGTCTGGATTCAGATTTCTTGGGCTCAGATTTGTAAACCAAATAAACTGTTTTAGTATTCTGGTTTATAAAAGGAATAACAAGTCAAGATCCTTTCAGTCTGTCTGATTTTTTTTTTAATCTATAGGTATCTTTGTCTTATGAATCATCCTGTTTTTATTGTCGCCTTTTATTGTCACATTGCTAATGTGATGTAGTGATTGGAGTATTGGACTAGGACTGGGAAAACCTAACTTCAAGTCTATCCTCAGCCACAGAAGATTGACTTTGGTCAGTCATTCTTTGTCTCTCAACCCAACCCAACCCAACTTACATTTCCCCCCACTACTTACATAGTAGTGGGGAAAAATTGGAGGGGGAGTATTATGTACATTTCCTTGAGTTCCTGGAGAAAAGGTGGGATATAAATTAACCACTAAATGAATAATTGATAGTATTGTCTGCAATACAGATTACCAAATTAAAGCCCATAGAGTTATTCTGATGAACATATACCCCTCTCCCTGTAAATTGGTAGCAGTTATAGCTTTGGACACAGCTTCAGTTTCATGATAAAACTTTTGGGCAGGGATTCTCAGACTGTCCCCTCCTTCCTGGGATTCCCAACAAATTTGAGATGAGTTGTACTTACTAGTGCTCTACTTAGGAGTGGGCAGATTTTGATGGGCTGTGACATTAGTTCCAGAATTTTCCAACAGCTTTTGCTTCTGAGGACATCCAGGATCACCCACACAAGTTTGAGGTTCTCCTGCCTAATTTCAACTTCCTCTTCTTCCAAGGAGCTCTTTCTGGGCTTCTTTCTGGGTCGCATTTTGTGAGGTCCTGGTCCTCTGCACCAGTGTTCAAGCAGCCAAGCACTGCATCTCTCTTACTTGAGGATGAGGCCCAGTGGTGGAAGGCCAGTGTGTTCTGGCTACAGATTTTTTTGGGGTGTATCCCCCATGTGCTGGATCTTCTCATTGGCTGCTATCAAGATATGGAAGTGGCCCTGTCCATGGTGGCCACTTCTCAGTTGGGAATACATCTCCCTTGCTCTGGTGCCTGTCAGTGGCTTGCATCCTTTGTGATTTGTGCACCTATTCATGGGAAGAGTCCACACAAATTTATTTATTAAGTTAAGGGGTCATGGCACCACAAAGTTTGAGAACCGCAAAATAGGACATTGTTATTTTTCAGGGTTTGTAAAACACTGTTCTGCCACTATTGCATGTTCATGAAACAAGTTACTGCTTTTATGAACTATGAGGCACCTTTTTCATCTGGATGTTGTAGAGCTAGAACAGTAAATAGTTTACTGGGAACATTTTGTGTAATTTTTGGGGCAATAAGGATGATCAAATCTACCTTCACTTGAGCTTCAGTGTTGAGACAGATGTAATATAGTATGGGCAACTACTTTGTTGTTTTAGATTCTTTTCAACTTGCAAATCTAAGATATGAATAGTGTATTTGAAGATAGGAGGATTGCCACTTACTTGATCCTTGCCCTTTCAGGCTGATTAAATTAGCCGTGCTGAAAGTTGCCCAGTGATTAAGTAAAGTGACCATTTGGCTTAAAGAAGCAATTATGTGACATCTACTGAACATATCTCCTGAGCCAGTAAATCTAAGTAAATACAGACTTGTCTCAAATACATTATTTTTAGCCAAGACTGTGGCTTCACAATGGTTACCTAGACCCATTTCAGTTCAGCTTTTACCTGAGATAAGGAACTAAGATTGCTTAGTTGACAATCTTGCTGGGTGACCTAATGGACTAAATTGTATGAGCCCAACTTAATATCTTTTGACCTCTTGGCAGCCTCACTATCATTGATGATGGTATTCTTTTGGATCACCTGGTAAAAGTTGGTCATGACAAGACTATTGTGCAGTGGTTCACTATCAGGCTATATCTAGAAGCTGTAAGCAGATTGCCTATGGTTGATGTGACATTGACCTTTAGTGTCCTGTAAGGTTCTGTTTTGCCTAATGCATTATTTAATATCAACCTGAAACCACTGGGAGAGGTAATTCAGAGCTTTGGCATGAGGTGAATCAGTATGCTGTTATCGTTTCATGAGTACTTGTAGTATTCACAATTAATTATCTGCATTTTTATGTACTCATGGCCATATAGAAATCTTGGTTGATTTGAATGTTCTATTAAACAATCTGTGTTTTATTTATATATTTTTATGAAATGTTATACATATTTGCAGCTTTGTAACCTGGATGTGAACATCTATTGGGATAAAACTGCAGTGTGCTTTTCTATTCTCTCCTTTTACATCATTACTTTTATTTTTCATCTTGTTGCTTTATTCATTGAATGACACAGCTGCTAGCTGGGATGATATCAGAGCCTGCTTTTCTTTCTGAATATACTGTTTTTGCTTTGGATCCTACCAAACGTCCTAAGCCAAAGAGTGAGAGTGTGGTGAGTCCCCACTGCTCTATCCTTCACAGTGATGGCTTGATAGATGCAAGAGGATACTATAATTCTAGAAGCCAAAAATAATGCTTTTGTTTATATTTTTAAACCATACTAAATGCTGTGTTGCTAACCTGTGCTAAAGAATGCATATACTTGATTAACTCACCTTAATTCAGCAAATGGGCAACTTTCGAGGAGCTGCGACTCAGCATCTCAACTTTCTGAAGGATCCAAGAAGGCCATTTGATGATGTGATTTTGTGAAAGGGGGTGTGGTTGAAATTTTTTAGCCTCTTTTGTTGTTGTTACTGCTTTTGGGAGGGGGTATAAGGGTGACAATGTGAACAGGAAATCAGGCGAACTCTTCCAATTTCCACCCTTAAAATCATATCTAACCTAAAATAAATGGTTTGAAATGTTGATGCTCAAATTTGGCTATTTCATTTCTCAAATTACATGGTGTGAATTCAGGATGTTGAGAGGCTGAGATAAGGTGTTGGGAGCCACATGCAGGCCATAGGTGGCTCTCCCCATCTTACTTTAACATTGTAACGAAAATTAACACTACTGTGCTAGCCATATTATAAACATTCATTAAAGTATTTTTGTAATATAGTTAGAATTGTATTTGTTTAGATTTTTAAAAATCAAATCAAATATTCTTTTTTCTACTACAACTCTTTTTTTTCCTCTAAGAGAGTGCTGTCTGGTATACTTGAGGGTGTTGAAGAATAACAACTCTTCATTGTAGACCAGTTTTACAGAAAGTAATGTTTTGTGGATCTGACTAGGTAATGGTTAAAGAATTGGAACAAGATAAGAATGAGAGAAAGAATATAAGGAATATAATTATAGCTTTATTCTGAATCAAAGGATGTACTTTCCCCCCAAACTCTGAGTTAAATGATTGCCTCAATAGAGGCAGTTTATTGTGGCATAATTGATACAAATTTTGCATCAGAATTTTTAATTATTATAAGTAGATGAGGCCAAAGTAAGGTATCATGACTTATACCATCTTGTCATATGACTTTCCGATAATCCAGTCTGTTTTGAAGAATGAAGTTTATGACATTTGGACTCAGCATAGATAAAGGAAATCTGTTCCTCATTGGCTACTTTTACTTTGGATTGATCTGGATACACTGCAATAGGTTACTTTTAATATTTAAAATATAAATATTAAATTGTTTAAAGTTATATATTCATTTTATTGTATTAACTTATTTTTATATTTAGTAATTTTTATATAAGTATCTGTTTTATTATTTGAGCTAAAGCAATTATGTTACTGTGTCAGAATTATTTTTACTACAATTAAAACCATACATTTATTTCAAACAGCTCTTTCAATTCTTGGTGTTCCTAAGGAATGTGAGATAATTTATTTGTATTAATACCAGATAATAAATATCTACTCCTAAATCTTGTTCCTCAGGTATCAGTCCTAAAGAGTACAGCAGGAATTATATTTTAAGATATATGATTAGGAAAGCAAATTTAGGTTGCATTCTTTATCTTCTTACCAGGAAGATCTAACCTATTAGATTAACTGCCTTTTAATTAAACATATTTGGACATATTGTTTTCTATTTATATATACACAGTCTTCAACAGTCTATCTATGCATATACAGTCTTTACTCTCTCCTTATTTATTTAACCTGTATGTTGAATATATATTGAAGAAAGCTGGATTGGAAGAAGATAAGTGTTTTAAAATTGGAGGAAGAAATATCAGTAACTTGCACTATACTACTGACACTGCTTTGATAGCTGAAAAGCAAACTCTCGTAATGAAAATCAAGGAGCATAGTGAAAAAAATGGAGTTAAGATTAAATATAAGGAGCAAATTAATGACAACAGGTATGGCAACCGGCCTTAGGATTGTCAATGAAGATATTGTAGTGGTGGATAGTTTCTGCCTTTTTGGGTTGATCATCAACAGTAAAGGGACTGGTAGTTAAGAACTATGCCACAGACTAGCACTTGGTAGAGTAGCAATAAATGCCTTGAAAAAGGTATCAAGATACTGGGATACATCTACACCTACACAGGTCAGAATCATCCAGGCACTGGTTTTCCCTGTGATACTCTATAGAAGTGAATGTTGGACTATGAAGAAGCAGGAGGGAAAGAGTATTGATGCTTTTGAACTTTGGTGTTGAAGAAGACTCCTGAGAATACCATGAGTAGCCAAGAAAACAAACAAATGAATCCAAAAACAAATTTACCTGGAGTTCTCACTTGAGGTACAAATGACCAGGCTCAAATTATCATATTTTGGACACATTATGTGAAAACCTGGCTCTCTAGAGAAGTCTACAGTACTGGGAAAGGTGGAAAGAAAGAGATGACCAGCAGCAAGGTGGATAGACTCAATTGCAGTGGGTTGATGACACATAATAAATCAAGTCAATTATCTTTCTTAGGTGTCTTAGTAAACCAGAATTGTGAAGAAAGTTGGCTTAGTAAAGCAGTTTTTAAGTTGAGGCAACTCTCCAGAGAAGACTGTATGTTTCAGTATTTGTAGTATTCAGAATATGCATTTAGCATGTTAAATTCAGTCCAGGCATACTAACAATTCTGTTTGTGCCTTAACTAGTAATTTTTGAACTCTGCTGAATTTAAGATGTGGCAGCACCTAGTTGACTTTGGCTGATCTCAAAAAAGCCAAGCAGGTAAATATTTGGATGGCAGATCAACAGGAAACTCCTGGTAGTAGATTAGACTGAGACTTTGAAAAAACATCATGGGAGAAAGTAATGGCAAACTACTTTGTATTGCATGGATATGACCAAGTAGAACTCAACTTCAGGGAATCTTTATAATCTTATGTGGTTTATGTTACCATTATTCACAGACCATACATTTTTACAATTAAAAGATCTTTATATTTAATTGTGGATGATTTCTAAGAGCCTTTCTAAAATTAGTTCTGATCTGAGAATGGTAATATTTGTTTGATACATATTTTCAGCCTTGAATGTAAGTGCTACAAAAATTGACATTATAAGAATGAAGTAATAGAAGTACTGAATATTGTAAGCAATTATGCATTCTTTGGTTCTGTTTATATTTTTCCTGAAGTTAGGGATGGAGAATTATGTTTCTGGTTTTTCTTGTAGAGTAAAATATTTGATAGGGAAACATATGCTCCAAGTGGAGAACTAGATCTGTATTTTGTAGTCTTTCTCTTTATGGAGTGAATTTTGACAATAAATGATATATATTTTAAGAACATCTTTTTTTTGTTGATTCCATTAGCATTTTCTACTTAATTGTACTGATCCATATAAGCAAATCTGTTTTATAGCTTTACATATTATAGGAGGCTGATTCACCTTTCCATTTAATAATCTTTTTTCAGTGTGCTTCAAAAGTAGTTGCACAGTACAGATACTAATAATTAACAACTACAACAAAAAGATTTGTAATGCTTTCATATGATTGCTTTGTATTATAGAAATATTTTCTATCAAAATATTTCTATTTTAGAAATAGAAGAAAAGAACACAGTTCTATATTTTAGGGCAGTATTCTTATTCTGATTGATATTTTTCCCTTTTTTGCCTTCTAGATTATACATAAACAAAATACTAGCAATAGTGAAAATGAACCATCTTCCCCACAGGTATGTAGCATAAAGCTTTTATGGTATATTTAATTATAATGTCCTAAGATATGTTATTTTTATACTTCAAAAATATGTTCCTGAATTTACATTGTACAGTCTAAATAATTGTTTTACCATTTCTGGAAATTAAGGTATTAAAATCAAAATATACATGAACATTCATATAGTTCTTAAACATTATAATAGTTTATTTAGTCTCAGAAGTAAATTGAGGCTGGTAATGAAATATTTAGCATATATGAAAATAATTAATTCTATGATATTCTGAGGAAAACGTAGTATAAATTTCAGTCACTTTATTGTTTACAGCCTAGTGATGGCCAGTCTTTTACACAGAAGCTTCAACTCCGGGTTTCTTCAATGGAATCATTATTTCGAAGTCCCTTAAAAGAATCTCTGTTCCGGTCCCCTTCTAAAGAATCTTTAGTGCGGACATCTTCAAAAGATTCTCTGAACAAACTGGATTTCGATTCTCCTTGTCCAACATTTGATCCACCTTCTGATGTTGAAAGTGAAGCAGAAGAATTACCTGGAAATGTTGATAGTTTTCCCAAGGAACAGTTGTTGCATCGATTACATAGAATGGAACGAAGTTTAGGGTGCTACAGGGGAAAATACTCAGAGGTGAGAATGTATATATTTTAATTATTTTAATAAGAATTAAAATAACTTGGTGAATTAGGTGCTATACTTTTCTAAAGGATACATTATTGATTTTGGGGAAACTATTTTAAATTATTTAGCTGGCCAAATTAATTGTTGCCATTCTGATTGCTGCCATGCATTTTTTTCTTTTATCAAGAAAAGTTTGTTAGATACACATGGACAGGAATTATTAAGAAATACAAATTCTAGTTTAGAGCTGAGCAGCTTTGTCTGATTATCAGTGCATCAGGTAGAATTTTATAAAGAAGTAAGAATTCTGCAATCTGAGATCTAATGAAGAAAGAACTAATTTGTCCCTTATTCTAGAGCAGTGCTCGTCAAACTTTCTGCAGTTATAGATCACTAAACAGATGGTTAGAAAATGCAAGTACTGCTATATTAAACAAACAACCCTCTCCATGTTTTCATGTTTAAGACCATGGAAATTCTTCTCGTTTTCTGGTAAATCGGATAATGATAATAGTTACCTTTGTGCCTTCCTGTATGGGACACACATGAGTTTGCTCGTGTCTGGGATTTGCTGGGTTGGTACCTTGGCTCCCTCAAGTAGATATCCCTAAGCCCATCCCCCGATCCCTACTGCACCCTCCCACACTCATACCACCAATCTTTTTATTTTGGGAGAAAAAGCCTTCCTGAGTTGATTTACTCAGGAAGAAGAAAATGGCAAACCTCCTGCCCTCACATTGACATGATAAAGGCTGAATTTCCTATTTGATTCAGGAAGAAAGTTAATGTATGTCAAGGTTAAGGAACTATATGGGAGTTGAAAGCCAAAAGGAAAAAGAAGCATGTTCTCTAAAGGGATTATCCCAACCAGATATGCCCTGCCCATACATGTAATTTAAAAGCAGAAGGAGATAAAGGTATAAGAAAGACAGAACAATATAAAACAAAGGCACAACAAAGCATCACTTTCCATAAAACAAAATCAAAATTCTAATTCTCAATTAGCTTCTATTTCAGCTGGGTGGCTATAATAAATTTAAATAAATAAATAAAATCGGTTTCTAGATTTCTGTATATTTCTTGGATCTCCATCTTTGTCTGGGTTAGGACACTGCTTACTCTGGCTTTGAGACAGCTGAGGAAAAGGTGCTTTTGCTCCTCCCTTGAAAAAGGGTAAACAAAGACAAAATGGAGCCTATCCTTCTCTTTTAAAAGCTCACACAAAAGAAACCTTCCAATTCTGTTTGGTTGCTCAGATTTTGATTTTCCCAAGCTTTGATGATCTTCACCCACTATCTAAATTGACAGGTTAGATTTTATTGATCAAGTTTAGGTTTCCTCTCATCTTTAAATCTCTTGGGGTGGGGTTTCTCTCTTTTCTCTACATTTCCACCCCTTATATTTATTTTTAAAAATAAATACTGTGCCAAAAGTGTAATCCAAAATAATATATTTACCACTTGAATTATTTTATGTACCTATTCCATAATAAGAGTCCTCAGCCCAAACTTGCTGGTCAAGAATGTTCTTCAGTAGAAACTTTTGAGTACTAAAGGCAAGTAGAACTCCAGTCAGTGAAATTCTATTTTATAATTCATAATTCTGTTTCCTGTTTGCAATTTCTTGGAGAGGTTGCTTGTGCAAGGTTGCCTTCCATTTAATACAGCTCAATAATGGCATTACTAAGGCCAGAGGAAATAATGAATATTCATTTTGTTAGTATTCTCTTTATTTTCCTATTTGTGGATGGTTACACTTTCATGAGAAGTAAAGGACTAATCTTTGGTACAATAGCATGCTGGAGTGAAAACTATTCATTTTCTTGATTATTAAGTGCCTATACCACATAAATATTAGAACACTGTGAAAAATATGCTATATTTCTCTGTGTAGAGATTTATAACAAATATATTATGCCCTTAAAGAATACAATAATATTCATTGTTTCCATATTAGCTCTTCCTTTCACAATCATTTATCTTGTAAAGAATGAAAACTGATACCTCTAGATGAGATTATTTTGCCACTAGAATCACTATTGCTAAATAACTCATTGAAAGCACATGATAGCTGTGCTTTTGGATAGCCCTGGAAATTCTGTTTTATTTTTGTTACTATATTTAAATATTGGAATATCTAGTGATACAAAGAAGTTTGGTGATATGCAAAACAAAACTGTGTGTTTCGTTACATGTTGCTCTAATTATTCCAACATACAGCTTTAAAAGAAAAGTATCCAAGCCACAGAGAACTGGGTGGTATATTAACTAATAAAACAGGAACAAGTTCCATCCTGCTGCCATTTACTGGAGCTGATGGGTGCAAGGGAGAATGAGAGAGAGTCAGTTAAATACATACTGAGAAACTAATAGCTATTTTGAATAGCTTGGGCTGAAGTGAATCTCTTGCTATTGCTTCTTTGCTGGGCTCAGATTTTTCAGTCAAGCTGCAAAATAATGCTGATATTTTGCTTTCACTGATATCTGTAAGAATGTTTTAAATGTTTAGAATAGTTTAAAAAATATCCTAGCAGGCAACACTAAGATTAACATGTAACTTACTTTTTTACCCTTCAAGGTAAAAAAAAAAAAAAATTACCCTTGTTTATTCCCTGCGACAGAGAACATCAGGGTGATTTTAGGAACGTGGAAGATTAAAAATGTTTTAATGGAATATTCTAAATGGTGTCCTTTTGTTATGAATGAATGAAGAATGAGTGTGTGTGTGTGTGTGTGTGTGTGTGTGTAATTTCACTCATACCCAAAGGGGAAGTTTCATAGGTGATAAAGAAAAATTAATTATATTCTGTTTACAGTTTATTTTAATGACCATATATTCTTATTCATACATTTCAGTTGGTCACTGCCTATCAAGTTTTACAAAGAGAAAAGAAAAAATTACAGGTATAATATTAACCTTTACTTTATAAAACTTTTTTTTAAAAAAGATATTCTTAATTATGAAAAGTATAAAATGTTACAATGAAATAAGTTATGATTATTATCTAATAAAATATTTGAAGTTAGGTGTGATCTACAAATGTATTCCATTGTTCTGATTATTTTTTTTCTTAAATTGAATGAAGGATTTTCATAGGAAAAAAATAACTTTTTTGCTCAGTCATTGTGTTTCAAATGTTGTGGGATGGGGGGCTTCAGTAACAGCAGAAATCCTTAGTGATATGGAAACTATTAAGTGTCAGATTTTTAAAAGATCAACTTGCTTTGTTTCAGGGAATATTGAGCCAGAGTCAGGATAAAGCACTTCGCAGAATTGGTGAACTGCGGGAGGTAACTCTTAATTCTAATTATACATGCAGATTTTCCAGAAAAAAACTGAGAATTTACAGGCTGTATTCACATTCTCCTTTAAGCCATTGTGTGACCCTTTTAATTGTAATATGTGAATGGAGTAATTGAATAAAGCATGGTAATCCACTGAGGGTATGCAAAACTCACTAATCTGGGAATAGAAATTTCTAGTAAAACAGTGCTGGACTCTACCTGTAACACCATCTTATGGAAGACTTCATTTTGGAAAATTACTAAATCATCCCTGGAATGTCTGATGCCATGTTCTCGGGGGGGAAAGGGGAAAACACTGTGGACAGCTAAAGACAGAATGAAACAAGAGCAGTTAAAAAGGAGTGAAAGCAAAGCTGGAATTGGCTAAACAAGCCATTAATACGATCTCTGGGAGTAAATCTGGTTTGTTCAACATAATATTTAAAAGAAGCCTTTCTAAGTGCATCCATATTTCTCTACTTACCTGCCTACATTTTTTATACGCATATATTCCAATAAGAAAGAAGTATTCCTGTGATATGTATTTACTTTCATTCTGATGTTTAACATAGAAAATAATCCTATATACACTTCTACAGAAAGCAAAAGACGAGTTGTTGTTTTTTTAGTACAACTAAACTTTAATTAGTATGAAGGCTATTAAAGCCTTCTCTATTAGCCTTTCTTGGCAAAAAACTTTGCTTTTCTATGTAAACTTTATTTTTCATCCCTGGATTTTTCATCTCTCTATTTTTATTTTGCTTTGTGAAGTTTGTGAAGTTTCAATACTGAAGTTTCAATATTGAAACTTCACAGAAAAAATTGTTTTTTCTTTACCAAGGAAAGGTAATGAGAAGGTTTTTTTTTAAATAAAACCTTTTTATATCTAAATTTGTGGATTGTTTTCTGTAATGAAGAAGTAGAAATTATATGTATCAAAGATGTACATAATGTAACTAAGGATCCTATTGATTAATATTAGTTTGGCAGAATACCCAACCTTCAGTTTTCATAAACTATAGGCTGTGGATCTGAAATGAAATTATAATTGGCTTAGGTTCAATAATAAATCTTGCCAGACTAATCTTCTTATTTTTGATTTGGCAACTTCATTAATAGATTGTGGAATGCTACAGATTTAGAATGCTATCTTGAGTTTTACGAAGCACTTTGCAAAGAACTCCATAATAGGCTTATCAGCAAGCTGGATGACAGAATTAATTGTATAATTCTGAATTAATTCAGAATTAATTGTATAATTCACTAATTCTTTCAAGTTTCAAGATGGCGGCAGGGAGCGGACACCTAGTGCGTAGCTCCCAGCCATAACCAATTACCAGTTTCCAACCATAGCCAGCAAGGGGCTAAGGAGAGTCGAAGGTGTGGGATCCTTATGTGAATGGAGAGAACCCTCGGCATTACCTCTGTGCCTCCTTTATTAGAGAGACCCCAAATAAGTTTTTTTTTTTTTTTTAATGAAAAACAGGCTGGCTGAACATTTCAGTCAAACTTTAATAGTACAGTTGGGTTGCCTATCCGTTTTCATTTCTAAAGAGATGCTCTGTGTGTGTATGTGTATGTGTGTGTGTGTGTGTGTGTGTGTGTTTTATACCAGTATCTGCTTTAATGAACTTGTTTGGAAGTGGTTGGCAACCTGGTACCCCCCAGCTGTTATAGACTAGCTAAGATTAATGGAAAGGACCAGACTGCCTGCTCCATGGTTTTATTAAACCTCATTTAATTTTTCATGGTGTTTATTTATAATTTTCAGGATTGCTTCCTATACAAAAACAGAATAGTCAAATTTTATCCTGCAGAACATATTGAATCATTCTTTGATAATTTTTTTTACTACTATACTTTATACATGATATGATGGTAGCAACTTAGCTGCACTCCATGGTGTTTTAAAAAATGTATTGCCATTTTCATGTGTTTCTTCATATTTGATCAGTATATAATAGAATATTGATTATTAGGAATATTAACAAGCTTGTGATGAGAGCCCCCATCCTTGACCATTTTTCTCCATTTCAGTTAGGCTGCAGATATTAACTGACATAACTATACAAAATGTCAATATTTAGGTTTCAGTGTCTTGAAAGTTTAAAATAACAATAACATTTTAAAAGTAGGAAAGTAATTACAACATATAAATTATGTTATTACTGGAAGACTTAAAACTCTCATTTTCAAATTGAAACTAGTGTGTCACATTTCCATGCAAACTGCCATGGTGATGTCACTGGATTCTGCATCATGTTATAGTCAACCTGGTTGTCGTGGCATCAACAAACTCTTAGGGCCATGAAGTACAGTATAAAAATGTAACCCAGCCTAGTTTGGGGCTCTTATAGTTGAATTATTTAAACTAAATAAACAGAACAAATTATCTTAGAATATGTCTTAACAAATGCAGAAAGAGATTTTCAAGTAGGATCAAGGCCTACACTAGAAATGAGATTTTCTTGTGAAACTACTAATATTTGTTTCATGTAGCTACATATATATTTTAAACAATAGCTTTGAATTATGAGAGTTTGTTCTTTCAACCATGTGGTGTTTAATTCAGGTAAATGTATATTTGCAGATATTACAGTGTTTCTAAAGATATAAACTGTTACATTTTTTCCTCAACCCCCTCTTCCTTTCAAGCTTAAAACACATAGTGATAAGGTAGATTTCATCTCCTCTATTGATCAGATTTAAAATGTTCTGCATAACATTAGCTTACCATTGAAAAAACTGGCTTATTTCCTTTTATTTTTGTTTGCAGCTGAATATATTTCCTAAATTGAAACATCTAGTTCTGTCTGAAATTTGTTTAGAATTGGTGGCTGTTAGCAATTTAATACAGGTAGTCCTCAGGTTATGACAGCAATTGAGACAGGAATTTCTATCACTAAGTGATGTGGTTGTAAAGTGTGGCATCATGTGACTGCATCACTTAGCGACAGCAATCTTGGTGGTCTCAGTTGCTGTTGTAACCCAGAGAGACCACACCGGTTGTTAAGAGAGGACCTCATGTGACCAGAGTCCTAGGCAAGCAGGCCGGTGGGCGAGAGCTGCAAGCAGGTGGGTGAGTGCCGCGGGCGCTACTGAGTATGAATGGGCTGGCGGGGGCTGTGGGTGGGCTGGTGGGGGTTACAGGTAGGGGCTACTAAGCATAGGTAGGTGGGCCACTGGGCCTGGATCGTGATCACATGTCTGTGGGGGATACTGCAATGGTCACAACTTTGTGGACCAGTTGTAAGGATGACTATAGTAATTAAGTTACTCTTAAGGACTTACAGTGGATTAAGAGAATAATTAATTGTGGAAGCATAGCAGAAAAAATACTTTTTTACCCTTGATATAGCCAAGACTGGGTAAGAAGTTTTGGTTGACCTTCACAATATGAATGTGGAATAATATGTAGCCAGCATATTGTGGTGATGAGACTAGATTTAAATTGATTTGTTTAATGGAAGATCATTGGATGATGAAGGCTGATTCATAGCTCAGCCTACCTCATAGTTGCTCAATTCTGTATTTGCTAAATCCATATTTTATTTTTAACAATTTTTCCTTCATTATGCCATTGTTTTAAGATAATTTTGCATGTTACAGATGAATATGATACCTGTTTATTTACCTACACACCTGTGGCACAGATGACAGATTAGTTCAGGTTTCTTGAGATTACATGCTTTATTCTCTCCTTGACTTCTATGTTATAATTATCTCACTGATTTCACACAAACGCTGGGAGTTGGGTGTCATATACCTTTAATAAATTATTATTATTTTTATTATGATTATTAAACTGTGGTATTTTATTTGAACCTGTACTTTTTGACGGTATGGTAAACTATGTGTTTTGCTGGTTCTGCAAATTGGGACAAATTAAGGCACTGATAATTTGATATGAATTGTCGATTTGTGCTCTGAAACATGCCCCACACAAACAATTTGTCTATTATTATCAGTCTTCTAACTGGGATACTTCTGATAAGCTTCTGAAGAACCTAGGATTGTCTGTAACACAAGTTAGAAACTACAGATTCATTCCCTATTTTTTGCTAGTTTTCCTAATTACATTTTCCTTATGCTTCCATAGAAACATGGGGTGACTATCTTTTTAAAAATTTGCCCTGCTGTAAGATTTCCATTTCAATGACCTGATTGGGTTTTCCCTTTCTCTTTGCTCTTTGAGATATAATAATAAAGTACTGGGAAAAATTGAAAGTGTTACTGCTCCATATTAGTATGCAATCTCTTACTTCCTTAATATGATGAGGGTGTTAACTTAAGATAGTGTGATGCAGAGCAGAATAGGATCCACATAGGAAAGAGGAAAAATTAAAAGAATAGTACTGTACCTTAACTGTTCTATAATAGGATCTAAAGTCATATGAAAGAAAAAAAGGAATATTGGTAGCAGTGAAAGTGATAAATTCAGTTAAATTTAGATCTGACCAGAACACACACACACATATATACACACATAGGTACATGGTTTAAAGTTGATTAAATTGTTTTATATTTTTGATAATAAATTCCTACAACATATTATGATAGGAACTTCAGATGGATCAACAAGCAAAAAAACACCTTCAGGAGGAATTTGATGCATCCTTAGAAGAAAAGGACCAACTTATCAGTGTCCTGCAGACACAGGTAACTGCTTGAGAGAGGTTTCCAAAACATCCTTGAGGAGCAGCAACTTTTTTTTCTGCTAAATACTATCCTATCCTTAAAAAGTATATACAGATAGTCCTTGTTTAATGAACACTTTTTCAGCGACTATTCACAGTTACAGCGGCACTGAACAAGGAGACTTACAACTGGTCCTTGTAGTTGTGGCTGTTGCAGTGTCCCTGTGATCATGTGATTGTGATTTAGGCACTTTGCAACTGGCCCGCAATATGACAGTTGCAGCATCCCGCGGTCATGTGATCACCATTTTCAACCTTCACTGCTGGCTTCCAACAAGCAAAATCAATGGGGAAGCTGGCAGGAGTTGCAAATGGTGATCACTTGACATCGTGCCTAACTAGCGTGAGGGATTTGCTTAATGATGACAACCAGAACTGCTGCAAGTGCCATCGTAAATTGACACTGTTACATGACCTTGTGCTTTACAACTGTGTCGCTTAGTGATGAAGTTGCCGGTCCCAGTTACTGTCATTAACTGAGGACTACCTGTAATCAACTTCAGTTTCTTGTATCTTTTGAAACAAATGCCCATTTCATTCTGAGAGTCAATGGGATGCACAATAATGGTAATATATAATATCACATAATAGTTCATACTAGAGAAAATAATTTATTTGGATGTACTGTACTTAGGGAATTTGGATGTACTTAATGGATGCATACTGTGTATTTCACTCTTTTTATTTGTCTTTCAATTTTTGAAATTGAATTTTTACTGAAAAAGCTCTTCTGAAAACAAGAATTTTAAAAGATAGTATTTATCAAAAGGAAGTTCCAGAAAAAAGCTCTTCCAGCAGCTACATGGATCATTGTCACTGATCTGGACTTGTTTTCCTATAGCTTTGTGTATTGCTGTTTCAATCACATATTATTAAGATATCACCCAGGGCAATGCAGAAATTTGTATTCTCTAGGGAAAAAATCAGAGTAAATCCTAATATATGTTTAGCTGTTGAATGGATAAATATTTTGCTTATGCAGGTGTCATTACTGAAGCAACGATTACATAATGGCCAGATAAGCATTGAACTACCTAATCCAAATGTTCAAACTCAATCACAAGTTCAGAGTCCAGTAAAAGATCAGAATACGGAGAATACTTTGCAGCCAGAGAGTCCTGGTAAGTTGTCATCTTAAAAAAGAAAACACACTAAATGTATGTTAAAGAAATACTGGGAAATCTTCACAGTTGAATCTGAGAATTCATATATAGTGGTTGCCTGGCTGTGTTTTATGAGACCATTTTATTTCCCACTAAATTTCTGCTTTGCATTAAAATATGGTTCTATGAGGATGGAATTTCTGATAATCACCTGGATAAGCACTGGGCATCTAATAAACTTTGGTAAAGTTACTAAATTATGTGCCTTCTGGCTGTATCCTGGAATCACTTCACATTGCATATTGTATCAGCAAGAATTTTCATTCCCAAGTTCCACTGATGCTGATTGATTAAAAAAAATTCTACTTACAGAGGGTGAATTTGTTGCCTATAAATCTGTGCTCTGATTATTGGAAATTAACAGTATAAACTTGAAATCATATAGTGTATACTACCAAGTTTCTTTCTCTTTTTTCATGTCTTTTGCTTTTGTTAATGCTTTGTTTTCCTTTTTAACTTTCTTGGTTTTTTTAGTTCTGGTTTTATGTTTTGTTTGATAGAAAAGCAAAAAAAAAAGGAAAGAAGCAATAAAACGGGGGAAGAAGTTGGACGATTTGGTAAAATATTATGGTTGCTCAGAAATTCTGCGGAATTAACTTGGTGATTCTTTTGGGAATATCTGGGTTAAAATAAATAGAGAAATAAATTAAAACAATGTTGCCAATTACTTTTCAGTTAGGCTCTCCCCCTTCCTTGCTAAATATAATTAATTAATTAATTTAATTAAGTTCTTAGAGATTATGTGTCATCCAGTATAGGACTAAAAGTAAAATACTTAAAAGTCCTTTTAATCCTCAGGTCAATATTTAAGAACCAGTCTCTGTGTCTCATCCTGATAAGACTGGAGGGCTACTGAATAATAACATTTTCATTGGAACAGTATAAATTTCTAGGATTGCCCCCTTGAAGGAAGTTTGGCAGGCCCAATTACTGTTAATCTCTTGTTGAATAATATAAACATGAAAACTGTCAGGCACTGCCAAACACTTTGAAACAATTTGTGTGTGGATGCTCCCGATTTGTTTAACTGCTTTTAATTGTTTTATTTTTATATTGTGTCACATAATCAGGTCTAGAATGCTTTGGGATTTTCCAAAACTAAAAGTTGGGATAAATAATGCAATAAATAAATAAAATAATAATAATAATGTAAACTGATAATTATTTAACCCAGATGTTTATGCTGTATACTTAATTTATTGATTTACAAAAAACATAAATGAAGCAAAGAAATATTATAAATAAAAGTAATAGTAATAAAATAATAATACAAGTAAAACCAGAATGTAATGCAACATAATGAAAAAGAAAAAAAAACATAATGAACATTGGAGAAAATGATCTAGCACAGTTGATATTATCCATAGGACCCTCTAAAGTAAAAACTAAGCCGAAAACCTTTAATGGCAAGAGTGATTGAGCAGAGCTTGGTAACATTCCTGGAAATTTTCAGTAAAAAGTATGGAAGTAGGATATGAACAGTTTCAATTTCTGGCCAGCCAATGCAACCAATAAGAAGCTGATAACACTGGTTATCATAAAGCAGAGAATAAAATGGCTGACTTGGTAGTGGATCCTGAGCAAATACAAAATTGCTCTGAATATGGGATATTGTTAAACCTCCCTCTGTCAGGTCAGATGGTAAGGATTTAAAACTTTCTTAGGGTCAGTGTTCTTCTGTGTGTGACAGAAGTGATGTTTTAGAAGTACTGTGGGAATCTAAAAGGGCTGTAAAAGAGTTCCCAGAAACAAGAGGTGTGACTCTTTCGTTCTGAGCATCTAAATCAAGGATTCTTTGTTTTACTACTTGAAGAGCTGTATTGGGGCCAAGCAACTTTAAATATGGAGCAGATGTACAAAAGGTCAACCTTTATTCCATAAGTGGCAGGAACCATGTGTACAATTCCCACATAGAGTATCAGTTCATATCACTGGCAGCACTGTGCAAACTTCCAGATTACAGTACCTGTGAAATGTCAAATGAAAACCAAGCATAATTTTTCTGCTGTTCATAGTTGGTAATGAGGATCCTGATAAAACAATAGAAACTCTAACTCAGCGAGTAAAACGTCAAGAAAACTTGCTTCATCGATGTAAAGAAACAATTAAATCTCACAAGGAGCGCTCAGCACAGCTGACCAGTGAGAAAGAAGTACTGCAGGAACAACTAGATGAGAGGCTTCAGGAGCTAGAGAAAATAAAGGTACTGGGGAAAAAAAGGCTTCTCATGATATTAATTTGTACAATTAATTACTTAACTCATTTAGCAAAAGATGCCAGAGATTATAATCCATTTTGACTAAACAGCAAGACAAAAAACATTTTAAATAATAATAAAAATTCAATATGCTAAAAGATAAAAATTCTGTAATACCTGATAATGTTTAGAAAGGAACTAGATGTTAATATCTTGAGAGTAAGCATATGGGTAGCTTTTAGTAATGCAATTTTTTAAAAGATCAGGATAAGGAATCCTGCCAAAGACATTTTACAGAGTCTATTTTTATTTAATTTATACTTACATGTGTGCATATGTACACAGAAATGGAAAAAAACCCACAAAAGGTATATCTAGTGTTTTAAAATATTTTATTTTATTTTATTTATTTATTTTATTTATTATTTCAATTTCAAGGCCGCCTGATTCCATAGTGACTCTGGGCGGCTTACGGATAAAAATGAAAAGAAAACAAAATATCCAATAGAAGAGAATATCTGTAGCTCAGGGTTATGCTGTGGAGTTCTTGGTACTCTCTGAGCTTCATGGTTCCCTTGCAGACGTTTCATTGCCCAAGTAGGTAACTTAATTACTGCTAGTGAGTGTGGGGTTTGCTACACATTACCTTAGTTGGGTAATGAAACCTCTGCAAGCAAATCACCAAGCTCAGAGAGCACCAAGAACTCCAAAAAACAAAATATATCAAGAAAAAAGACAGTTAACTGGAAGGCAAAACCTAAAAAGCAAAGCCGCAAACATCAACAGCAACAACCAAAGAGGCTTGACCAGTTCATGTTAATACTTTTTGTTGGATTAATTATCATTTTAAATCTAAGAATTATCAGATATAGATAGAAAGTGTTTTTCATTGATCATACACCAAGCATTTTTTTATTCCATGCCTCCATTTATTATTGAACATTTAATTTGGTATATTCCAATGACTGTTAATCAGTGGTTATTATATTATTTTGGGAAGATTGTGTTAAATCACAATCTGAAGCACTTAAAACATTATATATAGTTTGACTTTTTAACTAAATTAAATGTGGATATATATATATATATATATATATATATATATATTTAACTGTTTTGAGGTTTTATTTTAATTGTGAGCTGCCCGGAGTCACCCTCTGGGGGAGATGGGTGGCATATTAATTTAATAAATAAATAAATAAATAAATAAATGCATACATACATACATACATGCATGCATGCATGCATGCATGCATTTCCCAGAGTGATTTGTTTTAATTTCTGAGGAGGAACTGGACTCTTTATACATTTAAAAAATATCTAGATATAATTCTTACTGAGGAATGTGGAAAAGAAAGTTACTTGTCTTCAGTTTTCTAAAGTTTATTTTCTTTAATTTCTTAGGATCTTCATATGGCTGACAAGACCAAACTTATTACTCAGCTACGTGATGCCAAAAACCTGATAGAACAGTTAGAGCAAGATAAAGTAAGCAATGTACATTTTTGAAGTGCCACAATTTCTTATTGGTACTAGTAATTAAATGAAAAGATATTTATACAATTATCATAGTTTGAAATAAATATAATTTCTCTTTTTCATTCCCTCTGACCTGTCTTGGGTAAGCATAGACTGAGCAATGATTGTTTACAATTCCATCAGTAACCTCTAGATCTTTTTCCCCTCTCCTTGGCTTTTTGTATCTTTAAATTTTATTTGTGTAATAATTGCTAAATCTTTCTCAGCACTTCATTTTGATGTAACAAAAAGAGCTGGTGATTTAATTAGGAAAGTAGTCATCCTGTATCCTGCTTTTATGCTTAGGCTTTATATTAATACATTCTCACAGTCTACTTCCGCTGCCTGCATTCACCTATTTTATAGGGCATGGTTATAGCAGAAACAAAACGGCAAATGCATGAAACTCTGGAACTGAAGGAAGAAGAAATTGCCCAGTTGCGTATTCATATCAAGCAGGTGGTTTTGCAGAGCGAAGAACTAAAAGAACAGAAAGAAAAGTCTGAAAAAGCTGGTAAGAAATTTTGATAGCTTACCTGAGCAGGCAACTCTTTTTGGCATAGCTTATTTACATTTCTGCTGACAGTCCTTACTTTCATTTTTCTAATCATTTAAACTAATACCAGTGTTTGAAGAGTTGTAAGATGTTTGTGTCTTTCACAACCTTGTGTAGATGTTACACTTCTTTGTGATATGTACTCATAGATGCAGAAACAGCATGTTATGAGGTTTGCAGGTGAAAGAACTCCCGCTTTCCTCATTTCATACATTGCTAATGAGCATTTGTTTCTTTTGAGAACCAAAGACACTAGGATACTCTATACAAATTTAAACCACCTATTTTTTATTAATGTACTATAAATGAAAACTAGTTGTCTTATTTTTCAAGCTTCAAGGAAAAGATCAAATTATGAACTGCAAGTCCTCTTGGCAGGGATCATCTTCTAAATTCCATCAACTAATTAATTGGCATTCTGTAGTCACATCAGTCACTTAGAAAGATTTTACATTCTATAAAGAAAAGTGACTTCATACTAGCTGACTTATCTTCCTTAAATCAAAAGTTGAGGAGATCATCTGTGTTGTGCTGGTGGAAAATCTATGTACTAAAATCTGGTACAGACTTTCTTCAAATTAGGAGCCAGGTTCATCAATGTGCATTATCACTCCATCCTCCAGATAATTTTGTCTCTCCCCTTTTTCTTTCCTCTCTCACATTAACACTTATTATGTATCATAACTTTGGTGGGTAGGCCATGTTTTCATTTGCTGGTTTACAAAAGGACTGTACTCGCTTTAAATGCTATTTGATTGGAAGATAAACAGTGATAAAATAGAGAATACTGAATGAGAAATTGTTTGAAGAGGGGGTATCGTACATCTGCTAATTATAATTTGCAGGGAAGCATTGTAATGACTGCACTGGGTCTCCTTTGAGCCTAATCAGTCCTTCCACTAACTGCCTCTTTGCAGTACTCTGCAAAAAATGCAATTGTTGGAATGTCAGTATAATGGAATGCAAAACAACAACTTTAAATGATAATTACTTTTTGAAAGACTTAATTTCTGTCCTGTATTATTTTAATGATACAGTTATTAGGGATGTGCAAAATGTTTCAAATTCAAATGCTTTTGAATTTAAAGTACCCCTTTTAGAGTGCAGCTGCTTGGATCATTTTGGAAGTGTTTCAAGCTCAGACAGTACAGAGTTTTTGATGTGAGATGGGGCATTTTGTACTTGGCACAGGCCATTTTAAAATGAACTTCAAATTTAAAAAATGCATACACATCCATGCAGTGCACTTCTTGGACTTTGTGTAAATGTAATGGACAAGTCTTTACAACAAAGCAGTTATAAGACAGTAAATCCATTATAAGACAATAAATCCATTATAAGACAATAAATCCATAAAAGTTCATATGTAAGATGGTTACTGCAACTTTCGGTTCTGTACCAATGAGTGTATTGCATTAAAATCTCACTAAGCATCTAATCTTTTGCATCCACACATGCCAATAAGTGAATCATGGTGCCTTTCCCAAGCCTTGTATGAACAGGATTGGGGTAAGGGATTTCTTTATTTGTATCACTAAACTGTTGCTTGCAGCAAGCTTTATAAAGTAAATTATATGCTTCTCAGGCAATATCTAAAGTGGGGGCTTTTAATTCATTGCAATTAAATCCTTCAATGCTTTGAAATATTTGGCTCCTTGTAGAATTTGCTTGTAGGTAATATATTGCATATTAATTTCATGCTAAATTTTAGCATTATTAGCATTAAATATTTTTATTAGGAAACACTGAATATGCACTGCAATCAGTATTCAATTCTTCCTTGCCTGTGAAATTTATATTTCCTAAAACAACACAAAACATTTAGTGATCACAAATTTTCTTTTCTATATTTAGACAGTATAGGCTGCTTGAAGGTAGGACATTATAGTTTTGATTAGTATGGTTGTATTTTACTGTTGTGTACTCACATTTCCTGCATATTGAAATGAACAAAATGAATATTTCTTAGTCTGTATAGCCTTGTTCCATGCTGCTTTCATCACTTAATGTGGTTGAAGAAATCATTTAACATGACATGGGTGACGTAAGAGAAAGAGATAAAGATAGCTTTTACTGTATCAACTCTGGTTATTTTTTTTAAAAAAACTTTTTAGCATGCCTTCGAATTACACATAATCAAAACAAGGAGTTACAGTACCTTAGAGCTGGAATTTAAATATTTTAAAGGAAGTTATCTCAAAAGGGAATTGCAAATTGGACACATCTTTCTTTTATCAGTTCAAGAGGAAAGAGAAAATATATTGTTGAGCTCTCACAAAATATAATTATGTGGTTCATCATTCATCCTTTCTTTCTCATGTTGATACAGTATATGTTTAGATGACAGACTGACGGAAAGATAGGAAATAAATGAGATTATTTTACTAGACCAGTTGGAGTAAGGACCTCTCTCCTTGTTAGGAAAAAAATTCAAAGTTTCCCACAATCTTTTTGTGTTACCACAAGCAAATAAAACATGACATCCAATATTTACTTTCACTTAGTTCAGCAGTTCTTGATGGAAGACTTCTGTGCTCAACATGGGTTAGAAAATTTGATGAAGTTCTTTAAAACAGAGTTGGAGCAGTAAAAGTGAATCCTCTGTATTCATTTATTCAATTCATAAGATTTCTTTGTATAATATGTTTAGAAGACCTCAATATGAATTGTGGTTTTGTAAACATATTACAATTACACTGTTGATGTAAGCTTGTCAATTCAGATGAAACCTAATTACATTTCTCCTTATCACAATATAAATAATAATAGTTACTTATAATTGCTTATTAATTATCAAAAAGCAGCAGACCAATTTGATGAGCCTGTATCTTTAATTCTACCATTTCAAATTGCAGGAAGGCACAGAGTGCTTTTTGTTTTTGTTTGGTTTGGTTTTGTTTTAAATGGGAATGAACATATATTCTTTGGTTGGATGTGGACTGGGATAGGCAACTTGGTGTGTGCCTTATATTTTGGATTTCAAATCCCATTGGCCCTACAGTGGTGCTTAAAAGTTTGTGAACCCTTTTGAATGCTCAATATTTCTGCATATTATGACCTAAAATGTTATCTGTTCTCTACACAAGTCCTAAAACTAAACAAAGAGAACCCAGTTAAACAAATGAGTCAAAAACATTATACTTGCTCATTGAGGAAAATGGTCTGAAGCTACATATTTGTGTGTGGCAAAAGTGTGTGAACCTTTGCTTTCAGAAACTGGTATACTACCCTTGGACAATAATAACTGCAACTAAACATTTGGATAACTGATGATCAGTCCTGCGCATCAGTTTGGAGGAATTTTAGCCATTGCTCCTTATAGAACAGCTTCAAGTCAGGGATGTTGGTGAGCTTCCTCACGTGAACTGTCTGCTTCAGGTCCTTCCACAACATTTCTCTAGGATTAAGGTCAGGACTTTGACTTGGCCATTCCAAAACATTAACTTTCTCCTCCTATAACCATTCTTTGTTCATATGAATTATGTGTTTCGTGTGGTTGTCTTGCTGCATGACCCACTTTTTCTTGAGCTTCAGTTCACAGATAGATACCCTGACATTTTCCTGTAGAATTTGCTGGTACAATTCAGAATTCATCATTCCAACAATGTTGGCAAGCCATCCTGGTCCAGAGGCAGCAAAGCAGGCCCAAATCATGATGCCCTATTTCACAAATGGGATAAGGTTTTGATATTGGAATGCAGTGTCTGCCTTTCGCCAAACATAACACTTTTCATTCAAGCCCAAAAAGTTCTATTTTGGTCTCATCTGTTCCCAGAACATTCTTCCAATAGCCTTCTGGCTTATCCACATGGTCCTTCACAAACTGTAGATGGCCAGCTCATATCTGTATTGGAGATAGTCGGAAGTCACTTTCCATTTCATCTTTCTACTTAATCTCTCTATTTTAGTTTTTGTCTTTTTCTTTTAGTTCTATCTTCTTTCCTTTCTATACTTTCTGATTTGTATTTTAACTGTACTTTTTATATATCTTAATAAAAGTTTTAATTAAAAAACAAACAAACTGTAGATGGCTAGCAAACTTCTTTTGGAGAGCAGTGACTTTCTCCTTGCTACCCCACCATACACACCATTGTTGTTCAGTGTTTTCCTGATGGTGGTCTCATGAACAGTGACATCTGGCAATCCAAGAGAGACATTTAGTTTCTTAGACATTACTCTGGGGTTCTTTGAGACCTCCCAGAGTACTATATGCCTTGCTCTTGGTGTGATCTTGGTTGGTTGGCCACTTCTGGGGAGCATAACAATGGTGTTGAATTGCCTGCATTTGTACATGTCTGAGAGTGGATTAGTGGAGCCCAAACCCTTTGGAAATAGTTTTGTAAGCTTTTCCAGCCTGCTGTGCATCAACAACTGTTTCTCTGAGGTCCTCAGAAATCTCCTTTGTTCAAGCCATAACACACTTCCACCATACCTGTACTGTGTTGATCAAATTTTGATAGTCAATGCCCAGAATTCTGTTCTTTAAATAAGGCAGGACTTCCCACACTCACACCTGATTATCATCCCATTGATTGAAACATCTGTCTCTAATTTCCTCTTCAAATGATCTGATAATCCTAGAGGTTCATCTACTTTTGCAAACACAAATATGTAGTTTAGGTCATATTTATGGAGAAATATTGAAAATTCAGAAGGGTTCACGAACTTTTAAGCACAACCTGGCCAATGGACAGGATGGTGAAAGTTGTAGGGCGACTAGTTGCCTACCCTAAACCTGGGCTTAATTAATCATACTTTATCTTTGTTTCAAGCTTTCTTGCTGAATAACTTAAGCAGTCAAGTGAGCCTATCTCATGTCTGGAGTGGCAGTTACATAGGCTTATTTCTGTTTTTTATGAAAACTAGACTTAAATTATAGTTGAATTGCTTAAAGATAATTAGTGCAATAGTAAATATTTCCTGCTTTCCAGAAGATAGTGAAGGTCAGAGTATGTTCAATTCAGCGGAGATGTATTTTATATATCTAGGTCAGCCTGTAATCTGATGCCTTCCACCTGTGTTGGATTACTGGCATACTCATTTTGGAAGTTAGACAGATGTCTAGAGAGTACCAGCTTGCAGAAGAAGTTCTAGATTAAAAACAATGGCCACATCCTGTGAAAATGGTAAAAATGTAGAAATTTAAAATCTTTTCTTGGAAACAATTATGTTAGTATACCAAAACAAAGAGAACACCTTACTTCAGAACTAGTTTTATAGTTTTGTTTTAAGATAAACATTGAATGAATAAAAAGTGAACATGGATACTGTAAATTGGTGTGTGTGTGTGTATATGTATAGACATACAATTTATTTATGAGATGATATGCCATTTTATTGGAATTGACTACTTTGAATAAAAATAACATGTATTTCTGCTTATATGTTAGAATGCCTGAGATGCATACGATTTTACTTTTTAAGAACCAGAATGTGTTCCTATGTTGTGTTGTGTCCTTATGTTTTTCATGTTCTTTTCTTCAGCTCTTTGTCTTTCTGCTTGCCTAGCATTTTTCTTGGTGTTGTGTGCTTGCAGTTGTAGCAAAACAGAATTGCATGTCGCTGGATTATTGCATTTGAATAGTGAATCCTAATTTGTATTGGAAATATTCCTGGCTACTCTGCTTATGGATTTAAAAATGTATTTCCTTTAATTGATTCCTCACATGTTTATTTATTTAAAACTGCCCAATAGCTAAAGTTCTCTGGTCAGTTTACAATTAAGCACACTAAGAGATGTACAATAAAATCAAAATGCAAAAATGAAAACACTGTACAAACTAGGTGGCAGCAAGAGTCTTTCAAAATCTAAAACAACAAAAATTAAAATACAATTAAAAACAAATTTAAAAGCTTGGGAAAATAGAAAGGTCTTCACCTGGCATTGAAATGAAGCTAATGTGCACACCAGTTGAACTTCTCTGGGGAGAGAATTTCATAAATAGTGTGTCACCACAGAAAAAGCTGTCTTCCTTGTAGAGATCCATTTCACATCCTTTGACAAGGAACAGTCTTAAGGAAAGCCTTACAGGAAAAGGCACTTCTTCAGGTAATCTGGTCCTAAGCCATTTAGGCTATAAACTTCAAAACAAGCACTTTGAATTGGGACCAGAACCAGACTGGCACCCAGTGTAAATAGCAAAGTACTGGTGTAATATATTCATATTGACCAGTCCCAGTGAATAGTCTAGCCAGTCTGTTTTGAACTAAGTGAAGTTTCTGGACCATTTTCAAAAGCAGCCCTTACATACAAAACGTTGCAATAATTCAGCCAGAAAAAAATCTCAGAGGATGAATAATTGTTGTAAGGCTGTCTCTGTCCAATTAAAGGCACATCAGCTAAAGCAAATCAAAGGCGCTCTGTGCCACCTGGGCCTCTCTAATGATGACACATCTAGGAGCAGGCCCAAACTGCAAATCAGCTCTGTTAGGTCAAGTGTGGACCCCTACAGGACAGGCAGGGCACCACTCAGCTGGAGAAATCTACCACTCACAAACTATCTCAATCTTGTCTGGATTGAATCTCAGTTTATTGGCCCTCATCCAATCCATTACCCTGTATAAGCGCTGATTCAGGAAGCCTGCCCCTTATTCACTGCAGGGCTTAAACACAGTATATTAATTAATTAATAACCATCACCACCACCTCCAGCTATCATTAGGTTGTGTTATCTTGACTTCTTTCCTTTTCTCCCTTCTAAAATGTGACATATGTAACAGTGTTATAACCTTGTGCTGTGTAGCTTATCTGTCAAAGACAATATTGTGTAATAGGAATGATGGAGTATAAATTTAAAAATATAGAAGTGTAGATTTAATTGTGTATTAATTTTTGGCAATGCCACACTTTAAATGCAATTTTGAATCAAAAGTTAATTATTGACTATGCTTTATAAAATACAAGTTAATATGTGATAGTACTTTTGTGCTCTACTTAATTCTAGCCGCAGAAATGGGCAAAAACTAAGTGCATTAATACTAATTTAAAAGTAAATATGCATGGAATCACACCGGAATGTCTGTTTTATTTATATATGGCAGAGTCCTCACAATGTATCTGATTTTTTTTTTGCAAACATATTTCATCTTTCTGTCTTGAAAAAGAACCTTTAAAGTTACTAAAAACTACATTTAAAATATCTGTTAGACTAGCATTAAACATAAAAAGCCAAACAATTAAAACTAGCAGATATGCCAGTTGTGCCCTTTCCTGGATGGGGGATGCTCTCAGACAGGTATTCATGCCTTAATCACTTCATGGCTTGGCTGCTGCAATGTGCTGTACATTGGGCTGCCTGTCAGCCCCACTAGGTAGACCAGACCAGGAAATCAACTCCACAGAAAGGTTAAAACTACTTTATTTGAGATTTTCTATAATAACAGAATCCTGTAAGTCTGATTGTGCTCCACCCCATTCCACCCTGCATCTTTGTTATGCTCTAGTAATTCAGGGAAGTGTCTGCTTGAGTCACTTCCACATGTTATCTCCTTTTTCTGGATTTAAAATATGTTTTAGACCCTTTTGCCTAGGAAATGGTTCATACATATTTCCATTAAGGCCACTTCCTTTGTTCTCCATACAGCCTCTTTCACTTCATAATTATATCCAACATCTTTTTTCATACTTCTCATTAGTATAACTCCATATTTTGGTTGCAGTTTATAACATATTTCTTTTAATTTCGTTCTATGCAGCTTCTACATCCTTATTCCTTCCATTCATATTCCAGTCATAATTTAGCTTCATAAAGGGTTTTCATAAAGTACTCATACTTCTACCTGCAGTTATTCTACTTCATTTCTAAATTTCTTTCGCTTTCCTTTTGTTGATACTACCAAATAATGATCTGTCCTACATTGAGAACCACATGATCCTTGTATCATTCATTAATTGTTTTAGTCTTTTATCATAAACTGTCAAATTTAGATTGCTGCTTTGCCATGGGTACAGAAGTTTAGATTTATGCTTAAAACACATATTCAAAATAATACATATTTTAAGGAGGTACTCACCAGTCATCATATTCTTATTAATTTTTAGGTGTCCAAATGGCCCAGTCACCTTTTCTGTCTCATTCCCACCCTTCCATTCATGTCTGTTACCAAAATAATTTTTCCCGTTCTAACTCATTCATTCAGAATGTTGCAGTGTTTCTCCAAAATGCAGTGGATTCCTCCATTAAATCTGTTCACTGGATTGTAACATGCAGCTAGCACCAATGTATGAATTCCTATTCCACACCCATGATAACGTAAATGATACTAATGTATACTTTCTGACATATATTTGAGTCCTTTTCTTCACAATTCAATTTATACTTTCACTCAACATTTGTTTATCTACCTAACTCCATAAGATTAGACCACCTTCATTCAGATCTATTACATCTGTCCCTTTTCTCTTAGTTTCACATATACACAATTTATCTCGTTTTCATTTATTTATTTCATTCATTAATTCATGCTCTTTGCCATTTTCTTCTCTTATGTTCCAGATCAGAATCTGTCATATGCTGTGGTCATCATAAATGTTGGCCTCTACTGCTCATCATGACTTTAGTAAGATGGATATTTATCTTACTAAAGATTAGTATCTTTTTAATAAGATAAATTATAGATTAGTGTACCAGATCAAGTGATAGGTGTGCCACTTGAAGCATTCCTTGATAATGGTATGAACAATATTGGCTTCTTTTTTGTGTGTGCATATTTTGGCCAATATTCTACAAGCATAAGCAAAGCCCAGTTACATCCAAGTATGCTTACAATATTACACTAAGTATGTAACCCAAGTCTCTAATTTAGAAACTATCTTACAAGCTAACATACTGTTCCCACCAATTTGATGGTATAGGTAGTCCCCAGCTTAAGAATGAGTTCCATTCCCAAGGTCTGTCCTTAAGTCGAATTTGTACGTAAGCAGGAACAGTATTATTGTGCAATGAACTCAAACCATTGTGTATTTAACTCAAATCATTATGTATTTAACTTGAATTTTGCTACAGTAGGTTCCATTCTTAGCTGTGGGTCATCTGTAACCTTGGCGTTCTTAACCCAGGGACTACCTGTAAGTGAATTTTATTGACACTCACTTAGGAGATTAACAAAATGGATACTAAATACAAAGCAGAACCTAGTGCTTTTTAAAAAATTAATTCAGTAATTCAGTGAGAACATAATCTCTGTTTGAAAATTTTAATTCTAGCCTGAATTTTCACAATGTAATTGTTATATCTTCTGGGGGTTTTTTCCTAGCATTTGAAGAGCTTGAGAAGACTTTAAGTGCAGCTCAAAGGGCTGAAGAAACACGCAAGAAATTGCAAGCAGAAATGGATGAAAAAATCAAAGCTGTTGAAAAAGCAAATGAAGAAGAACGTGTGACCCTTCAACAGGAATTAACAAGGGTGAAGCAGGAAGTAGTTAGTATTATGAAGGTAAATATGGAATTTAATTGAAATAAAATATGAAAATCAATATAGATTCAGAATTAATCATGATAATACTGCAGGTAGTCCTCAACTTATGATGGCAATTGGGACAGGAATTTCTGTCACTAAGCGATGCAGTGGTAGAGTGTGACCACATCACTTAGCAACAGCAATCCCTGCTGTCCCAGTTGCTGTCATTAACTGAATCCCACAGTCGTTAGGTGAGGCAACTTCCTGCTGGCTTCCCACAACTAAAATCAGTGAGGAAGCTGGCAGGAAGTTCCAAGTCCCAGGCCTGTAGGCAGGTAAACCGCCCAGAGCTGCTCATTGAGTGAGATGGGTGGTGAATAAATTTGAAATACAAATAAATAAAAATATAAATAAATGACTGCTGTCAGGTGGGGGGAGGAAGCAGGGTAGTGCATGGAGGTGCAGGGGAGGGTCAGGGAGGGTGTACAAGAGATGTGGCTTGGTGCAGGGAGGTTGTGAGAGGTTGTATGAGAAGCACCATGCAGGTCAGTGAGGGTGCGTGGGTGTGTGCAAGAGATGCATGAGTCGGGGAGGGTTCATGAGGGTGCGATAAAGGTTGGGGAGGGTGTGCAAGGGGCGCTCTACAGTTCCAGGAGAGTACATGGGAGTATACAAGTGGCTGGCACAGCAGGAGCACAGAAGGGCTGGGGTAGGGTGCGTGGGTGGGTGGGGGAGACTTACCCCAGCAACTTGTGACCTTCCCTGCTGGCTTCCCCATTGACTTTCTGGGAAAGCCGGCAGGAAAGGTTGCAGATGGCAATAATGTGATCACAGGGCGCTTGACAAACAGTTGTAAGTGTGAACAGGTTGCCAAGCACCCAGATCGTGATCATGTGACCACAAGGGTGCTGGGGTAGCCGGAACTCCATGGGCCGGTTGTAACCACCTTTTGTTCAGTGCTGTCATAACTTGGAACAGTCGATGAACAAATGGTTGTAGGTTGAGGACTACCTGTAACAGAATCTAGTTTTTATTTTATATTTTTGGCTTTAAATTTGCAGAAATCTTCAGAAGATCGATTTATTGAGTTGGAGAAATTACATAAAAATGAACTGGCCAGCAAAGATAAGACAGTAAATGACAGATTACAAATTCAAGAACAGAAATTCCAGGAACAAATGAAAACAGCTCTTGTAAGTGTCTCTAAGTATGAAGCAAAATCCTCATATATACATGGAGATATATCAGAATAAACAGACCATACATCTTTTATTTACTTACAGTTGTAAGTAAATGTGTATATATACTGTACACACACACACACACACACACACACACAATTTATAGAGACAGACAGACAGACAGACAGACAGACATGTACTATTTTTCTACAAAGGTTATGTGATCCAGATTCTAGAGTGCTTTAAAAATAGGAAAATAAAAGAAATAACAGTTTGGGCTTTTTGAAAACAATATAATTAAATTTCAGTAAAAGGAATAGCGGAACAGCTTTTGACTGCCAAAAAGGGATAAAAAGACTGGTGTTCGTTAGGCCTCTGTGGGAACAACATTGTAAAACAGAACACTACCACTGAGATTTTTGATTGTGTTCACACAACATGCTAAACTAAAAAGTATGATAATGAATTTCTGCCACCAATTTCCCCATCTCTAGTTGTATATGCTACACTCTGTGGCTTACTGTAAGTTTCCATAAATTGGGATGTGTGATCTATGACAAACCTTGAAAAGAAATCCTAGTTCTTGGAAACCCTAAATGGCTCTTTTGGGTTTGGATAATACAGTAAACTACAATGCTTAATTAAAAAAAAAAAAGGTTTTGTTTACTAAGATTTGTGTGTATGTAGGAAAAAATGGGGATATACAGTCAGGTTCAGAAATATTGGGACATCGACACAATTCTAACATCTTTGGCTCTATACACCACCACAATGGATTTGGAATGAAACAAACACAATGTGCTTTAACTGCAGACTGTCAGCTTTAATTTGAGGGTATGTACATCCAACTCAGGTGAACGGTGTAGGAATTACAACAGTTTGCATATGTGCCTCCCACTTGTTAAGGGACCAAAAGTAATGGGACAGAGTAATAATCATAAATCAAACTTTCCCTTTTTAATACTTGGTTGCAAATCCATTGCAGTCAATCACAGCCTGAAGCCTGGAACGCACAGACATCACCAGACGCTGGGTTTCATCCCTGGTGATGCTCTGCCAGGCCTCTACTGCAACTGTCTTCAGTTCCTGCTTGTTCTTGGGGCATTTTCCCTTCAGTTTTGTCTTCAGCAAGTGAAATGCATGCTCAATGGGATTCAGGTCAGGTGATTGACTTGGCCATTGCATAACATTCCACTTCTGTCCCTTCAAAAACTCTTTGATTGCTTTTGCAGTATGCTTTGGGTCATTGTCCATCTGTACTGTGAAGCACCGTCCAATGAGTTCTGCAGCATTTGGCTGAATGTGAGCAGATAATATTCTGCTCAGAAACACTGCAGAATTCATCCTGCTGCTTTTGTCAGCAGTCACATCATCAATAAATACAAGAGAACCAGTTCCATTGGCAGCCATACATGCCCACACCATGACACTACCACCACCATGCTTCACTGATGAGGTGGTATGCTTAGGATCATGAGCAGTTCCTTTCCTTCTCTATACTCTTCTCTTCCCATCACTCTGGTACAAGTTGCTCTTGGTCTCATCTGTCCATAGGATGTTGTTCCAGAACTGTGAAGGCTTTTTTAGATGTCATTTGGCAAACTCTAATCTGGCCTTCCTGTTTTTGAGGCTCACCAATGGTTTACATCTTATGGTGAACCCTCTGTATTCACTCTGGTGACGTCTTCTTTTGATTGTTGACTTTGACACACATACACCTACCTTCTGGAGAGTGTTCTTGATCTGGCCAACTGTTGTGAAGGGTGTTTTCTTCACCAGGGAAAGGATTCTTCGGTCATCCACCACAGTTGTTTTCCATTGTCTCCCGGGTCTTTTGGTGTTGCTGAGCTCACCGGTGCGTTCCTTCTTTTTGAGAATGTTCCAAACAGTTGTTTTGGCCACGCCTAATGTTCTTGCTGTCTCTCTGATGGGTTTGTTTTGTTTCTTCAGCCTAATGATGGCTTGCTTCACTGATAGTGACAGCTCTTTGGATCTCATCTTGAGAGTTGACAGCAACAGATTCCAAATGCAAATAGCACACTTGAAATGAACTCTGGGCCTTTTATCTGCACATTGTAATTGGGGTACTGAGGGAATATCACACACCTGGCCATGGAACAGCTGAGAAGCCAATTGTCCCATTACTTTTGGTCCCTTAACAAGTGGGAGGCACATATGCAAACTGTTGTAATTCCTACACTGTTCACCTGAGTTGGATGTACATACCCTCAAATTAAAGCTGACAGTCTGCAGTTAAGGCACATTGTTTTTGTTTCATTCTAAATCCATTGTGGTGGTGTATAGAGCCAAAGATGTTAGAATTGTGTCGATGTCCCAATATTTCTGGACCTGACTGTATATTCTTGAACTGAATGTTTAGCTTAGCACAATCTAGGAACACTGTCTTTTTTTGATTAATGCTGTTCTTACCTTAGATGGTTTTGAATGGCTTGGGGGAGAGCATCTGAAGGAATCCTAATATAGGGCCAGGTTGGTATGAGGCCATGATTACTGTCAGGTATCTTGGTTTCAAGCTGAATAGCATTTTAAAGTGAAGCATAATTAATTGAGCTTGGATTATAAGCCAGTGGCTTTTAGTACTAGTTATGTATATGGTTTCATTGCTATATTCAGTAGTCTGGTTGTGGATATTTCTGAACCATCTGAAAAGGTAGCACCATTACAACATATTATAATCAATCTTAGAATTACATGATACAGCTACCATGTAAACTGGAATTCAACTCTATGTTCTACATATTAGGGAATTTTGAAAATGCTAGTTTGTTTTAAATTTTAGTTTTTAGTTTAAATAAAAACTTGATTTTTGGGGAACAGGTACCCTGTAGCTTCCAGTATGAAGCCATTTGTAGTTTCTTGTTTTGTAAAGTGAAACAGCCACTTCACATCGGCAGTCCCCTATATGATGAATGAGGGCAAATTGGAATGATTATTTTTTTAGTTAAACATTTTAAAGGAAAAAATGGATGAACAAAGAAAAAAGAGACCCCCCCCAAAAGAGAAATAGAATAAAACACACAATGAATAAACAAGAAATTTACAAACATCATGAAATTGAATAAAATTGAATGTGTTAAGAATTTTCAGTATAGCATTAGTTTGAGTTTATATAGCTAAATTTCTTATATCATTTAGTTCATTATTAAAATAGTATATAAACATGAACAACAGTAATCAGTACAGTATAAAATGTGATGCAAAATAAGACATTACAGTAATTTCTGTCCAGACAGTAAAATATCTATGCTTATCCTTATCATTGAGTACTTAAGACTTTATAATTGACTAATTGACTATGTAAGGTTAATCAACAAGCAACCTGTGAAATATAGGGAGTTTGCTGCCCTCATTCTAAATATTGTTCTCTGCATATTCACATGGTTATATGAAAATCTTAAAGTTATGGGATTTATTAAACAGTACTTCCATTAAAAATCAGTAATTCTTCTAATACTGCTTATGTACTAATGATGATATGGTACTTTGCTTTTTTTAAAAAGTTGCAATTCTTGATACAGGAAAAATGCCAGAGTGATCATCTACAGACAATGAAAGAAAAAGAACAGCAAGGTTTATTAGCTTTAGAAGAATTAGAATTGCAGAAGAAAGCACTGCAGTTGGAATGCAACAAAAAGCTTGAAGATATGCAACAGGAAGTAGAAGCTTTCAAAACAGTAAGTAAAAGATGTGGAATGTTTTTGTTTCTCTTTTTGCTTGAAATTGAAATGTAATTGCTCAGATCTCTTGAGAAGGAAACTAAGCCCCAATAGGAATGTTAAAACTCCTTCTGTGGTTCTTTGGCTATTCCCTTGGAAGTATATTACAAGAAGCTTAGAGAAATAATTTGAGGTAGATAATAGAAATGGTTAGGGAATATCATCAGATGTTTGGCTCTACTTGCTTGGTTGTGGATGTTCAGTTGTGTATCTATTTATATAGCTTATTTTATATAACACTGATGTTTTCTATCGTTTTGTTTTGTTTTGTTTTTACTTTGTGTATTAAAAGTACACAATCAATGTGATTTGATTGGTTAGGTTAACAAATATAGTATATAAATATGCCATTTGATGATCTGTGAACAGCACCTAACACGGTGGCACAAAATAAATGAATACAGAACAAGGATAGCAATCTCACCTCAAATTCCTGTTATAAATATGGTGACCATATTTCTTGTAAAAAATAAAGGACAAACCTGAAAAAGGGGCAAATCTGAAAGAGGTTCATAAGGATACAAAGCCCTTACTTTGCAGGGAACTGAAGAAACGCCCAGTTGCCATTACCATCCATGTTAATGATGGTGCACAAATGTGGATGATTTCATTTCACATGTGGAACATTCTGAGGAGATAATTTTCTTTTGGCTTTCTTTTCTTTGTCATATTTCTGAGTTTGTTCTTGCAGTCATTACCATGGTAGAATTTGAGCATTTTACTCATTAATCTACTGTACAAAATAATTAGTTCATATTAACCTTATCCAGAGTGTGATAATTCTAGGTGCTTTTCCTATGTATTTGGGTCATAATAAATGAATATTTATTAATTTTATATAATTCAAACCTAGATAGAATTAACATTTTTTCTTATGGGTATAACTATATTGAAGCTAAATAATTTTAGCTTTTAGTTCCATTCATCAGAATAAGAAGCAGCATAGCTTATATTTAATTTTCTCATTTAAAACATTAGCATCTAGTTATGTATAACATTTAAGTAGACCGTATCTTCCTGTATTTTACATATTAATTTAATTTTATTCATTATATTTTTAACTAATCTTCTTAACAGAGAATTCTTGAGTTGGAAAGTTCCCTTACAAAATGTGCACAAAATGATAAAAACCAGTTGGAAGAACGGGCTACTCAAACAGAATCAGAAAAAAATGAGCACAATAAAGAAATAGCTACTATGATTGAAAAACATAGAAAAGAAATTGAAGATATGAAGCAGCAGGAACAACTTTGGAAAGAACAGCTTGACATATTAACCCTGCAACAGCAATCAGAAATGGAAAAATTGAGAAAACATCATGAAGAAGAAATAGCTAAACTATTAAAGGAAAAAGAGGCTATGTTTCATGCCCATGTAGAAGAGATGAATGAAAAAACTTTAGAAAAGCTTGATGTGAAACAAACAGAGCTAGAAGCACTTTCATCTGAATTATCAGATGCTCTGAACAGCCATCAAAATCTTGAACAGTGTCTGTTCAAGTTAAAAGAGGATGCAGATAAAGCAAAGCTGGAATTTGAGGCAAAACTTGATCAGCAAAAGAATAATCAAAAGTAACAAATTGAAGCTATTTTGAAAGACCAGGAAGTAGTTGAGAAAACATTGAAAGAAGAAATTAGTCAACTCAAACAACTCTTGGAAGCAAAAGAGAAATGTCAAGATGAATCAGAAGAACAACTGAAAAAAATGAAAGAATCTCTAGTAAAAGCGGAATCACAATGTAAAAAAATGTCTGCAGAATTAGATGTCTTGTGTCAGTCCAGGGAAAATAATGCAAGTATTTATGAAATCAAGTTAAAAGATTTGCAGCAGGAATTGGAAGTTATAAAAGATGAAAAATCAAAACTTGAAGAACAAATAATAACAACTGAAACCCAATTGAATGAAGTCAAAGCTGAGTTAGATTCTCAGATATCCCAGGTAAATGATCTGAAAAGTGAACTGGAAGAGGAAAAGAGAGAAAATATACGGAAAACCTCATCTCTGACAGAAAGGTATGAATCACAGTTAAGAAACCTTGGTGAAGAGCTCAGTCAGGTAAAGAGTCATTGTACTGACAAGGAAAATGAAATTGGACAAATAAAGGATCTCCTGAATCAACAGATTGAAAAGCATGGACAGCAATTATCAGCCAAAGAAGAAGAAATTAGTTCTTTAAGAGATGAATACGAAATCAAGTTAAAACAGCAAGAGACACAAACAGAGCAAGCTAAATAAAAAGCAAAAAAAATGCATGAAGTATTTAAGCAAAAGCTTTCAGAACAAGAAGCAAAACTAAAAAAAGAGATTGAGAACAAACAGTTGGAGTTTAGTCAGAAAGAGAAACAATTCAATTCAAAAATACTGGAAATGGCTCATGCCAGTTCAGCTGGAATCAATGATGCTGTATCAAAGCTGGAGATGAATCAGAAGGAACAACTAGAAAGCATGGCTGAAGCTCACAAACGAGAAGTAGATGAAGTTGTACATCTTTGGGAAACGAAACTAAATCAACAGGCTGAAGAATTTCAGGAAAAGCATGAAACAGAATTGCAAGAAAAAGACCAGGAAATAAGAGACCTGAAAGAAAGACTGGCCACCTTCAATACTGAAAGGGAAGGGAATAATGCAGAGATTACATGGTTAAAGGATGAACATAGAAAGAAGGACAAAACTATAAATGAATTTCAAAAGCAACTGCAACAGACATTAGCCCAAGTGAATATTTTGACACAAAAAGAAATTGATTTGAAAAAGCAACTTGAAAGATTAGAGAATGATCTTAGTTTTTCTCTGAAAGAGAAAATAGCAGTACAGGAAGAGCTTAGTGAAATAAAAACAATAGAAGAAAAAAAGAAATATGAAGTTATTGAGCTGGCAGATAAATTGAAAAGGTCTGATGAGGAACTCCAGGCCTTGAAGCTGTCACATTTTAAAGAACAGGAGAATTATGAGAAAAAATTAGAGGAAAACAAAAATGAGTTTCAACAAAAACAAGCTGAATTTGAAAAATTCAAAGGGGATACAATTACACAACTGGCTGATTACCAGCAAAAAGCAGAAGCTTTATTGCAAATAAAAACTAGTGAATTGATTGAACAATGCAGTGAAAAAATTTCTTTTGTAATAGTTAAAATTGCTCACTGTCAGCAACAGACAATAAAAATTAAAGAAGGAATATTAATTAAAACTGGTCAGATTACAGACCTAAAAGCTCAGCTTAAACAAATAACAGAGAGTCATGTTACTTTAAACAGTAGTTTACAGGAGTCCAAAAAGCATTTGGAGGAAAAGGAAAAATTGATGATGTCTATGAAAGTAGACACGGAAAAGCTTCTAACCGAAAAAGAACTATTGCAAAAAGAAGGTTGTCACCAGCAGCAAGCGGCAACAGAAAAGGAATCTTGTATCACAGAGCTGAAGAAAGAATTATCTGAGTATAGTAATGTTGTCACTTCTATGAGGGAGGAGCTAAATGAGAAGAAATCAGAAATCACCGATCTTAACAAGCTTGTTAGTGAATTGAACCTCAGACTTGAGAAGAGCATATCAGAAAAAGAAGTTGCCACAGTGTTGTTAAACAAGCAGCACAAAGAAAACCATCAGCAGTTACTAAATGAGATGGAAGTGTTATCTTCCAAAGTTGAAACACTGAGTGAAGAAAAAGTTACTGCGCTGGAACAGGTAGACCACTGGATGAACAAGTTGTCAGAATGGAAGAAGAAAGCTCAATTAAGATTTACACAGAACTATAATACTATTAAAGAATTACAAAACAAGATTGAACTGAGTAATAACCAAGCTAGTGAAAAAGAAGAAGAATTGAATAGAATGAAGGAAGAGTGTGATAAACAAACCAAACAGTTAGAACATTTAAAAAGCTTAATGGAACAAAAGCAGATCAGAAAAGAAAAACAGGAATCTGATTTGGTTGCTGAGATAAAAATCCATACAGCAAGAATTGCTGAATTAGAAGAGCATATTGCTCGGAAAACAACAGAAAATGATTTGTTAATGGAAGAATGTAAAAAGTACCGTGACCAGGACAGTGAGCAAAAAGAAGTGGCACAACAACTTCAACAGGCTCAGGGGACACTAATGGACAAGGATAACAGGCTGAAGGAGATGGAACAGAAAGTGCTAACTTTTGAGAAGAAAATGCAGGTTATGGAAATTGACCTTGAAGAAAAATCAAAAGAATTTGAAGGAACAAAACTGGCTCTAATGAAAACCAAAGAGGAAGAATTAAAGGCTTTAGAAGAAAGGCTTATTTCAGAAACAACTTCTAAAATAGCAGATCTGAAAAAAAGGCTGAACAAAAAATTGCTTCTATTAAAAAGCAGTTGACATCTCAGATGGAAGAAAAAGAGCAGCAATATAGGCAAGACATGGAAAAGCAGTTACAGCAAAAATTGCAAGAAAAAGAAGAAAAAATTACGTCTTTAGAAGAAAAGATTAAATCAATAGACTCAGAGTTAGAAAAAGAGTTGATACAGAAAGTAGAAACCATAAATGTTTCTGCAGAGCAAGATAAAGTCCATGCTTTAGAGAATATGCAACAGATGTATGAATTAAAAATTGATATTTTAAAAAAGGATTTGTTGGATAAGGAGAGGTTACTTGAGAGGTACAGTGAGGAAGCAAATACATCTAATATTTCAAAGGTGGAGGCTCAGAAGCAACAAGAGGAACTTCTTAAAATGAATCAAGAATATAAGAATAAAATAGAAAATCTTCAACAAGAACTTGAGGAACAAATTAAGAAGCAGGCTTCATTACTTGAACAGCATACCAAGTATGATAGTGAATTAGCAAATATCAAAGTAGAATTGAAAAACAAAGAAGAAAAACAACAAAATATGGAGAATGTAATTAAAGACTTGGAAAAAAAGCTGCAAGAAAAGGAGGAAGAAGAGCAGTCTTTGCAACAAAAGATATACCATTTTGATGAGGATTTTATGAAAGAAAGAGAACAGCACAGGATTGAGATGGAAAATAGAATTTCAGGATATGATGAGAAATTAAACAGACTGCAAGAGCAGGTGGATGAAAGAAGTGGCCTTATAAAAACTCTGGAAGGAAATATAGAAGAAAAGACTACATCAGTCCTTGAACTTCAGAAGACACTTGATGAGATGCAGGTTCAACAAAAGGATTTGCAAGCTACACTGAAACAGACACAGCAGGAGAAACAAGAACAGCACAGAGATTTGATTAAGCTTCAGAAAGATTTGCGAACTTTGCGGAAGGAACATCAGCAAGAGCTGGAAATAATGAAGAAAGAATCTATAGAAGAAATGGAACAAAAAATAAAGTAAGTTGTCACTATGTTCCATTAACTAACTGTTAACTTTTTAATGAAATGTATGAGGATTAAAATTGAATGAAATAAAGCTTATGATCAACATTATATTCCAAAAATGGATATATGTATTCTCTATTATTCATAAGTAACATTGCTGCCAGTAAAAAAGAAAGGGGAACAAGGTAAAGCTTGCTGCTGAAATCCATTGAAAACTTTATGGAGAACTAATCTCAGTTTGGATGAACATTTCTCAATTTAAAATAAGTCCAGATATGAAAAGGCCTATTGTACATATATGCAGTGCCTTTTACTCCTTCCTTTGGGTTACAAGTAATCACATCAGAAAAAAATCTGAGTTATCATGGTTTCCCATTTCATGAAAACTAAGAACTATATGTGTTTGCTTTAGAACAAGCCAAAATGTTATATCTTGTTTTGAACTTCACAACTCCAATAAAAATCAGAAATTATGATTATTTAAAAGCTTCCATCTCTAGTTGCTTACTATAAAGAAGCTGCATAAAGAATGGAATGTGACCATCATTTAGGCATAAGCCTAAATTTATACAAAACAAGAGAGTTCTTTACATGTATATTGTGTTCCCAACAATTATTAAGATGTATGCTATATATAAAGTTGCTGGGTTTCAATTTATAGTCAGTCAATATATTTACTGACAAGTTCTATTCTGTTTAGTGGAGCTTGTTCCTAGATAAATATGTTTAGGATTGTCACTTTTTTTGAGCTACATACATATGAACATGTGAACATAATAAGTTTTTACATTAATGGTGTGTTTTTCTAAATTTTCATTGTAGTAAAAATCTAAAGGATCATACCTCATTTTTATAAGTACTGTATGGAAAAATAGTATACTGTAACTATTTTAATCACTTTATTATCCACTGTAACCCTGTCTGTAAGAAATGAATATTTTTTAGATTTTTGTACTATGAAGTTTGAGCTAAAAATCTTAATTTCTTGTATGTTATAGATATGAACAGGAAGACATTGAATTGAAGCACAACTCCACACTAAAGCAGTTAATGAGGGAATTCAATACCCAACTAGCACAAAAGGACCAGGAATTAGAAATAGCTGTAAAAGAAACTATCAGTGAGTTACAACAATATACTTTGTACATCTTAAATGTCCACATGTCCTGTACATCCAAATATGTTTTTGTCAGAAATTTTTGGGTAGCATTTTCAACATAATGCTCTGCAGCTCTCTTGGACTGAAAATGACATCACCCACAGCCAACAAGGCTTGCAGGCTGGGGATGATGAAAGTTGTTATTCAACATTTCCAGAAAGCACTATATTGGAAAAGACTGATTTACAAAGCAAACTCCCATAGATTTGGGGAACAGTCCAGGTTTCAGTGTTTTTTTCTTTATCTATCTGAACAATATCTGGGACATAGAACAATTTGGAAGCAAGCAAAGCTTGCCAATATCTAGTCTCATCTCTAAGCTTGAATTCTCATGTAGTGTTCTTGTTCTATAGCATATATAAGTATATATAAACTTACTTGTTTTATCTAAAATCAGTGTGGAAATTATCTTCCTAGATATTGATGGTAGTTATAAGTGTGCCAAAAGAAAAATATAACATGTTGTGTGGCAGTTGAAAATGCTTATTAAATTTGTGTTTGAAAGCAAACTAGATAGTTGAATGTAACTGTAATATTTCAGCATCTTGATAGTAATTATTTGGTATTCTAGATCCAAGACATAGATACCACAACTTTATTTCAGGCATTTAATATTTACATTGTGATAGGAAGGAGTAGGTATTGAAAGCCACCTATATCTGTGTCTTCATTAGGTCTGAAAGTGAATAATCTTAATAAGTATACATAGTGATCTCTGTGTATAATTACTTTGACATTAAAAGTTAAAGCCATTTTTCTTTCCTACACACCCTCTGAAAAGTTTATCTGGATGTTGGTTGGAGGTGCTACTGATCAGTGTGAGATGGATTACAGAAGAATTTCTCTGGGAGGAAGGAATTATCTAGAGTTTTGAATGAATCATTCCTCTTCCAAAAATTGTTTGCATTTTGGTTCCAATAATATCTTGTCTGCAAACTGTCAACTATTGACCTGTTTTTCCCACTAAAAATGTACTTTTTGAAGCTTCATGTGAAAGGGCAGCTTCTGTCTGTCTTTCACTAGAATCATCAGTTGTGTTCATCTTCCACTGTAAGTGCGTGTCCAGCTGCACATGAACAAGTATTTTTCTAGAAGGTCCAGCTGATATTAAATAGGGACATGGGACAATTATGGTGTTAGCTGTTCATTAGGGAAAAGGCAAGTTTCAGAATGGTCTGACTCCTGAGCAAGAAAAGGAAAAGAGAATAAGTAGAACCCAAAGAATTTAAGCACCTAGAAGACCAGGAAAAGTCCAGAAGAGAGAAGGTGAGATGAGGATATGTTTCTGGTGCAGAGGAGAGGGAAAGCTAGTGGGACCTTTGCTAAAACTGGGAGAAAAAGCAGGAGAGAAGTATATGTGTGTGTGAGGTGAACTGCTGATGCAGAGAAACTCCAGAGCAAACAAGAACCAGAATGAACAAAGCATTGTGAAGGCAAGGCTCAAACAGTATCCTCAATAGCATCTTATCTCCCTCTGAATCAGAGTTCAAAATGGTTATAGCTATCAGGAAGCCAGAGAAGGAAGGAATGGAGAGGTAGCTGAAAAACATATAATCCCAATGGTATTGCTTCAAAATGAGAAGACTATCAATGCCTATCCTGGAGAGTGAGACATGAGAAGCTCCAAAATGAAAAAGAGAGGAGTTGATGGCTGTGAACTCCAGAACCCAGATACTTGAGAAAAAAAGGCCCCAAAGAAGCAAGGGACTCTGGGGAGGGAGGAGGAGCAAGAAAGAGATATTAAATAGTAAAGTTTAGGAGTAAAGTAATAAAGCAGTCAAGATGTAAAGAAACAGCAGGCTAGCTAAGGGAGGAAGAGCAATAAAATAGAAAAGTCCCAGGTGTTCCAGCAGATAAGGATGGTAATGAAACCATAAAAAGAGATTTAATGTTAAAAGTGAAATCGTTATAGAAATTAAAGTAGTAATAGGATACAGATTAACAATCCCTTAGAAATAGGGAAAGTAACACTTAAAATATGAATCCCCATCCTTGTTTATGTGAGCACTATGTTTATTTTGTGTGTATCCTTTCTAATAAAGCACTCTTTTTCTAACAAAGCCACATACCTTTCCTGGTTATTTTTCCTGGTTTCTTCCTGGAGTGGAAGAGGTCCTCCATAAGTAATAGAAAGAAAGTGTAAAGTATTGCCTTGTTCATGAAAGCCTGTGGTATAATTGTTTGGAGAAATGCAAGGAAGAATAGGAGACAGGAACCTTCCCTTCCATCAACTTCCTTTATTAATTTATTTAGGATTCAGGAGAATCCCACCACCAATTGTAATATTTTATCTTGTTTTATTTTTATTTTTAATGTGTTCCTGTTTGCAATTCTGGTCAGTGATGATAATAAAAAATCTCCTCCTCCTCCTCCTCCTCCTCCTCCTCCTCCTCCTCCTCCTCCTCCTCCTCCTTTTGTGAGGATTTATCACTATTTCTGCTTACAAGTATTTTTACTTGGCTTCAAGATGTCTGAAATTAACCCAGTTTAGGAAATAAAAATCTAAGAGACCAGATAAATGGTAGGGCTATGCGGATTGGTGCCCATTCACTTTGTTAAGGCACCCCACTTCAGTAACCTTTGCCTTGAGGCATCAAGGAATTCCAAATTCTTGGCCCTGGCACTGTGCCTTGATTCGTAGGGTTGCTGCACATTGCTGAATATGCTGCACATTCAGGGAAGTTCATTTATTGTTCAGAGAAAAGGAGAAGCAGGGCTACTGCTGTTTGTTGAACCCTCTGAAGGGAAACTTGGAAACTTCATTGAGGGAAAGCAGCCCTAAGCTCTGTACATTGCTAATAGTTGTTAAATAGCTATAAAATAAAATAAAGATAGTTAAAATAGAGGTGATGGATGAGCTTTAGACTGAAGCTACTGTATTTCCTTGCAGACAGCTTGATCACAGATTTGTTTGCAAAGAATACCAGTTTTCATGATTAACCTAGGTCTGCTTTTGCATGAAAGAAGATTCATAAGACAACTGTTCTGGCATTTTAAAAACACACAAGATTGTTATAGACCTGTTTTCTTTTTCATGTTTTCTTTTTTTTAATTTCTGCAGGCACAGTATTTGCTATTTTCTTTTTGGCCATGTATATAATGTCTTGCAGATAGATTGAAGGTTTAAAATAGAAAGCTAGTTCTATTAACTAGCCATAATAACACTATTAAATATTTTTAAACAGGTAAAGCCCAGGAGGTTGAATCTGAATTGATAGAAAGTCACCACGCGGAGATAGCTCAACTGCATAAAAAGATTTTAGAAAAAGACAATGATCTGCAAAGGACCGTGAAAAAGTATGAAGAAATACTTGAGGTATATATTTGTACTGATGTTTCTGTTTTTAAAATCTGAATATAAAGGAAACCGGTTATGTTCCTAATTGAGATTTATACACAACTAGAGATTGGTGCACAAAAGCTGCATGATTGTGATATTAATATCTGAAGTGTATTTAGTATAGTAGGTGAGTAAAAATACATCAATCCCTGCACAGAAATGAAATAGTCACAACCAGCCAGCAACCATAAAATGCAATGTCTCTTTTCTAAACAGTAAAGTTAGAGATTTAAGAGCATAACAACATACCAATCCTGTCACATTGCTTTCTTTTTCTTTTTTCTTTTCTTTTTTGTTATTGTTCTATTCTTCTTTTTGTTTTATATGCAAACAACGTATTTAGAAAGCTTATCTTTTCTATGGAGGCCATTCCGGAATTGGGATATTGGGATAACCTTTTCGAAAAGGCTCTCCTCTTAGCATCTGTCTGTCTCATTCCATTTGGCAAGGGGGCCTAGAGAAAAGCCTCTGAAGATGATCTTAATGTCTAGGCAGGTTTATAGGGGAGGAAATCACTTGGCAATTGAGTCCAAATGATTTAAGGCTTTAAAAGTTAATCCTGGTGTTTTGGTTGGGGCTTGGAAGACAGTGCAGCTCATAAAGCATTTTTGTAATATGATTACAGGATTATATTATTTTGTATTGCCGTCTCTCTCAGATAGCAGTCTTGCTCAGTAGTAGTAGGCCTGTAGCAGAAGTCCTTACCTTTAGTTTTGTCAAGTGAGCTGTGCAGCAAGTGCTTCTTTTTAAAATCCGTCCATAGCATTAAGTGAGAACTACTATTGCTGCAAAATGCTTTGTTTGGGATAACTGTTGCATATTATAGCTGTGAGCTCACTTAGTACTGTATCAGTTATATTGCCAGTTGTACAGAGATACCAGATTATATCCAATGAAGGCTATGGAAAGAGAAATTCCTATCCCCATAGAGAAATTAGTCTTGACTTCTGCAGAGGTAACAAAAGAGCAACTAAATCAGAGTGGAATGGGTACTTCTTTTCTTCCCTTCCCTTCGCCAAGAAATATATTGATTGAGTGTTTTGACCTTATCCAATTCATTAGCATATCCAGGTGTCAGTTCAGCATACTGCATAATCTGGATTTGATGAAAAGGAGATGTCATTCAGATTAGTGACAGCTCACTAAACATTTTCTGAAAACATCTCCTAGATGTTTCACATGAATGTGTTTGATTGGTAGATGTAACTACCCAAAAATAATAATCTTCCAGCTATTACTTTTCTTTTTTTCATCCAACAAGTTAGTAACTACCAAAGTTAGAACTACCAAAATTCAGTAGCTCTAATGTCAGTAATTTGCAGTTACTCCAGCTTGAATTCTATAGTTACAGCATTTCTGGTGTCTTCTTATCCCTTTGTACTACATACACATTGAAATACAACCTGATGTAGTGGATAGTTGGTAGTATAAGATAACGAGGTGAATGCTTGACCCCTTCTGACTGATTAATAATTGATGATAATCAGATCAGAGGAGGTCTGATCAGATGGGTAAAAATATAAAGGTTTGGTCATTGGCAGAAGGAGTTTTTCCATCTAGACTTAAGATGTACCAGCATATCTTTAAGATTGTTGTTGTTTTGAATATTTATCATCCACAGTTCAATCAAGAAAAAATAGTTAAGTGCTAATCTTACAGTAGAGTTTATTATAGAAGCACAGCAATAAACTCTAGGAGTAGCAGTTTTCTAGGTTCATAGAACTAATTGTCTGTGGTTACAAAAATATATAGGATTACTTGAAGGTGTTTTTCATATAATAAATCATTTGCTGGATGAACTCTGCAAGCTGAAGCAGCTCAGAAAATGCCATTGCACAATCGGTCCAGATGACATACAGGACAAAGGAGTAAGATAACTTTTTACCCCTATGATCTTCCCGGCATCTTCAAGATACAGGATAAAGGCCTCATCACAGGGATCTTTGATTTGATGATGGACCCACCAGTCCTTGAATCCAATGCTTTTCTTCCTTCCCCTATCAGCATTAACATTTACATAAGTGAAAGTGGTTTTTACAAATGGTGATGGTGTTTTTGCCACGGTTATCACCTGTTGTAGTATGTTGGATTTCCAGATAAATAGAGTTGGACTGCACCTTGGTTAAGGCACAGCATTGAAATGGAACAAGTTCTTACAATCCCTGTGAAATAAAAATCTGTTCTGAATTACTGTACTCTACCTTGAGTTTCAGTATTTAGCTGAACCTGAGACATACTCAAAGTTTCTGCTTTGCCAGTTACGTTTATGTACAGTATTGCTGTTCCTGTGCAGAACTATAAGAATGCAATATGTACTTATCAGCTTTGTTGAATAGTTGCAACATTATTGCCAGTGTTCAGTAATCTTCCAGAACTACACAAATTATTGGAATCGCTGCTACATTAGATCTACTGGTGCAAAGCTGAGAGAAAATAAAATTTTTCATATAATATTGGAAATGTTTTTGCTTTTAGCCTTATTAATGTGATTTTCCCTGTAACATTACATCAAACCAGTTTATTGAATATAAAATTGATAGTACCATAACCAAGTACTTTTTTTTCCAATAAGCATTAAAGAATATTTCTATTTTGAAAATATAACCACCATTTTTTGTTTTAATACCTAATTATGTATGTTTCAAACCCAAAAGACCTGTAAAATATCTCTTCTGTCTTTATGAAGATGTTATTGTTCTACTATATACTATAATATACAGCATATAGTATATATCGTATAATATACAGTATAGTATATACTACAGGTAGTCCTTGACTTACAACGGCAGTTGGGACCAGAATTTCTATTGCTAAGCAATGTGATCGTAAAGTGCGCCTGCATCGCTTAGCAACGGCAATCCCTGCATTACCGGTTGCCATTGTTAACTGAATCCCACAGTTGTTAGGCAAGACAACTTTCTGCCGACTTTCCACAACCAACGTCAGTGGAGAAGCCTACAGGAAGTTGGAAGTCCCAGGCCCACAGGCAGGTAGTGGCTGCTGCCAGATGGGGGAGGGAGCGATGGAGTGGGCAGGGGTATGGGAGAGAGTTGAGGAGGGTGCGCAAGAAGCACCTTATGGGTCAGGAGGGTGCACAAGGCTGTGTGAGAGGCTCTGTGTGGGTTGGGGAGAGTTGAGATGGGTGCACAAGGGTGTGCAAGAGGCACCACACGGGTCAGGAAGGGTCAAGGAGGGTGCATGGGGGTGCATGAGAGGCGTGCGGGATGGGGAGGGTGTGTGGGGGTGCGGTGTGGGTCAAGGAAGGTGCGCAGGGGTGCGTGAGTGGCAGGTTCAGTGCTGCAGAGAGGGACTGGAGGAGGTTGCGCAGGTGGGGGAGACTTACCCCGGCAATTTGCTATCTTTCCTGCTGGCTTCCCCTTTGACTTTCTGGGGAAGCCAGCATGGAAGGTTGCAAATGGCAAACATGTGGTCGCGGGGCAGTTGGCAACCAGTTGTAAGTGCAATCGGGTTGCCAAGCACCCAGATCATGATCACGTGACCATAGGGGTGCTGGGACAGCCGAAATTCCAAGGACCACTCGTAACCACCATTCAGTCGGTGCTATTGTAACTTCGAATTCAAGCTTCATAGCCAAGACAAATAACTTTCTTATGCCAATATGTATATATGTTTGTGTGTCTCCCTATCTCTTTTTTTACTCCTGCATTTCTTTCATACCTCTTTCATAACTTTCTATTTGCATGGTGGAACTCTTGACATAGTGGCATCTCACTAGAATGAAAAACTTTGTATCCAAAAAGCATTGCATTTTGTGTTCTTTGATTCACTTTAGCCCTTAGTTTTAGTGATATCCAACAATACTTGTAAACTGTGGATGCATAAATGAGATTTCGCTGTTTTGAGACACAAGTCCTTTTTGATTTTTGGAAAGAGTCTCTGAAAAGCCCCAAAGGATCAAGGAAGTGACTGAACATTACAAGCAATGTCTTATGGGGCTACAGTGGGAGGAAACTTTGCCATCTATATACAGTTCAATGCTGGGATTTTTTCCCCTCTTGTACAGTATGTGGTTTTATACTAAAGCCTCTGAAAGAAAAAAGAAAACTGAAGTTGTAAATATTATAGGCAAAATATTCTAACTAAATCTTAAAGAATATCAAAGAAACATGCTAAAGCAGAGTATGCTCTATTTAGATCATTCAGGTTGCCTTCTTGGGAACACATTTCATTGTAATGACATTGTAGTTCAAACCATAGTATGACTAGTATTCATTTTAATAAATGATAAATGAGATTTGATCCAGGTGTAGAATATGGATTCTTTTTTAAATAGTTTGGTAAATGGCTTTTTAAGTGTGTTCATCAATGGTTTTCTAGATTTTGAAATAGTATTTAAACGTTTAGAAATTAAGAGTATAATATACTTCGTTAAAACAATAATAAATCAATAGGACATTTAATACTGAAGCTGATTGGAAGCCAAATTGTATCATACTGAATTGTAACAAAGTATACATAATGGATTTATTAATATTTATTCTGAAGGCTAGAGAAGAAGAAATGACGAGAAAAGTAAATGAATTGGAGGAACAGCTGGGGAGATTACAAGAGGACTACAAACAAAGATTGGCAGATGAAGAAAGTTGGAACAGTGATGAAGTAAGTTGGTAAACACCTATTGGTGTTCTTAATTTTGTATTATGTTTTTATGTCTCCTGAAAACAATGAATTAGTTTTATTGCAACTTCATTCATCACAGTTGGCTTATTATATACTATGTTGGTCTGACAACATATGAGCATTTTAAACAGAAATATCAGGGGTTCTACAAAGAATAAGTGTAGAATAAACATAACAGACTAGGCCTTTTTTTCTTTCAGATACTTCTACACCTCTTTTCATATTTACACAAATCAAACAATATTGACATTGCCTCATTTAGCTGTAGTCATTATACTATTTATTTGTCGTTCCTGTGCAGTGATAGTAAAGCAGGTCAGGAACTTCAGTTCTACTATTCTGAATCTGTGTAAGTTATAGTATTCTTAACTAATTTTTGGCAAAATGGTTTCCTTGTATTGTTTCAGGTATCTTAGGAATAGAACTATCCTTAGATGTCTTGTGTTATATATGCACGAAGTTAAATTGTGCTAGAGTTTGAAGAAGACTAAGTTACTTACATTTAGCTTCCCTTTAAATGAATGGGAACAGTTATGCAAATCTTAAATCCATTTGATTTAATGGGAACTAACTTTAACTGTCTGGATGTTACCAGTGTCTCATTCTTGTTCTTCCAAGTAAAATGAAACAGCTTCATCCATTACAAAATAATTTTAGTTGTGCTAAACAGACAAAAAAGAAGCAATTCCTCCTCCTCCATTATCATAGTATTATGTTTTTTTCTCACACTAAGCTCACTGGGAAAACGGAGAAGTCAGATTTTGCATCCTGACCACTCGCATCATTGCAAAAAAATGTTGCAGTTTTTCAGCAGTAGGTTTTAAACACATGTTTAATATATAAGAGAAAAAAGCTAGCTTCCAGATAGGATATAGAAATATATTTTTAGATTTTAGCAAGAAATGGCGATGAAATAGCAAATCATCATGTGGGAGCATAGTTCATTCATTATCTATATTATAGAATTTGGAACTGGGTATGCAGTGGTACTGGCCATCTGTACAATGAAAGGCCATCAAAGTGTTGGTCTCTTTTATGTGCCTGGTTCATAATTTCACATGAATACTTTCTCAGAAATACAACTTTGCCCAACAGTGTGAGACCATAGTATAGCTAGTGTTGCTTTTCTATATGTTTTGGTAGAAGATATCAAATGTTAATTATAACTGCGGAGGAAATGGCATAAATGTGGGTGCAAGATACTTTTGCAATATTTTCTGTAGTATTGGGCAGAAAGAAGTATTTTACTAAATTTTTGTTTTTTATCTTCCCTAGGTAACAATAGCAGAACTTCAGGTAAGAGTGACTTCATAAATTTTATGTAGCATAATGTCAATTACACATTTTCCTCTGGTGCTTACAGTAGTGATAAAAAACAAGATTAAGGTTTGCTGTACAAATTCTCACATACATATTTTGCTGAAGAGTGTATATGTATTGTATTTCAGGCCCAGCTAGCCCAAAAGACAACACTTGTTAATGATTCGAAGTTGAAAGAACAGGAGTTCAGAGAACAGGTAAGGTACTAGTTTGGGGAGAAAAGGGGGATATTCAGCTTTAGCTCTAAAATGCATACAACTTGGTAGGGATAATTTGAAATTTTGATCAAATGCTACATAATGTTAATGATTTTCTTTTCCCCACCCCTGCCTATTGCCGTCCTGTGCAGGTTTCAAAATCCAGCTAAAATCTATTAAAATCAAGTTCAGGTTACAAACTTTCATGCTTCAAATACAAATTCTGCTTGTGAAAAAAAGAATATTCTAGCATATTGTCTTTTAATTAAATATGTGCAACCGACTATAATTGAAATAATGCTTCCATCTTTGCTAGTACAAATTAGCACAAGTTAATGCATGGTGGCAGGTTTGAAAGCCATGGATAGATTTTTAACATCCACTGTTTTAACATGAAGGAATAGTGTTGTGGCTGTTTTTAATGTTTTCAACATTTAAACTTATTAAAACATATCCCAAAGTTAATCTTGGTTAATGATTATTTTACTTTCTGACTCACTTTATTTTTAGATTCACACACTACAAGATAAGTTGAAAAATTATGAGAAGGCTGTGTATGCCACAACAGTTGAAACACCGTATAGAGGTGAGTAATTGTTTTGGCACTGAACAATAGAATACAAAGCTTAAGGAAACATTTGTAAGCCTAATTTGGACTGCAGTTCTGTGCAGTTATCTGGGAATAAAAGAGATAATAAATGATTGGGGTGTTCGTTGTTAAAATAATAGATGGCTTATGTAGCAGGTAATTAATATACAGATTTTGTGTTTCAGTAGCAGAAAGGCATTTTAACATTTGTAATAATAAGAACACATATATCTTACTGCCCTTTTGGCCAGTAATTTTGCAGTAGGTTTTCTATAGAATCCCCAACATTTGTATATATCAAAAGATACTAGAGTAAAATGTGGTTTTATTTCTTTCTATAGAAATACAAATTTTAAAAATTGCAAAAATATTGCATAGTTATTACATCTTCATAGATTTCTAAGATCTGTAAATATAAGTATAAAAATCTGCTCTCTGTAAGAGCAGAAACTTACTTTCGTAGATGCTTCATATGCAGTTAATGTATGTGTATTCCTTGTTTGAGAAAATACTGGGATCATTACTAATATATAAGGGAATGTTTTCTGCCATTTACATTTCATGTACTTAAATAAAGGAAATTAATATGCATTTTAGTATTGCAGTTGTTGTGGTATTAGTTGTGTGCTGGGCTTTAATTTTAGTATTATGACTTCAGTTTTATCTTTCTTGGAAAATGAATGTAACTTGAACATCCCTGATGTGCAAGTGAGAGCCTATTTATATAAAAGTATCACAGCAGTATCAGAAATAAGATACTTCCTTAACCACTAGGCAACACTTCATACATGTAATTCCCACGGTTTTAGAGATTAAATAAAATTAAAATGAGGCCCTTTTCAAACAATCTCTGTTTAAAAAGCGTGACTAAAGATCTGCCTCAGTGGTAGCATGGCAAAGAATAGATGTGGAAAGCTTAAGTGAGGAGTCTGCCTCCTCTCCTAATTTTATACAGCAAAAGTTGGTGGTTAATTTACAAAGAACAGATAAGTTGCACCCGATTTTGTTTGAAGTTCCCCCAAACTTTTAGGCCAACTATAGGCGCTATATCTGAGGAAGGTGCTTTATTTTAACATTCCTCTGATATTGGAAGTAAGCTATTCTAATGATTGCTTGAAATGTTTGCTAAGTGCAAAGAGTATATACATATAAAGGGTTAGAATTTGCCTGTAATAAGGAAAGTAAAATGACCAGTTTATGCCAAGATTGAAGATATTTATGATTGAGGATGTTTATGATGGATAAAGATAGTAAATTGGAGCCCTCATGGATTAAAAACTATGAATTCAAAATATTTTGTAAAAAGATTACCGAATAGGGTAAGTACAGTATGTAATTTCTTAATAAGCTTGTAGCAGAGATCAGTATAAAGTCCCACTTTTCTTCTATGCAGATGGGAACCTCTGCCATTCGGATGTCTCTCTTTTTGCTGAACCAACTGAGTTTGAATACTTGAGGAAGGTGCTATTCGAATATATGATGGGCCGTGAGACAAAGGTATCCCTTATATTTAGAGCACTTGAATGGTCATGCCAATAGTTCTGAGGAAAGTTGCAGTGTTATGATACCATCACAAGATGAGCCCAAGAAGAACATACTTGGATAAAGGAAGGATGATGGGCAGAATGCACTTTTGAAGAAGCCTTAGTAAGGAGAGTAAGTGGTCTACACAATGGTTTCTTGGAGCTTTTGGCAAAATTATGTATTTGTTTAAGAAAAAAAATCTCCAAGCAGCCTACAACATTATTTAATGTATTAATTACAATTTAAAACACAATAAAAACTATTAAAGTATGTAGTTAAAATACCAGAATCTTAAATCTGGCCCAGTAGCAAATTGGTAGTCATTGCAGTTCTTTCAACAACGTGGCAGTAGATACAATGCAGTGACGTCTGCAATTAACCACCATGATGTCAAAATGATGTGTGGTGACATCATCTCACAAATAACTGCAATTACATACTTATATCACAAATTAAACTATGACATTTGCTTGAGGTAACGAGTATACAAATCAGTGTATTTGCATGATGTCATCAGGCAGGTGTGATTATTCCTCACCCCAGCCTCTCTGCAGACACCCCTGGGTAGATGCTCTAAACCATAGCTTAATTGCTACAGTAGCCGTAACTTTGATCATGCTTAAGGGCAGCCCCATGAAGAACACATTCTAGTAATCAAGGGATGGCTTTATTAGTATCTTTAAAGTAAATCTATCCCCATTTAAGGACCGCTTCAAGGAGGTGTGCCAGTTGAAAATAGGAAAAGGTGTTACTCAGGCTGTAGCAACAGTGAAGCCTGTCATCATCCTTAGGCTTCTGCACATACCTCTCTGAGGGAATACATTTTCATTCAGGATAGGTTAACTACCTGTTTCCTGGACCAGTGAGTATTTTGCCACAGGGGCCCCATATTCATAGAATTCATACCCTGTTGATTGGCTTCAATCTGTCTCTGCACCTAGATGCTGACTAAAACCAGCATGGCCTTTCCTGGTTGATATGGAACAGAAATAATGCTGGGCTTCCTTTCCCAAGACACCATTAGAAGCATAACTTTTTTCCCTTTTTTTTTTTTGTGAATATGTAATTTTATAGGTTTTAATTGTATATTTATTTATTGTTTTATCATGTTGTGAGCCGCCCAGAGTCCCCCACTGGGGGGAGATGGGCGGGGGACAAATTTAATAAATAAATAAATGACTTGCTGGGGGGGGGAGGCGTTACAAGGACTGTTGTGTGTATGTTGGATTTCTCTAGAACTGGCCATGTTAACTTTGTAATCACTTTCTTTTCATGGTTAAAAGAACCAAAAATTAAAATTGCAGGAAGCTGTCTTCTTCCAAAGTAAAGAAAAGTTTGTACTTTGGTAGACTTTTAATACAAATGTCAAAAATTCTGTTGGGCTATATTATCTAACTTGTGTTGGTATACCAATTGTCCAGCATATTTTTTATAAATTATTTCTTGTAAGTATTCTTAATTTTCAAAGGTTCATATGTGGAAACGTTTAGACATAACTCCATTAGATAATTAAATCTCTTTGCTATGTCTCTTAGTCTTTCATCCTAAACAATTAAATAACTCAAATGTTTCAGTTCATTCCTTTTCCATCTGAATGTATGAAAAGACGTATGCTTAAATCACATAATTGAAACAGAGCTTTTTCTAAGCAGATACTTGCAAAACAGTAACTATTCTCATTCATTCTTAGGTATTCAGATGGCTCAGTTTTTTCTGTATGCTCACATCTTGTTCCCACCCAACCATCCATATTGTAACAATATTTTTTTTCCTCCAGACCACAGTAATTGAGAATGTTGTACTATTTTTTTCCAAAACTCATCCTCCTTCCATTACCACTATTTGGTGGAGGTTAACATGCAATTGTCAACCTTTCATATGCACCCAGAACAATCTAGATGACACAGATCCATGCAGTGTGTCATATACTTTAGTCATTTAATCTATACTTTGAATACCACACATGTATTTATCAAGTCCGCTGCACATCAGACCACTTTCAGTTAGATCTACAGCAGTGCTTAAAAGTTTGTGAAGTCTCTTGAATTTTCAATATTTCTGCATAAATATGACCTAAAACGTGATCTGTTCTGTGCACAAGTCCTAAAACAAGATAAAGAGAACTGAATTAAACAAATGAGTCAAAACATTATACTTGTTCATTTATTTATATATCCGTTCTCTTATATTCCAAATTACAATTTTTCATTTGCCAGATTCATCACTAAATGGACCCATAGGCTTTCCTTCACCCACCATAGTTTTGATTAATTGAGGCTTTCACACAGTACTTTTTAGTAGACAAAGACGCCTTAGTTTTGCCTATATCACATACTATATTCCCTGCTGACAGTAAGGATAGTATATATTTTAACCAGTATGCCATAAGCTGGGTTTTATCCCAAGCATGTTTACACTAATCTATGCAAACTAGGATCTCTAATCTTGATATTACCTTGCAAGACAGCCTACTTTGATCCCTGCCAACTAGGACATACATACAGTATATTGCAGACAACACTGAATCAGTAAAGCAGATAATATATCAGCTACCGTTACAAATGTGAAAATTTATAGGACAAAATTGCTGGACATAATCTAGCAAAAATGGAGCTGAAAACTTACACTAATTTGAGAGAACATTCCAGGATTATGGAAAGATATTTCAAACTATATGTGCATAAACTTAGGGTGAACATCCTCTTGAAAGCAATACATAATTAAATTTCTATTGTTTTTAATCTACTAGAATAGAAGAGAAGATGCATTGGCTATAGGTTAGTTTTTCTTCTTGACTTCCACTGCTTTTTTTCATGCAGAGACTGCCTCTCAGTGTGGAATGTGGAATTTGAATTGTTTAATAGTAGTAAGTACCAGTACTATAAACTGAGTAAATTTAATACCCTTGATTCACACACACAATCATGTCACAAGCTGTCATGGGGTAAGAAACAAATGTGTGCTTCTCATTTTCTTTTTACCATGCTTCCATAACCATTCCTAAGAATAAGATACATATCATTTAATAGATCAAATTGGGCGCTTGAACACTATTTCCTTTGTTCATGTTTTAGACAATGGCAAAGGTTATAACTACAGTGCTGAAATTCTCTCCTGATCAAACTCAGAAGATCTTAGAACGAGAAGATGCACGGACAGTGGTAAGAATTGATAAGAGATTTTGGAGTAACAAATGGGAAAATATTGGGAAGATGTTCCTGCGATAGGTGTGACTCACAAATAATAGCAGACATTAACATACAGTACTTTTAGTGAATGTAATAAAACTATGTGATGTCTATGCCAGCATATATTTATTTGATACGTCTGCTACACAGTTAGATAGGAAGTCCAAGGAAACCTACACAACTTAAATAATGTGAAGACAATCCATTAAAATTAGGACAAACAAATTTTAAAAATGTTTATCTCTTTAACTTATACTAGATGAACAACTGATATTTCAATCCCATGTCCTCCATAGCCTCTCCTTTTTTTTAAGATTGAATAAATTGAAATGAATGGCATAGTTTTCTTATTCTGTGCAAAAGTATAGGTATTTGCCAACTCCCAAATTGGAACAATTTTTTACATATTGATCTCTGTTTAAAAAAGAGAAAGCCTCCTTTGAGTTGGACTCTGTATAACTTTATGGACACAACCATTAAGTTTTCTTGACAATTGTAAAGTGATTTGCCATTGTTTCCTCTGAGATGTTTTTCAGCTTCCCAGTCTAGTGTACAGCCCTGGTTTTCCCACATCCAAATACTAACCAGGCCTGACCATACTTAGTTTCCCAGCCCAGATAGGGTCAGTTTAGAATGTTAATAATAATTCTCTGGAACTGATTAATATGTAAGCACCAATCTCTTGTTTATATTTTTATTGCAGAGTTTCTGACATGGGTCAAAAATTTAGGATTTCTTTTCTAACTTTTTTCTATGCTTACTCCTTTTATCTATGTTCTCAGTAGCCAGGTTATGTAAAAATTAATCAGTGATCAGTATAAAAATATTTGATAGTCAGCATACATTTTAAAATGATTCACTTTTTGAACTACCATAGTTTGGCTTTAAAATTATTAATATAGTTGGTGTATTTTTAAATGGTGTAGTATCCAGCTTTATTAGAAAGCTGGGTGAATGGTGGGATAGCATATTTCATGAGAAATATATTAGGGATATTAGATATGAATTATGTTGGAAAAAACAAAGTATATGTCAATTCATGTTTCTGTTTGGTTGCTTTGCCTAAACTTTTTCCTGCTTTAATGCACACTAATAATCTTAATGTGCTTTCCTTTCTGTTCTGAACAATTGTGGGCCATGGATGTTAATCCTGTTTAGTTTTCCATGCGAATGTTAGATGAGTTGGCAGGGGTACAGTATTGGACTCAACATTTCATTTTGGAATAATCAAAACAAGCAAAATTGTACTTTTGTTTTATGGTCTCATTTTGTATACTATCATTCTTAATAGAGGATTAGTTGAGCACAACAAAGAAGAGACCAAAATTACTGTAAGTTAGTATTCTAATCTAGAAGGCTTGTGCAGATTTAAACGCTGCACCAGTGTGTTACACAAAACAGCCTTTGAATCTAAGTATCTTGGATTGTCTAGAATTAACCTCAGCAATATGCTGCAGAACACAGATATACTGTATTTGATATTAAGAGCAGCATTTGCTTTGGCCAGTAGCCATAGCTAGAAATAAATACCAAACTCTTCCTGTAGTCGCACCTGCTTTGATTAACCCATTAATCCAATAAGCTGTTCTTTTCCTGGCTTTATAGTTCACCTCACCTCGCAGTGGTATCTTCTGAATAAATCATCAATCAGTGCTTTAGTTAGTACGTAGGTGAGTGTTGCCTGGTATATAACCGTATTTGTTTTTCCTTCTCTTTTGCTAAAATAATAGTAATTTCTCCATGCATTAGTGATCTTGCTTAATTCTTACTATTTTTTGTTTTCTAAAATAACTTTCCTAACAAGCCTTAACTCCTTCTTTATATCAGTGGAATTGGTTTAAGTTGTACAAATCTGCAACATAAGATTAAAAGAAAACATGCTCTTATGAATGAAGATGGTACTTGTTAGCTAGAAGCCATTAAAATTTACAATTGCAGTTTAAAGGGCAGCGATACCAAAACTTAAACAAAATATGTTTATAGGAAAAATACATGGAGTGATTTTGGAACATGAAAACTCTATTTTTAAAAAAATTATTAATTTCAAGGTATTAAAAAGAGCCAGTTTGGTTAAGGCACCAGGCTAGAAACTGGGAGACCGTGAGTTCTAGTCCTGCCTTAGGCACAAAGCCAGTTGGGTGACCTTGGGCCAATCACACACTCTCAGCCCTAGGAAGAACGCAATGGCAAGCCCCTTCTGAAATCTTACCAAGAAAACTGCAGGGACTTGTGCAGGCAGTCGTCAGGAGCTGTCAGCCTCGCAGGGTAAACCAGATAGGAATCACAACCAGATGAGCTAATTCTACTTTGTTGTAAAGCTACACTGACAGAATCTTGCAAGTATGAAAGTACAATTCTCTCCCCCCTGCCATCTCTCCTTTACAGCCCGAGAAACCAGGGAGAGTCTCTTCTGAGTCTCTTGCCCTGCCCGCTATCTAGCTGTAGGCTATGCTGTCTCTTATCTGACCATTCCCTTGGCAGCGTCCCTTTGCCCAGTCTCCCAAGGTTTTTCCAACATACCATTACAGGAGTCAGCACTGACTCGAAGGCAGCACCACCACCACCACCACCCCACACACACACACACACACACACACACACACAAAAAACTATTAAAACAAATGCAGCATTCCATATTCAGTCTCAAGGCAATATTACCAAATCCTGAAAGGGGCATAAAGCACAAAAAGAAAATACAATAAGTTACTATGCTGCACTTCTCATTACACCCATGATGATAAATAGACATCTCCATACCTTGCAATGTGTTATGTTTGTTGCCAAACCAAGACTTCTGCTCTCTTTTCACGGTATCATTGTGACTGCCCCCTTCATATGCTGTGTTCCTTAATTCCCACTGCCACTCTAAAAAAAACTGTTTTGCCAGCGTGTTAGTGGCACTGATGATTAAATTATTAGTGTATTTGTGTTGCAATTAGTTAGCTATATGTTTACAAATATATGCATGCCATATGTTCTCACAATTTATAACATTTCTCCCCCCTTTTTTTCCCCCCCTCCAATTCTTTTCTAGTCCTGGTTACGACCATCAACTTGAAGAATTTGCGACATATGCACTTTGTAACAGATTACACAGCTTTGAAATCTGATCATATTTCCAAATTAGCTCTTTGGAGCATGGAGTAGACAAAAACTGTTATTCAGATTTCACGTGAAAGGAGCACAGCAAGGAATGATGGACTGAGAATTGGGACTGTGAATGTGGTTAATTTATTGTCTTTAAGAAAGATTTTTGATCAGGTGGCGCGTGCTTAACTTGGACACTATTTTCAATTTAGCTTTAGATTTTTTAAAGAAATCGAAGTATTTTCTCTCAGTACAGCTTTCACAAACTATCTTTAAAAAAATGAATGGTTCTATTTATTTTGTGGTGGGTTTTGTTTCAAATATTACATATTGTCTGAAATAACTGTGCAATACGCTTTGAGTGGGGAGCTGGCCTTGATTTCATAATAAGTTAAGCTGCTGGAGCTATTTTCCTCCTATTGATTGTTTATTAAAGGCCATTTCTGTTAAGCTTTTGCTTATAATGAATCCAGATTGCAGGACCTCATTTATTAATTCATAGCTTTTGTACTTATATTTTGTGGGAAATAAATTTACACTTCTGTAAGTTGTAAATAGGTACTATCTACTTGTATTATAAGTTGATCTCTGATTGTTGGCAGTGCTAATCTTGCAGAGCTGGGAAAAAAATAAAACCTCTATTTACTGTACAATGCTGCCGCCTGATGTGCTCCTCAAAAGTCAGCGCTTGATTGCTAATTTTCTTGATCCTGTGCAAAGGGATGAGATTTTGCTTTTAAATAAATATAATAGGAGGCTAATGATGCTTTTTGTAGTTATAGATCAGAGTAACACAGTTCCTTAGCTGATCCACAAAAGAGCACATTAAAGGAGGATATCAGTTACAGTTGAGGCAATTATTTGGTCATTGGACTATTAGCATGCAATTACAGAACTGAATGTCAATTCTGACCAAGCCACATAGTCTTGCAACTAACCGCCCCCCCCAAAAAAAAATTAAAAAGGAAGCATATCAGCTTCATGATACATGGACATGAACAAAAGTATTTACTTCTCAAAACTATGTTTTTTCTTTTTACACCAGTTTCTGAAAAGGTAGAAAATATCCAGTGGGTCGGATGTAGATTTTTAGCATGAAAAATAGGTGCAGTGTGTGGATTCCTAGGCATTGAAGCCATGCTGAATTTTAAAAGATATACTCGCATGTGTCAGAGATGACTTCATGACTGAGCCCTTCCTGAGTTTCGTGGGAAAAAGCCATTAAAATGAAGATAAAACTGTTTATCTTCCCCTGCAAACAACATTATGAGAAACATGTGAAATAATTTTATTTTGTTGAAAATATATGAACGTTTTGTAGGACAAGATGTGATCTTCAGCAGAAAGTTAGGCATCATATTTGAACAATTATGGTATGAATTAAGTCCATAAAATTAACCTAACAGTCTACCAATGCAATTACAAATGTGTTTTTCTTTTGCAGGAATGACATATAGCTTTTTTGCAACTTCCAAAGTGTGGCTGCTTCTCATTGGCCAAAGGAAGGTATTAGAAAAGTGCACTTCTTTCTTGCTTTCTTCAATTTCAAAGACAAAGGGGGATTTCTTAAATCAGTTCCAAGTGCTGGAGCTTCTCTCTTAGAAAAGAAAGTGAGCTTAAATGAGAAACCCGGTGCCCAGCTGTTAATTGCTGTCATGTGGTGAGAGTGGATTCAAAATGGTTGCTTTAATTTGGATTCCTGCACTGAGCAAGCATTGGATTTGTTGGTGACAATAGCTGGCTTCAAGTACAATTCTATGATTCTTACAATCATGAAATAAAAGCCCCAGTAGAGATACAAAATGGAAAATAGATACTTGCTGTATTTCTAGCAACCAACCAGAAGAAATTAAGGTTATGTGCTGCACAGTCATATCAACCTGAAGATGAACAGTTCCTTAACTTCATTTTAAATCAAAGGCATTTTTCAAATTTAATGGAAGGTCTTTACAGGATTGCATGGACATGAGTCCATTCCAGACTGAAGTCCTAGGAGATAAACTTCTACTCTTCAAACAGACTAGCACTAATGCAAGCATACCAACAAAATGCCTTATCAGCTGGTAAACATTAGAAATCATTGCATCTTCTGCCCACTTGCAAGTCCTATTTGGTTAATATACCTTAGTATGTTTAATAAAACTTAGAAAAGTTAACATATCTGATTTTATATTCTACAGGTAGTCCTCACTTACCAACGGTAATTGAGACCAGAAACTCCATCACTAAGCGACACAGTAGTAAGGTGAGATGTCACATGACTGTGCCAACTTACTGTAGCAGTTCCAGTTGCTGTCATTAGGCAAATCCCATGTGGTTGCAGCATCCTGCAGTCACGGGATTGCCATTTGCAATCTCCTGCTGGCTTTCCCATTGACTTTGCTTGTCGGAGGCCAGCAGTGAAGGTCGCAAATGGTGATCTTGTGATTCCAGAATGCTGCAATGTTGTAATTATGAGCTGGTTGCCAAGCACCCGCATTGCAATCGCATGACCACAGGGATGCTGCAAAGACTACAACTACAAGGACCGGTCATAAGTCCCCCTCGTTCTGCACCATCATAACTTGCTGAATGAGTGAATGTTAATCAAGGACTTCCTGTGTTCACAAAAGTGGCCACTTAAACACAATGGTGCAGCTTACTCTAATCCAGTGTTTCTCAACCTTAGCAACATTAAGATTTGTGGACTTCAACTCCCAGAATTCCCCAGCCAGCATTCTGGGAGTTGAAGTCCACAAATCTTAAAGTTGCCAAGGTTGAGAAACACTGCTCTAATCATTCGAATATGAATATTCCAAAGGCTCTGGATGAAAGTCCCTTCCCTTCTGCTGAAACCCCATCACCAACTAGGAAGACCTTCACTGTGGATGCATAATACAAAGTCTTTCCTTCCTTCCCTCCCTCCCTCCCTCCCTCCCTAAAAAAATGTTTTCTGTTTGGCTTTTGTGTATATAGCTATATATGGAAAAATTGAACTTACAGAAAATATATGTGTGTAATCACAGCACTCGTATAATGTTTCTTCCACATTCAACCTTTTAGGGCTTTAAAATTGCTCTGAGCATTCCTAGAAATGTCTGAACTGCAGAGCTAAACCTTGAAGTTGCTATATATGGATTTTGTTACATTATGAGAAATCACCCACACCTGCAATCTTTTACTCTTGACAACAGACTTCAGGATTTTTGTACTTCAGAAACAGACTGTTTTTAAAAAAAATAATAATGTGAGAGTGGGATTTCTTTTCATTCCCACAAGTTAGTCACAAAGGGCTGCTTTTTGTCAATTATCATTTGGTATAATGAAATGATCTAAAGCTACTCTGTTATTTAAATGCAACATCACGTAGTTTGGCACAAAACGGAATTCCATCACATTTTAGGGTTCTGTACAAATTTCTGAGTAATAACTCCTTTTACCTTCCACCTTCTTAATACTAGTCTGGATAAAACATGATCATAACTGAACCAACAACTGGATTGGAATCACACATCTGCAAGCAAGCAGATAGCCTGGGTGTTGATATATGCTGCTCCAGAACAGCAGGGCTGTAGGTGCTGGGTGACATAAAGAAGTCGTCTAACACTTGTCCCCACTACCCTGAGTAGTAACGGGCCAATAAGAGGGGGCCCCAACAGGGGCCAGTAAGAGGAAGCCAGTCTCTTGCTGTTAATTACTTCCCAGTTCATGTGTTGGCTGCTGTTGCCTGCCATCAATCTCCCACTGGCTATTGCTCTTTGATCTTGTTTATTCTTTCTTATGGGATTTTCTTGCTCTTTTTTCTGAATTGCAAAATCATGGATTCATTGCCATTTTCCCCATGCAACTGTCAGAGCATTACTCCCAGCTGATGTTTATGGAAAATAACAGGGATTCTGTTTCACTGATTTCAACTGAGAAAATAAACATAAGGAAAGGGAATGTGACTGAATAGTGGAGTAATGTATAATAAGTAAAGTTGATAAAATGAATTGGTATAGAAAAAAAGAAACTGAAATAATTAGGCAAAGTAAGTTCCCTGTTGCTGGGTGAAGTTAAGCATGGATTCTTGATCTGGAAATGAATAATTCAACAACATAGTGGAGTTTAGCACATTGCCATCTGTTTGACACAGTCCACTTTAGTGCTGAGGGAAACAAGGCAGACTTAAAATAAGTCTTGACTGGCAAGGCATTGCTGAGAAAAAGTCTTGGGTTCAAGTGTAATATATTTAGATAGTTGGACAAGAGTAATTATTTCACATACCTAAAACACAAGTCTTGGGAAACTGAAGCCTGGTTCCCAAGCAACGTTAGGTTGGGAATGGGGAGGAGGCATCACAAAGATAACAAACCTAATTATGCATTTTCTTAAAACTATGACAAGAAACTGCTGGATGGTGCATCTGGACGCACCATCCAGCAGCTTCTTGTCACAGTTTTAAGAAAATGCATAATTGGGTTTGTTATCTTTGTGATGCTGCTATGAGCCTGTTTTATTAGCCTTTTCTGATACTATCTTTAGGAGGAAAAAAAGCCACCACCTTATCTTTCCATGTTTCGGTCCCCAAAGGAATTCTGAAATTGTGAAGTCTGGGCAAAAAGTCTTTAGTTTTCATCAGGACAAAATATGGGGCAGAGTTAGGCAGTTGTGGTGCTGCTATTGCTATTCTTAGAGCCCCTTTTCATTTAGCCATCCTGACTGTTGATGGGAATTTGTCTAAAAATCTACTCTGGCATTAAAAGCCGATATTTATTATTTAAAACCACGTCCTATTTTTCTGAACAAGATAGCAAATGCCATAAAACAATGTACATTAACAGTAAACGAGAAAATGTGCAACAGTTAATATATCTGCAAGAAAAAAAGTCTAATTAAAAAGGTAAATGTCCTAACTGTATAAACTGTGTATCTTAAGGACCGGTATGGATAGAGCCATCTCTATTTCTTTCCTAAGGAGTTTCCATAATCAGGAAGCTGCTATAGGAAAGGCTTGCTTTATGTACTAATCAAAGGGTACTTTCTTGGTGATGGGACATACGGTGGCCTCTAAACAAAGAGCATAGATTATGGGTAGCCTTATATAGGAAGAAAGTTTTTTTGTTTTATCGTGATTCCAAATCATTTTGGACTTTGTAAACCTAAATCAATATCCCATTGAAAACAAATGGAAAGTCCAATAGGAAGTTAGGGTATAAATTGAATAAAAGTTAAGTAATTGAGAAGGGTGGTAAATTGTCTATAAATTGTAAAACACATACCAGACAATAAGAAGCTTGGTAGCTGCATTTGTACCAGCTGAGGTTTTGAAATACAGTGGTACCTCAGGTCACAAACGCTTCTGTTCACAACCAATTCGGGTCATGAACAGCACCGTTCGCAAAATTTTGCTTCCGTCCGCGAACTCCGCATCAGGTTCGAACAGGATCCGTGGCCATTTTCCCTGCCGTGACACGTGGTCGTGGCTTCCTGTAGGGAGGGGGACTCTCCCTCCAAGCAATAACCGCCTCCCCACCCGCCTTCCTGTCCTCCACGCCAGAAGTCGCCTCGAGCAAGGTTAGCGTTCTCTCTCTTCGTACTGCACTGTACTGTATTTTGTTTCATATTTTTGTGGTTTAAAAAAAAATACATATGGTTCAGAACGGATTAACCGTATTTACATTGAACCTTATGGGAAAATTTGATTCGGGACGCGACCAATTTGGGTTGCGACCAGAGTCGCAGAACGAATTAAGTTCGTGACCCGAGGTACCACTGTACTTTTCAAAAGCAGCCTTATGTTAATAGTGTTGTTTATATTTTTTATTTTATATTTTTTATTCTGCCTTTATTATTTTTATAAATAACTTAAGGCAGCAAACATACCTAATACTCCTTCCTCCTCCTATTTTCCCCATAACAACAACCCTGTGAGGTGAGTTGAGCTGAGAGAGTGACTGGCTTAAAGTCACCCAGCTGGCTTTCATGCTGAAAGCAGGACTAGAACTCACAGGAATAGTCTCCTGCTTTCTAGCCTGGTGCCTTAACCACTAGACCAAACTCGTGTTAATAGTGGTCTAAACAAGTGATAGTTAATGAATGGATTACAGGTAGTCCTCAACTTACAACCATTTGTTAACCATTCAGAGTTATGGCACTGAAAGAAGTGACTTACGATGGTCCTTGCGCTTACGACCGTCACAGCATACCCACAGTTGTATGATCAAAATTCAGGCACTTGGTAACCGGCATGTATTTACAAAGGTTGCAGTGTCCCAGGGTCGCATGATCGCCACTTGTGACCTTCCCAGGGTGCTTCTGACAAGCAAAGTCAATGGGGGAGCCAGATTTGCTTAACAATGGCATGATTCACTTAATGACCACAGTGATTCACTTAATGACTGCAACACGAAAGGTCATAAAATTGGGTGCAACTCACTTAACTACCACATCACTTAGTGATGGAAGTTCCAGTCCCAATTGTGGTCGTAAGTCAAGTACTACCTGTATTACTCTTCCTTCCATGGGAGGAGAGATCCTTGCACATAATCTGAATCTGAGCCAAGGAATTTCTAGACAGAGCAGCCAACACATCCTCCAAGTTGGCTGTGTTCTTTTCCACAAGTAGGTAATGAGCCTAGTCCTTCAAAAGTGGTACTGTGCCACTTAGGAATAGCTTGTACCCTCATTCCCAGATTGGTTTGTCTACAGATTCAGCAAAGCCCCGCTCTTGTCTGGATTGAGTTCAACTTTGTTGTCTATATCCAATCCCTTATTATATCCAGCTAATGGCTGAAGATTTACATAGCCTACTTGGAATGGCTGAAAAATTGATACAAAGGTGAGTTTAGGCTTACTTTTGGATCTGGATAAATGATGTAGGTGGATCTTAACCCAGGCAAGATCTGAAATCAGAAAAAGGTTTAATGAAATAAAACATTCTGACTTGAAAATGCTGGTCCCACCTGCTCTGTGTGTGCTCTTGCAGTTGAAAAAGGGGTGTTGAAAAGGGTTGTACAAGCCCTGCAGGCTGTCCATTCCTTTTCTACTCTTTCAGATAAATATCCACTTCTGTTTAGACCAGATTTTCTTTTTTGTAGTGTTTTAGTTTAGGATGAGGCCAGAAACTGTTAGGTTTTATATTAATTGGGAGTCAGAAATCTTTGTTGATCTATGTAAATCTCCCATAGGTCAGCCAATAGATTCGGCTCTATTTTGGCCCAATCTTGTGCTAGAATATTAGGCATAGTGTTAAGCAGCATATAAGAATCATTGCATAACAGAATAGAAAAACTGTCAGCTTTCAGTTTGCAGAAGCTTCCCTGCCCCAATGATGATAATCATGATTCAAGCCCACTAGAGATGCTTATGGGGACTTCAGGAGACATGTCCACAGTTGAATTGTCATTCAAGATCACATAGCTACATGAAAAAATGCAGGGAGAGAATGAATTCATGTACATTAGTAAAGACACCTGCTGAATTTACAGCTTTACATCTATCTGAGGTCAAGGTGTTTCAGTTATTAAACTCTGAAGTCCATATTCTCATGTTTATTGGGCAATCTTCTTTAAATTTGGAAAGCGCTAGTGCAAGTTTTGTAAATCTCCATTGTTATACATTTCCCTGGTGCCTGAAAAGTTGAATTTAAAGACATGTGCTTTCCAGTTCAACAGATACACTTAATTGCTTTCAAGCTACATTTTGATATAAAATCAAACTTTTACTAAAACAAGCAAGCAATGCTTAAAAGCTTGGAGCAGTACTTTGTTTATACAGCAGATAATTTCTCTGGTATAAATCAAGTAGTTAATGACCGTTAAGGAATTGTTCTATGTTGGGCTTGCTGATTTTCTTTGCATTGATCTGTTATACCTGGATTGCAACCCTAAGCAAAAAGATGCTATGTTCGAAAATAAGTGAGTTGGAAGGAGAATAGAATAAGCTGACTAATTTAGAAAGGTTGAGTAACAGGTAATATAAATGAATATAAAAAGTCAGATATAAAATCAAAAATTATATATAGTAGCTATAGTTTGAAATTGTTCCTCATCTCCAGCCAGGACTGAGCTAGTTATTTAGTTAGAATATGTATAAATATACAAGTACTGTATATTCATTTTAATGCTACAAATTTGGTTTTAATTCATTTGAAGATATATTCAGATCTGGTACAAACGGTTTATCCCACTTCTATCATGGCATTTCAGGACATATCAAGTGAGTGGTAATCTCTGCCAGAGCAAGTACTGTGTTCTCCTTGACCTGGATATGAGTCGACTAAGAGCCAGTGTGGTGTAGCGGTGGAGGTATTGGGCTAAGAGCAAGGAGACCCAGGTTCTACTCCATCCTCAACCACAGAAGCTCCCTGGGTGACTTTGGGCCAGTCATTCACTCTCACCCCAACCTACCTCACAGGTTTATTGTTGTGGGGAAAAGTAGGAGGAGGGAGCATTATATACACTGCCTTGAGCTCTGTACAAAAAGCAAGATACAAATCTAATAAACTGCGAAGTGCTCTGTGGGAATATTATCAGGACCAAAGTAGGAGAGACCATTCAACGATTGCACTTTTTTTTGCCTGCTTGAAAAAAAAAAAGCCACATATGGTAACTGCCTGCATGGACCACTTCTATCCTTTTTATTATTATTATTTCTTATTGGACAGCTGTTGTCATAATGCCAAATGCTTCAATGCAGTAGCGCCCAGAATCAGCATTTATAGCAACCTTTCCAACTCTGATTGCCTTCTAGATAAGTTGGGAGTGCAAGTCCAAAATATTGCACCTGAAGGCCATGCTGGCTGCAGATTCAGGGAGTTAAAGGCCTGACACATCTGGAAGGTGCCAGGTTGGAGAAAGTTCTTTATGTGTCATGACATCCTACACTTGTATGAAAGGGGTGAAGTTTATGGTGTGACTCTGCTTTTAACCTTTTGACAGAAGCAGCGAATGGATGCCCAAGATGAATTGTTTTTCTTATTGTTAAGTATCCATGGGAAATTCTCATTCAGTGTAAACCTGAAAGTTTCTCCTTCATGAAAACTCATGGTGACTAAAATTGCCATCTCAGACTTTGGTGTTCTTTTCCCGTGACTGGGAAATTTGGAGAGGGAAACAATGAATTCTTTGTTATTTTATTTCAACAACATGAGGAGGAACTGGAACACATAAAGGATACTTGGGAAATGCCACTGCTATAACTTATTAAGTAACTTACTACTATAAAGTATTTCCAACTTAATTATGGGGGAAGGGATGGGGTATATTTAGTTATCTAATGCAACATTTTAAAATTAAGATTAAAATTACCATAACACTTTTCTAGTAATTTGTAAATAGGAAGAAGAGATTCATTCATTTGATTTATATACCACCTTTATCAAGTATTCTTGCTCTGTGTATCCTTAACTATGAAGATCAAGTGGCTAGTATCTTTGTTTAGGGAGCCACTTAAAAACCACCCCACACAGATTGGTATATTTTTTTTATAAACTTAATTAGAATTGCAATAAATGATCTACAAATTCAAAATAATTCACCAAAGGAAGAATATGAATAGATTAACACCCACCGCACCCATATTTGGTATCTGTATGTTTACTCTATTATCCTAATCTTCTCAATGAATGGGTATCAGCCCTTCAAGATATACCAGATTAGGGAACCAGAGTTATGAATGCAAATACTATTTTTATTATAAGATTACAGTAACAGAATCCTGCAAGTCTGAATGTGTTTCTCCCCTCTCTCCTTTTATCTTCATGAGAACTAGGGACCATCATGCCTGAGATATTTTTTCAAATTACATTTCTTGTGATGGCTGGCATGAGCGGGGAGGATTCTGGAATGGAGCTTCAAGGTTGCCGAGAGGGGGAAGAGAGATTCCAGGGGGAGCACCTCAGCCCCCAGCCGGAGTGTGGGAAAGTCAAGAGGATGAGACTGGCCCCTCCCTAGGGTATCATGGTTATAGTTGCTGTTGTTGGGGATTAGGACTAGTCTGGAGAGATTCTGTCTATTAGGTACAAGCTAATAAAGGAACTAAACTGTTCTGGACTGTCTCGCTGTTGTTCTTGGGCTGAACCTGACATTTCTGCCTGGGGCTCAGATTTCTTTTATCTGACCATTGTCTTAGTTGTGGCTCTTCCTCCTGTTCCTCAAAATTATTTTTACTGCTCATCGCTTCAAGGCATCAGTGTTCTCTTTTTTTCAGAAAAGGAGAACACAAGACCATTCAAATGATATTGTATTTTAGCACCTGATGCCAAGGGTGCTGTTCCGCCATTTCTTTTATGATACTTCAGGACCTTTTAATGGCTTAGATGTTGCTAAGTTTTATTTATGAGCTGCCAGCTGTGATTTTATATAAGCTATTCTATTATCTTGTTAGAGACCTCAGGACCACTCATAATCAAAACCAGGATATAAATCTCACAGACATAATAAATTATCTGTGGAAGCAACTCAAGCAGGCTGTGAGTCACTGGCATTGCCCTGCACAAGAAATATACTAATGATGCTTTTCAGTGAGTAATTCTCACACCCTACTGGGAATATTTCTCAGATCATATGAAATAACACTCACCCATCCCTCAATTCCTCTTCAGAATTGTAATTCTGATTTAACTTCTTGGATTGCATAGTATGAAAAAATGAGGTTGAAGCAATGGTGCATGAAACTTGCTACATACAAATTGTTATCTTCATATCAACTGGTATTTTAAATGCATTTCAAATTTAGCTTTTAACTTGTTGCTTTATTTGGATTTCTCCTCCTGTTCCCACCCATCCCACATTGGTGCACTGGAACAATATTTATTTTAACGACAATCATAGGGAATAAACTGTATCCAAACCCACAAAATTACATGATGCAGTATAGGAAATTAATACAGTAAAGGAAACATTTAAAAAAGGAGGGAAGCAAATACATCAATTTAAAGTATCAAATGTTTAATCATGTTTTAAAAGCATTGCTAATGGGATGAAAAGTGAAGACGGGTATTTACTTTGGCTGAGTTTAAATGCTGACTAAAAATAGGAGATCTGAGTATGTTTGTATTGTGGGATCTCCATAACTTTTCAGATAACCCCTTGGGCATGTATAAATGGAGTGTTACAGAAAGGAACAAGAATGAGTTTTGACAAAGTGAGATATTTCTAATTTTTTGTGTTATATATTTTGCCATTACGTGACCAGGAACTTTGATGAACAATTTTAGAGCAGAAGCCAGTTCAAAACATAAATATAAGTTCCCACAGACTTTTTTTTTTTTTTTTTTTTGAGATCCCATCCAGGTCATATGAAAAGGCTGTTCTGTCCTAATGATTTTCCAGGGAAAGTCCCTAAAATAAAACATAGTCTTAGTCTGGGATTATCACATCTTTTTTAACAGTAAGTGGGAGGCATATGAGTTGTCTTGCTAAGAAAGGTTCTGGTTTATATCATCTCTCATTTTGACTAATGCAATCCCTTCCTTGTCCTGGTCCTCTCTTCAGTCATACCAATCTCTCATAAAGCTACTCCATTCTTCTGCCTCTGACTTACTCTCCATCTGCATTTCCTGTGATGCCCCATTTTCTGGGAACTCCTAGATTCATTTGCTAGAAAAGTCTTTTCCACTGCTGTGCTCCATTCATTTCACATATTAAAAGAGGCTGACATTCAAAAGAATCTCGTGTGTGACTCATGTGCAAAGCACTTTCACACATGCATGAGTTGTGTTGTCATGTGTTGGGTTGGGATTTTCATGGTTGTCTTTATCTTTGCTTGGCAGCTTCCCTTGTCTCATAGAATAATTCTCTTGAAAGTATCCTGAAGATTGGGATAGAGCATGACTGAAAGGGGGAGACTCAAAAATAAACCCAAATGTGTGATAGACTTCACTTCTCTATTAATTGAGCCACTTCTCAAGCCACTTGAATGACTGCAGAGAGAGGCACATAAGCTGAAATATGGCATTCCAAAGATAATAACCTGTCCAACACATTGATACCATAACCCAGATGTATTTCAATTATTAAATTCAGCATGCATCAATTTATATACACACACTTCAGCTTGATTACTTATTTGGATTTGAGAAGATTGAAACGTTATGGCTGTCTCCAATGCAACTGGTTACTGTTTATCTGGATTTTTCACATGAGTAATTAATGAAAGTTAACACTTGGAAGCAAAATCACTGAAGGGCTAGTTAATCAACAGCAAATGTTTGACAAATTCCTTGCTGCAGTGTTCAAAAGCTTTATTGTAGAGTGGCTCATTTCAGATTCATAGTGTGATCACCAGAGCTGCTGGATAATCATATTAGAAGACTAAACAAAACTCTAGTGTAGTGACATCTATATCACTAAGGAAATTTACCCATCAACACTGGAATGTGGTGTTTTGAATTGAATCATGTTGAATGGCAGTGGAAAAAAAAAATTCCATGAACCAGCAAATGCAGAAGAAGGATCTTAAGGCAAGGTCAGAAAACATTTGACTGGGATGTTGCTCATTAAGCTGTGCAGCACTTCGGCCTCAAGCACAAAAAAGTGCTTAAGAGCACATGGGAAAAATCATGTAGCACTTCTCTACAAGCCTGTAAAGCAACTGTAATCCTAGAAAAAGGTAGGGCTGCTAAAAAGACTAATACGTGGAGGCTATGTGAGGGCTCCGCTATGGCCAGCCAGAAGCCAAGAGGTTCTGGAATTTGAAGACAATAGGGTCAAACTAGGATGAACACCAAAGAGGTTTTATTAAGTATAAGAGTTTCAGAGGAATATATGTATGTATGTATGTACGTACAGTATGTATCAAACCATGTCCCTTCAGCTTGTCAGTGGACAGATCCTCCTGGATCTGGCTGGCTGCTGTGTAGCACTTTCCCAGGTCTTCAGGTCTATGCCAAGGTCTAAAATGTCTGGGACTGGTGCCACTTTTTATACTTTTTCAAAGGACCAGGAGTATAAACACCTGGAAATGGTTTGGTGGCATATCTTATCAGCAACTTGGCTGCAGCTCAGACAGTTGACCTCCAAACAAAGGAGACATCATTCTTGGTATACTCATCTTTTTGCAGGTGTTGGGGTACGTAATTCCTGAAATTATCTTAATTGTTACAAGTATTTATATAGAGAAAAAACTCAAAACTGAGTGTGATTCCGTATGAACTGCAAAGCTTGTGAATAATATAGATAAAAGGCTCAGTAATCCTTTCTAAGCCCAGGGACAGGTTATCTATTATATGTCTTCAAAGACAGAAAAAGTGGACCACACCATTTATACCTCCTTGGCATTTCTTCTGCAGTGACGCTACATCCATTAGCTCTGTAGCTTTTTTTGTTTTTTGTTTTTTTTGCACTCAGATTCAAAGTACTGCACAGCCATATGGCTCTTTTCATTTCTACCCAAACCTCAAAACATGTCAGAGGGAGTTTGATTTATATGCATCATAGTTCTGGGCAGTAGCAAGAAACAGGGGTGTCTGTGGGGGAAGGAGTGTCAAAAAGTCAGGAGGGTAACTGTGACTGTGCAATTGAAGCCTTGACCCTTTTTTATATGTGTCATGTGTGATACACATAAAAAATGGATAGGACTTAGATTATGCTACTGCCATCTTGAATTTTTTCATCCCCCCCCCCCCCCCCAGACTCCCCTGGCAAGATATACTTCCTGATTGAAAGTTCTATGTCATTTAAGAGGTCCTTTCTTCATACTGCACCATCTCTGTTCTAAGAAGTGACCTTCTGAATGGTACAAGGAAAGCATAATATAGAAGAGAACAATCACAGTACAACAATTCTTGTAATTATAATGCCTTGAGAAAATGCCTCTCATGCCAATCTTGCAAGGGAGCCACACTCACATGTTACATTTGCTTTTTCAGCATGGACTGAAAAAAACCATCATGGGCTAAAAAGCACACATTTCAGTGATGGCTTGAAATGCTCAGATGTACCCAAATTTGGCATAGCCAGAAAGGTACTGAAATCCATTCCTGAAGGATATAATTTTCTTCACGTTGAGCTCCATGGTCACATAGCAGGTCTTCTATGTTTAGGGCTATCTGGAAGGAAACCTGTGAGTCCCATTTTAGAAAGTGATCATGCAACAGATTTTTTTTTTTCTAAGACAATTGTTTTAGACAAATTGCATTAATGGTTCAAAATGGCTAAAATGCTTTCAATTCTGTCACTGTCCTTCCTGTATTACTGGTATGGCCTGCATTTTCTGTCTGACACTAATAATTAGAGGAACATGGAGCATGAAGAAACGCCCATGTCTTCTTATCACTGAAGGAAAAAACTAGGCAAAGGCAAAGGCCTATAGCTTGCCTGACATGGACCAGCTGAATGGTCATATGAGATGACAAAGTCTCCATTTTCATAAAGCAAGAACCCAGCACCCAGATTCCAGTGGGTTTCTGATAGAACTGGGCATAAATCTGATGGAACTTCTTCATCAAATTTGTGGGCAGAGAAAATTGGGTGAAGAATCTCTCTGAATTGCTCAAGAGAAGAAAGACTTCTCCAACCATTTCTTCAAGAAGAAGAAAAGTTCTTAACCGTAATTCTGTTCTGTTACTGACAAAGCCTAACATAAAGGTTTTCCTCATGATATCTTCTCTTGAGAGTTAATCGAAGCCACGAAACCTGCAGATCATGGGAGAGAGGTTTGTACGATGACAGACAAGAAAGTCACACAAATTTTGGCCTTCCTATAACTGTGTAAATCCTGCATGTCAGCCATGAGCATTTCTGTCTTCTCTTTTGAAAGGATTTCTAAAGCAAATACCACCTGATATAAATAAGAGTAGGAAAACATTCAGGAGAATTTTCTGTCCAGCACTTAGATACTAATATAAAATAAGTTCACAGAACCATGAGAAAATTTGCAAAACAACAATTAGAACAAACTATATTTTACAGTTCAGACACAACATTTACCCCCAGAATTCATCTCATTACATGAAAAAAATACCATTCATACTGGGGAAAACTCCAAATTCTTCTCTTGAAGAACATCTGTATTACTCTAGTTTCATGAATATGAAATATTCCCGTCTTCTGCAGAACCATGGTACACTCTTTCTACCTTTTTCTTTCCAGCCAGCTGGCAACGCCTCTTCTCTCAAACTGGCCATATGTACTGGCTTAAACTAAGAAAGATCACACTAACATTACACAACTGAAGAAACTGCCACAGATATGTAGAGTTCTGTATGGCTCTGCACGTAAGGGGGGCATCTCTTCTGGAAGTTCTTTCTAGTCTTGTTGAGGCTGAGCCACAGTAGAATATTGGGGAACCACATCTGGCAGGAGTCCAGAACAAATAAGAAGATTAAGGACTGTCAGTTAAAGATGTGACAATTGAAGAGGTCAAGAATTAGACAGCAAGGATGGTCAAAAACAAATTCTTCAGCACCCTGGACAGCTCTCAGGACATGACTTGTCCTGGGGAGAGTTGGGAACTATTTGAGCTCTTACTTTAAGGGTCTTCAATCTTCTGGGGACAGTGGGCACATGAAGAATTTTGAGAAAATGTTGCATTTTTAAACAATGGTTGTCATAGGGAATGCTTGCCTCTATATGAAACTGATTATTTTTTATTTATGTATTTTCTCTCCCATTTTCTCAGCATAAAAAGCAATTCCAAAGTTGGTTTGCCATGACTGTCTAGTGACCAGGCACTAAACATCCATTTTTTGGAAGGCAAAGAAAATGAACTTGCCCAAAAACTGAAGCACAAAGTGTAGGCTGCCCTGGAGCCTTAAATGTTAACTATCCTTTGTGCCAAAATCTTTGTGAGAAGAACTGTTTCCCAGAAAGTAAACTTAATAATGCTCAGAGAACTACAAACAGGTGAAATCCCCTTCCCTGTTCATTCTCTTTCCCAGAAAAATCTTTAGTAAAACACATTCACAGACAATATTTGGTCAGTGCTGTGTATATGTGTCTCAGTAATGAATTCACTTTATTTTTTATTTATTTTACATATCAAATTTATATGGCAAGGAACCTTTTATCATCTTTGGTGGACTTGTGAAAAGGCTAAAAAATTTTGGGACCAAATATGCATTGCTATTCAAAAGATTCTTAAAGTGAATATTCAAAAAAACCCAGAATTGTTCCTACTGGGTTTGATAGAGAAAGGACTGGAGAAACAATATGGATCTTTGCTTCTATATATGATCACAGCTGCAAGACTGTTATATGCACAAAGATGGAGAGATTCACAAATACCTACAGTGGAAGAATGGATGATTAAACTAATGGACTTGGCTCAAATGGCGAAGCTAACAGCTTTAATAAGAGATAATACTGTTTCTAAATTTGTCTCCTCATGGCAACCCTTCCTAGATTATGTGCTTGGGTTGGGAAAAAAATGAAGCTTTGACTGTGGGATTTAATGATTAGATGGTTTGTGTTGATAGAAATAAAGTGAATTAGGATTAATTAGTGGTAAGAGGTTAATTTTTAAAAAAAAATTGTATTCATATCTGTATTGGAGATAGTCGGAAGTCACTTTCTGTTTCATCTTTCTACTTGAGCTCACTCTTAGTTTTTGTCTTTTTCTTTTAGTTCTATTTTCTCTCTCTTCTATACTTTCTGATTTGTATTTTAATTGTACTTTTTTTTAATCTTAATAAAAGTTTTGATAAAAAAATTTATATGGCCACCCATCTCACAAAAAGTTACTCTGGGGGGAGTATAACAAGGATATAAAATGATAAACATATATATAAAAACCATCATTATTAAAAAAAAAACAACCACCATAAGGCTTACAAGAGAATAAATGTTAACAGCCAGAATGGAGTCATCTCAAGATCTCAAATCTTTTCAATCGGTTCTTAATTATACCCCAGTGGCAGCCCAAGCTATTGTCCTCTCACTGTCTAAATCCTTAGGGGGCTCCTTCACAGGACTCACTTTTCATCTGTCTTTCTTTTTTTTTCTTCTTCATCTTTTTTTTCTGGGTGGGTGAGCAAATACCTAAAGAAGCATTGGGCTGCAATCACAATCATTTTTATTTTCTAAGAATGCCTGTAGAGCCCAAAGGCATTATTGGGAAATAAAGATGACAGAAGCATCCAGCTTCCAATTTAATTTTTTAAACATGAAGTTGTTTTTTAAAAATGTGAATGCTAGGAACACTGATGCCTACAGATACCATGTCAGAAACTCTGGTCTTAGGCAGCTCCTCTGAATACCAGTTCTATGTTCCTAAAAATAAAATCCTTTGCCCTGGAATCTAGCATTCTGTTGCTTTTCTGCACTTTCTTATTGAACTTGCAATAGGAAGCAGGTCTTTATGTGATGACCTATGGCCAAGGAGGCTTCAGGGTCTTGCATTCCAATGATTCCCCTGATAGTTTTCCTTTTTTAATTAGATTCAGGGTTCAGCTACAGATTATATAAATAATATATACTGATCCAATTTGGTATGGGGTTCCTACTCTGGTGTGGGACCCAGGGCACATATGTATAGTAAATAAAATCCTAAAGGGATTTTATTGATGTATGAGATGAAATGAAATTTACATTGTTTAGTCTTGGTATCAGGATCCATATCTGGTATTATAATACATTGTGCTGTGGCTGTTTCTTACTCAGCTGGTTCTTCTCCTGTAGTATCAGTATTTGAAAGATTTGTTGGCTGGCTATATGTATGCATACTTGGCTGAACAGAACAAAAGGACAATAAATCAGGGGTAGATTTATCCCCAATCTATGAACAAGGACATCTGCATTTCCACAGCCCCTTCTAAACAGTGCTGAATGAAGAGTTACAATCCTTCAGCAGGGCTGCAAATCCTTAAATAGGATACATTAGAAAAACTGAGGTGTGATTTATGGTTGTGTTGGAACATAGAAAAATGCTCCTGAAAGCATTAGAAAAACTTAGAGGGGGAAAGGGGATGTGCTTTAAATGATTACCTCCTGTTCTAGTTTAAATCTGACCTTGTTTTGAACTTGAGAAGAAAAATCTTTGGAAATTGTAATTAATTAAGGACCTAATATGGGAGCAACCACCCAAGAAACATAAAGATGGGCCACTGAAGTTCTGACATTCAAATGCTGCAGTATAGTCCTGTTCAGTCAAAGCAGTTGATGCAGCCAAAGAGTTGGAAACATATTGCAGTACACTAGCTAAGTTGATGGCAGTACATGTCAATCTATGTTTGATTTACACCCATCCATCTCTGTGTTATATCTGCTTATACACTGAAGTTATTTAAATTAAGCTAATTAAAGGGGTTAGACCCAACATGCTAATTTATTCCTGCCTTCAACTCATCCTGGAACAGGACAAGCTTAAGCAGCTGATGCACCCATTGTGGCCTTTCTGGACTGAGATACCTTTGCAATGTGGCTCATGCCTGCCTCATTTCATGGCTAGACTACTACAACACACTTTACATGAGACTGCCCATGAAAATGACTCAGAAGCTGCAATTGGTTAAAAATGCAGCAATTTACTAAGTCATGAGTTCAGGAGGACCTTCAAGTTAATTCCTACTCTTTTAGGCAGAGTACAACCTCATCCAGAACCAATATTGGGATCAGGATCAAACCAGATTTTTCACCTACACACAACAACTTTATCTTGCAGGGATTTAATTTGAGCTTGTTTTGACTCATCTCACTCTCCTCTTCCCACAGTCTCCAGACACTCAATCAGGACCTCTACAGCATTTGACTCAGCCTAGCCTGGGAAGGTGATGTACAATTGAGTATCATTAGAGTATCAATGATACCTCATCCCAAATTGACAGATGATCTCTCTCAGCAGTTTCCTGTAGATGTTGAACACATGCGAGAAAGCCCTGAGCCCCATGGTACCCTACACTAGAGAAGCGAGGAGCTCTAATCTTCTCCCATGCACACTGATTGGAAATATCTGCATGGGAAGGAGTAAAACTACTATAAAATGGTGCCTGCTATCTCAAACCCTTCAGAAGGATACCATAATTGATGATATTGAATGCTACAGAAAGGTCCACCAGCAGCGCACAGTTGCCCCATTCAGGTTCTGATTATGGTCATCAACCAGGGCAACCAATGTTGTTTCCATTCCATTTGCGTTCCTAGATCTGGAAGTTTAATTAAACTATTATTCTAGGATCCTCTGTAGCTAAAGCAACATCCCCCTTTCCATTTTTTTTTCTCAAAAAGGGAATATTGAAGAATATTGGGCAGAAGGTTTCTAATATGGTTGGATTGAGAGGTACTCCCTTCAGAAGAGTATGCACCATAATCCTCCAAGACAGATTATATCTCTCCCGCCCCCAAAGAGGCACTGATCACCTCTTGAATCCAGAAACCAGATGAGTCATGAATCAAATCTATATATTGTAGAGTTCATGCCACAGAGAACCCTGTTAACTTCTTCAGCCTCTAAAGGCTCAGAAGAATCCCTTTATACTTAGATATAAAATATATGCTGAAAATAACTAAGAAATCTTTATGTTTTGTTAAGATCTAATGAAGCTCCATTTCATTAATTTTTATTGTATGCATATGTATGCAATATATGAATCTGTACGGTGGTGGTACATGATATTTTTAAAAGATTTGTGTAATAGCACTGGTTTAATACAAAATAATTAAGATGAAATATTGTACAATTTATTTAATATATCTTTATTTATTGTTTTAATATGTTGTAAGCCGCCCAGAGTCCTCCATTCGGGGGAGATGGGCGGGGACAAGTTTAATAAATAAATAAGTAAATAAGTAAATAAATAAATAAATGTAAGTGTATCTTGTTTAACAGTGGACCTAAACAATATGTGAAATAATGTAGATTTCAACAGCCTATTAAACTTTAAACTTTTTAAAAATAATAAAAAATAAATCTATTTTAATGTTTGCCTTATTGCAATGATCATTATTGTTTACTTTAAAAATGGTCCACTGTTTAATATAGAAATTTGAAACTTAGTTTTAAATCTGAAATTTGCACTGCACAACTAATTGTAATGTATTTGTCATTTAAGCTTTACTAAAAAAAAAGGGCAAGATTCTTTCAATAGAATACAGCAATTCTTCCCTCCCTCCCTCCCTCCCTCCCTCCCTCCCTCCCTCTTTCTCTTTTCTGTTTGCTGCAAATAGGATCCCAGTTATTTGCGGAGTGCTTCTCTTCATGATCTAGGACCAACCTTCCAATAAAGTCATCCCAGGATCCTTACAGAGGTGGCTTTCCATGTCGATTGTCATATTCACACTGTGTGTACATCAGCTCTCATTTTCTTTAATTTGCTTGGAAAGCTTTCTTCGCTTTGGTCAGTGTTTGGGGATTTAACTGGAAAACCTCCATCCTTCCTGATGCAAAGTCTTTGGCATAGGTACATCCTTAATGGATTGTATCGTTGTCTGTGGAATTTGCCTAATCACTTTGTATTGATTTTTCTTCTAAATGGAATTATTTCATAGCTTGGGGAATAGTGAATTCATTCACTTTTGTTGAAGACTGCTGATACAATATGCATGGCAATTACAAATTCTTAACTTTAGGAGAGCATTAAAAGTATGTGGTTTTCTTTTCTTTTTCCTTTAGTAGCATTTGTTTTGTATATTTAATTTTTAGACAAATATTTTGGCAGGATGAAGACTTGGAGGTTATCAAAAGTTGCTAAACCACTGTGAATGCCATATGGTGGAACGCAGAATAGAAATAAAGAAATGGAGGGAGTTCCTAGCAGTGATTGCAAAAGAGCGCATACTTTGTGTGTAGAAGACTCTAATCTTAGTTCTTGATCTCTGTATTTTAAAAGGTCCCAGGATCTAATGTGGCCTCAGTTCTCCATCACTGTCTCTCTCATCATGTCTATTTGTAGAAGCTAACAAGAGTTGGCATGACCAAAGAATAAAATTATAGAATGGGTTTGTTGCAAAGATTATGGCTATATTAAGAGACCTTATACAATGTTATGTTCCTGTGTTGTCTACTTGGCAGCTGAGATTTGGCAACAACTTTCCAGACTCTTAGACAGAGATCTTTCCTAACTCTCAGCACAGGCCTAGCTAGATGTTTTGATACACCTACTGTTTTTAAGTCTGCATTATTTGATTGCTCTGCAAGCCATATGAAGCTCTCCAGAGATCTGAGATCTCAAATCCCATCAGCTCCACTCTGAATGGCTGATGAGAAAAGAATGTGGGAGTGGGAGTCCAAAACATCTGGAGGGCAGCTGGTTACCTAACCTTCCGCTTATTGTTTGCACAACAACGATCATTTTATAATAACACCATGCCAATCAATGACAAACACACAATGGGTTGACTACACAATATGTTTTAAAAGATAGCTATTTAATGTTTATGTACTTGCTATGTTGTTGCTTGTTGTAGTATTTTCTAATTTGGATATCTCCAGGATGAGAATTTGTTGGGGTCAAAAAGTCAGTAATATGTCATTATATTGTATCACAGTACTAGTGTAAATTTGGAAAATTTATTCCACCACTATTTTCATTGCTATACATAATTTTAGTCTTAAGATATGGCTTTTTATCCTCAGGTATAAAGTTACTCAGTATCATCTGTCATTTCTGGATAATTAGAAAGCCAGAAGGAGGGTTTGAAATTTAAAAAAAAATGTGGTAAAATAGACATTTTGATTGTAGCTATTTTCCTCAAACAAGTTATTTTAGTGATTTCCATAAAGTGTTTCAGTAATATTCCTAATAAATGATTTAAAATTTAAAGCGTATAGTTTCCCCACATTTTTTGGCATGACCATGCCCAAATAACTGCTAATAATCTCTGTAAATCTGCTGGTAATTGTTTTTCTACATTATATCATTTCCAGTTTGGGTAGATTAATGTATAGGCTTGTCAAATTGCTAGAGTTCTTGATATTCAGAATGAATAAGGTTCATTAATTTTGAAATGGACTCTTTAGAGTTTGAAGTAATTAGAACTGTATCATCAGCAAACAAATTAATTTCATACAACTTGTTTTAAACTGTATGCCTTTAATTTTAGGATATTCTCTAATTTCCTTATCTATGGGTTGTGTAGCAAGAGTGGAAAGTAATGAGAGAGGACACCCTTGTTTTGTCCCTGGTTTTCTATTAAATGAAGAAGTGCCTATACATTTAATCTTAAACTAGCCTTTGTATAATATACATTAAATTGCTGGTATAAAGTTGCCCGCCAACTCCTATGCTTTAATAATGGAAATAGATAAAACCAATTAATTTTATCAAAGGCTTTTGCAATATCGAACAAAATGATTGCAAACTGTTTTTAGATTTTTTACTTCAGTACAACAAGTTAATGAGTTTCTGTATTGGTTCCATTATATATCTACCTCTAATAAAAGCTGTTTGATCTTCATTAATATATTCAGGAGTCAATATTGCTAATCTATTTGCTAAAATACTTGTAAAGATTTTACAGCCTTGATAATTAGAGAAGGGGGCCTATATGAATCCAATGCGTCTGTATTTTTATTTCATTTGAGTAATAAGGTTACTGGAACTAGGTTTTGTAAGAAACAGACTTGGTTTTTGAAAACCCTATCTCTCTAAGTCTTTTTTTCTTGATTTGATGTGGGGAAAACATAGGTATGCAAAATCAGTCAACTGACTGGGATAATGTGTTCCCACAACATAAGTAGATGGAGTTAGTTTAACTGAGTCCTGACTGGGTTTGTTAGTTTAACCCAGTGCATGACTGAGTCAGTTTTAGGTTAAATTTAACATTTTGGTGGTTAGTTGACTGGATCAATTAATCCCTTTTTCATGTTCTCATAATACACAAACATGCACATCTGCCAGTGATCCCGTTAAGGAACTGGGCCAACGTGTATTCACTGTTTTGCAGCTGAGCTGTGTTTCCATCAGCAGAAACATTCAATGAATAGTTTTGCTCATTTTTCATGTTAAATTTATTATTCTTGCATGTTTAGTAAAATTACAGTGGATGTCAAAAAAGTAAAGGTGGTAGATTTTTCTTAGACTCAAGAATAAATAAAAATGCACAGTGACTGTAGAAAGAAATTAATCCTAGGGAGGAAGATGATGGCAAACATAGACAAGATGTTGAAGGATAAGAATATTTCAGTAGCAATAAAGATTAGATTAGTTAAAACAATGGTTTTTCCAGTGGTAATGAACACTCAGGAAGAGTGAAAGGAAGTATACATGCTTTGAACTCCCTCCTACAGTGTAATGTGGTGGTGTCTGCTTCCATTTCAGGAACAATTTTTTCCATAATACAGAAAAAAGAGAATTCATGGTTGAAATTTAATGCATCCATGGAGAACCTTCACAGCATTCATAAGAGAGCTTCAGAGGTTATAAATGTCAACAGATAGAGGGGGAAATAAGTGAAAATCACCTAATTCCTTTAACAGGATTCCTCTGATTAGACCTTCTGAAAACAGGAGTTTTTTCTATTTGTGGGAGACAAAACCTAGACAAACCATATTGGCACTGACTGATGCTAGTTATTTCTGCTTTGAAATATCACCTTTGACTTCATATACTTATTGTTCTCCTTTATTAAAATAATATAAATTGCAAATGTATGTGGGAACTTCCTGTTAAATTTCAGAAGCCAAAGGGAGGCGGGGGGGGGGGGGAGGGAGAGCAGTTTCCCTACCATATATAACTTTTTGTTCTGTCCCATGACAGCTATTGACTGGATCTTATTTTGTTTTATTTTTAAAGATGCCAACAAACTCTGGTTTCTGCCAAATCTGTATGAACTCCATGTATATGTTTGATTGAAAAGATTTCTAGGATTCTTAAGTGGTTGCAGGTTGGGCTCCTAATAAGCAAAGAAGTCACTAATAAAGAACACTCAGAGCAGCTTGACAGATTTAAGAGAGGACTAATGGTCCAGAATGCAAAGTACAAAAAAAAAAAATCACTAAATACAAAAAAATGGCAAAAGACTAATTTTGCTGGTTAAAGCTGGTTGGCCTATGAGTCACACTGCTATTTTTTCATTACTCTTTGGGGCCATTCCAGTTGTGTGTGACCAAAGTCCATAAAATCAAACAGTTTAAACGTTTAAGACAAAATGGTCTATTTCAGCAGCTTCTTTCACCAGGATTTTGTGCTTTTAAATTCAAGGGATATAAAGTAGATAAAGTGACACTCAGAAATGGATAAGTGACAGGAACACTTTACAGTGAAATTGTACTGAAATGCATAGCAGAAAGCCATCTCAAAATTGATAGAGGGAGTCCTTGCTTAACAACGGTAACTGGGACCAGAATTTCCATCGCTAAGTGATGTGGTCGTAAAGTGCGATGTCACGTGACTGCTAGACTTAGTGATAGCAGCTCTGGCAGTCCCTGGTTATCATCGTTAAGTGAGGACTGCATGGGTCTTTAAGCGAGGGCCTCATGTGATTGTGACTTCTGACTTCCTGCTGGCCTCCCCATTGACTTTGCTTGTGGGAAGCCAGTAGGAAAGGTCACAAATCATGATCATGTGACCACAGGATGCTGTGATGGTTGAAAATCCAGGTTGGTTGCCAAGAGCCCTGATTGCGATCATGTGTCTGTGGGGGTACTGTGATGGCTGGAACTTCAAGGACTGGTCGTAAGTACCACTCGTTCAGCACTGTTGCAAATTTGAACGGTCACTGAATGAGTGCTTGTTAACTGAGGACCACCTGTATGAGCATTCCTGGCTGAGAGAAAATATCATTCCTTCTCAAGCTTAACCAGCAACTTTGTTTTTGAATCTCTCAAATGTATTAATTACTACAAGCAAATTTCAGTGGCTTGAGTCATATTTCATGCTAACTGTAAACCAGGATTTTCAAGTTACAACCAACTAGTATAATCAAAAACACTAAGACGAAGTCAGACAGACTGTATTATGGTTTAGCATGATTCACACCATGTGGTAATTAGTATATCAGCTTAGGATCCAAAAAACCAGGATTCAAATCCTAGAGCTATAAACCTCACTTGGGCAGTCACTTTTCTTAGCCCCATCCATTTCCTCATGACTAGAAAAGGCAGGTTGGAAATAGGTCAGGATAATAACAAGAATGATGATGGTAATGAGTTGCAAATACGCTGTCACTTTGTTGAACACTTTATTGATTTGATATCCTTAACATCAAGGCATCTGAACCATAAACTGGCCAACTATATTTGGTGCACCCATGTTAGTATTGAGGAAACTTACTCTGTGAGAACAGGTTATTGGATATCAGTCAATTAACATCTTGTGAACATAGCCCATATGAAACAGAGAAAATAAAAGCTATTCTCTTTTGGCAGCAAAGTGTCTTGGCCCAAACTTAGGCAGTAAGCTAAATCTTTATTATGGTCTTTGACCAACATGTGTCAACATGCGTACATACCTAAAATAAACAAAATATACATTAAAAATGGCAATTAAAAGAAGTTAAATGAGTTAAAGAAAGGAAGGGAAGGGGGATTTTAAAGGTATCAAAGATACACCATTTTATTGGACAATGTTGCCTCACTCTTGTAGCAGCAAGGCAAAATTTGGCAACATTATGAGTGATAGTGGTTTTATGGTCTGCTAAAAGATAGGAGACTACCACCCCCCCATCATTAAGTCCAGCCTAAAGTTAGCCAAGCCATGGTTTGTCCAACCCAACTGCCTTCATTCGCACAACCTTCCTATAATGCACTGTGCCACAATTACCCCAACCCCATTTTAAGCCGGCGTATGGTTGCACGAGCACAGCCACCGCGTGGGGAGTTTAAAACTTCATGCTCAGCCGGCCAAGAAAAGCCGAGGGAAAGGCTTCTAGCAACGCTAACGTTTCGAGAAGAGTCGCCTTGCTGCGCCTCTTAGAGCGGTCGCCAGAGGGCGCCACGGCTACGGCGTTTTGTTGGACGGCGGCGTCCCAGAGCTGGAGGACGGTGGCCCCACGCGACCTGGGCTGGGATTGGCGTGAAGTAGAGCTCCGGATTCAGAAGGAGCCCAAACTCCCGCTAGCTGCGCCTTTCGCTGCTGCTCGAGACTTTAGCGGGACGACGCGGACTCGGAGACTTCGGCTTAATCGCCCCCCCTTTTTTTATTGTTTGTGGCGGAGGAGCGGTTTGAATGCTACAAGCCGCTGCGGCGGCGTTTTGTTCTCTCCTGCCGATCCTGCCCCCGTCACAGCCGACGCGCGGGCGGCAGGCGGGCGGGCGCGCAGCTCTCCGCTGCCCCGAAGCCAGCAAGCGTCCGAGAGGGCTTCCCGCAGGCGGCGTGCGAAGAGGCGCACTTTGAAAACTAGAGAATGGCTGGATTTCCCTGGGAGGGCGAGCGGGGTGGATTTAAAGTCCTAGTGGCGACGCTTTCCGTGGCTTTGGTTTACTCCTATAACATCGATCTGGACCATCCTGTGATTTATCAAGGACCCAATAACTCTTTCTTCGGGTACTCGGTGCTGGAGCATTACTACGACAATACCCGATGGTGAGTACCGTAGTCAGGTCCTTCCCAAGGGGGAGAAGGCAACACGCCTTTTCCTCTCTCAGCCCTTCTGTGAATTTGCCCAACTGATGTATCTCCCCCTCCCCTTATTGAAGAAGGAAGATGCTGAGGCGGTTGTTTTAAATACGGTCTTCTGACGAGCCGACTCAATGCCTAGGAACCAGTTGCCTCCATGAAAGCCTCAGTTAGAGCCCCTGTGGACATGCGCAGAGGTGAAATGGTGCTTCCTCGGCTCCAAACCACCCAACGACGTTTTAGCTGAGTGCATGGTGCAAACTGTGTGCGGTTGATCATCCAGGTTTTATGCAAAGGCAACAAGTAAATCATGGTCTAGTTAAGCATGGCTGGCCAAGTATATTGTGTGTGAATCCAAGCATATGCTGAAAAGTTGCTTGCAAATCCAGGACCATCAGATATGCTCTTTCTTCCTTTTCATTAATGGACAATTTCTGGGGTGGGAACCAGGTGTGGTGGAGAAAGATGGAAAGTTACCTGATGGAAAGATGGAAAGCCAGCAAAGTCTGGATTCTCTGGGAAATCTCAGGAATAAGATGGGGGGATTGTACAATAAAAGCCTTGTCCAAATTCTGTGAATGTGATTGCACAATAAAAAGCTTCCTTATAGCCTTGCGGGCCATCAAGTTTTGATCCTAAACTTGAGAGACTGAGCATCTCCAATAGATGACTCTTAGGTAGCTTCAGCCTGAAAAGCTGAGAAGAGAAGAACCCACAATTCCTTGGGGTTATTGGCTCCCTTTTTACATTGTTGTAGTGACCAGCCAGTTTCTTCTGAATCCACCATCCTGTGCCTTAAAACTGTGGGATCAAGTCCAACCCTCTGGGACAGCAGAGAACAAATCTATATCTTGGCAGTTGTGTGATGATTTAGAATGGATGTATTTAAGAATTGCTGTTGTAGGAGCCCTTGCTCTTAAACCTATCCAGGACCACTCTCTGTCTTACTCAACTTGAGTTTCTGCTCTGTGCCCTGAAGAAGCCATGGCTCAAATTAAATTTGGATTGCCAGAGTGCTATTGATTGTATGAAAGAGAGAAAATGGTTAGTATGGGACTTCTGCAGTCAGGTGTTCCTCCTTCCTCTCATACGCATGAGGGAATATGTTGTTTGGCTGCCTTTTAGCATCTGGAAGGGAAATGGATTGTTTTTTCCTAGCTTCCTCTAAACATTTTTGCCTCAGTATATGCACATACATACAAAGCAATATACCTACATTAAAGATGATGCAATTTCCAGATGGAATGACCATTTATAATGTTACTACTTTATCTGAATGTGTATGTGTGTGCACATCAAGAGAGAGTGTTGGAGACAATGTAATGTGTGAACTTCATGGGAGACATTATCCTTAAGTTAAATTAATTCTGGTAGACTGTGGGAATGGACAACAATCCAGTGATAAGGAACCCTAGAAACCCATTTTGTGTTCTGTATGTTGTGCTTTAGATGGTGTTGTGGTTCACCAAACCCATCAAGTTACAAACTAGAGTAGCCAGCCATATTTTTGCTGAGCAGAAGTGCTACATTAATTTAGCTCACATAGTTTGTTCATGGCTTGGTGTGTTGTGTCACTCCAGAAAATTGTGTTAATGGAATAAATCATGGTTCAGTTAGTCATGGATAAATATGTCATGCAAACATATCATTTTGTAAGAGTTCTTAGCAAAAGTGTGGACTGAGTGAAGAAACGGGTGAGTCTTATCTATGAGTTTTTAGAAAGAACATTTTTACAGAAAATTGTTTTGGAGGGAGGTTAGCAGCTAGGAGTAAACATGCTAGCAACTGAATCTGTTTGAGTCTTGCAGATATCTAGGTTTGAGAGGTAAGATATCTGTAAGACTGGAAATAGTAACTTGGACAATCCAATGTAAAGTAAGAATTGAAAAACTAATTTCCTGAATCAGCCCATTAAGTCTAGTGTCAGTTTGTTAGATGTAGCTGTCTGATTTCTTTAGCAATCTCACAAATGGGGTTTAATCTCTGATATTTGCTTGCAGTTGGATCTGGAGGATATTTGCTGATGCTGTATTTGGAAGACTAAAGCTGTTGCAGCTTTTTAATTAAAAGCAAAACCCTTACAAAAGTGTAGGAACTTCACCTGATTCAAGCACTGCACTGTGATTTGCTTAGGTGGTGTGTGTTAAATAAGCCATAATTTGCTTGTTTGTGCAGCATGCTGAACCAAGAACAAACATGCTGCATTAAACCAGAATTCAATATTCCACAGTTAGTTTTCTTTGAACACAAGTTATCACCTTTAAAAAGCAGTGACCTCTTGAGAAAGCTCGTTTTTCACTATCTCATATGAGATTCTTTTTTGGCTCTTCAAGTTATTGGACCAAATCTGGAGAATTTGAAACACTCACATAGAATTAATGAGGTCAGTAGTGAATTTACCTGTAGGATTTTTATTTCCCAGTTTGACAGCTTGGGGAAAAGGAAGGAGGGAATGACAGTTTTGCTCTCAGTTCCATCTTAGTATATCACAGCCATTAATCTTAACGTTTTAAGGTAATAATTCTCATACAGGGGGTCCAGGGATCATAAGCAACTGGAGGAATTGCAATTTTTGTTTAAGAAATCTGATCAAAGTTACGCATCCAAAACAGGTATCTAGATTTATATTTAAAGTCAGTGATATATTTATTTTTTGCCCAATCAAATTGTTTTATTCACAAGGGGCAGGGAGCAGTTTTCACAAAGACATTTATTGTTTGAGAATCCTAGCCTTAGGTCAACTTCCCCCAACTAAGCACCCTCCAGATAAGTTGGGACTACAGCTCCCAGAATTCCTTGTCAGCAAGACTGACATCTGGCTGAAAACCCTGAGACCTACAGTCCCACCACACTTGGAAGTCACTGGGCTGGCAGAGGCCAGTTTATGAGCCAAGTAGCACTAGTCACATTACTTTATGAGTTGCTGAGTATTTTCAGTTTGTCTGTTAAAGAGGTGTATTGTGTGGGTGGTGGTGTGTATGTGTGTATATGTGGGTATGTATGTTTGAGCAAAAATGCTCTCTCTCACAACTACAGAATAGTAACATCAATCTGTTTTTAAGCATTTGTGTATTTGCTCTTGCAGAAGATCTATAAGAGGAAGGCTAGAGTTGTGCTGACTTAGCTTCTGGTACAGCCAAGGTCACTTGGTTTCTACTATTAAAGTAACTTTGTTCCATCCTGGATGCAGTGAAATGGAACAAGTATGGACTATTCCTGGAAACTGCAAATTAAACAAATAACATTTAGAAACAGTGCTTGCTTTTTAAACAAAAACAAAAAAACCCCCAGCACAATAGTTATTGTAGCCCTTTGTTAGCTAGCCATTGATTAAAAATAATACTATATCTCTCGTAGCTGATCTGAGAAAATAGTGCCATATCTTAATTTATTGGCTTCCTCAGTGGAACTGCAGAGTCTGTTATGGTTTTTTTGTTTAAAGTGGTGGATAGGGCCAGACATAGCATTGTAAAGTGCTAGCTGCTCACTTTTTTGCATGTGAAAGTATTTTTCCTTGTTATTGGTAGGCACAGGGGTGAGCCACCAGAGGCCTAGGGCCAGCCACAGTTCCCACGCTCTTTAGAGTGGCCCCCAAGAGCCCTCTAAAGTTTCCAAAATCCAGCAGCCCAATTTTCTACATTTTGAAGTGAGTACAAACACATGAAAACTGTAATGCAAGTTCTAAAACAGCCTTAAAACACTTTAGATAAAGACAAAGCTGTTCTCTCACAGTAAACCCAAACAGTGGGTGACTCTGCCCATTATGCATGAGTGCATCAACCACTGCAGTTCTTCCCATTCTCCCTGGAACAGTATGTGTGGCCTTAAGCCATCAAAACCTCAGCCTAATTCCTGCTGAGTTTTGGGTGGGTGGGATGTTAGGTTATATCACCCCACAAATACAGCCCTCAAAAATAGGTTGGCTGCATGGATTGGCCTTGATGAACCCAGATGGTCATGGTTCATATGATTGATTCCATACGTTGAATGAATGAATGACTGCCACCAACAATCATATATGATCCAGGGTTCTCCTTCAGAATCTGGACTTACTAGCTAGTGGAGCACCTGTCTCTTAGGCCTCCCCAAATGGCACTTATGTGTCATTTGGCTATCGTCATTCTCAGCTGTGTCTCAGGAACCACTCAAGAGCCCATCATCGGAGCAGCAGATGCTTTGAGTATGTAACCTAATCACTCTGGTTGTGCTGGAGGAGAATAATTCTAGCAATCTTCACAACTTTTGGCAGGTTTGGGAAGCATACATTCTTTTCATGCTGCTTGCGTTTTCAACAGTTAAAGAGCTGAACGCAGCCCGCTATAAACAACTATAGGCATACAAGGCCGCAATGGAACAAAGAGAGAAATACCTTGAGTGGTGATTAAAAATGATGCCAACAACAACAGCCTTCTCCCTGCTTGGATATTTACTGGTGACATGTTTATTGTGTGCAAAACCAAAGAGCTATGGGGGAAAAGAATGTATATGCATTTCTTCCCTTGTAGTGGGGGTTCTGTACAAGTTAGCTCTCTAGATCGGATGCAGCTAAATTCACCTGGAATCCTTTGAATGAAGGCGGGACTCATTTGCCTGCCTTCCTGCAAATGTTCACAACGCTTGCCTGTATTTTTTCTGATAGATGGTGTTCTGTTTTTCAAACCAGTGGCCTTGGAACTGTAGCACTTTGTGATATCAATAGATGCATTCAACTTTAGAGTCAGCCTCTAAAATGAATGGCTGTCATGCTCTTTGATTCACAAGGACTTTTGGACTTTGCTTGTCAACTTCCATTGGAGTGTTTACTGATATGGAGCTGCTCAAATAATATTGGGCAAGAAATAGATTGAAAGACCTCTTTCTTATGTCATGGTATGTATGTGGCTCTTATTTTCAAAAGTGAGATAGCCACAAGAGACAGGAATCATGAAGCTAAAAGTGGCTCACTAATACCCATTGACTGGAGAAACACAGTGTTTTATGTGTTTGTAAAAGATGCCATTGATGAAGATTTTTATAATGAGTTTTGTTGATAGAAATTGCATGTATGCACACAAACACAGTCCACTAATCAGACTCTGTTAGAATACTCTATTTAGGAACCAGGTATCATATGTGTAATGTGGGAATGACCTTGGGAGACAGGAGGAAGAGTTGCAGACTGGGCAACCATCATGTAAAAGATATCTCAGTCCACAGAAGGTGGTGTGTGTGAGAGAAGCATTTCAGCAGGGATCTTCCTTAGTTTTCTGGAGAGTAAAAGGAGAGGAGCAGAGCAACACTTTCAGACTTGCAAGATTCTGTTAATGTAACCTTACAGTAAAGGTAGTGTTAGTGCTCATGGTTGTGCTTCTTGTCTGGACTCCCTCAAAGGGAGGTTGCCTCATGTTCATAAAAGCTTAATCTTTATCCTATTCTGACTATAGAGTCTAAATCTTGTATCATTTTGAGGCAGTTTCTGGTGATTCTGCTGGGTCTAACCCTCTCTCTATTACCATCTCCTTGTCCTCAGTTGCCAACTAGATGCCTCTGAGTCTGGAAATCCCATGAACAAAATATCAAGTGCAGAGTTCTTTTCCATTATTTCTTTCTTGGAAGTTGATATTTGGTGGCTTACTGCCTCCTGTACTGGAAATAATATGTAGTCATCATGGCTAATTATTATTGATTGTTTTAGCCTTTCTGAATTTGTCTAAAGTGGTTGTTACTACATGGTACTCATAGAATCACAGAGGTAGAAGGGGTTGTTTAGGCCATGCAGCCCAACTCTTTGCTTAGTTCCTTCTGACACTTCCTTCTGAATCTGTAAACATGAAAGCAAACAGATTGGAAGGAAGGTTCAATAAGGAGCTGAATGCATGAAGAAGTGCCTTATGTACCAGATCAAAAGTCTGCCTAGTCCAGCATTCTTTCTGAAGTGGCCAGCCTTTTTCTTGTGAGGCTAGGTGCAGGGCATTACACTACCAATCTTGTGAATTCCCAGCATATAATGCTCATGTGTGGAGATTTCTTCTCGGTGAAATCATGACCAATGTTACTAAGAGGCTCAAAACCCTACATATTGGGAATAAAATAATGTAATTTGTGTTATATGTATAGCTCAGGAAATGAAAACTATGTCCGGTGAAGGGAACAAAATCTGGAAAGCCTGTCTTCATAGATTATTTGTCTTCTTAGAAGGTCAGGTGATTGGTTAGGAACTCAGTGTAAAGTGTAAACTGAATGTATATCAGATGCAGAATATACATATTGCTCATGTGCTCTTTCTGTAGAGCAGTTTTCCTCAGCCTAGGCCCCTCCAGATGAAGTGGACTACACCTCCCATCATCCATGGCCTTGGAACATGATGATTGGGATTGATAACAGTTGTGATCCAGAGGGCTCCAGGTTGAGAAAAGCTGCAGTAGACAGAATGCTGCAGTCTCTGCTGAGGAAAATTCATTTTTTCCCTCTGATATAATATAGAGAAAAGTTTCACAGTTCTTTTGATTGCTCCATGGAAGAGTTGGGCAAGTATTTATGTAGCTTATATTTATTTTTAGACATTTATGTGTGAAAGAAGTGTAACAAATAACAGGGAAGGGCAATTCTGGGGTTAAGGTCATATACAGACTGGTTGAGATGCAAATGACTGCATCTGCCAATGACTTAAAAATCCATAAAAATAGTATTCTTCTTTCAATTAACAATAACCTAGCCCTCCTCCCCTCCCGCCCCAAGAAGTTGGCAATGTCCAATAATGTGTAATCATCAAGAAAATGACACTAATGAATACAATGTGTTTGGCATGCTTTTTTCTCCTCCCGCTTGAAACAGTGGGTAGAATTTGGACTGATGTTTTCACTGGAAATGTAAAATGGGGTCTTTATCTGCATCTCAGTCCTTGTTCTTGATGTGCAATTGAGGTTTTCAGTTCTGGAAGTGCAAAGGAGGGTATTTGGTTAACATCAAATGAAAGAGCTCAGCCAATTAAAATTACTTTAGTCCTTATGACCAGAGTTAGTTAGCTATTTTAAAGCTGTTTTATCTCTTCAATTTATTGCCATTCTGAGATTAGCTGACAAAGCAGTACTTTCACTTTCAGAGCACTCCTCAGCTCTCCTGTAGGCAGGTGCAGAGGCCTGACATCTGCTTGTCTGCTCGGTGCATCACACCGTTAGAGATACTACACTTTTAGGTTTCCAAAGAGGTTTGTCCTAAGAACTTCTTAGCAAGGAGCAAGTGATATTTGCAAACAGAGTTCATGGAGAGAAAGGTTATGCTGAAATCCCATTGGCTTCAACACTGATTGAGCCCATCATGCTGGGCATATTATGCGTGCTTTCTGACTCCTTTGGTCCTGTCCTCCTGGTTCTGAACGTTAAGGTCCAGCATGGTGTGGTCATTAATATGTTGCATACTGACCTTGCACAATGTACCTGCTATCCGATATATTACAAAATGCAGCGGAGCTAAGGCTCAAGATAGGAAGGCAAAAATATCCTGAAGGCACAGTTGCTTACTCATTCATTTGATGGGAAGTAGAGCTAACCTGAGATATTTTTACTGCCTGAAATAAGACGATTTGTTTTGTTAACATGTACGTGCCAGGTGGGCCCTTAGTTGAATCTAAGCAGTGAGAGAGCATCAGAACACACTAGGCCAGTTTAAGGGCATGAATTGAAAATGCTACATGCCCATCTCTTAGCATCTCCTTGGGATGGGTGTCTCTCAATAGGACCAGCTTTTAAATAACAGCACCAACATTTGCTTTGTGGCCCTCTGGCAGACTTTCGGCATAGTGCAAGTTCACAGAGAGATCATACACCATGCACTGGGATATCACAGATTGCTAGCAAAGTCAGGAAGCAAAATGAAGAAAAAAATAAACATTTCTTAAGTCTTTTGGCTCTGTCCCTGCATCCAGGTATAGTCTGGCTGGTCTCTTTGCCATCCATTTCATATGCCACTATCTGTACTTGACTAGGAAGAAATGGTGGAGAAAGGGAGGAGACTGCTGTAGATGTCGTCCATGGATATCTACATGCTTTATGTTTTCAAGAATCTATAGATAAATAGCCATAAAAATTACATTAGACACTTTGATTTAGTCACAAACTTTTAACCCATATTTGGCTAACTGCCGGGACATTTATAGAATGCACATAAGACATTTCTAGCTGTAAGGAAACTGAGGATATGCATCATATAACATGCTGTCCTAGTGCTGCTATTAGAGCTTGTTTAGACAAAATGAATGAATGATGTTTTTATGATGGAATTCAATAAAAACAGTTCCCAGGTGGTCTTTCAGATTATATGACCAGGTCCAGAGTAGCTTAGCTTCAGCAAGGTTACTACATCATGCATCTTCAAACTATGTCGCAGGATGTCTCATACATTCCAGAAAATACCATTGGAAGTGAGATACACTCATTTCGGCTCCTGGCTGGCATCACATTTTTGGTTATTCATGGGCTTGAAGCCATTAGTGAGCCTCTGTCCTACCTTGCATTTCTCTTACCTAATAACATGGGGAGATAGAGAAGGATAGGAAATAGTGTGAAATGCATTCTCTCACAGTTTCCTTCCCTTGCCTGCATTCATGGAAGGCTTGGAGCTCATACCAGCTAGAAACCTCATTAAGAGTTTTATTTGTATTTTCTCCAGCAAGAACAGCATCAGGAAATGTTTGAGTCTACCTTGATGATATTTAGTCTAGTGCCACTTAGTGATTAATCATATGATGATACTGTCGATTCACCTATTTTGTAAAAGGTAGCACTAAGGTGAGAGCTGTATGTCATCTATCATTCAAAACATTCAAAACCCTCCCACTTACATTAGCTTAGAGTCAAGTCTGAAAAGCAAACTGACCCACTTCTTTGGTGCAGGGTTTTGTATGCTACATATTCTTTTATTCCTTTCTATTTTACATTGGGTGTATTGTGTCTTTTGGTTTAGGGTTTTATGATTGTTCTTTTATTAGTTTATTTTTGCTCACAGTGTAGATATTTTAATATTTTTCTATATTATGTCTCAAGCTGTTGAGACTCGTTGAATTAATGCAGGATATAAATGCAAGAAATGAATAAAATAATGCATATGAGAAAGAAGGAGAGAGAGGACCCTGTTAAATATCATGAACTTTGTATACCAGTAAAATTGACTGAATTAACATTTTATATGCTTTCAGTGACAAAGATGGAATATGCTAAATATTCCAGCAATATCTTCTTTAGAAGACTGGCAGATGAAATTGTGGGAGCAGGCCTCCATATCTCAAATAGCAACACAACTGAGATACTAAAGCATCAATAAGTTCTACAGAGTTTGGCATTTATGTACAGTATTGATTATAATGTTCAGAAAAACTTCTACACTGGAATTATAGTTTTATATATGTATGTATATATTTGCTGGACATTTACTCACTTTGGTTCTTGTTATTTCCCTTTTGAAACCAAGATTGGCAAGCAGATAAGCTTTTGCAGATGTCAAGATTGTTACAAGATTTAAATAAAGGAAAAAATAAAAGAAGGAAATAGAGTAAAAGTAGATGTAAGACTACCTTTTATTTCCTGTTTCTTTGTGTTGAATTTCTGCACTGGATGTCTCTTCCAAATATGAAATAAGATATTGACATATAACTGTTAAGGAATTTGTATTCGTAAAAAAACAACAACCATGTTTTTCCTGTTTTACCTATTTCTCATATAGTTAACTATAGTTTCCAACAAAATAAAAATTTCCTGCAAAATATTGTGGTCAGGACAAAGCTTGTGGAAATAAATAGACTTCATGAAGATTTGGCTGCATGCAGATTGGTTCAGTTAAATGGAGAATAAATTGAAGATTCCCATTTAAAACTGACATTGACCTAGAATTTGCTGAAACCAGTTAAATTTTTTGAATTGACTCAGTAGCGAAAGAAGTTGAATCCTGCAGAAATGAATGACAAAGATAGCATTAAGCAAGAATTTGATTTCACTGGACGATACTTACAGAAATACTTAATTCTTACATTTACATCAATAGGATTTTAATATATTTAACTTGGGATCATGCCTCAGATTAATACCATTATGATTTCTATATTATGTGCTCCTATTAATTTAAGTCAGCTACAGGCAGAAATCCCAGCTGTGCCTTTGCCATAGATCATAGTTTGCTCAGAAAAAAGCATTTTGTTTGAAGAATGCTAATGTATAGCCTTTAGTGTTTTGTGGATATTGCTGGTCCTTTTCATTAGATAAAACGTAATACAGTCCCAAGATCAAAATTAATTTCTTTTTGTTTAGCTTACTTGCACAAGTAGTCTTCTGGAAACATTTGGCACAGTTCTAAGACAACATTTTTTGCTCTTACTCCATGACCAAGAGCAGACAGCATTACTTTACAAGTGTGCTAAGTGTTTCGAAAAGATTACTTGTGCCAGAGCAATGGTTTTGATAGATTTCAGCACTTAAAAGTAAAGTGAGCAGTCTGTCTACCAATTTCTTTTCCCATACTGTACTATTGATTTCTCTCCCACTAGCTAAAACCAGATCCAACTTAAGATGTTTTCTTGTCTTCACCTCATCTTCAAATGGGATTCTCTCACCAAATCAAGATACATTAAACCAGTGTTTCTCAACCTTGGCCACTTGAAGCTGTGTGGACTTCAACTCCCAGAATTCCCCAGCCAGCCAGGCTGGCTGGGGAATTCTGGGAGTTGAAGTCCACACAGCTTCAAGTGGCCAAGGTTGAGAAACGCTGCATTAAACCTTAGGCCAGAGATTCTCAAACTTTATGATACTGTGACCCCTTAAACAATAAAATGAATTTGTGTGATCCATCCTGTGCCTGAAACTAATTGTCACCTTTGGGATTAGGGTTGGGTAAGAAATAAATGTACTACTTTAAATAATTAAATTTTAATAAAACCAAATCATTTCATTGGAAATAAGCAAAAAATAAAACAAAAACACAAAACCTCCCTACAACACCACCAAAACAACAATCTCCAAACCCTGTGTTTGTAATGGAAGGTTGATCTTATTTCTTTTGCATCATTCTTGAAAACTGGGTTTAATCTTGAAGCCATTCTCATTCACCAAACTCAGGAAAAAAATAAAATAAAAAGGTCTTTCCTTGACTTAAATCACCTTCTCTTACACTGTGTTTAAACTGCTGTAACTTGGAAAACACTGGCAGGCTGTAACTTGCAGATTACTTTCTTTTTCACTCTGGTGGTTGGTACCTGTAAATCCATATTTGCAGTTTTCTCTTTACTGCAATCTATCCCCCTTCCCCCTTTCTTGTCTGTCCTAATTCCCTCTGCATAATGAAGGCCAGGTCTGATGGCCAGAGCTTTGCATAGAAGCCTTGTGCCTCTAGGCATGATTACTTATCCTTTGAAAGGCAAACATATTGTATAAAACAAACATACCAAAATAGCACTCCGACCTCGTACACAACTTTGGAATCATTACCTTGCTTTGCATTCAATATAGTTTTGCATCAAACTGGTCATTCTCCTGGCAACCCTCCATTTATGTCTTACAACTTCCACCCCTTTTAGGTAACAATCAGCATTTGGAGAAATGCTACTTTAAGCCAATCAAGTTATTTTGGCAGCTGAGAAAGCTACTCTAACAAGTGCTTCTCCCTTGTCTGGCAGACACACATAATACGTTATTGCTATTGTTAATGTTTTTTCTATTCCGCTCTTCCTCCTGAAGGGTCCAGAATGTTTTAAAAAGCAATCCTAAATAGGATCAACAACAATTAAACCAACAATCCTAACAACAGAAGAGTAAAAAATTTAGAAGATATGTTTTAAAAAGCAATTTGAGAAGCAGTTGGGTCCTGGAACAATTAAATAAACAGGTGTTTACTCCTTCTTCATGACTCCCCAATTCTGCTGACTGAAACTGCTCCCTTTGTCCAATGATAGGACTGATCCCTGAAGCAAAAGCTCTTAGATGAATTGCATAATTTGAAACAGAAGTTGCAATTATTTGTGTCCAGCCTGAAAGTTATTTTATAAGTGTTAGTCTCACCATATTTCATGTGGCATAGATCTGTGACTCTCTACAATTGGTTTAAACCAGGTTAATAACTATTTTCACTCTTCAAAAGAGAAGGGTCTAAGAGTTTCCAGTTTCAGAGCAATGCTTTCATCAAACAACAGTTCCTAGGATTCTTGAGGCAAAGCCATTATGAGATAAGATGCTATTTATTTATTTAGAATATATGGCCTCTCATCTCACATGTGACTTTGGGTGGCTGTTGACAATTTAACATCAACAATAGCACAGATAAATAACTATAACAATAATCAGTACAATACAATTATGTTGAGGTCTGAGTCCAATACACCAATCATAGAAACTAGGGTCACCTAACATCCAGGTCCAAGGCTTGGGCGAGCAGCCAGGCTATAAAAAAGATATGACATAATGGTGTAGAAATGACCTCAGATGCATGGTTGACAAAGTGGCAAGAAGGGGAATTTTTCCCCTCCCATCCCTGCCACACATACGTATTTCTGGAAACAATATATATTATACATGTATTTGATCCTTAGCTTGGTTCCCTTTTGGATAAAAGTTTTGATGTTTTTGAATCTTTAATTTTCTTGTTTTGAATGTTTACATGACTCTCTCATTTAAGAAGAACAAAGTTTTCAACAAGTACTTAAAAAACCCAAGTACGTGCATTTCTGATGGCAAAGATAATAATGCAGTATAGACATTTTCTCTTCTTGATGGATGGAGCAGTAATTTAAGTACAGAGTGTCTGGTACCGTGATGTCTCTATCTTAAGAAGAGATATGGCTGCCCTCCTATAAACAGGAGGAAAAATGATTGTGATGATAAAGAAGAACTGAACAAAACTTGACTGTCAAAGACTGAGAAGCCTTACTAGGATTCCTGCTTCGCAAGGCAAAGGGGAAATAGGATGTAAATGGTCCAATTAGTTATTTTCTGCTTGTTAAAGAGCTGTGCTGATACCTACTTGGACTTTAGAATAATCATCTGAGGTCCTTTTCTATGTGTTAGGACTTTGAAATTTTGACACCTCACTTAGAGAATAGCCCTCTCAGAAAGATCTCTTTGGCATCTGTTTGATGTTTTGGGGGGATGTGCGATGCCAGTCTTGAAGTTTTAAAATACAATTTTAAAGTACTCCAACAGATTTATTCTTGACTGTAGTCTTATGTTTTTTAGACAAAATATTCAAAGAACATTTTTGCATTTTATATTTTAAAATTTGGAGTTTTATAAGGAGAATGTGAATGCCTTGTATTTTGTGTTCTTCCTCTGCCTTTTCAGGTTGGATTTTATTGTATGCATTATTCTGGAACATACTCTCTCTTTTTTTGTTGTTTTTGTTTGTTTGTTTTTGAAAGTATAATCCAGCTAAAGATTAGTAATTCAACAAAGGAAAAATATAATTGTAAATCACAGTATTTGAAGAAAAAGATCTGTCTGAAAACCAAATGAATAATAAACCAAGGGAAGCAGGTTCTAGGCAAGGAAGAGGGCAAAGGAAGAATGTTTCCTGCCCCATTCTGAATACAGCTGCTACTTACTAAAGCTTTTGTTGCAAGCCTCACAAAATGATTTTGCAATACCTACTCTTATCACAGTTCAAATAGATTCAACTTGATCTTGGGATTGTCATAATGTTTTCTACTTCTTAAGATGAAAAGGCTACTTCTAAACATCTAAAGCTCCTGAGAAAGGATGAGAGGCAAATATGATTTATAATGCCAATAATAATAACAATAATTTAGCCTACACATATATTGTAATTATGCATATTCTCCAGCAGTATGCATAAGATATTCATTAATGAATCTGTCTTTTTCTTTTCACTCTGGTGGTTCATGTCTGTTTTCTTCCTGATTGGCCCAGCAAGAAATTCTTGGGATTTTGATTTTCTTTTTTTTGCCCTGATGAAATGTGGAAATGAATTCATCAAACGCTAAAATATAACCGCACATGCCAGTTTATTCCATTTTATAATGTAGAAAAGCTTTCCTTACCAACTGCTTTTAATTTTAATTTGGGTTCTGTAAATTGGCATTATTCTTTTCATGGCTAACTGTTTCAGCGTTCAGGGAGTCAGTCAGTTAAATGAATGATATATTGTCATACATACATGTAGGCGAGCTACTTGCCGTTTTGATCAGAACTTGGTAGCAGCACATTGGCATCTGTTCTTAAAACTGCTATTTCAAGTTCCCTTGTGCTCACTTCTCAATGTTTGTTGGCTTTGTAGTTTTCTGTAATTTGGGTATCTGGACTGTTAATTATTCTCACTTGTAAAAATATTGTTAGTTAGAAGGTAACCCTTGTCAAAATCATATGCTTTAATGGTTTAGCCTCTGAAACTCAGGAGAAATCAAACTGTTAATGTAGCTCCCCCCGCTCCTCTAACGTTTGTTTTAAGTTTCAGTGTGTAGTTTTTCTGGCCTCAGTGAAGTCAGCTAGAGCCAAAACAGCAGCAAGAACATTCGTGTCAGGTTATTTTTCTAGGTGTACATATGTGTATGTGTGTGTATATGTGTCTGTCTATCTTTTCTCTAAAGAGAAAAACAATCATGTTAATATACAAAGATAATAAAGAAGATGTAATTGGCACTGTAAATTAATTACATATTGTACCCTTAAAATAGGAGTGGACCATTTCTAGTCGCCAGCATTCTCAAATTGTGACATCAAAATGATGTAATCTGGGGGCATTCTGGTGCTTTAGGAGTTTTAAGAATGGGGGTGAGGGGCCACCTGTACCCATTCCCACCATAATTTTCCTTAAAAAATGGTGAAAAAACTCACCTCTGACCCTTCTAGTGACACCATAGTGCTACTGGATAGTGTCCCATGGTTTTCAGGAAGGTGTGGAGGCTGTACCCCAAATGTTGCCCAGCCCTGTTTTAAGGGTACCTCTTCTTTTCCTTTAGCAACTATGCTGCAGACCTGAGGAGAACCATGCAGGATGGGTTGGGGATGGGTGGGAGAAAGGGAATATAGATCCTGTATTAGTATGTTTATTCCAAAAATCAATTTTGTATAAATGGAAGAAGCATGGACTTTTCTGAAGGGTAGAATTCTTATGTTTGTTAGAGATTCTCAGAATATATGGCATGGACATAGCTCATATCATCACCATTGTTTGTTGAATGAACAACAATAGTTCATAGATAACACTAAGTTATAAACTTAGAACTAAAATGACTGGGTTCATATATTGTAATAAGCTGAAACCAAATGTATCTTAATGTGGGAACCAAATCAGCACTCCTATTCAGTTCAGGCTACAATGATTCTCTCAATTGTGTTCTTGTTAATTGTGTTAACAGCAATTAGAATCTCTTGGCTGATGAGTAAGGTCAGAATTTGATGCCTTCAGCTCTCTGGATCCAGGGGCAAGCAACTGAGATTTCCTTTTTCGCTTTAGCTAATAAGAAGATATGGCCTCTTCACCATATCAAAAGACCAGAACTGTACTGTAACTGTTGTGTTCTTGTTCTTTCCTAGCAGCTTCTTTGGGGGGATGAGATTGAGAACATGATATTACTCAGAAACATTTCCAGCATGCCGTTATTCTTAGGTTCTTCCACTCCTTCAAATAATTCATGGATTTACTGAAGGAAATGTCTTGTCTTGCCTTGCAGCTGTGGGTGATTGCTGATTCACATGGCTGGTGGGAAAACAAGAGACAAAAAAAAGCTGTCACTGTGAAATTTGTGTATTTGCTTCTCCTGATGTTAATTAAAGTATTTATTTGCTCTTGATTTCCAGGGTCTTGGTTGGCGCCCCAAAGGCAGACTCTAAGTACAGTGCTTCTCTTAAGTCCCCAGGAGCTGTATTCAAATGTCGGGTTCACACTAACCCTGATAGGAGGTGCACAGAGCTGGATATGGGTCGAGGTATGCATGAGTACAACCCTTTCACATGTACATAAACACACAATTAACTTTCTTTGTTTTGAACACATTTTTTCTTCCCAAGAACTATAGAGCCACCTTGCACATAAAATCTCTTCTAACTGTGCTTCACCTACTTACGTGCAAGTTGATGTGCAAGAAATGGCCTTCTTAAACCAGAAATGATATAGTATGGGAGGATGTTAGAATCAGTGATTCATTCCATTGGACAGAATATGGTCCTTTCTTGCTGCTTCTATTTTCTGTTAGGTTGAAGAACCAAAGTGATCTGAAAATGGGCATTTCTGCATCAGATGTAGGTATTTTCCCAGTCCCACACCTTTTCTCCTCTCCTCCATGAACCAAAAGTGCTCTTGGTGCTTTGATCTAATAGCTCTCTGAAGTTGATGATGGGAAAAAAGTTAGACCTGCCATTCCTGGAACAATCTGCTCTCCATGCTTCCTGCTATCCTCTGTGTTAATGCAACCTAGTATTCCTGGGTATCTGTGAATCATAGCTGGTGGAGTTTGCCAAAAATGACTGTGCCTGGCTAAGAGAGATTGGCCAGTAGATCCTTTCTTTTCTTATATAATTCCCATTGAAATGTGTTAGAAAGTAACTCTCCTTAGCCAATGTCTTAATAATGATTTCATACAGGTTTTCCATGGAATGTCTAATAGCAGGAATGACAAAGCATTGTCTGTTGATCTTGATAAACTTGTTTCAATGAAGTATTCTCTTTATTGAGAAGTGTATTATGCTAACATGAATTCATTCTGAATCCACCAGATGGAAAAAATAATGGTCAGTTTTCTATAGTGCTATTTCCTGCAGAGATACAAAACTTTACCACCATCTTTATCCTTTGTAAGTTCCCACCCTTCTTCCTGCATTTGTTTTAGCTAATGTTCGAGGAACATTCTGTGGAAAGACATGTAAAGAAGATAGAGATGATGAATGGATGGGTGTCAGTCTGGCAAGACAGCCTATGGTTGGAGGAAGTATACTGGTAAGTTGTTTTCCCTTGATCTCATTCAAGTGGGAAGTGTCATATTGTCATTGACATAAAATGTGTGTGAACAGGTATGTTTTACCAGTGACTGGTGAGAATTCAGCTAATTCTCTAAGTGCTTCCTTTGAGAGGAAGGTAAATTGGATCCTGAGGACAAAGTTTGCATCTAGAAAGACAGCTGCAAAGCGCCTACACCTGCTTCTGTTACCCCTGAGGGCTTCCTTTTCAAAGTGGCGGTAGATTTAGCACTTGGAACAGAATGAATGTCATATTGTGTTCCTGTGAATAAGTCTCTTCTCTTTATTTCCTTCTTTTAAAAATATGAAATTAGCAAGCATGCGTAGATGTTATGCATGTACGTAGACTTAGTAAATATGTCAGGTCATGTGTCATAATTTTATGATATATCTTGCTTTACACTTAAGGTAAAAATTAAATAAGTGAATATTGATATTCCTACACATATTTTTTATTGGAGGTCTTCCTGTAATTAGTAAGTAAGCACTGAGGTTAGTGTGAGTTGACTTTTTCAATGATGAAGTGCATTCTTCATGATGGCCAGTGGCTGAGAATTATAGTTCTGCAGAAGAATAGCATGATTGCCAATGCTGGATCGTGAATGGCTTGTCTCATCTGGATCACTTTCAATTTATTATACCCACTGATTTTATTACTACCTCCAGGCAATTATTCAGGACTTCAACAATTTCAGTGGAATGTGGTACAAAGAAGAGATAGAGTCAGGTTCCAATCATATATTGAAGATATCAAGCTTAAACTCTTGAATGGCTTCCCATATTATTTCAAGTATACATGAAATATATGGGAGGCCAAACAAAACTTTGATGAACACTGAAAGTCAGTAGCTTTCTGAAGCTGGCCTTTTAGATAGGATTTAACCATCATGTCCCCAAGCTGCATCCTTGAAAGATGTCAACAAAGAATACCATGGTTGATGGCATTGAAAGCTCTTTAGAGGTCCATGAGAACCAAAAGGAGCTCAGTCCCTGCTGAGAGAACCAAGACAATTTGCACCCTCAAATACAATCTAAATTCATTTAATAGATTTCACCCAGGAAAAATCACAACTGAACAGCCTTTATATAGCCAAGTACTTTGCTGAAGATGGTTTATTACAGACCAGATGAACATTCTCTAATAAAAAGATTTTCCCCTTACAGTTGCCTTGTATGGCCCCTTGCAAACATGCAGAAACATATTGCAGTAATGAGGATTTTTCTATTACCAGAACCACACATTCTGATGACTGCAGTCTTTTTCAACATGCTTTGTCACACATGAGTAGTATGACCTAGCATGACCTAGGTTTCAGTAGTTATTAAGGAAAGCTGAGTTGCAATTATCTGAAGTAAAGCTTTTGGAATACTTCTGGCAATATCTCAAAACCTCTTTAAAAGCACTTCCTTATTTATTTATTTATCTTGCCAGACCCTTCAGTCATTCTACCCATGTGTATCTTCTCCCTCAGAAAATGTGAATTTGGGGACATCACACAAGGGCAGTTTCAGCCCAAAAGGGTCTTCATGCAGAGTATGTTGTTTTAAAGTAACAAGAGGTAACTTCAGGTAGCTACTCTACCTGATGAAAACCATGGCTAGCTCTGATATGTATAGATTAAGATTAAGTTAGTTTTTTGGATGGCATTTCAACCCTGCTGAAACAGTTGAGTTCTGTCAAGAACACTTAGACAGCAAATGGTGTAATTTTAACACTGTGTTTAAGGAAATTAATTTTGTTCATGATGAAACATTGTTTCTTTCATTGACATGTTTTATCTAAAACATGACTGGCTAAATCAACCAAAAAAAAAATCACCAGGTGCTAATGCCATATTAAATCATGTATCTGTTAAATGTCAGCTTGGGATAGAAGGCTAAATGGAAGGCCAGAGATTGATAAATTGCCGACAGCATATGTTTCAAATATAATTTTGGTAAGTCACTTGGATTTTAAAGTATCAACATGAGAATTGGTGTTTGCATTAATTTAAGTGTTCCAATAACAGAGGAAAAGTTCTGCCAATGCTAATGCTGGAAAAGTGCTAACTGGGGACAGTCATTAGAACTTGGAGAAGAGCCACCTGTCTTTTAATTTTGCTACGTCATGCACTTGTTCTATTTATCATTAAGTTTGTTTTTTCCCTCTGCCACCACTACCTTCTAAATCAATTAAACAATGACTGAAAGTGCAATCCCATTTGTTTCTGTACCATGTTCTCAGGTACATTGGAGTAGGATTGCAGGCAAGAGCATTTGCTGAGGGCAGGGAGCAAATGTATCTGTATCATGATGTCATCACAAATGATGCAACTTATATCCTTCCAATGGGCATCGCTATAATTGCATCACTTGCATGATTATGTCATGAGCACGTCATCATTTTGACATCGTGGGTTGTAACAGAACCTAATGAATGTAGGAGGATACCTATCATGGAGGCTTCAGGATAACTTCCTTATCTGTATGACTGTATTTTACATTGTGGCCTTGGTCATGTAGTTCCCTAAACAATGGCTTGTTTAAACGTGATATATTGAATAAACACAAACTGAATCCATACATAATAACCCTAACCCATAAACTGTGATTTGCAGATCATAATGGCAGGGTTCAGTATACGAAGTCAAAATCGAACAAACCAAATTATGACATGTTGTACTGTGTGCGAAAACCTAATGAATGGCCTTGAAATATATGAAATCCTGTTGCTGAGATTAATCACTGTAGGCTTGTTCATTAAATATTAGCCATGTTTCCTCCTATCCTGGAATCTGAAACCTATTTAATTAGTGAACTGGTTCACTAACAGCATTCACACATTCTTCAGGCACAATGTGTTTGTTTGGTTTTGGCTTAATGTGCTGTATCAACCCCACCCTTATGGTTTGTATGCCATGGATGTCCTTCTTCATCAGTATTTAAGTTAGGTTATTGGTGGAGATGACTGGCATTTTCTCCTGATGTAGAAACAAGTAAACATTTTAGGAATTATTAAACTGGGAAGCTTTATTTACTTTGCCTTGCGTAAAGGAACTTTTTATTGCTGAGATCTATGTTGGTTGTATATTTTCCTTGTATTAAAAATTCCTTCTTTCTTGCAGTAAGTTTGCTTTTCCAGTTTCCTCTAGAGACTTGTAGAACTTTGGCCTTAATGTTATACGCTGCCTATGGAATACCCTCTTCAAGTAGAATGTTTGCCTGTATTTTGTATTCATAGTGGAAATACTTCAGAAAAGAAGCTGTTTCCTGAACATTTCAAATATAAATATTTCATGATTGTTTTTTAAAAAAATGGAATATAGCAAATGTATGGAATTAAAAATGAAATTAAAAACCCTAACTGGGGGCTGCTTAAAAGAGCAAAAAACCAAGTTCAGTTTCTTGTGAGCTTGCTTAGGTATCAAAGGAGAGGACTATTATAAACATGCTTTGTAGGACTATTCCATGTTCTGCCATAAAAGTTCTTTATATAGGACTAAGGGTATCAGGAGGATTGCACGATTAATCTCAGATCAGCAAATGTAATTACGTTTATATTGTTGAATGGAGCATGCTTGAAAGAAGTGAACCTGAAACCCATGGCCTATAGTTGTAGGAGTGGGCAAACTGTGGAACAAGGATTCTGGTTTCTGATAGGAGAGATCCTTTTTTTTTTTTTTTTTACACTTTTTGCACTGTAGGGTTAGGATTAGAGGGTTAGAGAGGGAGGAGGAAAGTTTGCATGTACTTTTGGCTATGGCCCTACTCATAATCCTTCTGCCATTCAGCCCCCATCTGAGAAAAAGTTTGCCCAATCATGGTATAAAGGAAGCATAGTGACTGGCTTGCATAAATTTTCTTCTGAGTCTAGCTCAACTCCTGCTGACTTCATGGGCACATCCATGTAGGGTTCTTTTGGCAGCAATATGCAAGTGGTTTGCCATTGCCGTCTTCTAGGATTGGTTTCAACTTTCCAGTTTATTATTGAACGTTGGGATTTCCTGGTTGTTGACATTCAAGAGGTAACCAAGTCTAACTTTGCTTAGCATTTCAAGATCAGCTTAATCTGTGCAGATGTTACCCTTAGCTGGACATTTGTCCTACTACTTTCTGGAAAAAAAATTCTACCCACTGATGACTTTTTAAAAGTGTTTCCTCCTTTTCTTTAGGCCTGTGCACATCGTTGGAAAAATGTCTACTATGAAACTGAGTACATCCTTCCTCATGGCTTTTGCAACATCATCCCTCCCAACCTTGGGTCGAATGGTAAAAAGTTAATACCTTGCTATGAAGGTAAGGGAGCATATTGATTTTTCCTTATCTGTGCTATTACTTGTGATAGATTTCACTGTAATATTCCCCTTATTAATTATAGTTGTGGCACTCAGTACATTTAGCATGCTGTCTTTTTCACGTAAATATAAATTATGGCTTAACTGTATTATTCCTGTAATTTCTGTCCCAATACAATGAAAAATAGAGGACAACTTTCCTCTATTTGGGGCTTTCCAGATGTGTTGGGAGTGTAATTCCCAGAACATCTGGAGGCACTGGGTTGGGGAAGGCTGATACTGAGAGTTACTTTTGGTAGTTGCTATCCAACTGTTCCAGTCTGTCAAAGGCTGGGCTTGAACCTCCTTCAAAGGCAATATCAGTACCTGCTGTTTAAGCAAGATTTGGATGGCTGGGTTTAAAAAAAGCTATACATTTCCAGATTTTAAAGGATATGTTTTCTTTCATTCTATCCATTTATGTACAAATGTATGGAGTGTTGCACCACCTGTTCAATGGGGCCAGTTGTCTGTCTTGAATCAGTTATTTCCTTGCTCTGGCATGAACGCTGCTGTTTTGAATTCCACAGGCTGTGAAGCGAGTCCCAGCCCACTAACTGAAGAACTGTGTACTAAACAGCTGCAGGCTTTTTCAGTTGTGCCTGAAATCCTCTCCATTCAACTCATGATGCAAAACCTACCAGCCGATGCTTTATCATCGGGGAACTGCAGTCTAACTCTAAGTCCCTGCTTTGGTTGTATTCATTCTCTTCCTGTTCCTCTTCTCCTCCTCCTCTTTCTCCTCATTTCTGTTGCCATCTTGATCTCCTTGGACCACACCATGCATAATAAATTTCATTATCAGGGTCCTCTCTTTTGCTTTTTGAATGTCCTTTTCTGATAATGTATTAACAAAGGAGTAATCATTGGTACTCCATCTTCTCCTCAATTAACTTAAGTCTGATATAGCATAACCTCATTTTAGCCTTATCAGCCTCTGAGGTAGGCTGATCTGTGAAACTGCTATGCATGTTGACTAAATGGAAATGTGAACCTTGCTCTTCCTCTCTTGAAAAATAAATAAACTTCTAGGACTGCTTTCTCCAAACCTCTCTAGAGAACGTTGGGGAGTAAAAATTATCCCTATGTCTTGCTGCTTTTTTTGCACCAATTGCATTTCATTTTAATATTTTGTCTTGGTTTTATTGTTCTTGAAGATAACTATGTTTTATACATTGCACGCCACTAAATAAGATAAATAAACATGCAAACTCTCCATCTTGACTATTCTAAGGTCCTTTCTTCACTTGCAACTTATAGCATCTTCTGAAGTCATCCAATCTTCATTTTTAAATAATAGTAATGATTCAGGCTTTGTATCGCTTAAGTGATGACCGGGTGATGCTGTGAAGATGCTATAAGTCCCCACTGGGGAAATGGCCTTTGATTTCTAGATTCTGTTATTTAGACATAAGGTTCAGTTTGTACCATTTCATCTAGAGTGGGGGACACGGTTGGGTGGAATTTCAGATTTCAGCTTAAAAGGCTTCAGAAGCTGCATCTTTTTATGGCTTAAATGTACTTAGTAATGCAAGATACCCAATAGATCAATTAAGGAAGATCGGTGCCTATCTAGACTAAATAATAAGGAAAAAAAATCTGGAATGGACTTTCTTGGATTTCCTGGTTTTTTTAAAAGTGCATTTTTATTGCCTTCCCTGAGAGTTAGAAGTTGAAGAGAGCAACACTGAAGTGAACTGATTTCCCCCCCACCCCCCACCCCAATCTCTTGAGTATTGAGAGGTAAAACTAGTTTGCTACTTTGAAAAAAGGTATCTGTTATGGACTGGATTGCACTAAGCCAAAAGGTGGTTTGCTTGGATTTAGCTTAGTGTGATGTATATATCCAGTCATTGTGGTCACATAATTTATGGCATGGTGTGATGTATGACTCCTATTGTGGCCTATTCAACAAATCATACTTTAGTACAGGGGGGAAAAAACCCCCAACCCCCCAGAATATCTTGATCAATTCTTCTTTTCCTATGTAGTGAGAGCTAAATATCTTTTGGAAAATCTCTCGTTCCTTATGATAGGAAATAAAATGGACTGGATTTATTTTGGACAGAGCTTAGGAATGACTCTATCTTTTAATACATTGTGATTTTCCAGTGATTGCTTTTCCTCCAAATCCAGAATGTGCTCTGAGACAGTGGTGAAATAAAAGGCTTCAGGAAAAAAAAATTGGCAAGAACTGAGTTAAATTGGATTTTGCAATTGGTGATTGATGTTATACATTATAAATTAACCTTTCTTTTTTACACATGCCAGTTAGTTAAGCTAGAAAAATAGGGGGAAAACCATGAGCCTGGAATTTGTAACCTTTTATGTTTTTGATCATTAACAAACTTTTTGCAGACAACTGTTTGGAGTATGATTGTCTGCTTTTAGTTCCATGTTTGGAGCCATGAATTCATCTCATCTTTAATAAAAGGAGAGGAAGCCATAAAATCTTCCCACTTGGTTAGTTTTTCCTTTCTTTTGGCTGGATCTGCTTTAAGGGTTATACAATATAAACCTGCATTACAAATGCAATATCAGAAATAGAGATGAGCACAAATCTGTGTGGATGTGCACATGTTTGATATGCAGAAACCTTTTTGAGCAAAATAACCCAGTAACTCACTCTTAATTTGAAAAGGTATCAGCCAGAAATATCCATAAAAATAGAAGTGAGTTGACCCAAGATCTGTCAAGCAGTGGGTAGAAAATTGATAGATTTGGCACAGCTAGCATGCAATTTATTGTGCTGGAAACTGGATTGAAAATTGGGGACTTGCTAGGTATGTGTCTCAACTGCCAAAGTGTCCCATCACATAGGATGACTACATTTGCTTTTGGAGAATACAGTAACATCCAGCTTTTTATTGTGGCTAATTAGCTACATCTACAGATATGTCTATAACAAATTGTTCAGAAGGAGTTGCATTTTAAAATTAAATAGATCCCTCCTGCCTATGATAATTCTTTCTCATGTACTTCCAGAAAGGAACTGTGAGTTCCTTGGCCTGAAGACTGCAACTAAAGAAGACACAAATAGAAATTGAGGGTGGGATAGAAACTGCAAAATGCAATGAGTGTTGAATCTGACATTCAGTATGTGCTGAATATCATTTTCTGAACAAGGCAAATTTGTATGGATTTCTCTCAGCAAAAACAGAATAATAGATCTGTAGAAAATAGACGTCTGCTTTATAGTCCTCAAAATTGTAGTGTTTCTCATGCTCCTATCTTCTGTAGTGATATTATTTCTGAAGTGGGGAACCTACTGTAGAAATTTCATGTGTAGATTTCTTCCTTTCTCCATCAGAGTTAACTATATCACAATATTAGATAAAGTTAAGCATGGACAGAGTTAAATTAGAATGATCAAGCACTGAGATAGGTGCAGGCATACATCTGTATCATAGATAAATCCAAATATTAGGGATTTGGCCTGATTTGCACTCAAAAATAACAAGAGATGGGGAAAAAAGAATGCAAGCCTGTGGGTCGTTCCTGTTCTCCTAACCCTGGTTAAAATATAGGCCTCCATTTGGGGAAGCATTCCTATCAGTTAAACTCAGATGCATATCATATTTGGGCGAGACGTATAAACCTAGACATTGTAATTTGTAAATCACAGCTAATGGCTTTGTATGTTATATGAGCTGTCAGTTATGGTTCATTCAACAAACCATAAAGTAAGTCTTGGCTTAGTGCGATGTGCAAGTCTAAGTCTTTTTTTAAATCATGGAACTTTCTAAAATAACATCAGAGTTCATTTAAATGGCGCACAAAAAGATGGACAGTGGAGTCAGGTGAGCTACCACTACTCCCATCTTCATTACCTTCCTTGTGTTAGAAGGAAATAGTTGCTGCATCTTTTAGAATCTTAATTTTCCAAGGTTTGCCCCCAAAGTTTAGGTAGTTATGAGGACAGTGAGGTGTGGGGGTGTTTGTTCCCACCCTCCATCATTGCAGATGTCATTTATTTATGTGTTGATTAGATTTATACCCATGACATATATAGCATTCCCTTTTCCTGTTTTGCCAACCACCCAAAAAACAACAACCCTACATGATAGGTTGGGCTGAGAGAAAGTGAGTTACTATGGCTGAGAATGGGCTAGAACTTGATTCTCTGATCCAAAACTTTAGCCGCCAGGTGATCAGAGACAGCAACTTTTTAAAGCTCTTACACTTTGGGTCGGTGATCACATCAAGTTTATTTAGTGTTCATGATAAATCTAACCTCAGATCACTATCTGTTAACTGCATTTTTTGTGGTGCGCTGCCTCTTGAGAGCAGTAACTTATGGAAGACTGGTTTATCGATGATAAATTGGTTTCAATTCATAGGTTTTAATGGGATGAATAGTTTTGTTTTGTTTTTAGATATTTTATGCAATTTAAGGAATCTTTTCATAAAAGTACTGGCCAGTCCAGTTACTATTCCTTTCTGTTTTCTTTTGAACAGAGTTTCTGAAGTGAGATTTATTATTCTTATGGTCTGTCAAACCTTAAGGAATACATTGAGTTCCCCACAGGACAATCTGCCAAATAATTCCCTGTTTATTCCTTGCAATTTAGTTGGTGGTTGGCAGTTCCAGAGAGTTACCAGGCTACATGGTGGCTGTTTTCAGAAACCAAAGCACATTGACATTTCTCTGAATTTGTAGTTATCCTTGGGAGCATGTTGCAAGAAGCAGGAAGTGGGATATTCCACCCCCCCTCTAATGGCACATTATTTTGTTTGCCGGGGATTTGAAAATGAAGTTCAGAAGCTGCTCAGACCAATTTAAACCTCTGGTTGAGACTATGAGCAATGAAGCATGAGATTCTTAGGGCGCATCTAAGATACACATTAAAACTGGCCTCACGTTGGTTTGACATACTTTCACTTTCTCCAAATAAATGTAGTGATAATATTGTGAGAGTAGGAGAGATAACTGAAAAGATTGTTTGCAGCTTTCTGCCTTCGCAGAATTACACAATTCCTGGGGTATCTTGGTTTATTATGCTCTCCATTATTGATTGAAAGCAGCTTCTGGAGCCATAGCTGTGCTAAAACAACAGGTATGAGAACTGGCTTGGTGTCACCTCAACGGTGGCTGGATGATGCTATAAAACATTAGTGGGGAATAGCCTAGTTAAAATTTGTCAGCCAAGATTTGTTGATTGTGATTTCCTCAGTAAACCACAGTGGGCTGGGATCAGCCATTTTGCCAACCATGGTTGACAGACTGTGAGAGCTCTTTGCTTTTCAAGGACTGGACATACCTGTCAGGCCTAGCCCAAGGAACTCCAGGAGACCATGCAGATTCAGTTCAGCAATGTTTATTAGCTACGACCTCTAGCAAGAATCTTCCCAGACTGAAACTTAGTTCCCACAGTCAGCCAGTGAAAACAGAGTGAATTCCTCAGGGAGGTGCCAGCCTCATCCTCTTATCTCTTCCTCGCCCCTCAGGAGACGAAAGAGCATGTTTCCCTCCCTGAGTTTGGCCTTCATAATTCCATTCCATCACAATACCACAGCATAGCAAATCTATACAAAACGCTTTATTGCAGCACACACCGTCCCCAACAACAGACTATTGCTCTCTACCCATCTGGGACTTACAAGGTGATGTTGTCCTGTAAATATGTCTTTAATACTCATTCCTTTAATACTTAGTTCAAGCAAAAGTCTATAAAGTGTATAAAGTCTATACAAATATATATAAAGTCTGTAGAGTGGCGTACAACCTTTGCCTTTTTTCCAAATATTTTTGCACTAGTTGGGATGAGGTGCTGCCTCAGTGTGGTTGTTCCTCTTCTAGTTACTACTCAGCTTCCAGCAAAGCTCCAAGCTCCAGGCAGGACTCCCACCAAGATATGCTGCTCACCACAACTGGTGGTCCTGGCAGTTGAATGATAGTCCTCTTGCCTGCTTGCAATAGCTGCCAAACCTCAGACGTCGCCTCTGCTTCCCTGTCTGTAGGCCATTTGCTTGTCACCTTTCCTCTCACACACACACCCTCCTCCTCCTCCTCCACTCGGCACATCATTGAAACACCAGGGTGTGGCTTATTATCACAGGCAACTGGAAAGCTGGTCTGGATGCTTGTGAGTAGTCAGGGAAAGGAGGGAAATGGGGCGAGAAGTGTTTCTGCCTGGCTGCAGCTTACCTTTCCCAAGCACAGACACCAACTCCAACTTCACTCCTTCACACAGACCAAAATAGTTGCTTTCACAGATCACACTGAGCCAAACATATATTACTTTGGGAAATCAGTAAACTCAATCACAAAGCTGATGCATCTGAGTCTAGTGCCATCCAGTGTGCATATTGTAGCTGCCCCGAGTGATGTTCCTAGGTGAAAAGGTTGTACACAATTGAATATATAAACAAGAAATGAGCTCTGGAGGAATTGGTTGGAGTGTTTCTTCAGCCCAGGCCTAATAAATCCCAGGACTTCCTTGTACTGTCCTTTGTTCACTGGACTGCTGTTTAATAATAGAAGTACTAATACTCATATGTAATAATGGTAGCAATAACTTTGGTCATCCCCACTGTTGTCAATGTTCATGACACTTTATGGGCTAAGAGGAGTCCACAAATGGATCTTCTGTCCCCAAAAGTGTAGAGTCTAAATTGTTACAGTAGAGCGACAAATAGGATAAGATAAGAATTCAACAGGAGAGAACTGAGGGAAGCAGGGGTAACAGAGTTTTAACTTTAGACAATGGACTTATGAGTGTTTTAGCTTTACTTCATTAAGAACTGACCAAGGATTATTCAGCCTCCAATTAGCCTTTTAATTAAGTTTCTGTGAGCAAATCATCAAGCTCTCCATCAGCTGGACTTTTGCATTTTTAGCTTTTTACTTCCTTTTATAAACAATCCAAAATATGTTTTCCTCAAACTTTGGAAAGCAGTTTTAATCTGTGAATGATATCATTTGGTGTCACAATAGTCAAGTCTGCAGTTTGCTGATGTCCCAGGATTTGCTCTGCAGTGGACCTCACTGTCTCAGTTATGACGGTACATGTGGAATAAAGAGGAGGAGAGGAGACTGTGGAGTTGGGAACTACACATTTCTGGTGGAGACTGACATGACTGTATTTCTTCTTCGCTTGTTTTTTGTTTTCTGCCTTAGAATATAAGAAGAAATATGGTGAAGAGCATGGTTCATGTCAGGCTGGAATAGCAGGTTTCTTCACAGAGGTGAGTAGTGTAGCATGGTGAGAAGGCTTCACTATTGAATAAAGAAGTGTTTGGCTTTTAAATGTTGATTTAATTGATTACATATATGCACACATTATTATATACATACATACCATCACACTATTCCCTTTCAGGATAAACGGTGCAATGTACAGAAAGGGAAGAAGAACTCCATACTGTTCCAAGTAACTTCTGTATCTGCTTTCCTCATCCTCTTTCCTAGATTAATGTATCTCCTTTTCATATAGGACTCATACTTACCCTTCCTGCTGCCATTCTGCTTTCACTCTTGTTTCTTTTATTTCTTTTCATTTCTTCCATGCCCATTTTTTCCCCAGTATCCACTCTTGACATGTCAAAAAATGGCCTGTCCCAATTCAGAACCTAAAATAATCCTTGGTTCTTCATTAATTTCCTCAGCCTTGCACTGTAAAATCTCATATCAGTCATGCTTTTAGATTTATATCCATTCCTTTCTCGTGTACCTGTATGAACAGACTTCTGTTCGAAGCATGTATTTGAAACATACCTTTTTTCTAGGCAGATATTCAGTAGCCACCATTCTAATTCATTCTTGAGTCTCCAAATGGCCCAATACCTTTTTCTGTACTTTCTGATCTCATTCCTACCTATCCATTCCTGTCATCTAACAGATTAATTATTTCCTCAGGTTTCAGTCATTTAGAATGTTGCACAATTTTCCTCAAAACTCCTATCTCTTTTTTCCATGAACACCATTCTCTAGCAAGCATGAAAAACCCGAAACTATTGCCAGCCTATGGATTCCTACTTCAGACACATCCACAGCAACTTACATGATACCAAATAATAAGTTCATTTTAGTCCTTTCATTCATAATTAAACCTATACTGCTTCCACATATGTATTCATTTAAGGGTCAGGCCACCTTCATTCACATCTGTTACAGCCTTCACCTTTCTCTTAGTTGTGCACTCACACAATATATCTGTTTTTATTTCCTCCAATTCCTCCATTAATTCATACTTTTTACCATTTACTTCTCTTACATTTCAAGCTGCAGTCTTGCATGGTCCTCACCAGATGGTCTCATACTTATATCTACCACCCCTCATTTGTCAGCCTTGGCCTACAAATCTTTTTTTAGTTAGAGAAGATGTAGACTGGATTACTAGCCTTTGTCACACTGTGCCACATGCAGACAATAAGGACATTCCTGGTCAGGTTTGGCACATTTTGCCCAGTATGCTGAAAGCTTAGTTTAACCCAAACATATTTGTGCTACTCATGCACGCTAGGATCTCTAATCTTGAGACTACCTTGCCAACCCCATCTACTGTTCCTCAAATCCTTTGAATTAAGAAGTTCATGCCACACACTTAGGATACCACTTAAAAAATTGTAAAAATGATTTGCATTACAAAACTAAGAATTTTGGTCAATCAAGGCTTGTACTAATGTACTCATTCGGTGTGCTCCAACATAAAGTATCTCTTTCGTGTCACCAAGTAGAGTTGAAGAAGCAGCTGTGTACAGAGATTGGTGCCTATAGCTCAGAAGTGTCTATTCTGAGTGATAGTGGCACTTCAGGGTTTGGAAAAGGGGACTTCCCAATTTTATCAGGATTGAATCTGGGGCCTCTTACATTTAAAAGAAGGCTGAGCAAGTTTCCTTGGGCCAGGCCCTCATCACTCCTGCCATTGACCAGCTGGAGGGCTACAGGTGAATTCACTAGAAGTATGGTTTCATCACTGAAAGGGGTGGTCATAATGTTTTTGTTCCTTTTTCTTTTGTGGGGGTGGAGGGTTGAGTACAGGAACAGGAATAAGAGGCTTTTGGGAGGCAAATTGCTCCTATTTCTACCCTTCCACTCCAGCCCCCACCCAAAAATCATGCCACCAAAGTTTGATGGCAAAATAACTGAAGTTTGGACTGTTATTTGTGGGGAATTGGGATTTTTCCCCCCATTTCTATGTGTCATTGGATCAGTACTATAGTTCTGTGAAACAGCACATACTTTACATGTAGAACATCCTAAATTCAGTCTTGAAATATCTCTGTTTTTTTTTAAAGACAGTATGAGAGATCTGAACAGCTCTTCTCAGTCAGAAAAGACATGTTGGATTTGATGGACAAGTCCTTTGTCCTGGTATCTTTTCTGAACGGGAAATGAGATACTGGTCCACTGTTTTTTTTATGACAGCCATATGGCTTTAGTAATGTCTGGCTTTGACATGGCTATATCTAATTTTCAAGGCAGCTTTGAATTTGGCCTGGTGGGTTTAATCACTCTGGATCCAGTAAACAAAACTTACACCATGGTGTTCAAAACAGTGCAGTGGGATCTTTCCAGGTTAATCTGAAATGGGTGGCAACCTTTGCGATAAAGTGTTTGATCATCAGCACAGTGTCAGCAGCAGCTGTTTCCTTGCTTGTCAGCAGTATCAAGCCTGCTTCTTTTCCCATGCTCTGAACTCCCCTTGCCTGTTCCTCATTCAGAAGGTGGCTTTGAACTTTCAGCACACAGCCTCAAGCATTAGCCAGTTCACAATGAGCAGGAAGTGTAGATAAATGGTCTCTGGGTCAAACAGGCAAGTGCCTAATATAGGAGCGTTCAGTCCTGCTTATTCTGTTTTCTGCTCAAAAATGAGAAGGCTGTCCCTGGATGACAGCCACTCACCAAAATATTGCATGTTCAGTTGCTTCTTTGTTTACCCATATTAAAGCAGCCATGCCCATTGACCTGTAGCCAGTTTCTTGGTCTGGCAGAGAAGAGAGAGAGAGCTTAGAGGACTCAGAAATGTGGACTCTTGTGAGGGCTTGTGAGGACTGGGGAACATAGACAAAGGTGGCTTAAAAAGGAAATGGAGTTATTTTTTCTCGCTGCCATATCTTAGTATTTATGATATACTCTGCATAAATAAATCATTCTTCCTCCCAATTCAGGTCTTTAGACTAGTTTAGGCTTTGAACACAGACTTCATATTTGCCTTTAATTATATGCAGGGAATTAATGTGGGCTGCTCTCAGTCCTAGTTATGGAAGGAGAATTGACTGGTTTAGTACAAAATGGGTTTTCGCAGACAAATTTGAGGGCAGGAAGTTGCATTCTATTTTTTTTTTTTAAATTGCTTAATATTAATTCTGTTTTACGTTGGAACCTTTTTTGTAGTCAATACATTAAGTGAATAAGTGTCCACTTCCCCTGTAGTTCAAACTGGAGATTGTCTTAAGAGCTGGTGACTTCATCCTTTCTTGGTTCTCATCTAGATCAGGATCTGGGCAATTTATGTCATGACATTGCCCATCCTCTGGAGCAGACAAATATTTGACTTGCCTGATCCTAAAGAAGTTGCTGCCTGCTGTGCTGGTTCCTCTGTTGCTGCAGTTTTAAGATGGAGAAGTTGGGGTGGTAGGGAGCTAGCGTGAAAACTGTAGCAGAGTGCAGAGATAGCCTTGACAAAGGGATGCAAGACTAATTAGGGGAACTGGAAGAGAAAATAAGTGACAATTTGGTCCTGGGAAAGGAAGGAGCAAGAGATTCAAAATAACCCACTTTGATTTTGTTTAGTAGAAGAGGAAACAGAGAGAAACTGTGGCAGGATTTTGCAATTCTGTTACGATACTAAAAGATTAAAGTAGACAAATACCCTAATCTCGGTCCATTTCTCTATGAACCAACCAGCCTCAGCTGAGGATACATTTGATCACTTGTCTTAATTAGAGATGAATTCAGATAGTGGCAGCTTGGAACAAGATGTGATGTTCTATGTTTTCTAAAGGGAAGGCAGGCAGGCAGGCAAGCCTCTTTTTAAATCACTTTCAAGTCTTGGTGATGATGACATTTTAACTCTATGTGTATGGATTACAAAACCAAAACATTTCCTCACTGTTTTGTCTGTTAGAATGTTGAAACTTCTATTTTTACTGTTTCCCAATGAACAGTATTTGTATTGCCGAATAAAAAAATTGGTTGATTGGTTGAAAGCATTGATATGGGCACCCAATGACAATGTGGTTCTGGGCAACACATGAAAGAAAAAGTCAAAATCAACAGATATAAAAGCAACACATATAATTAAAACCAGGTATATGATAAAGGGTGAATATGGCTGAAGCATACAATATCTCAAGGGGACTGTGCTCATTCTGGCCCAAAGTCCTGGGGGAATAGCCAGGTCTTAAATGCCTTCCTAAAGGCCTGGAGGGTTAGGATGTATGTCAGGGTGGGGTGGGGAGAGATTATTCTGTTACACTCTTTTCTACATTTTCAGAGCTTTCATTCCCATGACTTCATTATTTTTAAGTATTTTCTGTTTCTGGATTTAGTTATGCATGCATGAGGAATCTCAAAGATGTATTTCCATTGACTGTAGAAGCTTAACATGATGAAATTCTTCTTTTGATAGGAGTTGGTTATCATGGGAGCTCCTGGATCTTATTATTGGACAGGAACTATCAAAGTATTGAATCTCACTGATAATACATACTTTAAACTGAAAGATGAATCTGGGATAGCCAAGCGTTACATATATCTAGGTAAGCAATGTAGATTTCCAAATTGTTATTGGTTTTAAGTACTGATGGTAGATCGATACCCATATCCGTAAACCTAAGAACTCTGGAATTCTCAGAGGTGAGTACTTCAAGAATTACAACTCTGGAAGGTTGGGATTCAAGAACTTTTCTACTCGCAGCCCTGGCCACAGAAATTGTATGTGCACATTATCAAATCTGGTGACTTCTCCTGGATTGAAGGACTTGTAGTTGCTTAAAAAGTCTCTGTCAGGAAAATCTTAGCACCCTCAGACAACTACAAATCCCAGTGGGAAACTAAGATTGATGGTAAGTCATTTAGTTTGTAATATATATGTGGTCTTGGTCTTAACCTATGGCCTTTGTTAAAATCATCATAACATGTTTGGAGAATGAATAAGTGATCCTGACTTAAAGAAGTCCTTTTTGTTTATTGTTCCAATGAAAATCTGCCAGTGTAATAGGGGAATGTAGGCATTATTCATTAATAAATGTTAGAAACTTCTGTTTAAAAATGCAGTTAGTACCACAAGAGAAATGTTAATTCATCTAATGGCTTCTGTCCAGTTTTCAGTGACCAGTTGTGCTGATTATGGCAGACCTCCACTTTCCTTAAGTATTTGGTGTGTTAAGTCCTCATCTGCACTTTTAAGAAAGGATAGTGGACCCCCTTTCTTCAACTGATTATTGCTTGTTTGTTTCTTTGATTCAAAAAAGACACAGCGGTTTTTCCTTTGAAGAAATCTGAAAGTTAACATTTAGAATGCAGGTAAAAGGCCTATAATTCACAGTGTGAGGAAGGCAAGGGGCCTTTCAAGTATGACATGATGGCTTTACAAGGGAAGGGAGTTGAACATTTCCCATTATAGGGTGTTCCTGTCTCATAATGGATCATTTTTAGAGTGGCAAATAGAACCACGTTATTGATCTTTCAAATCAATCTTTTGCCTCTTTCAGGTATATTTTGTTTTATTTTTATAATCCAAGCTGACCTGTTGGATTCCTTCCTATTTTCCACATACAATTATACTTTCTACTTTCTATACTTTCACTAAGAAATATGTAAACTTTTAAATATGTCACTATTACATGTAGTTGCAATTTACTCATATACTTGTGGTGTATTTGCACTTGGTTTGGGAAAAGCTGTACAAAAAACAATTTCTTTCCACACACAGCATTAGAAATTAGAGGGATCATTGCTTAAACAGAAGGTATAATATGATTAAGATTCCGTATGCTAGTTATAATTTAAGCCATTGCCCAGGTAGATTCCCATTTTGGACTTTTGTTTTGCGAATCAGGTCACAGTGTTGACCTCTATGAATTTGTCTGATCACTCTGTAAAGCAGAGAATTTCTGACTGTCATCATATTTTGTGTTAGTGAATTCTGCAGTTCCACTTGGATCTATGTGAAGAATCTCCTTTTAACTGAGTTTAATCTCTCACAATCCATTTTCATTAGAAGATCACCAATTATAGTATTTTGGGAATTAGAGAAAAGTTTTAAGTTATCCATTTACTCCATATAATGCTGATTTTTCTATCTTGTGCTGTTTGCAATACTCTTGAGTCAACAAATCTTGATTACTCTTGAGTGGTAGAAATTATCTTTTTTATACCATGTGTATGCTTTTCAGTTTTAGTATTTTTCTTCCTTTTTATATCCCTGCTTTTAATTTTTTTAATAATAACCATCACCTTTTCTGGCTTCAATTATTGTTCTTACGACCTACCTGTCCTCACTTACATCTTTACCACCTTATTGTTAGGTAAAAACTAGCCAGTTGCTTATCATTCCAAACCTTGAAAGGAACGGTGAGTTCCTGTTCCAGAAAAATAAGCCTCTTATAGAATTTGAAGGTGTTTTACTTGAGTCTAATAACTTCCACTCTGAGAGAAAAAAACTGCTTTCATCCAGGTAGATAAGCTATGTCTTGGACCCATTTCTTTTTTTTTGCTGATATTTTGGTCATTTTTTTTCTCTGCTTGTCCACCCTAAAAATGCCCTGCTCAGGATATGCAGTGACAGCAGGTCATTTCTCTCAACTGATGACCACGGACGTCGTTGGAGGAGCTCCCCAGGATGGAGGCGTTGGAAAGGTTTGGCTGTTGATCAAGCTTCAGCTCATAGTTCATCCAGAAGAAAATGGATGGACAAGAAATGTGGGGCTATAGACTACAAAGACTACAGCAGTTTGAGGAATACTCCTGAGAAGAGTTTATTGGCAGTAGCTTAGAAAGAGGATAATTAACCATAAACTAGTGGAGGGCTAGATTTTGTCCAAGTCTTCCCTTCTCCTGTGCTCCAACTGTCATTGTTCTGAGAATCTCCTCACCCATTTTTAGCAGCAGCAGAAAGACAAACTTCCCTTTTTTGAAACCACATAATTCATTTTAAATTCAAACAGTTGTTACCATTTATATAATCAGTTCTGATAAACACTGTTTTGCAGTAACCTAGACCAAAGGTTTAGGGAGTCTTTATGTTACCCAATTCAGTATTGCTTATTCAAATTGTCAGTGATTTTTCATAGACTCTAGCAGAATTTCTTTCTTAATCAGGAACTTCCCAGTTATTAGGACTTACGTCCTAATAAGCCTTAGGTTACCATCCTTTTGACGGAGTCCAAGCATAAAAGATTGCTACTGTGATGCATTCTGTATGTTTGTGCAAAGACTACACTTATGTGTTGTCCTAACCTATAGTTTATTTTAATTATTTTTTAACAAGCTGGAAACAAATCAGAATCAGTTGTGCAGATATGCAAAGCAAAGCAAAGCATAAAAGCAGAGTGTCTCCTTTGGTCAGATCTTGGCTTATTTTCCCTCCTTTTTTTGACTGCTGTTGCCTGATACCCTCATGGATTAGTTGGATAGGGCAGAAGTACAACATAGAACTAAACAGGAAAACCATAGACAAGCTTACATAATTCCAATTTACATAACATTCCAGCTTACATAAAATAGTGTGCTTGTGCTTGTGATAAAACTGGATTTCGCTTGTGCTTATGGCATACTGGCCAAAATGTGCTCAAACTGACCAGGACTGTGCTTACTCTTAGCGGGGAATGCTGCATGGTGCATGGGGATGACCAATCCCGGTAACTTAGTCTACGCTTTCTCTATCTTACTAAAATATATTATGTGAAAGCTTTGATTTACCAGTGTCATGATGGATGGTAGAGATCAGTATCTGTGGGCCTATCTGCTAGTGATAATGACATATGGAAGTCTGTGACTTGGAATGTATAAGAAGTAAATAATAAAGAGTACAAATTAATGAATGAAATGAGTGAAGGAGTTATAGGTTTATTTATGTGTAAAAGAGTGAAAATGTTTCTCAGAAACTATGATTTGATGTCTTCTAGGTTGTGGATATGTATGAAATAGGAATCCATTAGTTGGTGATGGTTGCATGATGTGCTCTAGTGCTAATAGAAGAATCAGAGATGAGTTTGAGGGAAAACTGTATAACGTTCAAAAGGCATCAGATTTAGGAAAAATATTATCTGTGGTGTCATGGATCGATGCATAGGGAAAAGAGGAGAGAGTACAGAAAAAGTGAGAGGGCTATTTAAAGTCCCAAGAATTAATGAGATGATGACTATTTGTTGTGCATTCTTTTAGAAAAGATTTGTTTATTTAAAAAATGTGAGTGTGAGACTATTCGTGCCTACGCTTAGAAAAGGAATGAGTGAAAAAGCATGACTGATTGGATTGTTTATGATGAGAGATTAAGAGAATTAGTGAAGGGTACAAGGGTAGTGAGAGATTCTAACTGGGACAGCCTGTTATTTGGTAGTTTCAAGAGTAGATCTTGAGGAAAAATGGATGTGGAAGAAATGAAAAAAGAAAGAATGAAAGTAAAATGGCTGCAAGGAGAGAAAGCACATAACCTGTGTGGAAAAAAATATTAGAAAAAAAAAAGATTTACAATGAATGGAAAGTGAAAGAGGATGTGGAAATTGTTGGAAACCGACTGAAAAGAATTATGGTACAGAAAACTCAAAAGATGTGGGTGAGAAATTATGTATATAAAAGAAGGATTGCTGTAAAAATGAAAAGTATTTTATAAAGTGTGGAGAGTGAAAAATATAGTTACAATGAATAGTCAAAGAAAGCAATGAACACTTAAAAGAGGAGGGAGAATGCAAAGCAATTTTGATGGAAATTCAAAAAAATGGCAATGGATGAAAAGGACTAAACAAGGAGCCTCTGGCAGATGGAATGGAATTAAAAATAAAAAGTGCTGAAATGATTTAAGATGATGAAATGTATTAGAAAGGAGAATACAAATAATAGTGATATGTTGAAGAATGGAATCGAAATATATAATATAATATATATTTCAATTCTATTCTATATATTTCAATTCCATTCTTCAACATATCACTATTATATTTCCTTTTCATTTATTTTTTCTTGGTCCATGAAAAGAAAATAATAAACGTTGAGAAATGTTAAGGCTTTAGGTGTAGAAAATGCAACTGAAGAAGCAGATTATATGGATCTAATTTGCTTATGCATCTGGTAGCACCTTTTACAACTGACAGATTTTATTAAAAAGCATACCCCTTTGTGACTTTTTTTTCCTGCTCACTTTGCCATATGAAGTCCATTTGCATCTGATAAAGTGAGGTACAGCACACAAAAGCTTTTTAACAAAAATTGTTAGTCGGAAGAGGTGCTACCAGACTGTTCCTAATCTTTTGCCACTGACAGAATAATATGAACCTCCTACAGTGATTGCTTACGAAGAGGCTGTGGGACTTCTGTAATGTGTGCATGAAGAGTGCAACAGTGCTTGATGATTGGAAGAATGCCATTACTTTTCCCCTAAAGAAGAGGGAAAGTAGCAAGAGTAAATGTAAAACTATGTGACTTAGTCTGTTAAGTGTATCTGGGAATGTCTTTGGCAGAATTCTGATTGAAAGGGTACAAGAAGTGACAGGAAGTAAACTTTTATGCCGGGAGTGAGTTGTGCAGACCAATTTTTGCTCTTTCTCTGAGAAATATATGAATGATAAACTGAATAAGTTGGAAGTATCAAATGTTTTGTGCAAATACTATTGAGTTAAAGTGAATTGCTTGATAAGAGCAATACACGATGGGGAAAAGGCAGGTATGAAAATAAATACAACGCTTAGTGAATGGTTCAGTGTAAAGGTATGTTTAGGACTGGAGAGAAATTCACATTCTAACCAGCTGGACATTCCTCCATGATCAGTTAAGAGAACATCCTCCTCTTCATTTCTCACAAGAGCCATGAGTAAAAAACCTCCACTTTAGGACATCTCTACCTTAGGAACCTGGGAGATAGATTCAAGTCTAATGGGGAAAATAATCCAACTGAGATTTTAGTAACTTTATCCTATCCTCTTTGAATAAATTTTGACAAAGAAACTTTAGAAGAATCTCACTTTCTTTATATGTAGGGCAGCAACTCAGCATCAACATTGAACAGGTAGTGCAACAAGGAAGCATGATATCCTCTTTGGCTGTTCAGGATATTTATGGATAAATGTGTACGGCATGCTTGTGACGACGTTAGAGCTGTGTTAGATTGGGCCATGATGCCTCATTTTTAGCTGTAAACCTGAATGATTTGCAGCAACTATTAGACTATATGATGCAGTGAGGAAAATGGATGTGAAAAGTAATGTATCAAAGATCAAGGTAGTTGTGTTTGTCAGGAAAAACTAAGTGAATGAATGCAAATTATATATAAGTGGTAAAAAAAAATGAGAGGAGGTAGATGAATTTGTTTATGTGGGGAATGGGAAACTGGCAGGCGAGATTTTAAGACAGTTAAATGTTGGTGAAATTACAGTGTGTGGCAGGTGATGGGTGGTCTACTGCAAGGAATGAATGATGAAACAGGTAAAAATGGCTGCATATAAAAGGGTGCTCCCCCCTTTCATATATGAAAGTGAAAGTTGAGTATATCAGAAGGAACATAAAACCAAGTTGAATATAGTCAGGATGGTATATTTAAACAAGGTAATGAATGAGGGCTGAATGAATGTGGATGGAATAGAAAAATGAGCGACCAGCACAAAAGAGGTACACTGAGATAAAGTATCGAGGACTGAATCACAAAACAACTATATGACGAACGAGTGAATGGGAAAGGGGAAGACTGAGAAACTTGTGGCTGTATGGAATTGATCAGATCCTCAAACAGAAAGAGAAAAGACATTTAAAGAACAAAAGACAATGTATGAAGCAGTGGTATGGGCCTGGTGGCAGCAAGGATGGTTCGTAAGGATAAAATAGTATGGCGTGGTATAGTGAACATTTTGGTGTAAACTTGATTTAGCTCTTTTTCCTTCTGTTTCTCTTAATCTCATGCCTTAATTCCTCTGGCTTTCTCTCTTTTATCCCTTTTCTGCACTTTGCATAACACTTCCTACAACAGCGTAGCATGATAGGCACATTGATATGCATATATAATGTCATTTGATCTAATTATATTGGGGACAGAACAATTACTTTGTTGTTTTTTAACTTCATAGGTATACATATTCCGCACAGATAGGAATTCTGGCTCTTTGGTCAAAATCTTTCAGGCGTCTGGTAAAAAGGTGAGTAGCCCTCAAGCAAAAATACATTTCAATACAATCCGCTTTCCCGGCTGATATCTGTTGGGCAGTGCTGGGCTTCATGGTTTAGTGACGGTGGTCTAGAGAACAGATTTCCTGTCATCTCGCCAACAACTTTGGCTGGCATCTTCAGAGACGCCTCTGAAGATGCCAGCCACAATTGCTGGCAAAATGTCAGGAAATCTGTTCTCTAGACCATGGTCACTAAACCTTGAAGCTCAGCACTGCACAAAAATACATTTGTTGTTTTTGTGTTTATACAATAAAGGGTATCCCACAGTGTCCTTGTCTAATCCTTATTATATTTAGGTTGCTCACTAGCACAGTGACCTCAGGGTGAGAGTTTTCTCATTTGATCCCATTTCTTTCTTCATACTGCAATTTCCTGAGTGGAGAACATATTTAAGGAATACATGTGTTGGATCATCTGTATGACCATGTGTTATAAGTTGGTGGTAGATTTTTGTCATCTTGATAGGAACCCATTTGTTAAAGCCTATGGTATCAGGTAATAGGAAATTATGCAAAAGCTCTGCCAGTTTCATGTGCTCAACAGGACCATTTGGCACCCAGATGAGACTTTTAGTAACATGACCCCGATGGTCTTGTACACTGCTAGACCATTCTCTGGCTATTTGCAGAGCGATGCATAGTAGCAGTGCAAAAATAATGCTAGGAGCTTACTTTTTATGATGTGCTGTTATGATGGCACAGACAATCTGAAGTAGTTAACTCTTGAAAATTGGAAATGAATTGCAAATTAAAATTGACAGATGTGTATAGCAAAAAGTTAAAGTTCTCACAGTAACATTAGGTTTCCTCTCTGGCCATTCCTCTGACAGCCACATAGCAATGGTCTTTGCCTTCATGAAATTGCTATAATCCATAGTGACATATTATTCAGATACAGTGGTACCTTGGGTTACGAACGCCTCTGTTAACGAATTTTTCGGGTTACGACCAGCTCCGGCCCCAAAAATTTACCTCGGGTTGTGAACCACCTCAGGTTACGAACCGGATCCGTGGCCATTTTCCCTGCTGCCACGCAGTCACGGCTTCCTGTGGGCGAGATCGCGGTAGCAAGGAGACGTTCGATGAGGCTTGTGGTGTGTTTTGTGGCGTTTTGGAAGGTTTTTGGTGTGCTTGTCAGCATGGCAATTTCATTTCCGGAGGGTTATGCAGCGCAGGAAAAAACAACTGACTTTAGACAGGTTTTTCCCCAGAACTGAGCCTGCAGCTAAGAGGCAAAGAAGAGAGGAAACCCCTGAAGGAGATCTCCCCGATGTCCTTTTGGAGGGGGACTCTCCCTCCAAACAATCACTGCCTCCCCACCCCATTCTCCCTCTTCATACTGTGCTGTACTGTATTTTTTTTCATGTTTTTGTGGTTTACAAATAAAATGCATATGTTTCAGAACTGTTTAACCATATTTACATTGAACCTTATGGGGGAGATTTGCCTCAGGTTGCGACCAAATTCGGAGGGCGGATTAACCATATTTACATTGAACCTTATGGGGAAATTTGCCTCGGGTTGCGACCAATTCGAGATGCGATCAGAGTCACGGAACGAATTAAGTTCGTAACCCGAGGTACCGCTGTATTTCATTCATAGTCTAGGAAATTAAAATAACACTGCTGTATGCAATTGCAAAGAAAGAAGAGTCCACACAGGGGATTAAATGCTCACTGTCTGACCAACAACCCAGAAAAGCAAACAGAATTAGAGTTCTCAAGTTGATCCTTGCCTTTTAGTTTCTTTCCATATTCCTGCAGTGGCTCATAAAATAGTGCCTGCAACTTTTCAGTACTGAAAGGTCAATTTCAATTCAACTATGAAAGGCGGGGTTGCTGCTGCATGACTGATCTAACTCATTGGCTGAAGTATTGGCTCAGCTTGGTTGAAGAAAAGTTGGGTGACTAAATTAAGGAGGAGACAGAATCACAACTCTTTAGACATTAAGCAACCTCTGTAAATAGTTTCTGAAATTTCGGTTTGATGATCCTACTTTTGGATCAAACAGAGCTTGTATTTGTATAGCACAGTAACACATGATAACCTGATCAGTAGTTTACTGAATTAACCTAGTTCCTAGATTTCCATAACACACTGAACTATTAACTAAGCACACTAGCTGGATTTGCATTTAGAAATAAACAATCCAATTATATTTTGGCCTGGTGAGTTGTGCAAACCCAACCATGGTCATAATATGTGGTATACAGGCACCAGATACTTGGTACCCTCTTACCAACTATGGGTGCAGCTAAATTATACTTCCATTCCATCCTCAAAGGCTGTATGGAAAATAAAGGCATTGACAGCCTTTTAAAATACCGATAGGAACAGGGCCATCCTTGTCTCTAGAGGTAGGTTGTTTCAGAGAAGGGGAGGCTCTTTTCTGGGTTCCTTCTTGCTCATATTCCCAGGGGAGACAGTTATAACATGTCATCTCTACTGGTTCTTACTAGATGGGTAATTCCACTTGATAATAATTAGCATCTTAAAATGCCCCTGGACATTCACAAGCAATCCGTGCAATTCCTGGGGGGGGGGGGGGGGACGATATCACATGGGTAAATCAAGCATAACCTGTCACAATATCAGCAGCTGCATTTTGAACCATTGGTAGCTTTAGACTGGCCCTCACGTACAACCTGATTTAAAACAACTTACAATAGCCTAGGTGTGAAGTGACAAGGGCATGAAGGACTATCAGTAACAGTTCAAAAATGAGACCCACTTAATACTTAAAATTCTTTAAATTTCAGTATTTAAAATGATTAGGTGGAATGAACCTTTTCTTGTGTCTATGCTCACAAGAGGGGTTTTTTTTTTTTTAGTATTTTGAGTTTCCCAAACCCTCCCATTTGCAGGGCCATTGACTTCAGTGGACAAAAAAATTACATAGACACAGGATGCAGTGAGAAGAAGGTTGAGGAGCTCATGTGAGCATTCTGCCCTTGGCTTTTAGGCTCTTATGTAGGCCCTTATTCTGTGGCATCTTGAAACTTCTTCATTAAGTTAATTTGCCATGGACTTGATCAGTGGGTGAACTCTTGAGCTGTTAATAGTTTCTAGCATTACTGAGCTGTAATCAGTGCATCCCTAGGTGTAATTCTGTGTCCCAGATCTACCTTTCTGCTCTTTTTCTATGAATAGTCCTGGCCTCTGGACGTCTTATTAGAAAATCTGAACTTTTCAGTTGCTGAGGATGCAGCCACTTCCTGGCTTAATTCTCTCTTTTAATTCCATTGAAGTTATCACAAGTTGCTTGGAATCTGTTAGAAAATGGTCTAACAAGTATCCAGATGGTATTTTTTTACACTGTATTGGTTTGATTCTTTTGGGAAAGATGTGCTACATGTACACTGAAATGTTCACAGATGTAGGTGAATCACCATCATCACTGCAGTAGTCCAGGTATATTTAAAGCAGGGATAGGAAAGCTTTACGAAATGGCAGAATTACAATTCCCAACAGCCCGAGCCAGTATGGCTGACAGTGAGGGAACTGGGGGAGCCAAACTGGGGGAGCATTCTCTGAAAGGCTAAAGGGATCCCACCATTGTTTAAAGCGTTAACTTTTGCTGCATAACAATATTTCACAGGGCGGTTGTTGTGGGGAAATTGAAGGGCGGGGGTGCCCTCTATATTGCCTTGTGCTCTAAAAGGAAGGTGGGATAGAAAACGAATAAACAGAATACGCTAGGTTTCTAAAAATGGCAATAATAGTGATAATAATAATAGCGATAAGAGCAGCTGCCCTATTCAGTTGGTTTTAGAAAATGATTGCAGCTGGCATTTTACAGCTGCTGGGTGTGAGATGAAGCCGTAAGTTGCAGTTTCAGTGGCAGAGAACGAAAAGCATGTGCGATTACCTCTTGTGTGTGGGCAGATACTGAATGCTTTGTTGTGACTCGGCTTGGTTGCAGATGGGCTCTTACTTTGGCTCCTCCTTATGTGCAGTTGATCTGAATTTTGATGGACTTTCAGACCTCCTGGTGGGAGCACCCATGTTCTCTGAGATCCGGGATGAAGGTCAGGTCACCGTCTACCTCAGCAGAGGAAATGTAAGTATGTGAAAGAGCCAAGCAAACGGCTTGGGAGAACCTTTGTAACCACAGTTGCACTGTGTTATGCAAATTTGGCTTCAAGGCATTGAGCAGATATGGGACTGCAATTTTCCCATTTCTGCTTAAGATGTACACCAGCTTTAACAGAACAGGAAGAATATACATATTTTTATTATCTCTTTGAATATTATAAAGTCTGCTTGGATTCCTTCTCGCACAAGAGTAGACAAATCTGTTTTAACACAAACAACAGAGTGCTGTGATGCCTCTATACTTTATTATGGAATCATCTTTCACAGAATAGACTCATTTCTTCAGGTCTACAACCTAGATTATGCTTATTATTACTACACTTGTCCCATTATTACTACACTTTTCATTTGAAAAAAACTCAAGCAGCTTCTAAAATGTAATTGGACCCTGTATCAAAAAGCAAGGAAATACACTCTCTCATAATGAAGGTATTCTAAAAGAGCACTGAAAAGTTTAGAACACGCTGAAAAACCAAGATGGAGCCAGGCAGACTTCCTATGAGAGGAACTGCTGCTTCCACTATACCTGCTAATGATGGAGACAGTGAGAAGGTTTTGGAGGGTTTGTTTGTATGCGTATCTAAAAAATTAGGGATAGATGTGTATGAGTGTTTATGAATGAATGGGGGAGAGAGTAAGTCTCCTAAGACTTAAAGATCATTGTGCATAACCAAATGTTTTGCAATACAGGCCAGTTCCATTCTTGTTATCAGGGATTCTGAAGTTTGAACTGGGAACCCTCAGGGTGTGAGGTTTAGAACAAATGAAGAAAACCATCATGGAGATTGTGTGTTAGAAGAAATGCAGCAAGAGATAGCATAATACAAAACTATGGATTGGCCCAGTGTTATGTAAAAGCCTAGATTTGTCTTGGTCAGTTGAGCAAAATTATCTTTGTATTCCAGCCTTTTCAGGTTAATTTACTAGCACCAGAAACTTTTTACTTTGGATCACATACTCTGGATCTACGGTTGTATACATACATGGCCTTACTAGTTCTAGACTCTCATTGCAGTCAGTGTTTGCTATGATTAATAAAGCTGCATAGTTGTAGAAATGGTATTACTCAAATGATAATGGGAATGTTCCCATCTAATGCTAAGCCAAAAAGTATGTCTTTGACAAGCTGCAGAGTCAATGCCAGGTATTGGTAGCCCATTAGTAGCCTGTTTGCTCTATCATTTGTAAGACACAGTAAGTGAATCGGATAACTTTGTGTGATTAGATGATGGATGAGATCAGAGAGATTATTAGGATGTGCCTGGAAGAATTGTAAGTTATTATTAAAGATGCATTGGGAAAGCAAACATTTGACTTGAGAGTATGTACCTAAGTTTGTATAGATCTGATTCCAAGATTGATGCAAAATATGCCCCAATAATCCAGAATTTATAACTGTTTTCCTGTTCACATTGGTTCATGAAGCCAACATTCAACGCTGTTCACATAGGGAGTTACTCTCAAGGTGTGCTTAGCAGGATCAGTCTAGCTAATGGCTTCTGATTTAGCTGATTTAGCACTTTTCCTTTTGTTTAAGTATGGCAACTTTATGGCCAGCCATAGCATGTCTTGGGAGATTGAATTAGTATTGTTTTATCTTCAGCTCATGCCAAATTGTGAGAAATGAACCCCTGTGAAAAGAGACGACAGGAAATAGCTTTTATTTTGACTCTGTTGAAACCCCCCTGCAAAAGTTCTCAGGAGAGGATTTTTCATTGCAAATGAGTACATTGCACAACTGCTGTGGCCCAGAGGTTGCCTAGGGAAATAATCAACATCAGTTTCCTGTCTTCTGAAATGACCACGGCTTGTTTGGAAGGAGGATGAGCCATATGGGCTTTCTCAGACATGCTTCTGTCTGTGAAAATGTCTTCCATCCCCAATAAATGCTCTCTGTTCTTTGGTTTTAAAACAAATGGGTCATAAGCCATGACTTTTTAGGTCATATGAGGTCAGATGGGCACAGTAGCTTGCCACAAGCTTGGGTCTTTCCTGGAAAGTTTAAGAAAAACGTATAGCATAGTTATGAGAATTCAAGATTTAGGTTTCAAGCTGAGCCTTCATTGTGGAATGTTGGAGAGATACATCCAGGCCTGGTTTAGACTACAGAATTATTTGTCTCCAGTTAATTAAATTGTCTGGGCCTCAGTGTCCCATTTGCAAATTAAACTCTAATGTGATTATTGATTAATGGATTTTGCTCTTTCTTGTGGTAGTTCTAAGCAGAGCCATTCTCTCAATAATTTTGCAAAGGTCATTAGGCTGCCAGTAGGTGTTTTGTTCAAACGGCATAGCTAAGCAAACACTTGAACTCAGATCTCCTAATTAATTTTGAAGGAACTAGTCAGAATCAAAACCTGACTGTAGTACCAAACAAGATAACAACATACAAGCATGCAGACATTCTTCTGCAATGAAAGTATTAACTCTTGAGGTCAATGAGTCTTAAAAACAAAGAGCATCAAAGCATATACGAACTGTTAATTGCCTTGGGAAACTTTACTTCAAGTCATCATATTAGAAAGTAAGCACTAAATCTATCACTACCTCCTTTAAAACATAGTTTAAAGGAATAATTCTAGTGAGGGTTATCTTTATCCCAGACTCTTTTGCACAAATGGTAAAGTCTGAAAGAGGATTCTATGTATGCTTGGCTGACAATCCTCAGCATCTTATCCCTGAATGGGAACTCTGATTGCACAAGGTTTTTAGTCCCTGAAGAGCATGAAGAATATTCAGGGCAATGTACTTATAATTTTCATTCTGACTTAATGCTTTTCCTCTGTGGTTATTTCTCCATCTTTTGGAACTCTACCAAGGTTCCCAGTCAGTGCTGGGAATGCATCTGGAAAGTGCAAGGCGGGAAGAAGTTTGATTAACATAAACTACATGTAGATCTTGTAGCCACCAAAGAACCCCCCCCCCCCCCCAAGTAGCAACATTTGGTGAAAGAAATGCCAATTTTGGGCAGTTTTCACTGCTAAACAAAATAGGGCCCAAGACAGTGATTGAAATAGATAGGTCTCTGCTTGACACACTGCACCTCTTCAGAGTTAAACCTTCCTTAAAATCTTGAAAAAAGAGAGATTGAAAAATCCTCTTTGGGTAACATCACTTCAATCCCATCATATTTTACCTCCCACAACTCCTTGGAGTCCTAAACTTTCTGAAAGAAGTCAAAACATTGAGCTGCTTATGGCCACAAAAAGATTGCCCACTCCTGTTCTTAATGAACGGCTGAATAGGAATACTACATTGTGTAAAATCCTAAAACTTTTTACTTTCACTCTGTTGCATTCAATATACATTTGGCATAAGAGAGGTACATTGCACTTTCTGTGTTATTGTACTACTTGTGCAACCTTAGAGATAAATCTCATGAAGCTGTATTTTGACGCTCAGTGCCGTAGAAAAGAAAAACACAATAAAAATGAAACGTTTGCCTCATTATTTGCATTACCGATTCATTCTGTGGGATTTTCTTTAAGTCAGCAATTTTCTGAAGACCTCCTGAAATACTTTATTACAAGTTCCAGAAACCAGTCTCCCCTCAAACATCAGAAAGAACATAAAAAATAAGGAAAGCCCTTCTAATACCCAAGTTCAGTTTCCCTGTGGAAATACCCAAGGTGCAGGGCAGAATGGAGAAATCATCTGAAAAAATGTGTGAAAATTATTTGTGTCTCTGTCTGTCTGTCTATCTATCTATCTATCTATCTATCTATCTATCTATCTATCTATCTATCTATCTATCTATCCATCCATCCATCCATCCATCCATCCATCCATCCATCTGAATTTGAAGTCAAATATTTCTCTTTATAATGCTTCTAACCAAGACCCCCAAATACAGACTTCAAGGTATAGCCACCTTTTTCTGTGACAAATAAAACTCATTCCTGGAGGAAGGTGCTCATATAATTATGGGCAACTTGGAGGCAAATGCCCAAGTCAGAGAACCAGATAGTGGCACATCATCTACATGCAGGTTGCAGAGCAAGCAATGTGTCATGTATAACTCTGTACCAGACAGGCACAACTTCTGGCACCACAAAATTACCAATGCTAGCTGTCACGATTACTAGATTCCTCTAATTCAAATAGCCTTGTCCTTCCCCAAACTGAATGCAGGTCTGGCTTGTCTTCCTCCCTCCTGTTTCCTGCCTCTTGCTCCTTTTTTCGCTGGAAGCCCTGTGTGAACTTTTCTTTCCTAGTACATGACAATAGTAGGAAATCTGAAAATGTAAGGAGCCCCAGAGGGTTTCCCAGGGCCTTTAGAATGTCCTGGTACCATATTATCAGAGAGAGTGGGATGCCAACTCCCACAAAGATTTTCAAAGAGGTATTTTTTCCTGCCAGTATTTGGGAAATTGATGGGTAGAGCAAGATCTATAAGTTCTCAGTGGGACTGGGGGATCACAGGATTGGATGCAAAATGTTTAAAGCCCATTGCTATTCCTGGTGACAGGAATTTCCAGATTTAGAATGGGGAAGAGAGCTATTTGTTGACTTAATTTTGTATGCTCAATTCCACATTGAGACCAGGGGAATTTGCCCATCTCTACTACTAGTTGGCTACCGTTTTTGGGCAAGAAAAAACATTCTTTTAGGATTTGTTAGCAGTTTGAAAACATGCTGCCGCCGCCGCCGCCAATGAATCTGCAGGACATCAAGCCAAATTATTTATTTTGGGTTCAGTGTCATGATTACCTTCCATGCTGGAAGCAAAAAAAAAATAGGATTAAAAATGGGTTAAGGAATGGATTCAGCAGGTTGTGTTTCCTATTAGAGACTATAGTGAAACACCCATGAACCGTGGTAGAAGTTCAAGTTAAAAGCAGTTGCTTTGGAAAGTTCAGATTAGCAGAGCACACCTCCAAAACCCACAGCTCTCATTTATTATACGGTATGTAGAATCATAGAATTGAAGGGGACTACAAAGGCCATCTAGTTCAACCCGCTGCTCTTGCAGGAAATTTACTACTACCAGTAGGTGGCCTTTCAGACTACTTCCCCTGTCAAATCAGAAATTTCTTGCTACTGTTTAGTCAAAATCTCTTTCCCATTATTTGAATCCATTGGATTATTTCTTTGGCTTTGTGTGTTGCCTGTTCATTGTGATGCTAAGCGTTTTGGCATTTGCATCCGAGGCTTTGCCAAATGTAGAATATTGCTTATATTCAGATATGTATGAAGGATCTGCCAGTTGGCATTTACATCTTTTGTTATAATAGAGGGCAGTCTGTTTTCAAGGCTATCACTCGATTAAAGAAACCCTGATTAGCTATAGGAAGGCTCATATAGTTACATGCCTATTGCTGGTTAGTTTTGCTTTCTAGTTTCCTATGCAGATATCACTGCAGTCAACACTGCAGAAGAGGTATTCCCTGTTTTCCTACACATAAGAGAGAATACCTCTTCTGAAACGATCCAGCTGTGACATCAGCATGGCTCATTGGCAGGTAAAGGCAAAAAGTACATGGTTTCTGTGCTGTTGCTGGATCAACATGTTTAACTGAATTATTTTAACACTGATTGAACTGACTTATCTGTCCCATCTCTAGTGATTGTGGGAGGATTTTGCTGAATGTGTTATGTTCTAGTATTTCCTCCCAGCTGTTCATTTCAACAGAAAAGAAGCTATTTACTTTACTGGCTGTTTAACTGCATTAATGCATATGGAGGATTTGACATGCATGAGATTTTTTTGAATGTTGGATTTTGAGAAATTAGATTTGTCATGTATTAGTCTGCAGTGCTATCCAGGCCAGTGATTTCCTTTTCAGGAGCAATTAAGTACCTTTTTAATTTACACTGATTTCCTCTCTATGATATCCGGGTGTAGTTGCACTGACTGAAACTGATGGTCAGGAGTTCAGGAATCTTACCCCAGATACGTTCCAGGTGTTTCCTGAAGGACATGTACATGAAACTCTTCCAGCGTCAGGGGTCATGTGTCTTTCAACACTAGTCTCTATTTTTCTTAGCCTGGCCTATTTCCTGTTTGCTAGGGTGTTCTGGAAGAGCAGCTTGTTCTGAATGGTGATAACGCCTACAATGCACACTTTGGGGAAAGCATGGCGTCCCTGGGGGATATTGATGATGATGGATTTCCAGGTCAGTATATTTTCTTTTGCACCAGGCCTCTGTTCTTTCTTGCTTTAGCAAGATAAACCTGGTATTTACAGAGTATATATAATAATATAGAACTATCATAATTTTATGCATGCATTTGTTAATGTACTGAAGGCACAGATGCACTGGGGTGTTTTTTTTGGCTTAGTATTTGTTGTGAAGCATGTCCAAGGGCCTCATGTGTATATAGACAAAATAGGGAAGCAGGGTTTCTAGATTTTTGTTTTTAATCTCTACCCTTGGAAATAAACTGATTTCCTTCAATACACTATCTCAAATTTTTGAAAGAAACTGATTTTCCCTAATCTAGCCTGTGCTCCAAAAGGGGCATACAGTAATGGAGAGAAGAAGAGAGGAAAACAAGCGACTTCAAGCTGAATTGTGTTAAGTTATTTAGCAGTTCTTATAATGGGAGCCGAATAGAAAAAAGTCCAGGGATGGTAAACAAGAAACTATCCTAAAAATAATTTACGCTTAACCCAGAATCTAAATTAATCCCCACAGCTAAAGTCGGCTTCTGTTAATTAAATGGAAACTAGTTTGTTTTACTGATTAAAGTTTCCAGTTGTGTTTTAAGCAGCTTTGCAGTGTGTTCATAAATAAAATCTTAACTGGCTTCAATGATCTCATTATATCTTTTTTTAGACAAAGTGAAACAAACAAAAATACAATCAGATCATTTAAGCCAGTTAAGATTGTATGTTGAATCTCCTGTCCAACTTAACTTGCATTATCATAACATTTTGGAGACCTGAGCATTTTGAAAAGATTTCTCAGTGACTACGCTATGGATTGGCTATGTGGTAGGGAATTGTATTCTGTGTGCAGCTCCCAGCTTCATCTACAATTACCTAAGATCTCCCTTGAGATTCATAAAGCAAGTCAAGATGGACAAGGATTCTCCTGTGCATAGTTGATATTATTTATAGAACCTAAACACATGTTTCTTATTAGGTGTAATACAAATCTAGGGTTTATTTGTTTTTAAATATCCAATGCTTGTGCAAAGAGGTAACGTTCTGTAAATCAGACTGCCACTAAGCCTGTGGCTCTTGTCTTTGTGTTAAAGAAGGCAGGCTGTGGAAAGAATTCACCTTTGGAACTAAAGAAAACTCACTTCTTATACTGTTTTGCCTTATTTAGATGTTGCCATTAGTGCTCCGAAAGAAGACGACTATGCAGGAGCAGTGTATATCTATCATGGGCACATTGGGGGCATTATTCCTCGATATTCCATGGTAAGTACTAAATGTTACAAGGAGTTGTAAGAATATGGCAAGCTAAATCAGGGCAGATCTAAATGTCAGGAAGTAGCCAGTTGCTCAATAGTGCAGTTGTGAAAAGGGCTTTGAGTTGTGTACGTACTCGAGAAGCCTTTGTCCAGGAGTCTGCCATCAATGTTGCCACCACGCGGTGCTTTGCCACTGTTCCAGCTGATACTCCCAATGTGAGATAAAATCATTGAAAATATTGATTACATGAAGATCATACGGTAAGTTAAGCTGGCATTTCAAAGGTTTAACTGCCATACCTGCCCATGGAAAAAAATTAGGGTAGGTATTTCATCATTATTTTCTTTATTATGCAGAAATAAAGGGGGAAAAGGTACAAAAAACCCAAAACCCAAAACAAACTGGGGAAAAAAAAAGAAGGGATACAAACATATCATTTTTTGTTTCATCATAAAGTTTCATGCTTTATCTTAAAGTACTTGGAATAATATGCCACAGCCAGATTTTATTGGCTCAAATAAGGGAAACACCAAGTCCATTTAACATCTATTCCACTAAATTTACTCTACGAGTCCCTTCCTAGAAGGTTTTCCTACTGACTTCATCTTAGATTCTTGACCATAATAGTGGAAGTCAAGGACCGATTCTGCTTCTTGTAATAAATACTAATTTTTCAAGGTACGTGTTTACTAGATCACAACATGAGCCTTTTGTCCCAATCTGGTTAGTGCTGTATTTTTGCTTTAGAGGGGGCTTTTGGAAAAAAAAAAGAAAGACTTGTTTTTTTTTTAATACATTGGCTGTTTAAAGTACTGGTCTAAATATTTTGCTTTGTTGCTGGGTGGGGGCTCATGAGGGATGCTAAGTCAGAGTTTAGTGGTTGCATCTGAGATCACTTGAGCAGGCTGTAGATGATTAGTTCTGCTGCTTGCTGACTGTTTTAGAATGCATTAACTCTCTTTTGAAACAAAATAACACGAGCTAAATCCCTTTTTATGATAGTTTGTGAAAGTGATAATTTGTGGTGCATGGACAATTATTTCTGCCCATGGGGAAGAGAGTGGGGACGTCAGAATTGATTCAGATGGATAATGACAGTTTGGCTGAGGATATCTGAATTTGGAAGAGGAAATAGTGTTTGTTTCTTTTTTCACATTTGAGGCAATATTGGAGTTTCATACAAAGAGAGCTTAATATTGGCAAACAGTTAAAAAAAACTGCTGTCTCTCTCCAAAAGTCAGCTTTTGGATTTTCTGGAGAAGTTCTTGCCAATGATTTTCCATTACTTGTCTGTCCTTGATCTCTGCCATTCTTTTTCTTTCTCTCTCTTTGCTTCAGGCTTCTAGCGGTCACGTTATATTGCTTTGTCTCATTCACATGGACCAGGGCTGTAGGTCAGCCATTCATTTGGCTCACAAATCCATCAAACACTTTCAGATGTTTAATTTGTAACGTCTGCCTACCTGGCCTCTATGTGAACCAGTAACCTTGGGGTGAAAGGCTTTGGGCCTGGTTACTTAACTCTGAACGATCCAGATGCTGTGGATTTTGTAAAACTCTCTCACACACATAGCACACAACTGTGAGAAGAAAGGGGGCATTTGTTTAAAGTTATAGATACTTTGGTAAAAATTTTAGAAAGTGTTTAAATAACTTTTTTTTCAACCTCTGGAACAGCAAAATCCTGGGCATACCTGGAGCACCTTAACCGGCTGGCAGATAATTGTCTCTACTAAATCAATACTATCAAGCTCAGTTTTGGGGCCCTTAGTTTCATCTGCAGCTCTCTAAGCTGTGTAGCATTATTCTCCAACCTTTACATCCTAATAGCCTGCAGATGTCTGTGGAATATGTATTGTATAGCTCTGTTCTTACCACCCTAACAGGGACCCCCCGCAAAATCCAAGCCACATTCTCTTGTGTAAATGTAATTTGAGGAGTCCAGCTGCTTTCGGTTGCCTTCATTTCCAAAAGTGGCAACATTTTCTTTGTAACTTTTTTTTTAAGATGGAAGATTTAAAAGCTCCTTTCCCCTCCTTTACGTCTGTAGTTTTTTTCCCAGTTCTCCCATCTGACAGTGGGCTGGGGCTATTGTCCTTTATATCTGGGGCTGTAAACTACTGATTACTTTGGAGAGTTTCATTTTTCCGGTTTATCACTAAACCAAAAGTGGAGGATATTATATTCTAGTCTCTTACAAGGAGGTACTAGTCTCCTATAGAATGGACAATGTTCTCCAGCAAAGTCTCTCAGTTAACTATTGTATTTGTTCTGTGGATGAACAGAAGCTCAGTGCAGCTGAGCATCTCTCTTGCACATTTTGGATCAACAGGAGTCAGAGACCTAATGACTTCCTGCAGAGATATTTCCTCTATGTTCAAATTTAAAGTCGTATTAATTGTTCTTATTTGTAACATTCCTGGCAAATAGAAGGGGTAGAAATGGAAGCAGTAACAGACTTCATTTATTTGGGCTCCAAGATCACCGCAGATGGAGACTGCAGCCATGAAATTAAAAGACGCTTGCTCCTTGGGAGGAAAGCTATGGCAAGCCTAGATAGCATATTAAAAAGCAGAGACATCACCTTGCCGACAAAGATCCGCATAGTCAAAGCTATGGTTTTTCCAGTAGTAATGTATGGCTGTGAGAGCTGGACCATAAAGAAGGCTGAGCGCCGAAGAATTGATGCCTTTGAACTGTGGTGCTGGAGAAGACTCTTGAGAGTCCCCTGGACTGCTAGGAGGTCAAACCAGTCAATCTTAAAGGAAATCAACCCTGATTGCTCATTGGAAGGATCGATAATGAAGCTCAAGCTCAGATATTTTGGCCACCTAATGCGAAGAGAGATCTCTTTGGAGAAGACCCTGATGCTGGGAAAGATTGAAGGCAAAAGGAGAAGAGGACGGCAGAGGATGAGATGGTTAGATAGCATCACTGAAGCAATGAGCATGAAACTGAGCAAACTCAGGGAGGCAGTGAAGGACAGGAAGGCCTGGCGCAATATGGTTCATGGGGTCACGAAGAGTCGGACACGACTTAACGACTAAACAAAAAAAAAAAATTTGTAACATTCCCATACCAAGGTACTACTGTTATTTTCTCAGCATAACACCAGTCTGTATTATCTAACAAGCCCACTAGTTGTAATGTTTTGGAAGTAATGCTGAACTATGAATCATTGTCATAGGACAAGTGGGGGAGAAGAGACAACATTGTTCAGTGGGATACCCCCCCCCCTCATCTGTTCTGATTTATACAATCTAATACAGCCAGTATATGTCACCTCTGAAAGAAGAAAACCTACTGTTCCTCAAACAAAAGAGGCTTAGTATCAGTGGATTAGCTCTAGTTGTGATGCCTTAGTTGAGAGTAGAAAATCTTGCATCTATGTGTTGGTCTTGATATCAGTCTATAAACACATTCTTTCTCATCTGTGTGACCTAGAGATAATACATGGTTCACAACCAATGCAGCCCAATTCCATCCAAATGAATGAGAAGAGTTTGGTTGATATCAATTCTGAATTGTCTGTTTCAGAGGATATCTGGAAGACAGTTAAGTCCAAGGCTGCAGATGTTTGGCCAGTCCATTTCTGGGGGAGTTGATATGGATGGAAATGGTTACCCAGGTAGGCTTGTAATTCTGGCAGTCATTATAATGCAAATCAATAGTTAAAATTAATGGAAGAACTAAAGAGTCAAGGATTCGTATACTTCCATTTTCCTTTTTTTTCATTAAAATGTGCCTACATAATATAGTAAACATGTCTTCAGGGCATTTACGGCAAGGGGGAGTTAGTTGGGCTATACTGTCTTAAGTTTGGAACAGATCTGGACCCTATATTAGAAAATAAGAAATGTGATATGAACTTTAAAAAGATAACCAGTGATTGTATATTCACAAATCATGAAACTTGGTCTCCTAGGATCAATTCTGTGGAAGCTGTTAATATTGCAGCTTAGTAACAAGACAGTGAATTAAACAATGGTGAACTTAGTTATCCAAACATTATTTAGATTATCCTTATTCCCTTTGTGGCATGAGTCCATTTGAGGGGGGTGTTTTGTAGTGGAAGTACCTATTTTCATATTTCCACGTGAAAATATCTTACATATTGATATAGGGAGAATGTTCAGGAATGTATTGTCCTGGAGCATTATATTTCAGGAGAAGTTCATGATAAACGTTGAATTGTTTTCGTTAATTTGGATTTGTGGGGATGGGTGCCAGGAAACATGCTTGTTCTAAATGCTATCAACTCTTTTTCCAGATGTGACGATTGGTGCCTTTATGTCAAACAATGTAGTTCTTCTAAGGTGAGCTTCGTTTATCTTGTTCCTTTTACTTACTGTCCCCCTGTTTGGCTTTGGAAGAAACAAAATTCTCCTAAGCCCTGTATTCACAACCACATTTTGAAACTGGATTCAAAAAATAATGGTATTTGTTTGCTGCTTGCATAAATAATGGAGCTGATAGCAGCAATTGTATGTTAATACTTTCACTGTCAAAACTGTTAGTGGAGTGGTATATCATAGTACGCAAACAGCAATATTTGAAAGTACTCTTCAGGTGTTTCCAGACTGACAGCTCCTAGTATTTCCGATAAGAAGCACTGTATATCTGTTGTCTGTCTGCCTGTCTGTCCCTCTCTCTGTCTCTTTCTCTTTCCTTTTAATGAATTTTCAGTGAGAAGAAAGCAATGGTATGAAAATACTGGAAGTTTACAAGTTGAGGGTGACATCATCTGGCTCCCCCTTAAATTGTCTGAGCAAGGCTGAAGGATTGTACAAGAAAAACCTCATCTGGAAGTCTTTGTACTGGTTTCCTGGAAGACAGGCTTTTCATGGCTTAGTACTGTATCACTGTGTATTAGAATGATACACGAAGTCCCATATAATTCTGAGCTTGTTTACAGCTTGTTTACAGCTCTGGTAGTGGTGCATAAGAAGTTATCAAAGAAAGATGAACAACTAGGGCTATTCTTGTTAAGGCATTTTTTTAAAGCAACTGTTTAAGGATCAGTTAAAATTGTATGTGTAGTTAAATGGATGGTTTGAGACTGCAGAATTAGGAAAGGCAGCAATTATCTTTTTCTAAAAAAAAACTGTGGTCCACTGAGGCAGCTTGCGAGAGAAGCGCTATGTAGATTATCTGATTAGAGGAAACAGCTGTAGTAACATGGCCAGAAAATGATCAAAGTAGCTTGATAGTGAATGCTGAAAAAATATGAAATATTTTTTTCCTGGATAACTCCAAGGGCCACTGATTGTGTTGTCTCAACTGATTGATAGAAAAATTGCTACAACATTCATCTGTTTAGACATTTTTTGTATTTGTTTTATGGTTTCTCATTTTTGACATGTTTCTGTGGCAAGCAAATTTCATAAAGTTGGTGCTATATTTATATGAACAGTAGTGCTTAAAAATTTGGGAACCCATTTGAATTTTCAATATTTTTGCATAAATATGACTTAAATCATGTTCTGTTCTCCACACAAGTCCTAAAACTAGATAAAGAGAACCCAATTAAACAAAAGAGTCAAATACATTACACTTTTTCTGTGCAAGTTATCACAGGATCTGGTTTGGGTCTTTTTTAAAATGGGGGCTTCATGTCTGCATGGTGGGGAACCTGTATTTCCCTAGAATAAATATGGAGGCTTCAGCTTTCTGATCTCCCCATTCCCAAGATAGTTAAGCTTAATAGATATTAAGGAAAAAAGGGGAAAAAAAGCTTTTGCTTAATAGGTCAAGCTTAAGACAGTAAAACTTGGAGGATGGGGTATCTATAATTCCTAATTACTCATTAAATATGAAAGTGCATCACTTGTGTCAACTTATGTCATTTGCATAATAATATAAACACTGTCGATCTCACAGAATTGAGGTAAAATTAATATAAATATAACTGCTTTGTCCAGATGCAACAAACTATTATTTTGGGAGGATGCCTGACAGCAGTTTGGTACATTACATCCAAATTTCACTAAATGGGGGTTTGTTAAATTGAGGTTTTCTGAAAAACAAATATATTTATATACTCTTTAGCAGTGGTTCTTAAACTGGAGGTAATTTGGGCATATCCTGGGGTAATGGAGCAATTTGTAACTGGTTGTTTGGGAGTCAAGGATCCAGTTTGGGACTGTTGCTGTTGAGACCCTTGTGTAAAACAACAGGGTCTGTTTGTTTTTTTTTTTTGTGGGGGCAAAGACATTATTTGAGGCCAGGAAAAGGGTAATTGGGTAAAATGGTTTAAGAACCACTGATCTATAGAATGAATATGGAATTTGAAGAAAGGACATTGCTTTTTTATGATTAATCCATTGGCTGATGCAAAATCTTGAGTGAACCAAGCACCTCTACTTAGGCTGTGTGTTTTTCATGTGTGGTAATGACTAAATGGGCTCTTTAACTTCCTAACCAATGTCTAAGCTTTCTTTTTGTCATGTGACAGAGAAAACTAATGTAGGGTCATAATAGCCACATGACTGACTTCAACTTGAAATTGCCATAACAAGCCAGGGCATAGCTTGTATAAATCTCAAGCTGTCACCAGTAATATTAAAGAGAGGATGAAATAGGCAGTCATTATTTGAATCTCCAAAAATACTATAAAAGATGGTTATTGCACTAGGAATTAGCTATTGATATATATTTCCTACACAACTTTATGGAAAATACACTAGATCTTTCTGTCTTTATAAAACTAGCTAACTGGTCTTCCTGAATTTCATCCTTGTCGAGAGAGTACACTGGATTGATTCACAAATTATTCTAAGTCAGGAATGTACAAAGTTTTCAGGGCCAAGAGCCATGCTTGAGCTTTGAGTGATGTGCTGGAGGCCACCCACCAATTCATTATAGTTGAATTTAATGAAAAGTAAATATACTTCATGTGATTAATCTCTGGTCCTGTATTTAGCCATTTTACTCTTCTGTACATTATAAATTGTTAGAAATTTCGGAAGCCTGCATAGTTCTTTTCTGTGCTGTGATTTATTTAAGCGTAGTTGCTACAGTGGCTGCATTCACAGATTACAGTATATTCAGTGTATCTCAAGGCTTGTAAAATACAGTGAATGAGATCTCATACTTCACATAAAGTCAAAATGAAACAAACCTTATACAGAGATAGTGTGACAAGGCTTAGCCATAAATATCAAAGACCAGTGAGGTGTAGTGGTCAAGATGTTGGACCAGGAATAACAAATCTGAATTTTAGTTCACCCTCAGCCATGGAAGCTCACCGGGTAATTTAGGGGCAATCAGTCCCTCTCAGGACAACCTACCTTATGGGTTTGTTTTTGTGGAGAGGAGAGGAAGAAGTGCTATGTACACTACCTTAGGTTCCTGAATGAAAGGCAGACTATAAATCTAATAAATAAATAAAGGCAGGATATAAATATAATATATCAATCAATATTGATTTAAGCTTCTTTAGGCCACAGAGTGTTTACGTGGACAAGTGGTTTCCTCTAAGAAAGGGAAGAAGATGGATCTAGAGAGAATCAGCAAGAATGCCCCTCCTTTTTTATGAGACAGAATCTTTTCCTTTAGTTCAGCAACTGTGATGAAAGCCTTACAAGACAGTCTTACAAAAAAATAGTGTCCTGAATGAATAGGCCACCAGAATCAGCACATCAGCCTTCACTGCTTTAAGCAAAATGCATATTGGGGAAAGAAGTTCACAAATTCAATCTATTCCATCCTATTCATATAAGAATACAAGCAAAAAATTGGCTTGACCTGAGGATAATGTTCATTTATAACTCATCACCTGATTATGGCTTTGAAAAACTGGTAATTCTCTACTATCTTTCCTGAATTCTGCTGCTTCATCTCTCTTATTCTTTTGGTTTGTAAGCTTACGGTAGTCCCCTGTTTTTTAAAACCCAGGTGAGCTGAATTGTGTGACAATAGCAGTTTGAAAGGCAATAGAAAAATACAGAAAATAAATACTGTATCACATAGAATATTACTGGAAGGTTTGTATAGAGGTGTGTGTGTATGTATGTGTTTTGCTGCCTTGCAATTCTATTCTAACTTGGCATGGAGAGGAATATTAATGTGTGTACTTCAGGAAGCAACTGTGTCCTGTTATAGATGGTCAAATATTTAAGGTGTTGAGTGAAGGTTTGGGTGGATTGGCTGGAAGCATGAGGAAGGAAAGGAGGGGCAGCAGGAAGTAATACCCAGCAACTGGGATTCAAGAGCAGGTGTTGGTGTTCTGGGAAGCAGGCAATGAGGGCTGAAGTTGGGGTCATAAATAGATTAGATGGATATCCCTGTGCCATTTGGACGTGTTGTATTTCTCTCTGAATCTCTTTGTATTGTTGATAAAGAATGTCTGTAATTAAAATAGGCATAATGTGCATTTTGCTTTTGCCATGTTTTTCTATTTCTTGCACTTGTTCAGGTGGTTCCCATCCCCAAATCTTTTCCACGCAGCACGCTCATCCAACCCTGCATTTTAAAAAATAGGAATCTTGATTTCAGCCCTCTTGCAATCATTTTACTTTAAATCGAGAAAGGTGAATGAAATGAAGCTGAGCTCATGTTTGGTATGTTTCTTTAAAAGGCACATCATGGGCAATAGTTCTTGGATAATACTACTGATTTTGAAGAAGCAACTGTCTAATTTACTACAAATTGTAGAAGTCATGTGATTTTATGTTCACACTTACCTGAATTTTTCTTGGATGTAGTCAATATGCAGCTGATTAGTGTGAAACTGATGGTGTCTATCCATACGCAAAAAGAAATCACTGTTCAGTTTAAGGATTTTATGTGAAAATAACAATCTTACTGCAATTAAGAAAAGCAGCAGTGAAAAAGCCTACAACAGTTTCTAGATAGCAAAAAAGGGAAGAGTATTTTTCTCTTAAAATGCTGCTTGTGGTGTTGCTATATGGTGTGGTAAAAAAATTGTAGTGAAACATTGGAATAAATATTTTTCACTCATTTCAAAGAAGTAAAGGAGTTTTGAAAAGAGCAGTTGCATTGTGCTTGAACTTTGCCACAATGGAATGGTGTTTTACTAAATTTAGGAAAATTATATACTGGAAGTTTGGCAGTAAATATATAGTGTTGTTCCTGAAAAACTGAACTATTTCTATGGCAGAAATGTAGAAAAGCACATTTAGAAGAATAACTGCTTAAAAATTATTTATTTGTTAATAGTAGAATCTATCAGACCATGGACAGCTCCATGCTGCTGATAGGTTGCACTGTGCGTTGTAGATACAATATTGGGGTGACATTGATATTTTTAAAGCATTTTTAATATCTTGATATAAGTGTTGAATGTTTCTAGGTCCCACCTCTAAGTGGAGAATGTATGCCAATTTAAAAGTATACTGGCCTGGAGCCTGTTAGGAAGTTAGCTTTTAAATGTCAATAGATGACATCTTGATATACACAAGAGTGTAAGATGTGATGGGCAAATTGTGAGGTGCTTCCCACAGGACTTAGACTGCCTGCTGAAAGTATCTGAGCTGGTATCTCTTAATTTATTAATGTTGATGCCTTTTCTTTCTGCTTGACAACCAGCATCTAAAATGACTGAAAAACTTTAAAAAGGTTAAACATAATGAGTTGGATTCACTCTTAATTATACTCAGAGAATGTCCAGTAAGTCCTTTCAATTTCAGTGGATTTTCTGAGTACAGCTAAGTCCAAAACCAACATAGTATGATATTTTTTTAAGGCAGAGAGAAATAATATGCTGTAGCTACTTTCTTTCCCATAGGTGCTTACTGTATATGACTGGATTTTCCAGTCAGGGAGTCCACAGTTTATTCCTTCAGATGAAGCTGTCTCACCTCTGTCATCTTCTCTTAGCATTGTTGCACATAATTGAATTCTGTGGGCTTCCAGATCTATTTTTCGTTTGGCAAGCATTAACTATATGGTTCCATATGAATATTGGTTCATTTTTCCTGTAATTGTTAAATATCTAATAGACAAGGTTATTGCATTATTTGAAAATTTTGTTCCAGTATTGCATCTTAATGCTATTGGTGTATCCAGAGTCTTGTCTTGTCTTGTCTTGTCTTCTCCATTTTTAATTATTATGGGACAAGTATTTGTTTGTTTGTTTTGTTTACCATTTTCTCTGGGGTGGAATCATTAGGGAATAACTGATTATTTCCAGTATCAGCATTAAAACTGATATCCTAAGCGAACTTAACTAAGAGTTCTCCTCAGTTAATAGAGTAGGACCTACTTTTCCCCAAACCTAAAAACTTCTGTAATACTATGGAAAATAATGCAGTCTCTCCTTTTTCTTATTGTTTTAAGATCACGGCCTGTCATTACCTTGGGCATCTCAATTTTCCTGCCAGCATCCATTGACATCACAGCTCCTCAGTGTCATGATGGCTTGCAACAAGTGAATTGTCTAAATGTCACTGCGTGCTTTAGGTTCAAAGGCAAACATGTTCCAGGACTGATAGGTAAGCTGCTGTCTTGATAACTGTTGCTCTTTATCAATTCTAAACCAATATTCCTCTACTAAGAATAAGAACACCTTATTATGGTCAGTAACCGGTTAATTAAATACCCTTTAGTTAATTCAGTAAGAGGAGCAAATTCTTGCCTTCATGCTAGGTTTATACAATAACTCATCTGTAAGTTGTACATTTTGGAACATGTTTAAGGAGAAGGGTTTAAATGTAGTGGCTTATCTACCCACAGAAAGCGGCCACCTTATAGATCATTTCTTTGCTGTAATGTGAAAAAAAGCCAGATGGCAAGAATTCCTCTGACCATTCTGGAAATTTTCCCCAAAGATATTAATTTACTCCAAGCGTTGTGGTAAAAATGGTGCCCATACCACAAGGACGCTTACATCAAATCTATAGTATTTGGCCATATCTTAGACTTAGAATATACTTAGAAAATAGCTGATGAGAGAGCATCAAATCTTGCTATCTCTCTGGTGTGAAGTTCTTAAGAGAAGGACTTGACACCAGAAGTACTTGGGGTAAATTTTATACATACAGCATCTATAAAATTTACCCCAGGCTATGGTTTGAGTGAGAACTGGTATAAAATATTTTACAGATGGTATAGAACTCCATCAATAATTGCCAAAATAGACAAATTGTATAGTAATAAATTGTGGAAATGCCACAAGACAGATGGAACATTCTGCCATATGTGGTGGACTTGCAGAAAAACCCAGAAGTGTTGGAAAGACATTTACAGCACCATTTAGAGAATCTTAGAGATCAAATTTGAAATTAATTATACATAGTTAAAACAATTTTTTAAACTAGGTATATTTCCAGAACATAACAATAAAAAATACCATAATTTATTAAGGTATGTGCTAACAGGTACGAGGACAAACTTTGTACAACATTGGAAAAAAGATAGTACCAACAATATCTGATTAGGAACTTACACTTGGAGTATATGCAGCAATGGCAAAATCAAGAGTATATATACATAACAGAAGTTTGTTTAAATTTGAGCAGGAATGGCTTCCATATACAGATAGTCCTCAGTTAATAATGGTAATTGGGACCAGAAACTCCATCACTAAGCAATATGGTTGTAAAGTGGAAAATCGAGTGACCATGCTGACTTATGATGGTAGTTCTGGCAATTCCAGTTGCAGTCGTTAAATGAATCCTGTGTGGTCATAATCAAGACATCACATGACTGCCACTTGCAGCCTCCTGCTGGCTTCCCCATTGACATTGTTTGTCAGAAGCCTGCAGTGAAGGTCACAAATGGCGATCACATGACTGCGGGATGCTCTGATGGCCGCAACTTCAAGGACCAGTCATAAGTTCCCTTGTTCAGCACCATCGTAACTTCAAATGGTCACTGAATGAGTGGTTGCTAAATTACCACTACTTGTATATTATATATTTCGTGCAAGATAAATACAAACATTTAGAATATGGGCCCTAAAGTTTATGCCAATTGGTACTCTAAATCCACTGGAGTACAATGAAGGGGAAAGTCAGAAATCAAATATTTATCTATATTATATTTAGGTGTGTTTCACTTTTTCTTCTTTTTTAACATTTATAAATAATAATATAATGGAGATTTTGGCATTAAGCTCCAAAAGTTATATTTCTTTTTTATATCATAAAAACAATTCAATATACTCTGCTTGGATTCTTTTACTAATGTTATATTGAGCATTAATTGTGTAACTTCAGTAGTTATCTGTCCATTTATAGATATTATCTTTTTTGAAAATATATCTCTGTTTTAAATAACAATAATAAAAAAAAGTTATGGAGTTCCCATAAGGTCCTATTTGTACCCTGTCCTCCCTCTCTCCCATTTAATTCATTCAGATACAGATGACAAATAGTACAGTGATAAATTTGTCAAATTTCATTTGCCAAATTTCAGTGGGATCTCTTGGGCTTCCTCGCTGAAATTTGGCAAATAACAGCCAGATTAATCAAATGAGGGAATGAATGGTCTCTCTGTTAATTTTGAATGTTTCCTAAAGAGGGGGAGGGGAAGAAAGAAAATAAAATTGTGATGAGAGAGGTCACAGAGTGAAATGAACAAATCCACATGTTAGTTATCTCCTGGCCCCCAGTAATGCTACATCATGAATAACATTTATTAACATTTCAATGTTAAAAGCATTTTCCATAGCTTTTTTCCAGTATTAATTTTAACCATCTTGTTGTTAGGCTGGTAGCATCATGTTGGTGCTGCAGTTGCCAGTCCAAGACTGAAAGTTTGGGTTGGTTTATTTATTAATTTGTTTAGTTGATTTATGCCCTAGTTTTCTGCTCTAGGAAATATTGTGGCTAACAACGTTTTAAAAAACAAGAACAGAATGTAAAAAAGGTAAATGCATTTTAAAATAAAATAGATACTGAAAGAATCTTATGATGAAATGCCTGGTAAAAAGAGGCATATTTACAGGTCTTCTAAATGTTGAAAATGGCGGCCAAATGCAAATTCCTGAGAAAGCATATTTGTAGTCTGGGAGCAATGCAGAAGATGCAGTGTTTGTCTGTCAGAAAGACTGGCCTGCAACATTGAGGACATCTTTAAAAGGGCCTCTCCTGCAGTTCTTAAAAGCTAGAAAGATTCATACTGGGAGATTTGCTCCCTTAAATGAATACCAACACCTAGAATTATGCTGAATTGACCATCAGGCATCATTTAATCCCTATACTATATGCTGGTTAACAGTTGGACTGCTGCCGTTCACATCAATTCCAAATTTCCATATATTTTCAAGAGTAGCTCTACACAGAGTGGGTTGCAGAAGATAAGATGGGATGTAACCATTGTCTAAGCCAGTCTTTCTCAACCTTGGCCACTTTAAGATGTGTGAACTTCAACTCCCAGGATTCCCCATATGCTGGCTGGGGAATTCTTGGAGTTGAAGTCTACACATCTTAAAGTGGCTAAGGTTGAGAAACACTGGTCTAAGCTGACTAGTTCAGGAAGGGAAACTAAGTATATTTGTGTAAAGACACCTCCCCCTAAGGTACCACCTGCAACTGCAGTGCAGCTGAGGGTCAAAGAGCATCCCCATTATTTGCTCTTTCCGGGGGAGGTGAGCCCTAAAAATAAACCGAGGTTGAGCCTCAATTCCTGCAGTCCAAATTCCAACTGACTAGCGGCTGTTTATATATAAAGCAAAGCCATTGCAGCCAGTCTACCTATTTCATTAATTGGGTTTGCAGATCATGTTACACCGAAACCAAACCACATGATTGCTTAGTATTGCATATGAATCAATCAGATGTTCTTCCTGAGGCTACCTATTGAATTAGAGCAAAAGAGAAACTGGAACCAAAGAATTACTGACCTATGTTCCAATTTCTTAGTCATGATGCTTCTTTGCTCTCTGTTGTTCCAAGGACTAGAATAGACATGAATGAATCAATCACATTCACTTTTCCACAAACTTTTCATTAATCTAAATGGGGTGTGTGTGTGTGTGTGTCCATTAATTCTAATATCTTACTTTTTCCCCTAGTTTTCCCCAATATAATTTTTATATTATTTTCACTAATATAGACTTTTGTATTTGTATATATGTGAGTGTATGCACACTCTCACATCCCTTTCCTGATATATATATTTGTATGCAACTTTTAATTAGAAAATTATATTGGAAAATTCAGAAACTAGTAATTGGCAGAGTATAACGTGTTTCCATTGGGGAGTGTGAACTGGGTAAATTAATATTGAAATGCTAACTCCTGAGAGTTATTTTGGATTATGGTGGCATATAAATGCAATAAATAAATCAAATGGATATATACAAACGGAAACCAAACCAATCTCTCTCTCATTCCTAACTCTGGTTGAAAAATGACGGATTTATTGCTACAGCATTTAGAACCCAGAAATGGTCTTGTCATGAGCCTTTTATGGTAAATTCTGATAAGTCACTTGTGCATGATTAAATGTGCGTTATTGAAAGTTGCATGTTCAGAAGGAGAATTTGGAATGTACAGGACTTCTTCCTCCTCTTCCATAAATTTCATAAACCAGAAACAATCCAGGAACTATTTTAAGAAATGCTACTTTATTTCATGATTGAAGTCACCGATGTGTTAACTTCTAATGTTTGCAAAAGGCTTGTTTCCCGTTTAACTGTTATTTTGTTTTGGTACATTTAAATTGAGATGTGGATTATTATAATTGTAATTGCTATTACAACTGTAATTATTGCTCTTCTAGTAAATGGGGTCATTGGTAGTGCTCATGCAAATAGTTTGCATTTTTTAAACTGTGATATGTATCTTCGTTTAGTTAGGCAGCATATTTTGTAAATTACAATACAGATTCCATGTACTTAATGGGAATATGGCAAAGCTGAAATCTCAGACTGCCTTTTTATATTGGAGATCAGCATTTTTCACTAAGAAGACAGGCAAACAACTGTATATTGCTATGCAATGGCTGTGTTCTGTTGACCACTTTCTAGAAGGAAAAAATTAAATTGATTTTAACATTGTAATAAAATAAATGTGCCTACATTTATATTGAAACCTGGGTTGGATAGCCCAAACATATGGATTTTTGTAGAACTCAGTCTCAGTCAATTCTAATATGAACAGATCTGACCTAGACCTCCCTGAATAATGTGAGTCAGAATGTAATTCTACATTTTTGGTCACACATGCCAAAAACAAAAGTGGAGAAAGATGTTTAATACATTGCTGAACCTATTCGGAAATGTCTCAGAAAGAACGTGGCCGTGACTGCAGAGGAGTGGTTTCTGGATCATTTTCCGTTCTTTTTGAGGGTTAGTGCACATGTTATGACAGTTGCATAAGGAGCATGTTTTGACTTGCTCTACGAGAGGGCTGTGGTCACAATTTGCCAAGTCATTTTATATACAGCCAGTTGCCTCACACATTGGATGGATTCTGTATGTTTTCTTTGCAAATGGTCTTGTTTGCATGGTGAACCACAGCACATGTTGACAGCTCATTGCCTGGTGACAGCTACCATGTGGAGGGATCTAAGTGATATCTGTGAGGTAGCTATAATCCACAGTTTATTACCTGTGAAGTTGAGTGTAACCCGCCAAGCACTCTGTCATGGTTTGCTTGTCACTTTAGGAGTTCTTTATTTAGCAGTTCTAAAGAGTCAGCAATGCAGGGGCATATTGCACTTGGGTATTCTGTCTTAGCTGTCCAAGCCAAGGAGAACATCAAACAGGCCACCATATATGATATTAACAGCAGGGGGAATGTAGCCAGATAACATAATCTGTTACCATAATTTTTGGCCTGGATCTTAGTCAAGATGATGCTATCAAGATGATGGTAACAGATGATGTTATCTGGCCATCTGGATGTTACTGTGATTTTTGGACTGGATCTTGACTAAGATCCAGTCCAAAAATCATGATAACAGATGATATCCATGATGTCCACAGGACATGTCGAGCCTAGTCAAGGAACAGGCTAAGTATCAGAAGTCCATATGAGTGAGATGAATCAGTCTGGGCATATAAGAGCAAGATGAAGTGGCAAGAATTGCTGTTTTCAATAGTAGGCTTTCCCAAAGAAGAGCCTTTTTTAAAAAGAAAGTTACATTTCTTAAATGCATTCAGAAAATACCTTTCCATAGTGTTAATTTGATAAACTGTACCAGGAAGCCTTGGTGATGTTGCCTTGTTCTCTGATCATCACATCTTGACTCTCGTGCATCTCACTCTTATATGAAGCTGCCTTTTAAGATGATTTGGAAGCTACAACTAGTCCAGAACACATCAATCACAATGCTGGTAGGTTGAGCCCATTACTGCTGCATAATACCTACAGTATTCTGAAGCAATTGCATTGATTGCCAGTAAGCTTCCAGACTTTGTATCTCCTGTGAAGTCATCTAGCAAAGGCCTATTTAGGGTCTATGTTCTTGAAAGGTGAGAGTAGCATGGGACAGAAGACATTGTAGAATGCACCATCTGTAGAGGTACATCAGAGTCTCTTGCTGAAGATGCTTATTTTTCAGTGGACTTTCAGTTGCTAATCTGGTTGTAACTGGGTAACCATTAAGACTTTGGACATTATTTTACTTGTGGGTGGGGGGCACCATGTAATGGGCAGAAGGAATACTTTGAGGACAGGAGAAAGCTGCAACCAAGACAACAGCAGATAAGAGAAATCTGAGTCTGAGCCAGAACTGTAACCTGAGTAAGCATCTCAGACAAGACCCTTCCCTAGCTCTCATGAAGATAAAGGGAAGGAGGGTTTTGTCTGAGACACTTACTCAGGTTACAGTTCTGGCCTGGACTCAGATTTGTTTTATCTGCCATTGTCTTGGTTGCGGCTGTTTCTCCTGTTCCTCAGAATTATTCCTTCTTCCCATTACCCGGGGGATAGGCGGGAGAATTATAGCTTGGGGGATGTTTGAATTTATGTTGCTGTTTTTACTTTGTAACCCGCCCAGATTTTATTTCAGCATTCTGTTTAATACAAATTATATTATCTTTTATTATTGTAGTTAAAACTTTGAATAAAAATTATTTTAAAAAAGCATTTTATTTAAACATTTTGTTAATAAATAATACATTATAAAAATCCAAAGCTGCAGGGAGTACAATGGGGTGGCAGTCAACCACCAGAAGGGCTAGATTATAAAAATTGGAATATGTTTCTCTTTAGAGGGATATATTAATTTATTTCTATAGCCAAATAAGCCTAGTGGTTTGGTTTTCTCCTTTAATTCGCATAGTAGTAGAATGAAGTAGAATAAACTGAGAAATAAGGGCTGGCTCAAGATCACTCAACAGGTCCTTCATGGTTGAGCAGAGATTTGAACCCAGATCCCAGTCTGACACTACTGTGAAACTAGCCTGTCACTCCTGTTGTTCAAGCTTATAATGATGACCTAGTTTGTTACGAAGAGCAGGACTCCAGGCTCTCAGCTTCTGCCTCGAATGGATATGCATATGTTACTATTTCATCTGTCAAACACAACTTGTGCTCAGTCAGGATATTTCCCTGCCCTTTCCATACTCTTTCCGCATCTGGTGCCTGACCTCTCTTTTAGCCTGAAGAGTCTCAGCTGAGTTTAAAACCAATATGTACAGTTTGTATTTGTGGTCTGCTAATAATTGCTCCTCTGCCCCTGAGGAAGGATTTGACATGGGTTAGATGATATGAGAACTTGACTAAAATGGGAAACAAAATGAAACAAAACAGACCAGATGTGTGGCACACTTAATTAAAATAAATCTGCATCATTCAGAATGGATTCTAATTATATTATCTGTGACAAAGACACAGGAGACTGTTGTCACTGTCACGTATACAGTCATGCAATTTAATTTTGTTCGTATTACTGGAACTTTCCATTCTCCCATTAGGATGTTGATTGTAATGGGAAGTGTGCTAGCGAAGTGCCAGATTTTATATTATTCAATACAGTTTTTATAATTGTGGGGAACGCTAGAAATCTTCTGCTTCATATTAAATGGTGTTTAAAAGTCTGTATACGCTTTGTTGATGTGTCCGGAGGTGATGTAATAGTATCAATGACATTGAGCGTTTAAGATACTTGTGAAAAAATATCTAGGTGACACTTGTTTGTTGAGGCTGTAACACTAATGGGTGTAGAGAAATTAAAGTCTGTCTTCCTTCCTTCCTTCCTTCTAGCATAAGCCTGTACAAGTTGATACTGAATAAGTGGAATGAAGCTCTTTTGCATTTTCTGGTGCTTATGATCTGTAGAACTAGGGATCTGAAACACTAAGTAGGCCCTCCTACATGGCTAATTAGCTGCATTCAAGGTTGTGCTGGTTTGCTCTAAAATGGTGGCATTTATCTAAATTTGCAAATGTTCTTTCTGAGATTGGGATCTGTTTCTACAGGGTAGAGGTGAGCATAGTGCAGAAGTGACATACTTCTAAATATACTGAGATTTCATAATAATAGTGAAAAACTCGTGTCAACAGCAGAAAATAATCTGTGTTATGATTTTTGTTTTTGTTTTTGTCTAGATTTGAATTATAATTTGACAGCAGATGTGGCAAAGAAAGAAAAAGGTTATCCAATCAGGGTTTACTTTGTTTCTTCTGGAGAAGCAACGGGCCAGATCACAGAACACTTGCAGCTGTCGTATATGCAGGAGAAATGCACAAATTACCTAGCCTTCGTGAAGGTTGGTCCATGTTCAAACTCATGTTATATATGCTGTTCTATTTTCAGTTGCCCTAATTAATCTGGAGATTATCATTTGGTGATAATGGATGTAGAATGCATTCATCTTTCCATCTCTGAAACATTAGTAAGGCTAAGAGTAAGTACCACTGAGCACATGAAGAGGTGTAAGATTGTATTTTCAAAATCTGGAACTTTTCTGTATGGCTATTGAAAACATTTTAAGAGTGCTGGGATAAAGGAATGTCCCACAACTGGTACTCTTGCCATAAGGAAAAAAAAATAGTCTGGCTCTACCCTGCAAATGTACAACTAACTGACCAAAAAAAAAAAGATTTTGATTTCCCTCAAAAGGCTAGTGCATTCCTTTATACCAAAGGAGATCTCCTGAAAGAAGATGACATGACTCAGTTTTGCTATTGGTTATTCTTGGCTGATTTTGCTCAACAAATATCCTGGCTTTAATTCACTTTCAAATATTTGCCATGTTGTATGACAGGATCTGATATACAAATGTAATTGCTTCACTTGGACAGCCGCAGACAATCCAACTCATTCAAGAAGGGACTTTCCAGGAGAGAGGGAGAGAAGAGAATCCGTCTGCCTGCTATCAGCTTCTTTCCCAAGTTTTAGATGAAGTTTTAGATGAAGTTTGGAGGCTACACAATGTGAGCTTGGGGCCACAGGTTACACAACCTGGATTAGATAATGAGTTGAGTGTATATTTCAAGAAGGGAAACCATCAATCATACCAGAAAGCAAGAAAGATGCATTTCCATACCATTTGTGGTGGGAAGCTGTGCAGTGGTGTTTTTCTTACAGAACATTGGCTTTATTTTCCTTTAGTGATTATAGTGGTATGAATGTTCATTTGCTTGCGTAAATAAAGCTTGTAAAGCGATAAGGATGGTGATCTTGTTTAGCCTCTGCCTCAGTGAAAGGAAGTGGTGCTGGAAGCAGGCAAGTGTCTTGAAAATGCTAAAGAGTTGATGAAGGGCTCAAGACCTCTCTGTGTAAGTCTTTAATAAGTCAAAGAGAGAAACATTTGTGGAATATCTATTTTACTTTTCCAGTAGATAATAAAAGTTCTCCAAAGTATCTTGTATTGTTTAAATCCCCCTACTGTTCTTTCCCCTTTGAAGCATGTTCAGCATGAAGTTGGCTTCTTTTCTTAATATGCATACCTGCAACGTTCTCCTTTGTGGCTTGGTTTAAGACAGTGTTGTCCAAACTTGGCCACTTTAAGATGAGTGGACCAACCCCCAGAATTCCTCAGCCAGCCATGCATGGCTGGCTGGGGAATTCTGGGAGTTGAAGTCCACTCATCTTAAAGTGGCCAAGTTTGGACAACACTGGTTTAAGATATATTAGCAAAAAAGCTTGTCATTACTATCCCTTGCTGAAAATATATCTTTGGACTGCATATATTCCAAGCAGGGGAGAAGAATGAACCAGATTGCAATAGGGGCCAAAGAACTAAAGTGGCTTATCCAAGGGGATTCCTTTGTGATAGGTTTTCCTGTTTCTCTGAATAGCAGAGGATTTAAGATCTGTTCTACATCCTTTGGCTGGCCTGACAGGCAAGTCAATAGGTAGAATTAGCCCTTGTTTAGTGTGCAGCTGGGGTCCTGTTAAAACTTGTTAATCAGTGCAGTATAAAGAATTCCAACTAGCAGATTGTAGGAAATGAAGAGAAATAACTTTCTTTGAATCCAGTTACTATATTTTCTTAACTTACTACTTGCCATTATATTTAAATAAGTAAACTGATCTATCCACAACATACGAAAATGTACCAAGAGTTGTTCTACCAACTCTTTAATGAACGGTCACTCAGCAAAATTAGAAATCTGAGCTTTCTAAGCTTTGAAGTTTAAGCTAAAGCCAGTTGTTTTAAGAGAGAGTGATCCTAGTATTACAAATGTTACTATTTCAAAATATAGCAGGTTTTATTTCCTTCACATTCACTGTGTTATTATAACCATGTATGTTTTATAATGTCAGGTCTTACAATTTTATTAGGTTTGTTCTTTTCCTGATTTTTAATGAAATCTTCAATCTGTAATACAGCTTCCAAGTCACAGAATTTTTGTAATAGTGCAGTTTTTGGGTGGCTGTCATTGTGCAGTAATTGCTATTCTGAAAAAAAAAAAAACCGATCACAAACTTTCCATTTTCTAATGTTTTCATTATCTGGGTGTGCCGCTGCTTGGTTCTTTAAAAGGGATATACCTCCTATCACTTTATATGTATTTTTATTAGGGAATATCAAACAACAGTTCCAATTCTATGAGAAAAAACAGGAATTAGTTTTATGAAAACAAGACTATACTTGGAATTAGGAGCTCTTTAACATTTTTTCCCCTTTCACTTAGGATCTTTTTTGTCTCTTCATACTCTAATTCAGCCTAGCCTTATTAGTACTTTCCCAGTTTGCTGAAACTGCAATTCCCAGAATTCCCAGCCATCATGCTAACTGGGACAGGACTCACTGGGCTTTTTGAGGTATGCTATCCAAGTTATTTATTTATTAAAGTCATGCCCGGCCTTTATTCTGGGGACTGAAGGTGCCATACATGGAAAGGGAAGAGAAGGATCCCTCTTTATATTATAGCCCAAGCAGCAAGCCTGTGAGGAAGGTAGGATGAAAGAGAGTGGTTCAAAATCATCTAAGGAACTCCAAGATCAACTAGGAACTTGATATTCAGATGCAGAAGAGTAATCATCATACTAAGTTAAAAGAAGAACAACAGAGAGTCCTTTAGACTCACAACCTTCTTGTGTTCTAAATTTTCACAGAATGGTCCCAACTGTGGATGCTGTAGGAAATCACGTCACTATTCATTTGTTAGTCTTCCAGATGCTACAAGGCTGTCATGTATCAAGCACTATGTTGAAGAAATGGGCCTGGGAATCAAGCATGAGAACTGGATTGTTAATTTCTGAGGGCTGAAAAAACAAAACCCAGCAATATACACTGCAAGCCATTCAGAAGGAAGTACTATAATAAATGTCAACTATATATTGAAAAACAATTACAAGTTTAAAAAATAGTTAGCCAGCCATTCCCTTACCAGATTATTGCCTTTTTGTTTTATGTTCAGGTTCTTAAAATCTTATCTAAAAACAAGGGGTATTTTGTTGTTATTGCATTATTTTAAGATGGCGGTACTGTCTCTTCATCTTCCAAACTAATTTAAGTCAGTAACAAGAATACAACAGCTGCTGCTTTGCACATTTACTCGCTCCTGAGAATTGACTTTCAAGGAATGTGGAGATGATTTTGGCTATGTTCCAATTACTGCATTGTTTCATGAGTATGGATCTCCCTAATCCCCTCTGAAGTAAGAAGGGTTGGGGGGGGCTGTCTGTAAGTCTCGTTATGGTGTCAGCTTTCTTTCCAGTATCTATATTGTGTTTTGTAACTTTAAGAGCTGGTGACTGAATTTGCTTTTTCCCTTGTTCTCTCACCATACTTTTTCCTTCTGTATTATAACTTTTAGAGTGTAAACTATAGACTGCCTTGTTTGCTTCTACATAAACCTTTCTTCAGGTTTGTTGAGCTGAAGAGCAAACTAAAAATGCCCTTTGATTCAATCATGATTAAATGTGGAGCATTATGTATGCTGCCTCTTCCAAAATAAGAGTGGGACTTAAACCTAATAAATAGACAAATACATTTATGTCCCAAGGCTTTGTAATGCAGCATTGTCTCTCTTTCAGAAGCACACAATATTAATGGATTTCCCTTTCTTATTTCCATCCATAGTAAAATTCAGATCTGTTGCTCCTTTGCTGGCTAACTCATCTGGTCAAAGAGTTAAGACATGTTCTAGTGCCCGTTCATGAACCATCTTCTAGTCCTTAAATGCTTCGAAATGGCATTTCTAGCATGTGTAGAAACATTAGCTGGTCATTTCTGCCTGTTAACAAAGAAGCATCTTTTTAGAAAAGGAACTATTTATGCTTCACCAGCATTTCTGTCATAGTAACAGTGGGGCTTTGATCACATAACAAACAGTGATGACGTGGCTTTGATCACGTGGTCGTGATGACCATTTTGACTTTCTTTTTACTCTGATCCCTCCCATGTAAACACTTCTGGTTCTCCTCAAACGTTAGAGTTTTCTATTTCTAAAATTAAGAGGGAATGAATTTTAACAGCATAACAAGAAACAAAATAATTGTTGTGGTTTTCAGAAGCTGGCGAACAAAAGAATCTATTTAGTAGACTCAGACCACAGAAATACAGATACTGTTTTCTGTAATTTGGTTTCAGCTATGAAAGTTATGGTTGCTCAGTATTGTTTTAAATTGAAAGTAGTAGAGAAAATAAAGCATGTTTCTCTCCGTATTATCAAGTTATATCAGAGTTATAAAAATGAATTAAATTAAGATTAGAATGAAGTAGTTTTGTTGAATTTATAAATAACTCTAACCTTTTTCCTTTTCTACCACAAGGTAGCATCATCATCTTTTACTGTCATCCTGGGTTTGTTATAAATGGTCAGTATAACTTGTGATTGTTGAATGCCAGGCCTTTGTAACAGCTTTATCTAAACAACTGTAGTTAAATCAGGCCCCTCCTTTATGTTTTCCAGATATGCTTATCTCTGTGGTTTGTCTTAAATAGGTCTGTGATGTCTTTAATATTCACTTCCTCTTGATGCTGCATGTAGCCTCTGGGAACATAAAAAAGATAAATTTGCCATCAGCTAAACCTAGTTCTAAACAATGGCATCATAAACCAATGGAACAGACAACCTTGTCTTCTGGAGTAGTATGCTCATCTATGGCTTCCTCTTCATACTGATTACCCTGAGAACTAAGACAATACTGTATATCTCATAGACTTCTGACCAGAGAAACTGGACATGGGACCACAGTGTGGTTTTTCTTCATGCCAACCTTGTGCATAATATAAGGAATATAAGTTGTGCAGAGGAAAATAGTTGTGGTCCAAGCTTACTTATCTGTGCATTAAATCTTTAAGTGAAGTCTCCTTTGAGCTGGAGTCAACTCTGGTGACTTCATGGACACTTCCATGCAGTTTTCTTGGTGATTAAATTTGTAATGGGGAATGGTGTATGTCTTAGTCAATAGTAAGCAAATGTCAAGAGTCTGCTCTTGGTCTACTTCAACCCAAACTCATCTCTCTCCAGAACGTTGGCCCCTCTCAGGATGAGCCCATTTTTGATAGATTCTGTGATAGGGCTACCACATCTAAGCTGCAAAGAGGTGAATATGTACCTCTTTGTTGACATCTAGTGGCCTTTCTGTTTTTGAACACCCAGATATGATAATCTGATTCTGGAGAAAAGGAAGTCCATGAAATGAGAGTAATTTGTCCCCTCCCAGTGGCAGCTGCTTTAGAGTTATAGAAAAATTGTGGGGAAAGGATAATATGATAGATAACCAGCCACTTAGGAATGCATGCTAAATATGCTGATAGTGTTTTCAGTCTATTTTAAGAAGCCATTTTTATTGGTTTCTCTCTTTACAATAGTTTGACTTTTTTTCTTTTTCTTATTAGTCACTCCTAGCACTAGGCTTTGCAAATGGCTTGGAATTAAAAGGCAATTAAGGCAATTAGTTCTAACTCAGAGGAATACAAATGTTGGGAATGTTGTTTGTGGCACTTGCCAAGCTTGGTTACATTGGAATTGGGATGCGGGCTGTATGCCCAGTAAAAGGCAAGGTCCGTTTGGTTGGCATTGCGCATTTGGAAATTATGTGCAGGCACAAGGGACAGAGGGAAAAGAGGTGGAAGTATTTAGTGGCAATGATGCATCTCCAATTTAGTGAGCATCTGTTCTTCCAACCCAGTTGGCTGATGATGTTGTTATCGCTTTCTTCAAGGTAAAGGCAGTCACAAAGTGGATTACAGCTTGGTCACAAAATGTCATTGAAATCAGAAACATGCCATAAAGTAATGCATGCGTGAGTGTACATTTAAATGCAGCTAACCCAACTCTGTGCTAAAATTACCTCTTTGCACTTTATGGCGGAGGAAATGAATTTTGAGGGCAAGGTGGGGAAATCTGGGCCATATCTTTTTTCCTCTTACCAATATTGGGTAACACCTCTCCCATGAATGTGCATTCTTGTTTTTATCACTCTCAGTATACTTGCTGGAATTTAAAGAAACAGAACCAGCCACATGTGCAAACAACAACTAACAACCATAAAGACATGCTAAACCATATTTAGTGGCCATCCTGACTCTAACCTGTTGATGACTGCTGTCCATGTTCCTTGTGCCCATGTAATTAGCATTAATACAAAAGAACTGTACAGGTATATGGTTCTTAATTTACTGTAAAGTTGATTACAGTTCCATTGCAGAGTATAAATGCTTCAAATACAAACTGGACTGTTAAGGTCCCAGGTTTACAAGTACAGTGTAACAAATGGTATGGCTTTAATTTCTGTTGCCTTTGACTGAGACAAATGACTGACCAAGAGTTTCTCTGGGTGAGGAAGAGGCCTGCATGTGGCTGTGGATGACAGAGGAGGTAACCAAGAGGTATGTTAGCATTAGATCAGGGCAATCAGGCAAAGTCCAGGTGTTCAGTGAACACAGGAAGGATATATGTATCTAGGTTCATCTCTAGAACATTTGGTGATTTAGGTGTGATCAAATTTGATTTGGTTTATAGCTTATAATTTTGTATGAATCTAGACACTGTGATTTATAATCCATGGTTATGGCTTAGTGTTTTAACCTTTTGTGGGGAGGAAATTATGATGAAACAATCCAGGAATGCATGAAGGAAGGAAGGAGCACGTATCTTACTTTTAATAAACTGAAACGTGTACATCTGAACTGGTCACAGGCTTCAGCTTCACTATGGCTTTTCAGCAGAACCTTTTTCTTAGTGTCGAGGTTTGGTGCTAAAAAAAATGGAACTGTTAATAAGCAGGAGTATCTCTGAGCATCTGTAGTGTGGATTTCTTCTGCTTTGTTGTTCAGTGGTAATATTAAGCCATTATATGTTTTATTTGCTATGCATAATTCATAGGCCCAGTGGCACAGCTTTGTGTGCAAATTCAGCCAGTGAGTCTCTGTACAGGATAGTATTTGGATAGCTCTGATATTATCCAGCTTTTTCTATGCTTGATGTCCTCCAGGTATGTGGCCTTTATATCCAAGAATTCCCTGGGCAGCATAGCTATTGCTGAGCATTCTGAAAGTTGAAATTTGGAGGGCACTTAGACCATTGTAGACACTTAACCCAAGGCAGTCATCTATTACAATTATTTGATAATTCTCAGAGGAGATACTCCCAGTAATGTTGGTAAGCTGTTCTTTTGTAGCTTAGCCATAAAGGGATTTGAATGTTATAAGTCTCTTCGTCTCTCCTTGTCGATCCAGTCAAGAATATCAAAGCTATTGTAATATTTGAGATGATCCAAGGAAAGAGTAGAAGAATCTGAGTTATTGCATTACAGGTAGTCCCCAGGTTAAGAATGCCTGGTTTACAGACGACCCATAGTTAAGTACGGAGCCTATTGTAGCAAAGGTTGAGCCAAATACACAGTGATTTGAATTAAATACACAATAGGTTGAGTTAATTATACAATCCTACTTATACAGTATTATACAATAATACTGTTCCGGCTTACATACAAATTTGACTTAAGGATAGACCTTGGGAATGGAACTCGTTCTTAAATTGGGGACTATCTGTATTCAGCTGAAATCTATAAATGCAGCCTCAAAGGCCAAAGGCACAGAATGGTCTTGCCAGGAACAATTACTCAGTTTTGGAGGCTGAGGTTGTTTCTGTTTTTATTTTTATTTTTAATCTTTTGGATGTGTTTATTTTAATGTCCAATAAATATGACATCTTTTGTGTCTGCTTCAGCTGGGAGTGCTGTTTTCTTTTTCTTTTTGAGAAGCTTAATTTACATAAATGTGCTATTTTGGTACATTTTGGATGTCTCTGCTCTCAGATCAGTGTGAAGAACGTGCTGGGAGTTCATTTCACCTAATGTCCCACTTAGCTGGGTCTGAGCGGCTGTAAAGCTTAACTAAACAAACATGGCATTTTCCATCCCCTCACACTGATGTGAAGAGTTCAGCTCTCTCTCGAGAGGTAAGTTAGCCAGGAATGACTGTGCAGTCAGTGAGTGTGAAGCTGGATTCTTTCCCTTGATTAAGGATTGAGAGCCAAGGGGGTGGGGAGGCAGCTGCCTTTCTGTATTAGAGTAGTCTTCTTCCCTTTTTTTTTTTTTTTTTTACAATAAACATGGAAGACTTGGAATGATGCCTTTACTACTCAGAACTGGACTTTTTTCTGTAGTCTCTACAGCATTGATCCAGACTCAGTTTCATCTCACATGTCTCCTGTCTGTTACATGACAGTGCCTGACTCGGATATCACGAATCTAAAGTTTGGCTGTTGATGCTGTTTCAGGCTTTGCACGTTTGTTCCCTGTCCTCTCTTGGTGTGTTCAAGAAACACCCATCCAGTTTTGAGCAAAGCATCTTTTGCCATGGTCTCTGAATTGAAGTAAGCAATTAAAGTCTGTAAGAGTAGGGGAGAGGAATATTCTATCCATGAAATCCCATCCACGAAAGCCAAATCCATGCTTTGACTAACATGTCTGAAGCAGGATAGAACGTGAAACATTTGTCAGCCCAAATTTTAAAAGCAGTGGAAGCACTAATGGCCATGGCTAAAGTGTTCAGCAACGCCAATGAATTTTTGTGGGCTTTTAGATCTTAAGCCATTTGTCATTCATCTTCAGCCCTTTCTTTTATCTCCTACTTCATTTTTAAAGAATTAGACTTTCAAGAAGGGAAGATGTTGCAGAAGGAACATGATAAGTAGCTTAATGATTTTAGTTCAAGTTGCTGGAGAAAGTAAATTGAAGGCCACTGTTGCACCCAACCTCCTTGTGGGCTTCTTATGTACATTTCATTGACCATTGTGGTCACGGAATGGTGGATTACACAGGCCTTTGCTTTGATAATGTTATATTGTTATCACATATAAAGAAGGATTCTTGTGAATTCTGTTAAAAAGGTAGAACCCAAGTTTTTGTCTAACTTTGCCATATAAACACTGTGTCTAGTAGAAATAAAATAAGATAAAATAAAAATTTGTGCTTTGTCTGGTAAGGAAAGTTGTCCCAATTCTATAACATTCTGTAGCCATAACACATTCAATAGAGTTGTATCTCCTATCTGTTTTTGCACAGTTATTTTGCTTCTTCTATGGGAGAGAGAAAATGCTGTTGAGAATGCTGCTGGCAGGAGTACTGTTGTGTGCTTCATTGTCTTAACTCAGAAATATTGCTTTTCAGTGTTGCTGTTATGTAATTTAGGTTCCAGTCTGGATGACTTAATAGATGTTAAGGTCCTTTGGATGGCAACGTACTGTATTTTATTTTCTTAAAAATGTGTTAAACTAGCCTTTCCATGTTTGTCCCTTCCTGCTCACTTTGCTGAATGGCATCCTGAATTTCCCCCCTGAAATTTTTCCTGGTGGCCCAGTTGCTGTCCTTAAAGACTAAAATGTGTCGTTTTAAGTGAAACTTGAAGTTCTCCAGATGTCCAATGTGAAACTGCACAATGCAGCATGATGGGGTTGACTGATCCGTTACTTCTATATGATGGTATAATAAATGGTGTTTGGACAGAGTGTTTGTTGAAGCAACAAAATACATGATCATGTTCCAGTTGGGGCAGTTTTCAAACATGCCAGTTTGATCTTGTAATTTGACTCACAGGGTTCTCAGTGAATTGCATTTCACTGAATGGGAGTAGAATGATTATAGCATTTAGTAATATCCTAACAAAAATTTTACTTTAATCATCCTGATTACCTAATTGTCCTAATAGACAAATTATGTGAGCTTTTTCCTTTCAATTTCCACCTACCTTATAGATTGAGACTCTTCTAGCCTTCTTCAACTTGGCCCATAACTAGCACCTTAGCCTAAAACCATTATCTCTATTTATTATGACTATTTGGGAATGTTGTGATTTTAGCTAAAATCAGCCTAAATGTGTTAGATTGAGAACACTAAGTGATGTCTTTTTACAACCCCCTTAAGACTTTCATGCTTCCTTAATAGCATCAATGCATTCCACTCCTAAAATCCTTGTAAAACATTAAACCCAAAGAGCATGGCTTAAAAAAAAAGTTATTGCTTCTGTCACTCTTTTTAGCTTTTGTGGATATTTTAAGTTTCTTTCTTGCAAATTTATCACTTGGCTGGAGAAGTTCAACATTTGTCATTCTAGCAGAAAATTCATAGCAATTGCCTCATAACATAACACTGTAGTAGAATTAATTTTCTGGTCACCAGTAGAGGAGAATTTAGGAATGGACTTTAGAACACGACTATATTTATAAGGATATTTTATTCTCTCCTTTTCATGATTTATAATGTGATTCTATATTTAAGCATGGCAAGTATTTAGAATAGCATTAACCAAATTAATCCCACACTATGTATGTCAAATTAATTTAATCAAAATATGAAGATGGTAAATTAACGGAAGATGAATCAGCTATGTTTATTGACTGAACTTATTAGTAGCAGCATAACCAAAGATTACAGCCTTGGGGGGAAAAAGGACATTCTACATATAAACCAGTAGTTTTGTTCTGCCAGCTTTTGTTTAAAATATACTTTTTAAATTCTTTGCACTGTGAGACCAATACAAAATTCTGTGTGAATATTTCTACCCATTTTCATATGCCACTTCTAAAACACACATTTTCCCCTGATATTCTGATATCCAGTTACTCATAATTTTGATTTATATCCAGGAAATTTGTGCTGGGGTATTCAGTTCCTCTACTCATGTTATTTTCACAGTAGCCCCCAGAGCTGGGCTAGGGATCTGGGGCTGAGCTGAGAATTAATGGCCACGTGCATCTATCGGTTGAAGCCCCAAAACCTGCCTCATTGAATCACAGTGTAAACAAGCTATGTGCTGGCTTGCATAGCCTGTTTGCTCTTGCTTTGTGCAAGAAGGCAAAGAAACTTGGTAGAGGTGGCATAGAATGGCTTTAAGGTTGTGCCTAAACAAGTCAAGATTTAAAGCTGGTTTAAAGTGGATTATGTTGTTGGGTTGTACAATTAACTATAAGCCTCAGTTCAACTAAAATGCCTTTGCCTATCTGTTTCCATAAAGGAGGGAGTGAAATGAATGTTGCAAATTGGATACTGGACATTTTTTTTTAGATTTTTTATCCCACCTTTTTTATTTTTATAAATAACTCAAGGTGGCGAACATACCTAATCCTCCTCCTATTTTCCCCACAACAACCACCCTGTGAGGTGAGTTGGGCTAAGGGAGAGTGACTGGGCCACAGACACCCAGCCAGCTTTCATGCCTAAGGCGGGACTAGAACTCACAGTCTCCTGGTTTCTAGCCTGGTGTCTTAACCACTAGACCATTGGTTCTCAACGGGGGCGGTACCAGCCCCCGGGGGGGCGGTGGGAGGATGCTGAGGGGTGGTGAACTTGTTTTGGGCGGTAGGGGGACGGTGGGCATATTTTGGGCGGTAGAGGGGCGATGAGCATGTTTTGGCATTCGAACTTAATTTTAAAACTCCCCAAAAAATTTATTAAATCGATTATCCGGTTTACACCATTTGTATCAGCAATAAAACGAACTTACGCAACGGCTGCCCTCACGCACTTCTAAGAATGGTGAGACGAATTTGTATTCTAGGTAGGATGACCTTGAAGAACTCGACACTACGATTCTTCTCCAATCCCAACCAGCACAGCGCATGCGTCAGCTGTCTTCCTGCGCGATTAATCGCAGTGCGTGCGTTGAGCATCCTTTCAATATGAATGTTTGATTTGACCCGTGTTTCTTGAGTTGCTTTTCATTCCCTTCATTTTTTTTTGCATTAGTCATTTTAATTTTAATAAAAGGAATGCAATTACCTTCCAGGGCAAAAGTATCGAGGTAAATCGAACAAATTTGGTGTGTAAGTCTACTGAAAAAAATTACTTAAAATTTTTGCCTTTTATAATTCAGTAACTCCACCCCCTCCTCCCCAAAGGGTGGCGTTGAAAAATTTTCCGCTCCTTAGGGGGGCGGCAGCTTCAAAAAGGTTGAGAATCACTGCACTAGACCAAACTGGCTCTCCATATTATTTATTCACTTGTATTGTGATTGCATAACTCGGGATTTTGGCTTAAACTGACATGTAGCTACCATCAATGACGAGCTATGGATCTCTCAGCAAACTTCAGGGACAATCCTTGGATTAAATCTAGTGTTCCCACTACTGTTAAAAGCCTTATTAACTGACATCTTTGCCAATCTGGTGGCCTGAAGATATCCTATAACTACTGTGAACCTCACCCAGCAGGGAAGCTTTGGTTGAACCCATTTGGAGGGTACCAGGTTGAAGAAACTTAATCAAATAATGTACCTCCTTAACAGCAGTACCTTTTTCACTGCTGTTGTAGTGAACCTTTAATCTTTAAGGTTAAATTTTCATGGTCAGGAGAAGATTTACTGATGCTTCCATTACAGCAAGGATTATTAATGCAAATCTGCCAGTTGGGGCTTGTATTAGTGATTGCCTGTATCAGTATATGGCTGGCTGGGGAATTCTGGGAGTTGAAGTCCACACATCTTCAAGTGGCCAAGGTTGAGAAACACTGGCCTATATGTTTAACTCTGTTTTATTGTGTTCCATTTTTAACTCTTTTTATGGAGTTAAAAAATGCTTGGGGATTCTTTGTTGAGCTATTACATTTTAAAAATAAAAGTTAACATTAGCAGTAAGGTGAATGTGTATCTTAGAAAGTGATTTTGTAATGCCTTTAGAACAGGGATGGTGTGGTTTAAGGACTAGCTTAGGCACCCAGGCTTCTTTTTCAGATCAAGAGGAGGCTCTCTTGCCCATAGAACACATTTCCTTAGCAGGTGATGAAAATTTGTAGCACAACTGCCAGGTCTGCTTGGGACAAGAAGCATTTCCATTTCTTTATCAGAAGGAATAACTGAAACCATATGCCAATTCCACCCTTACCCAGGAATTTCAGTGCCCCAAGGAATGCACTTGGATTTAGAATAATCTTCAAGTGGGAGAGGGCAAATGCTATCAGCAGGATGAAGGCTGTTCCTTCAAAAGGCCAGACCTGCAATTCCCCAGGCATTCAACCTTTGTATGGCATAGTGGGGTGGGAGTGGGGGTATAGTTCAAAAACCGTGGGCGGGGACAGGATGAATGCTACATGGGATTTTAATTGAACTTAGATTAACTTAAATACCTGGAATAGATTCTTCTGCTTATTTCCCATGTTTTTAATACTCTATTCTGTCATTAAAAAAAAAATTGACAAGCAAATTTGGGAAGCCATGATTTGTTTCCCCTGATATTGATAAGGTAAGCCCCTTGGTTTAGAGAGAGTTACAGATGTGCCCTCCCTGCCCCCCAACTGCAGTCTTTGAGAATTGCATTCTGGTTTGGTATAAGCTTGGATTGAGTCTCAGATGCCCTGCAGTTTTAGAGGTCCCGTCCTTGGATACTTGTTTCTTCTTCCAAAAGGCAAAGCAGAAAATGACTGCAGCAGTTGAGAATCTTGGACTCCAGACTGCTTGGTTATCAGTCTCTCTGGCATTGAAAAGTGGGAAGTTGCTTCTGAGCATACCTAGGCACATTCTTTGCTTCTGCTGAATGGTCTTCTTAGACCTCCCAATAGATTCTAAAGATCCACAAACATAACACTGCTCTAAAAGAATCCACATACTGGCCTAAAACAACCTTTCAATGGATGGATAGAGTAATGTCAAACTGATTGTGCCTTGATGGTTTTACCATAATTATTAATATATATCCTTCCTCTTTCCATTCAGATAAGTAGCATGCTAAAAAGCAATTCGTTTTTATTTATTTATTTATTTGATTCAGTTTAGGAACTGCCTGAGTCCACCTGGTTGTGGGTGGGTCCCAGTATAAAACATCATAAAAACCCAATACAAAAAAGCAAAATAAAACAAGATGGGATCCATTTAAATGCCTTTTCTGTGTTCACAGTTGCCTTTTTCTCACTTGGTTTTGGCATATAACTATCTGCACCCAAGCCATTTCTTCCTATATTCCATTGACCATGCTTGCTGAGAATTATTGGAGCTGTAGTCCCAACACATATGGAAGGCACAAGGTTGGGAGAAGAAAACTCATGGCTGCTTCCCTCTACATCTTATTGCTGCCACTTTTCCTGTTTATAATGATGTGAAAATATGAGGCTGATGAGCCCAGACACCAGTGCACAAATTCAATTAGTTTTTCCTGTCCAAAACTGTCTAAAATTATCACATTTTCCTTTTTGCGTGTGTTTGCAGAACTGAGACAAGCACATATCGGCAGGAAACGCTAGAGGCACCTCCAGCAAGAAAGGTTTTTTTTTCTCTCTGCTTAAAAGAAAACAATTAGTTGGTAAAGGATGTGGTTTCTGGCTCGCTTCCAAGAAGAAACTTTTTAATAGTTTACCGAGTATGTCTCTGGCTGTGGAGAATCTGCATTTATGACTATGGCCAAGATCAACCAAAGACGCTTCTTTGTCTAAATCAGAGAGGATGACTCTCCCCCTTCAATTCCAGTTACAGAAGCTCCAGTGAGCTTACAGGGTTTATTTTATTTATTATTAAAAGCTTACCCTGGCCTTCTGCTTACATAAATGCTTGATTCTTCCTTCAGTGGTGATGATAGGGCAATATCTGCTTCATTCCTGAGTGCAAATCCCCTAGTCCTTCGCTTACAGAGCCCAGTGTCATGTCCCCAACATCATTTCATCCCCTCAATATCTCCAGTCCTAAATTATTGTTTTGGATCATTTACAGATAACTCAGTGTTCACTTTCTTTTTTTGTCCATAGTCACTCTTGGCCTAATATGTTAACAATACTTTCCCCTCAAACAATGAAACATTAGTATATAGGCCTTTTAAAAGTTTTCTGTAGGTAATTACATTGAAATCAGAGATCATTTATGTCTTTGGCTGTAGACTGAGAGGAAAGGAAGAAACAGGACTCAGAGATTCCTAAGATTTTGTTAACTTGAAAAGAGGACTTACTGAAAGTTATAAAAAGAGTTCAGCCTGGTTGCTCTGATGGACTTGGCATGAATGATACACATTTTCTGATGAACTGGTGAGTTGTTTTTGAACATGTTCCTTGGCTGACATACTACAAACAATCAAAACTCCTGATCCTAATTACTATCTAATAGTATCAGTATCTTGCCAAACCTTTATTTTTCCAAATTCTTGGAAATTTTGGATGGAAAATTTAGTTTACAACAGTTCTGATGAAGTTGGCAGTGATCTTAAACTGAAGGATGGCATCCATCTCTGATAATCCCCCCCCCCCCATTAGGCTAGGGGTAAAATTTATCACAGAAAAAAAGAGATTGTACAAGCTATGCAATTTTGCTAGTTTGCTATTTTTCATACAGTAGTTTTGTTTCTGCTGGGAACAGAGTGGTTAACTTATAATGAAATGAAAATAGGAGCCAGTTGAATTTGCTGGGACAACATTCTATAGCAATGTCAGCTGTAGGAGACCTAAAACCTGGAAACTCCTTGCAGGAAAACCAGGATCCTTCTCAGAGATTCCTGAACTCTAGTCATTCAGAAGAGCCTTCAGACCCATATATGACCCCTGTTGGACTAGAGATCCCCAACCTTTTTTCCCCCCTGTTGATTCTCAGATGTTACCCTTGTAATCCTCAGGACTGCAGCACAGAGGAGAGATAACAGGCCAGCTAAAAAGCCCAGTGCAAAAGTCTATATAGGCATCTTCCTCAACCAGAGTCTGGTTGAAAGCTGAGAAAGGGTGGACCCTGTGGCTCTCACACAGTACAAGCTCTGAATTTATTTCCCATTGAAGCTTCAAGCTCCAGCGCAAAGCTTTTCTGCACTGAAGAACTCAACAGTACCATAGCTGAAAAGCTGGGTTCATATATCAGGCTAAACCATTAGCTGTTGCTTGTGCAACATGCCATAACACCTGGATCCCACGTCATGCTCAGCCATGGAATATGTGTTACCAGTCATAGTGGCTGGGTTAACATAGCATAGGAAGTGATAACCAAATCAACTAAGCGATAACCAAATCAACTAAGCTTTGGCTTAGGATACCTAGAAGGAAGCTCCTTTTGCTGATAATCACCTACCACAAAGAAACTGCAGGAAGGGTCTGCAGGGGCAGAGCACCTCAGGCAGATGCCACAAGGGCTGCAGTTTGATCCTGCATAAGGTGGGCAGGGTCTCTTGACTAACTTGGTTCCATGTGAAGAGAAGGAAAGAGAAACAGAGAGAAACAAGATGCCTTTGTTTTTCTGGACACCAAGGAAGGATGGTTTCCGCCTCCTTCCTGTTGTTGGTGACTGAGGAGCCCTTGTTAACAAATTAGCAGCGCATCTCTGCTTGAGTGGAACATGAGCATCTTTTTTTCATCCATCAAGTATTCAGAAGCAAAATGACTGGGTTCACACACCATGTTGAGCCAGAGCTGTTAGCTTTCACCTTATCAAGTTGTATCAGAGGTGTCTGCAGCTAGCCACAATGACACCAAAATGGTGAAATGCACTTTGTGATGTTGTCACAAGATCTGCCCTTTCATGCTTACATTGTGACACCGCCTACAAGTATGTAAAGGGCAGAGTTTGCATTGTGATATTGTGATGATGTATGTTTCTTTTCTTCCTCCCTCCCTGATTGTCTCCCTTGTATGAGCCTGGCCATTATGAATTATAAACCATGGTTTAAGGTTAGCATGCTATGTAGTCCCAGGCTAGTGTGGCTTAGTCAGCAATCCACAATTCAACCAACTGTGGTTAAGGCAATGTGAATAACTAGCAAATAACTGAACATACCTTGTGTGTGCAGGCCAGAATTGCATAATCAGTGTCAAGGGTAAAGGTAGATAAAGGCATCTGCTATTATGTCCAAATAAATCAGGCTTCCGCAGTTGGAAATTGTATGAAAATATTCTCACTTTCCTTATAATAAGATTGTTCCAATTACGTCAGAAGAAGGAACTGTCTGCAGCCAGAGTCAGCCAGATATTTGATTAGGCTTAAAGAATTGTTAACTGACTCAGATTCCTTGTTTAGATGCTACAAATGTCTCCTTACAGATGATGGAAGGTCTGTGATTCCTGCTGTTACAGTAATTTGCCAGCCTGGAGCTGGGGTCTATCTCTTTAAAATCTGCAAGGTTCTTGCACAGGCTGTCTGTTGTGTGATTATTAAAGGCACAGAGAGGGCACTTGAGAGGAAAATACAAATCTCCTTTCAGGGGGACCTTGCTAAAACCATGTATGAAAGTTAAAATCCAACATGAGTGCCTGTGGGAAGTGGAGTGTTTCAGCAGGACAGGAGAGGAGGTGGTTCTTGGGAATGTGTTACGTAATTTATGGAATGTGGGAGTCTTCAGCGAATTTCAGGTTAGTCAGTGTTCCTCAACCTTAGCAACTTTAAGATATGTGGACTCAATTCCCAGAATTCTGGGAGTTGAAGTCCACATATCTTAAAGTTGCTAAGGTTGAGAAACACTGGGTTAAGTAATAAGAAGGAACTCTTGTGCCCACATTGCTTGCTTCTATGATGCTCTGTCCCCCAGGCCTGCCAGAATGTGCTGGAATGTATTCCAGAGCAGTAGATGTATAACATTTACAGCTCCTTTGACTCGATAACCATGGCAAGTACTGTATAACCATTGCAACCATTTCCAGAGGATGAAGAAAGAACGGCTGGTTTAGATTTGTTCTTTTAGGAACTTGGATGAAAACCAAGGTTTATTTTTAAATTTTACATAACCAATTTAAATATTTGTGATGGCTCATATTACTCTTCCTAGTATTTGAAGACCACTTGTTTTCCCAGCCCAAGGCCTACTCCTGTGCATTGTTTTGCATATTTGACATAGGAAATTGGAGCCATTCCCCACCCTCAACCCCAGCTTTACTATAATATGATCTACAGTGTGTTGTCCAAGGACTGCTATATTCCCAGCAAGATAAGCATACGTGTACAGAAGCATGTCATTTTCATCCTCTGTGGTCCAAAACCTTTTCAAGAATGCATAACTCACATTTTTCCCTTAAAGTTAGAAAGTCCCTGAGGAATACTGTGTTAGTGACATTTTCTCTGGAAAGGACTGAGTTGGCTTAGCAGCAGCTGTGTTTATCCAGGCCTTCACATTTATAAGCTTATTTACTTGTGTTTGCATTATACTTATCCAGTCTCAGTTTTCAAGAGCCAGCCACCTACCTGATAAGCAGATGAAAAAAGTGTATTTAACATACCACTTGAGCCAAAACAGACTTTTAGATGTTGTTTTTTTCTTTGGTTAATGCCAGAAAGTATATCTGGCTTTCAACGCACTTTTTTATTGTCTCTACAGAGATGTATACAAGATCCACATAAGCCCTGTGTTTGTGTCCCCAAACTCAGGAGATTTTCCCACATCATTGAGCAAATGCTTTAACAGAGTCCTTTTTTATACATTTTCTCGAATCCCTTCTCTCATCCCATGTGATATTAAAAAACCTATTGTATAATATTGTATTTCCAATTCTACCTGCCAACATAGGAGGTGAAAGGAGAGTTTGCAGAAAAGATAGTATGGGTCTCTGTTGGCATGGTTCTGAGATATCCAGAAGATGCAAAAAATGAACCCAGTGTACAGACCAATAGTCTGCAGGCTGTCAGGACGAAATAAGCCAGGGCTTTGTCTGTTTGCCCTGGACATTTTCCCATCTGGAACACAAGGTTTGTATACAATGACTCTTTTTCATACTGAGCTATGACCTATCAGAGGAATTGCTGTGTGGGCAAATTCCCATTTTCATTTGGTCTTCTGGATGACCTACAAGGCCAGAGCTTGCTTCCAGTTGCATGAGGATCCGTAACAAAATGGCTTGTGCGTTAATATTGAACTTCTTACAAGGAGCTCTTGAATTAAGCAACCCAGGATCCTTTGGTTTCTTAAACACAGTTCGAAGGCCATCATTCTATTCTGTTAAGCTTTGTTTAATTTGATCTATAATCAAATATCAGTGTACTCCTTGTACCTAGAGGCACATACAGTTAAATGAACGTATTAGCTAATTCAAGCAATGTGCATGCTGGTTGGAACACTGTTAGGTGAAACTCACTGGACTGTCTGTATCTTTGTACAGCGTTGGGCATCTTCTTTCTTGGAAACCTTTTTGAGCTCCTCCCACTGATGCTGAAAATTAGCAGTGCAGTTTTACACCAGGTTGAGACGAGAAATTATAGGTCAATCCTCAATTCAAAGTAGTGTAAAAAGAGGAACAAAACCTCCCAAACTTCCTCTCAAATAGCCTAGAGCGGCTTATCTTGCATAGACAGAAAAATAAATGCAAAACTTACTATTGTCAAAACAGCTATGCGGATCTGAACTGTAATAATTGAAGAGGACTTTGTAAGGAATGGTGAGATTATATAAGAATCCTCCAGCTATTTGTAGTGTCATTCAAAATACAAACTGAAATCAAATGACTTTAGCTTTTCGTGAGTGGTTCAGAAGGCTGTAATGGAGAATAGCATTGCAATGATCTGTATCCAGTCCCCTGATTACTAACTCAACAGAAAGTAGAGGTTTGAAACAGAGCAGTGCTTCTCATGAAAATGCATGTTGATCTGCTACCTGGAAGTGTGGTTCTAAAAGGAATGTTTAAAGATGTGGCTATAAATTCAAGAATGAGAAATGTGTTTCCTTCTAAAAATATGGAACTTAGAACGATAATGTTGAATACTACAGTACTCTCAAGTACATTAATGTATGTAGCACTGTTCACTATTATCCAGAGCATGTTGATGTCAACTTTTGGGAGAAAAAAGTTGCTTTACTAAGGTTATCCAGATTTTTGTTGTTGTCTTGCATGCTCAATAGATTAGCCAATTCAGTTTCAAAAACAGCATATATCTTGCTACATTCAATATTGTATTATTCAATTGAAATATGCCAGGCAAATGTTGAAATTTCAATTACAGTATTCAATTCAGTATGAACATTAAGCAGATTCTAGTTTATTATAAACCAACACAATATATCTGAAAATAGAGTATTTTACAATCCTTTATTATTTTTATTCTGTTGTAAAAAATATTCTACTCACAGTGTTCTAATCCAGTTTCAGACACAGCTTTATATAGAAATAGGTTAGTTCCTTTTACAAACAGAAATAAATGGATAATGCAATTCTCTTGCTTTTAGATTTTAGTATTTGCAACCATAGTATCCTCCTGGAATTTTCATTTTAATTTGGGTTTAGAAGTAACAATAATTTAAGGTCTTCCTGGAGTATCAATCTTAGAAGGTGGCTTTGAGTAATAGTTACTTTAACCTGTGGCCATTAGTTTATAGAATGCTGGATGATCTTATGTTTAATACATGAGTCACTTATTTTAGTGGGTTGATCAGAATATGCAAATGACATTTGGTTCTACCTTTCATTTCCATTTTGTAATCCCAGAGAGACCATGGAAACATTAGAACCAATGTCTGAGGTCAATCTTGGAACTAATGAGAGTGAAAGAGCCAGATCTTAGTGCAGAGAAAGGAAGTACTAAATGTAGAGAAGCCAATTCTGAATGATGACTTCCAGTCAGCTTGCACTCTGGCAGAATAGTCTAACTATTCTCTTAAACTTGGTGCTAATTGGAGAAAGTCAGATGGTAGCAGCAACTAGTAATACTAGTATATTAACGGCAATACTCTCTAGAAAGGATGGACCATGACTTAGATGGCAGTACTTTATGGAATCCAATCTGAAGTCTCTAATTTGGGTCTGTCTTTTTCCACATAATAGACATACTATGCCAACTTCACTAGTTTCCAGGTTATTTCTGAATTTAAAACAGATTACCTTCCTTAGTACCTACCTACTTATACTCTGAGATTAACATCGGATGTCCAGTACAGATACCTGCCTTTATGTGTAATTAGGTATGTTTTTTTCTTGGTAATGGTCCTTGCTTATGGAACTGTTCCAGTTGATGTTCTCTGGGTCCTACCAGTTATATACCTTGAAGTGGACCCAAAGGCTCAGCATTTTATTTTGGCCTGTACCTGAGTTAAGGCTCTATTGGTACCAGTGCTAATTTTGATCTTTTTATTTTTTTACTTAATGTTTTGTTGTTTTTCAAAAAGCTCTGCATCATCTTGGCAGGACGTACCTTAAGAGATAGCTTATACATCTTTCAGATCAACAAACAAGCAAACAAACAAAAGGGGCATTTCACTCACACAGCCATAACTTTGTAGTGAATCCCCTTTTCTTTACAACATTTCATGAATCACTTTTCAAAGCAAACAAGTTCTCTGGGGAAATTACTCAGGCTGTATTCATGGTCTGCCTATGCTAAACTATAAATTCTACTATGGATATGGATTTCAGGGGTGGTAATGTGCTGTATTTTGAGAACTTATCATGTTCCTTTGCAAAATTGCAGTATCCATAAGGGATTACATTACACCATGCTAGTAATGGGCAACATGTGTCTAGGCCACTTTTTCACATTTTTAGAGGGTTAAATAATTCTGTCTTATTTCCCCAGGCTTTTATTGTCTCCCTGCTGTAGGCCTCAGAAATGTTCCAGCCTGTTTCATTGGCCCATTGCTGTAGGTTCCCTTGCCATTTAGAAAATATTTTCATGGGTCATCTACATAAGCTCATCACCAAGCTGTCAGGATATACATGCGATCAACATGCCCATTCGTTAGCCATATTTATTTAGCACAGGGAATACCTTTGGATTTCTACCTTTTGCACCAATACGCTTGCCATTAGGCCTGGTAATAAATTCATTAATTCTATGGAAATAAGCGCTGTTTGAAGAAGAAATAAATATGGGGTTCAGAGGTAAACTGTTAGTACATATGTTGAATACTGCTTTGCTCTTTCCATGTTCACCCCAATGTGCCATATTATCAGTGTTCTTCTGTTGAATATAAGCAGGCTTCTATTTTTTTATTTGTATTAGAATTTTTGAATACAATAAAAGTATTAACAAATTAAAGGAAAAATAAGAAAAAGAGAGGAAGGAAGGAAGGAAGGAAGGAAGGAAGGAAGGAAGGAAGGAAGGAAGGAAGGAAGGAAGGAAGGAAGGAAGGAAGGAAGGAAGGAAGATATAGAATTATGACTTCCACTCTTCTATCAAGCAGTTGCCATCTTATTCTTTCTTTTCCCTCTTTAGCCCTTTTTCCCCAAATCCATAAATCATCAATTCAGTCTTTTTCTTCTGTCAACAAAAATTCCATATAATGTTTCCAGTAAAATCAGGCTTCTAGATTCTTGACCGTTTTTATATTCTTCTGCTCAGAAAGCACAGCCACTGGCCATTCAGACTGGAAGTTCCCAATTCAGTGTCTAGAAAATTGTTAAAAGAGATTCTTTACCTTTCATTTCCAGCCAGTCCTCTCCTTAAAAACCTGAAAAGTTCAGTGAAATGGGGGGGGGGGGGGTGTCTGTCCAGAAGTAGAGAAAAGTATCCAGTTTACTGTCAGTTTCTAACAAACTACTTCATCTCAATGATGACAGACTCCCAGCTGTAAATCAGTGTTTCTGAAAGACAGACATGATGGCACTGTCAGTGTTCCCATATGTAGCGTTTTGGCTATGCTGGTGAAACATAAAACCTTCCATTTAATCCTCTGATATTGCTTTCATCACAGCACTTCCCAAACTTAATAATAAAGGAAAGATCAAAGAACACTGGAGTGAGTATGAGAGTAGAAACAGTGGTGACAGCAGAGGAACAAAAGCTTATCATGGCAGAAAAAGGAAGCTTTAATTTTAATCTTTGCCATTTTAGAGATTGTGATAGGGGAATCCTATGATGATGATCTTTGTCATTTTAGAGATTATGTTTAGGGAAATGATTTATATTTCCTGGAGTGAAGAATTGTGAATTACAGACCCATTTAAGAGTCTTGACATTCATAAGTATTCTCCCTGAAGTAGCACCCCATTGAGCACTTCTTTTTGCATTTTGCATGTATTTACACAAATGTAGAGCAACTTATTGGGGGGTACTATGAGGGATTCGGCAAAATACTTAACAGAGTAGCAGTAGATAATTGTCTATGATTTCTCTATCAAATGAAGACAAGGAGTATACAACTAGTTCTATAGCTTAAAAAACAGAACTTCCTCCTTGTCACAGTGAACAGTCTCTATCCTTTTCAGTTGCCCTTGTCCAGCCTCTGCCAATTGTTTTGCCTCAAAGAGTGTGAGGATCAGCAGTTCTGATGCCGGGACTTCAGGAAATATCAGGAAAGCTTGCAAATGGAAGGAAATAATGCTAAATGTAAAAGACGGGACACAATGTTAAGGCCTAGAAAGGGTCATATACACAGGCCTTTGCTTTCACCTAGGGGTCACACAGCTTTTTTGATCCCAGGCACCATGGTGTGATTTCACATAATACAGTTGCTGTCCCCCCCCCAAAAATAATTATTATCTTGTGAGAATAACGTGACCTTATGAGATTTGGCCATCCAGTATGCTAGCAGCAAGTCCAAGAAAGGCAGGCCTGTGTGGCTGTCTGCAGCAGTACTTCAGGTAGCTGATCTGGGCTGTCCTGAAAGGCATCAAATGATCCTGTTTATTATCAGTATTACAAGGGAGGGGGAAAGTGTGGGTTTTCTGTCTCTGGTGTCCAAAAAAAACAACAACCCAGCACGCTACAACCTCAGGTGGCAACCTGTTGTCTCTGAACAATATTTTTGTATTGCTGCTTATGTTGAGGATCTCCAGCTAATGCATTATATGACATACAGGGGAAAAAAGGCAACAATCCATAATGCAAACCATAACAGAAAATGCAAAATAACCAGACTTTGAGTATTTGGCATGATGACTTGGAGGGAATGGGTGCTGGCAACAAACTGTCTTAGGCCTGCTCAGATCATTATCAGAACTCTTCCCCAAGGTTACTTCGCTGTAGACGTTGAGGGTTAATTCTTTAGCCTTAAGGTTCAGAGCATGCATTTGGATTGAATACTGCTCTGTTTCTTCAAATAAGCTGATTTGGACTTTATTGAGTTTTATCAGGACATTGGCTGAACAGCAAAGGTCCACCTCTGTCAAGGAAGAAAGAAAAGCTGTATATTCTGCACGTGGGAACAGCGTCTCTTTTCTGAAGTTGGGATATGGGCTACAGATGAAGAGCCAGGTATGACAATACCTGAAGAGGGAAGGAGGCCTGCCTAGCTAGACTTTTCCCTCCACTCATCCACTTATATTACCTTGTGTGAAGGATCCAAGAAATCTCTGAATAAATTTCTATTTACAGGTATTTCTTTTGCTAGTAAGCCATTTGGGAGGGTTATTATCTGGAAAGGCAAGACATAAACTCTATTGTACTAATAGAGAGCTGCAGATCATCACACCTTTTGGGGATTTATTACATTTGTGTGTTCCTAAACAAATACACAATGATTAAGTCCATTGTCACACTAGAAAATGCTTCCTGAGCACATCTTGAGGATTGCACTGTTGCTGGAAACCTGTTGTCCCTTTCTGCAATTCATAAACCTGTGAACTGTTTATCCATATCCAAGTAAGAAATAAATATACCCAGGAAATCCAGGAGTCATTCTGATTGTTTTGCAACATCCATCCCTAAGAACTAAATATTCAGAACGTTAACTTTACATTTAATTTTACACACCATTGGAGTCAATGCAGGATTCCCCCCCTCCCTGCCTTATTTTGAGTTTTTTTCAATCGGTTGAACAGAAATAAGACTATATAGTTTGGCCTAGAACTCAGTTCTCATGCCAGTGCTTGAAAATGGGTTCTGCAAAGCAATTTCTACAACTTCTCTTGTAGAAATGTGAAGAATCCCCTCAGAAATGTTGCTTAAATTGCTAGACTTCTTGAAGCACTTTTGTTTTGTTAAGAGGTAAGGTTTTGCTTTGTTTGTTGTTGTTTAGATTTTTTTTATCCCGCCTTTATTATTTTTATAAATAACTCAAGGTGACAGACATACCTAACATTCCTTCCTCCTCCTATTTCCCACACAACAACAGTTGGGCTGAGAGAGAGTGACTGGCCCAAAGTCAGCCAGCCGGCCTTCATGCCTAAGGCAGGATTAGAACTCACAGTCTCCTGCTTTCTAGCCTGGAGCCTTAACCACTACACCAAGCTGGTTTTGTGGGCAAGAACATTCAAATTCACTTATACATTTTGGCCTTGGCAAAATAGGAGCAAACTCCATATAGTTCTTTTTCTTTCCACCCAGGAATTCCAAATATATGACTGATAGGCTGATGGGAGGCCCAAATCTACAACCTTTATCAGTTATCTTATTATCATTGTTTCCAAACAGCAAGCACTATGAATTATTTATATTTCACAAATGATTCAGTTGTTTAGCAGATGGGCATTACAGCTTTAGGAGAGAAATTGTAACAGAATGCCAAACTGAAGTGACCCAATGTGAGACATGATGACGTGTGGTCTTGTTTAGACAGTCACCTGAAAAGAACTTTTGTTCAGATCTTCTACCTGATCATGTGAGGGCTGAAGAAAAATGGAAGCAGAGAATGATCAATGGCCTCATTCTCTCTCCTTATTGATTCTTCAGGTGAATGCCTGAACAGGGCTAATATCTTTTTTGTGGGGGGGAGGCAGGGAAGAGAGTGTCCCAAACCACTCTGTTTTCCCCCAGCTGTCACTGAAACTAGTCAAATATGCACACGTTTTGAGGTATAGCCTTTAATTTATAGCATAATACTTTGTGTGAACTCAGACAATTGGTCTACTCAACATAGTTAAAACAAGCCATGTTTTAGTGCAGTGTGTTCTCTCTCTACATAGCACCTCACTTTGTGTTCTCAAGTGGAAGGTTACATACAGTAAGTACAGCTTCTTAAGATCTCAGCAATCTTATAAAGAGGTAGAATTTTGTAATTTTCAGTGCTTTAAGAGTGACTGACCATATTTATTTAACTTTTTTTTTTCTTTATCATGTCAGAGTAAGCTGTGAGCAGAAACTCTTGTTTGTTAGTCTTTTTACTGATTTTACATAAGCTGCTTTGGGATCGTTTCTGGCTGAAGAATAAAATTAAAAGTCTTTAAATAAGTAAATAAATATTATTCAAATTATGGAAGGGGAAGCTAACACTAAATGAGCTAATAATTTACATGAAATCTCTTAATTTGTGCAGTATCTAAATGTGTAAGCCAGCCTATAGTAATGGGAGTCTCAGGTTGATGTATAGTTTAAAATGAATATAATAAAATCATAAGAACAAAACCACAATACCGCAGGGTTAGAGAATTAGCAGGGAAAGAAACACCAGCATTCAGCAAAGCTGTTAAAAAGTGTAAACCAGCTATAAAATATGCCGTAAGATTTGCATAGCTAAAAACATTGTTGCTGATGGCTAAAAAGGTATGAGAAATGACAGCCAACTTACTTCTCTGATGAGATGCCATTGCCGAGAAAGCCTTTCAAATCTCTCTGCTGATCTATTTTTTAAAAATTATTTTTTAAAAAGTTATTTAAAAAAAAACATTTTAAAATTCTATTTATTCTCCTAGGGCCTATGATATCCCCAACAATAACTCTAAAGGTTTATATTAAAAATAGGCAATTAGCAAAAGTTCAATTAAGGAATGTCATGTTTTAGTAGAGATATATACTGTGAAAAGCCTAATCCAGACTCTTCTAATCTGGGTACCATCCAGATGTCTGCTAAGGAATTCTAGGAGTGGAACTTCACATATACAGAAGCCACTCATGTTAGTTGAGGAATCTAGAACCTCTTTGAACCACTTGTTGAAAATTCATCTCTTTACCTAGGCCTTCTCGATATAAATTTTGGAAGACCACCCCCCGCTTAAATGATTACGTGTTATTTTTTATTCAAGACTGTTTGGTACTTTTAATGTATTGTGTTCTTTCCTGCCGTTTTGACTGTAAACTGCTTTGAAATGCTTCAGCAAACAGGAAATGGTGTATAAATATATTAAATAAATTTTGATTGCTATATTATAATAGAGTAATAAATAATAAGACATAGTTTGTGTAATTATTGTTAAATACCAACCATATTTGAGATGAGATTGCCTGGAGATAGTCTGGTTTGTAGCTTATACTGTTAACCATGGCACTATCTATCTCTGTACTGTACCCTTATTCAGTCTAGTGACTTCCAAATATACTGGACTTCAGCTCCCAGAATCCCCATTATCCTTTACCATGTAGGTTGGGGAATTATGGGAACCAAAATTCATCAGTCTGGAGAATAGTGATATCATAAGAAGCATTTGTAATGGTAACTAATTACTTATATGTGTTCTATATGGAGGAGAATTAGAACTAGAAAAATATGGTCCTGTTGTTTTTAGCCACCATTGATTTGCAAATTGTTACACCAGCTCACCATAAATCTTGCTTTACTATAAGGCTCTTATAATTTCAAAATAAGATACGACACAAAAGCATCTTTGCCAAAGAATTAATGTGACTTTTCTTTTCCTTGAGAGCTTTGACATTCTTTCATGCTGCTGCCATGTGTGTTGTAAATCAGCTATCATCTTACTCCCCAGATATGGCTCAATTTTAAATCCTGGCTGAAGCTGTTTCTGTATAAGTCATGGTGTATTCACAGTCTTTTGGGATGCTTCCAGATCAACCACAAAAGCCCTGATTTTTAATAGTCATCCTTGCCTAGCCGGATGGGTGGGTAAGTGGAAACACAGGGAGAACATGATAAAAGAGGATAGACCCTCTGGTGATCCTCAATGGAAGTTGATTGCCAAAAGCACCACAGATCACTAAACGGCGACTTAAGAGGCCAGACATATATATTATAGGACATATGATCATTGCTATAAGATTCTTTTTAAAAATACATTTAGTATTTCTTCAAATCTTAGTTATTCCCCCCACCCGCTTTTTTTTTTTTTAACTTTTTTCCTTAGTACTCTACTTTGGGCTGCAACTTTGTCAGGCATGTACTACCTGAAAGAGTGATGCTTTCCAAAATTTAAAGAGGGTTAGGGTTATGGAATTCTATGCTAAGAGGGATGTCCTTAAAAAAAAAAAAAGAGTATTGAAAGTACACTGGAATGCATAGATCCTTTCTGAACACTTCTCAAAATGCATTCAGTTTCTGAATGGCCATTGGAATAGGTTTATCAGAGAGTATGATGAATTGCTTATGTCGTTGGTTCCTAGATCCTGAGATTAGAATGAGCTGAATACCGCATTTATAGAAAGTAAACAAATTATGTTGCCATTTGCTTATTTGGCATGATCCGGCCTCTTGTTTGGCTTGTTCAGAGGCAGGAAGTGGAGTTTTCAGCTGAAATGTTCAAGTGCCGGGTAAAAAGGAAAGATCTCTTTCTGAGAACATGGACAATATTGATTCTGCAGACAAATATTAGGCGGATTCCCATGCTTCTAATCTCCTTTTAAAAGCAATGGGGAGAGGGATGGGCATGGAACTCATATGGCTTCATGGGCATTAGCTGGGTCACTCTTTCTTAAACTAAGATCACAAAGCATCAAACGATTTTTTTTCAGAAAAAGAAATATAAGGAATATTGAAATAAAATACAAATAAAATGTGTTTTAATCCTCTTTATTTTCCTTTACATTTGACACATCAGTTATAGATCTTCATGGGATTATGAGTTTGCATGTTACAGCATAATTCATCAATATCTGGAGTAAGATTTCTTAAAGCAAATCTTAGAGTGGATGTAGCATTTGGCTTATTTGATAGTCGTGGTTATAGCAAATGCTTAAAATCCACTTTCATAGACCTGTTGAGAAAAAAACAGTAGATCTTTCAATGTTTTAAATTTAACAGCTCATGATATATGTGAAAGTTCAATCAAAATTGTTCTGGTAATCCCCCCCCCCCTTCTTTGAATGTTATATTAGAAAGATCTGCCAAGATCTCTTCATTCATAGACTCTTAGCATAAGAATTAGTTGCCAGACTAATGAAGGTTCAGAAGATGGTTATGTAACTTGCCAGCTGCAAGTTTTAGTATTATCAGTGAAGAGACCTGCCTCCTTGCTGGAACATAAGAACACTGTTGGGGACTTGTTTGGGTAGGGAAATTAAATAATGCCAACCCCCCAAAACTCTTTCTTTTGGAATGTGGGACCAGCTCACAGGACACTTTTCCCTCTGTTCTGTACTCTGCAGAATGTAGTTTTCTTTTCTTTTTTTTAACTGATTTAAGGGATGTGTCTGAGCAAGGGCTCCAGTGTTGTTTTTAGAATAGATATTCAGGAAAAAAAAGCCTTCCTTCTCTTCAAAGAAACACCCCCCCCCAAAATACCCACAGTTGGATTTTTAGATGAAACTAATTGACAGAGTTTAAAACTTGAATCAGTTTTGTGAAATCAGTTCCCAGTACTCTTCTTTGACTTTAACCCACTTTCCTTGCATAAAATATTTGTTCAGTTCCCTAAAATAGGCTGTTTAAAAAGCAGATTCTCTTACCCAGTGAAAATTCTTCCATTTCATATTATTAATAATAATAATCTGTTTCCCCATCCCAAGCAGATTAGTCAAGAGTCTTACAAAATAGTACTCAGCTATTTTTAACAACATATTTTTTGGATTCAGCATGTGTTTGTGTCTGCTTCATAGGTTTCCTGACAAGTTAACAAATTGCTTTATTTCATTGGCTTTTAAGGCACATGTCTACTTTAATAAGAGGAAGATATAATTTCCAAATAGGGCCTGAATATGATCTGGAATCCAGGCTGCTTTTGAAACATTCAACTCCATTTTTTTTTTTAAATAAAATGATGGAAAAATCTAAACTCTGGAAATGGGGAGTGTGATAGATGTACATGCTGCAGGTTTTAATGTTTTCAGTATTTGCCAAGAAATACATTTATGTTACGTAGCTTGGCTGCTCATGACTGAATTTGCATCCCAGGAAGAAAGGTGAGAAGAGATGGGAGGATTTTAAGTACTGTATCTTCTTCTGCCTGAGGCAAATATGGGCATTTTTTGGGGGGGTTCATGAGATGGCCTGTTGATTTTTATTTTTTTTTAATTCTGGCTGTCAGATAGGGCCCTCCTTCATACCTGAGGACAGCAAGCTTGGAGGATGCAGAATCAATTGTTTAGGATACTTGGCTCTATCCTTCAAGTTATAGTGTTCTTGCAAGGCTAGAAGGAGTGGTGCTACACATGCTCTCAGGTTCACTCACTCACACATTCACTTACATAAATCTTGTGAGCCCCCTTGCTTTCTATCTGAGTTTCCCAGATAGGTGCAGCTAGAGCAGGCAAGACACACAGCCCTGGTCAACAGCTGGGAAATAATTAGGGACACAAATCACTTTCAACTGAACATTGAGGCACATCAGGTTCTTTGGAATACCTGGAGACCCAGTGAATTTAAAGTAACAGCAAAACTTACAATGTACATTTGCTCTTTCTCACACACACACACACTTATCTATGTCCTTCCCAACTAGGCTGCCAGGCACTAACTAGAGGGACAGAAGCCACCAAGTCTGGATCTAAAGATGACTCAAAGAGTGGGTGGGCTTTAGGAACCCTTTTTATCCCCAAAAGGTTTTGCTTTGTTGATTAACTGGGATTGGTTTTTTTTCCATTTGCTCAGGCCCAGTTTCCTTTGTCTGGTTCAGGTGATTTTTTTTCCTTTGTTTCCTTAATGACTTGTTTCCTTCTTATCTACCTCCCTGAAGGGACCTTTTAGACAAGATTCATAGCTTTTTGTCCTCTCTGCTTATGTGCTTGCTTCATCTTTAGTTATGGCAGCTTCAGCCTAGTCTCACAATGGCTGGTAGTTGCATTGCTGCTCCTTACCATCTGCTGCCTTAAGTGGTTGCTTTGCTATCACTAAGGATCACTAGGCTTTATATGTACTGTCAACTTACAATTACACACACACACCTTGAGATGTAACTAAGAGCAGATTCCTGCATTATCTGAAGCTAGGGCTACAAGATGGAAGCAAAGAGTGTGTTCTGGATCTGGATTTTTGCAGCCCCAGATTTAGTAGCCCCACTCGAAGGTCTTACTGAAAAAAAAGTTAAGGAATAATTCATGGAAGGAAATCCTTTAAGTGGTTTACTCACCCAGATATGACCTTTTAGCACAGGATGTGCCCATGAGGTTGATTTTCAGCTCATTTCCTATGTTAGTTTTCCTGGCATCAGGAAGAAATACAAAGGAATACAAAACAGCAACTTCTCAGTGGGCAAATAACATCAGTAAATCTAAATGACCAAATGAGTGTCAGGTTAATTTAAATGTAAAAACACTTTTTATGTCTGACATCATTTCCACTCCTGATGTACATAGTAAGACAAGGATCAAATAGTTTGAGATTATGCTTTGTGTGTAATGAAGTTCTGATAATTGTCAGTGTGATTTATTTATATAAAATAATATGTAAATATTCAGGTTTCACTGAGTTTAATATGCTAACAACACAATCCAGTAAATGTCTACTTAGTAATAACTTCCATTGTACCCTAAAATATCAATCACTATCTGTGCAGAAATATTTCAGGACTGTGTTCTTGTCAGTAATGACAGAAGGAGATTTGGGGCCTATGTGGCCCCAGCCCTTTGGAACATTATCCCCCCAGAGATTAGATTGGCCCTGATTCTACTGGCCTTGGTAAGGCCCTGAGACGTGGCTGTGTGTCCAGGCATAGGGGTAGGAATGTCAGAGCCCTTGAGATGGTTGTACTGATAGCTGCTTGTTGTTTTAGCTTGGCTGATGATTATGCATTTATTTCTTGTTATGTTGTGTTTTTATCTGTTGTTAGCCACCCAGGCTACTATGATGAGATAAGGGTGGGTGAGGGGAATATAAATGGAATTAAATAAATAAAATAAATCTGTGTTATGTGTTTCATTTTTTACTACAAAAATGCAAAATTACAAACATGAGGCAGCATTTGGTTGTGGCCATGGTTTGTTCCAAGGACTAGGAGGATTACAGCAGGAGGGACTAAGGCGTTGGTGAATCCAATACCCCCTCCCTTAGGAAAGTTCCTGCACAAACAAACAGAGCAGCTTGAAACACAGTGAGAGAAGTAGAGGAATATAGACCAGCCATATAACTTCCCAGTTCTTCACCACTGATGTAGCACCCAGTCAGAGAAAGCTTGTGTCACTAAACCAGTTCTCTGACAGGTATCTGTAAGGACAAATTGGAAGAAAAGCATGGTGGTATTATGCATTGGGAATGATTTGGATTTTGCGTGGTAGAGCTCTTTGTCTTTAAGGGAGGCTGTTCTTTCCAAATGTGAGGGTTCAAAATGACTTCATCAGAATTTCAAGAAGGACACTGAGGAGATCTCAAACATATTCAGGGTAACGGGCCTCAGTACTGTTCATCAGCCAGGGCACTAGAATGTACTGCTAACCCTGGGAATTCATAGCAGATTATATGATATGGATGCAAATGATGTAAAACTGGCTTTTTGGGATGTTAAACAAAATACTAGAACAAGAATGCTTCTTGTGTTTGAAATGCTAAATGACTGTAAAATACCTTGACTTGAAGGCAGCACTTCCCCAGTATTTCATCCCAGGAGAATCACTGATAGATTTTTGTTCATTCTGAGGAACAGGGAAAGATTATCCTCAAACAAATTTCTTTTGGGAGGTCTTTTGGTCTTGCCTTAACCAATGAAACTTGTGAGATCTTATAGATTCCTAAGGGGAAAATGGCTTTCTTTCTATGTTGTGTCCTCCTCTTAAGACATAAATGGATAAATAAATCATAAGTTAGTTGATATTCTGGCTTTTGGGCAAAAACATAAGTATGCAAGAGAAAGGGAAATAAAGAATTATATCTGGCTCTTTTGTGTAGGGATAGTTAAAAAGCATTCTGTTGATTTTGGAGGCATGAAATGTGATAGTTTTGGCAGTGCAATTCAGAGGAGAACTTTTTCTTTTATCCAGGAAGTGGTCAGGCTCTCACTGCAGAAGTTGTAAGTATTAACTACATTAAAACAATACTAAAAATACAACAACAACATGCATGGTCCCAGGTAGCCTAACACTGGAATTAGTCACATATTATTTTTCAACTTTACTGTAAGATTTGGGAGAGTGTAATTCCCCAGTTAGTATCTGAACTTTCCCAAGTCTTTCATTAGGCTCCCTTGGCCCAATTAACTATTGATTGGTTTAACAGTCTGTTATTCAGAAATTCATTCAAGTGAATCCAGCTGGGCTGGATAGGATATGTATCTTCCATGACTATAGAGTAAATGTTGAAAGGCAGCACAAAGCATGTGGTTTGTCAGTGCTGCATATTTGAAATACACATTCTTGGGGCTGGTTACCAATTGCCAATATTCAGTGATTCCAGGACTGATGGTTGTGAAAAGGAGCTACAGGTGACTGACACTGATAGACTACAGTAATACCCAACACCAGAGTTTCCTGGTCCTTGGGATCAGGTGACCTTAGAGGCTTACTGGGATGCTGCTATTACCTGTTATAAAATATAAAGATCAGTTGTACTTCTACTACTCAGCTAATTTTTTTCTGCTTCCAGATTACTTCTATGTCAGTCATCTAGCTATCTGCCAGTTTCCTGTTTTTCTAAAGATACTTTTCTGATAGTATTTTGAAATGAATATAAAGGAAGTATGGTTATTTAAAGGAGGTATGGCAGTTCATTTATATGATATTTTATTTAAACTCCATTTAAACATTGCATTTGGAGTTTAAATTTAAAATATGTAAATGAATTGCTAGCTCAAACTCTTCTGCATTAATGTACTTATCAAATCTTGTAGTTTAACAGAAAAATCTCAGCTTTTAAATATAATCTCTTCCTACCACACCTGACACTTTTGAGTTAATTCCCTCTTCCTTCTTACTAAATGTATAGGTTGGCCTGAAATAGAGGTTGCATGCTTTCTTCTAGCTGATTGGTCTACTGAAATGTCTATGTAAATGACTAAATTCTGCTCTGTTGCAATTTTTGTCAAAAATGTTGGGTTTGAATCATCTTTGATTTGGATAGATTGGTTACTTATGTTGAGTCTAGAAGGTTGATAATTCTTAATCTTTATTTCTATCTCCCTAATGTGTAATTCCATGCTTTGTTGATTATTTTATATTGTATCGACCCTAAATTCAATAAATAAATATAATCTGTTCCTTTGAGAATGAAAGGTTTCAGCATTTTGTGCATCTAAGCTGGAGGGAGAAATAGCCATTGAGAATAATAATACAGTATAATAATCAGAAACAATGATCCCAGAGAGAAGGGGATCCTATATTATTTACAGGATTTATGAGTGAAAATATATGTGTATAAATATCTGTCATGCTCCCTCTCCTCTCTTCTGTGAGATGAGAAATGTTAGTTGTAGTCCAGGGTTTAAAAGTACCCAGCTGCTTCATTGCCTGCTGCTTTCATTATTCCTAGGAAGGCCAGCTGAAACCCAGATTGTATTTGAATTCAAACTTCTTCAGGATGTCAGAGACAAAATAGGAGAATTATTATCATAAGTTTGAGGACCTGTTAAAAAGTTATCAAATAAAATGAGGCTGTAGCATCCAGAGGTCCTATTTGTAGGAACAGCCTATTTTGTTCTTGTGCTACCGAATGAAGTGCAATGGGAGAATGCTAAAGGGAATCTAAACCTGTGAATTAGCTGCCTTCTGTATTTTTCCCTGACATTTCTCTGCTATGGCAGCTTACATCTGATATGTTTAATAAAAGGTCATTCTAACTCTTCTCTAGAGGTTAGAATGGATGCTCCCACAAAGAAGTGACCCATTGTCCTGTCTTTATGCCTAAATATCTCCATCCTCCTATATCTCCAAATCTTATAATTCTTGAAGTATGTAGCAAATGATATATACTCCTATAATGGGTGAGTTGCTCATTGATGACATATAGGGCATGGTTAATTACTTTGCTTTCAAACCTTTGGATGGGAAAACTATGCAAAGGAAATGCATCTTCTTTTAGAGGGCTTCGAAGGTATATTTTACCAACACTTTGCTAACATTTTTCTGTACTGCTCTTGGTATCACCTCGTTTCAGTTGAGGAATGCCTTAGAAATGAAGGAATAATATTGAAGCTTATTTGTAATAGACTTGGAATTGCTAACTGCTTGGAATTGTGTCACAAATGAGAGCTTTCTAGGTATTCATTAGATGATTCTTTTTCTAAACAGCTTTAAGTGCATGTTTTACAAAATAAACACATGAGTCATTTTACCACATCTTAGAAATTAGATCCTTCTGCTGTCATTGATGCTGCTCATTTGTAAAATGGTTCCATATAGAAATGATAAAAAAAGCAGACATCATTCAAAGGAGCCCTTTGAGACAAAAAGGTGGCAATTATGTAAAGAGCAAGGAGGATGGGAGATGTCTTTGAAAACGGAGAGTCTTTTTAGAGACACCTCCATGATGATTCTGAAGTCAGGTGGGAAAAACTAGACAGATCTTAATCTTCACCTTTTTTTTTTTTTAATGTTTTAAGCACTCTGATGGAAGAAATGTTATTTTCTATTCCACACCAGGCAGCAAAATATCTTGGTCTGGCCCTCCCACAATGCACAAAGCCAGTGAGGTTGGTTATGTTGACAGACTAGTGATTTGCTGGAATGCAGCTGTTTTTGATGAAAATGAAAATTATTCAAGCTATCATTTAAACATTATTGTTTAAAGTAAAAAAAAAAAATACTTCAGTATATCGTATTAATTGTTGGAACAGTTTGCATGTTTTCTGGTCTGTATGTAATTAGAGACAATATGACCACTAATGTATTAAAAGACATTCAGGCAGGTTTTTCCTTTTCTTTTCCTTTTTGCAGCTAGGAGATTTATTTTCATATCACTAAGTACCTTTAGGAACATATCATTTAAAAGAGGATGGAAGTACTATGTGTTATGGCTTTAGTACTTTACTCAGCAGTTAGTTGGCTTCAATAGTAGGTAGAGTTTGACTGCTACTTCATATCAAGTAGCAGATATTGGGAGGTAGAGAATAGAGGCAAAGTGTTGTGAGACAAGAGCAGTGATGCACCCCTGTGCTTTCCTGTTGCCCTCAGATGTGTGGGGAGTGCTGAACCCCCAAATGTTTTAAAGTAAAAATTATCTTGTTCTTCAGTTCAGTAAGATCTCTTAGAGTCCAAGTAACTGATTTTTTAAAAAGCTTCCTGAAATTTTAAACTTTTGGACAGCCTATCTTACATTATAACAGTGTTCTCACACCAGTGATTCCATAAATAAGGAGGAATGCATGTATAAAATGTACCTGTCCCAATTAAATCTGTAATAGAGAACAGCTTATGCTCTTACTCAACAGATAGTGTTCAAGTATTTATGCCATGCACAAAACTGGCCCATTACTGATAACGAGTAGCCAGGCTTATTTTCTTAATATGACATGAGATCAACGTGGGATGAGATTATTTGCTCCAAATTCAGGCTTCATTGGCCTGATCCAGCAGGACTTTTCTTATGTTTATGCCCCTATTTCAAAGCATAGTAGTCTGGTTCATACTTAATACTAAACTGGAAGTATTATAAAGGAAGTTTGTTTCTAGTCACTCCACAGTGAGATGGGCGGTGGCTAATTTGAAATATAAATAAATAAAAATTAATAAACCACAGTAGATGAGTTTGAGCACCATATGAACACAAACCAACCACATTACATTTGTGAGCCAGACATTAGATTTGGAGGAACACTGAATACAACAAGAAGAATCTTGGCTCTGGCAAATGCATAGTCATGTACTCTCCAGACTGCCAGCCCTGATCAATAAATATTAACAGACCCTGAATCAGTATCAGATAAAAGCACAGTACAGTATGTATTTATGGAGCCTGCATTTCCCTTTCCTGTGAAAAATGAGGTTTCTGATCCAGTTCCTGTTGAAATCAAGGCCAGGAAGGAAGAGGGGCAAAGCTGAGGATAAGACAAGAGGTAAGCTGTAGCAGGAAACCATGCTTGGGTTTATAATACTGTAGAACCAGTTGTCAAAGCTTTTCAGATTGATCCAGCCTGATCAGATGCACTGCAGACCACCACTGCTCATGAACCTTTTTACAGATTTGACCGAGTATCTTGTAGTTCCCACACTTAACCAGATCTTGTCAGTGGGATATTCATTAAAATAGGAGGAACTAATAGCTAGGAAAAGTGAATGTATGGAAGAATTTTTAAATGACGCTGAAAACAAATTTTCAGCATACACATTCAATAATAAATAAATAAATAAATAAATAAATAAAACAAATCAGCTGTGGACCTGATATATGGAAGACCCCGCCCCCTCTACCAAGTGATGGAGGAGCAGTATTGCACAATGAAGATAGTGGTGGAGTATTAATCTGAATTTCCATCTTTGTTTTATGAATGTATTGTAGCTTTAGGTCAAAGATGCAAACTATCTGAATCACATACATCAGATGAGAAAATCAGTATTTGCTTGGATCCGTGTTTATTGTATTTTACAGAAGTTCCTGTTTTTTTCCAGTGAACTCAGTCACACTTGAGTGGAACAAAGACAGATGGAATGGCTCATTGCAATCCATTGCACTTCAGGGAATGTTCATTTTTCTATGAAAGTGGGGGAAAGGAGATGTTTGGATTAACATGTAAACTAAACTGATTATAACATCTCAGACTGTTTTTCTCTGTGCCTTTTGCTCTCTGGATCCCTTTAAACTAGAACAAGCCTACACTTCTTTTTGGGCAGTTGGTAATGTATTCTCTTCTAAAGAGAGATTTGAAAAGCCTGCAACATTTTAGATGTAGCATAGCTGGAATTAAAACATGCAACAGGCCTTCCACTTTTGCAAAAGTGACTTTGGCTACCATCTTGTGCATGTTTACCTGGGAAAAGAGACTTATTTACCAGGTGCCCTTATTCACACACAGGCGTAACTTCACAGGTGCTACATATCTACAGTTAGACCTAAGAGCTGCATAGGCTGTTAAGTCAGGGTCACATATGCATGAACATATCCACTCTTGCAAATTCTGATACTCACCAATTTGGTATAGATATAGAATAAAAGGCAGCTAAATGCTATTACTACTGGTACTTCTCTTGCTGCTGCTACTTCAGTAGAAGTCTCTCAGTGGGTCTGCAATAAAGTAAAAACTATAAAATCAAGTTAGAACCAGGAATATTTAAAATGAATCAGAATGTTATCTGCATTGAAATGATTGTGCTTGGCTTAAGATTTTAGGTAACAGTTTCCCAACAAAATGAACCCAGGAACTTTCACATAGAACATGGCATCTTTTAAATACTGACCATGTTATAAAAGAGCAGATATCTCAACTTATGTCTTATATGCTAGGATTTCTGTATATCAGCAATTATCTTGGTGCAGATCTCTTTATCTATTCTGATCTTCCCAACCTGAATCCTCTGGTTATGTTCAGGATGGCTGACCTAATGAAGGGAAGAAGCATGTATCTTTCTTAAACAATGGATGGGGTCACTAAATAAGTTCTTGCTTCTCAGCACTCCTTCAGAACAACCCTTTTATCTTTAGAAGTCTCCTAAGCCAAGTTTCCAGTTATTATCCAGGAAAAATATCAAGCCATACCTGTCCATGTATAAAGAACCATCATGGGTTCTTTACTTTTGGGAAAGTAAGTAAACATGCAGAGGATTTTGTTGCTTGTCTTCAAGTCTTGTCTGGAATCATTCTAGCCATAGTTGTAAATGGAAGACTACTCCCAGTTTAGTAAATTTAATTGGAGATGCAACTGTAGTAATTTTACCAACTACTGATTGAATGTTGTACATGATCTGTGATAAATAGGGCCCAAACTCATTTTTTGTGTAATTCTGCTGATAACACCAGTTCCTAAAAGCTAATTTCTAATACACGGGGAACTTGAATTTTCTAGTATAATTTTGTTAGAACCAGTTTTTTTTTTTTTTTTAAGTTGCACAGATAATCTGTTGCAATGCCTTATTTTCCATGATAATCCCCAAGAACTATTTGGTGACGAGTCATTCAGTAGTCTGAAATATTGCTTGCAATTAGCTTTAGGAAAAGTAATCAAATATTAGAATATTTTAAACCTGACACTGATTGACTATTTCAGTTTACCAGTTTTTCTTAACATATTACTTCTGTTTCAGTTACCACATACCACATTCTTATTTTCTTAAAGATTTGTGGATGGAGAAGGTGGTTTATTTCATGCTTGTTGGCTGGGGCCTTCAAATATTGATTGCCTCAATGGTGAGATGCAATTTGTCCTTTTGCTCATCATAATCTATGCACATGAGAAAGAACTCAGAGGAATGAAGTCTCCTATCTTGTGGTTTCCTTGGTGTGGACAGAGGCAGTGTGGTTCTGAAAGCTCCATAGAGTGTAAATCCCCAATCTATGGCATAAGAGTTTTTAAGAGGAAGGAGGGCTTTCACATCATGATGAATTTTGTTGCTGTCGGAAGGTTCAGTCTAATCCCAAATTTACTGCAGTAGAAAAAATATCTCTGAAATTATTTTACAATTTAAGATTTATTTGGGGACTGAAAGAAAATGATGTGCTTCCTAGTCTTGTTTTTCAAGAGGGCCAAGACACTCTTTACAAATGAATAGATTGTAGAAGCTTGCTTTTCATTATTAAAACTGTACAGGTAGTCCTCACTTACTGATGGTAATTGGGACTGAGAACTCTGTCACTAAGCGATGCGGTCATAAGGTGCAATGTCACATGACCGCACTGACTTACGATGGCAGTTCCAGCAATCCCAGTTGCTGTCAGGTGAATCCCACACAGTCTCAGCATCCCACAGTCACGGGATCACCATTTGTGACCTCCTGCCAGTATCCCCACTGACTTTGCTTGTTGGAAGCCAGCAAATGGGGATCCCGTGACTGCGGGATGCTGTGACATCGTAATTGCAAGCTGGTTGCTGAGCACCTGAATCACGATCATGTGACCACAGAGATGCTGTGACAGCCACAACTATGAGGTCCTGTTGTAAGTACTCCTTGTTCTGCACCATCATAACTTCAAATGGCCACTGAACAAGTGGATGTTAAGCAAGGATTATCTGTATGCTATATTGCTTTGTACAGTGGATAAAAGCTAGCAACTAAATCTTGACATGGGAGAGTAATACTGCAATTCCAAGCATTTCCAGGCTTCAAACTATATACGAAAAAGACAGCAAAATTGAAACGTTTTATAAAGTGATACTTATAATTGGGGGAAAGGAGAGAATGACTGAAAATAGATAATTTTACATGTACTGTACAAAGCCACTATAGTTTCAAGGGCATGTCTGCTTGGATTTTGTTTTTTCACAAAATGTTATCAGTGAAGTTTCATATTTAAGAGATTGGCAATGTCTGATCTCCCAATGAGGATTTATGTGAGATTTTTAAACACATTTTTCTAGCTATATTTTTTAACTAGCATTTGTTAAAATAAATGGGGTATTTTAGTTTAATCAACCCAGGTCATAAGCAGAAAGGATAGAAATAAATTTGAGTTCCAGACACTGAGGGAATATGTGTTTTCCTAATTTGTATGGTGCTTCAACCTGAAATCCACATGCCCATTGCTTGTTTAGTTTATTCTAACCAGGTAATGGAACCCCCCCCCCATAAGTTGCAGTATATATGCAGATTTATTTTAAAATAGATTTACTTTAAAGGGCCTTTTTCCATCTATAAACAATAGCTAGCAGTGTCTTTGATTTATTTTTAAAGAAATAAGCCCATAATGTGTAGGGATTGCAGATTTTTTTTTTTAAAAAAAAAGCAGTGGTAGGCAATTTAGCGTTGCATTACTTAAATCTATAAGCTTTTGAATGGCCTTTCCCCAGAGTAACGGCATTGTCGTTTCATTTGTGCTTACGCTGGCCATTTACAGTGACAACATCTGCTAACCCTAATTGCTGCATAGATTGCCACCATCCGTTATGCTACTAAAGTGTGATGTCAATGGAGCATGTTCAGAGTGTAATTGAATCATTCACAAGGGTGGGCAAAGACTTATAACATGGAACCAATGTCTGTGCTTTTGCCTTCTTGATGCCTACTAAACTTGTCTGCATTTAGAACTCCCATTCCATGGTCCATCATATTGGAAAAGCACAACTGAGTTACATATAAATATCTCTTCTCTTTTCCATTTGCCCAGCTGGCTGTGACTGTAGACTTGAAATCTCAGATTTATTTTTCTTTATCTGTACTTTGCACACATCAAAGTAAGAGGAAATGTGTCATGAAATAGAAGATAAATTATAATTTTTCCCCCAGCATTTAACTTTATGGTGACCTTTCTGCAGTGATCATTTTCTCTCCTGCCTTTAAAATACAATGTGGGAGAGTCAAATGGGCTCAAATGTATTGGTTTTTTTGGTAGGATAAGAATATTTCCAGAGGTATTTGAGGACTTATTGAATGCTTTGCTTGGGAAGCTTCTATGTGAGGTCAGTATGGTAACTGGAAACAAATATTGCATCCTGTACTGAAAATGTTAGTAAAGAGGTACTTTGTGGCTGCTTGCTATGAGCTAAAAAAGACAGTTCCTAGCTATCCAATGCAATTGCTTTTTTATGGCTGTAGCTGAATTGAATGAGAGCCAGTTTGGGGTAGTGGCTAAGGCATCAGGCTAGAAACCGGGAGACCACGAGTTTTAGTCCCGCCTAGGCACAAAGCCAGCTGGGTGCCTTGGGCCAGTCATTTTCTCTCAGCCCTAGGAAGGAAGCAATGGCAAACCACTTCTGAAAAACCTTGCCAAGAAAATTGCAGGGACTTGTCCAGGCAGTCCTTGAAAATTGGATGTGATTAACTTGGCTTGATGTTAAGAGATAAAGGCCACTAACCTCAATGTGTTAAAGGGCAATTCTGTATGTCAAGTATAGCTGTACCAGTGAGAAAGGCACTCTACCTTTTACCTGGAGGTCTCTCCCTGTAGCAGTGTTTTGTCTATATGGGAAGGGTGCAGGGCATCTCAGGGCCGTAGATGGAACGTGCCACGTCCAAAGCATCATGATTTCCCTGAAATCCCCAGAAACTTGGCAGGATATAAGTATATCTATTCATTGATTACAATGAGAAGTATGATCTACTCCTACTCTGGCTGCAGAAAATTATAGGAGTAGGGTTGGAGTAGAGGTTCTGCCAAGGGAGTTCTCCTACCCTAAGTGACTTGTAAGATTGCTCTGCTAGTATGGATGGAATGACAACTTAACTGCCAAACAATAACTGTGTACCAAAATAACTGCTGTGCAGATTTATTCATAGAGTAAAGTATTTGCAGGCAAGTACTTGTTACATTTTTATGTAACAGCTGCATCTTGTATTCAGCTTTAGCCAGTTCTCTGAATTTCTTTGAAAATCTTCGCCATGGTTATATCATATGGAAGGCATGAGCAGAAATTATTGAGTTGGATTATAAAGATAGCCATAGAAAGTTTGCAGTGCTTTTCCACATGTGGCTTCAGATCTCTCTTATATGTGGACTACCTGAATAACTGGAATCCAGGACTGTTGTGGACTGTTATTATGGTAAGCAATTCTATCAGATCCTTGAATACTGTATATGATTGCAGGCTAAAGGCCATTCTATCTTGCCACAGTGACTCGGGTCTTCATTACTGTTTGTCTGGATTACGGCAGAGCACTTTATATGGGGCTGCCATTGAAGATCATTTAGAAATGTAGTTAGTGCAAAATGCTGCAGCAAAAGGGCATATCTGTGTTTCAAACCCTACATTGGCTTCTAATAGGCTTCTGGGTACAATTCAAAATGCAGGATTTGACCTATAAAACCCTATATGGATTGGCACCTGGATACTTACAGGATTGTCTTCTCCAAATGCAAACAACTTGGCTGACATGATTTCCCAAGAGAAACTGCTGCTGATCCCCATTTCCATGAATACACAAGACACTGTTTCTCTGTTGCCCCTTAAAATAGCCTTCTGTTTGAAATCAGACCTTCGTCCACCTTAATTTCATTCAGGAAGCTGCTTGAAGTTGACCTCTTCCACAGAATATTTATGGACCGAATGGATGTTATCTAGGTTGGTTGTGATTTGGAGATATGTTTTTGTTTGAAATTGTCATTTAATTTAAATGAATTATTTTACCGCTTTATGTTAAGTTTTATGCCAGCTGGAGTAGCAGACTCAGATGGGAAGAGAAACCACCCTCTCTTTTTATCACTCCAGTATCAATACCCGCTAAGGAGTCATTGTGAAGCAGAAATGTTGCTCTCCATTCCTGAAGTCAGTGTGCTCTTGACCTTGTCTTTTCCAACTCACCTCCCATCCTGGTTGTTTTATAACTCTGACTTTTTTTTTTTACAGAACTAGTTCTTATGAACTGAACCAGGCTGGATAACAAACCTAGGTTCAGGTGCTCACTGTTCATTGGTAACTTGTTTCTCTTCCTGAGAATTCCTGAAACTTAAATCAGATTTGGATAGGACAGTCTTTCAAATAGAGGATATCTTTGGACAGAAGACTGTTCCCATGCCCTTAACATATGAATCATTGTCAAACGGAGAGGAGAAATAAGATGAGGCACTTGGTAGAGTAGAACCAGAGAGTCCAGGACCAAGTGATGAAACAATTGGGTCCTTCTGGCGCTGAAGACTCCAGCTCTGAACCAGAATCCCATCCACTAAGTCCTCAGAAACACCATTTCCTCCATGTAAAGCACCAGTAGTAAAGTAGAAAACATTTGAGGCTGGTTTATACGTGGGCGGGTTAGTGGTTCACATAGCTTGGCTCTGGGAATAAGGACTGACTGGTGCTATCTGTGGTCAGGCAGAGGCCAGGAGCTTTCTATAGTTAAGGATTCATTGGAATGCATGGTTGTGCTTGGAGATAGCCCAGTGGGATGTCTTTTATTTTGATTCAAGTCATGTAAGCCTCTTTGGAAGCTTCAACCCTTGTCTGAAACTTATGACTTGAATTCTGTTGCCCTTGAATCCTGATTGCTGGTACCAGCTCTGTGTAAATTGAACATGGACATAACATGATTATGGCTTTGTTTGACAAGTTTGCCGCTGCTATTAGATCAAAATCTTGAAGTGCTTTCTCTCTGTGTGTCCCATTTGTAAGAGGCCTGTAAAGTAGGATGGATGACCATGTAGTCACAGTAGTGGGCAGCCATATAATGCATTTGTTCTCTTAGGAGGAATTCAGGAATTCCCCCCAAAATTATGAATGCATTACCTGAAGATGATTGCTTTATTGAAAAAGTACAGGGCCAGGCTAAAAGGTGATCAGACACACTTTAAAAACATGCTTTGGAACACAAGTTTGATTGCTCCATGAAACTGTATATTTCATAATCTTTAATTAAAAAGAAAAACAAATTATGGCAGAAATTTTATCTTAAGAGATATCTTTCATTTACGAAAACTAATAAATGCCCTATGAGCATCAGTTCGGATACCTGCTTTTAAATAGCGTTCAATGAACTTCCTTCTTTTGTATAGTACATGCTCTGAAACCTGGATGAACATCTTTCAGTTGTGTATATTTCATGTTTTTAAAATGGAGGAAGACTGGTTGAAGTTCAGGGGATATCAGGCCACATATGAAATAGATAGTAGAAAAGGGCAGCTTGTTACAACAATTGTTCTGACATGTCTGGTTTTTCCTAGCACGCCAGAAGTGTTGTTGTGTTGGATTTTGAGAGGGCTTTGTACATAAACAGCATTTAATGTACCATGCTTTATATAAGCTTGCCAGATGTTCTTGATAGACCAGATGTGAGTGTATCACCTCAGTGCTTCATATCACTGCCATTAAAATAGGACAGCATTATTCACGGCATATCAGCACTTTGTAGAGAGTTTGGATTGTGCGCGTGTGAAGGAGAAAGGGTCAGGCAGGAGATAATGAGAGGAGAAAAGAGGGAAGAAAATGCAGGATTTGGAGACGGTAATGGTAGCTAGAGAAGGGCTATGGCAGAGGAGGTGAAAGTGGGAGGCAGGAGGACTCAGTATGGCAGATTATGAGATCATCATCAAAAGGAGGGAAAGCAGATTATGGTGGGCGTGTGGATCAAATGAAGAGGGAGAAGTAAGAGTGCTATCAGTACTATTAATTTTTCTCAGTTGTTATCAGATCAGCCATATTCCCCCTGCCCCCAGAGTATGTAGGAACTGCATGAAATCAGCAAAAATGGAGTTGAATGAGGACTAACAGTAGTGCACAAATCAAATGCTTCAAAGATGGGCTGTCAGATGTGGACTGCAGAGTTCCAGACATCCACTAGAGTTAAACATAAGAGAATCAGTAAGACTGTGCACTGCAGTACTGTGTATTGAAATCACACATTATGTTAAGCCATAATTTATTGAATTATGGCTTACTAAATATTACTAAATATATCACATTTGGGTGATTTGTATAATACACTAAGACATAATCCATGGTTTATAGCTCATTAGGATTAGGGTTTAAACCCCACAGGATAAGCTAAACCAAATGAACTACATTAGGACATAGAGTGATGTGCCAAATAATACTATGGATGGGCAACTTTTAGACTCTAGTCTCTCTTCTTTTGGTTCTATATCTTTAAAGCAGACAGAGTAATTCCTCTGGTTTATTTTGTTCTGTGCCTTGCATTTCTTGGGTTAACTCTTGAACTCTGGTTGCCTATCTACTCTTAATTGTTCTGGTATTAGTAATTGCTGGGTTTGACCTCCAGTGTTGCTTAGTAATTTAGGATTTGGTCCCTCTTTCCCCCCTTTAATTGCAGGTTAAAAAAACAGCTGAGTTGGGTAGACACTACAGTTAACAAATTCAAGCTCTTCCTTACTCCAAGATAAAAATCCACTTAGTACATTATGACTGTATGAACCTAAAAGATAAGAGACTTTGTATTGTTAATTCAAACAGTCACACTGATGATGTGTGAAGTTTGTTTATCACACACACAAAATCTGGCATAAGCGGGCATATGGGAGCCACTGTATACATACAAAAGGGGGTGAGAAATGCATATCTGGTTCTAGTTTTCGTATTAGATTAATAACAGGCTTTACATATTAGACTTTGAGCACACGTGATGATCATCACTAACAGCGGCAAGCAAATGATCAAGCTGCAGGGTAGTTCAGAGATAGATCTTTGAAATGTTGGAAATTACCTTATAGTCAATTGGGGAACAGTTTGAACCATAATAAAATATGATGTACTATGCTTCTTTTGCTTGGTAATTTTAACAAAGTGTCATTTCAATTAATCGATTTACTTATTTGGGGGAATATAATGAAGTCTGCTATGTATACAGCTTCTAAAATTAGATGACTGCCTCAGGCAAGCTACAACCTTTTTACTGGCACGTCGGAGAGTATATTTTCCTAGCCTATGTTTATATCTTCACCTGTTTTGACAATTAATAGTGGAACAAATTGACCTTCCATCCAGGACCATATTCTGCTAGGAGTCATGAAGCAGAAATTAGGCATGGTGATTGAGTCATTATCTAGTTATCACTTTCTGATTCTGGTATGGCAAGGTGGATGTGATTCCTTTGTTAACTTTAATGCCATGAATTTCTGACTGTCTCACAGCTATGAATGTGATAGTAGTAGGAGAAGATGCTTAGAAGAAGAAGATACTGCATACACGTATTTTTTTTCTTATAGTAGAAGTGAGCTAGAGCAAAAGAGCAGCTTCAGAAAGAGGCTCATAGAGATGTGTTGGAGATGAAGTGGTTTGTATATATGATCTACCTGGATAGAGATATATATCTACCTCAATTTTCTGAGGAAACAGATGATCTGGATCACTTCCTGACAGGGTTCAGATCTGGGCATAGAATGGAAATAGCATTAGTCACTCTGGTGGATGACCATTGTCAGGATCTAAAGGGTAGACCATACTTCTCTTTGATCTCTTCCTGGTCTGCCTGCAAGGGTTGGAAGTCAAAAATAACAATTTATGGTGTTCTGCTTCTAGCTTGGTGGACAGTTCCAATCAGTAGTAGTGAGGAAGGAGCAGTCAAGTATATGGCAATTCCAGTATTGGGTACCACCGGACTTTGCCTTCTCTCCACTGCTGTTTAAAATCTGTAGGTGCCACTGGGAAGTGCCATTCATCAGTTGGGGGAGAGAGATCAGTGTTTTAATAATATATGAAGGAGCTGCAAGTTCCGCTGGATTCAGCAGAATTTAAACAGAAGTCTGCTTAAAATCTGATGAAATAATAGTAAATCCCACCTACCTCCTTCTGCATCCAAGTCTGAGTTGTGAAGAGCAACTAACTCTTGGCAGGGAAATTAAAATATAACATACCAAGGCCCATAGGCTTTGGTAATAGTTTACAGTATGTACTTGGTGGCAGGAGAACTGCCTGCATATTGCATTATTGAGTCCATATGTTCTCTAGAAAGTTGCTTCTCTCTGTACCCTGTAAAGAGATCAATTGTAGAAGCAAAATATGTGATGTAATGAATTGTTGGTATAATTTGCATGAAAAAAGCTTAATTAAAGGCAAGGGACTTGAAGAAAAAATATTTATCTAGGGCCCTCTGGAAGGGGATGTCCACAAATGTGATTACTCTGACTTCTGGTTGTCACAGTTTTCATCAAAGAAGTGAATCAGTACATTCCCCAAGTGTCTGGCATTTATGATAGAGATTTTCACACTAATTTAGAATCATGGGGTGGTTTAAACAAAGGATCTAGTGGATTTTTAAGTCATAATCATTTAGTCATGAAGAAACTTTGGACAAATACAAAACCATTTTTCTTCAACTGAATGCATTTGTTATCATCTGATTTTTAATTTCCTTGTATAATGTAAGCAACAGTAGCAGCTAGGTTTTTAAAATCCATGGGAGTTCTGCTCCACTCACTTTAATTAGGGATGCCTTCATACATTTGAATAATTGAATCATAAAGTTTTGGAGACTATCTAGGCCAACATGCTTTTCTGTGCAAAATGGAACCATAAAACTTACACACACATGCTTCTCCACTGTGTAAAATATTCTCTGTGTGTCTTTTGATTAGAAAAAGGTAAGTCCAGAGTAGCCACCCTCTTTAAGACTGAATGATTCTGCTCTCTACATAATGGATGGCTACTCTGCTCTTGTCTCATTCATTTGTATTCAGAAGGACAGATCCATCTGTACCTTCTGCCAGGTTTTGACACAAGTACCTGTCCTTCAGTAATGATTGTCCCTGACTTACTTCCTGTCAGTGAACCACATAACATTATTTCCCTTCTACTGAGTCCTTTGGACTTGCAATAGCATTTAAAAATAAAAACTTGAGTTGAACCTGGCTTCTGGTGACTATCTGGACATGACCATATAGTTTTCTTGATAATTTTATAGCAGTGATTTGCCATTTTTTGTTGAACTTTCAGTCTAGTCTTCTTGGTGGTCTCTTGTCAAAGTGCTAACCAAATCTAAGCCTGATTAGCTTTAAAAAGATCAGGTAAGATTGGCTAGGCACTCTCATTTATTAACATAGTACTACCAGTGGACTGCTTGGGAATTTCTGGTCCACAGATTGGAGCGTTAATGAAAGATCACAGCAAATCTGTAATCTTAACCCAGGATTGTTCCTACTCATGATGCTAGCAAGCCATCTTTGTCCTTCAGGATATAATCAGCTGTAAGTAGCTGAAGCAGGCTTATATTCTTCCTCTCAATTTTGTTGTTTCCTTTTCCAATGGAAATTCAGTATTCTGTGCCTACTAAATATATTTGAGTTTAGCTTGCCTTAGATCTTTGTTCAGTAGGAGCTCACGGATACTTTCTCCTTGACTGTCGGTAGCCCTCTTCAATGTACTTAAAATTGTGTTTTGCTGCTTTTCAAGACTAAACGTTTTCCTAAAGCAGTTCACAAACTTATTAGCTCCAGTTCAATTGGCATTCATCCATAATGCAATTGAATCATTGTCAGTAATATCAGTTATTCAGTGCTCCAAGTTATAGGGAGAGAGAGAATAGAGTATGGCCTTCTCACTTTTTGTGATGGCCCCCTTGCTCCTGCTGTTAGGGAAGCAAAATGCATATATTTTAATTTTTAAATGAAGAGGTTTTTTTTGCTTTTCTTCTCATAATGTAGGCAAAGTCATTGTCTTCTCAAAGTTCAGCAAATTCCTTCTGAGTGTTGTGGGATTTCAGTCCATTTCTATTTGCCACCGCCTCCTCCTTTTTTTTCCTTCCTCTGGGTTCTTTTATAGTCAGTGGCCGTAGATAGAGATCCAGGAGCTGGATGCTTCAGAGGACAGTCTGAATTGTTCATAACTATTTTTGTCTCTAGCTGTCCTACTGTCATGCCTTAATTGCAAGCAGTGAGCAGAACAGTGTATCTAGTTGTTGCCAGCTACTCTCCAAATGTCATATTTAATTTAATATGCTTGGGACGTGTTAACCCCCGTCTTATTCCAGTCAGGATTTGGGTGGGTGGGGGGAATGAAAAACTGTGGGGAAGAAGAAATGGAATAGAATATCTTCGAAGATATCCTGAACAGGAGCACTCCACACATTTAGTTCCAGGTCTTACTAGCTTTATGGTATAATGGTTTGTTACAGTTATTGGTGGGATTTCAGTGAACAGCTGAAGTGGATTTGATGGATAGTTTGTCTGGTTCTTACACATGTTATGAAAAGGTCCTTAAAGTCATAACTTCGGCACAGAATTGCTTTGTCAAGGAAAATAGCTTCATTGGTTCTGAATCCATGATTTGACTAACATACATTGGCTCAGCTTGTAGTTTTAGTATAATATCTCCTATAGGTATATTGGCCCCCTTCCCCACAAAGTTCTGTTTAGGAAAAGGAATCTCTTATGACAATAATGAGCCCTACTAAAGTGCAAATAATAAGCTTTTGTTCTCAAGGGAGATGAACTTGAAAAGCTGGTGAGAGCTACTGGAGGTGCTGATGGCAACTTCCAATCCACAGTTTTCAAACTGAAATTGGAAAACATCGTACTTTTAGAATCAAGTGTAAAAAATGAACCATTCATCACAAAAAGAAATAAAATACATGAATGAGAAGAAAGAGGAGATGATGCAAGAAGAGAATGCCCTGGCATGTGCCTCCAAAACCCCCTCTGTGCTTTGAATAAAACTGTTCTCTTTTATCATTCAATCTTTTACAGAGAAGAGTCAAAGATGTGATATCACCAATTGTCTTTGATGCTACGTATAGCCTTGGGGAACATATTGTGGAAAAGAAGGAAAAAGAATTACCTGCACTCAAGCCTGTACTCCGATGGAAAAAAGGACAGAAGATGTCTCAGAGAAACCAGGTTAGATATTGGATAATCTTCCTGTAAAAAAATCAGCAGTGTTGGGAAGAAACTATGTTGTCTTTTTCCCAAATGGGAAGGAGATGGGATTCCCTTTTCTGAATGAATATTCAGGATGGCCATATTTAGAATTACCTTCCTGCACTGAGTAGGAGATAAACAGAAGCAGTGCTTTCATACAGTTTTTCTAGGCATTTCTTCACAATGCCTCCACCCCTTATGGCTACGTGACACGGTTGCAGAAGTGCTGTTGGTACTACTCCTAGATCAGAATTCAAGACACCGGCTGAATCCACTGATATCATTTTGCTAGGAAGACAGCAATCATCAGTGGAATAGATTCTTTTTCTCACCCTCCTGAACCTGTTCCAAAAGATTGTGGGACTCTGCAGCAGTTTGGGAGCACATACAGGGTAGTGAAAATAGGAGTAGAGTGAGGGGAAATTCTGTTGGATTAGCACTGGAAAGTAGCCCCATGTCTGCTCAGAAAGTAAGCCATATTAAGTCCAGTGGGAGTTGCTCATATACATCTTATAATATTTCCCCCTTCATTATTTATTACAGGATAATTCCCCTAATAAATGAATGAAGAAGTATATCTGCACCTTGTTATATAGATGCTGCAGCCTGGCCTCCTCAGTGCCTTTCAGCTTGTTCCTCCCCATTTAATATTTCATGGCAAATTTCTTCTGTGCTAAAATGTTAAGCATTAATTACAGCATGAATTATTAGATGGAGAATTTCCCAATCAGTGCCTCCTCCGGTATGACAGCAGTAAGGAAACTCACCATACATTAAAGAGAAGTCCCATGGGAAATAGAGTTTATAGTACGATGGGGAGAATAATTGAAGAAGTGGCCAGGGAGCAGATAGGCTCATGTGTAGACCAGCATGGTTTAATTCCAAAGAGTAATGCAACTTGAGGTAGGGAAGATAGTAATCAGTTTTACAGATACAGTGTTAGATCATGATCTTTTAGATCAGGGATGAACAATATGTAGTTTTGAGAAGTTGTTAAATGACAAGTCCTCTCTGTCCTTGTCAGCAGTGTTAGGGAGTGATGGCAATTGTAGTAGAATAACATATTGGCCACCCCTGTTTTAGACCATCTGTGGCAAGTGAGAATCATATGATTAAATGCTGTGCTTTGTTCAGTCAAAGAGCATCTCTGCTGTTCCCAATATGTCCCAAATATGAATCTTTCCTTTATTACAGGAAATGGCTTTCTCCTGCCCCTCTCTCTTTGTCTAATTAGACATATTTTCCTCCCTTCGGTTGGGTGGAATCTCTAATGCATTCAGACCCATCCACATCTACGTGCCAGGTTTTATGTGTTGGAATTCAGTGGCCAGGGTGAACCCCAAATTGGCACAGAATGGATGTTTTCCACGCCAGGAAATCTGAAAATGATCCCGCCCAGCATTATGATACAATACGATTGATCTGAGCTTTTGGCACTGGCTGTCCTTTAATGAACCAGGCAGTATGTGGGAGAGAAAAGAGGACTGACTTTGTTGGAATTAGTTTAGAGCTCAATTTTTAGTAGCTTTATTTCTACATATATTTGAAAGGCCTGTAATTATTTTACCTAACTAAATGGTCATAACTATGCTGCTATTATTATTTTTATATTGAATATCAGGGAAAACATTTCAAACATTTGCAGATTGTTCCCTTAAACAGCTGGAAGGCAGTGACCTTTTGCTTCCAAAGGGATTGGCTTCAGTCCCCTAGTTGGCAAACAGGAGTTTGCTCCTGGAAATTTGAACAGCCCACATCTCATAGATTGGGGGGGTGGGGTGGGGGTGGAAATGCTCAAAACTCTACTTCCCAAGATCATTGCTATATTATCTGGAGGAAAAATCCTTTCTGTTTCAAAATGCTGGGTCAAGGGCCACACTTGGATGTAAAGTGAAAGGCCAAGACCTCTGTTCCTCAAAGTGGTGGGTAGGGCCAGGATAAAAATCATTTATTTTCATTTACATATATAGTTAATTTAAATTGAACATAATGTATATGATGACTCTCCATTCATGCATTTAATTTTCTGCCCACTTGGAGAACCCCCAAAGCCTTTGGGAGATGTATTTAGCCCAGGAGTCTCAGGTTGTGTCCCTTTAGGCTAAAGCCGTGTTTCTCAAACTTGGAAACTTTAAGATGCTGGGAAATTCTGGGAATTGAAGTCAACTTTATGTTGCCAAGTTTGAGAAACACTGGTTTAAAGCCTTACAATCAGCTATGGTCTAAGCTTCTGGGGAAGTAGAAGACATTCTGTTTTCAGCATTTTCCTCCTCCAAAAGTTGATGAAAGGGGACTGCTGTTCTTTCTTTCCTTTAATTGTCTTGTTTTGAATTTTTTTTCAATGTTGCATCTCATCCCCTGTGCCTTTTAATACTGACATAGCTGCTGATTCTGGAAGTTTGGAGGAGAGTGTCATTAGCACCTTTATAAAACTTATTGCCCTTTTCATCCAGAATGGATGAATGATTCTCACTGAATGAATCCAGGAAATCTGTTAGGGCTGTGCATTCTTGTGTGAACATTACTTTGCTATATGTTAAAGCAGTATGACTTTTTTCAGTGTTTTGTGTGAGCCTAAAAAAAAGAAATCACAATTCACTCATTACAGTTAATGTAGCTCTTAAATCAATAGCATGCTACCTTAAACAAGTAATAAAAAATAAATTCCTATCATTGACTACTGTATGACTGTTCTTTTTATAGATTAAAGGTATTGACCAGTCATTGCGCAAGATCTCCAGACAAGAAGGCATTCCAAATTCATGCTTGGATATAATATATAGAATACATGCATATACTGTCAGCAAAGTTCAGAGCCATTAGATTTCACTTTTAAAGAAATGGTAGTTTCCTGTTATATCCTGACTTGATTAGTTTAAACTATGGTTAGCAAACAAGCTAGAATTATATATCACAGTTTGATCTAGGCTTGTTCATATATTTATATTAACAAGGCTTTCCCTGATCTTGGATGTCATAGGAAATTGATTAGTCTAAAGTGGAAGCAAATGTTTCTGATTGCCTCCTTGTCACACCAGAGGAACAAAATGAAGGGGAACTCATAAGTAATCTTGTATATATAGCAGGATGGGTAGTCCTCATTTAGCAACCACAATTGGGACTGGCAACTTGGTTAAGTGAAGCAGTCACTAAGTGAAACTGCACCTGTGCTAATGATCTTACCTCAGCTTTCCTTTGCTTTATAGACCTGCAAAGGTGGTAAATGCGAGGATTGGGTATAAAGTTACTTTTTCAGCACTGTTGTAACTCTGAACAGTCACTAAACGGGGCAGTCACTAAACAAGGACTACCTGTAAATTGTAATTTTGTATTGTATTTCAGAACACTCAGTACAAATTCACCAACATGACCCCCCCCCTCACATAATCAGGCTTCTTTAAAATAATGAGGTATTAGTCTAGATGTGTGATGGACTGGAATGGAGGAAGGGGGGGTGAAAACGGTGCTCTCATCTCCAGAGCAACACTCTGGAGATAAGCGGAGAAAGCTGGCGCATCCCTAAACATTCCAGAAGATAGTAGAGAGTTGTGCCTGGGAACTACTGGTCAGTCTGAAAAGATTCTGTAAATAAGCGCTAGCTAATAAACCTTGCTCATTGAACCTACACGGTCTCCAGGAGTTCCTTGGGCTAGGCCTGACAAGATGTGTGGGGTATCCTTTCATTTAGTGGATTAGGTCCACAATTATTATACCTTTCCTATATGTTTTGGTAGAGCTAGAAGAGAAACTGAAATAACTGTCCAGGAGGAGGAGGGATTTATCCTATGCTATAATTTTATCACTTAATCCTCCCCCTGCCCACTACTATAATGACTGGAGTATTGTGCTGGAATATTAGTTTTTGCTTGGAGTATTGTGTTTGCTAATAGCAATGGGAGAACTTGGCCCCCTAAAAATGAGGTCTGAAGTCTCAGAATAATACACCTAGTCTATTTCATGTACTATATGTATGTCCTGATTCCTTTCTATACAATAAAATAGAACTCTTCTCGTTTAGTTTGGCATTGATCCTCATACCAACCTGCTTAGGCTCAGAGATTGCAACTTCTCTTGTCCACCAACTCTCATGTTCAACAGCGTCTTTGAATTTGAAGCCCTTGATCCTGGGACTGGCCATTTCACAACATGGGCTCCCATTGATGTGGAATTAAATATTTTCCTGCAGTCAAAGGAATTTCACAGCTGTTCTTAGCCCCCCACCCCTTACACCAACATGCCTGTTTTCTTTAATAGCAAGAATCCTTTTTTACATTTATAGCTGCTAAGGAATTTGCTATCATTTTCCAGGACGTTCAGTGGAAATGTTCAGGAATGTTAATTAGTTGTCCTCAGTGAGATGGTATCAGGTACTTGAACTGGAATTCATGGGATTTTGTTAGAAGATTCTGTAAACAGCCCAGGGTTTATGTACAGTAAAAAAGCAACTGATCCTTTGCTTGGCAATGATGGAACATTGTGAAAAGCTCCTTTTTTGAGGAATGCTGAAGAATGGCATGTACAATAGATCAGAATTGATCCGTTCTAAAGGAATGCTTCTTTTTTGCTTCCTTTATGAACTACTTGTTTGGCATTGTAAGGTCTCCCCTTCTAGGCATTTTTAGAGCATATGTTAAAGTTAATTTACATTGAGTTTTTATATTTTAATATGGTGATGTCAGCAAAGATCGGCATTTTCAGTAGATTTTCACATGTTGAACTACACCTCAAACTACTTCCATCTAAATACTGTCTTAAGACTGTGATAACCTTCAGCGTGAAACTTTTCATTTCTTAGTCTTTTGCTTAGAGTCTCACTTAGCGAGATGTTGTTTTGCCCATTGTTTTGTAACATCTTAGTTGGGTCAAATACAGTATTATCTTAAGTTAAATTTTTTCTTAACATCAACAGGCCTTTTTTGTGTAGTTTTGGATACAGTTTTAAAATGCCAATGAGATATGATATGAAATAATTAGTGTTTATGATACTGAAAGCTGCTTTCTGTCAAATTAGATCTTTAGCCTGTCTGCCTTAATATTGTCCATGGTGATAGACAATAATTTCTGGCATTTCAGAAAGGTTTTTTTTCCATCATGCTTGGAGATGTTGGGGCAGACATCAGTCATTTTTTTCTTGTACTGGATAACCCTTTAAAAAGAGGAGAGTTAATCTAAATCTTTTTCCTACTCTACTATTATTATTTTGTTTTCTGACTTCTTATAGACTATTTTTGAAAGAAATTGTCAGTCCGATGACTGTGCTGCTGACCTGAAACTTCAGGGTAAACTCTTCCTATCCAGGTAAGTAGCCCTTTTTTCCATTAAAAAATGGCGTGGGTTGTCAGACATTAGGGTATGAAAAGAAAATTCACAGTTGGAAAGATTTATAGACATCTTGAGTGTAAACAGATAGGTAGTCATGTCAGGTTGAAGGTTACAGGTGAGTAAGCAAGAATGGTCAGAGACAAGAAATTCTTCAGAACTCTGGACAGATCCCAGCAAAGATGTAACTTGTTCTAACAAGGGCTGATTGGAAATTGAATTCTTGTTCAACTCTTGTAGACTCCGCTTCTTTGCTAGAAAAGTAAGATCCCTGAAGAGACCAGTCTGTAACCTGATAAGCAGATTTGGAAAGTTAGACTTTTGGCAAGGATGTTGATTCCTCCATGTAATCTGGCTCAGGAGTCTGCAGTCCCTAGCCCTTTTTCCTGACTTGGCCTGACATGAAAGGCTGACATGAAATTCATAGCATTCTAAAATGAATTGTCAGATTTTGTGCTCCCCTAATTTTGATATTTTTTCTTAAAGTTTTTCCATTTTTAGCTATTTGTATACTTGTATCATGCCATTTCCTTTCTTAAAATGGATTACAGATACTGATTCATTCTCCACTGGTTCCAAACATATCACCCAACTTTGCTTGCATTCAGTAACAGAACTGCTGAGGATGCCAGGCCCCATTCATAATATTGTGGTAATAACAATCAAATGTTAAAAGGTAGAGGATAGACATTGGTTAATGTGTTATTATTCAGGGAATTGGAATAGATGGTTTAAATGGTTCCTTTCCAATGTTCTGAATCTGTGTAGGGTGAATGCAGCAGAAAAAAACCCTACTGGCTATTAAAAAAATTAAGGCATGGAAAGTAAAGATGGGCAGGTGTTACCCTTAGGGCAAAACAGGCAGGTGACCCCTAGCAGTGCAGCTGGAGAGGAAATCCTGCCCTGTGGACTGTATAAATGTAACAGTACTCCATGTAGTGCCATGAGAAGCAGAACAGCTTCAGAGGCAGCATTAATGGAAAAAGCAGAGAGGTTGGAGTAACTGGATGCCTCTGCATTCCTTGTAGGGGAGAGGCAGAAAGATATTTGTGAATGGACTGAATGTTGGTTTATGAAAATGGGGTGTGTATGTGATCTTTGGATGGGAGAAGACGTGTTATAAATAATTACTAAAATGGGACAGCTTCAGGGGTGGATTTTCTTCCTCCCGTATATTTCACTTACTTATGCTTTCCCTGCCCTTGTCATTATAACCTGAATAAGATCTTTGTTCAGAACTGTTTCTGACTTTTCATAGTTGGCTTGGTGTCCAGTTGGCCTGAAAGTTTAGAAATATTTTAGGAATCTACCTGCCAGCTGTCATTCATTCACACAGCCTCCAAGCTGTGTGAAATTTCTCTCCCACTTTCATTACGAGTATAAATAATTGCATGACGAAAAAGAGAACTTCATTCTGAAACTGAAATTGGAAATCTTAATTGGGAGTAGTTCAAGCTCAGAAGTCCTGTCTTATTGTGGATCCTCAGTATAGCTCTAATGTATTTATGGTGTTATAAAGCATGTGGTTCACAATGAAAAGTAAGCACAATCCAGTCCTATTTATTTTAATGACTTTGGATACATCTGAAATGTGCGGTTAAGAAGGATAATTTTTATCTTATGTTTCTTCCATGCAGTGTTTATTTGTTTTATACAGATATTAGCATTTTAGTAATACTGGCAATTATTCTGGACCTGAGTTATTACCAATTCTGACCCATTTTTTTAAGCGGGGGGAGTGACTAGAGCTTGCTGCAAGACATTTTAATTTTCAGGTTTTTGTTATTAATCTATTGATAATAGTTGCAATGTGTTGCAACTGAAGAAATGTTTCTGTCTTTAAAATAGTGTAAATAGAACATTAAGTGAAGAGATCTGCTATAAGAGTATACACAAGCATGTAATCTGTGTTGGTGCTGTTGAAAAAAAATAGCATGGACTATGAGGCAAACTAGTTGAAGAGATGGAAGTAACTGATTTTTGGTTGGAGGCCATTGAGGTGAAATTGATTTTGCAGTGGAGAGGATACTCTTTGCATCTCATTAGATAGCTAATGTAGGCATGACCAGTGGAATTTTTCTTATCCTAAATCAGGGAATGGATCCATTTTCTTTTCTGAAGTACAACTGATTCATGAAAAATATCAGTCACTTGGCAGTGGGTAAAAATTGAGCCAAAAACAGGCAAAGTTTGCAGCATTTCCATCCAAGGCCCGACTAGGAATAGTGGTCACCCACCTGATTTGGTGTTCTTGTCGGAGCAGTGCCTATGTGATTTGGAACTGGTGGACCTATCTTTGGTCCCCTTGTCATGGTCAGATCATGACTTGGTTGCTATGGGCTTCCCTAGAGCCATACCCTTCCTCAAGGAGGCAGGACCTATTAGATCGGTCCACTCCCAGCGGCTGATGGACCCAGATGGGTTTCAGGGAGCTCGGGATTATAACTGATGATCTATTGCCCTAGTCGCCACCTGGAATAGGAGGGTGACTGAGATTTAAGACAGGATTGCACCCATGAAACCTCTCCTGACCCATGGACCTTATTGTGGAGGATGAGAGGGATGAAATGGATCAAGAGATGTCTAAAGCATTGCTGGTGGAAGACCAGCAAACTTGACTGAACATGGGTAAGAGCTGCTATTAATGCCTACCTCATGGCGATTTGTGTGGTGAAGTGAAAATACTTCTTCACACTAATTGCATCTGCAGACAATAGCCCAGTGGACCTCTTCAAAGTGATCCAATTCCTTCTGGGGAAGGAGGACGTAGAGGTTCACCTGCAGGAGCACGCTGAGGAATTTGCTGATTTTATGGAAGATAAAATCACTCAGATTCATTCCCAGTTGGATGTTGGCGTGGATGCTGGTCTAATGGAGATGCCTGGGGTAGGTTCTTGTGTAGTTATCTGGGAACAGTTTGACCCTGTTGCTCCTGAAGAAGTGGACAGGGTCCTAGGGAGTGTGAGCATGACCACTGTGTTTTAGATCTGTGTCCCTCTTGGTTGGTGAAAACCTCTAGAGAGGTGACGTGTGGGTGGAGACTGGCATTGGTTAATGCATCTCTGGAGGAGGGGGTGGTGACCCAGAGTGGGGGGCACTATGTTGTCCTGGTTCACTTCCTTCCTCTGAGGCTGTTCTCAGTCAGTGTTGTGGCCCTTGCTTTGTGGGGTTCTGAAAGGTTTGGTGCTTTCTGTGCTCCTGTTGAAGATCTACATGAAGCTGCTGAGTAAGACCATCCATCACCATGGGGTGAGATATCAGTATGCAGATGATATTGAGTTATTGTGATGGACTGGAATGGAGGTAGGGGGGTGAAAATGGTGCTCTCGTCTCCAACGCTCTGGAGATAAGCGGAGGAAGCTGGCGCATCCCTAAACATTCCAGAAGATAGTGAATAGCTGTGCCTGGGAACTAGTGGTCAGTCTGAGAAGATTTCTGTAAACAGGCGCTGGCTAATAAACCTTGCTGATTGAACCTGCATGGTCTCCAGGAGTTCCTTGGGCTAGGCCTGACAATTATACATCTCTGCCCATGGTGAGTTAAGTGATGCTGTGATCGCCCTTTCTTGGTGCCTGGAAACTCTTGAGGTTTGGATGGGGAACAACAGGTTGAAACTGAACCTTGGCAAGATGGAGTGGCTTTGGGTTCAGGCTCTTTGGTTTCAGGAAAATGACCATCTTTGGTCTTGGAAGGGGTTGCATTGCCCCAGACGGACCCAGTGCACAATCTGGGGTTCTCTGGACTTGTGACTCCTGCTCAAGGAGCAGGTGGCAGTTGTGGCCAGGAGGGCCTTTGCGCAGCTGTGAGTTGTGCACCGGTTACACCCATTCCTGGACCAACATGCCCTTCTCACAGTCATCCATGCCCTAGTCACCTCCTGTTTGAACTATTGTAACACATGGGGCTGCTCTTGAGGAGTATCCAGAAGCTTCAATTGGTTCAAAATGCGGCAGCCCACCAATTTTGCACAAGTCTAGATTTGCACATGTGTCAGCTCTTTTGTGGTAGCTGCATTGGTTGCCACTTTGCTTCCAGGTCCAACTCAAGGTGCTGGTTATCATCTTTAAAGCCTCATATGGCTTGGGGTCAAGTTATTTGAGGGACCACCTTTCCCCAGTTACATCTACCTGGCCTACCAGAGTGGGGAGGCAGGGTATGTTGTGGATCCCTTCAATGGGGGAGGTACATCTAGTGGGGCTGAAAAAAAGGGCCTTCTCCCTCACTATGGAATATCATTCCCACAGAGATAAGACTGGCCCCCACCTTGATGCTTTTCTGGAAGGCCCTGAAGACATGGTTTTTTCAGCGGGCCTTGGGATCCCAGGCTAATACAGAGCCAATCAAATGGTTAATCTGAGTGTGTTTGTTGTCACCAGAGGGGTGGGGTAGGGGTGGGTTTTATTGATTTTTGTATTATGGGTTTTAATTCTATAAGCCACCGAGTCACCATGTGTGAGTTGGGCGGCCATATAAATTTGTCTAGTAAATAAATAAATAAATAAATAAATAAATAAATAAATAAGCAAACTCCCTTCAGTTTATCGCCATCACATCATTCTTGTGAGGTAGGTTGGCCGATTGGTCCAAAGTACCCAATGAGATTCTGCAGCTAGGCTTGAACTGTGTTCCAAGTTCTGATCCAGCTTTCTAACTACTGCTGTCTCTGACCTGGATGAAACTTCTTTAAAAGAGCCAGAGCAATGTAGTGGTTAAGGTAGTAAACTAGGGCTGGGGAGATCCAGATTCAATCCACTCTCAGCCTTGGAAATTCACTGAGTGATTTTGGGCCAGTTACTCTCCTCAGCTCAACATATCTCACAAGGTTGTTGTCATGGGGGTTGCATGATGAAAGATCCCCATATAAATATCTTTGAACTGTTTTCCACTGGTGCCTCAATTTTATTGCTCTTTTATACAAGTCTTCCAGAGCAGTTTACTACTGTCACTTGTCCATTATGCTTATAATTTAAAGGGCATAATACATAGGGAAAGGGATTAACAAGGAATGAGGGGAAATTAGGGACTTTGAAAAATCCAGCTGGCAATAGTTGTAACAAAGGCAACATTATTAAAATGTAAAAAGAGAAATGATGGCAGTAATATCAGACCACTGTCAAAATCCATATGCCCAAATAACATGGTGGGTTTTTGTTCTGGAGAAAATGCAAACTGCTAATACTGATGCGTATTTCATTCTTAATGCTGCGCTTCCTTTATTGAGGAAGCCTGACCCAGTTTATAGCTGTGAATGGCCCTGTTGAATTGGATCTGTTTGATTTTATTCTCGACTGCAGCCTTCTCCAGTCTGGTGGTCTCCAGATGTACTGAATTCCAGTTTCCTATTATAGATGTTGGCGGTGGGTTGGTCAGAAGGCCTCCAGGTTTGGGGAGAGCCATTTTAGTCTAAACAGTACCTGCTTCTCCAGACAAGCAAATGACTGAAGCTTATTTCTACACAACAGAGAGCAAAAGGTAGCCGAGGCTCATTTTCCCACAAGAGAGGCCCCACAGAGGAAATGCAGTAATTACCTCCCCAGGGATCTCAAGTCAGGAGTTACAAGGGGGAAACATTTTTAGACTCTGGCAGGCAGAGACTTTAGCCTCAAGTCTCGAACAGTTAAAAAGTACTGTGTGCTATATAATAGCAGAGCATAATGACCCTTTCCTTGAATAAATGAGAGTGTTCTGAGTGCAAAACTATGAAGAAAACTATGAGGATGGGGGAACCCATTTGTTAAGATAAAAGATATCATAATGACCATTTTGACCACAGAGGCTGTTCCTCAGGTCACCCTGCCTGTGTTTTGATAAATGGCTTTGCTCTAGGGTGAAATGCTGTTCTGCCAGAATGTCTGGTTGAAAAATGGACTGGTGCGCTGTTTCTGCAAACTCCAGAACTGTGTAATTCAGACACGATGTTCAAAGAATGGTTGGTATGAATATGTGCATATAAGGCCATGTGTCTTTTTTACCTTTATAATCGAACATATCTTTCTAACAAATCCAGGTTTTCTCCTAACAGTACTTAGTGAGTCAATTGGGATATTTAGAATAAGATACATAGAACATACAGTTAGTAACTTAATGTTTGATCTCTAACTAAGAACAGTTTCTACCATCTTTTGAATTAATTATATATAACTCGCTGGGAGAAAGAATGAACTGTGAGTAAACTGACCTAGGGAAGAATCCAATGGAAGAATATGTAAATAAATACCCTATTGTACAAGATGTCTAAAATTTCCCAAAAAGATAAAAATGCTTTCAACCCTTACTAAGTTCACTGAGTTCTCATTCTATCTGTTGCAAAGTCAAGTGACTGAATCTGGTTACCTTTTGAAAAAAAAATCATCCACATGTTCTGTAAAATATTTGTTAAGAATGTCACATACAGAAATCCTAACAAAGTTTTAAAAAATGTGAGAGGAGTATGGTTAAAATTGGGATTATGCACAAATTGGTTGCTTCAAGCTTACTGTCTCTTTTCAATTTTTTTTTATTTATAAACCTTTCTAGAAATCACATTCAGCATTTGATCATGTTCTGTAATAATTCACCCTTTAAGGTGGCACCGCTCAAGGAAAATAAAACAAATGGGCCCTAGGGAAATGCTACAAGTCCCAGGCTTTGAATAATAGGCATTCTATCCCTGTAATGTAAGATTTATCTGGAGGAAGTTTCAGATCTTTAAAACAGTCCTGGCTCAGCTGATACTGCACAGGTTATCCTATCTGATGAAAGCCAGAACACTGTAACTGCACAATTGTGTTTGGTTGGTGGTAATATAAATGTGACCCAATAGATTTAATTTTAAGCATCTGCCTAAACTTAGTTTACTAACTTTGCATGCAGTCCTCTTCTAGGAAAACTGCATGAGATTTTTTTTGTTCACCTACTGAGCTGAAAGAGAAGGATTGCTATTTGAGAATTCTTAAGAAGCAGTTCTTTGTTATAGGTCAGTGTTGTCCAAACTTGGCCACTTGAAGTCCATGAGTAGACTTCAACTCCCAGAATTCCCCAGCCAGCCATGAAGCCCACTCATCTTAAAGTGGCCAAGTTTGGACAACACTGCTATAGGTGTTGCCTTTCGTCTGTTGTATTCTTGACATAGCTCACTTGCTACTAGGCAGCAAATTCTTTATTATAATCAGCAATAAACTTTCTGGGCTTGTATTCAAAGATCATCATCTGTTCTTGACTGGCATACAGCTTGATCTCTTCTACCATTTCTGTTTTTCCCAACTGATGTCCTAATCTGTTTTATATTTTGTTTCTACACAGAAGTAGGCAAAACTCACCCCATGTGAATAGGCTTGGTTTTTCCAAGATTTGGAGAAAATTCTTAGGAAATGAAAGTTTATAATCCTTAAAAACATTCTTCTGCCATTGACATCTTACTTTCTCTTACACAAATTTAGATGGTATCTGGGAATGGAAGTGGGGTTGGGAGAGTGATATTTGGGAGAATTATCAAAGCCCATAGCCCCTGCCTTGATTTTCTTGAAACTGTACCTGACATGATAGAAATCTGGAATTATCTTTTTTGAAATAAATAAAATACTGTCATTAATGAGTCTAAAAGAATAAAAGTTATATTTCCCTGGATCTTCAGTGTAGACTCCAAAACCTGTTCAGAAATATTTCATGGAGAGAACTTGTTCTGTTTAATTTTTTGCTTACCAAAGTTGTCATTTGAAAGGACAACTTAAATGAGTTTTTAGGGTCAGCCTAAAATTCCCTCCCCACCTCCCCACCCACCCCCAAAAGGGCAATTTACTAAATGTATGCAAAATGACAGGCAAAAGGAAGGAACCTGGTAGGTAAGATTATTAGTCTCAGCAGGCTGAGGCCAAGAACCATTGGCCTCAATTTTAATAGTTATTATTATCCCAGACATTTCGTGACTTCTTCAGTCCAGTTGCTAAAGGGGAAAAAATTCTTTTATTGAAATTAATTGTAGACAATTTACATTATGTTCTAAAATGTTTATTTCTGAACATTTTATTTTGAAGAAGAGGTGTTCCATGGTGTCTAAGAGAGTATGAATCAGGGAACTGTAGTTTGAATTAATCTTTACAATGAATTTACTAGATAAACTTAACCTGTTTCTCAACCTTGTACCTATAGTGTGGAGATAATACTAAACTACTTTATAGGGCTATTGTAAACAGTGCTGAGAACATTTTAAAATGTTGTGTAAATACTCAGGATAGGGTTTGAAGCAATGAGTATATTGTAATTATTCTTTAAGCATGTAGGTAAACTATTAATCTGGTCAATTCCAATCTCTTTTTGCAAAAACCAATTTAAAAGTCTGTACAGATAACCAACTTGATGGAGATTTAGTATAGCCAAAGCAGAACTGAAGACTTGATAAATTATTGTGATTAAATAACTCAAGTTTACAGTGAGGTTAAGTATAACCTGATGATTAAAATATTTGAAAATATTAATATTAAAATATTGAAATGCATTTTATATTTATTAAATTTAAATAATATTTAACATTTCATAGATTTAAAATATTAAAATGCCACATTTTATGTTACCTCAGATTGAATTCTCAGATTAGTCATGTGTAATTTTAAGTCTAAGTATTTTATGTATTTGTAGCAGCTTTCATTGAAGATTATTGTCCTAACTGAGTGGAGTTGAGGTTGCAGAAGAGGAAAATTCCCAGGATGGAGTGAGCTAGGTCATGAGGGTATAGATAATATCCAAGCACTTAAAGCCAGTTATAAGGGCAGAGGCTCAACACCCTTTTCTCCTAGAGGCAAGGCACTGAGCAGAATCCAACTCCAAAGCAAATTTCAGGGCTCGATAAGCAGAGCTTCAGTCCTGCAGAAAAGGGATAAGGTCAAACAAGGCATGACAGTGGTTTAGAGAAGTGAATTTTCTTACCCTCTGGAAATTAAATTTTACAAACCTTTTGGCCTCTTTAATCTCATTAGACTTTGGCTGGATACAGTCAGTTTCTCTTTGCAACCATAAGAGTTAGACGTTTGCATTTTCAACAATGAAAGCGATGATGCTTCAAGTGACACAAAGTAGCTTTTCTGCCCTTCCGCAAATCGCAGCGTACAAAGAGTGCTTCCTTTTGTAATTGCAACAGAGAATAATGGTTGGATCTGCATTATATCATGTCAAAAGTTCCTATGGCTTTTGAATGCATTTGTATATAAAGAATAAACAGATTATAGTATCCTGAAGCTCAAGTTGCCTATTGGTTATGCCGGTGGAGGTTTTGAAATATAATCTGTTATTGGAAGCTATGAAAAACACAAGGAAACATTTCATGACATCAATACTGTGAGTTTTTTTTTTCTTTTTTCCTCTGCTTTGGTAGCTTATCCACACATTATTTTAATATTCATGTGAGATCTATCTTCCTTGCAACATCTGTCTAATAAACAGAGAGGATTGATGGAGTCTTCCTGTGAAGTGTCATAGAAATGGCTACAAATTATGTGAACCAAGGATACAAAAACCCTACCAGGACTTACTGGAAAGCAACTGGTTTGATTTTACTTGGTCAAAAGCTTTCTGGCTTCTTTTCTTGAATGATGAGTCTGCAAGACAAAAATAAAATCAGCAGGGGAGAGCTGATTTGAAGGTGCAATCGTGTATAAACTTTCATAAACCCACCATACTTTTTCCTAGTGGTTGAATTATTATCAAAAGCAATTAGTTGGATTTTGAGGTGGTAAAACAGGACTCGTACGGACCAGCCAGTTCATCTCACCAAATGAGATTTGTTTATTTGGTAAATTGCCCTTTAGGATACTTACTAACATAAGGCAATTTATAATAATCATTATTTACTACAAGTCATTAAAACAATCACATTACAATGTGTAATAGAAAACCATATACAATAAAAGCTATTAAGTGGGTATTAAAATAGTACCAGTAGTCCTCAGTGAACAACAGCAATTGTGATTGGAATTTCCATTGCTAAGCAATGCGGTCATAAGGTGCGACATCACATGACTGCATCGCTTGGTGATGGCAATTCCGCACTCCCTCTGGCTGTCATTAACTGAGTCCCAGGCAGCTTGCAAGCAGGCTGGCAGGCAAGGCATGATGCGAGACACAGTGTGATCTGGGGATGGCTGTTGCTGGGCGGGGGAGAGTGCACAGATGGCTGGAACTTTGAGGACCAGTCGTAAGTACCACTCATTCAGCATCTTTGACCAAATGGTTACTGAACAAGTGGTTGTTAAAAGGAGGACTACCTGTAAATGACCACAGTGTAACTAAGTGCAAAGTAATACACAGCAGGCAAATAAAAATCCTTACATCACATACAAAAAGCTGATGAAAACTTGACTAGGAAGGGTTACAGCAGGCACCTTGATTACAATGTTAATATAGTATGTGCCTGTTTTTAAAGGGGCCTCTCTGCTTGCTTTTGAATGAAACAGTAACAGAAGGAGAACAGCATGCTCTATATTCAGTTCAGTCCTAGGTTTTTAACTGATTGGAGACTGCCAACAGCTACGGGTGATTCTTCAGTATATGAGTTCTGCATGATGAAGATCTGTTGGGATTACTTACAGTGCATTTGGAAAGTATTCAGACCCCCTTCACTTTTTTCAATTTTGTTATGTTGCAGCCTGATACTTCAATTGTTCAAATTCATTTTTTTTCTCATTAATCTATACTCAGTACCCCATAATGAGAAAGTGAAACCAGAATTTTAGAAATGTCTGTAAATTTATTAATAAGGAAAAACTGAAATATCACATTGGCATAAGTATTCAGACCCTTTACTCAGTACTTTTTTTGAAGCACCTTTGGCAGCAATTACAGCCTCAAGTCTTTTCCAGTATGACGTGACAAGCTTTGCACACCTGGATTGGGGGATTTTCTGCCATTCTTCTTTGCAAATCCTCTCAAGTTCAATCAGGTTGGATGGGGGCCGCTGGTGGACAGCCATTTTCAGGTCTCTCCAGAGATGTTCAATAGGGTTCAAGTGAGGGCTCTGACTGAGCCACTCTAGGACATTCACAGAGTTGTCCCTAAGCAATTCCTGTGTTGTCTTGGTTGTGTGCTTAGGATTGTCATGTTGGAAGGTGAACCTTTGGCTCACTCTGAGGTCCTGAGCGCTGTGGAAGAGGTTTTCATTGAGGATATCTCTGTATTTTGCTCCATTCAGCTTTCCCTCAACCCTGACCAGTCTCCCAGTCCCTGCTGCTGAAAAACACCCCCACAGCATGATGCTGCCACCACCATGCTTCACTGTTGGGATGGTATTGGGCAGGTGAGGAGAGGTGCCTGGTTTCCTCCAGACATAATGTTTAGAACTGAGGCCAAACAGTTCAATTTTGGTTTCATCAGACCAGAGAATCTTATTCCTCACAGTCTGAGAGTCCTTCAGGTGCTTTTTTGCAAACTCCAAGCGGGCTTTCATGTGTTTTCCACTGAGGAGAGGCTTCCATCTAGCCACTCTGCCATAAAGCCCAGATCGGTGGAGGGATGCAGTGATGATTGTCCTTCTGGAACTTTGTCCCATCTCCACACAGGATCTCTGGAGCTCAGTCAAAGTGACCATCGGGTTCTTGGTCACCTCTCTTACTGAGGCTCTTCTCCCCCGATTGCTCAGTTTGGCTGGGCAACCAGCTCTTGAAAGAATCCTGGTTGTGCCAAACTTCTTCCATTTGAGAATTACGGAGGCCACTGTGCTCTTGGGAACCTTCAGTGCAGCAGAAATTTTTTTGTAACCTTCCTCAGATCTGTGCCTTGCAATAATCCTGTCTCTGAGCTCTTCAGGCAGTTCCTTTGACCTCATGGCTTTTGCTTTGGTACAGTAGGCATTGTCAGCTGTGAGGCCTTCTATAGAGAGGTGTGTGCCTTTCCAAATCATGTCCAGTCAATTTAATTTATCACAGGTGGACTCCTGTCAGGGTGTAGAAACAGCTCAGCAACAATCGAGAGAAATGGGAGGCACCTGAGCTAAATTTCAAGTGTGGTTGCAAAGGGTCTGAATACTTATGCCAATGTGATATTTCAGTTTTTCCTTTTTAATAAATTTACAGACATTTCTAAAATTCTGTTTTCACTTTGTTATTATGGGGTACTGAGTGTGGATTAATGAGAAAAACAAATGAATTTGAATGATTGTAGTATCAGGCTGCAACATAACAAAATTGATATATAACCATGCAGTGTTGCACGTGTTGAAGGTTGGAATGAAAAGTCCCCTTGTAAAAGCAGTAAAACTGCATATTTAGATAAAAAAAGGAATTTATTGGGAAAAGGAAAATACAAAGAAAATACAGAAAAGTAACCTTCACACACATAGGATTCCAGATAAAGCCAGTATAGTTAATCTAGCTAAACCAGTTACTTCCTATAATATAGGAAACAGTTGCTTCCTATAATAAACTCTTGGGTTTTAGCATATATTACTTGCAGACAGGATAAATGGAAAGAGATAATTTGGATGTTCAGTGGTAGTCTCTCTTTTCTGCTTCTTGTTTCCTCCAAAGCATTTAAACCTAGTTTTATAGAATGTGGAGGATAAGTGAAAGATCGCCTCTTTTGGGGAGAATGATGTTGGTTTGTCCAATTAAGGAAAATGCTCCATCTAGGATATTCTGGGGCCAGTTAGTAAATGAAGACCTATTTATGGGTTAAATCCACCTTTCTAAGGACCCTTGATGTAATAGTAAAGGTGCAGTCTGGTTTCCATCAGTTCTGCCTTCCTGGGATTATACCAGGAAGGCCCTTTGGGGAAACAAAAGCTGAATTCATCCATTCTGGCTTCTCAGTGTGGCATCAGTTTATCAAATGCTTTAGGGCAAAAGAAGGGGCTTGTCACAAAGTCCCAATTCTTTACAGTACATTCTAGTAACATCTTCTGGGCAAAGTTAACATAAACACATTTCACATTCTCCCAGGGCAAACCAGAATGATCACATGAATCTGCCTTCACATAAATGTGCAGTACACTAACCGCATCACTGCTAATGGTTTAGTGAAACTAAAATGTACTGTGTTCCACCTCTCCCTTGAACTGCTTGCTCATTGCTTCCTCAGGCATGATTTCTGTGTGCTGAAGAAACATGGCTCAAGTTCTTTTCTGAACATTTGAATAATGACAACCCCACTGATTTAATGTGCTAAGGAAGGATGGTACCACACTGGTGTTTGCCATTCATACGTCATTGTTGGCAGTCCATATCCAGCAACATCATGGCCCAGAGCAGCAAACTGGGCTCAATAATTCCCTTGCAAATTGGAGAGTCTTTTTCCTAATCCATTCCTTACTGATTTATTCCAGATGTCCAGAGATTTAAAGACTCAGGAAACTGCTCTCTTTCAAGAAGAGCCCTAAACTTGCCTCTTGTTGCTGTGGTCTTATGGACTTGAAATTCTCTGAGCCTCAGATGAATGAAGTTTTCAGTGAAGGATCCAAATGCTATGAATTTAATCTTGGTTCCTTCAAGTTGGACATTAGTTTCTGTTTTTTGATCAATTAGGCCCTTTTTCCTCTTTGGTGGTAGACTATGTGCTTTACTTTGACAACTTAAATACATTCATTATCTTTGTTTTTTCTGTTTTGTTTTGTTTTTATTACAAGAAACTAGCAGCTGCAGATACCGGCCCACAGTGCTTATGCATTGTTACCTTGGTGAAATATAAATGCATAGTTTCAGGGTTACCGTATTATTTAAATGTTTGAAAAAAGTTGTACCTTTGCCTGAATTCATTAATCAAACAGCATGAAAGATTTAAATCATGTTAACTGGGTCTTCTCAGGATACTGAAGAGCTGTATCAAAACTTCTTATCAAGGTTTTAGTCATTTTTAATGACATTATGGTTCAAAGCCGGTGCTTTGAATGGTCTTGGAAGCCAGTAAGCAAAATAGAGCCTGTTATGTTGTTATGTGTGAATGGCAGCTAAGAAGGAGGTTCTTCTGCAGTTTCAGAGTGACCTTCGTAAGCAACCCCCTGCAGACCACATTGCAGTAATCTACATGAGAGGTGACAAATTCATGAACCACTGTTCAACCTGGTCTGTCAACTCCAGGTAGAACCTACAGTAACTATCCAGCCTGCAGATCCCATGTGGGAGTGCTGAGGGTTCCTCTCCTCTGTGAGGTTCATTAGAGAACTATAAACCCATATTTTTCAGCTGTGACTCCAACCCTCTGGGATAGCTTGACCCTTGGGGATCTGCATGGTACTCTGCCTCCTAATATTTAGGAAGCATGTGAAAAATAGCTGTTTCAAAGAGCTTTTAATATCATAGTCCCTGGGATAATAATTGTAGGATGAGGAGAATTAGAGTTTCAGTAATAGTTTTAATATAATTAGCTTTTGTTGCATTGTTTCTTGGAATGGTTTTGCAAACTGCCATGGTTTTGTATTATATGGTCAACTGCCATGAGTCCTTAAGGAATGTGGTGGAATAGAAATAGAGTAAGCAAGCAAACAAATAAATAAATGACATCTCACTTTCAATTTGCTGCTTTAAAAGTGTCTCACCATAGATAATGTAGAAGATTTTAGAGAACTTCTTTTCCTTAGACTATAGTACCGGCAGGCATATTTAATTGTTTCAGCAGGGTTGGCCCTAGGCAGTTTGGTGCTTATTGTCAGACATTTCACAGAATTATTTGGGCAACTCAGGCATAAGATGGGAATAAAAGCACAACGCTAATAAAATGGTATTAAATTTGTATCGCTATAGTACTACATTCTTGTTGAATTGATCCATTTTCTGATCTTGTTTGATATCCCAAATCAGCTGCCTACAGAAGCTGCTTTACTTGGCTGAATGGAAGGGCCAGCCTATCTTTTGCTATTATGAGCTGTTCTGGAGGCAATATTACATAAAGGGCAGCTTATGAATTTTTCAAGTAGATAAATAAATCTATTTAAGAATCCCATCAAAAGTATTAGAGGGCATGTTGGAGTGAAGAAGCCATAGGGTGCACAATCTTTGTTCTCTCTCCCACTTACTCCAAATATTTTGCAAGCTGCATTATTTTCAAGAGGCTCTATGTACTTATAAGATAACAGACTCTAATTGAGAATTTTTAAGCAATTAGACCTGGGACATGTACAGTTTTCAAGAGGGTCAGCCCTACCACTAGGTGGAACCAATCTATGGAATGGAACAATTACCTGTGGGACAGGCTACCAGGAAGATTAGTCACGGGGGCTGAGATACAGCACATGTGGACTGTTTTGTGGCTGCAGGCAAAACCCAAGTGCCTTGGTAACATTATGCTTGTTTATTAATTATATTTCTATAAATATAAAAGGTAAACACATCTCTCAGCTTTGGGATGAAGATCTGAATGATCACTGTACATGTTATACATTTCACTTACAAATGATTTGCATCTTACATGACCAGTTTCTGCACTTACATTTATGATATCCTTATGACTGATCTTATCTAACAGGCTGCTGTCAATATAAGAAGTGTGACTGTGAAAAAAAGAGGTAGAATCCTTTCAGGGAGTTTCTTGTAATATGTACTTTCTTCCTCGAAACAAAACAAAACAAAACAAAAAAATCACTGTGGCATTATTGCATTCTGTCCTCATTTGAATGAAATAAGATCTCTGATCTGCAGAGTGTCCTGAAATAATACTTTTGGCTTAGTCCATGGTGATGATCTAGGAGGAGAGCCAGCACATCCTTCTTTTGTTTCCATTTGTCATCTGGTAACAGAAGAGTTTCTTTGGCTCATATTTCATACAGATTTTTCCACTGTGAATTAAAAAAGAAGAAGAATGAATAGCCAGGTGTTAACTTGCTGTTCTTTTTCTGCAGTGTTGATGACAGGGCTCCTTATCTGGCTTTGGGGGCTGTGAAGAACATCTCACTGAACATCACCATCTCTAACATTGGGGATGACGCTTATGATACAAACATCGCTTTCAACTTTTCCAAAGAGCTTTTCTTTATCAAAATGTGGCAAAAGGTAGGCACAATTAGCAAATCAGACAGGCAAGTTAATCATTTTTGTTGTTATTCTGAAGTCATTGAAATTGGTATTCACCACTTGCATTCATAGCAGGGGAGCCCAAATCCCCTATTTATTTTGATTGATTTTTTTCCCTCTAAATTTGAATGAACCCTCCTAAACAGAAAGAAGCTTTGTTTAGTTTCTGAACCATTTTGAATGAAGTGTTTTGTTGTGAAAGTGAAAAACATAGTATAACTGAGTTGTCTGGTTGCTTGTAAAAGTTATTTTATGTTAATAATATTATGGAAATTGGTCAAATGTAGGCAGTAACCCCAAAAGTCTTCCCATATTGTACCTTAGTTATCCAGAATTCCTGATTTAAGATGCATTCACACAGAAGTAAAACATTGATCAGCATAATAGTGATTAAGTACCAGCTAAAAGACCTTCTTTCCTTCCTTCCTTCCTTCCTTCCTTCCTTCCTTCCTTCCTTCCTTCCTTCCTTCCTTCCTTCCTTCCTTCCTACCTACCTACCTACCTACCTACCTACCTACCTACCTACCTACAACAGTTTGCTCAGAATTACAAAACAAGTATCTCAACACAAGTTCCACCCTTTACAGTGTCACAATGTTTATACAAAAGGATTGGAGCTTGTATCATTATGGTCTAACATTTGTTTTGTTATTTGCCACACTGTAGACACCTCTGCTTCTCTCTTCTCTCCTTCTTGTATCCTAACTCCTCCTCCCATTATGATGGTCTGGTTTAATATCTCCCTTTCTCTCTCTCTTTCTAGCAAGAAATAATTGCCAATAAAAACAGTGGCTCCAGGAATGCTTGCACAAATTAAATGTTGAAAAATCTTTACTAGCATATTTGAAATCCATCAGGAGAATTTTTTTTAGATTTTCTGCTTTCAGTTTTTCCAAGGAAACTTGAAAGCATGATTTGTACGATATATTTTAAATATAGTAATTTAATTTAGGGAATGCAAATTTTATTTTGTATCCTCTTAGCTTCCATATAACTCTGTTTCCTATATTTAGGATGTGGCCATCCCTAAATATAAATTACTGCATTGTGTATTATGTATGCAGAGCTGAATATTACGTATACTAAGCTATCACAAAGGCAGAAATTAGAAGTTCCTGTCATTCCTTCCAGTTCTCTAATTGATAATTGTTTTCCTGAATGTGTGAAGAGAGTTGTCCCTTGCCATCAAATCCCTTCTTCACTGTCTGCACATTTAGTTTTATGAAAATGCACATATACCTCTATCCTGGGGATGAGGAATGAAGATCTTAATGGATTCAGTGGGATTCCTTTCTCAGATTTCTCAGATGTGTTGACTGTGTGGCACGTGTATGTGTTGCATTTCTGTTGTGTTCAGCTACCGCTGTGCTCTGATTCTCCAATATATGAAAGGTCTGGGATGAACATCCTGTACTGTATATCTGTGATCATAGAGAGATACTGTATATGTGTGTAATAGGAAGGAGGAGGAAACTAATGCCCAGTAAATAAAGCAAGGAAGTAGCCTTTGTTTGACACTGAACTTCAATACATATTCTTCAAGGTGTCATTAACATTCCAATGTTCTTTAAATAAATTGTTCCTTGGGATCAAAGGAATTCAATTTCCTTGTTAAAGGAAAAAGTGGTAAAAACCTATTACACCCACCATGTTAAGTTGACTATTTCTCTTCTTGATGAGATTTATGTGGTTTCTTCTTGACAGTCAATGGTTGGGATGAGGGGAGGTATTTCCTTGACATTGTGTTAATTATCTCTAACTAACCTTCCCTGCTTCTCAAATGTCATGGAAGATTAGCTGAATAACTACGCTAGAAAGAAAAGCTTAGTGGCTAGCAAAGTCCCATCTCTTCAATCTGTCTTCAAGAGAAGCCTTTTCCTTATTTGTAGAAGATTTGGTGGCTCCATTCTAGCTGTTTTTCACATGGTAAACAGAATGTGCATGGTTCCCATGCCTGAAGATACATAATATCTTCATTGGCTCACCGTATATATTTCACATGGCTGCAGAAACTGGAGAGTGCTAGAACCTACCCTGAAAATTCCATCTCACGTCCACCATGCAGCCCCGTTTATAAAACCCCTGGGATATACCATGTCCTTCCATTTCCTTTGGCTTGTTTTTTCATATGCTTCCTATGCACTTCTGAGTAGATTAAATGTAATAGGCTTTCATGAACCTACTGTATTACAGCTGCAATATGTGGAGATAGTAACTGGTTCTTTGTTTCAAATGGCTTATGTAAATTCCAGCAAAGGTATATTAGGTGTAGAGACACCAAGTATCTAATATTATGACTGAAAGGAAAAATTGTGCTTTGGCTCAGTAATTATTGGAGTGGCATTGAGTTTCCGTGCCAGTATTATTGTTGCTGGCTCTCATTTCCTTTAGCTGTGAAATTTCATGAGCCATGTTAATGTCATTTCTTGGCAAGCCCGTTCCTCCTCATTGGGGTGAGAAAGGGCATACTGAGTGATATTTAAAAGGCTTCATTTATTGAGCTGCTTCATTCCCCAACACACACACACACACACACACAAACACCCTTTGCATCCTGTCAGCATTAATGCCGTGTCAACACATTGAATGTACTTTCTGTAGTTAGAAGCTTCATCAAATGCATATCATTGAAGAAGATTCTTTATGAGATCAACTTCCAAAGTTGTGTGGTTATTTATTCACACTGCATCTTTTGCATAATTGCCCTAGCACTGCTGTTTTAGAAATGGCCAGTGGAGAGAGAGAAGTGGTAAGACAAAGCAATGCTATCGAACCTGAAATTCTCTCTGAGCTTTTTTCTAGAATATGGCTACTTGATTTCCAAAAAGAGCCAAGATAGAATTCCATCTCCATACATATTACTTTGCATTACATTTGCATGATTTGCATATTAATTTGTGTGGCATTTGTAGCCACTTGGCTTCAACAACCTCTGCCTGTAATTGTGGTTGGGTTTTACTATTTTCTGCTTTCAGCCTTGTGGCATTCTTTTTTTCTTTTTAAACAGAACCCCTTTATTCTGCTTGTATAGCAAATACTACCAAAAAAAAGCCCTGAAGGGGGCACCTGAAGATGGGTGGGTAGCCCAAAATATCAGGGTAAGAACAGCTTTAGATGAAAATAGAGCAAACAATAACATAAGTCATTACAGTTTTTAATACAAATGATGTGCTGAAGCATTATACAAATGCCCCCAAATAAACTAGAAATAAAACAAAACTCTGGGTCCATCCTGGGTTCATCCTACTTGTGCCCATGTATATTTCTCATAGGAGCATTTTTAATTTTTTTTAGTAGAGTAGGATTGTTTTAGTAGAATAGGATTGTTCATCAAATATGTACACTAAAGATGGCAGGTTAATTAAGCAAAAAAAAAAAGTCTCATTTCTATAGGCCACATATAGGCTGCTGTTTTAGGTCCCTGTTTCTGTAGAAAAAGGTTTTTGCCACAGGAGTCAAACTGTACTGTAGTATTCGTTCCACCAAGGTATACAAATTCATTTACTTGCTTTATTTTTTTCACCCTATGTGTATAACTTGCAAGTACTTACTCCGTTTTCCCTATCAAACATTTCCCCTGATCTGTAATATCTTCATTCATTGAATCATGTAATTGTCTTGTCTTACTCCTTGCTAAATGTTGAACCATTTGCTAACCATTCCATTAATTTTCATGCTTGCTTTAGCTTTATCATATACTGCTCTGCATTCCCCAATCAACCTTTAGTTTCATAGTTGTACGGGGCAAGATATAACTTTACCATATGTTTTCTAGAAATTAAATACCCTGTAAACTTCTTCATTCATACATGACTCAGTGACTTTGTCTACATCCCCCTGTCTAGCATAAGGGCACACTACGCTTCCCAAATTTTGCTCATTGTTACCTCTTACTCCCTTTCAATCAGAATTCTGCCAAACACCTACCCAGGCATGCTTAACCAATCAATCCTCTTGTTGGTTTTGCATTTATTCTTGTTACCTTTCCTTTTGGAAAGGGAAACAATAACAGCATCCTTCTTTTCCTCCAGCCCAAATGCCGTCTTCTATTGCATGTCAAACAAATCACACAACTACTCTTTAAACAAAGTACATCCATATTTTAATATGTCTGCAGCCTTCACCTTTTCAACATTCTCACAGCATTTATGACTTCCATTTCATCATTTTTTCCTTGGATGCTATCATTTTAGAATTTATTTCAATTCTGCTCTTCACCATATCACTATTATTCCCATCACAATCTCTGGAATACTCTTTACAGCCTTTCCTCACTTCATGTTCAGGTATTATTAGACAAACAATAATCTCCTGGGAACCAGGATGTTTTCCTGCTTTTGGACTGTGTTCCTGGTGTTGGGGTTGCCTCCTGCGAAACCAAGAATCTGGTCACCCAAATGTAAGCAGAAGCAGGGCTTGAGTTGCCCAAGGCCTGGAAAAGCCAGCCAGCTTGACTTCGAAGTCTCCCCACCTGGATGCTTTAGGGATTTCAAAATCCCCAAATCCAGACTTTCTAGGTGCCTATAATGCTTATTCTAAAGTGGTTCCATATGATTGGTTAGGTGTGAAAGTGCAGAACTGTAGGTTTCTAACAGTGTTTTTCAGCCTTGGCAACTTCAATATGTGTGGCCTTCAACTCACAGAATTCCCCAGCCACCATTCAGTAACAAGGCAAGTAGCTATCAGATGGTAGGGTCCTTCATCCAAGTCAGCAAAACCAGTGTTCATGCCTGGCTGGGGAATTCTGGGAGATGAAGTCCACACAGCTTAAAGTGGCCAAGATTGAGGAACACTGAGCAAAACCTTTGGGGCTAGAGTTGCATATTTGGGGGGCAGGGGAAGAAACCCTTTTGAAACTTTTTCATATAAAGCAGAAAGGAACATAATAATGGCTCATTTCAACACTGATGGCCAAACCTAAGTGTTTTAGGGTCGAAGAAAATCCTTTTCGAAAATAAATCCAATGTTTTAAAAAGTAAGCAAGTTTTTCTCAGTAAAGGTGGAAGTTTTACAGCTTTGTCTTTTTTTTCCAGTCATTTGGCTTTGAAATGGTGCTCACTGGCCGAAGCATTCCATTTGTATTCAGAATAGTAGGACAAAGTCTTACTATGAATGGATGTTTCATGGAAACCATTGTTTTAAACATAATGGAAACCCTAGCCACTTTTGAAGGAGGGTTTGCATTCTAAATTTAACAGCTTAATGTTTGTTCTGTGGGTCATTCACAACAGAAACCCTAAAATTAGGCTTTAAAAAATGGCTTGTTTCTGACTTTTTTTGTTTTTTTTTTAAGAGTAGCAGTCATTGTTCTCTGAAGCCTGCTTTTTGGTAATAAGATCTAGAAGTTGAAAGCTATTGTAAGAAAAAGGCTATAAAAGGCTATTATATCTCTCACACTAGTGAGATTTTTGAGTAGCAACTGAGCTGGTGATGAAAGACAAATTACATTCTGAATTGAAGGATGACAATCATGGGAAGGGGGAAGTGATGGGGGAAATTTGTCTTACCCAATTACACACTTTATAGCAATATGCTTTAATAGCAGGAACTGGTGGTAATGGTTCTTCTCATCTGTTTGCTCAGCTATCCTGTTAGGTAATAATGTTCCAGATCCTGCTTTACGCATTGAAGTCATTGAGGCTAGCAGCAGTGTAAAAATTGCATGGTCAAATTTGGGGTTAACTAGCATGTTTTTCATTCTGATTGAAAGTCAAGTTTTAGCTGACGCTCCAAAAGTGGAATTTAAAAGACCATGCTAGAAAAAAACATTTGCTGTGACTTGTATTACAAGAGAAAGGTGAAGTGCCTTGATTATATTCTGCAGTTCTTCCCAATAATTATCTGTTAATAGCCTTCTAAGGATTAATGGGGCTGGTACAAAATGTTAAAGTAGCTACCAAGGTAATTCAAACATATATATTTTTTTTCTATTTTGGAAACAAAATTTAGTTTTGAGCTAGGAATTGTTATTGCCTAAGGCAGAGATTCTCAGTATTTGTGATGCTGTGTGTGTGTGTGTAAATAAAGCAAACAGAATATGTCTTCTGCTTCTTATTTTATTTCAAACATTTCTCTTTCAAACAAATGAAGATTTAAATTGGCATCTTTGGTGCATCATTAGTAAGTTCTCTTAAGCTCTTTTCTGGGGCAGATTTATTGATAGTAATATGGAAATAGCACATAGGACAGTTTTCTGTTTGGACAAGAGAAAACAGACCCTTTATCCTAGACATCTCAGTGAGTAGTTCTCATACTACATGCAAGATGCATGTACAAACCTTAAATCCTAGTTTACCATGTAAAGCGATTCTTGATATCCCCTATGTTGAGCTCCAATTTTCTACCTGAAGCATTCCTAAATGGTCACTTTACAAGTGCTTCTGTACAGGAAGTTACACAAAAGTGAAAATATTAGATGATCCATAGAATGCTGTCATTAAGCAATATCCTAACTAGATACTGGTTCTCAGGAAAATCATATACCTGGTGGAAGATGCATCACTTCATCTGCAGGTCTGGGCTATTAGTCTTCTTCCTAAGTTGCTAGTTTTTACCCTAGATAGCTGTAAACAAGGACTTTCTTACACAAGTACATACAAGAGGGACACACTAGCTCTGTTCTCTTCTATCCCTCTTGTCATTTCCTGTCTCATGTTCAGAGGGTCCCTCTAAATTGGAGGGCCTCTCTCTATGAGACACACAAAGACATACACTATTAACCATCCCAGTGAAATCTTCTCTTAAATATGATCAGGTAAGAGATGAAATCTGTTTCATATGTGTATGCTGTAGATACTTCTGAACCTGCGGTGACTGAAACGTTTCCAAAAAACTTAGCAGCGGTATGATTTTTCCATCTGATGATGAATGTTTCAAGCCAAGCTTTAAAGGAGAATTAGAGCTGCACTGTATATGAGTTTGTGCAAAAAGCACTGTTACAAGGCAATGGTGCACTTGCCATATATGTGAGTATGTATCTTACCGCTTTGAGTCATATTCCACAATATTCAGAAGATAACTAATTACCTATAAGAAAGTATAAGAAAATTCTCCAAATTGGAAACTCAACAACACCAATGCAGAAGAACGCTATATTCTGGCACCTCACAAGAAACATCCCAGATCCCCTTTTTTGGAGTAATTTATTTATTTATTTCATAGATATAACAAAAACTAAGAGCAATTTAAAAAAAACAACCCACAGATGTACAGAGTGCAAAGCTTCATCTTATACTCCTTTTTCATAGGGATTGCATTATTTCTTAAAGGAATAAATAGCAGCTCTGAAATATAATCCTTCATATTTTGTACACAGTAAAGAAAATAAAGTATTCATATCTCAAGCATCTGGATAGTTTTGCATACTTCTGGTTTAACATAGGGCTTTCTGTTTCTGGTAGGTCACAGGCAACTAAACCAAAGGCCATGATGTTGGGGCAGGCAGCTAATTTCTTTTGCCCCCCTAAGGCAAAGGGTCCTCATCTTGTTTGAAGAGACACAGAAGAAGCTGAGATTGAAATGACAGTTTTTGTTTTGCCTACCAGTATTGCCTCTTATCCAATATTGGATAAACTGGAAGTAAGTGGACTGGCGGAAGACTAGGCAAGGAAAAAGAATGCTCTGTGTTTCTAAGTGTGTTGGAGGGGGGGTGGAGAGTGGGTGGATGTCTAGACATGGCTAATTTTTGACTTGAAAAGCGACAAGAAAATGTTTCCATCATCTAGAGTGAAGATGGATCTTTGGAGATTTGAGAACTCATATTTCCCAAGTGGCATTTTGCGGTCGGTATGTGGTTGATCTCATTATCATGATAAATCGAGATTCAAAATAAAAGATTTTGAAGATCTCTAAAGTTCAATAAATTATTCTCTTTTAGTATTTGATACAGTATTTAAATAGATCCAAGGGGCCTTTTTTTCTGTTGTGAATAAGGCTGGCTGCTATGCAGCAACACAAATGTTTTGTGTAACCTAATAAGGCCTTAATAAGAATATCATATTGAATATTCCCTTGCATTCCACTGTCTATTCCATATAACTGACAGCTTCACAGGTATTTCCAGGAATGAGATCCCCATATTTGAGTTACTTTCTGAATCATAGGTGAACACTGTGAAATGTTGGCAGAACATGAGAAATGGACATGCTTAATATTGGTGTGAGAAACCTGACCTATCAATTTTCTTTTCACATTATTACCGATCACTTTCTTCATCAGCTGTCAGGCCTAGCCCAAGGAACTCCTGGAGACCGTGTAGGTTCAATCAGCAAGGTTTATTAGCTAGCGCTTATTCACAGAATCTTTTCAGACTGACCAGTAGTTCCCAGGCACAACTCTCTACTATCTTCTGGAATGTTTAGGGATGCACCAGCTTTCTCCGCTTATCTCCAGAGCGTTGCTCTGGAGACGAGAGCACCGTTTTCACCCCCCTTCCTCCATTCCAGTCCATCACATCAGCCTTTTTAAGATTTGTATTTTTATACTGTAAACATGTTTTTGTAAGCAAATATAAAATTATGTACACTGGGGAGAAAATCCTAATTTCACATACAAGTTAATAGGAAACTACCAGAAACTAATCAGGAACAGGATTTTGAGGGTGTAGAGGACAGCTCTAGGCTACTGGGGAAGAAACATACAGGTAGTCCTCGACTTACAACCACAATTGGGACCAGAACTTCTGTCGCTAAGTGATGTGATCATTAAGTGAGTCACGGCCGATTTTACGACCTTTTTTGCCACAGTTATAAAGCGAATCACCGCAGTCGTTTACCAAATCACATGATCATTAAGTGAATCTGGCTTCCCCCATTGACTCTGCTTGTTGGAAGCCCCTGGCAAAGTTGCAAATGGAACCATTATAAATACATGCCAGTTGCCAAGTGCCCAAATTTTGATCATGTGACCATGGGGACACTTCAATGGTCGTAAGCACAAAGACCAGTCGTAAGTCACTTTTTTCAGCGTCATCATAACTTTGAATGTGTTAGGCCCAGCCCAAGAACAATGATGAAACAGTCCAGTCTAGTACAGTTCCTTTATTTGCTTACACCTTATAGACAGAATCTTGCCAAATTAAATCTATACTACAGCAACTAGTGGATATACCCTGTGAGATTCTAGGGAGTGGCTATCCTGAATCTCTTACTCTTCCCACGCTCCCCTTGCCGACTGTGTTGCCTTTTGCCTGCTGGAATGCTGCCCCTCCTTCCTGATAGCCTTGCTCTCCCACATCACTCTCCTTCTCGTAGATACAGTCCCTCATAGAATGATTGTTAAAAGAATGGTTGTAAGTCGAGGACTACGTGTATTCCACTGTAAAGTACCATATATATATTCATATTCATATATAAGCTAAGACTTTTTGGCTCCAAAATGCACTCTAAAAATCGGCTTCGGCTTATCCATGGACCAGAGCTCAGATTTTTTTCTTTTTAAATCATGGGCTTTAAATGATGATGTAAATGTTTGCAGTTTCCTGCCTTTCACTGCACACATTTCCAGTAGGTAGATAACCATGTCTAGAAATCGCCAACAGCATATGATCCAGCTTTCAAGCTAAAAGTTATTAGTAGAGCGGAGGACATGAACAATTCTGCTGCTGCCCGAAAATTTGAGGTAAATGAACAGATTCTGTTTTTCTGTTTTTAATGATATATTAAATATATAACCAGTATTTTGGTTGCCATTTCGCGGGCCAGCTTATCTGTGGGTGGCACATTTTTTCCTGGTATTTTGGTTCAATTTTGCAGGTTGGCTTATCCACATATGGGTTTATATGCGAGTATATACGATAACTAAAATAAAACAGCCCATATTGTAATGCCTTTATACAAATCTGTGGATGAGCACACTAGAATGTTGTATATGCTCTCAATGTACCTCAGAAAGAATATGGTAGTGGTGGGAAATGTGCAGAAAAAGAAAAAGAAAATATACACGGGGGTGAGGCAACTCCCCAAAATGATCTGGGTGTGGAAGCAAGAAACTTTAATAGCATTTGGAGCTGCTTAGCTCAAGGCAGTAGTAGAAAACCTGATACCCCAGGCTGTGTGCTTCGAATGAGGTCTTTAGATTTCTCAAAAAGTTGTTACCAAATTACCTTTTTTTTTAATTTATGAAAGGATAAAATAATTAAAACATGGTTGGACTATAATTGTGTTAATTTTAAATGTTAATTAAAGATACATGGAATGAAATCAACTTGTCTGTCCTAGGTCTTCCCACTGTTTGGCTGGGTGGGGCCCTTGGCTTTTCACTCAAAGACCACGTGTGGCAAATTTGCCAAAACTCTTGTTTCTTTTGAAAAATACTTAAAGAACAAATTACCTTTGATCAGATTAAAGGAGAACTGATATGGAAAAGTTGCGGATATTTTTAACTCACAGCACTTTTTGAATTAAAATACTATACTTCAGATTTTTAAATGAAGATGGTATTTGCCTCTTAATATTAGGAAATGTGTGTAGAAGGGAGTGGGGAGTTGAAAAACCATGCCTGCAATATTTTCTTATCTTCACAAATATTCTAGAGATCTGATATCGAACCCTTGACATTCACTATTTAAAATTAGTTTGCAGAGCAGTGTTTATTTTGTTGTCCCATTTTATATATTATTGTTCAAATGGTTTCCATTTACCTAATCGATGTGAAACCAAATTCATTTGAAAATGATTAGATTAATTAGTTACGGTATAGGATTGCTCTGTTTGAAATTGCAGTTATGTCTGACAAGATGAAATGGTATTATTAAAAACTGATAGTGTTAAACTGCCATGCAGATTTACAGTAATAACATTCTGTATCTAATTGTTCAATCATTTGATTATTTGTTATCCTGTGCTTTTGCAACTTAATCAGAGGCAGTTGTTATTTAAAAAAAACACTGAATCTACGTTTGATTTGGGATTTTCAGAGAAAGACATGGGTTGTTCAGATAAATCTGTATGTGCCCCTATCTTCAAGGTTCAACCTCTACTATGTCATGCTGAGTCTAAACATGCAGGGTGGTAATTCATCTCATGTTGAAGGTGGGTTATGCCAGTTGAAAATTCTTCCCCCAGTAGAACAAGCTTACTCAACCTGCAGATAGAAACCTAACACTTTGAACAGATAGATCTAGCACAGCCCTTTGACTGCTGAATGGCTTTTCTGTGTGCAGAAGATGCTTAGTGTTGGGGCAGCATTCCCAAACTTATTCTTCCATCATAGCATAGCAATAATATATGTTCCACCACCTCATTCTCCTCAGTGTGTAGGTCAGTACTGATAGATAAATACTAGGCTAAAACTGATGTAGCAATATGACAACCACATATACAGTATACCACATAACTTCTAGTTATTTTGTAATCCTAGTTGTTGATACTTTCAGAAATACTTTTTCATTTCGAATATTGTGCTATGCAATTTTGGGCATGTCTTCTTTTTTAAAAAAAAATCCAACTGGCTTGATTTCCTGCCTTATGGGCTTTTTCCCCATTCTTACTCCTTAGAAGATGGCATTCTATTACCAGATTTGGAGGTCTTATTAAGAAGATTTGTGGTCTCTGTATGGAAGAGGATGTGCAGGCAATGCTCCATGTAGTTGGTTTCAATTTGTTTAAGCATCATGTTACATAGGAGTAAAGGGATATTTGCAAACAAGAAAACCGTTTTCAAATTTAACACATCCACACACAAAGTATTTCTGGAGATACCTTAGGATACTCCACTTATAAAGGTATCCTGAAAAACATAAAATGATACAACATCAGCCAGCCCACAACTTCCACGTTCATTTTTCTTTGCCAGGGGTGTTCCTTTAAAAAAAAAAAGGCACAACACACACACACAAATTTTATCTTCCTTCCTTCCTTCCTTCCTTCCTTCCTTCCTTCCTTCCTTCCTTCCTTCCTTCCTTCCTTCCTTCCTTCCTTCCTTCCTTCCATCTCAAAGAATATCTGATCCAGCTATAATATTTAGTGGTTGAAAGCTGCTTTCATCTTGTTTTTCTCTAGTGCCTGTTATAGATACAGTGTACACATCTGCATATAAAGGGAATTCAGCTGCTTGCAATTTGTTTAACTTGAAATGTAAGATTCTTTTATATATTCCCTAACTTGTTACAGATATCCTGGTTGAAAGGAATTAGGCTCATATTAAAGTGGCAATTCATTTATCTTGAATAGCAGTTTGATAGCTTCCTTTTCCATGGAATTGTCAGTTCTGCATTAGTCCCATAACAATAGATTCTCTCTCTCCATATATATATATTTTACTTGTATCAAAAAAGTCTTTGAAGTCAAGTGAGAAACATGCTTATAGCCTGTCTTCAGACCTAAATGTGGCTAAATCAAAAACAAGATTCAGCTTAGCTTTTCATACTTTTTTCATATGCCTTGCCTCTCCTTAAATGTGAATGCAACTGTACATGTACATTACTAAATTATTTTGGAAAATATATTTTCTTCAGTGTTGGGATGAGAAAATCATAACATTTAGAGAATGTCCTCCATTAGATTTATAGGCAGAATTAGCTCATATAGGCACAAAGGTCAAGGCTTCTCCAAAGCCAGTCCAAGAGATTTTTCTTCCTAAGGCATGAGACACTCCCTCGTCCTCTATGCACACACAAACACACATCTGATTCCACAGGGAGAACCCAATTAGTGACCACCAACTTAGATGTTTTAAAATAACACTGGACAAATTAATGGGGGTGGGCCATCAATGTCTAATAGTTCTGAATCTCCATCAACACATCTTAAATGCCAGCTGCTAAGGAGTAACATGCTCCTCCCTATGTTTATGAATCTCCTAAATATTTCTAATCAGCCACTATGGCACAGAATCCTGGACTAGATGAACTCTTAGCCTCTTAACGTATCCAGCATGGCATATGTTCTTAGAACAAAGTGTGCCTAAACCAATAGCAGCATTTTAGTACCAGACTGAAGATTAACAATGCAGATGTGATTGTATTTAAAGAAATTCCAACTAGAATACTGTGCAAATGGAAAGAATATTTTTTTTGACTGACAAACTTAAACAGAAAAAGACCATTTTGATGGGATAAAGTGGAAGGAGTGATTTTCACTTTTAAACAGCAGAAGTTCAGATTGAATTCAGTCCAAAAAGCAAGAGAATTTTTAGAAAAATTTAAAGGGGAACTGGAAGAAATGCAGATGGAAATGACAAAGGGCCCTAGCGCTCTGGACTCTGAACAGCTACAACAAGGAACTGAAGGAGTGACCACCACGTTAGCCACTATAGGTATTGACTTTTATGGATTATAAATGCCAAACATGGAATATAAATGGAACAAATGCTCCTAAAAAGAGAGAGAGGGAGAGAAAGGAAGAAAGGAAGGAAGGAAGGAAGGAAGGAAGGAAGGAAGGAAGGAAGGAAGGAAGGAAGGAAGGAAGGAAGGAAGGAAGGAAAGAAAGAAAGAAAGAAAGAAAAAAGAAAGAAAGAAAGAAAGAAAGAAAGAAAAGAAATTTCACTATAACAAGAAGTAGTCTGTTTGCAAAAAGCATGTATTAGAAAAAAGAATATAAATTATTTGATTTGCAAAAATTTGGGTGAAGAATTTATTTCAGTGGGAGTTAAAAAGAAAAATGGAATTGTTTTGTATATAAATCCCCAATTACAACCAGAACTAAGACTGACTGATGATTATGGTAGATATGTGGGGGTGGAAGCTACTTTGCATGGGGCCAAGACTTTGATAATGGGAATTTATGCTCCAAATGAAGACAAAGTTACTTTTTACAAAGGACTTATGGATAAATTAATGAACTTACCATATGAAAATTGGTGTTTGATGGGGGACTGGAATGGAGTAATTTGTCCACAAAAGGACAGAACCTCTCAGAAAGATATTAAAACAGCACAAGGGAAACTACCAAAAGGTGTGTGTGTGTGTGTGTGTGTGTGTGTGTGTTTTGATATGATGGACAATTTAGAGCTGGTAGATGCATGGAAACACAAAAACGGTGATGCGAACAAGTATGTTTATTTTTTTTTTTGAAAGAAACATCTTTTTCAAGAATTGCTATGTTTGGATATCTAAGAATTTGGCTACTAATGTTCACAAAGTGGAGATATTGCCAAAGATTTTTTCGGACCACAGTCCAGTGACTTAAAAGGAAAACCTGTTCCTTCAGATGGAGATTAAATGAAACATTATTGCAGAAAGAAACAGTAATGGAAGACAGTAAAAAGAAGTTAAAAGAATTCTTTGACAATAATCTTAATAAAAGTACAACTATTAGAATGGTTTGGGATGCAAGCTTTTATGAGGGGACATTGGTGATTTTAGATCAGAAGAATAATTACATTCCCAAAAAAGAAAATTATTTCACAACAAATTAAACTTTTACATACTGTCTTTGTTAACAGTATGAGAAATGGAGGTAAAAATGAATTATGCAAAACAAAAAATTGAATTTGCAAATAAACCAGGGAAATGGTTGGCATATAAACTGAGGAAAGAAAAATTGAGAAAAAAATGATATTAAAAATACAAGATAGAAATATAATAACTGATAATTTAAAGTGCAAAAAATATTTCATCAATATTACTCTAAATTATATAAAGGAGAAGAAATTTCCCTGGCAAAGATTGGTGAATATTTAAAGAAACAAAATTTACCAAAGATCACAGAAAAACAGAAATAATTAATGAATGGACCTATAAAAAAGGAAGTTTGTGAAGCTATAAAAAAGGTCAGAACAGGGAATGCACCTGGACCAGATGGTTTACCAGCCTCTTATTTTAAATACTGTAGTATAAAATGAACTACTACACCATTGCAACACATGATGAACTCTATTTTACAAACTGGAAAAATACTGGACAGTTGGATAGAGGCTAATATAACATGAATGCCTAAAGAAGGTCCACACTTGACCTCATAAATGCCTGATATCATTACTGAATAATTATTGTAAGTTATTTGCAATGATTTTAGCTGAGAGAATAAAGATTGTTTTACAGGATTTCATTCATGAAGATCAGTGTGGGTTTTTACCCAAAAGACAGCTGAGGGACAGTATTAGAAACATATTGGATATTTTGGAATACTTGGAATAATATAATGAAAAATAAGCAGCATTGATTTTTCTTGGTGCAAAAAAGGCCTTTGACAATTTGAACTGGACTTTCTTGTTTAAAATTTGGGAGGATATGGACTTTGGTGAGAATTTTATCAAATGGGTAAAATTGATTTACACTTCACAAAAAGCACAAATAATTGTGAATGAGGAATTAACAAAACCTTGTGAGATACAGAAAAGGACTAGACAAGGTTGCCCCTTGTCACCATTACTATTCATTTTACCTTTGGAAGTATTGAATAACGGTACAAGGTGAGAGAATTGCTGGAGTGATGATTAAAAGAGAAACTTATAAATTACAGCTGTTTGCGTACAACCTGGTAATAATTTTGGAAGAACCTCTGGAAGGAATAGAAATATTAATGGAAGAACTAAAAGACTTTGGGGTATTAGCTGGCTTTAAAATTAACAAAAGACAAAGATGGTAAAAAAAGAATATGAACGTTGAAAAACTAAAGAAATGGATGGGAAAAACTGGTTTTAAGGTTGAGAAAAAAGTGAAATACTTGGGTATCATTATGACTAATATGAATTGTATGTTATACCAGAATAATTATGTTAAGACATGGAATGAAATCAAAAAGGACGTGTTAAGATGGGAAAAATTACAATTGTCATTGTTGGGGAGAATTTTTGTGATAAAAATGAATGTTTTGCCAAGAATGATGTTTTTGTTTAAAACAATACCTATTTTGACAACTGATGTACCACTTAAACAATGGCAAAAATATATAAGTTTGTATGGTAAGGGAAAAAACCAAGGGCTAAATACTTAAAGATGTAAAGGAATGAGGAGGACTGGGGCTGCCTGATTTGAAATTGTAATTTGCAGCCTGTTGCTTAATCTGGATGAAAGACAGGGTTCTGCTGAGAAATAAGAGAATCTTAGAATTAGAAGAGCATGATCTGAGGTTTGGGTGCCATGGTTTTCTATGGTACAATAAAGTTAAGGTTAATGTAGATTTTAAGAATCATTATATTAGAAGTGGCATATTGAGAATATGGAACAGATATAAACACAGACTGTGCCCGAAAATGCCTTTATGGGTCTCAGTACAAGAAGCATTTTATAGGAAAGAAACAGTAGGTAAAGAAAAATGATTAACTTGTTGAGAGTTGTTAGAACAGAAACATGGAGAATATAAGATGAAATCAAGAGAGCAACTGGCTGCAGAGGGATTTAGTTTTCAATGGTTTTCATATGCATAGTTAAGAGAAAGAGTTAAGGTAGATAACAGGACATTTGGAATTGAGCAGCAGAAGACAGAAGTTGAAGTTGGACTATGTACAAATGATGAACATGTCATTGCTAAAATGTATAAACTTTTATTGAAATTTGAAATGGAAGAAGAAAAGTGAAAGACTGTATGATAAAATGGGCTAAGAACTTTGGACATAACATATTGATGGAACAGTGGGAAAATATGTGATTAAAAGGATTGAAATTTACATTATGTTATACCTTAAAAGATAATTTTTATTAAATTATGTACCATTGTTATATGACTCCAGAAAAATTGTCTATTATGTATAAAAGTACTTCAAATTTATGTTGGACATATGGACAACATGAAGGGTCATTTTATCATGCTTGGTGGACTTGTAAAAAAAGCCAGAAATATTTGGGTTCAAATACATATAATGATAAGAGAATTTTAGAGATCAACATTCAGTTGAAACCAGAACTTTTCTTGCTGGGATTAATGGGCAGCCAATAAGAAAAGAGCCATGGAATATTATTTTTATATATGGTTACTGCTGTGAGACTATTATATGCCCGAAAATGGAAAGACTCTGAAATACCCACATTGGAGGATTGGTTGGTGAAAATGACAGAACTAGCAAAGATGGCAAAGTTAACTTGTTTGATTAGAGAAAGATCAATAACTACATTTATTAGTGACTAGAAACCCTTTATGGACTTTTTGCTGAAAAAAGAGAAAAGTGAACTTGTGATTTATGGGTCTGAAGATTAGAAAGGGTAGCTTATGGAAAGAAGGAAATTATGATGTAACCTGAGAGAGAGAATAAAATATAAATGTATCTATAACTGCTGTCAAGAAGATCACAAGCTGCTTCTTTAGAACCTTCCCCTTTCCTTTCCTTTCCTTTCCTTTCCTTTCCTTTCCTTTCCTTTCCTTTCCTTTCCTTTCCTTTCCTTTCCTTTCCTTTCCTTTCCTTTCCTTTCCTTTCCTTTCCTTTCTCTATATTTCTTTTTCACTTATCACTTTTCTTTATTCTTCTTTAATTCAAAATTTGTACTGTTTTTAATTCTGTTGAAAAACTTCTACAATAAAAATTATTTTTTAAAAAAGCATAGCTGGAGAGTTATATGTATGCAATTTGCCTGTTCTGCTTCATATTCTGTATTCTAGGTCTGTTGCAGCTTGAAAACTGAGAATACAGTTTTCAGTACATTCCTGCTTTATAAGGACTGGTGTAGAGCTCCTACTAATGTTCGTAGCTTTACTGGCCAACTCTCAGTAAAAAAAGGGTTTTTTTGGTGTTTTCTGAAGAAAAATAGAGTTAATGATGGAGCCAACCTCTAATGCTTTCATATCTTGTGAACTGGGTGATATATGTAGAAAGGAAATGCTATATAAGGATTAAACGCAGTACAAAATAATGTGTTTTTTGTGGAATTTGCTTCAATCTGAAACCAAATTTTTGCATTCCTGTTCTGCTCACTGGTATTTCATAATTGCTTTGACAACTTTTTTTTTTAAAAAAACGTTTGCTTTTCTTTGAGGCTGTACAAGGGGGTTGGGCATTATGTTATAATATAAAATCATCCTGGCACCATATAACCGATGGTACTATAAAGAACTGAAACAGAGTTTGAAGAGGATTCTTGATTATGCTGCTCAATCAGTTGAATTTGCTAAAGATTTTCTCATTCTAAATTGGTTAGTTTTCCTTCAATTTTGTAATTTCAGCCAATAAATCATGAATATTGTAGAGGTTCATAGTAGCAAACATTTTCACAAAAATATTGATTAACCCATTTCAGCACCATTCTGACTGAAGCTTAGGCTCATGGTTTTGACACTGCCTTACACTGATAATGAATAAAATTTACAACAATGATTAAAATCCTAAACAGTCAACATTTCAAAATGACAGTTTTGGTTCTTGAATGCTTACAGTTGGTTTTATTAAAAATATAGTGACCATATTTTCTTGGAAAAAATAAAGGACAAACTTGAAAAGGGGGCAAATCTGAAAGAGGTTCCTAAGGATAAAAAAAATGTTTATGTTTATAACTTTGCTTTAGAAAGGAAAATTCAAGAGCAAAACCAAGAAAAACTTTACAAAAACACATATTCTAATAAATATATCTAAAAGTAAACAATATATGTACATTTATTTTAAAAAGACAATTCAATTTCCATATTTTTCACATGAATGTGAGAGACTCTGCATTAAGTGGTACTATTTGTTTCGTAAAAGTTAAATGATCAAAATGAAGGACAAAAGTGAGTTTTTAAAAAATAAATCTAAAAGATAGCTTTCTGAAATAAAAGACTGTCCTTTATAATAAGAGGACAGATGGTCACTGTAACTAAAAACAATGTCTGTAGAATGGTATCTTTCTGGTCTTCCAGAGTATGTGAAATATATTTGTTCTGGCTCCTAAGAAATGAAGTCTTCTTTTGCTTGGCAGAGGTATACAGCATAATGAATGAACAGGGCTATATGAGTACAAGGCTGTTGGTGGGGTAACAGTTTGAATTGGTTAATCAAAACCACAATATGAATTCATTCTAGTATCGTGCTTTCCCTCCTCCACAACCTCCTGACCTCATCTCATTTGATGAAACTGAATGAAGTGTCTTATTTGCCGTACATAATCAGGATCATTCAACAGCACAGTAGGCATAACAGTGACATTGTACCAGTAGCCCTTAGAGTTGTACTTCTTTTCTTGTCATCATCCTCGTGCTCGCTCTGCAGACAATATATACAGCTGATAAATGATTAGGAGAAAGTTTCCAAGCTACTATATTATTTTGAATTTGCAAAATGATGGAACATTCTTGCTGCTATTATCAATGATAGCTGAAAGCCTAAGTATTAGCTTTTAATGTTGTTAAGATTTTTGTGGAGGGGATGGGGCAGATTTTGACAGCAAAATGATTTGAATCACTGCATGCAATCAGTCCAAACAATCAGATTGCACAAATATTTAGTGCAGTTTTGGAGGGGAATCACAAAGTTCTTTTTGTAGTGTTTGTGATATTTTTGTTTTTTGTTTCCAAAGAAAGGACCATTCTAATAGCATTTTGCAAGGTAAGGGCCTAGACAAAAAATTCAATTTTTACCCCTGCAGGTATTCGTTCTCAAACTAGACCTTATGACAGTATATAAAAACAATGGTAGAACAGCTACATTGTTAGTTACTTAAATACAATTTTATCTAGTTATCTCTCCAAGGGACACTATGTCCCTTAAAACATCTTTCATGCCTTGTTGACTTTTTGCTTAGGAATAAGTGGCATCTAAGCATTTATATGGGAAAAAATGAAGAATACCATCAGGGACACTACTGAGATGATGACCTATTATTTCAAGCTAACAGCATAAACTTGCCTTTGTATAAGAAAAGACCCCTCAACTAAGGCCCAATACTGTATATGTTATATTCTTCCGATAAATATTGTGCTGATTTCACATCATTTTGGACATTTTCCTTGTTATCATTTTGTTATAGTTTGGATGCTAAACCTTGTATAACTTTTCAGCGTCCTACCTCACCTATGGCCATCCAGTCACTTTTTATTATGACCAATAGAAATAAATGAGAGAACCTAGCCCTATGGGTACCCAACTTGTCTAGACTGGACTCGATTTCTTGATGGCTCCCTAGATGATACCAGATGGCCCCTTAGTTACGTAAAGCAGCCCACCAAGGGGCTTACTGTATCTTATTTTTTTGCTGTCTGGCTAGAACTTCAAAACTGGGAAGATAGAAAGGATTGTGAAGAATTTTCCATACAACAGCACATGAATCCTGGACTGCATTTAGCTTAAGACATAATAACTGGACAGGCCGTCATGAGAATGTGACAGAATCTTGGAATTGCTCTTGGTCAGTCAAGGTTTGTTTGCTTGCTTGTTTGTTTTTTTAATACTTCCAAGAGAAAGTATCAAAACTTTCTTTCTTTGGCAGGACAGAACTGTAATAATTTAACCGTGTTCTGCCCTTCATGACATCCAAAACCAACTGCCCGAGGCAGCTTCCTCATTCTGTCTAATAGGATCTCTTTTGCCAAAGACCTCTGTCTTTCCTACTGCAGTCAAAAAGCATCTAGTTCTATTCAAGCCTCTGTGCCATATTAAGTTGAAAAATATCTGGAAGTGAAATAGTTAAAGCAGCATCTTCATTTCTGTAGGTCCTCTGTTCAAGACTGAGGGAGAAATATGCATGCTTGAGTATTTCTGTGGCATAAGTCTTTTTTCTCTGCCTGAATTAAAACAGCAAAGCAATGTATCTAAAACAAAATTTTGCTCTTTCTTAGCATTTTCCTTGTCAGATTACGCTACTAAAAAGCATATTACTGTTTCAGTCCCTATATGAACAGCAACTGTCTGTGCCTTGTCATGGTGACCCAGTCAGCTATGAACTCATTTGAAAACCCATAGCATGTGATGCTGTAGCTTATAAACCCGTGGGTATTTTTTTAATGACCTAGTCTCCTTTAAAAAGAAAAGAGGCTGGGAAGGATTTCAACAGACAGAGGAAAATAAAACACAGTCCAAACTAGTTTTCTGCCAGGACTTCTTTCAGAAAGCCTCTGTTAAAATTCTCTGGCTTGCTAGTAGAAGGAACGGACTTTTCCTTTTTTGGTAGCAAATGAATGAACTGACAATTAGGCTGATGATAATCTTGCATCAGCACATCCCACTGAGCTTACAAATAGAAATCTATTGACTCCACCTCTGAGCTAAAATTGCATCCAGTCTTAAAAGTTAGCATGTGAGAATCCATAAAACATTTGGAGTTTTGGCTTGAATAAACATCACATATTTAGTTGCTTATCCCAAGTAATAATTCAGAGCCTTTGCCTCTGCAGGACTGCTCCGTGTTTGTTTTAAACCCATATTTCCAGAACTTCCTGCTTCCAGCAGAGCCAGATAGTCCTCACATCCAGCCCATTTAACAGCAATATAGTTCATGTCACTTCCTTTCCAGTGCAGGACTAGATGGAGGTTGCATGCTTGGAAAGGAACACAAATGAAAGGAAAACATCTGAACTCACATTGGCATTTTCCTTCCGCTCTTTCCCCATGCAAGTAATTCTGTATGTTTTCATGTGGGGACCTGAAAGCTTGCAGAATTTGTTACTTCCTCAGGCAATATGCACTGCTAAATTGAGAGGCACACTTCAGAGCAGTGTTTATCACATCACTTTGGAGTTCACCACTTTTAACATAGGCTTCAATTAAAGAATTTGTGCTTTTAGTTCCATTTCTTAAACATTAAGCTGCAGATTCCCAAATGCATCTTTCAGCTGTATCAGATCTTTGCTTTAATTAAAAGTCCCTAGGATTTACAAGCATGGTATGTTTCCTTTACACTCACAGTTATTTTTTGTAGTTGTAATCGGAACTTGTTATTTGTGTGTTTCTCATTTACAGAGATTATCAGCTGTCATAGGTGAGGATTGCCTGACAGGAAAATTAAAATGAGAATATAAATAAGCTAAAGTTGTTCACTGTGAAAAGATTAAAATATCACTGTCACTAAACTTAGATAATTTTTTTTGTTTTCTCTCTCATTCTTCCTGCCTCTTTCTTACTACACAAAACCAAAAAATGACAACTGGAATTTCTGGATCTGTCATTAAAAAACAGAATTACAGTATCTGACTTGCACTTATTTTGTCATACATTACTTTGGTAATAAATTTTCTTACATTCTTTTAAAGCTTATTTAGATATATTTCCTAAGGAGTTCTTTTTTTTTCTTTCAAATGACAGAATACCAAATGTGAATTTTGTATGGATATGGATTTTGAAACAACCATGATGATAGATTAATAGCTTTTTAAAAATGTTCACAATGAATCAGTAACTTGTTATTTGTGTGTGTTTCTCATTTACAGAGATTATCAGCTATCATAGGTGAGGATTGCCTGACAGGAAAATTAAAATGAGAATATAAATAAGCTAAAGTTTAAAGGTCAAAGAGGAAATTTCCTGAGGTATATGAAAAGGGTGTAGTAATTCTGCAAATCTATCTTTTTTTTTTTTTTGCATTTGTACTTTGCTTCACACTTCCATTCATATTTATATATCTCAACATTTTATATCTCAAAACTCTCATGGATAATAGTAACCCAGTTGTCTGAGGGAGAACCAGTTTGGTGTAGTGGTTAAAGCACAAGGCTAGAAACTGGGAGACTGTGAGTTCTAGTCTTGCCTTAGACATAAAGCCAGCTGGGTGACCTTGGGCCAGGCATACACACTCAGTCCTAGAAGTGGGCAGCGGCAAACCACTTCTGAAAATCTTGCCAAGAAAACTGCAGGGACTGTCCAGGCAGTCACCAGGGTCAACACTGACTCAAAGCCACAGGCACACAGTTGTCAAGGCCCTAGCCAAGAAGGCATTCCACTACTGGGTAAGTTGAAGGAACGTAGGAAACTACCTGATCTTCAGACAGCACTAGATCTCAGGAAGGTCTTGATCTATCAGAAGCTTCTAGAGACTTCTTCCCCTTCCTCTTCCCACTAACATTTTGTTGGCTTTCGTACCACTTTCCTTACTTTTTACCTACAGCAGCAGCAAAATCTGATACTTCTTGCTTTCCAGCCTGCCAGCTAGGATCAACTGTAAAAGAAAATGCTTTACTTGCTGGCTAATCAAGGCTCTGGCTATGCGCTAGTTTAAAGTATTTTTCCAATCTGAGACTAGTTGAATGAATGTGATAGAGTTTTGTCTAATTGGGGCCTGGAGTGTCATGTAAAGATAGAGAAAGATACAGCTGGTTCTGCTTTTCCCTCTTGGTTAGAAAAAAACTACTCTTCAGAGGTGCCTGAAAAAAAAAAAAAGCAATATCTGTGTTGCTATGAAAATACAAGAGTACTTTTGCCACCTTAAGTCTTCCCCCAAAGTTTTAAACAGGTTTAATATTTCTGAATAGTTCTACCACACACTCACCTGATTTGTTTAGTTGGAGAGCAAGGAAAGTGCTCAAACATGCAGGGATCTGTTTTCCACAGTCCTGATATTTGAGCAATTGATTCTTTTGAGACATTACTGAATCTGAATTGTAGATTTAGCACAGAAATGGATCTGTTTTTAAGTCTTGAACTACAGCTGCCGGGATCCCTCACCATTGACCCTGTTTTCTGGGGTTACCTCTGGGAACTCTAGTTCAGCAATCTTAGTGCTCCTGTTGTAGGTCACTGCCATATAAAACCTGAAGTTCATTGTTTTCATTAGTCCTCTTTTAAGCAGCGGCTAAATTCTCACATTTGTTATAGTTAACTCATAGATAATAGATTGCAAGTTAGTGATTGTTGTTGTTTAGTCGTTAAGTCGTGTCCGACTCTTTGTGACCCCATGAACCATATTGCGCCAGGCCTTCCGGTCCTTCACTGCCTCCCTGAGTTTGCTCAGTTTCATGCTCATTGCTTCAGTGATGCTATCTAACCATCTCATCCTCTGCCGTCCTCTTCTCCTTTTGCCTTCAATCTTTCCCAGCATCAGGGTCTTCTCCAAAGAGTCCTCTCTTCGCATTAGGTGACCAAAGTATCTGAGCTTGAGCTTCATTATCGATCCTTCTAATAGCAATACCAAGCTAGCTTTGGCTGATTCCATTTGCTAAACAGTGTTGGATCTGGTTAATACTTGAGTGAGAGACTACCAGGTCCGTAGACTAGTCTGGGAAATTTAAAAAAAACAGAAGAAAGAATTGGCAAACAAGTTCCATATTGTTGCCAAGAAAATTGGATGAGTTTGTCCGTGAAGCCCCCGGCATTGAGCTCAACTTGAAAGAGATTGTACCTTAAGTACAACTTGTCTCTTAAGACGACCTTTAAACTTTTCCAGATCTTCAAACACTTTAAAAATGAGATATGTGATCCTCTATTTTTCTGAAGTGGAATTAAAGCTTTGGTGTAGGTTAGCTTAAATATCTGGAAAAGTTTAAAGGTCAGTTTAAGAGGCAGGTCCAATCTCTTTCAAGAATGGGCAAGTGAGATATGTAAGCTAATCTGCACCAAAGCTGTAAAATGTAGAATTGCATATCTCATTTTTAAAGTGTTTGCAGATCTCCTTCTTCCTGCTAGACCACCTCAAACGTCTCACATGCACATCTCACTTGCCCATTCTTACATGCACACATAACCACTGTGATTTGTGAATATATCCGTACTTCTGTGTGTTTTGTTTTGAATTTCAGACTGATGTAATACTCTTGGTTTGGACATATCAGTGTCAATCCCTTTGGACCCTTGAGTTATTTTTGTATTAACATTTCTTCCTATAGCTTAAAAGTTGTGGGGAGGTGAACTTTGTTAAAATTCCCCCAGAGAAGGTTTTTTTCCCCCTCTTTCCTTCCTTCACTTGCAGTCTTCCTGTATATGTCAATGCCTGTGATCTCATGATCCAAAAATAAATTCTACTGCACCCGAAGAGTATGTGTATGTGTGTGTGTGTGTGGGGGGGGGACAGTTTTTCTTTAATTAATATTATTGAATGAGTCCTTCTAAAATAATCAGGGTACCCATGATGTGAATCCTGAATTTGCTTGATGGGGGGCATGGGTGTGCCTCAACCAATTACTAATGAGATCATGGAAAGGAACAGCACATCTGTGCCTAATGCCAAAGACAATATTCTGTCTTCATTTTTACTCTCCCTCCCCTTAGAACAAATGTCAAGAGCACTGCACCAGTCTGCTTCCAAATAGTGAATCAGTGGTGAGGTCACATACTTGTTTCTGTGAATATGTAAAGAACAATGTGACTGAATTTGCTAGTTTTTCTGTTACTGTTTGCTTTTTGTATCAGGTTTGTTTGATTGTAGTTTTGATTTGATTTTTTTTTTTTAACCTATGTGTAGTATTTTGAAAACTGGAAAGTGCAATCCTAAATGGGAAATTTGTGGTAGCAGATTTACAGTATGTTGAGAGACAAAGCCAGCTCACATCATCTGAGGGAAGAATGGACTTATCACATTTCCCTCACATTTCCAACTGCTGTGCTAATTTTATCTTTATCTACATATGGTATCTCTATCTCTTTCTTTCCATCTTGGTCTGTGCCCATATATATTACTATATTACTCACAAAGGCAAGTGAGGTAATAAATATATGATAGATCAGCAAGCCATATCTAATTAGGTCATTTGAGCAACTGCTGTTTGTTTTAATAAGTGAGAAATTCAAGAAATGATTTTTAAAAGAAGAACAGAATGCATTTAATGTTATCAAGTATCTTAGTCTGTTATAATGGCATTGCACAATGTAAAGATATATTCTAAAGTTATATTCTGAAAGAGCTTAACCATTGTGTTTTTAGCCTCTCCCCTAAATGATAACAATTCAGCTTTTCACTAAGATTTCAATTTATTTTTAAGTGTATCAATATTCTGGATAAGAAATCTTGTACATATCCATTTTAAATGTTTCATTCTGTGCAATAAATGGATTTTTGAACTGTTTAATAATTAGGTTTTGCTTTTTTGTTTGTTTTGGTAATATCTCTAAGTTGGATTTGAAATGGAACAGGTTTTTAAAGGAAAAGTTATATAGTTTCACATTTGTTTCATCAAGGCACACAGATGAATAACAAACTTGGTTTTGCATTGCTGTGGTTTCTTGATCTTCCTCTGGTGTTGAGTTCCTCTTGTGAATTAAGAGATTTTAATCCATGTATGGCAAGCAAATATTCAGTCTGCTGTGAGATCAACAAAACAGATTATGAGTCCACAGTAGAATAGCAGACATCTGGATTGCAAATAATAGGAAATGATTATGTATCTTAGAACATACCACACATTACAATCCTCAACCTATTCTGCCTGTTTCTTGCAGATAATACATGTAATAAGCTGTATGTAATAATAATATGTGCATAGATATAGAAATATTAACAAGTGTACAAAAAACTTCTGAAAGGTACATAGGAACATAGAAGACTGATTTACCATTGGTCTCTCTGGCTCAATATTGTCTGTGCTTTTCAGACTTGCTTTAGGATAACAAAACATGTGTTTTATTGGAGATGTTCTGGACCTTCTCCAAATAACCAGAATGCATAAATCTGTTGTGGAAGAAGCTAGTGTGTCTCAGTGGTATTTTCCCAAGCAATTGTAAAAATAGCCCAACATGTTTTACATGTGACCATAATGCACAGTCTGAGAGGTACACCTGAGAAGTCTGAATCCTTTGAAATTGCAGAGGATCCAGATGCATATCTTTCACATAATGTTTGAATGAAAACATCGTGGAAAGACATCTGTTAATATCTATTAGCATAAAAACTATTACATATGTATTGCATTCTTTCTCCAAGTAGCTCAGGTAGCACAGATTTTCCAACTCTGTTGTATTTTTACAATAATACTGTGAGGTAGCTGAAATTCAAAGTTTGTAACTAAGATGATTTTCATAGATTGCTTGAACCTAGGATTAGAGATCCAGTCCTAATCTAGCTATCAAATCTTTATGCGGGCACAGAAAGAATATTCATTTTGGCAATATCCAGATTTTCATTTTTCCATTCTTAAGTTCATTTTGGCTTGTTTCCACATAAATTTGCAATTTTTAGAAAATGTCCCTATAAAAATGATAGTTATTTAAGTACATTTTTCTAATGTACATGCTTTTAATGCACATTTGCTAATATATACCTTCTTCAAGCAATTTTCCTAACAAATGCACTATTGTGTACATGTCTCCCCAAAAGGATATGTTGCAGGATATGATTTTTAATTTGAATCTTGTCACAGCATTTCAAATAGTGAAGATTTCACTGTATGTTCAGATTCAGAAAGTATCGATAAGGGTAAGTTGCTGGGAGTCAGGCGGTGTAAAAATTTAATATAATAATATGTGAACCATGGTCCACCTATCCAGTATTACACCAAACCAAGCCAAGATGCTGTATGAAGACATAATCCCCATTTAGGTTTGTATTAATTGATTGCTATTTGATCCTCAAAGAATCTCCATAATTTGTTCTTTGAATTGTTCGATGCTGGAACTAAACAAAGAAAGCTGTCATACACCAAATTTTATTGTCATCTGGGTCTTATTGATTCTATTTATCTGGAATCTTGGGCAGATGATTTCCCAGTACATTTTCAACTTAAAATGCTAGGAACTGAATCTTTTATTAAGCTATGATTCCTCCCTCTTGATTTATTCAGATGTGTGAATTTGTTCATACAGGATCCATATATTATTTGGGCAGGATTTGGTGACATATAGATTCCAATAAAAGACATGTAGTAGGGTTATTTTGGGTGGGGGGTGGGGATTATGCACAGGGTGCATCTTGGTAAGTTACAGACAATGAGGGTGGGGTGCAAATCAGCTATAATAATTTAGTAGTCTTATTCCCATTTTGTAGTAATATTCCAGTTAAAATCTGGATAATATTTTCTTGAGGAAGGCATAGTTCAGTTTAATAAATAAACTGAATAATAAATAATTAAAAATTACCTAAAAGTTCAGATAGGTAGTATTTTAGAGCAAAATGAAATGAAACTTTATACCACCATATCCCATGGAAAAAACTGCAGTAGTCTAGTTGAAAATCAGTCTGTTTGATAGGACTTGACAAAATTATAGTGGGGAATTTTTCTAAACCACTTAAAATATGAGCTGAGATGTGAGATTGTCTTTCAGGTTTTGAAAATGAGAAGTTCCACTTGGATAAGTAGAGCAAACATATTAATCTCTTGTAACTATATACTTCTTACATGCTGGTCAGACAAAAGGTAATAATTCAATTTTAGATAATCAGGTCAAGATTTGATGGAAACTTAATAGTAATAATTTTAAAATATGCTGAAATTAATGATAGCAACTCTGGATTTACCACAAGCAGAAGATCCCTGTGGTCCAATAAAAGTTTGAGTTAGGAAAAATTGGATTTCTAGAACCATGGATAGTTCCAACATCATGGTTTGGGATTCATATTTTATTCATTTTGGGCCAAGTTTCCTTTTTTAGGCTCCACTCCTTTCTTAAAGAATAGAGTGTCTTAAAAAGGTAATCCTACAACTTAGAAACCTTACTCTGCCTGCTGCATTTGCTGGTGATCATGTCCAGGGGATAAGTGAAGTCATTGGTATAAAAGACATAGGCCTCTTCCTTCAAATGCTAGTTTGATGTGTTCTGTCTCAAAGAATTTCTAGATGATAACATGGGACTGACAATGACACCAGGCCTGAGCCTGAGCTGAGTTCCTCTTGTACTGCTGGTTTCTTGATCTAACTAAAGTTGAAACAGGAATGGGCTTGGACAGAGTGATGGGCTGAGATATACAGAAGGAATTGGAGGCAGTGTATGAAATGAGCTATTTTAAAGGGAGGCAAATTAGAACATAGATACAGAGACAAGAAAAAGAGCCAGTTGGTGTCCTAAGCTGAGCAAGAATGGGGAGACGGGAAGGTCTCTGTCAGAGACAGTGTAGCAAAGCTAGGGAGAAGTTAGCAGGGCTGGCTAGCTTCTTTTTTTCGTAAACCCAACCTGGAAACTTTATGGTCAAACCACAGCAGGAGAAATCTATGAGCTGTATAGTGTCGTGCTGAGACCTGGCAGAATATTAGTGTCTTTTCATCTTCTGCTCTGCAGAATTAAGTGGCTTGTGCAGGAGATGCAGAAGACTTTATCTGATCACACAACTTGCCACAGATCAGATAGCAATTTCTTTTTTCTTAACAATGTCATTCAATATATATTTTTATTACATCCATATATTGATAGTATAACAGAACCACATGAAGATCTTTATTTATGTCTAGCATAAAATGACATAAATAAGAACTGTAGCCATTTCAGCATTAAATGAAATTTAATATTATTAACACAATAAGGTACAAGATCATAGCTCTAAATTCTACAAATAAAATGGTGATGCTATTGCTGATCTATGTGATAAAATCCAGTCTGTAAAATATCATAATAAAAATAATATAAAAATGTATTAAGGAGTTTATACATGAATTTATACATGAACTAACATGAACTTTGCATATTACTTAAAGGATTGTTGTGCATCACTAGCAATTCCAAATGTGCCAGATCAACATGATCTGACAGTTTTGACAGCGGTTGTGGAGTTAAAAATATTACACATGTCTCTATGTCATGGGCATTAAAGAAAGATGTGCTCAGCAGTCTTAATTTGTCACGTCTTTCAAGGACTTATTCTTACCATAAATTGGATCTTCTTATAACTCCCCTCTGAAAATACACATTGCAATATAATAGCGGTGTGAACTGAGTGCAGATTTTTTTTTAAGTCTTTCCCTTTAAATGTGTTTGGGGTAATAAGGAAAGAATGCTAATCAATTATATTTATTAAAAAGAATGGCGGCAAGAAAAAGCCAAAATAGGCATTGCATCTGGTAAGATGTGTATAAATGCTGGTGTCAAATGACTGCCATTGAATAGCATTTCTTCCATCTGGATTGATGAGTGGAGGCAATCGTGTTTTGACACCCAGAAGCTTGTGGAGATTTCAGCTTTTGCTAATGTCATAAAGTCAGTATTTGGCCATTAAAGACTTCACTGCATTGCCCTTTATTGGGAGGAACTACAGGGAGCTACAGTTTGTTTTTAACTGTAACTTTTACAGGGAGGTACAGTTGGTTTCGTGGTACATCCCATAGCCCCTGCAGGATGTTTTAATCCTCCTCCTAATTGGAATGCATTTCTTTGAGTGAGAGAGAGAGAGGAACAATATCAGCTTCATTGGTCAGTAAACAGAGAGTGTGTAAGCAGAAGCAGATACCAATTATTTCATGACAGAGCCTTATAAAGTGGTACAGCTCTTCAGAATCCCATCATGGTAAAGGTTGTCTGGATCTGTCTACCCTTTGAATGCATCTATTTGTTTTTTTCCCCAATAGACAAAAGTGGCAGAGCAATGCTGAATATTTCTTCTTCTAATCATTTCACGCTCTGGATGTGTTCCCCAGCACTAGTAGGGTGCTTGATTTCTCTCTCTTTCTTTCTCTGGTTTGCAGTTCCTCATATCTCTTGTTTTTGGTATTTATTTATTGGTGATTGGTTTGTTTGGACTTAGGCTGAAATTGAAAGGGCAAATTAGTCATAACTAATGTTCCACTAATTTCATTAGGAAGAAACAGGACAAACCTATCTATCGGAAGTAAATCCCACTGCAGTAGCTTCCTCTTAGATAAGTGGGTAGAAATGCAGCCTCTGTGCTGCTAAATTAATCTGGATCCCACCAAACGTTTTCTCTGCTATACACTCACTTGCTAAAGTGTTTTTAAAAAGGCTTTCCTTCTGCTTCTTTCAGGATGAGATGGGTATTGCTTGTGAGTTGCTGGAACCGGACTCAGACTTTCTTAAGTGCAGCGTGGGCTTTCCCTTCATGAGATCAAAATCCAAGGTATTTCATGATGACTTTCTACAACAGTGAGGTTTCCTGCATAGCAAAGAAATGTGTGGACCATAGACTACAGGTAGTCCTCACTTACCAACTACAATTGGAACAGGCAACTCTGTCGCTAAGCAGTGCAGTCATTAAGTGAAACATCATGGGACTGCACCGGCTTGCAACATCAGTTCTGGCTACAGTCATTGAGTGAATCACAGCGGGTTGTTAAGTGTGATGTCACGTGTCTGTGACTTGCGACTTCCTGCGGGCTTCCCCATTGACTTGCTTATTGGAATCCAGCTGTGAAGGTCTCAAATGGTGATCACATGACCTCAGGATGCTGTGACCATTGTAAACATGGTTGGTTGTCAAGCACCCAAATCACAATCACATGACTGCAGAGATGCCGTGACGGCCACATCTTCAAGGACCGGTCGTAAGTCTCCTTTTTCAGTGCTGCTGTAACTTCGGTCACTGAATGACTGGTCAGTAAGCAAGGACTACCTGTACTTTGCAAATACAGAGTGGTTTGGCCTTTTGACTGAAGAGATGTTGGGCCACCTCTCTGTTTTTCTTAGAAGGGTCCGCTAATCTTTCCTCACTAGGTAGAATTCAGGAGGACTGTGACAGCTATTCATAACCACAGAGTCCTAATAGAAATTGACTGGGAATTCAAATGGGAGTCTTTTTTAGCTGCCAGAAAATGATTCTGTGAAGCTTCCTTGGCAGGGCCTTCGAAGAGGCTGTCCACCATTGCTGTCCCTAGTTGCTCAGCTGTGTTTTGTATTTTCGCCTGCTATTCAAAGGATTTAAAGGTCAAATGCATACAGCACAGAGCCAATAAAAATAAAATGTCTTATTTTTTTTCTTTTTAACTTTTTATTTGTTGCATCTGTTAAATTAACTCTTGAGATTAAGCTGTTACATTCTGACAGTATTTCTGAATATTTTGAAGCTTAATTCTGTGCTGGGTCAGTTTAAGAGACCTTGCTCCTTGAGGTATAGTAATGAATAGCACCCATACTCCATTATCAAGATGCAAAATACCCAAGGGCAGGAAAATTAATTAGATAAGTCCACAAGCATCACTTTTCATTCTGGGAAGGGAAAAAATGCAATTATGCTAAATTTTAAAATTAACTATTTTAAATTAGTTAATAAAAATTTTATGAAATTAGTTAATAAAATTAACTATTTTTAAATAGTTCAAATAATTCCTTTTTCTGTCCTGATTCTGTATGCATCCAGTCAAGTCAAGTCAATTTTTGTTGGACATGGCTAGATTCTCATTTTTTTTTTCCTAGTCCCTTCCTATTCATATCTCTTCAATTTAGGGAGGAAAATGAAACTTAAGGAAGGGTACTACAGCAGTTTGCAGTAAAAATATGTAAGTTGAATGTAATGCTCAGCGTCAGTTGCTTTCCCTTCAGAACAATTCCTCTTACTAGAACAAGATATGGGTTCCAGAAAAGTTATAAGCCAAACAATTATGCTTTTCCTCCACCAATATCAGGGCTAGATCAAAGGCAACAGGTTGTAATGGGCCGTTATAAGTACTCTGTCCCCTACATGTTTGTGCATGCACCTGTACAAAAGTCTATTTCAAGGGCAACAGAAATGCAAAACATATTTTATTATTAATTTAGTTGAAAATATCTTCCATGCTTTTCAGTAAGTAAAAGACAAATGTTGTGTGTTCAAGATGAACCAGAAAGTTCTTTCTGTGGGCAATTTATCATTTTTTTAATCTCTGGGGTGTTGCCTTACTGTGGGATGTGGGGTGTCAGTGATAAATATTTTCAGTATACTACCAAAAGGTCAATGAGTCAGATTTCATTATATGATTGTAAAACCCAGCTTATACAATTTGTTCCACCAAAGTGTTGCAAAGATGAACCTAATAGTTGAAGCACAATGGCCTTGACAGGCATATAAAAATAGTCCTGATTTCTTATGCCAGTTAAGTGGCAGTGACACCTATCAGCTTTCAGTGGGAGGAACAAGCAGGGAAGACAAAATCCACTGTTCCTATTCCTCCTTTTGAATGATTGGTACCTATTTTATACTCTGTGTGCAATGATTGAATTCAGCTGGAAAATCCCTTGCAGACCACTGTTTACACATATGATTTACCATCTAGCTGTGAGTGCAATTGCAGAGGTCTTTTCCTTGTACTTACGATGCCTCGTCATAGTGGGACAATTGGGTGTGTACCCAGAAAAAACACCATCATATGATTACCCATCTCTGAAAATGTGTAGAGATTTCAAATCTGGAATATGATAAATGATGCCAAATGTATGTTTTTTGGGGAAAATGTGATCATGTAACAAAAGTAAGGTATTCAGATAGCAATCATACTTATTCTAATATCCACAATGTGCTAAATGTTGCTTTCTGTTTCCCTTAGTATGAATTCAGTGTTATCTTTGACACTAGCCATCTGTCTGGAGAAGAAGAAATTCTTTCATTCCTTGTATCTGCTCAGAGGTAATACAGATTTTACATTCAGTTCCCATTGTTGTGGCAGATCAGGACTATGTCTCTGACCTAACACATGACTTGCTTACATTCATGGCACTGGATAGCAAGATGGGTAGAGTCAGAAGTGAAATCAGTACATGGCAATTTGGGGCAGAGTCTATCACTGTCATCTGCTGTAGGTTCATATTAAAAATAAATGCCAGCTTAGGACTCCAAGCAACACTAGATGATTATACCTACCATTTAGATTTCCCATACTATTCCACTGTAGCAGCCCCTATCCTAAAACCCTCCCAGAAAAACTGAGACTAAAGTTCTCATATTTCTGAGCTCATGTAGACAGGCAGAAAATGCTGACTGGTAATTTTGGCAATCCCAACTCATCTGGAGGATACTGGATTATAGAGCAAAACTATTTCAAGGACATTATGTGAAGTTAAAATACCAGCTTGACTAATATGATGCTGATGTCACCATCATGTAACATATCAGTGGACAAGGGAACTTGTGGGACCACTGTGCCCAAGATCCACTGAAATAGGGATCTTCCCCGAGTAATATACTATTGCTCTTTGTTGATCCTAACCAACTAAAGAGAGATTATAATCAGAGCTACTTGCTTTGCTTCAGTATGCTTACACCAGTGAAATTTAATGCAGAGAGAATCTGTTATTCTCTAGCTTATATTTTTCTTCCTATTTCTCTCTGACTTTACTGGAAGAGTTAATTGTTGGCAGGCTTGAAAGCTAAATGTAGAATATTTCAGGGAACATACAGTATAAACCCAAAACTAGCTATACTTGGAGCACACCCATTGGTTTTTATGGGTCTTCTCCAAGTATGATTAAGTCTGGATTCAATACTTAAGTACTTTTAGAAACCCTTTCTTCACTGTAAATAAAACCCAGCAAATACCTTAGCACGATTATCATGTAGGGAATGAGGAATGGTGTTAGTGTATAGATTATAAGAATACTCAGAAAAGCTGAGAACTTTAGATGAGTCCTGAATTAAGAATAATTGCCTTATAAGGAAAAATGTAAGTGGAGAATAGTATTATACAAATCAGCATGTAAGATGATTGATGCTGGTAATCTTGAAATGGCTTATTGTCTGAAGTTCCCCAGAGCACTTTCTATATTCACAATGGATGCTGCTTGCTCTGCTCTTGCATACATTACAGTTGCATCCAGCAGCTCTCCATTTCAATCTTCTCTCAGTGTTTTATACATTACCTCAACCTACACCTCTGGCTACGCTTACTGTAACAGGTAAAATCACTTGTGCCCCCAAAATAGGCTCTACTTGCAGCCAAACTGCTAATGTCCAAATTAGGAAAAAGCAAACAGATTTGAAACTGGGGTAATGAATCAGTTAGTCCTCTGTTCAGATCAGTGAAGGAAAGCAGACCATGCTTTCATTCGTGATTTATTAAGATCTGCCATAAGGTTTGTGTGTGCAGAGGGTTTGTGACGCTAAAGCTGATAACCGCTTGTAAAAAATGACCAGTGTATTGGCTTAATCTCTCTCCATTCTGTCATGACTTAAGATGTAGGATAGGAATGCATGTTTTAATTTCCAACTACCAGCCTAAATTGAACCAAATGTCCAGTTTCTTTAGGATGGATATACTGTATATATCTTCTTAGACATTCAGCTGTGATCAAATTTAGAAGTCATGTAGTTTATATGTCATGTCATGTACAGTAGAGTTATATTTGTGTATGATGTATCGTCAGTGATACCAGTTGGCTGGGGATGTTGTGACTATTCCTTTTTGTGATACGTCCTGTGGCAGGAGCCAGATAATCTTCAAGATGAGATAGATTTATCTACCTCATTTTTACATGTTGTTGTTGTTGTTTAGTCGTTAAGTCGTGTCCGACTCTTCGTGACCCCATGAACCATATCGCGCCAGGCCTTCCTGTCCTTCACTGCCTCCCTGAGTTTGCTCAGTTTCATGCTCATTGCTTCAGTGATGCTATCTAACCATCTCATCCTCTGCCGTCCTCTTCTCCTTTTGCCTTCAATCTTTCCCAGCATCAGGGTCTTCTCCAAAGAGATCTCTCTTCGCATTAGGTGACCAAAATATCTGAGCTTGAGCTTCATTATCGATCCTTCCAATGAGCAATCAGGGTTGATTTCCTTTAAGATTGACTGGTTTGACCTCCTAGCAGTCCAGGGGACTCTCAAGAGTCTTCTCCAGCACCACAGTTCAAAGGCATCAATTCTTCGGCGCTCGGCCTTTTTTATGGTCCAGCTCTCACAGCCATACATTACTACTGGAAAAACCATGGCTTTGACTATGCGGATCTTTGTCGGCAAGGTGACGTCTCTGCTTTTTAATATGCTATCTAGGCTTGCCATAGCTTTCCTCCCAAGGAGCAAGCGTCTTTTAATTTCATGGCTGCAGTCTCCGTCTGCGGTGATCTTGGAGCCCAAATAAATGAAGTCTGTTACTGCTTCCATTTCTACCCCTTCTATTTGCCAGGAATTGATGGGTCCAGATGCCATGATCTTAGTTTTTTTAATGTTGAGTTTCAAGCCAGCTTTTGCACTCTCCTCTTTCACCCTCATCAAGAGGCTCTTTAGTTCTTCTTCACTTTCTGCCATTAGGGTGGTATCGTCCGCATATCTGAGGTTGTTGATGATTCTCCCTGCAATCTTAATTCCGGCTTGTGATTCTTCCAGCCTGGCATTTCTCATGATGTACTCTGCATATACACTCATTTTTGCATGAGTGTAACTTAAAAATAGCTTTCAACCACGCCTGCAAAATCATTATTTACTATTGCATCAGTGAAATAGCAGTTGGATAAAGTTATCCAGAAGCCAGATAAATTTAATTTGATACTGAGGATCTGTACATTTACAGTTATGTAAATAGCTAGCTTTTTTCATTTTAGACTTCCTTTATCCTGATTTCAGATTTCTCATGAGCTTGGCAGAGATGAATGTTTTTGTGTCCTGGGGGATATTGTGAAGTCTGCTAAGAGACAGTTTGAACCAACTCTCTCCATTTGACTATAGAGCCCTCATAATGGGCCCATAGGGATTTGACAAGGAGTGTGTTGAAAACCCTAATGCACAGTGCATACGTCTCATTATTTTAAGCCATAAAATAGTAGTCCTATCTGCAAGTAGACACAGGAAATGATGGGAATCACATGGGAATGATCACTGCTCAGCTGGTGAACTTTTGATCTTGGATCCACCACTTCTAAAATGAAGGGTACTGCTTTTGTTTTTGTTTTCCCTCTATTATATGTTAAAAGTAGTTGCGCTTTTAACTTTAAAAGGACATAGTTTTGCACTTCCTCCATTTTTATCTAGTGTAAAATTCAGAAGTCCCTATTTTAAAAAATAGAAAAAGCTAGGCTTGAACAGTTGGAGGCAATGAAAGAACAGCAGTTACCCTTTGAATATCAAAGGGAAGAAAGTAACTTCAGAAATAGCAGACTTATGGAACAAACACTTACAGATGATGTCTATGCATACCATGAAGTGAACCTCCTCAAATTTGGTACCTTCCAAACACACTGAAATGCATTTCTAGCCATACCCTTACTGAGCTTTCCAAATCAGGTACTGGTGGTTAGGCAACCTGATGAGCCTAACTACTGATTTACCTCAGTGCTTTTACAAATAAAACTTTGCATGCTGAGGTTGTTTATATTTGAACACCAGCCCATGTTTCATTTACAGGAAGTAATTAACAAGAGCATATCAAAATACACAAATACAATATTCACAATAGCATGCCCTGCTCATATTGCATGAAGTAAAAAGCCAAGGACAGTAGCTAAGAGACTGAGCTGATGATTATGATCAAATTCCTGACCTTACACATTTATACTTATGTATATTGTTGTATTTGATTTTTTTTTTTGTCTGCCACAATCAAGAGATTCTTAGGTTACGATCTCAGCAATAAAGTGTCAAGGGTACAAGTAAAAAAGAACAAATGATAAACAGTCCCCCCCCCATTAAACTACATATAAAATCATAAATTGATTGATTGATTGATTGATTGATTGATTGATGTGATTATGTGCCAATCACATAGATAGATGGTCTCCATAATGATCTATCCTTAACCTGGCCTTTCAGGTCTTCCAGCTGTGTACTCATTGCCACTGTAATTGAATCCATCCACCTTACTGCTGGTCTTCCTGTCCTTCTCTTTCCTTCCACCTTTTCCAACATTGGAGCCTTTTCCTGAGAGCTAGATCTTCGCATAAAGTGTCTGAAGTAGATAAAATGTAAAACAAGCTATCAAAAAGCAATAAAAATGAATGGTAACATCTATAAATCAAAGATCCTCTTAAACAGTTCTATATATGTATGTATATAGAAGTATGTACACCAAATGTATTATCATGCTATAAGACCCATGTTTTAAGATAAATCTGTGTTAACTTCAAACTGCAGAGACTTATCAGACCACTGATTCAACTACTTTTGTGTACTAATCTTCTCCAGTCTAGTGCTCTCAAATGTATTCAACTGCAGTTCCCATAACTTTGGACAAGCTGGTTGCTGGGGAAACCTGGACTATGCTGACTAGTAGTGATTTTTCTGGGGATTAGGTAGGGGATTCCTCATCCTATCCGGAGATGATGAGGACTGAAATGAGAAAGGAATGCAAAATGGAGTACCTTGGCTTTTATCAGCAATAAGTTTGAGAAGCTGAATTACACCAGCCTGGAAGCTCCTTCATTGACTACAGCTTGCTTCTGGGCAAAATTTAAGATGCTGGCTTTGATTTACAAAAGACAGCCTGTTTCCATATTAATCTGTTTATGATTGTCACAGGAAGCTCGGGGGGGGGGGAATAGAGAGTGCAATGAACCTTATAATGAGAACCTGAATGAAAAGATAGTATATAATATCCTTGAGTCTCTTGTTTCCTGCAGTGGGAACTTGGAACACAACCTTCAGGACAATTCTATCACTTTGACAGTTCCCCTGATGCATGAAGTAGACTCATCCATCACTGGGTAAGAAAGTAAAATTGTTTATTTTTCCTTTGTTTATCAATAAGGGTAGGAGCAAAATGTTTCTTTTTTCTCAAGTAATTTCTCAGACTGTAATACTAGGACTGATTGCCTGTCCTTATCACAGAAGGATTATGGATTAATTAAGGCACTAGAAACTACCTTAAACAAAAAAGAAAAAAGACATTACTTCTGAGGTCGAGGCAGATGTTTTGGTTCAGATCCACTAGACCAAAGGTTGAGGTCAAATGTTCTGGGATAGTACAGGTCAAAAGGAGGCCATACTGTAGGCCTGTCTGTTTAATTTTCCAGTCATAACTCTGTTTATATTTTCCTCTCTGTTATGTGATAATAGTACTTAGAAAAGAGATACCGAGTTTCAAAAAACGATTAGGAGCAGGAGCTGATTTGTGCAACCAAAATAAAGTGAGGTCATTAGTCACATTCTTATATGATCTTGTTTTTCTCTTCTTCAGAACGGTGTCCCCCAGTTCTTTTATTTATGGGCAGTCAGTGGCAGCATCTCAGTTTACCCAGCTGGAAGATTTTGAGTGTCATTTTCAGGACTTAAATTTTACTCTTCAGGTAAAAAAATAATAATGATGCAGCATAGCTGTGCCTGCTAGTGGGCATATTAATATTTCTGGGATTTTGCTGGCTATAAAGAAAAGAAGCCAATGAGTGTATGTTCTTTGCTACAGTACAATAAATGAGGCTTCTATGGCTCTGTGGACCTTTTGAGATGGTAAGCAATTTTTTGAACTGAGGCTTACATTCTGTCCTTGATTGGCAAGTTGGACAGGGATCATAGTAAAAAAAAAAAAAAAAAGGTATCACCAGAACAAACTTACTTTTACATAGATATATGCATACTGGTGGTGGGCAATATTTGGATCTAAAGCAGGCAAGGGTGTAACCTCCTTAATGCCTCTTTAACCCAAACAAATATTTTTCTGGCATGTGTGGCTACTGTGTAAGACCAGGAAAGGCTTGGTTTCTATAGGGAGCAGCCAAAGGATGCAGCAAGAATGCTCAGGCCAGATCTGAAGCATCTTTGCCCACTTCACATTTGCATACTGCCCATGTCTCTGATCAAAAAGGATGAGTAAATGGATCACAACATTTTTTTCTGGTTGAGGGTTAGCAACCCTGTGGATTTTGGGGTTCTGTGCCACGTAATTATTTTCTTTGTTTTATGGCAAAGTATTAAAACAATATAGTTAAGATACACGTTGGGATTAGAAGGCATAATTTAGGGACCTAGTTTTTGTTTTGTTTTTCCTTTTTTGGTTTGTGTAGCTGATTTTTCCTCCAAAGCCCATGCCATGTCACCAAGTACTTTCAATTGTTCCCCCTCCCCCCCAATTTCAGACATGGTTTACCATATAGAATGAGAAGAGGGTACTTTCTTAAGAAATGCAAATTCTAAGCACCCTGTCAGTGTCTGGAATACATTGTAGAGTTATGTGGATCCTAGTCATTGATATTTTCAAGGAATATGTTTTTCTAAAAAAAAAAATAGTGCAAATTTAATGGCATTATTAACACAAATGGAGGCCTTTCTTTCACTCTCCATACCCATTTCCAGGATGCAAGACAAAAATAATAGAAATAGTAATAATTTATTAAACTTGCATGCTGCCCAACTCTCAGTGATTCTGGGTGGCTCACAACAATCAAAGAAATTACAATAAAATCAATAAAAGATAAAAGATAAAGATAAAAGATGACAAGCAAGACAGACCAGACCTAATTCTGAGAACAATGTGTAATTTAACAAAACCAAGAGAATTGTCATCCCAGTAAACTTTTTGTGTGAGTCATGAAATCCCTGTGTATGGTAAGATCATTTGTAATACATCCAGACAAAAAGATTCAGAAGAAAAGATCCATTGTGGGATTAGACTTGTAGAGGCACAATTGGAAGATGCCATTTAAACTACTGAGAGTTGCACTTTAGAGTAGGGCACTAACTTTGGGACATCCTGGCTCAAATCTCTAATTATTCATCAACCATTCAATCAGTCAGCCTAATTTATCCCACATGTTTGTTCTGCATGGAAAAGAAGCGCCATGTAGACACACTAAGCAACATTATTTCTGGAGAAAAAAAAGTAACATTACCAGTATTACATTTAGGACTATTACTGCTACTGCTGTCACTGCCACTATTAATACAAATACATTGTCAAACTGAGCATTTCTTGAATATAGCAACAAGCAACTGTTCAGCCTTCTCCAAACAGGTACCTTTCAGAAATGCTGGACTATATCTACTGTAATTTACAGTAAGGGGCATTGGCTATGCTGGCTGGAAATTGTGGGAGACATAGGCCAACTTCTCTGGAAATCAGTAAAAAGAGAATGGTTGCTACAACTGTTGACCTCTCTCTGATATTATGTACTGTTTCACCTGGTATAAGTCTTTCTCCCAGGAAATCCATAGATATACCTGTGTATTCTATGGAACAGCATCCCCCCCCCCCCCAGAGATCCATATGGGTCCCACCCTGACAAGGTTGAGAAAGTTGTTTAAAACCTGGCTATTCTCCCCAGGCCTTGGGGTAGAATGGGTGCTGGCCCCCATTAAGTAGATGTGATGATCTATGTTCTTATTAGAAGTATTTTCTTGCTTTTAAAGTTGTAAGCCACCCCAAATCTTGTGAAGTCAGGTGGCTTTTAAATTGGAAAATAAACAAACAAACAAATAAATAAATAAGGCATACTACATGCCTTGTTCAGCACGCTTGCGGAATGTGTAACCCAATTAGGCAAAAGTTGTACACTCTTATGCAACATGGAGACTTGTATAACATGGAGGAGAAAACACAATAATGTCCCTTTCTCTGATTGCCTGTAAACAGAGGAAATTGTTAAATAGCTATCATTCCAAATATTTAACTAGTTACATGGGCATCCATGGGGTAAAGAGGAAGGGCAAGTAAAAAGTGTGTGCCATGATGTGAAAATATGATTTATATACTTTCATCAGACATCAGGATGCAAGTATATAAAGGCAGGGTTTGCATCTTGATGACTGTGTGCAGCCATTCTGGTGTAAACTTTGCTTGCTGTGGACTTATGTCTACTTAGTTCATGCTTGATTGGGCTCGATATCAATATATACTGGCCTGCTCTAGGTCTACATTTTAAAGCACCTCATTCCAGATGCAACATTGTTCTACTGATTTATGATCTGCTGCAGATTTCTTCAGTGAGCTAAACTAAAACAAGACCCTACTAGTGATGGATGAATTTAGCTA